>NC_059193.1:39830064-41124232 GCF_020615455.1 Coregonus clupeaformis
AGTTCCAGCGGCTGTGTTGGATGTGTACTCAGGCCGGTGGAGTACAGTACATCTTATCTCAGCTCAGTACTATGAAATAGTATAAATCTGAGTCAAGGGCCTGATTGAAGACCAAAAATAAGCCGAACCTTGAAGGCCTGAGATGTGAAGCCTTTGTGAAGGATAGGCAGTGCTGATTGTGCAGCTCCGAGGTCAGCTGATGGCCGTTCCCTGAGTGACTCAGAGCTGGAGGGGTGTGTCCTCTTTGGGCCCTGGTCAAAAGTAGTGCACTAAATAGGGAATATAGTGCCATTTGGGACATAGCCTAGGAAAGTCCTCAGCCAGGGCTAACAGGGCTGAGATAGCAGCCCTCACGAGACAAGCAGATTAAGGTGGAGCAGGAGGAAGGGGCAGCGAGGCATTCTAATGAGCCCAACTGAGATGGACAAAGAGGTACACGTACTGTAAACACCACAAAACCCATTTACATGACCATGGAAAAAAGTTGTCAATGTTACTTCGAACAATGGGTGATAAAAGCAAAAGTATGTGACGCGCTGTTGGAATTATTTTCATATGAACACTAGACAGTTTGTTTGAGGCCAACATTGTTTCTTTAAATCATCCTTAGGAGACAATCAATTCTAGTTCACTAACTCTTTCAACCTTCAGCTAATTGGCAGATAACGAACTGTCAAAAAGATTATGCAGCTTTGGTTATTGTTACGGACATCCTCACACTGTGACCAACCAGGACTGGGAATGGTCAATTCTGACTCACAGCAATGACTGTGGATGACTGCAATGACTGCAGCCACACAGAACTAACAGAGAGAGGGGTGTAGCCGTTTAGCTGAAATGCATTCAATCCACATAGCCTACAGCTGAGTCACTCACTCTCTAATAGACCAGTTCGGGAAATGAGCGCTATTTATCCAGGTTATTGCGGCATACGAATATTCTGCTCATGCGATAACATGTAACAAGTCCTGGGACTTCCTGGTGATATGTTATTTTGTAAGACTACCGCCCATTTTGTGCAGTACTACAGCCTTACACAAATTAACTGGACAACAAACATAAACCTTCCGTTTATAGCTGTACATATTTGGAGTACATAAGAGCAGAGCATCAGGAGTTAGATGGATTTTTTCAGGAAGGACCAGACAAATTACCATCAGCCGAGCCACACACACACACAAAAGGCATAACATTAAACATTAAACACACACGGCAAGGCCAACATTCCAGACAGTCCACATCACACCCCTGTGAACAGTATCCACTACCTGCAGTCGGGACAAACACTAGAGCTATCTCCACTGAGGCTAACTGACTGACTTTGTGTCAGTTGAAGAACTCTCATGTTTAACACTGGTTATTAAAATATTTAAATATGTCTAATGTAATATACACACTGAGAATACAAAACTCTTTCCATGACTGACCAGGTCAATCCAGGTGAAAGCTATGATCCCTTATCGATGTCACTTATTAAATCCATTTCAATCAGTGTAGATGAAGGGGAGGAGACAGATTAAAGAAGTCTTGAGACAATTGAGACATGGATTGTGTATGTGTGCCATTCAGAGGGTGAACTGACTGACTGAAAGATTTAAGTGCCTTTGAACAGGGTATGGTAGTAGGTGCCAGGCGCACTAGTTTGAGTGTGTCAAGAACTGCAACGCTGCTGGGTTTTTCATGCTCAACAGTTTCCTGTGTGTCTCAAGAATGGTCCACCACTCAAAGGACATCCAGCCAACTTGACACAACTGTGGGAAGCATTGGAGTCAACATGGGCCAGCATCCCTGTGGAACGCTTTTGACACCTTGTATAGTCCATAGAGTTCTGTTCTGAGGTCCGGTGCAACTCAATATTAGGAAGGTGTTCCTAATGTTTGGTATACTCAGTGTATACCAAGGGCATGGTGATTGACAGCGGGAAGGACTCAAGTTTGGTCTAGTATATACAGTAGCTTGGCCGTTTTAGAACAACGTTTTTTTGTGTCACATTCAGTGTATATAATGCCCACATGCTTTGAAAGTGTACTGTTGAATGAATACCCAATAGTAGAGTGTAGATATTAAATAATTCAAATATCAGGCCCGAAGGAGGGACAGTCTGTCACTCTAGAATTCCCCTCAGAAAAAACATGTCTGCTTAGCCTATATAATGTGGTGACAGATATAGGCTACATACTGTAAATGCTTCTCTGTGTACATGATGAGCTGCTAACTGGCTAACACATGTTGTCAGCTCTCTCTTTAAGATGCCGTTACATTTTACACATTAACTTGTTGACGCTGTGGATCAGCTGAATGAGGTGAGATCATTCTCTGTCCTGGGAGGCAGCTCATCAAACACACGGTCACAGACACACACTGATATTACTCTGCATGTCATGCTTTCATGACAGACATACTAGCACTCCACTGACCGACATGCATCCCAACACAAAGCACCAATTCAAATGACAGTGTAGGCAGAGAGAGGGCAACACTCCTCATTGTGAAAGGCTGCTATGTATCAGTGGCGGTCAGTGCCGTTCAAGATGAGGGGGGACAATTATTGATGAGCACAGCCTTATTCTCTTACTGCATATTGGATGACTGTCATTCATATTCCATTCACCCAGCTCAATGTAACAGCGATAGGTTTCGGCTACTACATGATTCTAATTTTCCCTATACCCATCATGAGATTGCTACAACCTAGCATATGAATGAAAGTTTACAATGTAGGTGCACAGGTCGAGAGAAATTTGAGGAATCAAGGTGACAGACAGTGACATATTCAATACCGCCTTGCACACTCTTGACTGAATCTAGCTGATCTAGGGTGTTATCATTAGTCCAACAGTATCAGGTATGTTTATCCCCATTTTGTTCCGTTTGCATACGTTTAAGAACGTTTTTCAATGACCCAAGCCCAGCTCAGTTAATCCCTACCATTGTGTCGGTGAGTCATCATAAATCATGATAAGTCTTCCGTTTAAGAAAGACTTATCAATGACCCAAGCCCAGCTCAGTTAATCCCTACCATTGTGTCGCTGAGTCATCATAATGATGTAACAAATGTACATTATACCAGGGGCGTTGGTAGACACAATGTAAGTAACCTAATTTATGTCCCTCTAACTGCCCTGAATGCCTCTGCTGATCCTACAGCTATGGTATGCAGCAATCATGTGTCTATGCTGTTAGCACTGAGGCGGTGTGCCCTAGTAGGAAGTCCACTGTGTGCAGCTCACCCTGCACTAACATAAATAACAGGAGAATATCTACTTCAACTAAGCTTCCCAGTAAAGCAATGTAAACAAGCAAGCATCCCAGAAAAGTGCTCAAAATAGCCCATGTTAACATGTGTAGCTTAAGAAACAAGGTTCATGAAATTAATAACTTGCTAGTAACAGATGACATTCATATTCTGAATTCTCTGAAACTCACTTAGACAATACCTTTGATGATACAGTGGTAGCAATACAAGGTTATAATATTTACAGAAAATACAGAAATGCCAGTGGTGGAGGTGTTGCTGTTTATATTCAGAACCACATTCCTGTAAAGATTAGAGAGGATCTCATGTTAAATACTGTTGAAGTAATATGGCTACAGGTTCATCTGCCTCACCTAAAGCCCATTCTTGTGGGAAGCTGCTATAGACCACCAAGTGCTAATGGTCAGTATCTGGATAACTTGTGTGAAATGCTTGATAATGTATGTGATATCAACAGAGAGGTATATTTTCTGAGTGATTAAAATATTGACTGGCTTTCATCAAGCTGCCCACTCAAGAAAAAGCTTCTAACTGTAACCAGTGCCTGCAACCTGGTTCAGGTTATCAGTCAACCTACCAGGGTAGTTACAAACAGCAAAGACATGAAATAATCTTTATGTATTGATCACATCTTTACTAATGCTGCAGAAATGTGCTTGGAAGCAGTATCCAGATCCATCAGATGTAGTGATCACAATATAGTAGCCATATCTAGGAAAACCAAAGTTCCAAAGGCTGGGCCTAATATAGTGTATAAGAGGTCATACAATAGGTTTTGTAGTGATTCCTATGTTGTTGATGTAAATAATATTTTTTTGGTCCGTGGTGTGCAAACAGATGTTGCACATGGCACAATTATGAAATTGCTTATCCCAGTTACTAATAAGCATGCACCCATTAAGAAAATGACTGTAAAAACGGTTAAATCTCTGTGGATTGATGAGGAATTGAAAAATTGTATGGTTGAGAGGGATGAGGCAAAAGGAATGGCAAATAAGTCTTGCTGCACAACCGATTGGGAAAAACGTACTGCAAATTGAGAAATAAAGTGACTAAACTGAATAAAAAGAAGAAGAAACTACACTATGAAAAAAATATGATAATAGGGCTCTCGAGTGGCGCAGCGGTCTAAGGCACTGCATCTCAGTGCTTGAGGAGTCACTACAAACCCCCTGGTTCGATTCCAGGCTGTATCAGAACCGGCCGTGATTGGGAGTCCCATAGGGCGGCGCACAATTGGTTCGGGTTTGGCCGGTGTAGGCCATCATTGTAAATAAGAATTTGTTCTTAACTGACTTGCCTAGTTAAATAAAGGTAAAATAATTAGTAAAAAGCTTTGGACCTTCAATGAAATTTTGTGAAAAAAGGCCAACTCAGCTCCATCACTCATTGAATCTGATGGCTCATTCATTACAAAACTGACTGATATTGCCAACTACTTTAATGATTTTTTCATTGGCAATATTAGCAAATTTAGGCATGACATGCCAGCAACAAACACTGACACTACACATCCAAGTACAGTATATCTGACCAAATTATGAAAGACATGAATTGTAATTTTGAATTCCGTAAAGTGAGTGTGGAAGAGGTGAAAAATGTATTGTTGTCTATCAACAATGACAAGCCACCGGGGTCTGACAACTTGGATGGAAAATTACTTAGGATAATAGCGGACGATATTGCCACTCCTATTTGCCATTACTTCAATGTAAGCCTACTAGAAAGTGTGTGCCCTCAGGCCTGGAGGGAAGCAAAAGTCACCCCGCTACCTAAGAATAGTAAAGCCCCCTTTACTGGCTCAAATAACCGACTAATCAGCCTGTTACCAACCCTTCCTAAAGTTTTGGGAAAAATTGTGTTTGACCAGATACAATGCTATTTTACAGTAAACAAATTGACAACAGACTTTCAGCACGCTTATAGAGAAGGACAATCACCAAGCACAGCACTTACTCAAATGACTGATGATTGGCTGAGAGAAATTGATAATAAAAAGATTGCCACAGGCTATGAGTAAAGCCAGTGTGTCTATGTATGCGGACAACTCAACACTATACACGTCAGCTACTAGAGCAACTGAAATGATTGCAACACTTAACAAAGAACTGCAGTTGGTTTCAGAATGGGTGGCAAGGAATAATTTAGTCCTAAATATTTCTAAAACTAAAAGCATTGTATTTGGGACAAATCATTCACTAAACCCTAAACCTCAACTAAATCTTGTAATAAATAACGTGGAAATTGAGCAAGTTGAGGTGACTAAACTGCTTGGAGTAACCCTGGATTGTAAACAGTCATGGTCAAAAATATTGATACAACAGTAGCTAAGATGGGGAGAAGTATGTCCATAATAAAGCGCTACTCTACCTTCTTAACAGCACTATCAACAAGGCAGGTCCTACAGGCTCTAGTTTTGTCGCATCTGGACTACTGTTCAGTCGTGTGGTCAGGTGCCACAAAGAGGGACTTAGGAAAATTGCAATTTGCTCAGAACAGGGCAGCACGGCCTTTGGATGTACACAGAGAGCAAACATTAATAATATGCATATCAATCTCTCCTGGCTCAAAGTAGAGGAGAGATTGACTTCATCACTACTTGTATTTGTGAGAAGTATTGACATGTTGAAAGCACCGAGCTGTCGGTTTAAACAACTAGCACACAGCTCAGACACCCATGCATACCCGACAAGACATGCCACCAGAGGTCTCTTCACAGTCCCCAAGTCCAGAACAGACTATGGGAGGCGTACAGTACTACATAGAGCGATGACTACATGGAACTCTATTCCACATCAGGTAACTGATGCAAGCAGTAGAATCAGATTTAAAAAACAGGTAGAAATACACCTTATGAAACATCGGGGCCTGTGATGCAACACAAACATAGGCACAGACACATGCATACACACACATGATAACATACACACTATACACACATGTACACATGGATTTTGTGTTGTAGATATCTGGAAGTGGAGTATGGGCCTGAGGGCACACACTTAGTGTGTTGTGAATTCTGTAATTCATATATTGTAATGTCTTAAAAATTGTATAACTGCCTTAATTTTGCCGGACCCTAGAAAGAGTAGCTGCTGCCTTGGCAGCAGCTAATGGGGATCCAAAATAAATACAAATACAAATAAATACACCCCTGATCACACGCAAACTCAGTTCACTTTCATAGCAGCCACACAAACAGCATGATCACTTTGATAATTGTAGCTATAATTCCTTCTCGCATCTACGCTCTCTCCTCCTCTCACCTTTTCATTTCACTTGTGGACTTCAGTGCAAAACACATCAGATGTCTGTGACGAACCATCAAATAGGCAAAGCGTCAATAAAAAACTAAGATCGAATCATACTACACCAGCTCCGACGCTCGTCGGATGTGGCAGGGCTTGCAAACTATTACAGACTATAAAGGGAAGCACAGCTGCGAGCTGCCCAGTGACACCAGCCTACCAGACGAGCTAAATTACTTCTATGCTCGCTTCGAGGCAAGTAACACTGAAACATGCATGAGAGCATTAGCTGTTCCGGAAGACTGTGTGATCACGCTCTCTGTAGCCGATGTAAGTAAGACCTTTAAACAGGTCAACATTCACAAGGCCGCAGGGCCAGACGGATTACCAGGACGTGTATTCCGAGCATGCGCTGACCAACTGGCAAGTGTCTTCACTGACATTTTAACCCTCTCCCTGTCTGAGTCTTTAATACCAACATGTTTCAAGCAGACCACCATAGTCCATGTGCCCAAGAACACTAAGGTAACCTGCCTAAATGACTACCGACCCATAGCACTCACGTCTGTAGCCATGAAATGCTTTGAAAGGCTAGCCATGGCTCACATTAACACCATTATCCCAGAAACACTAGACCCACTCCAATTTGAATACCGCCCCAACAGATCCACAGATGATGTAATCACTATTGCGCTCCACACTGCCCTTTCACACCTGGACAAAAGGAACACCTATGTGAGAATGCTATTCATTGACTACAGCTCAGCGTTCAACACCATAGTGCCCTCAAAGCTCATCACTAAGCTAAGGACCCTGGGACTAAACACCTCCCTCTGGAACTGGATCCTGACTTCCTGACGGGCCGCTCCAGGTAGTAAGGGTAGGTAACAACACATCCGCCACACTGATCCACAACACGGGGGCCCCTCAGGTGTACGTGCTCAGTCCCCTCCTGTACTCCCTGTTCACTCATGACTGCATGGCCAGGCACGACTCCAACACCATCATTAAGTTTGCCGATCACACAACAGTGATAGGCCAGATCACCGACAACGACGCGGCAGCCTATAGGGAGGAGGTCAGAGACCTGGCCGTGTGGTGCCAGGACAACAACCTCTCCCTCAACGTGATCAAGACAAAGGAGATGATTGTGGACTACAGGAAAAAGAAGAGGACCAAGCACACCCCCATTCTCATCGACGGGGCTGTAGTGGAGCAGGTTGAGAGCTTCAAGTTCTTTGGTGTCCACATCACCAACAAACTAACATGGTCCAAGCATACCAAGACAGTCGTGAAGAGGGCACGACAAAAACTATTCCCCCTAAGGAGACTGAAAAGATTTGTCATGGGTCCTCAGATCCTCAAAAGGTTCTACAGCTGCACCATCGAGAGCATCCTGACTGGTTGCATCACTGCCTGGTATGGCAACTGCTCAGCCTCCGACCGCAAGGCACTACAGAGGGTAGTGCGTACGGTCCAGTACATCAGTGGGGCCAAACGTCCTACCATCCAGGACCTCTATACCAGGCTGTGTCAGAGGAAGGCCCTAAAAATTGTCAAAGACTCCAGCCACCCTAGTCATAGAGTGTTCTCTCTGCTACCGCACGGCAAGCGGTACCGGAGTGCCAAGTCTAGGTCCCAGAGGCTTCTAAACATCTTCTACCCCCAAGCCATAAGACTCCTGAACATCTAATCAAATGGCTACCCAGACTATTCTGTTTGAGCTGGGTGTTTGAGTAGGCTAAACTAGCCAGCTGATTTCGCTAGCTAAGTGAAAGTGAAAGTTTTATTTTTCAAATACAACAAACTATAGCTACTTCTCTCTCTCTTGCCTCTCCTTAATTTTTGAAGAAATTAATTTGTTCAAACTGTTCAACAATTTTCTTTCTCTCTCTTTGAGTCAACTACTCACCACATTTTATGCACTGCAGTGTCATCTAGCTGTAGCTTATGCTTTCAGTACTATATTCATTCTCTGATCCTTTGATTGGGTGGACAACATGTCAGATCATGGTGCAAGAGCTCTGATAGGTTGGAGGAGGTCCTCTGGAAGTTGTCGTAGTTACTGTGTAAGTCTATGGAACCATGAGCCTCCTAGGTTTTGTATTGAAGTCAATGTACTCAGAGGAGGACGGAAACGAACTGCCCTCCGGCTACACCATGCTGCTGCCCTACAGAGTGATGTTGAGGCTACTGTAACCCTTCATTGCAAAACAGTGTGTTTTAATCAATTATTTGGTGACGTAAATATATTTAGTACACAGTTGAAGTCGGAAGTTTACATACACCTTAGCCAAATACATTTAAACTCAGTTTTTCACAATTCCTGACATTTAATCCTAGTAAAGATTCCCTGTCTTTGGTTAGTTAGGATCACCACTTTATTTTAAGAATGTGAAATGTCAGAATAATAGTAGAGAGAATGATTTATTTCAGCTTTTATTTCTTTCATCACATTCCCAGTGGATCAGAAGTTTACTTTCACTCAATTAGTATTTGGTAGCATTGCCTTTAAATTGTTTAACTTGGGTCAAACGTTTCGGGTAGCCTTCAACAAGCTTCCCACAATAAGTTGGGTGAATTTTGGCCCATTCCTCCTGACAGAGCTGGTGTAACTGAGTCAGGTTTGTAGGCCTCCTTGCTTGCACACGCTTTTCAGTTCTGCCCACAATTTTCTATAGGATTGAGGTCAGGGCTTTGTGATGGCCACTCCTATACCTTGACTTTGTTGTCCTTAAGCCATTTTTCCACAACTTTGGAAGTATGCTTGGGGTCATTGTCCATTTGGAAGACCCATTTGCGACCAAGCTTTAACTTCCTGACTGATGTCTTGAGATGTTGCTTCAATATATCTACATAATATTCCTTCCTCATGATGCCATCTATTTTGTGAAGTGCACCAGTCCCTCCTGCAGCAAAGCACCCCCACAGCATGATGCTGCCACCCCCGTGCTTCACGGTTGGGATGGTGTTCTTCGGCTTGCAAGGTCCCCCTTTTTCCTCCAAACATAACGATGGTCATTATGGCCAAACAGTTATATTTTTGTTTCATTAGACCAGAGGACATTCTCCAAAAAGTACGATCTTTATCCCCATGTGCAGTTGCAAACCGTAGTCTGCCTTTTTTATGGCAGTTTTGGAGCAGTGGCTTCTTCCTTGCTGAGCGGCCTTTCAGATTATGTCGATATAGGACTCGTTTTACTGTGGATATAGATACTTTTGTACCTGTTTCCTCCAGCATCTTCACAAGGTCCTTTGCTGTTGTTCTGGGATTGATTTGCACTTTTCGCACCAAAGTACGTTCATCTCTAGGAGACAGAACATGTCTCCTTCCTGAGCGGTGTGACGGCTGCGTGGTCCCATGGTGTTTATACTTGCGTACTATTGTTTGTACAGATGAACGTGGTACCTTCAGGTGTTTGGAAATTGCTCCCAAGGATGAACCAGACTTGTGGAGGTCTACAATTTATTTTCTGAGGTCTTTGCTGATTTCTTTTGATTTTCCCATGATGTCAAGCAAAGACGCACTGAGTTTGAAGGTAGGCCTCGAAATACATCCACAGGTACACCTCCAATTGACTCAAATTATGTCAATTAGCCTATCAGAAGCTTCTAAAGCCATGACATCATTTTCTGGAATTTTCCAAACTGTTTAAAGGCACAGTCAACTTAGTGTATGTAAACTTCTGACCCACTGGAATTGTGATACAGTGAATTATAAGTGAAATAATCTGTCTGTAAACAATTGTTGGAAAAGTAGATGTCCTAACCGACTTGCCAAAACTATAGTTTGTTAACAAGAAATTTGTGGAGTGGTTGAAAAACGAGTTTTAATGACTCCAACCTAAGTGTATGTACACTTTTGACTTCAACTGTAGTTTCATTTAAAAATAATAACTTTTTTAATGTTTCACTATTTGTATTTTTTTGAAATTCACTGAGGAGGATGATCCTCCCCTTTCTCCTCTGAGGAGCCTCCACCGCTATGTATTTGGTCAGCTTAGCTGGCTGTTGCTTGAGCATCACAGTAGTAGTCAAACCACCACCCAGCAACCCCCAATCTAATCAAGCATTGGATACACAGTGTGCCTGCTACATTGACAAAAATACCCAAGCTACCTATGCATGGATCGCATCAGTCTCAACAAAAAGTACCGGGCTGAGTGGTGCAGCCTTGAATTTGCACCAATCAAATGGTGTCAAACAGTGGCGTGTATTCATGGATGCCAAGGGAAGCCAGGCCTCCCCGAAAAAAATGAAAAAAAAGAAATATTTTGTATCTTTCGTCTCTGTGTTTCATAAATGTCCTTCAATTCGCAAGAGGCTGAATGTATCTCACCGGAGAAAGCACCCAAGCAAACGAAACAGCACCCATCTATGCTGTCTGGTCAAAAAGCGTATGACATTGTTGCCACCCATAGCATTGAATGCAAGGGAAGCCAGCAAGCATTTGTCCTCCCTTGATACATTTAAAAAATAAATAATAGCCAATCAGCGTTGAGCTAAACTGAGTGCGCTCAGCTGTGAATGGTCCTGCGCACCAAAAGAAAAGTGTCAAGGGAAGCCAGTTTGGATTTGGCTTCACACTAACCACATCATATTAGAAACCTAACGTATTGACAGAAAACTTGAATTGTTGCATCTCATTGTGTTGTTGTCCTCCGGTGGCCCTTTCCTAAATTAGCCATGGATGGAGATAGGGATTTGGACTTGTGGTTTTACTTAATTCTCCGTACTGGCCAATGATTATAACGGGAATTCTGATCCAACCATAAATTCATACATTGTGCCCCTGGCCTGAGAGGATGGAAGTTCAACAGATGTTGTAATGTTAGGTTCATGTTAACTAGCTGGCCTGCATCGTTGCCCATGAAAGGAAGTTAGGCTAGCGAGCAAACGTTTTAGCTAGGTAGCCTAGGACAACAAAAACAAAAAGCGTGTATGACAGAGTCAAAGACCGTTTAGGCAACATGAAAGGGGAGGATGGCATTGGCGTTTCTCTACAAGTAGGGTGAGTCAACATGGTTTTTCTACTTGCACGCATGCACACACATACACACACATTAATCAGTTCCATTGACAGCCACATATTTAGCTTACGTTGATTGGACTAAATAGTTGTTGGTATATTTTAGTTGTCACTGTATAAGACTAAGCATGGGGGATTAGATGATGTTGAAATGGTGCTGGAATAGTGGAGGCAGTGCCTGTTTTCTTTGCGACTTGCGGTAACTCTCCGTGGTTCTAAATCAACAGTTGTTTTGTAGTCCGAAAATGTCAGAAACATTAACTTGCTTGACCATGCTGTAAGTCATGTAAATGTTTATTACATGCAATATGTTTTGTGGACTTCACTGGGCAGATGTTGCTCTCCGGTTTTGTGATGAAACAAAGGTGTGGTTGAATTTATTCTACCACTGTGTCTTCTTATTGTCTCGGCCTTAGGCCTATACAGTGCCTTGCAAAAGTATTCATCCCCCTTGGCGTTTTTCCTATTTTGTTGCATTACAACCTGTAATTTAAATTGATTTTTATTTGGATTTCATGTAATGGACATACCAAAATAGTCAAAATTGGTGAAGTGAAATGAAAAAAATAACTTGTTTCAAAATAATCAAAAAACTAAATAACGGAAAAGTGGTGGGTCATATGTATTCACCCCCTTTGCTATGAAGCCCCTAAATAAGATCTGGTGCAACCAATTACCTTCAGAAGTCACATAATTTGTTAAATAAAGTCCACCTGTGTGAAATCTAAGTGTCACATGATCTCAGTATATATACACCTGTTCTGAAAGGCCCCAGAGTCTGCAACACCGCTAAGCAAGGGGCACCACCTAGCAAGCGGCACCATGAAGACCAAGGATCTCTCCAAACAGGTCAGGGACAACGTTGTGGAGAAGAACAGATTAGATAAAAAAATATCAGAAACTTTGAACATCCCATGGAGCACCATTGAATCCATTATAAAAAAATTGGAAAGAATATGGCACCACAACAAACCTGCCAAGAGAGGGCCGCCCACCAAAACTCACGGATCAGGCAAGGAGGGCATTAATCAGAGAGGCAACAAAGAGACCAAAGATAACCCTGAAGGAGCTGCAAAGCTCCATAGCGGAGATTGGAGTATCTGTCCATAGGACCACTTTAAGCCGTACACTCCACAGAGCTGGGCTTTATGGAAGAGTGGCCAGAAAAAATCCATTGCTTAAAGAAAAAAAAAGGAAACACGTTTGGTGTTCGCCAAAAGCCATGTGGGAGACTCCCCAAACATATGGAAGAAGGTACTAAAATTGAGCTTTTTGGCCATCAAGGAAAACGCTATGTCTGGCGCAAACCCAACACCTCTCACCACCCCGAGAACACCATCCCCACAGTGAAGCATGGTGGTGGCAGCATCATGCTGTGGGGATGTTTTACATCGGCAGGGTCTGGGAAACTGGTCAGAATTGAAGGAATGATGGATGGCGCTAAATACAGGGAAATTCTTGAGGGAAACCTGTTTCAGTCTTCCAGCGATTTGAGACTGGGACGGAGGTTCACCTTCCAGCAGGACAATGACCCTAAGCATACTGCTAAAGCAACACTCGAGTGGTTTAAGGGGAAACATTTAAATGTCTTGGAATGGCCTAGTCAAAGCCCAGACCTCAATCCAATTGAGAATCTGTGGTATGACTTAAAGATTGATTTTACCCATGCACCGCTACTGGTGCCAACTGACGATGGCGCGCCAGAAACGAGATGGCAGCAAAACCTCTCGATCAGTCCAGCCTGATTGTCAATCACTAGTGGTTGGTCATCCTTTTAATAACTGAGTAATAGCCTATATGGGTCATGGGAAGAAAAACGAAATATTCTTAGTTAAAGCTACTGAGACATTGCATTGTTGTTTTGGAGCTTGTTTTCAGTTGTTCAAGGCTGCCTCTAGAGAAAAGGGAACACAGAGTCTAAAATCTATGACCTCTTAAGTTCTCGGGGGCAAACAACACAGGTTATGTAGTTTAGACATCAAAACTGAGGTTAACATGATGACAGTACAAATGACAATAAGTACATATGGAGATATGGAGTCCATGTGTATTGTTTGGACTGGAGTCACATGCTTCACATTGTGAGAGACAGCATGCAGGCTGGATGGGGTTACAGGTGGAATTTCCCCTGGCTCCTCTTTCTCTTAGACGTCCCGTCGACCGCTTGGAGGTAGTGCTGCCTACTGATCGGACTGATATATCAGAGGAGGTGAAACTCAGGTGACAGAGCCTCAGCTGTTGAAACCAACAAAGTGAAAGAAATAACTTTACAAAGCAAGTTCCCTTTAGGGCTGGCACAATGACCATATAACCGTATAACTGACGGTTATGGATGAAGACCATCATGAAAATAAAATAACCGTCATAACTGAAGACCGGGCATTTGTGTGGTTGAGTGAGTTTCTTCGGTACCGTGGACTCTTAACAACGTGATGAAACTTTGTTGCTCTTTGCTGAACTGTAGAATGTTCATTCAAATTAAATGGAATGTCTTTTTTGTAATGTCAGTTGAGTTTAATCAACAAATCACAGCACATATTGATGGGTACACTTCCTGCGGTGCTTTTACTTCCTGCTTTGCTCCTATGGGTACACTCGCAATGACCGCCAATCCACCCATTAGGCCATCATTGACTTGAATGGGGACGCCCGGTCTATTCATTCCATTTCTATGGCAGCACATGCAGTCAGGAGCGAAAGAGAGGAGAAAATGTGTGCCCCAAAACGGTTATATCAGTGACCATGGTCAAATTTTCAGTGGAAATTGTTCAAAGTCATCCTTGTGCATAGAGTTGTATTGTTTGTTTAACTTTGCAATCATTGGTTTTTGTTTGGCATGCATTTAAAAGTGAAAAATCTGAGTCAGTCAATCTGTTAACACTAGAACTGCCAAGATGGTCAATTTGACCATTAAAAATGTTGTTATTTCAATAACTTAATTTCAACAAAAACCTTGAACCCACCTGTCCCTGACTTTTCCTAAATATTAGTATTTTACACCATAGCAGTACTTTCAGAGAAATACCAAAAAATACAAAAAAACTTTCGGAGCATTTCATCCTCAAAGAGCCATGTTGGTCAAAATGACCATATGCATATTTAACAGTAGAATAGCCAGGCCTCAAGGAGTACCAATAGCCACCAGTCTAATAAATCCATTTAACTAGAAAAGCCTGGCCCCATCAAGTGTAAAATCTATTTTATTTGTGGAGTGCCTTTGTTACAACTATGAAATAAAAAGCATGTGCATTGAAACACAGTAAAGCTTATTTTTATAATGACAAAACAAATGAAAATACCCAAACCGCAAGACATGCGCGGTCACTTAAGAAAATATCAGAAAATATTAGTAGCCTAAATATCAGTATAGGCGCCAAGTGTGCTTGTGAATAGTGGAAATCAGCACAAATGCAATAATGGCATTTTAATGAATATCTGTCGATATAACTGCGGTCAAAATTGTTATATTATTGTCAGTTATTGAACACATTATTTGTGGCCTTGCTTACAGTATGATATGTGTCTTCACGCAACAGTTGGATCTCATTTGGTTGTTATCCCTTGTCCTAACAGTCACCACAAATCTTCAGCACTTTGACTTGATTGCAACACTTCCCACAAACAAGTCGCTTGCAGCTGAAACAGGTGTCCAGGTTCTGTTCCGAGTGCATCTGCCCCCCTTGCAGCTTCTCCTCCCTGGGAGTTGTGCACAATTTGGCTCACGTATTGGCTCGTGTGGAATCTTTGCTGCTGCCTTGGCCCTCATATGTCTCTCATGTAGCCCGTGTGCCAGACTCATGATGAAGTCTCTTCTGCTCATGCACTGCTTGAACAACACGTGTGTGTTGATAGCAGTCAAGTCAAGCATTTGTAGAACACAGCAACAGGCCAGCGGAGAGTTCCTCCTTTCACCTAGTACAGCCGTGCCATCTGATCAAAAACATTATCCAACACTCGCTCACCTGCTGCCCGATATGTATCCTTTCCCAGATATGGAAAGCTGTTCATGAATCAGAACAATAATCATCATAGATGTCATGATCCATTTCTTCCCCACCATATGAGTCGTTTTCATTCAGATCTTGTAGCAACGCTAATGAAGCATGTGAATCCATTCGTCTTGGTCTTGCCATTGTAAATGATGCACGTTCTCACTGTGTAGCCTACTCCAAGTAGGCCTAGAATAGACTAATAAGACTGCTTGGATTCGGTGGACTGATGTAGGGTACACCGTTTTGAGATTATAATTAGAATAGATGAATACAATAGAATGGCCGCCCTGTTCTTCATTCACAATTGGTGATTACATAATTATGCATCCCTCACTCATCAACTCACCGCTTCTCCCCTTTTCTCCCCCATCATATTATACTTCATTTATTTAATCTGTTGTTATATGTTTGAAATTAGTTAAGGTATCGTTTAGGTTCAGTTTCGAGGCAATTATTGGGGTGATTGTCAACTGGGCATGACACATTCAACTATTGGAGAAGGAGTGGAGCAGGCCGGGGAAAATCATTGAACAAATGACATGCCCTCCTAAAAATGGTTAAAACTCCAGTTCTGTTTGCGATATTAAGATTCTAACAACAACAGTGTGTTATATAGACTTACTTAGGAAAAGTCAAGGATGAGGGGGACATGACTTTAAAAATGGCAGAGTAATTAAGCATCTACATTTGTTTTGAGACATTATGATGCTCTCTGCCTTTCTAGTGTTAATATTCACAATCACAAATAAATTAATATTTCATTTAGGATGGTCATAAAAAAACATGATACTAGGCCATTTATTTCAAAAGAACAGAATAGCATGTTTTGAGTTGTATTTATAGTAGCCAAGGCTATGGCTGCACCAAGCCAATCTATGGCTGCACCAAGCCAATCTATGGCTGCGCCATGCCAATCTATGGCTGCGCCATGCCAATGACATCAACTTGTTCCTTTAGCAGACATCACAGGCCCTGCCCTGCCACAGTCAACACACATATTTTACAGTAATATAATGGAATATCCCAAATGGCTATTGCTGATTGTCACCAGTAGCCTACTCACATGAGGAATGCATGGAGCCACGGTTATTCTAGGAAAAAGTAATATTTTTAAACAGAGACCATCCACACAATTTGTACAGTTGTTTGGCAAAAATAGGTTAATTAGAAACGATGGAATCTGCTCTTTCTGATAGGGTATAGCAATCAAAACATCTGCATGGACCTCTTTAGGATGATATGGAAGAAGTGCTATTCGGCAAGCTCCTTGCTTCTTTGTCAATGCAAGCTGTCAATGCACGCTGTGCCGGTCATCAGTCTCTTCATTCTCTATTCGACAATCGACAATATTGTCACCCATCAGACAATTGTTAATTTAATCTTGTCTTTAGGCCACATCTATTATTATTATTATTATTATTATGTGAAATTAGTTTCAATATAGTTTAGTTGTAGTTTGGCAACTGTTGTCTTACAGTCAGAAAATACACTATCATCTTATTTTTGTATTTACAGTCTATGCACTTCTGGATCAATAAATACATTTTCCGACTGATTACAATTTGCATTTGGTGTCCTGAGGTTTCGTATTACCTATTTTAACATAATTAATGCATTAATTTAGCAATTTATTATTTATTATGGAATATTTATACAATTGAAATATCAACGGTCAGAATGACCGTCATGGCCATTCTAGTAGGTATGGAATTCCGGCGCTCTGAGTGTTAATGTGGAATTGCCCATTGTCAGAGACACATATAAACATTGCCACCTTGTGGTTACCTGAGAGGTGTCAAATGACACTACTTTACCTCAGAGAGACTGATCACTAGAGACATTACAGGGGCTTCTAATTTAAAGCTTTTTCAGAGGATGTGATAAAGCATATGTTTCCCACATCATCTGACTTGAACCCTGACCAAAAAGGATATGACAAACAAAAAGTCCTTTCATTCACTCACCTGTCTCTCTCAAGGCCACTATGCAAGGTATCTGTCCATTATGAGGCTCTAGTGGTGCTTCAGTGGTGCTTTAAAGCCTGATACATCTCCAAGTGCACAAGTAATATCGATATCAAGATGAGAGCATGGAGAACAGTCCTTCTCTCGGGTGGCTGGAGTCTTTGGCAATTTTTCGGGCCTTTCTCAGACACCGCCTGGCATGTATGTCCTGGATGACTGGGAGCTCACCCCCAGTGATGCGCTGGGCCATCCGCACCACCCTGTAGAGCGTTCCGGTCAAGGGCGGTGCAGTTGCCAAACCAGACAGTGATACAACCAGTCAGGATGCTCTCAATGGTGCAGCTGTAAAAGTTCCTAAGGATCTGAGAGGCCATGCCAAATAGTTTCAGCCTCCTGAGGGAGAAGAGGCATTGCCGTGCCTTCTTCACGACTGTGCTGTTGAGAGAGGACCATGTTAAGTCCTCAGTGGTGTGGACACCAAGAAACTTGAAGCTCTTGACCCTCTCCACTGTGGCCCCGTCGATGTGGATGGGGGTGTACACCTGCCCCTGTTTCCTGTAGTCCACAACAACTCCTTGGTCTTGCTGACGTTGAGGGAGAGGTTGTTGTCCTGGCACCACACCACCAGGTCTCTGACCTCCTCCCTGTAAGCTGTCTCATCGCCGTTGGTGATCAGGCCTACCACCGTTGTGTCATCAGCAAACTTGATGATGGAGTTGGAGTCGTGGGTGGCCACACAGTCGTGGGTGAACTGGGAGTACAGGAGGGGGCTAAGCACACACCACTGGGGGGCCCCCGTGTTGAGGGTCAGCGTGGCGGAGGTGTTGTTGCCTACTCTTACCACCTGGGGTCAGCCCGTCAGGATCCAGTTGCAGAGGGAGGTGTTCAATCCCAGGGCTTGGTGACGAGCTTGGAGGGCAAGATGGTGTTGAACGCTAAGCTGTAGTCGATGAACAGCATCCTCACATAGGTATTCTTCTTTTCTAGGTGGGAGTGGGCAGCGTGGCGTGCAATTGAGATTGCGTCGTCTGTGGATCTGTTGGGGCGGTATGAAAATTGGAGTGGGTCCAGGGTGTCTGGGATGATAGAGTTGATGTGTGTCATGACCAGCCTTTAAAAGCACTTCATTATTACAGATGTGAGTGTTACAGGGCGGTAGTCATTGTGACAGGATGCCTTAGAGTTGTTGGGAACAGGAATGATGGTAGTCAGCTTGAAACGTGGGGATTACAGACTTGGACAAGGAGAGGTTGAAAATGTCTGTGAAGATGCCTGCCAGCTGGTCTGCACATACCCTGAGGACATGCCCTGGAAACCGTCTTGCCCTGCGGCCTTACGAGTATTGACCCGTTTAAAAACTTTACTCACATCAGCCTTGGAGAGAGAGAGATCACCCAGTCCTCCGGATCAACAGGGGCCCTAATGTTGTTTTTGTCAAAGAGTGCATAAAAGGCATCGAGTTTGTCTGGTAGAGCGGCATTGTTGGACAGATCACGGCTTCCTTTATAGTCCGTAATGTACTGTAGCCCCTGCCACATGCGCTGAGTGTCGAGCCAGTATAATAGGATTTCACATTGTTACGATATTGTCGTTTTGCCTGTTTGATGGCTCTGCGGAGGTCATAGCAGGACTTCTTGTATGCGTTTGTGTCCTTAGCCGTAGCCTCTGGGTTGGCTGCGATAGCCCTGTGAGCGGTAGCTCTGGTTAGCTCGTCAATGCTATCGGCAGAGTCCCGGAACACATTCCAGTCAGCACTAGCAAAGCAGTCCTGCAGCACAGCCTCTGATACGGTAGACCATTTTTCTATGCATTTCATCATGGGTACTTCCTGTTTGAGCTTCTATTTGTAAACAGGAAGCAGGAGTTTGGAGTCATGATCTAATTTGCCAAAGGGGGGACGAGGGAGGGCCTTGTATGCTTGCTTGTGGGTTGAGTAACAGTGGTCTAGGACTTTATCAGCCCTAGTGACGAAGGAGACGTGTTGCTAAAAGTTGGGCATCAGGTGTCTTACTGACGCTGAATTTTTATCACCGGCAATAAGAAAAGTAGTCTCCGGGTGCATGATTTCCTGCTTGTTTATAGCCTTGTACCGTTTGTCAAGTGTCAGCTTGTTGTTGTTGTTGTCCTGAGGTGGAGCAGTCACGATAACAGATTAAAACTCTCTTGGGAGGTAGAAGGGTCAGCATTTGACCATCCAGTATTCCAAGACTGGTGAACAATAGGTTGAGACTTCCACTGCGCTAGACTCTGCACACCATTTGCTGTTGATGAAGAAACATACCCCTCTCCCTCTGGTTTTCCCTGAATACAATGTCCTGTCCACTGGGTGAATGGAGAATCCATTGAGTTGGGTATCTTGTCCGGTACACAAAGAGCCCAGGGCAGATCCAGGAGCCCATTAGGGCAGCTCTTGGCCAGTTAGAAAAGACTCAAGACTGAGGCCGGGACATTGATAGCAGCCCTCGATATTATTGCGCACAAAGGAGAACAGCTCTCCCATTGTCTGGAGTCTTCGTCACCCAGTCACAATTCTCAGCTGCTCGGGCTGCTGTGCCCTGCTGATGGTGACATCACGGTCACACGATAAGTACCAGGGATGTCACTAGCCCCGGCCAGGCAGAGGCTAGTGTTCCCAGTCAGTGTGCATAAACTGACTATTAACTGACACCTGATGCCTGGCCTGTTCTCATCCTCCACCATGTTAATCCAGGCCCTGTCTCATGAAAGGGAGGTTGGTCCCTCAAAGTCCCTTTGTGAGGGAGAAATCCCTCCAGCAACAAAGTTCAAAAGCGGAGAAGGTAGGGTCATTAATGCACATGACTGTCGAGACCAAGAGAGAGAGGTAAGGAGGGAAAGAGGGTGGGATGTGTGCAGTGAGGCAGGCACCATGGGATTTGTTTTAACTATTCATGGAGTCTGGGGCTTGAAACATATGCAAAAGACCACTATACTGCAGACGAGGATATTTAGAAGCTCTCGTTTGGGGATAATTGGTTTCAGAAGACTGAGATTTCCAATTATCTGCTGGGCCTCTGGGATAAGCGGGCTGTGTTGCGGGGGGAGAGGTGGGGGTGAGTGGACAGTGGAGGAGTGGTGGGGGTGAGTGGACAGTGGAAGAGTGGTGGGGGTCAGTCAGAACAGCTGATCTCTGTTGCTGACGGGCTGAGCTGAGCAGCGCAAAAATCCCCCTAACCCTCCTAATAAGGAGAGCACAAGTATTCCCCTGTCTCGCCCCTACTTTTCTCTGGACAACAGCAGGCATGGAAGACCAACAAGATTCCCCAGCTCGCAAAGTCCCACAAGGCCAGCATCTTAACCCAAAAATGTAAACATCTGGCAAACATTTATATTGGCCACAGATGGGTTGAGGAGATCAGGTCATTTGAGAAAACACGGTTTAGTGTAGATCCAAAGCCATCACATTTTTTGGCGGTTGAAGGTAGTTTATTACATGAAAATAAGAATATCTTAACTGATGAACATGTTAGATGAACATGATGAGTAGACATGGTTCATACGAGTGCCCAACAAAGAGGGGTGTCTTTCTCAACCTCCTGAACTAAATGGCAAATTTCATGTTAGAGCAGCAGAACATTGGTAATGGTACCATATGCCATTTCTACAAACCAGAGGGAAATACAAGCACTGGTGCAATGATACAGAATATTCTCCAATAGTATCTTCAGAGTCTGAAGAGCTATTGGGTATGCTTATTAATGTGATGTATAATACTTCTGGAGGTTACAACAGTAGGGTGCAGTTGAACTCCTCTTTACTTAACAGATAAAACATTAACAATCCATTGCTTTCAGGACTGTATAATTGATCCCTCACACTCACATGAAGCACAAATGGCAACTGGAACCTAGAGACACTCCAGACAGGCTAGCTCTGTCAGCAGCACACAACAGCCTCACACATTTACCACACAGCACCCCTGTCACATGGCAGGCATGGTAAACTCTTAGAAAAAACGTTTTTCCAAAAGGGTTCTTTGGCTGTCCCCATAGGAGAACCCTTTTTGGTTCCAGGGAGTACCCTTTTTGGTTCTACGTAGAACGCTTTTGGGTTCCATGTAGAACCCAAAAAGGGTTCTACCTGGAACCAAAAAGGGTTCTTCAAAGGGTTCTCCTATGGGAACAGACGAAGAACCCATTTAGGTTCTAGATAGCAAAAAAATTTCTAAGATTGTAGCACACGGCTTCTCAGTAGGAGGGTTAATAAAGCAGAGCAGTGGGTCATAAATCCTGGTGATTTTTCATGTCAAATGTTCAGTAATGTAGGGTCAGTGACAGAACATTGTGTATAGAACTCTTTTGAATTTGAGAAATGAAAGTAGTCCGTATCTGTAGTAGTCTACCAAGTGAATAGATTCAGTATAGCTATTCACTTTTTATTTTATTTGTTGTGGATTTACATTTGGATTTACATAAATTAAATGCCATATGTAGGCTATATGGAAATGAATGAAAGAAAAATATAAGATGCACTCAATCCCTCTCATACACGTATTGAATGGGAGAGCATTCTACGATATGAAAATGACTTGGGAGGGGGTAACACAACTGTTTCATACACATTCCAGACTAATAGTCAAGGCAACATACAAATAAATACATAAATTAGAAGTACATCATTAGCAATTCGAATTGCAAAGACTCACCTTAAATCCTTATCTTATAGTGTCAAACATGTAAAATGACAATGTCTTCATCAAAATCGTCCAGTAGCATAATATCTTCAGTAGGCATTTATCAGGATCTTGGTATTATCCCAAAAAATAATCCTTCTTTCTACAAATGTGAGACGAAAGCGCGACATCATCATTAGTACAGTGACTAAGTCAACTATAGTTTCACTACGTTCGCGTGCCTGACATAAGGTTACACTGTTTATTTCCTTTCATTTTTTCTTACCGAAAGCCAATGCGTGGGGAATTCCTAGCAGTCACATTTTCCCTAAGAAATGATTGGCCAGCATTAGGGATTCGCTTGAAAAAAAAACAGGATGTTGTGAAAAATAATGTAATGTTGGTGACTCTTATTGAGAAACTTACTGTGATAGGCTAGAATAAACTACCTATCGGACTTTTAACTGAAATTAAAATTATATAGACTATTCGTTTTTATTCTCTGAATCATTCTCTGTAGCAGATTGTTTTAACACCAACTAGATTTACAATCACGAACATTATGGAATTCCCTGCCCAGTAAAAAAAAATGCATGGAATATACAACTCTAAGGATGTGGCTCACGTTGATACACTGAAACAAAATGCACACTGTCCCGTATGATATAAACAGTACTGGCTACAACTTCAACCCAGCCCACATCAAAGGGATCGCAGTTTTGGTACATTGCCTTTATTGGGAATTTACTTTCAAGTTATAAAAATAACAGTGTGGATAGGCTTCTATATGTTGTCCAGTTGAACAGTAAGATACATTTCTGACTTCATCATATAGGCTACTGGCTGATAACACATCGGTCCTGCTCTCTGGGTTGCTCTGAGTAGTTTTACAATTGATTGTGTAACAATTACAAGTTCGCGCTACATGAACGAGACAACATTAAAACAGTTATTTCCCATACCGGGAGTCGAACCCGGGCCGCCTGGGTGAAAACCAGGAATCCTAACCGCTAGACCATATGGGAACTGATGTGCTGGAGACTCTCAACTATATCTGAAATGTATGGGGATAGTTTTTTTCTCCATTTCAAACAAGGTTATAGTTAGCTGGTCCTCCATGGCCCCCCTCGACCATTCCATTATTATTTTCTAGATTATTACAGATAGGTAGACAGTAATTGTTTTAAAGCCTGAATTTAACACATTTCTGCTATTCATGGCAATTCACCTCCACCTAGTGTCAACTTCGTGGAACTTCGTGGAAAAGTATTTATAACTGCTTTCCAAAAATGTGTTTATTGCTTCCCTTTTTGTATGTGCTTGCCATTGAGCAAATAATCCTTCTTGAAAAACATGCGGATTTTTTTTTTTTTTCACCTTAAAATCATACTACTTACAAATCAAATAAGAACTTCCAATCGTTTTTTCCCAATTTGATTATTTTGGAAATTACAGAGCTTTACCAAGCGGTTGAGAAGTCAAAGGAAGTTTTACTCATCTCAACAATATTACATAAATTACTTTAGATATACACTGAGTGTACAAAACATGAAGAACACCTTCACCCTTTGCCCTCAGAACAGCCTCAATTCGTTGGGGTATGGACTCTACAAGGTCTCGAAAGCGTTCCACAAGGATGCTGGCCCATGATGACTCCAATGCT
The DNA here is from genome assembly GCF_020615455.1 of Coregonus clupeaformis. Taxonomy (NCBI): domain Eukaryota; kingdom Metazoa; phylum Chordata; class Actinopteri; order Salmoniformes; family Salmonidae; genus Coregonus; species Coregonus clupeaformis. Next base: position 39,853,847 of record NC_059193.1, read on the forward strand.
TCACATTGGTGGACCATTCTTGATACACACGGTAAACTGTTGAGCGTGAAAAACCCAGCAGTGTTGCAGTTCTTGACACAAACCGGTGCACCTGGCACTTACTACCAGGCACTTAAATATTTTGTGTTGCCCATTCACCCACATACACAATCCATGTCTCAATTGTCTCAAGGCTTAAAAATCCTTCTTTAACCTGTCTCCTCTTCATCTACACTGATTGAAGTGGATTTAACAAATGACATCAATAAGGGATCATAGCTTTCACCTGGTCAGTCTGTCATGGAAAGAGCAGGTGTTCATAATGGTTTGTACACTCAGTGTATGCTTCAGTGGCTTTTATAGGATCCAAAGGTAAACATTGGACTTTTTTCTGCGGGATTAATTCAATCACTGGATATTAATCACCGGATATTCGGCCAGTCTGCACAGCGCGTTATCGACCCAGAACATATCAGTTTTCTGCCGGAATCACTGAATCACTGGACCTTTAACTCCGGATTCATCGCTACCAGCTAGCTTCAACTAAATGAACGCTGTGGTCTGGCTAATCATCCTGAGCTAGGCCCATCTCCCGGCTATCTACCTCTCTGTCAACCGGACAGGACCACCTAGTGTTGACACGGAGCCCCGCCGATCCTACACGACTGGTCTGCCGACGAAATCGTCTGATGAGGTTGCGACGACGTCGACCACGAAGATTCCACCTGCTAGCTCCGGCCCGCTAGCACACGCTAGCCATGGCCTCTTACCTGCTAGTGCTTCAGAAGCCTCCGAACTATCCTATTGCTGTTCACCGGACCTTATGATAACTCAGCTATACAGCTGATGTCTGCTGGACTGTTCCTTTTTACGGTACTACATCCTGTTTATGTTTAGCCTCAGCCCAAACATGGTTAGCTTATTGTTGTTTCGGTTATTTCTAATTGTACTATTTCACTGCAGATCCCCCAGCCCAGCTAAACCTGCCTTAGATAGCTATTTTGTCCCTCCCCCCATACACTCAGAGACCGACTCAATTGATGCCGCTAGTGATACTATCTCTTTCATTGTTACCCAACGCTTAGGTTTACCCCCACTTTACTCATATCCTTCCATATCCTTGTCTGTACATAATGCCCTGAATCTTTTCTACAACACCCGGAAATCTGCCCCCTTTATTCTATGTACCCGACGCATTAGAAGACCAGTTCTTAAAGCCTTTAGCCGTATCCTTATTCTAGTCCTCCTCTGTTCCTCTGGTGATGTAGAGGCTAACCCAGGCCCTGCAGCCCTCAGTATCCTCCTACTCCCCAGGCGCTATCATTTGCTGACTTCTGTAATCGCAAAAGTCTTGGTTTCTTGCACGTAAACATCAGAAGTCTACTTCCTAAGTTTGAGTTATTCACTGCGTTAGCACACTCCGCCAACCCTGATGTTCTAGCAGTGTCTGAATCCTGGCTCAGGAAGGCCACCAAAAATTCTGAAATTTCCATCCCCAACTATAACATTTTCCGTCTAGATAGAACTGCCAAAGGGGGTGGAGTTGCAATCTACTGTGGAGATAGCCTGCAGAGCTCTATCATACTATCCAGGTCTGTGCCCAAACAGTTTGAGCTTCTACTTCTAAAAATCCACCTTTTCAGAAATAAGTCTCTCACTGTTGCCGCTTGCTACAGACCCCCCTCAGCCCCCAGATGTGCCCTGGACACCATATGTGAATTGATTGCCCCCCATTTATCCTCAGAGTTCGTACTGCTTGGTGACCTAAATTGGGATATGCTTAATACCCCGGCCATCCTACAATCCAAACTAGATGCCCTCAACCTCACGCAAATTATCAACGAACCTACCAGGTACAACCCTAAATCCGTAAACATGGGTACCCTCATAGATATCATCCTGACTAACATACCCTCTAAATACACCTCAGCTGTCTTCAACCAGGATCTCAGCGATCACTGCCTTATTGCCTGCGTCCGTAACGGGTCTGCGGTCAAACGACCACCCCTCATCACTGTCAAACGCTCCCTAAAACACTTTAGCGAGCAGGCCTTCCTAATTGACCTGGCCCAGGTATCCTGGATGGATATAGATCTCATTCCGTCAGTAGAGGATGCCTGGTTGTTCCTTAAAAGTAATTTCCTCTCAATCTTAAATAAACATGCCCCATTCAAAAAATACAGAACTAAGAACCGATATAGCCCCTGGTTCTCCTCAGACTTGACTGCCCTTGACCAGCACAAAAACATCCTGTGGCGTACTGCATTAGCATCAAATAGCCCCCGCGATACGCAACTTTTCAGGGAAGTTAGGAACCAATATACACAAGCAGTCAGGAAAGCAAAGGCAAACTTTTTCAAACAGAAATTTGCATCCTGTAGCACTAACTCCAAAAAGTTTTGGGACACTGTAAAGTCCATGGAGAATAAGAGTACTTCCTCCCAGTTGCCCACTGCACTGAGGCTAGGAAACACTATCACCACCGATAAATCTACAATAATCGAGAATTTCAACAAGCATTTTGCTACAGCTGGCCATGCTTTCTGTCAAGATCGTCTAACAGAGTGGACCAATGCGCAGCGTTGAATGCAAACATATTTATTCTCACTGAAGGCAACACGAACAAAACAATGAACGATACGTGACAGTTCACGGTTACCAAAAACAGACTCGAAACAAAAACCCACAAACACGAATGAAAACCCGACTGTTTAAATATGGCTCCCAATCAGAGACAACCAGCTGACACTCGTTGCCTCTGATTGGGAGTCACTCAGACCAACATAGAAATAAGTAACCTAGACCCACAACAAAAACATAGAAACTAACACCCTGGCTCAACATACGAGAGTCCCCCGAGCCAGGGCGTGACAGTACCCCCCTAAAGGCGCGGGACGCCGACCGCGCCAACGAAACACAACAGGGGAGGGACCGGGTGGGCACTCCGCCTAGGCGGCGGATCCGGCTCGGGCATGATCCCCACTCGCTCTCTAACCCCCTAAAGTACCCCTGGTCCGGTCTGGTCCTGCTGACCGGAGCTGGACTGCACACTGGTGGAGCGGATTGCTCTAGCTCCGCGTAACGCATCTGACCGGCGCCGGACCAGGCACCAGTGGAACAGGCACGTGCCGTGCCGGACCGGCAACGCACACCACTGGCTTGGTGTGGGGAACAGGCACGGGCCGTGCTGAACTGACGACGCACACCACTGGCTTGGTGTGGGGAGCAGGAGCGGGCCGGACAGGGCTGACGAAACGCACCACAGACTTGGTGCTGGGAGCAGGAATGGGCCGGACTGGGCTGGCGACGCGCACCACAGACCTGGTGCGGAGAGCAGGAACGGGCAGAGCCGGGCTGACGAGACGCACCACAGGCTTGGTGCGGGGAGCAGGAATGGGCCGGACTGGGCTGGCGACGCGCACCCCAGACCTGGTGCGGGGAGCAGGAACGGGCAGAGCCGGGCTGACGAGCGCACCACAGACTTGATGCGGGGAGCAGGAATGGGCCGGACTGGGCTGGCGACGCGCACCACAGACCTGGTGCGGAGAGCAGAACGGGCAGAGCCGGGCTGACGAGACGCACCACAGGCTTGGTGCGGGGAGCAGGAATGGGCCGGACTGGGCTGGCGACGCGCACCCCAGACCTGGTGCGGGGAGCAGGAACGGGCAGAGCCGGGCTGACGAGATGCACCACAGACTTGATGCGGGGAGCAGGAATGGGCCGGACTGGGCTGGCGACGCGCACCACAGACCTGGTGCGGGGAGCAGGAACGGGCAGAGCCGGGCTGACGAGACGCACCACAGACTTGATGCGGGGAGCAGGAACAGACCGGACCGTACTAGGGACACACACCACTGGCCCTACACCGGGATCTGGAACGGGCCGGACCGGACTGGTAACACACCCCAGTACCTCTCGCCGTGCCTCTACACCTTCCATCCCCTCTTCTACCAGTGGCCCCCGTAACCTGGCGGCCTCCTCTGCAACCCCGCTGGACCGCTCCATAGCGGCCTCCTGCTTCCCCGACGTCGTGAGCCCCCCCCTAAAAATTTCCTGGGGGTCTCTCCTCCCCGTGGGCCAGGCCTCCATCGTTCTCGCCCACCTCTCGCTCCTCTGTCTCCAACCCTCGTCACTCAGCTCCTCAATGGGCTTGACCCAGTCGAAGCTGCCACGGAGATCTGCCAGCGATTTCCCTGGCGATGGCTCCTCGACTCGCTGCTTGGTCCAGTAGAGGTGGGTTTTTCTGTCAAGATCGTCTAACAGAGTGGACCAATGCGCAGCGTTGAATGCAAACATATTTATTCTCACTGAAGGCAACACGAACAAAACAATGAACGATACGTGACAGTTCACGGTTACCAAAAACAGACTCGAAAACAAAAACCCACAAACACGAATGAAAACCCGACTGTTTAAATATGGCTCCCAATCAGAGACAACCAGCTGACACTCGTTGCCTCTGATTGGGAGTCACTCAGACCAACATAGAAATAAGTAACCTAGACCCACAACAAAAACATAGAAACTAACACCCTGGCTCAACATACGAGAGTCCCCCGAGCCAGGGCGTGACACTTTCCATCTGGCTACCACTACCCCGGCCACCAACTCTGCACCCTCCGCTGAAACTTGCCCATGCCCCCCCCGCTTCTCCTTCACACAAATTCAGACAGCAGACGTTTTGAAAGAGCTGCAAAATCTGGACCCCTACAAATCAGCTGGGCTAGACAATCTGGACCCTTTCTTTCTAAAACTAGCCGCCGAAATTGTCGCAACCCCTATTACTAGTCTGTTCAACCTCTCTTTCATAACGTCTGAGATCCCCAGAGATTGGAAAGCTGCCGCGGTCATCCCCCTCTTCAAAGGGGGTGACACTCTAGATCCAAACTGCTACAGACCTATATCCATCCAGCCCTGCCTTTCGAAAGTATTTGAAAGCCAAGTTAACAAACAGATCACCGACCATCTCGAATACCACCGTACCTTCTCCGCTATGCAATCCGGTTTCCGAGCTGGTCATGGGTGCACTTCAGCCACACTCAAGGTCCTAAACGATATTATAACCGCGATTGATAATAGACAGTACTGTGCAGCCGTCTTCATCGACCTGGCCAAGGCTTTCGACTCTGTCAACCACTGCATTCTTATTGGCAGACTAAATAGCCTTGGTTTCTCAAATGACTGCCTCGCCTGGTTCACCAACTACTTCTCAGATAGAGTTCAGTGTGTCAAATCGGAGGGCCTGTTGTCAGGACCTATGGCAGTCTCTATGGGGGTGCCACAGGGTTCAATTCTTGGGCCGACACTTTTCTCCGTGTATATCAATGATGTCGCTCTTGCTGCTGGTGACTCTCAGATCCACCTCTACGCAGACGACACCATTTTGTATACATCTGGCCCTTCATTGGACACTGTGTTAACAAACCTCCAAACGAGCTTCAATGCCATACAACACTCCTTCAGTAGCCTCCAACTGCTCTTAAACACTAGTAAAACTAAATGCATGCTTTTCAATCGAACGCTGCTGGCACCCGCCCACCCGACTAGAATCACCACTCTAGACGGGTCTGACCTAGAGTATGTGGACAACTACAAATACCTAGGTGTCTGGTTAGACTGTAAACTCTCCTTCCAGACTCACATAAAGAATCTCCAATCCAAAGTTAAATCTAGAATCGGCTTCCTATTTCGCAACAAAGCCTCCTTCACTCATGCTGCCAAACATGCCCTCGTAAAACTGACTATCCTACCAATCCTTGACTTCGGCGATGTCATTTACAAAATAGCCTCCAACACTCTACTCAGCAAATTGGATGTAGTCTATCACAGTGCCATCCGTTTTGTCTCCAAAGCCCCATACGCTACCCACCACTGTGACCTGTACGCTCTTGTTGGCTGGTCCTCACTACATGTTCGTCGTCAAACCCACTGGCTCCAGGCCATCTATAAATCACTGCTAGGCAAATCCCCGCCTTATCTTAGCTCATTGGTCACCATAGCAGCACCCACCCGTAGTCTGCGCTCCAGCAGGTATATCTCACTGGTCATTCCCAAAGCCAACACCTCCTTTGGCCGCCATTCCTTCCAGTTCTCTGCTGCCAATGACTGGAACGAATTGCAAAAATCTCTGAAGCTGGAGACTCTTATCTCCCTCACTAACTTTAAGCATCAGTTGTCAGAGCACCTTACCGATCACTGCACCTGTACACAGCCCATCTGAAATTAGCCCACCCAACTACCTCATCCCTATATTGTTATTTATTTTGCTCTTTTGCACCCCAGTATCTCTATTTGCACATAATCTCTTGCACATCTAGCATTCCAGTGTTAATACTATTGTAATTATTTTGCACTATAGCCTATTTATTGCCTTACCTCCATAACTTGCTACATTTGCACACACTGTATATATATTTTCTGTTGTATTTTTGACTTTATGTTTTTTACCCCATATGTAACTCTGTGTTGTTGTTTTTATCGCACTGCTTTGCTTTATCTTGGCCAGGTCGCAGTTGTAAATGAGAACTTGTTCTCAACTGGCTTACCTGGTTAAATAAAGGTGAAATAAATAAAAAATAAATAAATAATTGTTAAATAAGGACAATGTCAAATTTGAACAAATAATCGTAATTTTGTGTGTCCTTTCACAAATATTCAATTACATTGAAATGAATGTGTTTTCAGGTGGTGTATAGTGCAATGTCCCCTAAAACGGTTCTCTTAAATTTGAAGAGATCCAGATTTTCCACAGTTTCACACGTGTTCAGACTACCTTTTTTGAAATAATATTTGACAAAGTGCAGTTTTTATTACTATTATATGCATTATTTTATAGGCAACCTTTAGTCTGAATATGGATTATGATATAATTATAATATATCCCATTTAGCAGACACTTTTATCCAAAGCGACTGGCTGTCACGACTTCCGCCGAGGCTGCCTCCCCTCCTTGTTCGGGCAGGTTTCGGCGTTCGTCGTCACCGGCTTACTAGCTACTGACGATCCCATTCTCATCACTCCACTTGTCATGTCTTGTCTTGTCAATCATACACACCTGGTGCTCATTCCCCTAATTAGTATGTGTATAAGTGTTCACTCTGTTCCCCTTGTCTTTGTGAGTGATTGTTTATTGTGCGAGCGAGTAGCTCGGTTGAGCTACTCTTCCATTTGTAATTGCCAAGGTGGAATATTTTCCCTTGTTATAGTTTCGTTTTGACGCTGGGTGCGTTTTATTTATGTAAACGGAATCAACTCTGGACTTCGGTGTTTTACCTCCTGCGCCTGACTCCTTCATTCACACCTCGTCACACTGGCGTAGCAAACATCAAAGCTGGCGAATAATAGTATGTTACGGGAGGAAGAAGGGGGAGAAGAAAAAGGTGGAAAAAATTAGAAAAATAAAGAGAAAAGAAATACAATCAAAAAAATGGAGGTTTCTTCTTCATAATGTTAATGTTTATTATTCATTATTTATTATGATAAGCTGAAAAACTTTGAAAATGTTGTTTTTTCCTGTTTGAGAAAGGGCAAGAGTGGCCCCGAAGGCCCCCAGGTTGAATTCTGCCTTGGCCAGAAATAACATTTCTAAACATCCACTATAGTCTCTAAAAGTGTTATTTTTCACATTGGTGAATTTAAGACCACCTGAGTTAATGGAACGATTATGGTAGTATAATCATAACATATAGAAGTGTTGTTCTAATGAGGGTGGTTTATTACTGTACTATACTCCCGTTACATTCTTTATGCAATTAGTATCTTAAATTATCAGTTATCTGTTGCAGTTTTTTGTGGACTGCATATTACTTGATGTAATTATAAATACATTACTCTGAGAGCAAAACATTTTTGTTACTAGAAGTGAATAATGATTGACCTAATATCAAAAGTCATTCAAAGAACTAGTCAAAATATAGAAACATGTTTATTAATGACAAATGTGAAACATTACACACACACACACACACACACACACACACACACACACACACACACATAGCCCCTAGGGGCCCAAGGTAATGAGTGGGTCTGGCAACTGACTGATTCTGAGTGAATGAAACAGCAGGATCCAAACATATGACAACATCCATGCAAACAGAGGAAAAAACTAAATCTGTAAATTCTAGGGCTCGATTCAATCTGATTAATGTTTTACAACAGATTTCACAATACATTAAGTGTGTGCCCTCCAGCCACTACTCTACTACAACACACAATCCAGGTGTACGTGTGTGTATAGTGTGTATGTTATGTGTGTTTGTATGTGTGTGTTTGTACCTGTGTGTGTGACTCTCTGTTTGTAAATACCCTGGTAGGTTTACTGATAACCTGAACCAGGTTGCAGGCACTGGTTACAGTTTGAAGCTTTTTCTTGAGTGGGCAGCTTGATGAAAGCCAGTCAATATTTAGGTCACCCAGAAAATATACCTCTTTGTTGATATCACATACATTATCAAGCATTTCACACATATTATCCAGATACTAACTGTTAGCACTTGGTGGCCTATAGCAGCTTCCTACAAGAATGGGCTTTAGGTGAGGCAGATGAACAGTATTTGACATGAGATCCTCTAAGCTTTATTGGAATATGGCTCTGGATATAGACTGCAACACCACCCCCTTTGGCATGTCTGTATTTTCAGTAATGTTATAACCATGTACTGCTACCACTATATCATCAAAGGTATTATCTAAGTGAGTATCAGAGATAGTCAGTATATGAATGTCATCTGTTACTAGCAAGTTATTGATTTCATTAACCTTGTTTCTTAGGCTACTGTGATGGAAAGTTTTATGCTGTTGCTTTTCTATTTATATATTTCTGTGTTCTATGTTTGTGCTTTTCTAATAACTGTTTCCTGTGTTCATGCAAGTGACTGATTGAACGAACCCTCACTATCAGTATCTGCAATTTGGCAGTATGCCCAGACCCTTCTTTTGAGAATGAAAGCTATCTCAGTTTCAAGGTCTCAGCTTAGAGAGAAGAAGCCTCGTGAGGTATTGGTATGTCACATGCATGACCCAGAATTGAACGGTCACATGAATGAAGCAAACGTTAATGATTCATTAATTATGAATAAGCAAAATCATGCAATATGGCTTGTCTGCAGTATATAAGGTAACTAACGGGACTGCCCCGGGAGAGCTCCTGACAGACGTTCGCTATGGTGCATCAAGTTTGTTGGAAACTCTCCAGCGCACTGACAATAAACAATGATTAATTTAAGATTGACTTCGAGTTTCCCAGTGTAAGAATTTCCACAACAATTTGGCATCAATGAACAGGATGATTGATTCTGCCTGCGGAGCTTTCCAGTGGGGGTCTGCGAGGAAAACCGGTGGCGCATTTTAAGAAGTGTGAGGGAAGTTCCCATCTGACCAAAATACTACAAGACCCACCCAGACCAGACCCTTACTGCGAGCTGCCCAGGAGGAGACACATCATCTGCGAATAATCCTGGGATGGCAACTGATTTCGGTAAGTCAATTTAAATGAATTTGTATAAAAAATATATAATAAATCCAATAAAACTAAACATAAAGATGTAGAAGGATTGTCCCACTAGTCTTAATGAATAGCACAAGGTGTTATTCTATATGTATGGGAGGTGGCAAGACTATAGAGTCTGTAGAGACCATAGCATTTATGACTATATAAACTATTGATACTATGGATGCTGAGGAACTATGGATGCTGCAGGGACTATGATGCTATAGGGACCATAAATACTATGGATGCTATAGGGACTGTGGATTCTCAGGGACCATGGATACTTTAGAGACTATGGCGACTGTGGAGACTATAGAGGAACCGTTGAAGATACATATGACGTGGAAGAAGGCTAGAGCTAGTCTTAGAGAGAAGACTAGAGCGAGGGCAAGTAATGGTACCATGCCCCGCTGACAGCTGTCTGTAGGGATTTATAAGAGAAGTGTCTACGTGGTCTGCAGCCACTGGTAGAGAATAGCATAAAGTGCACTAGGTGCTATTCTATATGTATAGTGAAGATACATGTGGTGCATAGAAAGTAATGACAGATAATCGTTGAAGATACACATGGGGTAATAAGGGAGATTACCGAGTGTGTTTGGGAATAGTACTAAGTGAATGTGGATGTGAAAGTTGTGTGTGTGTGAGATATTACATATTAAGCTGATTGAAATTTGGATAATAAATTGATTGAAATTATTACTATTAAGATTAACATTTGGATAATAAGATTGATTGAAATGTGGATATTAAACTGATTGACATTTGGATAACAAGAGATTGAAATATGGATAATAAGCTGGTTGCAATTTGGATAATAAGAGATAGAAATTTAGCTATAATGTACTGAGGTGAATGAGAGCTGTCAGGGGACTAGCTCCAGTGTGAATGTGAGCCGAGTTTTCCAGTTCTGTGTGAGCTGAGTTTTCCAGTTCTGTGTGAGAGAGTTTTTCCATCTATAACGTTATCTAGGGGTTCCGTCCACCACCACCCATCATAGTCTGGGACTACTAATAATAGCACAGGGTGTTGTTTTATATGTATAGGAAGTAGCGGTCTATAGGCATTTCTGAATTGTCTATGTGGTATGGAACCACTGTCTCTGAGAGGCTAGAACCGTTGAAGATACATATGGTGCATAGATGCACATGGAGTGGTGTGGGTGTGAATACCTAGGTATAGTTATATAGGGAAAATAATGGATACCCCAACCAGTTCTGTGTGAGCTGAGTTTTTAGATATATAACGTTCTCTAGGGGTTCTGTCCACCACCGCCAATCAATCTACAGGTAGTGAGCACTGACAGGAGAAGCCATTGAAAAGTTTGAGAGGGTAACAGTTGAGATGGGTAAGGGCTGTAACAATGTTCTTTCTCAAAATTTCCTCAAGAACATGATATGTGTACCTCTCGGGCTGCTGCGCTGTGATCATTGCTGCGTTGTGGAGGTGAAAACCTAAAGATTTGTAACGTTATAAAGGGATTCTGTATGGAGATATGAAAGAAGAGAGCATTATTCCCGAATATGCTGTAAAATAGAACACTAGAGTGAATATTCAAACCCCTGTATGAATAGAACACTGGTGTTGAGGAGGAATTTGTGATGTAAGACAAGTGTATAATGGGTTACTAGAGATAAAGTAACATAATATTTGTATAATGGTTACTAGAGATCTGATGAAGTAACAATAGGAAAAATAATAATAATATACAACTTGCAAACCCACACGTAGACGTACGTAAATGGTGTAAAAAGTATTCTGAGAAGGGTTCAGAGTGGTCCCTTTATGGATCATTTGAGGTATAATAAGGTTAAAGCGTTGTACAGGACTTGACTTACCCCTAACCAATAAAACTATAAATAGAACCAATGAATGTTGAACATTATTTTCTGTTAACTAAACTTAAGGCTACAATTTATTGTACTCCTGATGGAGTTTTTGTTGATATCCCAAATGATGAAATATTAAACCAATGAGTAAGCAGGCAAATTGAAGTGGGGGTCTGACACTGCCTCCCAGTCTATTTTGTCTCAGGTGCCAGAAACCTTATGGATAGAACATTCCAATGACAGTGGAACGATAGGCAGTGCTAGCCCAGTTATAATAACTGTTTATCTCTCCCGTTCTGAATTGACCGATGTATTTTATACATTCGGCACATTAAATATGAATCTTTAAAATAATAGACATTTAATAAGTGTGAAGCAGAAAGTGAATATCCAACACAAATGTGAAATAAATATTAAGAATAACATTGTTAGGGTAGACTAAAATGAAAACAATGCCTTCCAATATGGAGAAAGTTATCATGTTTGTTTTGTTTTGTTTTAAACCTTGCAATAGGGGGAAAATCAGAATGTTGTTTGAGAGTGATCCGTGTGTATTAGTAGTAGTGATTGAGAAGGTCTTCCTATTGGGAAGGGAGTCCTGGTTGAAGGAAACAGATATGGAGACTAGTGAAAGTAACAAAGTGAATGGTAATTGGCTTTCAGATAGCATTCTAATAATGCAATATCGTAATAATTTGGAGAAGTAAGACAGTGGGATTGAGCATTGGGACTGATATTAAAGTAGAGGCCGCTCTCTCTTCAAGGCCTGGTCCACTGCTCTCGTGTTTAAGTCATCTGTTGTTTGTGATTCAAGATAAGCTTCCTGTGGAACAATAGATAGCCGCTAGTACACACTGAACTCAAACAGGCTGTAAGAGAAAGAGTGGGGAAATTTGGGACACAGGTATAAATAATTGGATAAGACACGAGTTAGACCATTTATTTCTCAATTCTATAGTTTGGGTAACACCAGTGAACTGTGTCCAGAATGAAGTAGATCCAAGTAAATGTTTTAAGTACTGAATATTGAGCTGATAAACCAGCACCAACTTTTTGAAGGTCCTAGCAGAGATGTTAAACAACAGGTTTCTTATTTTGACAAGTTTTATGTCCCGGGAACAGTTTGTATAGAATTGTATGTCAATGCAACAGGTCAAAATGACAATGATTATAAGAGAGGGGCTCTGGGATTGTTTACTTTAGAAGGTGCCTATTCAGCTTGACGGGACACTGTATCATCTGATGTGTCTGAAGTATAATTCTGTATACGACTGATGGAATGTCCGCTACCAAGTTTTTTTTTATCAATGATTCTGTATCTCTCCCTTTGAAAGGCTTCCTAAGGCAAGTGCCTTGGGAGAGCAGTTAAAGGTACCCGGATCCAGCTGTTAACGGAGCTCCCAAATTAAATAAGGCATGGCCATTTTGTTTGTTTTTACCCTAGGAGTTTTACTACACACACACCAGCACACACAAGCCACCTGTTATGAATATTTGTTAGTGGTGTTAATTTAAAAAAAATCAGTGGGTTTTTCACAGGTTAGAAAGGATGCTATACACAAATGAAATGTTATATTGTCAGAGTTTTGGGTGCACACATGTAAATTCTATTGATTAGAAGAAATGTACTGAAAACCCCAATGTAAACCTGATACACAAAATGTTTGAAATGTTTGAAATATATTTAAATAATGTCTGAGGTACAGGAAAACAAACACTCACTTAATAGGGCTGACTGACATCTGACCTCCGTTCTGACTTCCTGGTGAGGCCTGTTCATATGGATGATTTTCTAGTACATATGTTGTAGAATGAAACGCCTATATGGCTCTGTTAAAACAGAGCAGAGACATTTCTTTAGTGCAAACGCTGTGCTTCTGATAATGGATTATTCCCTCTAACTCCCTGCAGCTGGTCTGGGTATGTCAATGACATGTGATGTAGATAAAACTTCTCGTTGTAGCTGTGTGGAGATTGGAGTAACAATGGAACTAGTATTATCACTTGTTTGAGCTTATGACTTGACACACATAGCCACATGCACAAAGTCACAAGGAAAAACCATAGCCACAAGGTCCTGGGAGGATGGCTGTTAGGAAAGGCTTAAATGTATGTGGTTGAGAATGAGTCACGCCATTACATGTTTAAACCATGTTTAAGTATTGATTGATATGTTTTATAATGTGTTATGAAATGATAAGGGTAAAACAGAATGAACATGATTGATACTTTGTACTCCAGATGCATGCCTGGATAGTGAATATAGTCAATACAGAGTGTGATTGTTTAACGTACATATGTATATAATTATTTGAGTCATGCCACCAATATAATGAGATAAGTGACAGAGGCCCCATTTAGAGAAGCGCACGTAGCCCTCGTGAGTAAACAACATGTGACACCAAAGGATGTTAATCATGTACATATAATGGAGTAACCGTGTAGGTTGTATAAGCATGACTATGCATTGTGTCTGGATAAAAGGAGAGCTCCGAATCAGAAAGAACAGATGTTCTGCAGATCATCTCGGCTTTTGTTGCTTCGTGTAATAAAAGTCTATATTCATTCTACAAAAACTCTGGAAGAACTTTTGATTTTTAACAAGTATAGTGATAATTATCCACGACATATTGGCGAGCCTGCCAGGAGTGGAAGGGATCGTTGAGTACTTCGCCATCAGAGAAAGTTTGGACAAATCACACACAAAATTCAGTGGCCACTGTTAAATACAGGTAAGCGACGTTCTTATTTTTAGCATAAAAAAACTGTGTGATTCGATCAAGCTGAATCTGAAGGTAAGGTACGGAAGGGGTCTCTCCAGCATTAAGGACTACATTTAGGAAAAGTACAGAGTTTTTGTTGGAATGAGAATTAAGCAATGTTGTTGAAAATTGAGGTTTAAAACTCCTGCGGATACAGCCCAGGAGATGCAATACACAGGGAACTTAGTTGAAAAATAGTTTCATTTCGGCACGAGAGGCTGCTCCTCGTAACCGGTGTGTGTGAGTGTGTGTGTCCTGATTAGAAGGGAATCAGAAGGAGTGTGTGTGTCCTGATTAGAAGGGAATCAGAAGGTGTGTGTGTGTCCTGATTAGAAGGGAATCAGAAGGTGTGTGTGTGTCCTGATTAGAAGGGAATCAGAAGGAGTGTGTGTGTCCTGACTAGAAGGGAATCAGAAGGTGTGTGTGTGTCCTAATTAGAAGGGGATCAGAAGGTGTGTGTGACGTTACCAGGAGGAGTATGAGAAATCCTGTTGGAGGAACAGGACATGTGTACTGGTGTGGTCGTATAACGTTTACATCGTATTTCGGCCAATCTTTTAGGGTTTGTAGGATTATGGTAAAATTGACCATAGTGAAATGTCAAATGTGATAGGGTTAACATTCCAAACGTGGGCACTTTTATAGAAGAAAATATTCCTGCAGGTTATACAAATATTGATTGTGTGTTGGGAAATAGCGTTGTGTGAATGTGATATGAGAGTCGTGTGAATATGGGAATGAGTTTTAAATCTGAAGTTTGGATAATAAGCTTTTGATATAATGATATCTTGGGGTTTGTACAACACTGCCTGTCATATAATATTGTGAGATGTTAGTTCAGGCAATAGTGACCAGTCTATAAGATTCTGGGAGAATTTTATGACTGAAGGGCAGGGTCTAGGTAGTTAAAGTTGTTGTTCCGCTGGGACTAGATTATGGTAAACTAACTTGTGGTAATAAAGAATCATTAGAAATATGAATAGTTGGGTTGATATGAATATATTAGAATAGGATGAATTTTATGTGCGTGTAATTGATTACTAGGGATAAAATAATAGGTGTTGACTTGCACACCCAAAACGTAGACTTACGTGAGGGGTGGGAGACAGTACATAGATCATTTGATAGAAATAAGATTAAGCATTATAATAACTATCTATCATTTTGGAGCAGAGGTGATATAGTAAAGGAATTGTAGTATGTTGTAGGGGAAAATATAATCCATTTGATTAAACTCATCAGATCTGGTTTCAAAATCAATGAATGTAGATTTGACTTGTTGACTGCTAATTCATTCCCTTCGAGCTTGTGAGATCTTTGTCCTGTAAAGCTATTTTCTGATAATTGTGTTATGTGCCAGATGTTAAAATTGCAGACCATTATAATTGGAATAAAGGAGGATTTACTTGTCATTTCAATAAAGCATAGGTTCTGCATGACTGACAAAAAAAAAAATGTGTAGTTCAACTATGGTTATGGGTTGCTTAGATTGATTTTGACATGTAAAAGTGGGATTTAGCAGCTTGCATCTTTCGAATTGAAAGACTCACTTATTCAACAGGAATAGTGGGACGATTTCGAGAGTCATTTTTTGTGTGGTTTAATGATTTGGGAGTTTAAACTACTGTGAATGGGGTTGTAATTTGGAATATTGAATTGAATATGGATATGAATTGAATGTATACTTGTCAATTATAGCAAGTTTTTGTTTTATTAACTATAGCCTAATCAGAATGGACAGTTACATAAATGTAACAGTGGACTGGCAATTATAATAGAGCTGTGGCAATGATTTGAATTGATAACAGAGGAAAGTGTTTTAATAGGGAAGTGAGAATTTCACATTTGAATTGCTTAGGTAGACTGGAATGAAAGTAATGTATTTTAATAATATGAATGCAAATATACTATTAGTTATTGGTGGTTTGTGAATAGACTTTACTAATGCCATGTTTTAGTTCACGGGTAAAAGAGAGTTGTACTTGCTGGACTGTATCGAGCTGTAAGAGACATTTTAAGCATTAGTCTGAATAGTTGAATGGAAAACATTTATTTGACAAATTCTAATTGTAATTACTTTGTTCTATAATTTGCGTAACACCAGTGACGTATGCAAATAGTTAATGAATTCTAAAACGATAATTTGTTTTCGTTACGTGAACCAGTGGATTGCAAGTAGCTTTAACTATTATGCTGATGAGTAGCACCAACTTATTGTGGGTTCTAGATTTGTTAAACAACAAATGTATATTTTAACTAAATTAATGCAATAGGCTACAATTATAACATTATCAGAAAAAGGCACAAGCTAATGCGAAACAGCTATTACCTATGTCATTGATCCAGTAATGATACCAGGATAATAGTAATAATAGAAATCTAGCTAGCTGTCCAGATATAAACAAGTAAAAGAGAAAGCTAAAAACCAAGATTAGGGAATAAATGCAGAGACAAAGATTAGAGAGAGAACAGATAGAAAAATTCAGATACGGGAAAAATAGAGTATATCAATACAACTGGAGGGTTTTTGAAAAGTAGAGTAATGAGGGTGTTGATCGGGGAAAATAGGGTGTGGTCTAGTGACCCTCGCGAGGCTGAACAAACCACTGGGGATATACTTAATCACAAGAAAGCGAGAGTGGTTTTATAAATTTGAGGTAATTTACAGGAAAGTAATGAGAAAAATATAGAAAAGAAAATAATATTAAAAGGAGGGGCACAATGGATGTAAATGCATTTTTGGAAAGAAGCAGAGTATGAAGATATATTAGGAAGAAGGATACCATTGATTGAGGAATATAAAAGTTTTTAGCTGAGAAAGCTAACAGAAATAATTTACTTTGCATCCTAATATAAACACTGAACCAAACATAAGATTAGCAACAGGAAGGCCAAGAATACAAGGAGTAGGGATGGCAGGAACATCAGTAGAAAACATGAAGAGAAGGTTCCCAGAGAATAAGGAAGAGATTGGAAAAAATCTCTGATAAATGGGAAAAAAGAACCAGAAAAATAGCAGCAAAATGGCCAAAGGAGGGAACGTTTGATGTGGCGGTGTGTGAGGAAATGGATACCCTAATAAAGAACTATAAAACAGGAGAGAGAGGGGAGAAAAGAAAGAGGAAGAGAGAGAAAGAGAGAGAAATCTTGAAAATATTTTGGGAGGAAGGAAAGAGTTGGAGGGACAGCATTGCCAAAACTAGAAGGATAATAATGGAGAGGAATAGTGAACCGAAAAAGGCTGGCTTAACTACACCACCACCATACACAGAAGGGGGGCAGTATTCTCAGGTCACAGGTCTAGTCTCAATAACAAGGAATGTAGAGATAGTAGAAAAAGGGAAGCGACAGGCTTCCACACCAAAGAAAGGAAAATAATCACATTTAGATATAGACTGTTATGGAGGACTGAAGAGTATGTTAAACAAATTGGAAAATTATGGGATAGATGGACAAGATGTTGATGGACAGAGCAAGTGGGATGATGCAAGTAATGAAGAACTAAAACAGTGTGCTGACTCTGAGCAAGAACAGAGTGAGACAGAGGGACAATTATCACACCAAGGAACCACAGGAGGCAAATATATAGTAACGGAACTAGGTGAAGCACTGCAAGCCCACCTGGAAAAATCAAAGAGAAAATTAAGAAACAGAAGAACAATAAAAAAAACAGACAAATATGGAGCCCAGTGTCCCATTTTGGTAAAGGGGACACGGGTTCACTATGTGCCCTGGGGATCACAGGACCTGGAAAGCCTGGTGACTAGACTGCCTAACCTGCATGAAGGAGCAGGGAAATGGATTAGAACATTTGAAGAACAAACAATGGGGAAGCTACTGGCGGTGGGAGACTTGAAGGCATTGCTGGCCGGGGTGGTGGGAGTGGCCAAAATGGAGGACCTGTTGCAGGCGGCTGACGTTACTGGATGGAGTGGCCTTTGACAGTTATAGGCCAGGACTATGGCACACTCTGAAAATGGAGTATCCAGCCAAGATAGACCTTAAGGCACTGAGAGGGGAGCCATTGGGGGATAAAGAAAACCCGGCAGGTTACCTGAAGGACCAGCTCAAAAGGTGGCGACAAGAAACAGAAAAAGATCCAGAGGGGGATCCACTGATGACAACACTGTTCAGGACATCATTGATGGAAGCAATGCCAATGCCTGTCAGAAGCAAACTGGAAGATGTGGTGGGACTAACGTCAAAGTCACACAAAGAGTTCTGTGACAATGTTATTCACGCAGTGGAAAAATACGGGAAGGACGAACAGAAACGGACAGAGCAGGGGAGAGATATTCAGAGAAAACTGACACGGATGCAGCTGGAAGAGCTGACAAGAATGGACAAAAATAAAACACAAGCTCCAGTGATCGCTCCAGCGCCGCCGGAAGAGGGCACCATGGCACCTGTCATCCAGGGAGGTCAACAACCACCGCCTCAGCAGCAAGACCAAAGAGCTCCTGCCTTACCAGTAGTGAATGTGTACACTCAACAATCCCCTAGACAGTGGCAAAACAAAAATAATTAAAAACAGAACAAGGAATCAATGGTACCGACCACAGCAGCAGACACACCAGAATGGTGGACCAAGAAGACCAGGTGTCTGCTGGAGGTGCAATCAATCAGCACATACAAGAAGGAATTGTCCTACCAAGCCGTGGTGGCCTAGGCAACCACAACCGGGTAATTGGCAAGGAAATGGGCACAGCTTAGCTGAATGGCAGCAGTCTCAGACACAGGCTCCACAGGGCCCAGTGAACCCGTGGGGAGGACCAAATCATGGATACTAGGGATGCCCAGGGAATCCTAAAGGGGAGGGTGAGCTAGTGGCAGTAACTATGCAGGCTGATGAAGAACCTATGCTGCAGGTTCAGGTGAAGAATAGAGGCACACCAATGATGATAGATACTGGAGCAACGTACTCATGTGTAAATCCAGATTATGCCTCTCACCTCCCCATATCAGGCAAATATGCAAAGACAGTAGAATTTTCATGACAAATGCAGTTAATACATATGACAGTTCCAGTAAAACCAGAAGAAGGAAAAAGCTACATGTACAGTGAGGGAAAAAAGTATTTGATCCCCTGCTGATTTTGTACGTTTGCCCACTGACAAAGAAATGATCAGTCTATAATTGTAATGGTATGTTTATTTGAACAGTGAGAGACAGAATAACAACAAAAAAATCCAGAAAAACGCATGTCAAAAATGTTATAAATTGATTTGCATTTTAATGAGGGAAATAAGTATTTGACCCCCTCTCAATCAGAAAGATTTCTGGCTCCCAGGTGTCTTTTATACAGGTAACGAGCTGAGATTAGGAGCACACTCTTAAAGGGAGTGCTCCTAATCTCAGCGTGTTACCTGTATAAAAGAAACCTGTCCACAGAAGCAATCAATCAATCAGATTCCAAACTCTCCACCATGGCCAAGACCAAAGAGCTCTCCAAGGATGTCAGGGACAAGATTGTAGACCTACACAAGGCTGGAACGGGCTACAAGACCATCGCCAAGCAGCTTGGTGAGAAGGTGACAACAGTTGGTGCGATTATTCGCAAATGGAAGAAACACAAAATAACTGTCAATCTCCCTCGGCCTGGGGCTCCATGCAAGATCTCACCTCGTGGACTTGCAATGATCATGAGAACGGTGAGGAATCAGCCCAGAACTACACGGGAGGATCTTGTCAATGATGTCAAGGCAGCTGGGACCATAGTCACCAAGAAAACAATTGGTAACACACTACGTCGTGAAGGACTGAAATCCTGCAGCGCCCGCAAGGTCCCCCTGCTCAAGAAAGCACATATACAGGACCGTCTGAAGTCTGCCAATGAACATCTGAATGATTCAGAGGAGAACTGGGTGAAAGTGTTGTGGTCAGATGAGACCAAAATCGAGCTCTTTGGCATCAACTCAACTCGCCGTGTTTGGAGGATGAGGAATGCTGCCTATGACCCCAAGAACACCATCCCCACCGTCAAACATGGAGGTGGAAACATTATGCTTTGGGGGTGTTTTTCTGTTAACTTCACCGCATCAAAGGGACGATGGACGGAGCCATGTACCGTCAAATCCTTCCCTCAGCCAGGGCATTGACAATGGGTCATGGATGGGTATTCCAGCATGACAATGACCCAAAACACACGGCCAAGGCAACAAAGGAGTGGCTCAAGAAGAAGCACATTAAGGTCCTGGAGTGGCCTAGCCAGTCTCCAGACCTTAATCCCATAGAAAATCTGTGGAGGGAGCTGAAGGTTCGAGTTGCCAAACGTCAGCCTCGAAACCTTAATGACTTGGAGAAGATCTGCAAAGAGGAGTGGAACAAAATCCCTCCTGAGATGTGTGCAAACCTGGTGGCCAACTACAAGAAACGTCTGACCTCTGTGATTGCCAACAAGGGTTTTGCCACCAAGTACTAAGTAATGTTTTGCAGAAGGGTCAAATACTTATTTCCCTCATTAAAATGCAAATCAATTCATACATTTTTTTACATGCGTTTTTCTGGATTTTTTTGTTGTTATTCTGTCTCTCACTGTTCAAATAAACCTATAATTAAAATTATAGACTGATCATGTCTTTGTCAGTGGCCAAACGTACAAAATCAGCAGGGGATCAAATACTTTTTTCCCTCACTGTACCTATATTAGTATCAGAACAAACTCCAGTTAATCTAGTAGGAAGAGATGCACTGTGTAGAATGGGGGTCCAAATTAAATGCACATCAGAGGGACTAATAATAGTTCAGGAAGGGGTATGTCCACAGATGATGATGGCTACAGACAAAACAGCAAATGTATACTGGATAGGGAACATAGAATCACCAATACAAGAGATATTAAAGAAGTGGGGGAAATGTATCAGGGCTAAAGTTCAAGAAATGAGAGTACCAAAATCAGGCTATCATTGTACACTGCAATATGATTCATATCAAAATAATTTGCTAGAACAACTATGGTTAAGGAAGGCATGAGGTAAACCAGCTTCCATGAGATCGCAATATTTTGTAATAGGAAAACAAGGGTCACCAATGGAAGCACAAGATGCTCTAGGATCTGATATCATACAGACCTGGTTCATAACCCTTTTAGTGGCCAAGGGAAAACAGCCAATTTCGTTGTTTACTTTTTTGAACACATGAATCACGATGTGAATCATGTGTCCAAAGGGGGGAGTACTGGTTAAAACAGAGTGACTGTAACAGGCCACCAGTACTAAAGGCAGACAAACAGAAGTGGACATTGGTTCATGACCTGAGAGCAGTAAATGAAGTAGTTCAGGATAAAGCAGAAGGTGCCTAATCCACACACACTGTTAACAAATGTTCCACCAGAGGCAAAATGGTTCTCAGTAATAGACTTATGTGGAGCATTTTTTTAGTGTACCCTTGGCATGAGAAAGTAGACACTTGTTTGCATTTACTTACAAAGGACAGCAATTTTTGGAGTACAAGTGGAATTATTGTCATGTTTGTTTATAGTTAAAACGTTTGGGTGGCTGATTAAGATGCACTATAGTAAATGTTAACGAACTGTACATTTTCTGTTCCAGGAGAATGGGAGTTTCAATATCTCTCTTTGGAATGTTTCCTGAGACTGTGAGCTGAGGAGAGCAGTTAGTAAAACTCAGCAATCTTGTAATTAGGCCGCAAGAGGGAGATACCAAATTAAATAAGGCCTAGCCATTTGTTTGTTTTTGCCCTACGTTTCACCAGCACACACGACCCACCTATTATTAATATTTGTAGTTGGGTAGGGTTTTATTTTTGGTAGAAATAGGGTAGAAATAATACACCTTAAAGGGCACATAAAGTACATTTTTGGACGTTTCTATTGCCAGACAATGACAGTCATTCAATTAACCCATTTCAGCTAACATTTTTTAGATTGGTAAATTACTCTAGCCAGCTATCTAAGCTTGTAGTAATCATGGTCGAATTACCGACTGGGGGGCCCCCATTGATTTTGTTAGTCACTCACACTCAGATATCATATTAAAAACTGCAAACATTTCTCTCCACCCTATGGCAAAATTAGTAGAATTGCATGAAATTAGTTATAAAATTGAAAAATCTTATGTCCGCCCATGGCAAAATGTGTGGTATTGCAAACTTGCTTTAAAACTGCAAAATGTTCTCTACACTCCATGGCAAAAAACTCTAAAACATCAATTTTTTTCTGCCCGCTGTCAATAGGGGGGCCCCTAAAATGTTTTGCTCACAAGGTGGATGTGACTGCATGTGTGGGTATGGATGTGGGTATGCAGACATTTACATTTGAGTCATTTAGCAGTTTGCTCTTCTCCAGAGCGACTTACAGGAGCAATTAGGGTTAAGTGCCTTGCTCAAGGGCACATCGACCCAGCAACCTTTCGGCCACGGCAGCCCCTCATGATGAGTTCAGATTTTTTGTGGCACCCACCCCATCAAAGTTGCCCATCCCCAAACTAGAGGGTTATATAAACTGCTGCTACCATCTCTGGCACAGCATCTTGGTCATAACCTGTCACTCAGTTCACATAATAATACCCCATAATACTCATTGGTGGATTACCAATGATTATCACCAACTGCTTTTTAGAGTAGGCTAAATTAATATGTGACTGTACATTTGCCACCCATATTGATTTACAGTTTACAATAACTGTTACACATATTCTGGAATTTACCTTGCACACCCATGCTAAAGTCGTCACTAGTTATCACAGCCACAAAGTCATAATTATGGTTTAATCCGACTATTTACAATTTCTCTTCTTAAAATCTGATTTTAAACCAGTGGTATTCGGGGGGTCGCGGTGGGGTCACCAATATTTGCCCCAAATTATTATTATTATTGTATTTATTTTTAGGAACAAAAAATTAAGCGTAGGCTACAGATTATTGTATGGGACAATATACAAACGTTTTTAAGAAAGATCATTTGAAAGTAAAAATTGTATTGAGTAAATGTATTTATTGGTTTCTTTTAATTTTGATAAGAAATTAAAATGCAATTATTTATTGAAGGTTATTTGTTGATTTAAAAATCTAAATGTACCGATTTTAAGGTTGTGTAATTACTGGCAGAAAAAATGGGGTCCCGCTGAAAATGTTTGAATACAACTGATTCAAACCTAACCCGAAACCTAACCTTAACCACAATGGGAACCGTATCCCTAAACCTAACCTTAAATTAAGACCAAAAAAGCACATTTTAGTTTTAGAAATGTTTTTACGATATTGACTTTGTGGCTGTGGTAACTAGTGAAAACACCATGCTAAACCTGACGTAATTGTTACAGGAGTACAAGAAACGTGAGAGTAGAAGGTAGCTACATTCAAACATAGTTGACCGTTGAAAATTGGAAGTTTGTTGTAAAAAATAAACTTTTATGTTGAATATTCACTGAAGAATATGTGTTATTTGTAGATTTTAATTACAGATTAATTTAAACTAATCAAAGACAGGCAACACTCACTAGTATGCCCTCGTATTCACCCCCCTTTCGCGTAGTGCCTAGCCCAGATCATGTCCTACTACTCCTAGCGAGAAACAGGCGAAAAATATTTGGCTAGCTAGCTAAAGATTGCAAAACCCTATCTTGGGAAATATAATAATTACTGTGAAATTCCTTTGTTTTAAAACGTGTGACTTCTAACCGTATCTATACTTTTTTGTTTTCCAACTTAAAAAGATGTCAACTCCAGCAAGACGGCGTTTAATGAGAGATTTTAAACGGTATGTGGGAAGAGTAGCTAGGGCTAGGTGAATCGGTTAGCTAGTTAGCTCACTTTACAGCTAGCTAGTTAAATGTTAACTTTACGTTATCAAACGTATCTGCTACTGGATAACTTAAGTTACTAGTCAACACATGGATTGTTAACATAAAGATAACGTTACAGGTTAATCGTTTCAAGTTGTAGCGAACGAGCTAGCCATGCCAGTTAGCTCTAACGTTAGCCTATTTAATTAGCTAGCTAACTGATAACGTTAGCTAACTAATGCTAACCATCGAAAATACACGTATTTCTCAGGCTTCAAGAGGACCCTCCTGCTGGAGTTAGTGGAGCCCCTTCAGAAAACAATATCATGGTATGGAATGCTGTAATTTTTGGGTAAGCGACTGGACTTCAAAAGTAATAGCTAAACTAGCTAGAACAAGTAGAGCTGTGTAGTACAGTAACACCGGTACCCGCAAAATCAATGACATGTCAACAAAGTAAGGTATTATTAGCTATGAACTTAATGTTAATTTACAAGCAATTACAGCTCTTAGCCTAAGCATTTAAAGTTAGCTAGCTAACGTTAGTTGCCACAGGTGATTAGCTAACGTTATATTGAAACTGTTCTCTCTCTTACCCCAGCCCAGAGGGAACACCTTTTGAAGATGGTAAGTAGCTAGCTGTGTGTTGACTTTCTGTAGTTGCTACATTCTTGTGTATGTGTTTGACAACTCAAATGGAAGTGATCAGTACCATAATAATGCCTCATTAATTGCCATGGGAGACCTGCTAGTTGGAACAGTATTGTAGACCAGGTGGTGTCTTATCAGAAAAGTACAGCAATCCAGTTGACTGAGCTTCTTTCACCTGTTGCATGGTTGAGCTGAGATCACTGCCTGCCAGCAAATGAATGACGCCTGTGAATGGGTTAACCCTTGGGGTTTTGGGTCAAAACCAGGGGATTGTATCTGTTTATGACATATGTCAGTCAGTGAATATGCATATCAGTGGTCCTCAGTAGCTCAGCTGGTAGAGCACGGCGCTTGTAACGCCAAGGTAGTGGGTTCGATCCCCGGGACCACCCATACACAAAAAATGTATGCACGCATGACTGTAAGTCGCTTTGGATAAAAGCGTCTGCTAAATGGCATATTATTTATTTATTTATTTATTATATATCAGACCCTAGCTCTCAAACTAGGTGGCATTCTGCCATCTCCCTACAGTTGCAGGGTGTGGGGTCCTTATGCTTCCAAACCGCACCACAAGCGATGCATGTTAATGTTCAGACCGAGCGTCAGGGATCTAAACAAAACTCCCTCCTACAGAAGACCCCTTTGTCCAATGACTTTTATGTGTGATCAAGGGCTAATCAGACCCACCAGTAATCCTCTATTCTAGTGAATGTCCCTGATTGAGTTGCATTTATGTACATTAGTGCATTAGGAATTTTTTCTTCTGTATACTAGATAATGTTCTCTGGTATTGGAATAACTACAAAAATGTATTGGCCAAATACAGTATGCTTATGCTATTTGGTTGCTCAAAACATTTTGCAGCAAGAACAACTTTGAATTTGTTTTTAGCCATTCTGTTTTAGCCTGGTCACAGATCTGTTTGTGCTCTTGCCAATACCAACTCCATTGTCGTCATTGTCAAGCTAACCGGTTACCCTTGTGTGATGTTTTAGTGCCAACTTGGTTATAAATATTCTCTCATATTTCAGGAACTTTCAAACTCACAATAGAATTCACAGAGGAGTACCCTAACAAGCCTCCAACAGTGCGTTTTGTCTCCAAAATGTTTCATCCAAATGGTACGTTTTTCTTTTCTGGATAGGTGGCCACGGCATTTTAGAAACATGCTTATTGCTTACAGGATTCTTTTATAATGGAACAGCTGAATCTTTGTCAACAAGTCAATCCACCAGTCATTGTTATGAAGAGTAAATGTATGTTCTGTATTGTGCAGTCTACGCAGATGGTAGTATATGCTTGGACATTCTTCAGAACCGCTGGAGTCCGACTTACGATGTTTCTTCAATCCTAACTTCAATACAGGTATACTCAACATTCTCCAAAAAATGCATACAATAAATACTCATAAATCGCTGAATTCTTGCCTTGTAAAGATCTTTTCATGTGCTTTAATATGTCCTCAAATAATGGTGCAGTCTGATTCAATGTTAGGAACAATTTCTTTAAAAAATCAAGTAAAAAAGGAATACTATTGTTATTGAAAGGTGTCTATTATTGCATTGTCCTAGTCTTTACTGGATGAGCCCAATCCCAACAGCCCAGCCAACAGCCAGGCAGCTCAGCTGTACCAGGAGAACAAGCGGGAGTATGAGAAGAGGGTGTCTGCCATCGTGGAACAGAGTTGGCGCGATTGTTGACCCCCTCACCGTTCCCAAAGTATGAACAATATCCAGCCTCATGTCAAAACGAAAACACAAAAGAATCTCATAAAGGAAATGAAATGCACATCATGGTTTGAATCTTTCTCCGCATTATGTTTGTATGTTGTTGTGGTTTCACTTCATGCAGAATGCTCCTCCTGGACAAGAACACATCTTCATCAAAGTAAATGTACCTTGTTATATCTGGATTACTTACAATGTAATTTACCCCCATATTTTTATCTTGGGACAAAAAGGTATATGTTCATTAGGAGTTACATCTGTATCTTGTCATTTTAGTGGTTTTAAGTCCTCTGCTTGCAGTGTGATTTGCTGTGTGGATTTTTTAATTTATTTTTTATTCTTTGAATGTTTTGTTTCTAGCATCTCTCACACATTTGCCTTTTTGAAGCTTTAGTATGATAGTAACTAAAAACAATATGATGAACACCTGTCGTGGTCCTCTGTAGCTCAGCTGGTAGAGCACGGCGCTTGTAACGCCAAGGTAGTGGGTTCGATCCCCGGGACCACCCATACACAAAGATGTATGCACGCATGACTGTAAGTCGCTTTGGATAAAAGCGTCTGCTAAATGGCATATTATTATGGACTTCTTTCCCCAAACAATGTCAATCGCAATATCCTATCCTTTTTTCATGCACAAAGCATGTTCTTGTTGGGGCTTTGTGCTAAATGGCGCTTTCATCAATGAATTATATACAGTGGCTTGCGAAAGTATTCACCCCCCATGGCATTTTTCCTATTTTGTTGCCTTACAACCTGGAATTAAAATGGATTTTGGGGCCTTTCAGAACAGGTGTATATATACTGAGATCATGTGACAGATCATGTGACACTTAGATTGTACACAGGTGGACTTTATTTAACAAATTATGTGACTTCTGAAGGTAATTGGTTGCACCAGATCTTATTTAGGGGCTTCATAGCAAAGGGGGTGAATACATATGCACGCACCACTTTTCCGTTATTTATTTTTTATACTTTTTTTAAACAAGTTATTTTTTTTCATTTCACTTCACCAATTTGGACTATTTTGTGTATGTCCATTACATGAAATCCAAATAAAAATCAATTTAAACTACAGTAATGCAGCAAAATAGGAAAAACGCCAAGGGGAATGAATACTTTTGCAAGGCACTGTACATCAGAAATAAAGTGTTTCAGAAAGGAACGTACTTGGTGCACTTTTAAATGCAAGTCGTGTAACGCTATGATGCAACAACAACAAAAAAGGCTATAAGTAACCATGTTTCCATGCAGTTTTTATGCAAGTAAAGTCATATCGTGTGTATATATTTTAAAAAATCACAACAGCTGTGTGTAATTTTATAAATGCCAGATAATTTGTTTGTTCGACATGGTGGGATCTTTTTGTGTCGGTAAAATGAATTATGTGGGAAACGGTCGTGAAAATGCCTTTATGCGCAAATATTGATATAATAACCATAATATCAAAGTACATTTGGAGTCGTGGTGATATGGTGTGTGTGGTCCTCCCACTATGTGTCGGGCAATCATGCAGTTTATTACGCTACAGATGAAATACATTTCACAGGGTGGTGAAAGTGCACGTGATAAGCTTGATGCCGCTTTCCAATAAATATTGAGGGTCTTATTCTGGTGACATGATGATCGATGCTTGACTGCCGTTTGACAAATACATATATTCTCGCGTTTATCCATAATCTCATGTAGACTAGACCAGGGTTTCCTAAACTTGGTCTTGGGGCCCCCCCTGGATGCACTTTTTTTGTTTGTTGCCCAAGCACTACACAGCTGATTCAAATAATCAAAACTTGATGATGATGAGCTGGTTATCTGAATCACGCTTCACCATCTGGCAGTCTGACGGACGAATCTGGGTTTGGTGGATGCCAGGAGAACACTACCTTCCCCAATGCATAGTGCCAACTGTAAAGTTTGGTGGAGGAGGAATAATGGTCTGGGGCTGTCTGTTTTTCATGGTTCAGGCTAGGCCCCTTAGTTCCAGTGAAGGGAAATCTTAACGCTACAGCATACAATGACATTTGGTGGAAACATACCACTTGTGGGAAAATGCACATATTTTATTTATGCAGATTCTAGACTATTCGCATGAAAATCTGTTGCCAGTTAGATGGTAATCTAGCTACTGAGGATGAGATTGACACAAAATTGCCTGCACTGAGAATTTTTGGTAAACTTTTTCTCATGCACCAGAACTCCAGATTTATTAAGCCAAGGGTTGTGTGTACTGTTAACACTCAAATCTTATGGTTTACATGCCCAATTGAGTTCCATTTACATTACATTTATTCCACATGGGTTACTACTGCACATTTTACACTGAGGGGTGTAATGGTAAACGACACAAGTGTAAGAATGTAAGAAACTGTACAGTTGTTTCTTGTATATAAATACAATAATTATACATTCAATGTGCTTTTCTTGAGGGATAATGGTGGAGCAACTTGATTTGCTACGTTTACAGCGGATCCCAAATCGCTCCCTTGTCTGAAGAGTCTGGATAGCTATAAGCGGTGTAGTGGTAAAACATATACAATATTGCTTCAAACTTAGACTTGCAAACATTGAACGGAACTGGAATATAGTCGCTGTTCATAGGAACTTCAGTGTTAATATAAAAATAAATGTTCCTATGCATTTTGATGAATATATTTGTAAAAATACCAGTCAACTAACAAGGATTGAAGTCCAGACAGTAGACAATTATAAGACTTAATTTATTGATCGTTATTACAGCTGTGAAAACAAGCAGACAAGTTAACTATTCACTAAGACGTATACATCTGACATTTCGAAGGGAACACAGCTTGCGCTTTTACCATGTGACAAAGACAAATTCCAAGTCCTGGAAGCAGCTTTTATTTTTCAATGATCTCTTAACTATCCAAGGGGGGAAAACAACATTGCAAGTATTATGTCAGGGATGTGTCAATGCCAGCATATAGTTACAGACGTCACTTGAGGTGATGCCAACAGGATATACATTTTTACTAATGAAACGTGTGTAGGTAAAATGGTGGGCATTCTGCTGCTTTAGGCTATTTCTGTAGCCATAAAAAAACGTTTGCTAAAATGTTTTGAGCCTTTTTGTCAAGATACATAACTCTAATCAACTGTTACAGCACAAATCACTAGCATATTGTGCAAATGTGAAGCTGACAGAAGACAAAATTGTAGAATGAGAAGAAGCGTTAAAACAATGCCAGAAAATATGCAATTGTAGGAAAAGGAATGCAGAAACCACTGAAGTATTTCCCCAAAAGACAAGCCTAGAAGATTGAAACATCCTCAATAAAAGTACCACCTTTGCCCAGATCAGGCACACCTGTTTTTGTTCTGAAGTATCAGTGATCGGTAGTTTGTTGTAGCTATGCCACATCCAGTCAGTGTGAGGCCTGAGGTTTCACCAGCTCGTAGCGTCCCACCTGCCCTTCCTGCAGGAGCTGGCCAATGAGCTGGTCTTTGTGCACTTTGCGACTGACGATGAGGAAGCGCAGCCTGCCCTGGCCATATGACTTACTCCGCAGGCCATACTTCTGGGATATCTGGTGGATCTGCTTGCGTTCATCATTGTTGAGTTCAGTGGAGAAGCGCAGGTCGTCCTGGCGGTCTGAACTGGCATAGTTACGGATGATGTCTTCGATGTTCCGTTTGGTGAGCTGATTCCCAGACTTGTCCATGTCCATACCCAGTCCTTCTCTGGAGAACTGCTCTTTCACCTTAATGGGTTCAGAGATGCCCTCCCCTTCCCGGCCCAATCCGCCACCCTTCCAGCCCATCTTGCGGAGTAGCTGATTCCCAATGTTATCCTCCTTGATCTCCTGTCTCGAGGCTTCCTCACCAGAGCGCGTCAGAATCTGGTGGCGAGAGAGGGCGTCAGCATTACCCTCCTTCCTGAGGTTGGATTTAACCACAGCCTGTGTCTGCCTGAGTGTGGCCAAGGCTTCCTCTGCTGCAATGTGCTTCACCGTTTTCTTGGGTCCGATGCCTGACGCTACATACTGACCCTCCAGGTATACCTCACACCTCCAGCGGTGATCTGGTAGCACTGTGAACTTATAATCGGCAGCTACCTTGTTGAACTGGGCAGTGTCATTGATGATGCAGATGGCATTGTCCGAGTTCTCTAGGATGACCAGCTCACTCAAGTGTTTCTTCCTACCACCCTGGTGACCGAAACGGCCACACGATGGGTCAGAGGGATTGTTCCCTCGGAAGAACTGCTGTGGTTGCTGTTGCTCCCGGGCTGCCTGGTTCATGCGCAGTTTTCTCACTGCCTCTTCAGCTGCTGTATGTTTAGACGTCTTCTTACTTCCCTTGGCCTGTGCCACCAGCTCGTCCTGCAGGTACACGCTACATTGCCATGAGCTGCTGTTGGGAACCACATCGAATTTGTAGTCAATCTTCATGCGGTTGAAGGCGGCAGAGTTGTTAAGAATGCAGATGGCATCATGAGCGTTGTCAACAATGACAAAATCGGTCCAGTGCTTGCGTTTGTCAGGCTCGTATTGCCCCTTGGAGCTAGGCGTCGGCTTATCCTCTGGATTACGCAGTGCCGGTAGAAAAGCAGGGGTAGGGCAGTTAATCTGGCAGACCACAATATCATTGACCAAGGAGTGTTTGAATTTGCGCTGCACTACACGGACCTCCACCTGTTTAAAGAAAAGCTTAATAGCCTGCTCAGAAGCACGGTCCCTGGCCCCGTTTTTGCTGCCAGAGTATCCAGTAGCAAGGTAAACACACTGGCATCTCAGCTCACAGGCATAGCCATCAGTCGGTACTTTCCTGTTCTTGGGTAGGTCTGCTGGAGGGATATCTTTGAGGTTGACATAGATGTACTCTGGGTTGGTCTTACAGGCCTGGATGCTACGGCTTAGCATGAAATTGTAGTTTGGAGATTCAGCTCCACACATGAACGCAGGGTCTCTTAAAGTGATAGCTATGGCGGATGCCACACTATTGATCAGCCTCTGCTTTTCATCCAGTACGGCTTGAGATATGGGGATGGGTTGTGAAGAAGACCCAGAAACTGAGGAGGGGCTGCTCCTCCCTGGACTACTGTAGACTCTGCTGAATGGTCTGCTGGATGAGGGTCTGTCCTGATGCCCGAAGCCTTGGCGTCCTGAATCCCCCCAGCCCCCTGACCGACTGCCCCCTCCATATCCATCAAACCTAGGGGCCTGAGAGTATGAGTCCGGCTGCCTAGTGCTGTGGACCTCATATCTGTCCGAGTAGTCCTGCTGCACCTTAGTCATATAATTTGAGGTGGATCCTCGGCTCCCATAACCTAAACCACTTGTGCTACCTGAGGGTATGTCTCGAGCTCTCTCTCTATCACTTTCTCCATCTCTGTCCCTCCAAGAGTCAGAAGAAGAACCGTATGATGAAACTCTGTCGAACGCTGGTCTAGCTGCAGAGGAGCCCTGAGCTCGGTTGCTGCCATAAGAGGGACGGTCAGAGTCCCGCTGTCTCACACTGTTCACCTCACTCCTCCGGCGCTCTTTGTCATTCTCCTTCTCATCATTACCAGACCCGCCACTGCTGCCACCACTAACAAAGTGTACAGGCTCAAACAGCGGTCTGGAACCAAATTTGGACACCGGCATCTTCCTCATTGGTTCTCCTCCTAACATTAAAGAACAAATCAGAGAATCAATCAATGACAAGTGTATAACAATTTAAAAAAGCATTTAGTATACATTATGTTGAGCTAAGTAATTGTTCACCTTCCAGTAGATAAGCAAAATACTTCAACAAACTCAGAAATTAGTTAAACTGTGGCAAGGAGTTTAATCTGAAGAACCAAAATCACTCACTGCCATCTGATGAATTGGGTCTCTTTTTTGCTTCAGCACTTGGAACTAGGTCAAAGGAGGGCATTTCGCCAATGTCAATCCCTTCAGCCATATCCAGCACCTCTCACCTCAGATCAGGGCCATACCTTAAAAGAAAACAGAGCTATATGAGGTAAACAAGCAACATGTGTATTTCCATGCTAGCACAGTAACATACTGACACTTTATTACCGGAAACACTCTATTTGTGAGAGAACTTGTGTTGTTATACTTCCCAAATCAAATTGAGGGCTAAAAACAAATCTGTAGTCAAGTTAGATGCCTATTTCATTATCCAGTTGTCAGGATATGCTTTGTTGTGGGCAGAGAATCACATGGGGGTGATGGAGTGAAGTAGTTCTCTAAGTTCAGGTCAAGTTCAAGTCAGTTAGTAATTTTCTCACTCTGAAATCCCACCTGCACCCCATGATGAAGACATGGTTTGCCCAAACCATCGACAATACAATTTCACAATAAATTGTTATATGGCCTACCACTGTTTCTCACTTTCGAAATACTGCCGAAACTCATTGACAGCGGGATTTGCCTGTGTAAATGTAGTCATTACATTAGGAAGATTGCAAGCAGCATAACTAGTGCTAGCTAACAAACTCAGTTTACAGACTGCAGCCACAGATGATCGATTATATTGACCAGATACTCAAGTGTCCGCTCTAACAACGAAAATAAATGTCTTCAAAAATGGAAGGCAGTCGGGAGGAGGCAAGATCAGTTGGGACCATTCTAGCCAATGAGAGGGCAGATACGCGTGTGAACGACAGGCACAACTCCAATATCCTCCTGAGAACCAAGGAAAATATTGTTTTTCCTAATCATATTTTTTGTGATTCAATAACTGTTTAGGGTTAAAAAAAGCATCCTACAATTTCCACATTTTAATTTTAATTTTAATTTTTTATTTTACAGCATGTCCACTGTAGTGGACAACAGGATCATTTGAGTACGAAAAGAGACACATTTGGTAGATACAAATTTTTACAGAGTTCTTACAGATTACAGAGTTTTTATGAACTAAGAATACATACATTTTGGGCTGTAGATTGATTATTATCCAAGAATACAGACATTTTGATTATACAATACACATTAATCATTCTTGAATCCTTTTCCTTACATTTCGCAAGGATAGCTTTACTATTAAAGCTTAACACTTTGTTATGTCCATATCCTTTGATTGGTCCCCTTGAATGCTTTCAGTGTTATTTGAACAATGAACATATAACTAATGTGTAACAGATTTATTTTGGATTTTTTCCTTCTGTCAAACTGAATCCAATCTAGCTTTTTCCTTCACTCTTCATTTTGTTCTTAGTATTTTCTTTGTTAGTGGTGAAAGTCCTGGAAGCAATTTCTCTTTTTGGTAATGCAGAGGAACATCTTGCATTTGGTACATCTCATGTACGTCTTGCTCTTGCAGCCCTTATTTCTGCATCTTTCTGCATGCTTGGTATCCATCATCTCAGGCATGTGCATGGCTCCTAGTCTGCGCACAGATGGCTCTGGTTGTGGGATCCTCATTTTAGATGGTGGCTCATACTCATCCTCACTCTCTTCACAGCTGTTTTCCAGTTCCGGACTCTCCAACAGCTCCTCAGCTAGGAGTAGTTTGAAGTCCAGGTACTGATGTGTGTTCTTGGATGGTCTGTGCAGAGCTTTGCTGTCAGACTGGTATTGTATCCAGGAGTTGGTGATGGCAACATCAAAGAAGTGACTGATCACGCGCGATGTCCACTTCTTGGTCCTGCTTGACATACGATAGAAGCTAAGCATGCGATCACAAAGATCTACGCCACCCATGTTATCATTATACTGCTTAATTACTGCTGGTCTTTTAACCTGGACCAGGTGCTTTTCTTTCTGGGACCATCTGGTACAGATGTCTTCTGGGTTTTTCCCATGTACAGTGGATGCCATGAGCACTGGTTTGTTGTCGAACCATTTTGTGATGGCCAGCTCAGGACTCTTTCTGGCCACTGACACTGATGTTCCTCTCCCTCTCTTTTTTCAACTGTTTGTCTACTGGCAGCTGGCACAGCTTTGGGACACGGTTCTTCATTATAGTTCCAGTTGCAGGAAGGCCCTTTGCCAGCAATGCATCCAATAGATCTATGGTTGTGAAGTACCTGTCAAAGAATATGTGGCTTCCTGTTGGAACAGATTCAACCATGCGTAGAACTGCTGCAGCTCCAACTCCTAACCTTTGGACTGTAAAGGTATTCTTCCCTTGGTAGACTTCAAAATCAAGCATCAGACCATTTGGGGATGCAAGGACAAAGACCTTTAGGCCAGTAGGGTTTGGCTTGCCGGGAACATATTGCCTGACTGGACAACGGCCTGTGAATGGGATGATTTGCTCATCAATGCAGACCCTTTCTGGCTTTGCAAGGCTGAGACAGCCTTGGCGCACACGATCGAGTATTGGCCTGACTTTCCAAAGAATATCTGCCTTCTTTGTTTCCTCTGTTACAGCCAGGTCATTGACAATCTTGAGGGAATTTCTTATCCTGAAGAATCTATCCCATGTCATTCTGCTACTTATGACTGGCACTTTAGTTTTGTTGGGCCAAAACATTTTAATTCTGGGATAGCCAAGGCAGGCCATGTGGACTGAAATGCCCAAGAAGGTTTTTATTTCTTGTGGCGTGGTGTTCATGCACACTCCTTTGATTTGCAGCTCTCTTTGATTTGTGTATGTTGCCAAATCTTCAAAGACCTTGTTGTCAATGTACTGTGAAAAGTATTCAATTGGACTCCAGTCTGCACGTGTTGTAGGGTCATCTTGACACACAGGAAGCCCAGGTAACACAGGTGCAAATCTGATATGAAGGAAAAAAGAATAATAAATGATAAGTAATAACAGTTTAAATACTCAATGCAGCTGAATTTAAAATTGTGGAACTGCATCAAACATACATGTTACTCCTGGCCCACAGAGGGCGACGAGTTTCCTGTTCATCCCTGTCTGTATCTGTATCTGTGTCTGTGTCTGCATCTGTCCCTTCAACTGAGCCTTCTGCATTGTCTTCCTCTTCTTCATCACCGTTTTGTATCACTGGTTGAAACTTATCCTCATCTCTCTCATCATCTGACAACTCCAAATCTGAATCTCCCTCGACTATTCGGTAAAGAATTCTTTCTGCTTCAGTTCTGTTTCCTACGACAATGTGGAGTCATTATTTACATGAAGATAGTCCTGATGTCCACTATAATTGACATTCATAAAATGGCAAATCTTTCAAAAGATACATAATTTAGTTGCTATCAGAACTAAATATATGATTCCTAACACCTTCATGAACAAGAAAATATATGATTATCATAGTAACAAAACCATAGACAAACAATATTTGACTTACCTCTCATCTTTCCATAAAATGTGCTTGTTCCTTTGCCGTCCATTTTGAAAGGAAAGATAGAGGCGGTTCCCGGCCTCCCAGCCAATCAAATGACATATAACTGAAAAGCCCAGGATGTCCTCTGTACAGTACAGCAGGAATTAAGAGACTTGCACAAAATATTCAAAGAAGAGGGATGAAACTCAAATGTCCACAACAGTGGACATAAGTCAATGGGCGGGGTCTCAGGAGGATATAAAGTATTTTGTTGCCGGGATGTCACCTGTCCTACTTATATCAGTACAGTCGTAACAATCTATGCATTACGAAATTTCTATTCGATCAAATAAGCCTCACGTAGCAAATAACCATGACATTTTTTGTTGACTAAATTCGACACAGTGAACTCCAAAGAAAAACATATCGCTTGATGAAAAACGCCACCTGCTGGAGAAGACCGATCTTGGGCCCAGTTATGCCTCTTGCTTCGCCTCTTCCTCTGCGCAAAAACGATTTCCAGCTGCCAGCATGGCCACTATAATATGTCGCTAAGAATTATGGGGCTCAGCCATACTGTCTGTGTACTCAGCTAGCGCTACGCTAGATCAGTAAGAATAGGCTGACTGATGTTTCAGTCAAAACCGTCCATTAATGTGGAATAATACTTATTCTAACATTAGCTACATTTCTGATTAATTATGACTCCATTGCGTGCACAATTTATCAAAAAAAATCTACTAAGTATACCAATTTAGCGTTCACAAAACTAGCTATCCAGCTAGCACAACAGCTAACGTTACCTAGCTAGATACGTTATAATTGAATTCAAATAATTCAAGGCATGATTTGCTAATTTTAATTGTCTACAGATTAAATCGTATAAATATCTGGCAAAAAATAAAACCATATGTTATCAGGCGAAACTAGTGACGCAGTAAACGAGCAAAGAAGGCTAACCGTAGCTAGTTAGCTCATTGAAAAAATATTGATGCATCATCTTGCACGAAAATGTGATATAAAGCACGAGACAGATAGTTGTCGAATTGATTTTAGCTCAAATGAATATTTGAGCCACTGACCTCTATGCGAAGTTCCGAGTCCAACGTTTCTTTGTTTGTGCCTTTGATGTCAGTATTTCAATAATAGTTAGCTGGCTAGCAAGTTCAATGCGTATTGAATGTCCGTAGCTAACTAACAGCTTCGGCAAAGAATTCCGTCATCACCATAACATCCGGGGGTCATCGCTGTCAGGTAGCTAGCTGACTAGACTCGGAATGCTGCATTGGTAGCTATATTGAGACTGGTCGTTATGTGGCATTCAGAAATGTGTTGCGCAATTGCAGAATTTCAGTCAAAGTAAACGTACAGTAGCTCCTCGCATCAAACTCCCATTATAACCCTCAATTTTCTGTCCTCTAAAATCATGGCGTCAGTTTCCGCATGCAACCGCGGGCTGGTAGTAGACAGGCAGAGTAACTAAATATATTGGAGGTGGTCGACTTTATTATCTTATGTAATGTGTATTAGGTATATATACAGTACCAGTCAAAAGTTTGGACACACCTACTCATTCAAGGGTTTTTCTTTATTTTTACTATTTTCTACATTGTAGAATAATAGTGAATACATCAAAACTATGAAATAACACATATGGAATCATGTAGTAACCAAAAAAGTGTTAAACAAATCAAATTAGATTTTAGATTCTTCAAAGTAGCCACCCTTTGCCTTGATGACAGCTTTGCTCTTGGCATTCTCTCAACCAGCTTCATGAGGAATGCTTTTCCAACAGTCATGAAGGCGTTCCCACATATGCTGAGCACTTGTTGGCTACTTTTCCTTCACTCAGCGGTCCAACTCATCCCAAACCATCTCAATTGGTTTGTGATCGGGTGATTATGGAGGCCAGGTCATCTGATGCAGCACTCCATCACTCTCCTTGTTGGTCAAATAACCCTTACACAGCCTGGAGGTGTGTTTGGGGTCATTGTCCTGTTGAAAAACAAATGATAGTCCCACTAAGCGCAAACCAGATGGGATAACTTTTGTTATTGACCAAATACTTATTTTCCACCATAATTTGCAAATAAATTCATTAAAAATCCTACAATGTGATTTTCTGGATTTTTTTTCTCATTTTGTCTGTCATAGTTGACGTGTACCTATGATGAAAATTACAGGCCTCTCTCATCTTTTTAAGTGGGAGAACTTGCACAATTGGTGGCTGACTAAATACTTTTTTTCCCCACTGTATGTGTTTGGGTAAAAATAACATTTTTGTTTTATTCTATAAACTACTGACAACATTTCTCCCAAATTCCAAATAAAAATATTGTCATTTAGAGCATTTATTTGCAGAAAATGACAATTGGTCAAAATAACAAAAAAGATGCACGTTGTCAGACCTCAAATAATGCAAAGAAAATAAGTTAATGTTCATTTTTAAACAACACAATACTAATGTTTTAATTTAGGAAGAGTTCAGAAATCAATATTTGGTGGAATAACCCTGATTTTCAATCACAGCTTTCATGCGTCTTGGCATGCTCTCCACCAGTCTTTCACATTGATGTTGGGTGACTTTATGCCACTCCTGGCGCAAAAATTCAAGCAGCTCGGCTTTGTTTGATGGCTTGTGACCATCCATCTTCCTCTTGATCACATTCCAGAAGTTTTCAATGGGGTTCAGGTCTGGAGATTAGGCTGGCCATGACAGGGTCTTGATCTGGTGGTCCTCCATCCACACCTTGATTGTCCTGCTGGAAAAACCAATCCTCAGAGTTGGGGAACAATGTCAGAGCAAAAGGAAGCAACTTTTCTTCCAGGACAACCTTGTACGTGGCTTGATTCATGCGTCCTTCACAAAGACAAATCTGCCCGATTCCAGCCTTGCTGAAGCACCCCCAGATCATCACCGATCCTCCACCAAATTTCACAGTGGGTGCGAGACGCTGTGGCTTGTAGGCCTCTCCAGGTCTCCGTCTAACCATTAGACGACCAGGTGTTGGGCAAAGGTGAAAATTAGACTCATCAGAGAAGATGACCTTATTCCAGTCCTCTACGGTCCAATCCTTATGGTCTTTTGCAAACCTCAGCCTGGCTCTTCTTTGCTTCTCATTGATGAAGGGCTTTTTTCTAGCTTTGCACGTTTTCAGCCCTGCCCCTAGGAGCCTGTTTCGAACCTTCCTCGCCGTGCACTTCACCTTGATGTCATCTTACAGTTGTTGAGTGACATTCGAATGAGTTGGCGGTCATCCCGCTCACTGTATCCCTCTGCCAGTAAAGCCAGAATTGAACCCTTCTTTTCCTCACTCAAAACTTTCCTTTTCAACTCTTTTGGCATGGTCAATAGTTATTTTTTTGATTAACATTACTTTTGAGGGACTATTAGCACTGTTTTTACCATCCAGCTGGTCCTATTGCAAGAGGATAGTGATGACCACAGCAGTGGTTTTTATACTTTTCCTCATTAAATAAGATTTTGTTCAGGTGATCACCTAATCAGTACCTAATTCAGTAGAATGAGGTGTGCCTGTGTTGGAATTCAACAGACACTGGAATGGAATGGCTGTCATACATTTAGAAATGCTGATTTAAGAAACATTTGCAGTGGTCTCTTAATGTTTTCCACAGCTGTATGTGTATATATATATTTAGTCAATCTTTTTTATATATATGATACACTTTACAAAAATATAAACGCAACATGTAGTGTTGGTCCCATGTTTCATGAGCTGAAATAAAAGATCCCATAAATGTTTCATACACACAAAAAGCTTATTTCTCTCAAAAATGTGTTTACATCCCTGTTAGTGAGCATTTCTCCTTTGCCAAGATAATCCATCCACCTGACAGGTGTGGCATATCAAGAAGCTGATTAAACAGCGTGATCATTATACAGTTGCACCTTGTGCTGGGGACAATGAAAGGCCACTCTAAAATGTGCAGTTTTGTCACACAACACAATGCCACAGATGTCTCAAGTTTTGAGGGAGTATGCAATTGGCATGCTGACAGTAGGAATATCCACCAGAGCTGTTGCCAGATAATTTAATGTTAATAAGCCGCTGCCGTTGTTTTAGAGAATTTGACAGTATGTCCAACCGGCCTCACAACCGCAGACCACGTGTATGGCGTCGCGTGGGTGGGCGGTTTGTTGATGTCAACGTCGTGAACAGATCGAGTGCCCCATGGTGGCGGTGGGGTTATGGTATGGGCAGGCATAAGCTACGGTCAACGAACACAACTGCATTTTATTGATGTCAATTTGAATGCACAGCGATACCATGACGAGATCCTGAGGCCCATTGTCGTGCCATTCATATAATAAGATGATAGTTGAAGCTGTAATTTTAGATTTCAGTGCAACCTTTGATGTTATTGATCATAATTTCTTATTGTAGCATGTTTCAGCATGATAATGCACGGCCCCATGTCGCAAGGGTCTGTACACAATTCCTGGAAGCTGAAAATGTCCCAGTTCTTCCATGGCCTGCATACTCACCAGACATGTCACCCATTGAGCATGTTTGGGATGCTCTGGATCGACGTGTACAACAGCGTGTTCCAGTTCCTGCCAATAACCAGCAACTTCGCACAGCCATTGAAGAGGAGTGGGACAACATTTCACAGGCCACAATCAACAGCCTGATCAACTCTATGCAAAAGAGATGTGTCGCGCTGCATGAGGCAAATGGTGGTCACACCAGATACTGACTAGTTCTGATCCACACCCCTACCTTTCTTTTAAGGTATCTGTGACCAACAGATGCATATCTGTATTCCCAGTCATGTGAATTCCATAGATTAAGGCCTGATGTATTTATTTCAATTGACTGATTTCCTTATATGAACTGTAACTCAGTAAAATCGTTGAAATTGTTTAATGTTGCATTTTTATATTTGTTCAGTATATATTTTAAATAGCTAGCTAATACTTTTAGAATAACTATAGGTTTTACCCCATCCCCCTGTTAACCAGAAGGTGGCAGTCTTCCTCTTCACTTTTGAAGTGTACAAAAAATGTGGGTTCATTTTAATAAGTGAATATACTGTATAACCTGTCCTCAATGTTTATTATTTGCACAACTAAGTCATTTGGCATAAAAAACAAATACACACTTTATCTTCATAATTTTATTGAAAATGTACATCAATGGAATCAAACTACAATCACGTATTTTATCATTAATTTGTGGTGTGGACAAGTAATTGACTAGGGAGGGGTGATTATGTCAGACGATAGAAAAATGTATGGCAACTTCTTACGCCAAAATGTAACTTTACACAGAGAGAAGAGTCACGTCCAAAGATCATATTTCATAAACAGGTCTCCACTTCAATACACAAAATATATCCTTATAAATTATACAAATGCATGAGTATCTATCTGTATCTAGCATTCAACTCCATCTCATTGTAATATTTGGCAATATGGGTGCCACAAATTGTGGAGAGGGGTGTAAACTGCACATTACAAGTAGTAATACACAAGATAAAACTGGTCCAAACAATAATCTAATGTGAAAGAGTGCAAAACGGAACTGTTAGGGGAGAAAACAACTATGTGGAGCAAAAGGTCAAAATCACAGAGGTGATGAAATTTTTTTTAAAAGAGCATAAGACATGCAAAATACAGAATAGGTTGATGGTAGTTAAAGCACAATGCATAAAGGGCATTAAATGTGACCTACATGGTATTTCAGTACAGAAAAGGTGTTTTCACTAAATAAGTGCTTGACATGAATATGTCTTTGGCTCTTCTAAGTTGCAATGAAACAATCTATGCTGTGAACAAAGAATACTGTATTTCAATATACATTAATCCAGAGTCTTGGCTCTGTCACAAATGGTATGATGAAACTATTGATTAGATGTTTTTCTCTTGAACAACCGTTTAGAATCCTACCTGAGCACAGCTTTGTTCATTCATACACCAAGACAGATCTGCAAAATATTAAAGAGTGAAGGACTCCCACTTGCCAAAGTGTACCTTGATTAGGTGACAAAACGTAAACTATCCAAAAAATACCATGTGAAGCCCACATATGGCCATGTTCAACAAAGCAGATGAGATGGAAGTTAAAAAAGGTTGATGCAGTGAGAAAAGACAGGAAGAGGAAATGGGTGCTTAGTTCTTGTTGAAGCTGCAATCCCCTCTTCAGACATGTGGCCAAGACAGATTAAAAGAAGCTAGAGAGAAAGGAGACAAATGCAAGGTTACAAGAGATGCCCAAGCAGTCAGGGAAAGCAACAGTGCCTACCAGAAGGCAAGGTTCAAGATAAATAAGAAACAAGGGTTACTGACACTAACTCTGTTACAAATGCAATGTCCGTGTTGTAAGCTAAAAATAGCTACTAATATAATAACATACTACAGTACTTGAGTTGACCAATTCAATTTGAGCATAATACTGATTTAAAACATTGAATAAATTGTTTATTAAGTCTCATTGAGAACTGCTCGCAGCAGATATTATGTTCTCTGTAAATACAAAAAAGGTATTCAGTGTCAGTTAATAAATCAAACAGACGATCTTAAACCTAATAATGATGGAAAAACTACCAAGTGAAGTACACAACAAAAACATGGACCCTAAATATCTATCCCTATAGAAGCAAAACGCAAATGGTGATATTAGTCAAAGTCAGCACCGCAAAAACACGACATGACAAAAAAAGCATAGCCATAGGTAAAAGACAGATTTAGCCACACAGCGAGCACATTGAGAAGCAATGAAATACAGATAGGGGTATTCTTTTGTTAATACATAAAGCAAATGAATGTTTGTTTTTTAACCCAGAAGGGTGGGGTCACAATGCCTCTCCTCAGCCTTGGGGTACCTGCTACCCACAAAGCCTGGTCCCTTAGCAAAGCTTGAGGGTGGAAGCACCTACTCAGTGCAGAGCCAGGGATTACTGCAAAGGAAAGGTAAATACACACAGAGCAGTGAGCAGGGGAACTAAAGCACAGTTTGTATGAATGACACAACACACCAAGGCACACCCTGCCAACCCATTGAGCTTAGGACAACAGTTCCCCAGAGACATTGAGACAAAGAGCAACTTGAGAAGGGATTGTGAGAAGTTGTAAACCATACCTACTACACCCCTGCACAATAATGTGTAAGTACGCAAGCGACTCATTTCAATACATTTAGACGAAAACAAAATGCCTATATCTGTGGACATTTGACTCATCAGACCAACTGTCCGACCTGTGTCACCGTACAAAGGCATGTCGATTATATTGAGCAAGGACATAGACATGTTTTTGGAGGGTGGTGTGGTGGTTGTACTAAATATTTTTCTGATAAAACATCCTGTCCTCAAGACACAGATGTGAAGGAAGTCGAGTTGAAAATAGAAACCACAATCTCATTGGCGCTCAAACTCATCTGCCAAACAAAGGAGTGTTCCAATCTTGTTTCTCTAGGAGGAATTGAGAATGACTGCTTGTCTGTTTGGACAAAAGCAGTGCAGCACTATAAGGCTGAATACTAACTTGACATTTGTGCACCTAACTTAAATGCTCATGCAAGTGTCCTATTGACTTCAATGCATAATTAATGCGAAAGTCCAAGTCAGGATCCAGCCCTATGAATTCAGGTTCGCAGACAATTTCGCTCTGTACAGCTCTGTAAGGAGAGTTGTTTTGACAATAACAATGGCGTGATATCTCAAAGCCCTTGAATGAGTTAAATATCTAGACCAAATCCAGTGTTTTCAACTGTTATTAGAATCTATGTGAAACCCTAATATCATCACGTTCAGAACCCACTCACATCCTGTATGTTTAAAATACTGCTTCATTATACATTTCATACACAATAATCGTGGCCACAGCTGAAATATTTGGTTAAATTCACCCTTTATTTCCTTTGGATATTAAGTATTTTTGTGTAACACTGATACAAGTGGAATACTGATCCCTACATGAATGTTATTTGTTTAAATGGCTTAAAATGTGCTTTTAAATGTATTTATTTTATTTTTATCAAAAGGTCACAATTGCACTAGAAATATACAAAATCACATTTGTGTAAAATGTGTAAATGTGAAAAGCTAATAAGTATGCAGATAGCATAAAATGTATTAAAAACAATGAGGTATGGCAAAGAGATGACAAGAAAGCATTCATATCTGCACATGCACCAGGCTAAGATGAAATAACATCAGCAGTTGACTATTAACACTCACAGTCTTCATAGCCTCAGCGCCAGTTTGTTTGCGCTATCATGCCAACTCCCTGTCACTCACAGTCATGCCATGTTTGGAGTAGGCAAAAGCACAAACAGATCTGGGACCAGGCTACTCTCGATGGGCGGTGGACAACATGCCCTCATTTAAAACATACTACGATTGTGTCTTTATTTTCAATAAATTATGCATTGTATACCAATACGATATCAGTGCACATCTTCATAATCTCAAGTGGTTTAGGATACCGTTGGAGTGAGTAGAATAGTGGTAGTATGAAACATGAATGTCAATATGCTACCCCTGCTAAGTCTATGTAATGAGCACGGATTACACGCCACACACCACTCGCTTGGTCAGACCATAGCTGATGTGCGTTTCACCTTAGCCTCCACAAACTCCTGCCCGTCAAAACAGTAGTTGCGCATGTTAAAGTTAAAAGCACACTCAATCATGCGGAACAGGTCAACAAAAAGAGAATGTCTACTTTCCAACATAAAAAAATAAACAGGCAAACGCAGAATGATGGCTTGTAAAAACGTACAAAATAAGCATGCGTTCGAGTCAAGGATTCCTATTCACAGTAATGGCTGGATTCTTCCTCAGAGCAGGGACATGTGTGGGGTTTGGGAATGGGGGAAAGGGGGAGGACAGGAGGGCACAGAGAACAGCATGGCACTGCCAAGGATGGGGTGAAAACTCATTCACAGCTGGCTGAGGGAGGGAGCACTTTTCTACAGGAATCCTGAACTGGAAATAGAGAAAAGGACCATTACGCGTTAACAACACTAGTAGACATACTTGTTAATCAAATGACAGAATCATTCACGTTATTGGTCAAATGTAATGTCGAAAGGAACATGTGTTACGGTTGTTACTGTTAATAAGACAGAGGTGGGGAGATTTAGAGTATCTGTTGAAACTAAATGTATTTGGTAGGCTAATAGCCTAACACACCAAATCAGTGGCCTTGTGGTTAGAGCGTCCACCCTGAGATTAGAAGGTTTGGAGTTCCTGTCCGAG
The DNA here is from genome assembly GCF_020615455.1 of Coregonus clupeaformis. NCBI lineage: Eukaryota > Metazoa > Chordata > Actinopteri > Salmoniformes > Salmonidae > Coregonus > Coregonus clupeaformis. The sequence continues at coordinate 39,898,446 of NC_059193.1, forward strand.
TCATACCAAGGACTGTAAAAATGGGACCCGATGAGTCTCTGCTTGGCACTCAGCATTAAGGAGATATATTGGAGGTAAGGTCCTGCGATAAACTAGCGTCCTGTCCAGGGGGTGTCCTTGTACATCAAGCTGCCTCATTCTACAGTAACAGGAGATAGGCTCCTGCTCCTATTAGCCATTCGGGCCTTGTGTAAGGCTACTTACCTAATGGACTAACACGTCAATGTTAACCACGCTAAATCGTCTAGTGGAAATAAATGAATAAAAACGTTGCTAGCTAGCAACATTTTTGTTTCCGAGATTAACTAGGGAGGGATACGTGATTATTACAAACTTGATAATTTATCCTGAATTGACTATTATAATAATTCACCGATCCATTCTCAAGTTGCTTCTACAGGGCCTTAGAAAAATGCAGTCTGTCTCTATGGTTGATTTGTCTGTTCATTTCACACTGCTCATTTCCTGTGACCGTAGTCCAGAATGACACAGCAACGCTGAGACAGCAGGCTGTTTTTCATCACATTTAACTAAAAGGTCTTGAAGATGAGCCAGCCCAGGAGCAGCAGTTTACAGACAGCAAGACAGATGTCTTCCTATCCCACCCTCTCTCCCCTATGGCTGAATCTGTACAAATAGCATAGCTCTCATTGTTGTTCTTTTTTCTCAACAAACAGCTAGGTGTCAAATAGCTGAAGGTTCAACAAAAAAATTATATAAACAATCCCCATACACAAGAATTGACTCTAAGGCTAAACGGCGGACTAGCGCGATCCTGCAGTGTCTGCTGAGCTCTCTCTGAATGCTCTTTGTGTAGTGGCTAGGCAGGGCCGGGAAGGGCAGGGGTGGACCACAAAAGCAGATGGTTGTGGTTTCAGAGGGCAGATGGGGGAGTACATCAGACAGGGGCTGATAAACTTGGTGATTTAATTTTAGACTCTTTTAGAGGCTGGCACGGGCACAGCCAACCACAGGACATGATCCACTGCTGCGGCAGTGATGTCATCTTCAGATAAGCCATGGGTGGATACAGACATTAATAAAATGTACCAACACTATAAATGTTACATATGATTTGTTACAAAGATTTGATGCATTGAATTAGTATCAGACCTGCGTTCAAATACTGTTTTAAATATCTCAATAACTTTCACATACATTCAAAGTAAGTATTCAGATATATTTTTTTTGAAAAGACAAGTTGAATATTTTAATGTACACAACATGACCAAAAGTATGTCAGGGCTCTGTGCAGTATGTTGAGGTCAGGGCTCTGTGCAGGCCAGTCAAGTTCTTCCACACCAATCTCGACAAACCATTTCTGTATGGACCTCGTTTTGTGCACGGGGGCATTGTCATGCAGAAACAGGAAAGGGCCTTCCCCAAACTGTTGCCACAAAGTTGGAAGCACAGTATGTCATTGTATGCTGTAGCGTTAAGATTTCCCTTCACTGGAACTAAGGGGCCTAGCCGAACCATGAAAAACAGCCCCAGACCATTATTCCTCCTCCACCAAACTTGCAACACTCACTTCCGAGTTCCAAACTGCCTCTGGAAACAACTGTTCGTCGGGAGCTTCATGAAATGGGTTTCCATGGCCGAGCAGCCGCACTCAAGTCTAAGATCACCATGCGCAATGCCAAGTGTTGGCTGGAGTGGTGTAAAGCCTACAGCCATTGGACTCTGGAGCAGTGGAAACGCGTTCTCTGAAGTGATGAATCACGCTTCACCATCTGGCAATCCGGCGGACGAATCTGGGTTTGGCGGATGCCAGGAGAACGCTACCTGCCCCAATGCATAGTGCCAACTGTAAAGTTTGGTGGAGGAGGAACAATGGTCTGGGGCTGTTTTTCATGGTTCTGGCTAGGTCCCTTAGTTCCAGTGAAGGGAAATCTTAATGCTACAGCATACAATAACATTCTAGACAATCCTGTGCTTCCAGATTTGTGCCAACAGTTTGGGGAAGGCCCTTTCCTGTTTCAGCATGACAATGCCCCCGTGCACAAAGCGACGTCCATACAGAAATGGTTTGTCGAGATTGGTGTGGAATAACTTGACTGGCCTGTACAGAGCCCTGACCTCAACCCCATCGAACACCTTTGGGATGAATTGGAACGCTGAATGCGAGCCAGGCCTAATCGCCCAACATCAGTGCCCGATCTCACCAATGCTTGTGGCTGAATGGAAGCAAGTCCCCGCAGTAATGTTCCAACATCTAGTGGAAAGCCTTCCCAGAAGAGTGGAGGCTGTTATAGCAGCAAAGGGGGGGGACCAACTCCATATTAATGCCCATGATTTTGGAATGAGATGTTCGACGAGCAGGTGTCCACATACCTTGGGTCATGTAGTGTATTTGAAAATAGTATTTGAAAATGCTCTCAAAAACTATTTGGTAGACTATTTGTTTTTTACAAATAACAATTAAAATACTTAAATAAAAGTACTTGGGCTATGTATTTGAAAATACTCCAATACACAGAAAAAAGTATTTGAAATACCAGATACTCAAATACACATATATTTGAACCCAGGTCTGATTAGTATAAAATGTGAACTAATATGTATTGAAAGTAGGCCTACTGTACAGATGTTGCCTGTATTTCTAACAGCTGCTAGAAGTTAAGACTTATTTAAATCAATTTGAAAAAGTAATTACATTTGAGGACTTCCTTGTCCTTCTCATTTAAGTTCAAATATGTGTTTAACTGACATCTGATTTACATGTCAAAAAATAAATATATATATATCTCGATCGATGTGCTTTTTGTCATTGGTTACCAGGGGAACAGTTGAGTGAGCATGCCTTACCAGGACAAGATGTCTCATGCAGCATGCAGCAAGTGGGGGAGGAGTTAACTGTAAAACAGCATGGATGCAACATAGGTGACACATGCACTCATGGGAGACATATGGTGCATTCAAGACAACTCAAAAACTTGGAACCTCTATTGGTTGATTCAGATATTTTCCAAGTGGGAAACTCGGTCCTTATCTTTCTACAACGAGTTTCCAAGGACATTTGAGTTTCCGAGTTCCGAGTTGTCTTGAATGCGTCAGCACATACACATTCTCCATGTCACATCTACACCACTCATTAAAACATGCCATGCTCATGTCCTTTGGTGACTGAATAAAACATTGTTTTGTAGCCCAAGCTATCTACAGGCTTATGTTTTGAACAAGATAAGGAAATAGAGAGGCCAAGTTTGGGATTCAAAGGTTAAGCAAATGATGAAGTACTAACTAGCATTCATAGGGCCGGTTTCTCAGACAAGACTAAGCTAGGCTTTTAGTCTAGGTCAATGCTTAATCTGTGTCCGGGAAACTGGCCAATAATGTTTTGATCAGTCACCCAGAAACATTAAGTGAAAGGGATGGAGAGTGAAGAGAACCCTGTGAGGAGGAAAAACTACAGAGTTCAGAGATAGCGGAGAGAAATGACAGAAGAACTGTAAAGACAATAATTTAGAATTTAAAAAAAGAACCTTTCTCAGTGCAAGTGTCTTCGTCCTTTCTAACAGGGCAGGTGGCAGGGCTCACATCAGTTTGAATACACAACCAGGAGTGATTACCAACATGAAGGGACCCACGTCAACAACCTATCTAACTGTCAACACGGCCCTACTACAGTAGCCTGATACTAAAGGTAAAACAAACTGTCACAATGACTTAACCAACATTCCTATGGGATATAGGCCTATACCAGCAATGTCACTAGCCTGGGGTCAATACAATCAGATTACTGTAATACTACATCTAATCTAGATTAATCTGGTTTACGTTGAGGACTAGAGTAGGGTTGAGGATATTACTAACTATAGTCCTCTGTGTGATAAAGATATATAGAAAACAATCTAAAATCATATTAAAAGTGACAGTGATCCTAATTTCTGGTGCATATTCGTGTTCATTTTGGGGGAGAAAAATAGCAAGTCCACCTCTTTACCATAGTTCTAAAGGCTTGAGAGCAAATGCTTGCTAGACTGCTAAACTAAGCCTTAGGGAGCATCTCTACATCTATTGCTCCTCCATTTCAATGTAACCAGAGTCAGCTCGTTGGTTATCGCTAATCCATTAGACTGGGGAGAGAAACCACTCAATGCTCGGTGACATTAATGGGACAAGCCAAAGCGGTGGTCAGGCAAAGAGTTCCTAGAAATGCATCGACATAAGGCAAATGAAAGCTTTGATTAATGAGTTTGTCATTTGTTTCCGTGTGGTGTGTGCCAGGCATCTTCATATCTGAGGTGCAGCTTTTGCAACAACAGTGTACAGCATCGTGCACCAGTAAAGTGCTCCACATACATACATCATTTATATTTTCATTAGTAAATCCTCTGTATCACCAAATATACATAGGGAGGGACAGTAATACATTTACTCATTATGTTGAGTAAATATCATTTAGAGATGGCATTCTAAGTGGAATTCTAAGTGGAATTAAAGACCTAGTGTTTCCTGTATTATTGTTTAGGTGGGCATTTTGGTTAATGAGGCCCTAAATGTTGATTTGAGGGCCTTTGCGCCCTGCCTGGAAAACACTAGTGACAATTTATCCAGTTGTTCTTTGTTCCTCCTAGATCAGGTTGTAACATCCAGAATGCTCCGGTCCAGTATCCCTAAGGAATCCTCAAGGATAGCTGGGTGGTGTTCACGCAACAGAAAACGTGTTAAAACGTTTCGCTATGGAACATGAAAATGAGCGTTTCTCATTTGACAAGTCCAGGTAGTCTCTCCCTGTTTCGGTCCGTTCTCTTCCGTTTCGGTGCCTAATGAACATGACCCTGAACACTGCCTGCTGTGTGAGGAGGAGGGAGGTGAATGTGGAAGGAGATACTTACTTTTTCCTCTCCTTGTCCCTCTTGAGTGTGGTGGAGCCCCCTGCCTGCTGGGCCTGGGACTGCAGGAGCTCGGCGGCCGTCTTTTTCTGCTTGAAGCCGTTGAGCTCGTCATCCAGCGATTTCTTCTTGTCCTCCAGCTTCTTCTTCTCATCCTGGTGCAGCTTCTTGAGCCGGTCAAACTTCTCGTGCAGCTGTGTGGCGTGGGAGATAACTCACGTCTTAGATAGAAACTCATTTAAAAGGTGTGGTATCTGATGTAAATGTATCTGTAGCTTTGAGTACAAATAGAGATGTCGCACATGTAACCCTAGTTCTTGTTAGGTTGGTAGGATTGGTGATGATGTGGCAGAATTAAAGCATTAACTGGTAATGGAGAAACCTTCCTGTACACACACACACACACACACACACACACCTCTTTCTCGGCCTCCTTCAGTTCGGCTTCCTTTTCCTTAACTCTCTGGACAAACATCTGCCTCATCTCCTCCTCCTTCTTCTGCAGGTCGCCCATGAACTCGTTCCTCTTGGCCTCGTACGTCTCCTGCAGACTGGGGTCCACACAGAAAGAGGAAAGTCATAAATTAAGTTATACATGTTAGAACTATGTCCCTACATTCACATTACAGTGAATTACAGCAGAGTGTAATTGAAATCAGAATGCAACAAGTGATTTTCATTAACTAAGGGGGTGGTAGGAAGTGGAAAGTAGTGCACACTCCTTGGCGTGGATTTTAAAGCACTGAAATGATGTTAGCATTGGCTTGAGGGAGTTTCAACCATTGTTAAAAAAAACCTTACACTCGTGGGAATTGGCCTATTTGGATAGGGCTAAATTGAAATGTTTCTTACAGAAGAAATAACCATGGTAGCAATTAAAAAGGGAACAGTTTGGAGATTCTGGGAAAATTATTAGACTAAAAGTGAGGACACAACAGTTGACACAAGACTGAATCCAAACATTACACTGTTGGTTTTATCTGCATTTAACATTTACTGTACTTTTCGGCACATTTGTTGATAACGAAATCTGCAAATACTCTGGATACATTCAATGACATGATAAGAATATTCTTGGAAAATGTGGGGTAGGTGCAACATAAGACAGAAAAATGACACAGGTTTGAGTGAGAGCACTAACTGGTGTCTCCAAGTGGCCACACACCTCTCCAAAGTGTGCTCAGTTCCTAAGTAATTTCAATGCACTTTTATGACTCAAAGAGTCTTCAACTATGTGTTTTTTTTTAGCTCTCCTAGCTGTGCCGTTGAGGAACTAGAGCAAGCACACTTGTAGTTGTTTTGTTTGGAACACAGCCCTGCATTCCCGCCTTTACACAATTACTGTTGTTGTTTACACAATCCAAAAATGGACCATTATAAATCGCAATCTGTCCATTATAAATACGATCTTACAGTGTTAGGCTTTCACAAGGCAATTCAGAGAAGCAGATCGTAATTTTGGTGCGCATAGAATGGAGTCATGAGTGCATTCAGATGCATGGTCCACTGCAAACGTTCTTCACAATAAAACAAACATAGGCTCATTCTGTTCAGGACAACCCAGGGTATAACGCCATGTCAACTTGTAACTGTATATCAAACATAGTGATCATAAACGTTGACCCTGTATATGACATGAGTTTTATGATATGGAAATATGAAGTGGACATTTGGACTCACAGGTGTTTGGCTTGCTTGTATGACATCAAAGCGGTATTTATTATAATCCTCAATGTCTCATCTTTCAAAATACATTGAGTCCTCTTAATTTAAAGATTTTCCCTCATTCAGACAACAAAACATTTGCAAAAGTTGCCCAATTATTGGGAGGGATGGGGGCAACTTCTTGTCGAGCGCGGTGCTCAAGTTCAGAACAGCTGTCAGTCAAAACCCATACAGCGCTGTGACGTGGAGACCCTGAGCTCTGTTACTGTACAGCCACTGCGTTCCAATTTAGGCGCTTATCAGTATCCAAATCTGCCATTTTCAACCCGAATACAAGTGTAACGAGCTACATCCATGACAGCAAATGTGCAGGGTGGAGAATTGTGACGCGGTCTTGGAAGGATGTAGGGAGTAAAGAGGAAACTGGAAGCGAGGAGGAAATAGGAAGGGAAACAGCCGCACCTGAAGGGTTTGCAGTCGGGGTCCGTGTCCTTGAAGCCCATCTCCTCCAGCTTGCAGCGGCGGTAGAGCTCGTAGTGACGCGTGTGGGTCTGCTCCCGCAGGTCCTCCATGTTCACCCGGATCAGCATCTCCCGCAGCTTCACAAAGTCACAGTGGTTCTCATTCTCCACTGCCGACGACAAACACACACACACAGACACAGACACCCCATAGAGTGAACTGAGTAGAGCGTGGAGCACAACGTCAGAGACAGCCTTGGGCCACAACTATTGTATTTGTGTTCCATGTGAGGACAAGGCTAGTTCATACAACCCCCCCACGTATCCACACACAGCCTAAATCGACATACGTACGAGCACACCATAGGGAACCAAATTACAAATTGACAGCTGATAAGGTGTGGGGATATGGAGGAAGTGTCATCTAATTCTAATATCTTATAATTTGATATACTGAGAATACGAGACATTTCACATTTATCTTCCTATGGTAAGTCAGTGACTTTCTCTGATAATCGTCACAGGTTTCACAATCTACCACTTTTCAAGCATTACTGACTTGTTTGCGATAAATCGATAAATCCATAGAATCCTCAAACATTTGTGACATGGAATTCGGTTACTCCCCATCTAAGTGACATGACTCAAGCAACAGCTGCTGTTGGTCATACATTTATGCAAGAGTGGAGGCATGTAGTGTTAAATAGACAAACATGAATGAGATTACATAAGCAGCAGTGATGGATTCCCTCTTGACGGTATGAATGCTGTTGTTTAGGGAGTTGAGTGGGAGGGAAACGGTGGCGGGAGGATCCCCCTATCATTTCCTCTGTGATACGTGACCTAGCTTACCCTGCACCGTTCCCCAGGGGTACTGCCGCGCTTTCACCATCTTGTTGCCGATCTTTACTTCCTCCGTGCTTCCCACAACGGCGAACGGCAAATGGCCCTGCGGAGCCGAAGGAATAAAGGATTCTATTACATAACTTCATTATTTATTTGTTTAGATTTGGATCAATTGGAGCATATCTCTTGACAGGCAAACCAATTGCAGAGTGAACCAATTACAAAGTGAACTATATGTGACATGTCAAGTTAGGCCTACAATAGCAAATTGATATACGTTCCCTACATCCAACAACAATAGCTCATTTTCATAGACAGGGAGTGCTTCTCACTGAAGTGGTCGGGTTGGTGACCTTTCTGCCAGAGTGGAAGCATCGTTGTGAGAACGGAGGGCGAGAGCCTCGAGAGCTAATTGACTAACGCAAATCAGCTGGGTTCTGCTCAGTGCTCAGTCAGAAGCATTGGCATGCTCTACTCGCTTGTCACTCCTCATGGTCCGCTCATTTAGCCCTGGCCCTGTTGTCAGTGGCCAGGGGCCCTTTCCCACACTGAGAGCTTCCTGTAGCGAGAGCTAGCTGATTGTCCTACACTGTCCTGGACTGTACTGTCCCCTCCCTGTGTGGACACAGATGGTGCTTGTATCCTGTTCTAGTGTTGCATGTTGTTCTGAGTATTAACTGAATAAATGACCCAGAACTCATAGTGAAAGGATTCTCACATGAGGGGTACAGATACACAACTATATCTACTGTAATGATTCTGTCCACTGTATTGTATGTATATTGTTTTCTAATGTGCCTGTCCTCACAAAAATATCTTCCATGAAAACAGACAATCAAGTATCGTATTATATGATTTTCTCCCTAATCAAACCATGTCAGTCATACTTATAGTTCTCAACTATAACTAAAAAGTCTGTATTGATAAAATTTGCTGAAATGCTACTGAACTAAAATGAGCGGCATCAGAGAAGGGTTAGCTTACGTTCATGGTGGAGTTGATCTCTGCCACCGTCTCGTCGTCGGTGGGGAACTGGTAGATCTGAACGCCGTTGCTGACCAGCTCACTGGTGATCTTGATCTTGAACTTGGTCAGCTCGCTCTTGGAGATGGCGTCTGATTTGGCGATGATGGGGATGATGTTGACCTGTCATTTGAGGAGATTGAATTAGATTCTAAAACGTTATTAGGCTATCCGCTAATGAGGAAATTATGTATGGCGCATATAGACAAAACAATCCATCAAAATACATACAAATAACACAGATCTTGTAATACCTTACGGACTTGCATCAAGATAAAAGCATACTGAATCACAATTATTTTGAAGACTGTGCGAACAAATAATGCCTACACTTTGGGATATAGCTAAATAAGGATTGGCTTTGAGGCTCATGACAAATGCAATTTACAACACTACACTTTCACCAGGACAAAACAACAACTGAAACTAACTTGTTTAAATTGGGTCTACTTTCAAACAGAGCCCATAAATAATTATATGGTTATTTCATCCAAAACCTCTCTCAGCTCCAAACATTAAGGGTTGGTTTCCCAGATAAAGACGAAGCCTAGTCCTGGACTAAAAAGCCCTTCGATGGAGCTTCTCCACTGAGAATTATTTTAAGTACAGGAATAAGCTTAATCTATAATAAGCACATACGGTGCATTCAAATAAAAGAAAAAAAGATTTGCCACATGTGCCGAATACAACAGTGAAATGCTTACTTACAAGCCCTTAACCAACAATGCAGTTTTAAGAAAAATAAATGTTAAGTAAAAAATAGATAAGTAAAAAACAAATAATTAAAGAGCAGCAGTAAAATAAAATAACAGTAAGGAGGCTATATACAGGGGGTACCGGTACAGAGTCAATATGTGGAGGCACCGGTTAGTCGAGGTAATTGAGGTAATATGTACAGTGAGGGAAAAAAGTATTTGATCCCCTGCTGATTTTGTACGTTTGCCCACTGACAAAGAAATGATTAGTCTATAATTTTAATGGTAGGTTTATTTGAACAGTGAGAGACAGAATAACAACAACAAAAATCCAGAAAAACACATGTCAAAAATGTTATAAATTGATTTGCATTTTAATGAGGCAAATAAGTATTTGCGAGCATCTCTTATGCAGCCAGGACATCACAGCTATCTAGCTAAACCTCCTGAGACAAGTGGAGAACATCTGGCCAAGACAGGATGTAAATAGACCCTGAGATCTGGGCCTACCCTCCCTTCCTTACGTTTCTCTGGATGCCTTGTGCCTTGGTCAAAAGCAGGGATATCATCTAGCCGGATATGAAAACAAAAAATGTAGCTTGTCTTTTTAAATCTGAACACCTCTAGTCTCTACTAGCTTCAGGAATGTTTGTGCATTTTCAATTCGGGCCCATCTATGTGCATTTCCGACATAATCAGAGCTTGGAACGAAGTAAAGATTATTTTTTTTAACTGGTAGCGCAGAGCAGTAAGAGAGAGTAGTACTAGTGAACCTCCAACGCATGCTCCATCTCGTGAAGAGCTCTCCAAACACATTGTTAATGATGAGAGCCTACTGATCCAGCTAGCTTAGAAGAAACACTACCTCCAGCCCCCATGTTTGGTGCAAACAGAAGCAGAACATGAAGAGAGAGGGAGGGAAGAGATACAGTATGTCCAAATATCCGCTTCAATGGAGCCCACATGACTGAAGAGGCACAAGGAGGCAGGGGGGTCTTTGTCAAACATCCACCCACCACCACTTGTCGCCCATAAACTCAAGAGACACTGCACTTCCTCCTACGCAACCAACTTTTTTTTCACTCACTTTGGCCAGCCTCAAACGCCATCCACTAGCATTGGCCCTTGGACACCCCTATAGAGGGCTTTACAGTCGCTAGTAGCTATGATGCTGGGCTGATGCTAAGAGCTGTGTGATGTATACACAGGGAGGCTTCTGCTCTGGATCAAAGATCACACTGTTGTGAGAGACTGAGAGGTGGGTAGGATACAGCTGCTCTGGCAAACATTGAGGAGCCCCTTTCTTCAAAATCCAGGAAGTCTCTATGCAAATAGGGCTTTTTGAGGTGGCATTAGGAAAATTGAGTGAGCGGTCACCGTGACGATCAAGGGCCTGCGTTTTACGGCTGACCTACACCGACGCTGTCACAGGACAGGAGCGCATCTGTGAGCGTGCAAAGTGTGTGGAAATAGTTTATGAGCCACCGTGAAATGATGATGAAGTGCTCTGTGACGACATCGATGATGCCTTGCATCTACATATTGACATCGTCTTGAGGCTAGAGAGCTCTCTCTTTCCCCCCCTGCATTTTATAAATAGCTATGACAAAAATATGACTCTTCGACTGAGGTTCCCATCATATTAGGGAGACTGCTTTTCAAGTGACACTTCAAAATCAGCAGAGTTCAATAAATGGATCGCGTAATATGGTAATTTAGCAGATATCTTTAGCCAAAGTGACTTACAGAGAAGCCAACATTGACAGTGACACATATAGGCCAACTTAGTATACTATATCTGGCCCATGCAGGAATTTAACCCACTGATCCATTGGAATCATAGTGTAATTAGCTAGCGTCGCAGCTCACCTTGCTGTCCAGTTTCTTCATAGTGACCAGGTCCAGGGACTTGAGGGAGTGTCCGGTGGGCGCGATGAAGTACAGGCAGGCGTGGATGCGAGTGTCGTGGTAGCTGTGTAACGTGCGCTTGATTTTCAGCTCCTCCTGCAGATAGGCCTCGAACTGGGTGTCGATAAACTCCACAATAGACTTGTAGCTGAGGAGAGAAAAACTTAATGGGTTATTAATGTGTTATAAACGCATGATAAACAGGTAATAAGGAAACTAGGTTTATGACAGCGGAGCACCTAAAAGAGAAAGTATCTTACTATTGTCTATGAACGGTTCAAAGGTAGCTATCCCTTTGCCTTTTTAAAAATGTCTCACTCAAAATCAAGACAGTTCCACCACCATATAATATCAGAAGGTGTTGTAAAGCATCTCTTAAGTGAGAGATTAAAGCCAGTTTGTTTTGTAATCCCAGAGTGTAGTCAATGAGAGGTAGCTAGCTCGCTAAGTGAGTACAGCTCAGCTCCCTATAAGGAACCTGCTGATCCCTCATTCAGCTGAGCTGGGTCTCATTAGCTGGGAGTCATCAGGCAGAACTTGGGATGGATGCCACTAACTGCTAGCCCTTAGCTCACACTGGCGCTCACATGACATCATCCAATCCTCTCTCTGTGATCTCTCATGACGAGGAATGAGGATCACATGACAGGAGGGAGAGAGAGTGGAGACAATTAGATCCCATGTTGACTAGAACGTTTCCATCAGTGGGGAAAAGTGACAGGTAGAGCAGTCCTCCTTTCCCCACAGACAAAACAGTATGATTTAGCCCTGAAGACTCCTGGCTCAAGTGTCAGACTGCTGATATTTCTATTGTCTGTTTTCATAAAGGTATGGGAGTGGGATAATAAGAGTGGTCCCTGATGTTCTACTAGACTCCAGAGGGGGCGACCTCAAGTCCACACTTCATAGGGGGCATCTCAAGCATGCACAATTAATGAGTGACATTCACAAACGATCAATGCCGTGAAAGATAACATATTCTTGGTAGCGGTATATAAACACCAGGATCGTATTCATTCGTTTTCTTCTGTTTTGTGCCTAATGAATGCGACCCATAAGTTATTGTACAATCTAAACATCTCTTAGACACATGAAGAGGAACCTGGGGCTCTCTTACCAAAGTCATACATACATGCACACACACACACACACAGTATATTCATATGTTTATCTACATCATTGTCTCTCACCTGTCCTCTTTGTTAATCTGGTCTCCGAAGCCCACAGTGTTGACCACGGTCAGCTTGAGGCGCACGTTGCTCTCCTGGAGCTCGTAGGTGTTGGACTTGAGCTGCACGCCCGGCTGGTTGTGCTGGGTGGGCTCGCCCTCGAACTTGGTGTTGAACAGGGTGTCCATAAGAGTGGACTTACCAAGGCCCGTTTCCCCTAAAACACACATCTTCAGTTAATTCACTATTGTGTCCTTTTTCTGTGGACTCTGTATCTGGACTTTGAGTTTGTGTGAGATAGTTGTACTAAGCTCATTGGGCATTTATAAGCTATATTCTTCAAGAATCAATGGGTATAGGCTACATTATATCATTAATGGAAATGGCCATTGAACATCAGGGAATATCCCAGATTGGGCCATTGTCAGAATAATAATAAAAAGAACATACTGTACATTACAGGATTTAGTACTGTACATCCCTGTTGAAAAGACTACAGTTCTACAATCTGGACTCGGGCTGCAGAGCAGATCTCTCTATGCCACCAGAATGTACATTATATGGACACTTCCCATTTTTCACATCTTCATAAATTTGGCGTGTGAACCCCTCCCTCTGGCTTCTCTGCTGCTTTTGGCAGGAGAGGAGCTTTTCAATGGAATAAAAAAAAGATACGCCGTAGAAACGTTTAATAACTTGGGTGCCTTTAAGAGGAACTACATTGAATGTGACATCTTGAAGTAGGGCAGCGCAACAACAAGCTAATCCTATGTTCACCATGGTTGATATCTGGAGCAGACCATGGGAAAAAAGGGCAGCAAGGGTCTGAGTCACGGATGTCCTGATGCGTTCTGACAAACTCATACTGTTCGAAGCTATCAGTCGAGTGAGTCAGCTGCCTTCCTCTCCCAGTGCCAGAAAATGTTTTGGGTCAAAAGTAGTTCACTATATAGGGAGCCATTTGGGATGCAGACCTAGGCCTATTTCTGTTCATCTGACACCACATATACACACGGAGCAAGCAGAGCGGTACACTGCCAACGCCAGTAGCCTTCTATTCACAGCGCATCAGGGTTTCACTCTGAGTGCACACTAAATAGTAAAAGGGGGATAGAATGGAACAGCACAGTGCCTGTGTCTCAGAGAGAGAGAGAGAGAGTCTACCTCAGGACTTTGTCGAGAGGTTTCTGTGGTCTCCCATCATCCTTATAGAAACTTGTCAGGGCTGAACAAAGCTATGAGCATCTCGCTTGGTAGGGACCCATGCTGAACCTCATGCTAAAGATGGGGTCCTGACATCAAAAGGTTTACATTTGAATGTACCAGCAAAAAGCATTTTTCTTTAATCTAAGTCTTGTGAAGAAAAACAGCAGTTATGATGAATCCTAATGGGGCTGTACTACAGCAGAATTTTTTTTGCTCTCAATTCAGTTCTTGCTGTTTTGTTTAGACCACAGCCACAAGCCTCCGGATCGCATTTCTGGGCTTTGAGCTGTAGGCCTGTGCAGTTTACAACTGTTTTGCTTTATCTGACTTTAGAGTAGGCTGTAATAATAGAGGTTCGTTTGGCTTCTGCCATTGCTTTGGAATGTTTTGATTGCCACGGATAGCTTTCTAGTAATTCAGAGTGTGTAAAATGGAGAGGGGATTGTATTCTGTTTCCTACTTTCAACAAAATTTACAAAATTGACCATTTGGTTTAAACATATACAGTGCCTTGCAAAAGTATTCATCACCCTTGGCGTTTTTCCTATTTTGTTGCATTACAACCTGTAATTTAAATGGATTTTTATTTGGATTTCATGTAATGGACACACACAAAATAGTCCAAATTGGTGAAGTGAAATAAAAATAATAACTTGTTTCAAAAACGTCTAAAAAATAAATAATGGAAAAGTGGTGCATGCATATGTATTCACCCCCTTTGCTATGAAGCCCCTAAATAAGATCTGGTGCAACCAATTACCGTCAGAAGTCACATAATTAGTTAAATAAAGTCCACCTGTGTGCAATCTAGGTGTCACATGATCTCAGTATATATACACCTGTTCTGAAAGGCCCCAGAGTCTGCAACACCACTAAGCAAGGGGCACCACCAAGCAAGCGACACCATGAAGACCAAGGAGCTCTCCAAACAGGTCAGGGACAAAGTTGTGGAGAAGTACAGATCAGGGTTGGGTTATAAAAAAATATCAGAAACTTTGAACATCCCACGGAGCACCATTAAATCCATTATTAAAAAATGGAAAGAATATGGCACCACAACAAACCTGCCAAGAAAGGGCCGCCCACCAAAACTCACAGACCAGGCAAGGAGGGCATTAATCAGAGGCAACAAAGAGACCAAAGATAACCCTGAAGGAGCTGCAAAGCTCCACAGCGGAGATTGGAGTATCTGTCCATAGGACCACTTTAAGCCGTACACTCCACAGAGCTGGGCTTTACGGAAGAGTGGCCAGAAAAAAGCCATTGCTTAAAGAAAAAAATAAGCAAACACGTTTGGTGTTCGCCAAAAGCCATGTGGGAGACTCCCCAAACATATGGAAGAAGGTACTAAAGAGACTAAAATTGAGCTTTTTGGCCATCAAGGAAAACGCTATGTCTGGCGCAAACACAACACCTCTCATCACCCCGAGAACACCATCCCCACAGTGAAGCATGGTGGTGGCAGCATCATGCTGTGGGGATGTGTTTTATCAGCAGGGACTGGGAAACTGGTCAGAATTGAAGGAATGATGGATGGCGCTAAATACAGGGAAATTATTGAGGGAAACCTGTTTCAGTTTTCCAGAGATTTGAGACTGGGACGGAGGTTCACCTTCCAGCAGTACAATTACCCTAAGCATACTGCTAAAGCAACACTTGATTGGTTTAGTCAAAGCCCAGACCTCAATCCAATTGAGAATCTGTGGTATGACAAAGATTGCTGTACACCAGCAGAACCCATCCAACTTGAAGGAGCTGGAGCAGTTTTGCCTTGAAGAATGGGCAAAAATCCCAGTGGCTAGATGTGCCAAGCTTATAGAGACATACCCCAAGAGACTTGCACCTGTAATTGCTGCAAAAGGTGGCTCTACAAAGTATTGACTTTGGGGGGGTGAATAGTTATGCATGCTCAAGTTCTGTTTTTTTGTCTTATTTCTTGTTTGTTTCACCCCCAAAAATATTTTGCATCTTCAAAGTGATAGGCATGTTGTGTAAATCAAATGATACAAACCCCCCCAAAATCCATTTTAACTCCTGGTTGTAAGGCAACAAAATAGGAAAAATGCCAAGGGGGGTGAATACTTTCACAAACCACTGTAAATCAAAATAAGGCTTAAAGACAACATGCTTCATAACCAGACCATTTCACCATAATAGATAAATATGAAAACTATCTGTCAATGATGCCCAAATACCATTCAGCTAAGTTGTATACAGCCTCAAAATGAGGCATATGGCATACACATTTCATTCTGAGATCCTGTAACAGACAGACCGTAATATAGGGAGTGAAATATACATTTACATTTTAAGTCATTTCAGCAGACGCTCTTATCCAGAGCGACTTACAGTTAGTGAGTGCATACATTTTCATACTGCGCGCCCCCCCCGTGGGAAACGAACCCACAACCCTGGCATTGCAAGCACCGTGCTCTACCAACTGAACTACAGGGGACTACACACATGTCTATTGTCTATTGCTTTGAAATTATTGGGGGGAGATGCAGAATTACACTTGACTGGAATCATTTTAGGGGCTTCATTTCTACGCGCAGTCCCAGACGATAGCTTGACTGACGGAAGATGAATTAGCTACGGTAATCAGAGTTGACTACTGACCAGTGAGAAGCAACCAAAGTGGGTCAAAGACAGAATGGATTGGGTTTGCATCTACAGTGGAAACGCCTGACATAGGCCTACATTGCGGCAGAGAAGGGCTCCCATTTTGCCTTCAGGAGAAAAAAAGGGAGGTTTTACGCATGACACACTCACCAACACAGAGGATGTTGAAGCAGAAGCCGTGGTTGACAGACTTGTTGACCAGCTGGTCGGGCATGCTATCAAAGCCGACATGGCCGGCTAGAGGGACGGCACGAGCACCTTCTCCCTAAAGACAAGAGAATGACTTTGAAATTAGAAACACTGAGTAAAGATGTGTAATTAATCATTAACAACCGGGTATAATCGCAGATGCATATGAAACTGGGGTGGTATGGATAAGGCTATCGTAACTTAGGTAAACATAGGCTGATCATAATATTATTATTTCACTTCAGTTTACACATTTCATGCAGGACCAGCCGACACAGAAATGTGACATTTCAAACATTGACTTCCACAACTACTGGTAGTACAGTTTTTAAGGCACAAACTGAAGAGTTAACCATAGCTACAATCTTCTATGGTTTAAGCTTAATGTAGCTTTTTTTGCCAGACCCATTCCATTGTATTCTACCAAGATAATTCTTGTCAGCTAATTTCTCTGGTGCTCTAGCTGTGATACACTTCCTGTTTCCTGCTGACATATTTGCATACAGCAGTCTAGACTGTTGAAACCACGATGTCCATATATGGAAAGTAAAACATCACATTTGAAGAGTTACAGGCTGTACAGGTGTTGAAAACAAGCCATGCACAGTAGAACGATGGCATGTTTGTGTGAGAGTAACAATTCCACGTTATAAATGTATTATAACAAATGACCCAACTTGATACAGGAGGACATGGATCCTACGAGTCCCATCGAAAATGTTGTAGACCCTAAATCCATAAGGGTCTAATATGGAATGTGTGTGTGTGTGTGTGTATGTGTTTTTACTATCCTTGTGGGGACCAGAAGTGCACACAAGGTTAGTAAAACAAGGAAAATTCATACAAGTGGGGACATTTCGCAGGTCCCCACAAGGAAAAAGGCTTATGGGTTAGGTTTAGGGGTACAATTAGGGTTTGGGTTAGATCCCCACAAAGTCAGTAAAACAAACGTGTGTGTGTGTGTGTGTGTGTGTGTGTGTGCATGAAGGAAGCTAGCATCATCACACATTCTCTGCTTCTTGAACTGCACAGGGTGGTGATGTGAGCAGGAATGCAAGGAATTTAGATTACATGGAACTGCCAAGCATGCCCTCAATAGTGAATCAACTGAAGCAACCACACCACTAAAAGGCCTAAATGTTTTTAAAATATATAGTGGCTTTGAGGCAGACTGCAAAATCCACTCAGCTAAAAGAGGAGAGGTTGAAAATAGTTATGCAGACTGGGGTAAACAGTTGTCATTTGTATAGTTAGAATTGTGTTTAAACAGCTGAAAGGCTATTAGTTAAACAGATGGTTTTTCTTGACTCAACAAACACTCCTCAGCTGGCCTACATGTGCAGCATTCCCAAACCCAAGGCCTACTTGGGATCAAAGACACATCTGCGTTGCACAATTACATAATGCTTGTTGTTCTCGTCCATTCATTTAGACATTTCGGTTGAATTAACTGCACACAAAAAAGCGTTCATGTAGGCGAACATAACCGGAAAACCTATTTACGTTAGCCTACCAATCTAGCCCAAAGGCCGGCAGATGGCGATATTGATCCGGTATTGATGGTTTAAACGACTCAATATCGCCATCTGCCGGCCTTTAGGCTACTACCAATCCTTCAACCAGTGACTTTTCAAGTCTACTTCACTCTCACATTCTGAAATTAATTAAACCACTTTTGATGAATCCATATTACCCTCGTTATTATTTAGGTCTATATTATATACAAATATTAATAATTCCCACCCAGTTGTACCCTATATGATTCGTTATGCACATCAGACAACGCCCAGCAAACAAAGTAACAGGGCTGACAGGACCAGAAACAACGCTATAGGCTACTAACAGAATCGAACCAACGAGAGATGGCGGATATGTATGCAAATTGAAATGTCCAGAATAAAATATACAGTCATAATATCCTTAAATAGCATATCAATGTGAAGTATAGATAGATTTAATTGAGAAATTGAGAAATTATGAGGATACTGGATAGCAACGATAACCAAAAATGCGAACGCATGCGTGCAAATGGAGACTATCGAATGTTCGTAATAATTTGTATTTTTATCAATCCTGCGGTTTCGTAATGAGCGATATATATCTAGATAAATTGTATCATTACGATAATAACGTTCTAATAGAGGTAATTTGATATCGAGCTAGCCTATAAAAAACGGTGCAACAACCATGGTGAGAGGGGCTTTCCACCGACATCTATCCATGCTGTTTGAGTTAAATTCACCCAATACTTATCAAAATTAATAATTTTTGCAAGCTACAACGGTGCCCTAGCCAAAAAAAGCAAGAAAATCATCCTTAACTATAGTACTCACCGCTTGCCTAGCTATTTCAGTGGCCGCCATGGTTCTTTTTTGATGAAGACCCTATGTAGGAAGCTGCACTACTATTCTGCTAGCAGCACTAACAATGACCTCACTTTCCTATGGTAATGTTGAAACCTTCAAAATAAAAGGCCGCATTTCAAAACATTGCAAGGTGGATAACTAATTCAAAAGATATAACATTTTAATCAATGTCGATTTTTATTGTGCTTATACGCAAATGCAAGAAGGAATTTATGGGGGGGGGGGGGTTGTATGTTGACAATATTGGGCTTATAGTGAAGAAAAAAACGATTCTTTATGCTGATGTAAATGTGGGGTTGGGAGTACTCAGTAGGGTCTGTAGAATCTATATGGTGTCATTTCATGGGGCACTGAATAATATGGAATGTTGCTGGCCTTTTACTACACCCATTCCATAGGCCACAACGCATGTCACTGTATATGAACTAAAAAATATATATATATATTGGCTTAAAGAAAACAAACTATTATTTGTTCGGATGTAAAAGTGGGGTTGGGAGTACCTTCTCACCTAAATGCATTTTGGGCAAAGGCTGAAATTGGGGTTGAGAGTTACCTTTAAAAAATATATATGGATAATTTGACATACTTTTATTTTAAATATTGTATTATTTATAACAGCATTTGTTTAGAAAGTTTACACCAATACTGGTAAATTGAATGCTATTGTGTAGGCTATATGTAAAGAAATACACTTTTAATAAACTAGGTCGTTATCAATAAAACATCACAATAAAGTGCAGAGCGTGGCCCATTATATTAGGCAATCGGTATTACTGGGCTATACCAACCAATAAGCTAGACATAGTTTGAAGCAGTGGTTTAAAGTACTTAAGTATAAATACTTTAAAGTACTACTTAAGTATCTGTACTTTACTTTACTATTTATATTTATATTTTTGACTTTTACTCCACTACATTCCTAAAGAAAATATACTTTTTACTCCATACATTTTCCCTGACACCCAAAAGCACTCTTTGCATTTTGAATGCTTAGCAGGACAGGAAAATTGTCAAATTCACACACTTTTCAAGAGAACATCCCTGGTCATCCCTACTGCCTCTGATCTGGTGGACTCACTAAACACACATGCTTCATTTGTAAATGATGTCTGAGTGTTGGAGTTTGCCCCTGGCTATCCGCAAATTTAAAAAACAAGAAAATCGTACCGTCTGGTTTGCTTAATATAAGGAATTTGAAATGATTTATACTTTTATTTTTTATACTTCAGTATATTTTAGCAATTACATTTACTTTTGATACTAAAGTATATTTAAAACCAAATACTTTTAGACTTTGACTCAAGTAGTATTTTACTGGGTGACTTTTACAGGGTGACTTTTACTTTTACTTGAGTCATGTTCTATTAAGCTATCTTTACTCGTACTCAAGTACGACAGTTGGGTACTTTTTCCACCACTGGTTTGAAGAGAGCAGAGTTGGAGAGACTTGCACTTTCTCTTGAGCTACGTTTTATGTAGTAAACTATAGCCTAATCATATTTAGGAAGTACATTTCCTTGGAAATATAACTTCCCTGTGCTTTATTGCCCACACTATTTAATTGAAACCACAAGCCGGGCCGGGCAGCCTGCACCTCCGACTGTTCCTCATGATCTCAGAAGAGAGGAGCCAGCCCAGGTTAGCTTAGAATCCTACCCTAGCCACAGGTTTTATGTCCAGAAACATTAATTTAATAGCAACTGGTTCATAGGAAGAGAGTGACTGGAATACTCGGTTACTGCAGATGCTATTATGGTTTTCTTGGTAGCCTGATATCTCAGGAGTGATAAGTATATTTTTTGTCTTTATCTGTTGTTGTCTAGTACTTGTCTTTTTGCTAGCTAGGGTCATCTACTTTAAGTGCTGCCTCTCTTCCCAGTAGCCTACTTGGTGTGTGAACTGGTGAGTGCTATTAACGTGCAGATGATTATTGACACATCAACCAGGATTAAGTGGCTGGGCAATTTGTGACTGTTGTTGTTTTGGTAATCAGTGGCTGTATTGGAGGGGGAGTGGTTTCTCCTCTCCAAGGCAATCAGCGTTTAGTACCGGGAGGTGTGCTCTTCACCTTTGCATGGCAATTAAATTAGTATTAGTACTTCAGTCCCCCCTGTTTTCTCAGTGGCTGCTGTAAGCATCGGTCTTGTCGCAAAACTAAGACCGTCGCTAAAACAAAGACATTTCTGCCAAGTTGTTCTGTGGAGTTCAGTCGAAGGAAGAAGAGGAAGGCTCAACACCACTCTCTCACTTTAGTATTTTACCTAGTTATTTTCAGATAATCTCATTTTGCTATTTTGTAGCTTTGTCAACTATGTGTGTGTTTTCTATCCCAGTTCACTCCTCTCCCTGTAGGCTTTACAGACGCTTCTCCACCCCTTGGCTGCAACCCTTCTAATTTAGTGTACCCTGCGTGCACTACCCATGTGGAATTCCTGGTCTCTGGCAGCGTTTGGAACTACCAGTCTGCGGTCAAGAACGGCGAGTTTATCTCAGCCTATGCTGCCCTTCAGTCCCTTGACTTTTTGGCCCTGACATTTTCTCTCATAGTCCGAAAGCATCTGTTCGTCGCGGTGGTGGCTACTCATTTCTTCTAAGTGGAGATTTTCTCTTTCTCCCTCTCTCACCTGTCAATCTTCTCATTTGAATTCCATGCTGTCACTGTCACTTGGCCACTCAAGCTTAACATTGTTGTCATCGATCGCCCACCAGGTGTCCTTAGAGAGTGCCTCAATGAGCTTGACACCTTGATAAGATGGTTTCCTGCTGATGGCTCACCGCTCTTCGTACTTGGCAACTTCAACCTTCCGACGTCTGCCTTCGATTCATTTCTTTCCAACTCTGACTTTCCCCTCCTTGCCTCTTTTGACCTCACCCTTTCCCAGTCCCCTCCCACTCACAAGGCAGGCAATACGCTTGAACTCATCTTTACTAGAGGGGGTTTGCCTACTAATCTCACTGCAAGCCCTCTCCAGGTCTCTGATCACTACTTTGTTTCCTTTTCTGTGTCCCTTTCCTCCAACCCTAGCCACTCAGCCCCTACCCAGATGGTCATGCACCGTTGCAATCTTTGCTCTTTATCTCCCACTACTCTTTCCTCTTCTATCCTATCATCTCTCCCTTCTGCTAAATCATTCTCCCTCCTGTCTCCTGATTCTGCCTCTTTGACCCTACTCTCCTCCCTTTCCGCATCCTATGACTCGCACTGTCCCCTTTAATCCTCTCCTGCTCCATGGCTGAGTGACTCATTGCAAGCTTACAGAACAGGGCTGCGGGCAGTTGAGCGAAAATGGAGGAAAACTAAACTTCTGGAGGACCCATCATCCTTTCACTCCCTCCTTTCTACCTTCTCTTCCTATGTATCCACTGCTAAAGCCACTTTCTATCACTCTAAATGTCAAGCTTCTACCTCTAACCCTAGGAAACTATTTTCCACCTTCTCCTCCCTCCTTAATCCTCCACCCCCCCGCCCTCTCTGCGGATGACTTTGTCAACAACTTTGAAAAGAAGGTTGACAACATCCTCATTTACTCAGCCTATTGAGTCCACTTGTCCCACTCACACAGAACTATCCTACACCTTGACCTCTTTCTTCCTCTCTCTCCAGATGAGATCTTGCGACTAGTGACGTCCGGCCGCCCGACCCCATCGCCTCCTCCCTTCTCCAGATAATCTCTGGAGACCTTCTCCCGTTCCTACTTCTCTCATTAACTCATCCCTGACCACTGGCGTCCCCTCTGACTTCAAAATTGCCCGATTTGCTCCCCTCCTCAAGAAACCAACACAACTCATCTGACGTCAAAAACTACAAACCGGTACCCCTTCTTTCTTTTCTTTTCAAAACACTTGAGCATGCTGTCTCTGACCAACTCTCTTGCTATCTCTCTCAGAACTATCTTCTTGACCCTAACCAGTCAGGCTTCAAGACGGGTCACTCAACCGAGACTGCTCTTCTCTGTGTCATGGAGGCTATCTGCACTGCCAAAGCTGACTCTCTCTCCTCTGTTCTCATCCTCCTAGATCTATCCGCTGCCTTCGACACCATGAACCATCAGATCCTCCTCTCCACCCTCTCACGGCTGCACTCTTGGATTGCATCCTACCTGGCAGGCTGCTCCTACGAGGTGACGTGGAGAGGATCTGTGTCTGCACCATGTACTCTCACTACTGGTGTCCCAGAGGGCTCGGTTCTAAGCCCTCTCCTCTTCTCTCTATACACCAAGTCACTCTGCTCTGTCATATCCTCACATGTTCTCTCCTATCATTGCTATGCGGATGACACTCAACTACTTTTATACTTCCCCCTTCTGACACCCAGGTGGCGACACGCATCTCTGTGTGCCTGGAAGATATCTCAGCTTGGATGTCGGCCCACCACCTCAAGCTCAACCTCGACAAGACGGAGCTGCTCTTCCTCCCTGGGAAGGCCTGCCTGCTCCAAGACGTCTCCATCATGGTTGACAACTCCACGGCGTCCCCCTCCCAGAGTTCAACGAACCTTGACGTGACCCTGGACAACACCCTGTTGTTCTCTGCAAACATCAAAGCAGTGACTCGCTCTTGCAGGTTCATGCTCTACAACATCCGTAGAGTACGACCCTACCATACACAGGAAGCGGTGCAGGTCCTAATCCAGGCGCTTGTCATCTCCCATCTGGATTACTGCAACTTTCTGTTGGCTGGGCTCCCTGCTGGTGCCATCAAACCCCTGCAACTTATCCAGAACGCCACAGCCCGCCTGGTGTTCAACCTTCCCAAGTTCTCCCATGTCACCCCGCTCCTACGCACACTCCACTGGCTTCCAGTCAAAGCTCGCAAGACCATGGTACTTGCCTACGGAGCAACAAGAGGAACTGCCCCTCCCTACCTTCAGGCTATGCGCCAACCCTATACCCCAACCATAGCACTCCATTCTGACACCTCTGGTCTCTTGGCCCTCCCTCCCCTACCCCACAAAAATCATAATCCTGAACTAACACTCGCACTTGACTTTTTTTCTCCCCTTACTAGCTCTGACCTTGCTGATCTCTACTTTATTGAGGAAAAATGTATTACTATGACTGTGATATGTGGTTGTCCCACAAAGATGTGATTTTAATACAACAGGTAGGCTAACACATATAAAGCAGAAAGATGACCGTTTCCAAATAATCTGCGGGACAACCAAAATATTTTCATCCCAAAATTGTCTCTCTGACCGCCCACTCCCAAGCGCAGCATGAAAAATTCCGAATGCGCTGCAATGATCTCTGTCGGGACCCGCATGCCCTCTACTATGAGGCAACTGTCTTAGCGGATCAGTCTCTGTGCCACCAATCAGTCATATCGGTTAAGAAAAAATACAACGAGTTGACATGACCACCATTGTCATTTATTTCTTGTTACGATGGATGTAGCTACGAATATAAACTATAATCCTCATTGCTTACATGTTGCATTTCTTCGTAAAAGCACATAGATGTGTATGAAACGGTAAGCAAAAACGTTGAAATTGGTCATATGCCTTACTGCCTTTTGAATTTTGTGTAATGTCAGTAGTCTAGTCAAGGAAGCATCATGCAAATTATATTAGGCACACTCCACTGACCAAGACCATTGCCAAATACCTTGAGTTGGTACCACCCAGCACATCTAGAAGGGAGTGTACGTATTTCATACCGAACCCCTCCTTTGAAATGACGTCGAGGCTCTCTCTACATCACAATTTCAATGGTAGAGTTGAACCGCTAGGGGCAAAAAGAGCTACATTTAGTTAGTACTATAAAACCAAAATATATCACTTTTGCAACGAACTGTCAAAATTAAGACTAGAATTGACGTGTTTCACTATAAATAAGCATAAAACATCTGGTTTTAAAATGTATCTATTCATTCATGAAAGTTACTCCTGAGTGGCGCAGTGGTCTAAGGCACTGAATCTCAGTGCTTGAGGTGTCACTACAGACCCCCTGGTTTGATTCCAGGCTGTATCACAACCGGCCGTTATTGGGAGTCCGGTTGGGCGGGGCACAATTGGCCCAGTGTCGTCTGGGTTTGGCCGGTGTAGGCCTTCATTGTAAATAAGACTTTGTTCTTAACTGACGTGCCTAGTTAAATAAATAAAAATGTGGTTTCAATGCTGTGAAAAAAAACTTGTACTGCACTAGAGTACAAACATCGATATTACCTAAATGTAGCATGTCTTTCTTTTTAGGGGGACTCATATATTTTGAAAAAAATATCCGGCATCGTGCTGCCAGCATAATATTCTGCTGCCAGGAGAACGGTAATGGAAACAGAGATGGCAAGATAATTAATTGAAATATAAACTTTTAAAAAAGGATGGTGGCATATCATTATAAGCTATGTTAAACTGATGAATTAATGTTTGCATAACCCCAAAATTACATACATCCTAATTATATGGTATCTCCCCTATTTTCCTTCATTGGAACCTTCTGGGTAGACTGGACTGGCTGGACCAGTAAAATGCCATAAAATACAAAAAAATGTTTTGAAAATGTGTGACTGTAGCCTAACCATTTTGGTGGATAGCCTTCGCCTGTTGAGCTCGTAGCGTTATGATCATAGGCCTATACTGTATTATAGTTTCTGATCCCAATTGCTGCTACTTATTCAGATCAAGCATTATATCAATATTGGTCACACGTATGCATGTTTGTCTGTTTCTGTTTTCATTTGGGAGGTAACTGTTATACAAAAGCCTTCTCATTATCTCAAGCAGAGAGAAGAGGCGAAGTTTCAGTATATAGATAATCTTTGTCTCAAGTAATGCGCACGCATTTAACCATTTTACTTGATATATCGTATTATTCCACTTTTACAGCTCCCCTGTGCGACTGGCTCCCACGTGCGCACGTAAACCAATGGGATGACGAGAGGCGCAGTTTAAAAAGGAAGCCGCGAAGACGTTTCCGCTTATCCAAAACAAAACGGGCAATCCTAAAGATACCGGACAAGAATACGGTAAGCGGCACTCATATGACCACTAGCCACCAAACGGCAAGTCTTTGACACTGTATAATTTTGCACATTATTAGCAAAAGTAGCTAGCTTGCTATCGCTTTTGAATGACAAAAGCCATGCCTACTAGCTAGCTGCGGGAGACCTGTAACGTTAAAGGCCTCCCGGAGTAAAAAGGCTAACTAGTCATGCCTTCCACCAACCAAACCAAAGATTTTCGGAACAAACTTGGACGCTGTCCTCACTAACGTTATTCTCGGGTTGTCACAAACCTCAAGCGTATTTTGATTCCCTGATAGTTTATAATGAATAGCCTAGGTAGCAAATTGTCTGAAATGTCTAACTAGTTAGCTAACAAGATTTGACTAATTACCACTTGCCCAAACAGGAAATGGCTTCAATCATCTTCTCTGAGAGAGAAAATGCCACCCTCCATACACCTGCGCTGAAGATGCGCCAGCGGTTGCAATCTGTTCCAGGTACTCTGCCCTACCTACAATTGTCAAATGATTTACCTGCGTTTACGTCTACCTTGCTAGAACTGTCTATGCTTCATAGCCAAGGCTACATTGGTTGGTTTAACCACCATGAGAATGCGCATGCACTACTGTTACCATCTGAGACAGTAAATTTTTTAACTATTGTCCCTGATTGTTGATATCAATAGTGTACACTTTGCTCAGCCTATTTACCACTTAAAATGTATGCTTACAGAAAACCTCTTGAAGACCCCTCTAACTGGAAAAAAGTTGCATACTCCTTTACAGTCCGGTCGCAAGGCTTTGGGGGCAGTGAACAAGGTCCCATCAATGCCAACTGTAAATGGACAAGAGAAGAACAAACTCCTTGAGACACAGGTCAGAAGCTCACAATTTGACAAATTGTTTTTGCCAGGTGACGTGTGCCTATATCTGTGCAGTAATCATGATTTTCTCCCTTCAGGAAACAAAAGTTAAAACCCTCCCTCAGACCAAAGTAGAAGAATACCCAGATATTGAGATGTTTATCCCCTATGACCCACTTGGTAAGTCAACTATGGTGTTTTACCCTTTGATATTCCTCCACCTTTCTGATAACCACCCACTTACAGCTTATTTTTATTCTTTGTGATGTGGTTCTAGAGTATGAGAACTATGTCATCCCAGAGGATGTGGTTTGCCTGGGTCATCTTGCTCTGCCTGGACTGGTACGTCTCCCAGAAATGCCATGTCTGCCTGAAGAGGACTTTGAAGTGCTCGAGACATACACATGTTTTTCTCTGAAGAACCTGCAACGCTCAGGTTCGTCTCAGGATTTGGGGTTAAATTCCACTGTGGATTTGTCAGTGTCATGTTTCTTTCCTTTATTTTCCTCAGACAATTGTGCTACGGAATTGGACGCGTTCCTTCAAACTATCAACAAGCTGACCATTGACCTGCCCCCAGAGATGGATGAATGCTGAGTCTATAGCTTTGTACAGGTTTTCACCCACTGTGTTCATCTGTTTTGTTTTTATAAATAAAGTTTGAGCTTTTTTAAAATCCTGACTAGTGTTAGGGAGTTATTTTATGTTGCTTTGGCTGCTGCAAATCTGACACTTGCAAGATCATGCAGAAGTCTCAAGTCAGACAATTATTTTGGAAATATTGCCTACCTATTCAAGGCTAATCCTTTAGGATATGTGCGAGCAATGATGTCAGGGATTCCTTGCTTGGTCCAAGACTTGTCTGTGCTGCTGTTTTGCCAACTCTTATGGTCATTGACACCCCAATGACCATAGGAGTTGGCAAGACAGCGGAAACAGACAAGTCTTGGACCAGGCAAGGAATCCCTGGCTAAGGGATTCCATGTAGACTACGCTTTCATCACTTATTAATAAACATGAGTTACTCTGTTTGGTGTGGACTATACCAAATACACGCACCTACCAAGTACATTACATGATCTAGCATGAAAATCAGAGATTATTTAAATGCATGTACTTGCATGTCATCTCTTGCACATCTATCATTCCAGTGTTAATACTAATTGTAATTATTTTGCACTATAGCCTATTTATTGCCTTATTTGATCCCCTGCTGATTTTGTACGTTTGCCCACTGACAAAGAAATTATCAGTCTATAATTTTAATGGTAGGTTTATTTGAACAGTTAGAGACAGAATAGCAACAAAAAAAATCCAGAAACGCATGTCAAAAATGTTATACATTGATTTGCATTTTAATGAGGGAAATAAGTATTTGACCCCCTCTCAATCAGAAAGATTTCTGGCTCCCAGGTGTCTTTTATACAGGTAATGAGCTGAGATTAGAAGCACACTCTTAAAGGAAGTGCCGCCCAGGGGCTGTCTGAGGGCTCAATGAAGTCTGCCCGCTGCATCTCCAACACAGCCTTGTCTGCCGCCTCCTGGCGTGCCAGCGGGATACGGCGGGGACGCATCTTGATAGGTCGAGCATCACCTGTGTCGATCTCATGCTGCACCAGATGAGTCTGACCCACCTCTTCCTCACTCAGCGCCAAGCTGTCTCTGAATTCAAACAGCAACTGCCTCAACCGTTCCTGCTGCTCGGGGTCAAGACCAACACAGTTCCTCCCCCATATCTCCCTCACTGTAGACAGTGTCCTCTCCCCTCCCATCTGGGGTAGCTGGGCTGGGGGGGCGCGGCCCGGGCTCACAGAGGACTGTGTCGTGGAGGTAGCTGGGGTAATGTAACGCAACGCCGTAGGTGACAGGGGGGCTGGGGAAAAGTCACACCCAGATGTGGGGGGGGGGAGCAGCCATGAGTCTCTGCTGCTTTAACTGTTGGAGTAAAGGGTTTGTTGGGTTGAGTGAATGTGACATTAGGGGCCATGGTGACCTCCGGCCCTCCCTGGAAGCTCAGTGTGCCCCTATTTAGGTCTAACTGGCAGCCTGTGCTCCTAAGAAAGTCCAACCCCAGGATACAAGGGTCCTGCACAGCCGCCACCCACACAGGATGACGCACAGTCCTGCCCCCTACTGTCAGAGTCATTATTCCCTTCCCTTTCATGGGTGCCAGCTCACCTGTGACTGTGCGGAGCTGCACAGTTGTAGGCTCACACTGAGTCCAACCTGGCACAATATCTGGCCTCACCAGGGTTACTGTGGACCCAGTGTCCACCAGGGCGGAGCAGGGCACCCCCTCCACAGGGACATGACAAAAGTCCCCAACACAGGTCCGGCCCACCACAACAACAGGCTCCATCCGCTTGCCCTCGTCTGCTTCTGAGGGAAGTGGAGCCTTGCTTCCCCGTCTGTGCCGGTGGGCTCCTCCTGAAGAAGATGGTGGTTGGGATAGAAAGCCAGGGGTCCGCACTACCCGGTCTATGCGGACCCCGAGCCGTTTCCCCTGAGCTCTGGGGGACATGGGGCAATCTCGGCGCAGATGGCCTGGCTGGCCACAACCCCAGCAGACCCTGGGACCAGGGCGTGTGTTTCGTGCCGCCTGTAGCGACACAGCACGAATCAGTTCTGTCATTTCAGCCACCCATGCAGGCTTTTCCGGCTCCGGGCTGCTCTGCCCCCAAGCTCGCACAGAGGGTCTGTCTCCCTGCACCCCCACCAAAGCCCCAGCTGAAGCCCCAGCCCACACCAGCTCCCTCTCCAAAGCCATCTCCAAGGCTACCTGCAATGACTCAGGATGAGCCAGCTGGGTCTGTATGCGCAGCTCCGTAGGAGAGAGCGCCTGTATGAACTGGTCCCGTGCTAGCTCGCTCTGCACGGAGGGGGCCATGTGAGCATATGCCCGCCGAGAGAGGCTCTCAATGTCATTAGCTAGCACCCGTAGAGGCTCTCCAGGCTGCCTGCGTCTATTACTCAGTTCGGAGCGCAGTAGCCCGGGCTGTACACACTGTCCATAGCGCCTCCTCAGTGCTCCCACTAAAGCACCATAATCACGTCTGTCCTCGGGGCTAATCAATATCAAACAGGCCAGAGCTTCATCCGTGAGGCATAAAGCCAACTGCAGTGCCCTATCTTCATCCGACCACCCCCTAAAATGAGCTATCAGTTCAAACTGAGCATGAAAAGCTTCCCAATCCGCCTTACCGGAATACTTCGGGGTCTTAACGGATACGGACGCAGCCGGGAACTGGGCGCCGCCATGTTTGTTTACAACCTGAGCCCCAGATTCCTCGTCCCGCCGCGTCGACGTCACCCATTCGGTCCGCCCAACAGAATCCGCGCGAAACACAGTCGACGAAGCACTCATGCCCGCTTCAGCCGCCATCACTCTAACGTCCTCCCTCAAGCGGCCTCTGGGCTCCGATGCCCTGGCGATCTCCTCAGCCAGAACCCCCGACGTCCATGCACACGCACCTCCTTGGCCATAATCGTCCCCTACCTACACCTTCACTTTCGGATTCCCTCGAAGCATCTTCAACCCCCGTTCTCACCTACGGTAGCTAGCCACAGAAGTCAGCTAGCTAGCTGGCTAACTTTTATCAACGTTTTTACTTCTGACACCAATGTAATGACCTGACTAGATCATAAAAGAACAACTGTCCAGACAGAGGATTGAATTTACGAATGGACGGTTTATTAAACCAACTTTACACAGGCTACTGTTTGGCCGTAGCCCACGCCAAATAAATGAAAGATAACCCACAAGCCAATCGTGACCTTCTCTTGTGAAGCCCAAACGTAAAAAAAGAGGGAGAACAAAGGCTAAACCTGGTCTTAACTTCCAATGCTCCATCCCCCTGCCCAACCCCCCTCCACGCCACTCCGCCAACCGCCAGGATGCCCGGCATCAGAACATTCCAGGCATTCCCGTGATTGGCAGATAGCAGGTTGATTGACATGTCGGACCCCGCGAACACTGGGTACTGGTAGGTACAACACAACCATCTACTAGCCTAACACATAACACACAGCTGTCTGTGCGGGTAGCTACAATATGTTATTTGCCGAATCTGTTTTCCATGTGGGTTTTATGCAAACTAAAGTTCCCTCTTTGAAGTTGGTAGCGAACTCGAAAATGCGTCTTCTTTAGGAGTGCTATTTACATCCCGTCGACTACTGATCATTCATCCATACTGTGTGTGTCCCATCATTGCAGGTAATTTGTGACAAATGTATAAAGTATATGTTTTATAAACTCATGATTAGGAAAATGTGGTACATTCTAGGTGTATTATAGTTATTCGCACAAGTGTGACATTGAGTAATTTCAGGTTAATTTGGATATATTTTGAATACTAAAATGGATTATAGTTTATTCTTATGTTGTAAATATGAGATTACACAGGGAAACAATGTATTTATTTGTATTATAGTAAATTGGGAATTATTAGAAATGGTTAAATCCACTAGCGGCACAGGTCCTAATCCAGGCACTTGTCATCTCCCGTCTGGATTACTGCAACTCGCTGTTGGCTGGGCTCCCTGCCTGTGCCATTAAACCCCTACAATTTATCCAGAACGCTGCAGCCCGTCTGGTGTTCAACCTTCCCAAGTTCTCTCATGTCACCCCGCTCCTCCGCACACTCCACTGGCTTCTAGTTGAGGCTCGCATCTACTACAAGACCATGGTGATTGCCTACGGAGCTGTGAGGGGGGAACGGCACCTCCTTACCTTCAGGCTCTGATCAGACCCTACACCCAAACGAGGGCACTACGTTCATCCACCTCTGGCCTGCTAGCTCCCCTACCTCTACGGAAGCACAGTTCCCGCTCAGCCCAGTCAAAGCTATTCGCTGCTCTGGCACCCCAATGGTGGAACAAGCTCCCCCACGACGCCAGGACAGCGGAGTCACTGACCACCTTCCGGAGACACTTGAAACCCTACCTCTTTAAGGAACACCAGTATGATACATGGCTGGCAAATGTTGGGGATAAAATACATTTACTTGCACTGGAAGCTTTTAAAACATTTCATACACGCATTTCCAGAGTAAAGGATGTATTAAGTTTAGAAACAACCAAAGGTCTTGCTTCGCAAACCTTTTATTGTTAAACACGCGCATAATTAGAGTATTTGTACATTAAGACTGCCGTTCCAGACATTTCGATTGTTTTTTTTGTTAGAATATTATACAGCAGATTTATGGAGAATTGCTGTGGGAGTGCTATTTATATCCTGTCAACTACTGATCATTCATCCATACTGTGTGTGTCCCATCATTGCAGCTTTGGAAATAAATTAACTATCCATCCATTGCTCCTTCCTGTGTTGAATCACTGATTTGAGGGACTGGACCAGGAAGGTCACACGTGCAGTGCCACACTAGTGCCCAAATCAGAATTAAGTAATGAGGAGAGAGACGATCCAGTCTACTTTGATCGGACTCGGAGGAATGGCAGATGGCGCGGGTCATTTCAAAAGTTGTTTTCCCCATTCTTGTCTTTTGTGAAAAAAAATTAAAGGTCAGATGGCCACACAAATGTACACTGCTCAAAAAAATAAAGGGAACACTTAAACAACACAATGTAACTCCAAGTCAATCACACTTCTGTGAAATCAAACTGTCCACTTAGGAAGCAACACTGATTGACAATACATTTCACATGCTGTTGTGCAAATGGAATAGACAACAGGTGGAAATTATAGGCAATTAGCAAGACACCCCCAATAAAGAAGTGATTCTGCAGGTGGTGACCACAGACCACTTCTCAGTTCCTATGCTTCCTGGCTGATGTTTTGGTCACTTTTGAATGCTGGCGGTGCTTTCACTCTAGTGGTAGCATGAGACGGAGTCTACAACCCACACAAGTGGCTCAGGTAGTGCAGCTCATCCAGGATGGCACATCAATGCGAGCTGCGGCAAGAAGGTTTGCTGTGTCTGTCAGCGTAGTGTCCAGAGCATGGAGACGCTACCAGGAGACAGGCCAGTACATCAGGAGACGTGGAGGAGGCCGTAGGAGGGCAACAACCCAGCAGCAGGACCGCTACCTCCGCCTTTGTGCAAGGAGGAGCAGGAGGGGCACTGCCAGAGCCCTGCAAAATGACCTCCAGCAGGCCACAAATGGGCATGTGTCTGCTCAAACGGTCAGAAACAGACTCCATGAGGGGGGTATGAGGGCCCGACGTCCACAGGTGGGGGTTGTGCTTACAGCCCAACACCGTGCAGGACGTTTGGCATTTGCCAGAGAACACCAAGATTGGCAAATTCGCCACTGGTGCCCTGTGCTCTTCACAGATGAAAGCAGGTTCACACTGAGCACATGTGACAGACGTGACAGTCTGGAGACGCCGTGGAGAACGTTCTGCTGCCTGCAACATCCTCCAGCATGACCGGTTTGGCGGTGGGTCAGTCATGGTGTGGGGTGGCATTTCTTTGGGGG
Source organism: Coregonus clupeaformis (assembly GCF_020615455.1). Taxonomy (NCBI): domain Eukaryota; kingdom Metazoa; phylum Chordata; class Actinopteri; order Salmoniformes; family Salmonidae; genus Coregonus; species Coregonus clupeaformis. The sequence goes on from NC_059193.1 coordinate 39,931,679, forward strand.
GCCACACTGCCCTCCATGTGCTCGCCAGAGGTAGCCTGACTGCCATTAGGCACTGAGATGAGATCCTCAGACCCCTTGTGAGACCATATGCTGGTGCGGTTGGCCCTGGGTTCCTCCTAATGCAAGACAATGCTAGACCTCATGTGGCTGGAGTGTGTCAGCAGTTCCTGCAAGAGGAAGGCATTGATGCTATGGACTGGCCCGCCCGTTCCCCAGACCTGAATCCAATTGAGCACATCTGGGACATCATGTCTCGCTCCATCCACTAACGCCACGTTGCACCACATACTGTCATCAGGAGCATGCCCAGGCGTTGTAGGGAGGTCATACAGGCACGTGGAGGCCACACACACTACTGAGCCTCATTTTGACTTGTTTTAAGGACATTACATCAAAGTTGGATCAGCCTGTAGTGTGGCTTTCCACTTTAATTTTGAGGGTGACTCCAAATCCAGACCTCCATGGGTTGATACATTTGATTTCCATTGATAATTTTTGTGTGATTTTGTTGTCAGCACATTCAACTAGGTAAAGAAAAAAGTATTTAATAAGATAATTTCATTCATTCAGATCTAGGATGTGTTGTTTAAGTGTTCCCTTTATATTTTTGAGCAGTGTATATATTTGTATATGTCTTTATCACGAGTCACATTGATCGTGGTTTGTAAAGACTTTCACGCGTTTGCGCTTTTATGGACAGTAGGCTAGGCTACTTGTCGAATAACCAATCTGATTATGGGCAGCACAGCAGTGGAACTGTTTTTTGCACACAAAAATAGTATTGTTTTAGGCTTTAATCTTTAGAACTGACTGTATGTAACAATTTCTTTCATTAAATAAACAGTTTTATTTAATTTATTGAAGGCATGTACAAGTGTGCTCTTTGATACACAGGGTTTCTACACCAAAAATTAGTTGATATGCTGAAATTGTATAAACTTTCTTGAAACACTAATTGTGACACTTCCTGCAGGTCATGTAAGCAAGTGCTACAGAACTATATTTAAGCAATAAGGCCCGAGGTGGTGCGGTATATTTACATTTTAGTAATTTAGCAGACGCTCTTATCCAGAGCGACTTACAGTTAGTGAGTGCATACATTTTCATATACCACAGCTAAGGGCTGTTATTGTGCAGGACACAACGCGGAGTACCTGGATAAAGCCCTTACATATTGTCCATACACTGTATACCATAAAATCCTGAGGTGCCCTATTGCGATTATAAACTGGTTACCAACGTAATTAGACCAGTAAATAGTACTTTTGTTTTGTCATACCCAAGGTATACGGTCTGATATACCACAGCTTTAAGCATTCAGGGCTCGAACAAACCAGTTTATGATGATAAAACACACACACCCAACAGTAGTGAAAAGGGCAAGACAACACCTCTTCCCTCAGGAGGCTGAAAAGATTTGGCATGGGCCCTCAAAGTTCTACAGCTGCACCATTGAGAGCATCTTGACTGTATCACCGCTTGGTATGGCAACTGCTTGGCATCGACCGCAAGGCGCTCCAGAGGGTAGTGCGTGCAGCCCAGTACATTACATAACTGGGGCTGAGCTCTCTGCCAGGCTGTGTCAGAGGAAGGCCCTAAAAATTGTCAGACTCCAACTACCCAAGTCATAGACTGTTCTCTCAACAGGACTCTGAACAGCTTCTCTCAACACATAAAACTGCTAAATAGTTAACAAAATAGCTACCAGGACCATCTGCATTGACCCCTTTTGCGCCAACTCGACTCATCACATACGCTACGGTTACTGCTTATCTATCCTGTTGCCTAGTCACTTTACCCCTACCTAAATGTACATATCTACCTCAATTACCACATACCTCTGCAAAGTTATCATTACTCATTTATTGCTCTGCATTGTTTGGAAGGGCCCATAAATATAAATGCAACAAATTACATTTAATACATAAAAAATGAACAATTGTACTTGGGGTGTTAGTCATTTGATAGGATTATATAAAAACATAATACCAATCTTCGCTTATATTACACACTTTGGTTCCTTTCGATTGAACATTTAACACGTCGGCCCATTACTAATTAGATTAGGCTTCCAATATTAATGTTTCCGTGAAGTCTGAATCACTGCATAATTTCTCACTTAAGTTAATGCATTTCTGTAGTCTAGAGGTTTTTAGTGCACAAAAAGCATTGCACCATTTCCTCCCCCTGCAGAAAGACTGCACAACGTTCCCTCTGGTGGAGCAGAGTAGAATAATCTGACCATTCCACACTTTCAGAAGATCATACATATTTTACTAGCTTCAATTTGGGTTTATACCAAGTAAAAATTCTAAAGTGAATCTGAATCCTCAACAAATTACACTGACAGGGTGACTAGTTAGTAATTTAGTCAATGCCCAGTGACCCTACTGGAGTGTGATGCCTTCCTGTAATCTAATGTAGAGCTTTGCACCCTGTCATAGAGTAGTAACACCAGTATGATACATGGCTGGCAAATGTTGGGGATAAGAGACACTTACTTGCACTGGAAGCTTTTAAAACATTTCATACAAGCATTTCCAGAGTAAAGGATGTATTGAGTTTAGAAACAACCACATTTCTTGTTTTGCAAATCTTTTATTGTTAAACACGCGCATAACCAGAGTATTTGTACATAAAGACTGCCGTTCAAGATAGCGTGGCTTCCTCTCCAGGTCCCAGCAGGTGGTGGTCTTGGCAGGTGGAAGATGCTGTGGATGCTGGAAATCTGAAGACCTGTGCATTTACAAGCCCAGCTTGGTCCTCCTCCAGTGTCTCCTCTTTGAGTTGTACCTGGAACACAGTGAAACCAGAAATGGCTCAGACTAATAACTAGCACAAGCAATCTCAATGGTGGCATTAGTTCGAAATCCATTCAAAGGCCATAGTAGACAGTTTGTATTTGGGCTTGTTTAGTTGTAAACACCATATTGTTTCTGTACAATTTATCTGAGCAGATGCATAAATCCAATGAAAGTCGTTTCACAAGACCAGAGAATACTGATTAACTGCATTTGACTGAAAATCTGTTGAGTCTGAAGGTAAAGCATATAATTCCAATGTCGTTTATTCCATTTGCTCAAAAGCAAGGAAATGATGCCAAGCAGAAAGAATACATCCACAATATGGGAGGGGGGGGGGGGGTGTGATGTAAGCCCCAACATGGCAAAAAGTCATCCAAACATACTATTTGATAAGAACCACATTACCTCAGTCAGTGCTCTAGACTAACTTTTTCCCACTTGCGGCACTGTTGCTACCAACTTTCAGTTGATGGCACCAGCACGTGATTGGGCGCACCAATTTTGGGGCGATAATGACCTGACCAGTGTCCCATAACGTACCTGCATTCCATAGAACCAGGCTAATAATGATTAGCCATCTTTTAAAGTAGCATGCCCTTGCAGGGCTTAACATTAAAAGTAAATTTGTCAGTGGCACACCGGGCCAGTACCAACTGAAAGCTACTGGCCCGAATGAAAAGAATACTGGCCTGGGAAAACTGATGATAATTTAAAATGTTCTTTCAAATTTGCGGGCAGAGCATGTAACATATAACAACCTACCCTCCATACACAAATAATTACACATAACAATATCATATCTACATTGTTTGAAAGAAAAAACAACTTTTGCCCAATCTCAAAAAAGGGTGTTATTGCTAGCGATTTTGAACAGTCAATCTACAGTTGTAGAGCCCTATAAAAATCAGGTTTTATATTTTGGTAAAATCTGTTTTCCCGGTTTCAGGTTCCTTTTCAAAAGTTTTTTGCAAAACTACAAAATTGTGATGCTCAAAGTCCACAACGCTTAAACTACATCAGAAGAACACTTTTGAGGTCTGAACAATTCATTAAAAAACAGGGAGCGTGTAGTTGCCCTTTAATTCAATTGTGATCCTAGCAAGAGACTGTTGTGTTAGGCTAGTAGTGTTTTTGGACTGTACAATGTAGGCTACATGTGATGGCAGTTAGCAAAACAAATGCCCCGTGATTGATACAGATCATGATATCATTCTGACAGGCAGGCCTACTTTGCAGTCAACATTTCTATTTTTGGGATGGAAAGCCATTAGAAATGTATTTAAACAGCGCATGATGAATGAGTCGCTCTGGATAAGAGCGTCTGCTAAATGACTAAAATGTAATGTAAATGAATGAATTGCGCATCACAAATATTCAACCAAGACCTCAGACCAAACTTCAAATACCTGGTCTGCATACCCATTGCTGTTTGAATATATATATAAGCTAAGTGTGAACTAAAACTGACACCCTAATTAAAAATGTGTGTCACACTGTCATGTCAAAGGGTCGCAGCTTTGAGCCCTGTCGGTAGACAGCTATGATACTGTAGTCAATTGCACTGTCACTACTAAAGAGAATCCCCATCACAGGTGATGTGACCAGGTGTAAACTCCAAAGCAGAATGTTACTCTCAGCAGGATTAATGACAGCACTCCCACTGATTGGAGCACTGTAATTGCAGACCTGCTTTAGATGGTCAGAGCATCCATTCAGTACTAGTTAATGTTACACCATTTTATGCACTGTACAGGGGGATAGTGGGGATGCTAGGCTTGTAACTACACACATACCTGATCTTGTTGCCAGTCTTCATTCTGATCCACTGTGGGATGGGCCTGTTCTGCTTCTGTTTCTTGGCGAGAAAGCGCTTGATCCTGAAAGTCTTGTGGGACGACTGAAATAAAGAGATGGGGCCGTGTTAGTTAACTAGGGTAACATACATCACATGTAAACCTACATTTCCTTCATCATGGCATGCTTAACTGACGTTTTAGGTAAGCATACCAACTAAGCTGACTCTTTGCACTTCCGTTACCGGTAGATGATTATAGGCAGAAAAATCTGTTGAGGGCAGGAAGTCTACTTCCAGAACTCAAGTAAATTTCCTGGACAAACAGGTTTGGTCCACACGCTACTAAAACGTTACTTTTTAGGGATTCAATACTTGTATTGGAGACAATATAAAGGCTATCGGTGTTGCCGTTAAAACCACTTTATGCAAATGACATGAACAATTATGCATTTCACTGATGTAGACAAGGATGTTATAAGATTTCACCTTACCATTTTGTCCGCAGTCCTTACACCACAATGGCGGAGGCCGAAGAGAAAGAACGAGGGGAAGCGTTGGTGACGTAGGCAATCCCAACCAATCAGAGTGTAGGAAAGTATTGCGCTACGCGCACACAGCGTCATCAAGTGGACCCCTCCCGCATTGCATCAACATGACGTTTCTGTACCACTTGGAAGATTTTGTCTTAAAACCAATCTGGAGTAATGAATAAATCCCATACACAATTTAGAACAATGTTTTTTTTTATTGCGCTCATTTCTAACTCTTGTTGAGCAAGGCTACATCAATCATGAAACAGAAAAAAATATAAGGTATAGATGTTTATTCCAATTAGAATTTCGTTACCATACTGTAGCATTATGTATGTATGAAGATGTATGAGTACAATGGGGAAGGCCACAAGTTAATAGTCACACATTAGGGGTTGCTTGCAGTCTCAAGTCAAGGCATAGCTCACAGTTCTATATTTCGCTTGTGCCCTTGAGCAAGGCACTTAACGCTAATTGCTCCTGTAAGTCGCTCTGGATAAGAGCATCTGCTAAATGACTAAAAATGTAAAATAAATGAAATGGCTATTTAATTATCCTGAATTTTTTTACCTGTACAGAGTATTAAGGACTTGTTGGGGAAATAGAAAACACACTTTTAAATGTATAAACCTAAAAAGGTGGTTAGATTTTGAAAGAAGCAACCGGATATATTTAAACCAGTAGCCTCCTACACTGTTCCTAAAATAGAAAACATGTATGTGAAACTGTTTTTATGTATGAACAACTAATGAGGGTGAAAGCCTATTCAATATAAGAACCGTGCTTCGCAAATGTGTAACACAGACTGTGTAGCAATACTGTAGTAAGGTCACTTTAAATTCATGTGGTCCTAGAGCGTTGGCTTTGTCTCGTTGCACCCTATAGCCGAACTCTCGCAAACATTAAAGTGCTAACTTTCCCTTGCTTTTCTCCATAAACAAAACTAAAAGAGGGGCACCTTCAGGCACTGAGGTCACATCCTTGCCTATGGTTGGGAGTGGGAGGACGGGATGTGGCTCTGCAGGAGTACCACTGCAGCAGCCTCTCTGGCACCAGCTTGCTTGGCTCAGAGCAGATCCCTCTCCTCAATCGTTTTATCATTCTTTATTTGTGGTAATTTTTGATCATTCATCGCCCTTCTCTTGGTCTCGCTCTGACTTTCTCTCCCCAGCATGAGATTCTCCTCCTCCTCCTCCTCGGTTCCTGGCACCTGGCTGGTATAGCTGAACGGCAGGCCGATCCTGATGCACAAGGGAATGAAATAGCTGTGGTTAAGAGACTAAAAAAAAAAGACAAAAGTATTAAGAAATGTGATCAGATCAACATAGGAAATCAAGAGAAAATTGTACAAATGTAATAGAGTATCCCGATTACCCCAAGGAATTGATTAGGAAAAATGTGTATTTGACTATATACCAAGAAAGACTGAAGTTATTACCTTGTTTCTTAAACGATCTCTTTTAGCTTTCTCCTCCCTCAGGGTTTCTTCTGACTTTTTAGGCTTATCAGTATGGCTTGCGGAGTTCCCGGCATTCTCGCCCTTTCTCCTTTCCCAGACATGATCTCCTTTCTCCTTTCTTCCTCTCGCTTTCTGTAGGACTTCTCTCCATCGCGCCGTTCCCTCCTCCTTCGTCGATCCTCATCTTGTCGTCTGATGCGCTCCTTCTCTTTCTGCCGCTGCTCCCTCTCCTTGTCTCGTTCGCGGTCCCTGTCCCTGTCTACGTCACGCTCTCTGAAGTCTTTGTGTCCATCTTCAGCTCTGAAAGACAAGCGCATTTACATGAATACAATATAAGCCTTTACATTAAAGACCTGTAACATCTCTGAGAAGAATGGTGGTGACCCCTCACTTCCATGATAACCTATCCTCCCTGGTTTCGTGGTTTTGGCGTTTCTTCATATCAGGACCCCCAGGAGCTCTGTCGTCTTTCATCTTGTCCTTCTCAGGGTTCTTTGACTTCTCTTTAAGCTTCTCCACATCCACGTCATCTCCTCTGTCTGGTTTTCTCAGGAGCTGAACAGAGAGACAAAACGCATAACCAACATGAAAAGAGCAGTCTTATTCTGCTACAATCTCTTCGGAATCACCTGTATCATCATGCAGTCGAGTAGTTTGACAGGATTTCTTCTCCTTTCCATACCTTGATTTTTGGCCCCTCCTTCGCTTGGTCTTTATCCTTCTCGGAAGATTTGTCTCCTTTCTTGAACTTCTCGGCTTCTTTGCGCTTCCTCCTGTCCTCCTCCCTCCACTTCCGACGTTCCTCGTCCCGCAGGCGCTTCCGTTCGAGCTCTCGTCTCCTCCTTTCCTCTTTCTTTTCCTCACGGATTCTCTGACCATCAGCAGACAAAAGCCACATGAATAGTCTATCCAGCCTCATATACCATGCAAGAACACAGCTAAAATACATACCTGTTTGTTCTTTAAGAAGTCCAAGAGGGGAGTCATTTTCTTAGCTAAAGGGGGAAAAATTTGTAAAATCATGCCTCATCTATTACCGAAATATCCCTTTCGCAGGGAACACTACTTGATTTCACATTGACACTCATCTAGAGTGTTTCAACTGGCTTTGATTTCAACCAAATGTAACCAGAAAATATGTTTACCTCCATGTTTACATACCTACTAGTTCCTTTGTTCTAGCCTCAATTTCCTCCAGTAGAGTCTCGGGGGTGGATGTAAACTTTTCATCAGCGCCATTATAAATCTCCAGGAATTTCTTGTAGTCAGCATCTAAAAGAACAAACTGTGTTGTAGCCTTGCTAGAGCTAGATGATCTAAATGGTGTGCAATTGCAAACAACCATAAAATGACTCATGTAACATTTTCACCTTCATCTATTGTTCCACTTTTACCATCCTTTTTCTTACTCCTTTTTTTGGCAATCTTTTGAAAAGGAGCAAATTCAACAATGGCTGGATACTCCTGCCCTGTTAAACAAAATAAGCCACAGCATTAACACACACACAAGGCAATCAGAAGCTGCTGCTATATGTAGCCTAATATTGCGTGGTGGTTATTAGTTCTAAGATATTGGTGCTTTTTGAGGTCAGTTCGGTTTCAGTTCGATTATTAAAAAATTATCACGGTTTTCCATTTTGATAATTAAAAACACTAAATGCATTATGAAATTCAATTATTTTAGATATTTTAAATTGAAATTCCTAAGCCAAAAATAGTTAACATTAAATTGCCAAAATATTGAAAAATAGGAAATTACTATGGAAGAATACAATATTTCAGTTGTGTATATAACTTATTTTTTATTTGATGACTATTTTTAATTCCTTAAAGTCATCATCTCATCTCTGCTCAGGCAGTAGCAGCCAGCCAGCACCGACCATCTAATGCAATCTCTGTCTGTGCTCCCCATACTGTACTGTCTTTAGTCATCTTATTTAGCTAGGCTAGCCTGTGTACGTATGCTGCAGAGCTGTCTGACGAAATATTTGTACTATTTCTTTAAAGTAGATAAGGCATACTTTCACAAACTGTCTCTCTCCCTCTTCGTTGTGTACATTCCGCTCTCATGCGGTCTGTGTCTATGTAACCTAACATAGCAGGTGTAAAAGTGTATCTGTCACCGTCCGAGCCGGAAAAAACAGGCGCAATGGATTATGGTCATTGTAGTTAATTACCACATTTCTGCGCTGAGCTAGGTTGAATATTTGCTTGATGAAAACTACAACTCAGCCCTGCATCCCGAATAGTTTGACATAATTCTCTCATGAATGATTTGATTTCTCTAGAGAAACGGTACGTTGGGCTCACAAAAAAACTAAATGGAATTAAAGTAATTTAACAGACATCAGTCAATTAGTTGTTTAATAACCGGGAAAAAAAATAAATGTTGGTTAATGCTCAGCACTATTATTAGACGTCAATATCTTATTTAAATAAAATGTATCACACCTCCATTATCAACGAACACATATCCATCAAACCGGTCTCTGAAAAGTACAATATCTTCCTGAATCTTGAAATTGATGTATGCTCTGGCGAAGACGTGGGGGTACATGCTGTATAGAAGAAAAACTAAGTAAGTAACCAGGGTACCAAATATGTGATTCTGACAGACAATGGTTCATCAACAGTACTATACGCACCTGCTGTCATTGGCGAAAAATTCTAGGTAGTCCACTTCTGGAAGTGGCTGCAATTGTTTCTCCAGTTCCTCCTTGGTTATGCTTGGAGGCAGACGTCGGATAATGATCTGTGGAAAAAAAATAGGCACTCAAATTTTAACTTATTAAGAGAATATCCAAGTCAGATTGTTAAAATAGCAGTTTAAGCTTCTAAGTGTTGGTTAACTTAACTAACGGTAACTAGCTAACTTACTTAGCTAGTTTAGCTGGCTGTAACAGGTTCACTAACTTAGACATGTCTGTTAACGTTACTCTTCAATAGGCAACATTCAAAAGATAACTAGCCAAGTTCAATTAAAAAAAGTTCAATTACAGGCTAATCACGCCTGATTTACTAGTTAGCAAGCAGGAGTAGCTAGCAAAGTTAAATCCGTGTAGCTAGCTAGCTGCTTTGGCTTAGCTAGCTAACTGTCTACAGTAGCTGGCGTAACGTTACCTTCGTCATTGCTTCTTTCTTCTCCGGCTTTGGCTTCTCCGTTTTTTCAATGTTTTCGCATTTTATCTCCATCCTTTCCTCCATCGGACGAGTGTTTTCCTTGTCCTCTTTCATATTTATGCCATAAACTTGTAGCAATCTGCAGACCTGTATAAACGTTTTTGATTGCTAACTTGCTGCTAGTTCCTTCTCTCAGTCAACAACAAAAACCGGTTGTTGATTGGCTGCTGGGAGAGACGTTCTGCGACACTTGAAAGTGTGTTGCGTCAGTGATGGGGTGGTGTCCACTAGTTACCATAGCCACAGTCAAAATTGGCTATATCGTAAAAATGATTGAAAACTAAAAATAGCTTTTTGGTCTTAATTTAAGGTTAGGCATAAGGTTATCAGTGTGGTTAGGTTTAAAATCGAAATTTAATTTGAGACATTTGAGAAATAGGCGGGGGGGGTCGATTGGAAACAATGTGGTTTACTTTGGCCACAAATATTTAAATATAAGACAGTGGATACATAGTACCAAGTAAATAACAGCAGTGTAGGTGTAAGTACACTGAATAAAAATATAAACGGAACATTTCAAAGATTTTACTGAGTTAGTTCAAATAAGGAAAATCAGTCAATTGAAATAAATAAATGAAGCCCTAATCTATGGATCACATGACTGGGAATACAGATATGCATCTGTTGGTCACAGATACCTTTTTAAAAAAAAGTGTGGATCAGAAACCCAATCAATTTCTGGTGTGACCACCATTTGCAATGTGACACATCTCCTTCGTATAGAGTTGATCAGGCTGTTGGTTGAGGCCTGTAGAATGTTGTCCTACTCCTCTTCAATGGCTGTGCAAACTTGCTGTATATTAACTGGAACAAACTGTTGTACGCGTCGATCCAGAGCATCCCAAACGTGCTTAATGGGTGACATGTCTGGTGAGTATGCAGGACATGGAAGAATGGGACATTTTCAGATTCCAGGAATTGTGTACAGATCCTTGTGACATGGGGCTGTGCATTATCATGCTAAAGCATGAGGTGAAGGAGGCAGATGAATGGCACAACAATGGGCCTCAGGATCTGTCATGGTATCTCTGCGTATTCAAATTGCCATCAATAAAATGCAATTGTGTTTGTTGTCCATAGCTTATGCCTGCCCATACCATAACCCCACCACCACGGGGCACTCTGTTCACAACGTTGACATCAGCAAACCGCTCACCCACACAACCCAATAAACACTCTGCCATCTCCCCGGTACAGTTGAAACCGGGATTCATCCGTGAAGAGCACACTTCTCCAGCGTGCCAGTGACCATCGAAGGTGAGCATTTGCCCACGGAGGTCGGTTGTGACGCCAAACTGCAGTCAGATCAAGACCCTGGTGAGGACGACGAGCACGCAAATGAGCTTCCCCGATTCGGTTTCCGACAGTTTGTGCAGAAATTCTTCATTGTGCAAACCCACAGTCTCATCAGCTGTCTGGGTGGCTGGTCTCAGACCATCCTGCAGGTGAGGAAGCCGGATGTGGAGTTCCTGGGCTGGCGTGGTTACACACGGTCTGCGGTTGTGAAGCCGGTTGGACGTACTGTCAAATTCTCTAAAACGATGTTGGAATGGATTTATGGTAGAGAAATGAACATTACATTATCTGGCAACAGCTCTGGTGGACATTCCTGCCAATTGCACACTCCCTCAAAACTTGACACATCTGTGGCATTGTTTTGTGTGACAAAACTGCACATTTTAGACTGGCTTTTTATTGCCCCAGCACAAGGTGCGCCTGTGTAATTATCATGCTGTTTAATCAGCGTCTTGATATGCCACACCTGTCAGGTGGGTGGATGATCTATCTTGGCAAAGGAGAAATGTTCACTAACAGGGAAATAAAATAATTTGTGGACAAAATTTGACAGAAGCTTTTTGTGTGTATGGAAAATGTATGGGATCTTTTATTTAAGCTCATGAAACCAACACTTTACATGTTGGGTTTATATTCTTGTTCAGTATATGTGACTAGCTATGTGATTTATTAGAAAAGTATTATGTACTGCACTGACACTTCAAAGTCGTAGGATGGCGCTGTGATATAAAATCAAAAAACAGCTTCAAGTTCCGGAAATGAACGAATGACCGTCAACGCTTCAGGTCGGTCGACATTTTGGTAGACTTTCTTAGCAAGTTAGCAAAATAAACTGGCATATTTGGCCGCCAGACACCTCTCATATAGCAGTGTTTGACAAATAAGCGATTTTGTCACTTGCTTCACCCACATTGCAACTATGTGGTACGAAATTCTTCCTGGTCTTGGCGTCATGACAGCTTGTCTCATCCTTCCGGGGGTTTTCACTGCACAGATCCACAAACTGACCAACGGGGGGAAGGTGAGAGAATGTTGCTTTCCAATGTTTTGAATGACTGCAGTAGCTAGCAAAATATTCATTTTTAAACTGGTTGAAGTTATACTATTAACCATTTTTGTATACTAGTAGTAAATTAGCTGCGTTAACACTTATTCTCCTTAACTTTTGCTTAGGAAAAGAGAATCGCCAGGGTTCCATACCAGTGGTATCTGATGGAGAGAGACAGAAGAGTGTCAGGAGTGGATTTGTATTACAAATCGAAGGTAAATAGCTAGGCGATTAATTCAAATGTCAATGCAGTCATTTAGTACTGTAACGTTATTACAACTGACCAGCAGTCAGCCATCGCTTAGGCCTAACTAACTATTTATTCTTTACAGGGACTTGAGAACATCCACTGATTCCAAGATCTCACATATTAATGGAATTCTAATCTGTCATAATTTGTTGTAAATTAATAAAGTTCTATATTGTCTGAATTAATCATTTTCTTTGTTTAGTTACTACTCATTATGTTGAAAACCTGACGAAAAAACAAATCGGGTTTACAGTTCAATGTATTCAATAGGCAATTGTCACTATCTATTACTCCTAAGGAATTACTCATATTCACTGATAATCATAACATGTTATGTCTGTCTGAACCAATGATGTGTGTGTATACACTGAAAAAAATATATATTCAACAATTTCAATAATTTAACTGAATTACAGTTCATATAAGGAAATAAGTCAATTGAAATACATTTATTAGGCCCTAATCTATGGATTCCACATGGCTGGGCAGGGGTGCAGCCACCTGGCAGGGCATAGGCCCACCCACTGGGGAGCCAGGCCCAGCCAAACAATGTGTTTTTCCCCACAAAATTGCTTTATGCAGACAGAAATACTCCTCAGTTTCATCAGCTGTCCGGGTTGCTGGTCTCAGACGATCCCGCAGGTGAAGAAGCCGGATGTGGAGGACCTGGGATGGCATGGTTACGCGTGATCTGCGGTTTTGAGGCCGGTTGGACGTACTGCTAAATTCTCTAAAAGGACACGGTAGAGAAATGAACATTACATTCTCTGGCAACAGCTCTGGTGGACATTCCTGCAGTCAGCATGCCAATTGCATGCTCCCTCAAAACTTGTGATATCTGTGGCTCCATTGAGATCCTCTGTAGCTCAATTGGTAGAGCATGGCGCTTGTAACGCCAGGGTAGTGGGTTCGATCCCCGGGACCACCCATACGTAAAAATGTATGCACACATTGTAAGTCGCTTTGGATAAAAGTGTCTGCTAAATGGCATATTATTATTATTATTTTAGTGGCCTTTTGTCCCGAGCACAAGGTGCACCAGTGTAATGATCATGTTGTTTAATCAGCTTCTTGATATGCCACACTTGTCAGGTGGATAGATTATCTTGGCAAATGAGAAATGCTTACTAACAGGGATGTAGTAATAAGCTTTTTGTGCGTACGGAACATTTCTGGGATCTTATTTCAGCTCATGAAACATGGGACCAACACTTAACGTAGCGTTTATTTTTGTTCAGTGTATATCAACAAACATTTTTTGAATAAACATTGAGTTTGGCGTTACTGCTATTAGCCCATAGAAACGTATTGAATAACAGATTCACTACATGGAACAACAAATAGTCCAAAAAAAAAAGTATCTGAAGGAAGTTTGTTGTTTAGTGTCTGTCCTATCTGAAAGAGGCTTTTTTTTTTTCTTTTACACCTGTTTAACCCCTTATTTTAGCCACTAAACTACTTGCATATATACTTCCATAATTTAAAAAAAACGTGTACCGGTGTACCTTCAGACAAGTCTTGTGAGGCTTGTGTTCGTCCTAGAGCAAAACAACTAAAATATTTGTGAGAGACTCACCTTTCCATAGAGGGGTCATGTTAGTGTGTAGCCCAAACAGTTTGGACGCTACAGACAGAAGTTGGCAGATCTACAGTATCGACTTCAGACGAGTCCTGTGACACTTGTGGGGGTCATAGAGCAAAACGGAGAGTCTCATCTTTCCCATAGAGGTGTAGGCCGAACTGTCGGGCGCTACAGATGTTTGTGAGAATGATTTTTGGGACGTCTCATGGTCTGACAAACACCGCTGTAGCCCTACCACCTTTCACCGCAGATGCGGAAGGGTGTCATCGGATGCAATGGATTGAGACATACCAATGCTAAAATTATGATATCTCTAGCTTAAACAGATGGATTTTGATGGAGATTTTTATATTATGCTAGGTAAGTGTAGGCATACTACCTTTATAAGCACATTAATATATTTACAGCATAAAATGTTTTGTCTTTTTAACATGAACACGCTCATCCATTTTGAGTTGCTAAAATGTATCTACACTCAAGATGGGCAACTTTTGTGCAATGTCCACATGTAACCTACATATGTTGTAGGGATATTAGTAGTTTTTGGATTGGTCCCCTGGGAAAGATTTAACAGCGGACATAAGGAGATACAAAACATTGGGTTACAGATGTAACCTTAGTTCTCTGAGTAGAGTAACGGATCGCCAAATGACCTATGGGAAGTTCTTCCCCTTCACACAATGTGTTGAGATGCTTAATATCAAAATGTTTACAGACCTACTGTCTATTACTTCACTTGAACCCCACGGAGGTGGAGGAACAACATGAAAGCGTGGCGACCCATTACTCTACTCAGAGAACCAAGGTTACATCCATAACCCAAAGTTCTCTTTTGTTTCGTAATGGGTCGCCAAACGACCTATGGGGTCGTTCGGAGAACTCACCGTTTAACTTAGTCCAGATGAGTCCCTGGGACCTCCTTGTATCCAAAAATGATAAGAGGCTGTCTGCGCTCTTTTAAGGTCCTTACTACTGATTAGTGTCTGTTTCAGGTGCGTAGGAGTCAAAATAAGAATACTGGAAGAGATGGAGACCTGCACACTGCCGAAAAAATGTATAACCCCAAAACTGAGGCTTGAATGCAAAATAAAGATGTTTATTAAAACATCAGTGCATAAATGAAAGGTGAAAACAAAACACAAACATTTCGGCCTCAGGCCATCATCAGCACACACACCTGGCTTCTAGTTCAAGGATAATTGCATATGTCACATGATCAAGCATGAAAACATCCGAAAATCTATGAATCAGTACATAGTGCAATAGAATGCATGATCTAGATTTCCTACAGAAGCGGACAGAGAAATATAATCAATTATTGCTTTTACATTCACCATGTGAACATTTCCTCAGAATAAATAACACAGGATTGTAAGAGAAGGGAGCTAGAGATACCATTAGATGGGGGTATCTTACACTAATGAGGCAATATACCAGTTACAGAAAACACTTCAATAACAATTATTCATTCATGCCTGATGGGTGGAGAGTTTTTAAATGGAACATCCACCTGCATTCTGTCTGGAGAAGACTAAGTTCAAGATTACCACACCTACGTGAGTGTTTTATCTGCTGTATAACACAGAAGGACATGGAGGAGACTGGGTGACCGGTCTCTGAGAAATGATGTGCAATAGGGGATTTAGGGTCATTTCTCCTTACAGCACTCTTGTGTTCTTAGCTGTCTACTGGTTTTGCCCATGTATTGCTTATTGCATGGACAAGAGAAAAGGTATATGACATTAGAAGAGCTGCATGTGAGGAACTGTTTGATAATGTATTGTATGTGGCAGAGCTGCTGAATACGCTCACTTTCTTTACAGGAATCCCTACATGCCACACAACTACGGCAGGGGTAGAAGCCAGTCACCGCATCCAGTCTTCCATAATTTATTTTCGGGGGGACATGAGTGTCAGCCCGAACAATGAAGTCCCTGACATTCCTGGCCCTGTAGTGTGAAAAGAGAGGAGGATCAGAGAAAATATTTTGGCAAGAAGGATCAGCCATGAGCACATTCCAATGTTTCTTAATCGCTCCCTTGATGTCATCACTCAAAGGAGAATATGTAGTGGTACAGACACATGAATGGATTTTCTTACTTGTATCCCTTCTGGTTGAGGTCTCATCAATGGTAGACTTCCTTGCAATATGATTTTTTAAATAAACATCTTTATTTTGCATTCAAGCCTCAGTTTTGGATTTATTAATTTTTTTGACAGTGTGCAGGTCTCCATCTCTTCCAACCTCCTTGTATCCACCACAGGATGCAACAGAATATAATTACCCAACAGGGTAGCACAGAATTAAACTGTGTTATATAACCGTATACACAAGAAAGCTGAAAGATAGAACTTACAACATGAGGCTTCAATTGGGTGCAACAGCACCAAGAGTGGAAGGCCTCTGTATAAAACATCCATCTCACTGATGGTTGATAAGTAAGTACAGTATGTACAAGGTTCACGGTATGTTCACTTATCTGGGTTGAGAGAGTGTGCCGTGTCCAGAACCACAGACCCCACTGATGGTTTGGACATAGCATTGAGTCTGTAGTACCTCATGAAAGTCATGGGTGTT
Organism: Coregonus clupeaformis; assembly: GCF_020615455.1. Lineage (NCBI taxonomy): Eukaryota > Metazoa > Chordata > Actinopteri > Salmoniformes > Salmonidae > Coregonus > Coregonus clupeaformis. The sequence continues at coordinate 39,948,201 of NC_059193.1, forward strand.
ACCCAGCTTGCAGCAGCACAGATAGGGATCAGGGAGGCCCCTCTGAACAGGGCCAATGAAGTGGGCATACCCCTGGTGGAGTGTGCTACCATGCCGTCTGGAGTTGGTCTACCTGCTGCAGCGTATAATGTTGACACTGCATTGGTAATCCAATGTGCCAGCCTCTGTTTTGAGACAGCGTGCCCTTTGATGTTCTCCCCATAACACACAAAAAGCTGTTCTGTTTGACAAACGGTTCTTGTTGCAGCAAGATAGGCACTTAATGCCCTAACCTGGCAAAGTGTATGCCACTCACGACTCTCCTGGGAGGAGTGGGGAGGCGGATGAAATGCCGCTATGATTAAGGGCTGGCTAGCATGTGATGATGAAAGGACCTTAGGTAAGAATGCTGGATTTGGCCAAAGCACTGCCTTAGATCCATCTTCTGATAAAGTGAGGCATGAAGGATGGGTAGGAAGCACATGCAATTCTCCAATACGCATGGCTGAATCAATAGCCAATAGAAAGGCAGTCTTGACTGAGAGCTCACATAGCTCAAGTGAAGACGGGCTCAAATGGTGGGCTCATAAGTGATCGTACGACAACATCTAACTCCCATGAGGGTACTGAAGGTGATGCACCTGCAATCTGGTCATGACTCATCGAGATGGCTGCCATATACACTTTCAATGTAGATGGGGACTTCCCTGCAGCCATAAGCTCCTGGAGGAAAGTCAAAATGACAGAAAATGGGCAGGAAGTTGCACTGTCAACACACCACTTCCTGAACACATTCCACTTGTAGGAATACAGGGTTCACGTAAAGGATGCCCTATCTGTCTGAATTGTATCAATTACCAATGACGGCAACCCTGCAGCTACAAGGCGGTCACGTTCAGGGGCCACATCCACAACTTCAGAATGCTAGGTTTAGGGTTCCATAGCTTGCCGTTCGCATGTGACAGGAGGTCCACTTGAAGAGGGAGTTCCCGTGGTTGGGAGGTTGTTAGCTGTACAAGGTCTGAAAACCAGTGATGTTGTGGCCAATGTGGAGTAACAAGTAGAACTGACAAGCTCTCGAGACGGATCTTCCTCAAGACCTGAAAAAGCCAAGTAATTGGTGGAAATGCATACAGCAGCCCCCTTGGCCATCTGTGTGATAGGGCATCGACTCCAAGTGGGCCTGCTGGAACCTTTATAGAGAGACAATGGGTTGAGTCTTGCGATGCGAACAGATCGGCGATGGCCATTCTGAATCGCACCCAGATAATCTCCACTACTATGGGATGTATCCTCCAGTCTGAAGGAAGAGGGCCTCCTCTGGAGAGAAGGTCTGCTGCCTGATTCTCCACCCCCGGCAGTTGTATTGCTCTAAGGGATGTACAGTGTCTGTTTGCCCAAAGCATTAGGTCCCTTGTTACCAGGTGCAATGTCATTGACCTCAGTCCGCCCTGGTGGTTGATGTGTGCAACCACGGTTGTGTTGTCTGTCAGTACTGGGATGAACTGCCGGAGTACAAGGTGAACCGCCTTGATCTCCAGTATGTTGAAGTGAGCCGTTGTCCATGGTGCTGACCATACACCATGGACCCCTGATTGGTTCAAGACTGCTCTCCATCCCTGTAAGGAGGCATCTGTGGTCAAAGTCACCCGGTTGTGAACTGTGCCTAGGAGAATTCCACTGGGAGTTTGAAGTGCTTTGTGCCCCCATTGTATTACTCTCCAGCAACTCATTGAAATTGTCAGCTTTTTGTGTTTGTCCCTTCTGGGACATAGATTGTGTCTGTTGTACCAGCGCTGTATTGGCCGCATGTGGAGCAAGCCCAATGGTACAACATGGACCTCAGCAGCTAGGAGGCCTAGGAGCCTCTGATTATCTAGCGCTGTCACCTGTTTTCTCAGTTTGAATGTTGAAAGACAATTTGTCAAAGATACCACTCTTTCTGGAGAGTGTTGTTCACATCATTTGAGTGTCCAGTGTCAAGTCCAGGAAGTCCACATACTGAGTGGGGACCAGAGAACTCTTTTCCAAGTTCATTGTTAGTCCCAACTCGGAGAGGTGATGTAAGACCATGCAAGTGTGTGCCAAAGCTTGGCTTTGTGACCCTGCACATACTGTATTAGCCAATCGTCTGAGTAGTTCAGGACCCTGATTCCTGCTTGGCGAAGGGGGGCAAGCGCTGCGCTTATGCACTTTGTGAAAGTGCGAAGGGCAAGCGAAAGGCCGAAGGGAAGAAACTTGAAATTGAAAAACATGTTTTTCGAAGGCAAATCTCAGGTATTTTCTGTGTGCTGGTAGAATGGGGATATGAAAGTATGTACTTTTGACGATAATTTGACAAAAGCTGGATCCCTTTTAGCCAGGACCCCTTTTCGGCCTAGATTAAATGGTTGCATTCAAGACAAGGTCGTTTTTATTGATCTGTTGTCAGTGTCATTAGAGTAGGCCTAGACTACCCTCATATTACTAAAATATTATGCTAATGTCTCCAGTCATATAAAGTGTAGTAGAATTGAATGAAATGTTTATCAAAGGCCACATTTTCCCGTGCAAAGGAAAGAAACATCTCTGATATAGCCTATAAACCTATGCCACTACGTGCCTATTAATAGTCTAAATTATCACTATCCAATCTACTCATCACATTAGGAATAGTAGGCTTACATTAGTCTGCAAATGTGATGAAAGAGGCATGCAATCCTTTGTTAAAGGTGCATTGTTATGGTGAAAAATTGCTTCCACAAAACTTGAAACTCACGCGACACATGCTAAGAGTACAAACTACTGTATCTAGATAGCTAATGTTGGCTAACTTACTATAGTGTTGTTGTTGTTAACCTGGTTAGCATAACAGCTAAACTAAACTCAAAATCGATCAGACTTGACTTACCAGTGATGAAAGGATCGTAACAGACTCTGTACTGACAGCTGTCTGGGTTCAGGTCTTGATGAGCAAAAAGGTTTCTTCGCTTTTCTGACAGTTATTGAGTCAACTGCAAGCCCTCTATGTTGAGTTGCACCCCCTTTTGCCCACAGAACAGCCTCAATTCGTAAGGAATGCTGGCCCATGTTGACCCCAATGCTTCCCACAGTTGTGTCAAATTGGCTGGATGTCCTTTGGGTGGTGGACCATTCTCAGTAGTGGAAAAAGTACCCATTTGTCGTACTTGAGTAAAAATAAAGATACATTAATAGAAAATTACTCAAGCAAAAGTGAAAGTCACCCAGTAAAATACTACTTAAGTAAAAGTCTAAAAGTATTTGGTTTTCATTATACTTAAGAATCAAAAGTAAATGTAATTGCTAAAATATACTTACAGTGGGGGAAAAAAGTATTTAGTCAGCCACCAATTGTGCAAGTTCTCCCACTTAAAAAGATGAGAGAGGCCTGTAATTTTCATCATAGGTACACGTCAACTATGACAGACAAAATGAGAAAAAGAAATCCAGAAAATCACATTGTAGGATTTTTAATGAATTTATTTGCAAATTATGGTGGAAAATAAGTATTTGGTCAATAACAAAAGTTTCTCAATACTTTGTTATATACCCTTTGTTGGCAATGACACAGGTCAAACATTTTCTGTAAGTCTTCACAAGGTTTTCACACACTGTTGCTGGTATTTTGGCCCATTCCTCCACGCATATCTCCTCTAGAGCAGTGATGTTTTGGGGCTGTCGCTGGGCAACACGGACTTTCAACTCCCTCCAAAGATTTTCTATGGGGTTGAGATCTGGAGACTGGCTAGGCCACTCCAGGACCTTGAAATGCTTCTTACGAAGCCACTCCTTCGTTGCCCGGGCGGTGTGTTTGGGATCATTGTCATGCTGAAAGACCCAGCCACGTTTCATCTTCAATGCCCTTGCTGATGGAAGGAGGTTTTCACTCAAAATCTCACGATACATGGCCCCATTCATTCTTTCCTTTACACGGATCAGTCGTCCTGGTCCCTTTGCAGAAAAACAGCCCCAAAGCATGATGTTTCCACCCCCATGCTTCACAGTAGGTATGGTGTTCTTTGGATGCAACTCAGCATTCTTTGTCCTCCAAACACGACGAGTTGAGTTTTTACCAAAAAGTTATATTATGGTTTCATCTGACCATATGACATTCTCCCAATCCTCTTCTGGATCATCCAAATGCACTCTAGCAAACTTCAGACGGGCCTGGACATGTACTGGCTTAAGCAGGGGGACACGTCTGGCACTGCAGGATTTGAGTCCCTGGCGGCGTAGTGTGTTGCTGATGGTAGGCTTTGTTACTTTGGTCCCAGCTCTCTGCAGGTCATTCACTAGGTCCCCCCGTGTGGTTCTGGGATTTTTGCTCACTGTTCTTGTGATCATTTTGACCCCACAGGGTGAGATCTTGTGTGGAGCCCCAGATCGAGGGAGATTATCAGTGGTCTTGTATGTCTTCCATTTCCTAATAATTGCTCCCACAGTTGATTTCTTCAAACCAAGCTGCTTACCTATTGCAGTTTCAGTCTTCCCAGCCTGGTGCAGGTCTACAATTTTGTTTCTGGTGTCCTTTGACAGCTCTTTGGTCTTGGTCATAGTGGAGTTTGGAGTGTGACTGTTTGAGGTTGTGGACAGGTGTCTTTTATACTGATAACAAGTTCAAACAGGTGCCATTAATACAGGTAACGAGTGGAGGACAGAGGAGCCTCTTAAAGAAGAAGTTACAGGTCTGTGAGAGCCAGAAATCTTGCTTGTTTGTAGGTGACCAAATACTTATTTTCCACCATAATTTGCAATCCCCCATTTGCAATCCCCCACTGTAATTCGCAATCCCCCACTGTAAGTATCAAATGTAAAAGTAAAGGTATAAAATAATTTCAAATTCCTTATATAAAGCAAACCAGAGGGCATCATTTTTCTTTTTTTTTTTTTTAATTTACGGATAGCCAGGGGCATGTTCTAATACTCAGACATCATTTACAAATGAAGCATGTGTTGAGTGAGTCCACCAGATCAGAGGCAGTAGGGATGATCAGGGATGTTCTCTTGATAAGTGCGTGAATTGGGCCATTTTCCTGTCTTGCTAAGCATTCAAAATGTAACGAGTACTTTTGGGTGTCAGGGAAAAATGTATGGAGTAAAAAGTACATACTTTTCTTTAGGAATGTAGAGAAGTAAAATTAAAAGTAGTCAAAAATATAAATAGTAAAGTAAGGTACAGATACCCCAAACAACTACTTAAGTAGTACTTTCAAGTATTTTTACTTAAGTACTTTACACCACTGACCATTCTTGATACACACGGGAAACTGTTGAGTGTGGAAAACTCAGAAGCGTTGCAGTTCTTGACACAAACCGGTGTGCCTGGCACCTACTACCATACCCCGTTCAAAGGCAATTAGATCTTTTATCTTGCCCATTCACCCTCTGAATGGCACACATACACAATCCATGTCTCAATTGTCTCAAGGCTTAACAATATTTTTTTTACCTGTCTCCTCCCCTTCATTTACACTGTTTGAAGTGGATTCAATAAGGGATCATAGCTTTCACCTGGATTCACCTGGTCAGTCTATGTCATGGAAAGAGAAGGTGTTCCTAATGTTTTGTACACTCAGTGTATGTGTCTTTCACACTATGTTGAGGGAGAAATCGGAGTGTAATGCTTGTATGGATGTCAACCCCAACTCACGTTCATGTCATTGTCACCAATCAACTGCATTCCAGTTAAAAGCGACTTTGACTACAACCACCGATTTCTGTATGCTAGCTATGCTAACCACCTTTTACGAACGGGAGTTAGCATTTAGCAGTCGCTTCTTCTAAACCTGAAAAGGGACAACTTCTAAATGTTATGCAGCAAAAACAACTAAATATATCCAAATCAGACTTAAGTAACCACATTGTGGCCCTGTTACAATACATAAATCATGACGGCTTTGACGAATATCTACTTCGTAACATCAGAATGGTCTGTGTTCCATTGACTCCTTTACCGCATCAATTTTTTCAGAGATCTTGCTATAATTTATCCTGAAAATCGTACAACTGTCAGGAAGAAAGAAATTCAAAAGTAAATTGCTAAGAGAATCCACTGAGACTCTGAGGGCAGACTTTATCCTGAAAGCAAACAAGGAAATCAAAGCAGACCTTCTGTTCTACACTGACCATCCAAATGCTTGGCACACAGACCTCCACAAGGCCAACAATTAAATGAAAATGGCTAAAAATAAAACAATGAGGCAAAAATACATTGATTTCACCCCCAAAGTAATATAAATATTTATAATAACGGCACTGTGATAGTTCAAGGTTCGGAGGCCAGTCTGGATACATTTGTCCAGGACTTTAATCAAATTAAACCTTTTTTTGCCAAACTCAAAACCTCTCCACCAAAACTGCCTACAACAGCCTCCACTTCCTTTGTGTCCCAGGATGTAGTCCCCAGTGTCCCTCTCCTTCCCTCGCCTGAAGCAGACATTGCCCTCAGCATGCCACTCTCACATGTGACACCTGCAGTATCACAGCATCTCAGAGAGGAGGAGATCAGCCTGGTGTGTCAGCATAGGGAGGAGATCCGGGAGCTGCAGAATGCTATCAGGTGCCTTGGGGAGGACAACCAGTCCCTCAGGATGAAAGTGTGCAGAGTACGAGATCACTGTTCACCACAGTCAATATAAGCTATCTCCAGGACCTGCAGAAGGAGCTACAAGATATAAGGCAGGAATTGGTCAGCCACCACCACCCACTCCTTAAAAAGTCTAGTAAAAACCTAGGATCCAGCAAACTGTTGAACAAGGACCCATCAAACAACCAACCCAGCTGACCCCCTCCACCCCAGTCTCACAGCCTGTGATTGCCCCCAGTCCTGCCATCCTCCACAGGCCTGAGAAGAAGCCTGACATTGTTTTGATGATGGACTCTAATGGAAGATGAATTCATGAGCATGAACTTTAAAATAAATAGTGGTGGCAAAGTTGTGGTGCCCCACATCTGAGAGAACCATGGAGCTCCTGACTGTGGCCCAGCTTGGTTCACAGAGCCTCATCATTGTACATACTGGAACCAATGACCTGCGTGCTCAACAGGAAAAGGTGGCCATATCACTTGGGAGGGTGATGGAAAGGGCCTCAACCACCTTCCCAGATGCAAGGATTGTAATGTCCACCCTGCTCCCATCGAGAGGATAAATGCCAGCCTCTCCCGGGACTGTGCTAAATGGCCAAATGTAAAATTGGCCCACCATCCCACCCTTAGTCTGGACTGTCTGTATGATAATGTACACTTGTTCATAGAGGCTGTCCCCACCTTTGCCAGGACACTAAAAGGTGTTTCTCTAGGTGGCCAGTCCACCTCACCCCACAGGAGCAGCAGACCAGCCACCAACTCCCTGAGACAAATCAAACGCTCCTTTAGGGAAAGGGCATACCTATTAAGTTGCACAACTGAATGCATTCAACCAAAATGTGTCTTCTGCATTAACCCAACCCCTCTGAATCAAGAGAGATGCAGCACTCTGCCTTAATCGACATCCATGTCATCAGCACCTGGGGAGCAGTTGTTGGGGGTTAACTGCCTTGCTCATAGGCAGAACAGCAGATTTTTCCACCTTGCCAGCTCGGGGATTCAAACCAGCAACCTTTCGGTTACTAGCCCAACACTCTTAACCCCTAGGCTACCTGCCGCCTGTAGACCTGCATCCGGTGGCTTCTCACAGAGACTTGAGAACAGCCAGCAACACTGCCCCCCCACATCACCCCCACCACTTCTCTCCCAGGAACTGCATGCAGATACACTGAGCTATGCCCAAGTCGTATGTAGTCACAGAGGCCCCACCCAGAGTTTGCAGCATCGGTGGCCACACTGCACTCCACAACAACCTCTTCAATTCCCCCCACAACCTCCCTCCCATGCTACCAGACCAGGCCCGCTTCAGCACAGCACAACCAGACCCGACCCATCACAGCACAGCTCTACTCGACTTGGCTCATCACAGCACAGCACAGCACAGCACAACCAGACCCGACCCATCACAGCACTACCAGACTAGGCCCACCTCAACTTAGCCCAGCTCTACACAGCACTGACCACTACCCTACGATTTGGCAAAACACTGTTGAGGGTAGTGCACCACATGATGCAGTCCACACCATGTATCATTCCCATCATCAGCCCTCATATGCTGAGAGTTTGGAGCTTCGCCAGCCACACTGCCCTCCGCACCACCCTCCTCAATTCCCCCCACAACCTCCCTCCCAGGCTAGTTTTTGATTACCCTCCCTACTCCCATCCCCAGTACAGGCTGGGGACAGTCCTGCCCCCCATGGCAGCCCCAACCCTGCAACAGGAGCCACACCAAGGCCTCCTGTGCACACCCAGAATGGAGCATCGGCAGCCACTCCAGTCTTCTGCAGCAGCTCCATCCCTTTGGAGGGAGCTTCATCCAGGTAGACTGAGCTCTGCCAACACTGCTCACCCAGTTCCCGCCCCAGCCCCTGTATCCAGCGACTTGATGGAGGTATGTCAAATGCTCAGTCTGCTCTGCTCTCACGTGGTTGGCCAGGGACCTTGGCAAAGACTCAGCTCACTCAACAAATAGCTGCAGATGACCCTATGCCTGTTAGCTCTTATGGGAATGAGCTGAATACCCCCTCTAACTGTAAATCTTGTAGGCTAATGCACCTAAATGTGCGAAGTATGATTTAAAACCTTTGACAGGAATCGTGTCCTGACATTCTTGTTCTCTCGGAAACATGATTAAATGGTTCTGTCTCTGATAAAGACATTGAAGTACAGTGGGGAGAACAAGTATTTGATACACTGCCAATTTTGCAGGTTTTCCTACTTACAAAGCATGTAGAGGTCTGTAATTTTTATCATAGGTGCACTTCAACTGTGAGAGACGGAATCTAAAACAAAAATCCAGAAAATCACATTGTATGATTTTTAAGTAATTCATTTGCATTTTATTGCATGACATAAGTATTTGATACATCAGAAAAGCAGAACTTAATATTTGGTACAGAAACCTTTGTTTGCAATTACAGAGATCATACGTTTCCTGTAGGTCTTGACCAGGTTTGCACACACTGCAGCAGGGATTTTGGCCCACTCCTCCATACAGACCTTCTCCATACAGACTTTCAGCTCCCTCCAAAGATTTTCTATTGGGTTCAGGTCTGGAGACTGGCTAGGCCACTCCAGGACCTTGAGATGCTTCTTACGGAGCCACTCCTTAGTTGCCCTGGCTGTGTGTTTCGGGTCGTTGTCATGCTGGAAGACCCAGCCACGACCCATCTTCAATGCTCTTACTGAGGGAAGGAGGTTGTTGGCCAAGATCTCGCGATACATGGCCCCATCCATCCTCCCCTCAATACGGTGCAGTCGTCCTGTCCCCTTTGCAGAAAAGCATCCCCAAAGAATGATGTTTCCACCTCCATGCTTCACGGTTGGGATGGTGTTCTTGGGGTTGTACTCATCCCTCTTCTTCCTCCAAACACGGCGAGTGGAGTTTAGACCAAAAAGCTATATTTTTGTCTCATCAGACCACATGACCTTCTCCCATTCCTACTCTGGATCATCCAGATGGTCATTGGCAAACTTCAGACGGGCCTGGACATGCGCTGGCTTGAGCAGGGGGACCTTGCGTGCACTGCAGGATTTTAATCCATGACGGCGTAGTGTGTTACTAATGGTTTTCTTTGAGACTGTGGTCCCAGCTCTCTTCAGGTCATTGACCAGGTCCTGCCGTGTAGTTCTGGGCTGATCCCTCACCTTCCTCATGATCATTGATGCCCCACGAGGTGAGATCTTGCATGGAGCCCCAGACCGAGGGTGATTGACCGTCATCTTGAACTTCTTCCATTTTCTAATAATTGCGCCAACAGTTGCTTGCCTATTGTCCTGTAGCCCATCCCAGCCTTGTGCAGGTCTACAATTTTATCCCTGATGTCCTTACACAGCTCTCTGGTCTTGGCCATTGTGGATAGGTTGGAGTCTGTTTGATTGAGTGTGTGGACAGGTGTCTTTTATACAGGTAACGAGTTAAAACAGGTGCAGTTAATACAGGTAATGAGTGGAGAACAGGAGGGCTTCTTAAAGAAAAACTAACAGGTCTGTGAGAGCCGGAATTCTAACTGGTTGGTAGGTGATCAAATACTTATGTCATGCAATAAAATGAAAATGAATTACTTAAAAATCATACAATGTGATTTTCTGGATTTTTGTTTTAGATTCCATCTCTCACAGTTGAAGTGTACCTATGATAAAAATTACAGACCTCTACATGCTTTGTAAGTAGGAAAACCTGCAAAATCGGCAGTGTATCAAATACTTGTTCTCCCCACTGTAAATGATTATAATGTATTTAGATGTGACAGATTACAAAAAGGGGAAAGAGTGTCCATATATGTAAAATCTAATTTCATGGCGTCCCTTAAATATTTCTGTTCCCAAGGTTGTAGATGTGTCCATAAACCAGAATACAAATTTATTTGTTGCTGGGATGTACTATCTCGATTAAGAAAGCTTAATCAAGCTACCTTTTAAGCTCCATCTCTGCTGGCGATCCTTCAAAATTGAGAAAAACAGTAAATGCACTGAAGTGTACAAATTCCTCTTCTTCCCAGCCTAAGCAAGTTCTGTCTGACTCTGGCATCATAACTGAGAAGAATGGGATAAGTGATGCTTCTAATCATAATTTTATCTCGGCAGGATTTTTATTTTAGAGAAACTGTGGTTTAATTGACCCTGGTCAATCGACTGCTCTTCCCTCTGCCAGCCTCTCGCTGACTTGGCGGTTAACCCGTCAACTTCTAGTGAATCTTTGTTTTCATTTCAACAGTTTACTACCTGTGATGTGCTAGATTCCTTCACTGGGGCTGATATGCTAGATCCATATTTGCTGCAGCTCTCTGCCCCCGATTGCTGAATCATTAACCCATATTTTTTACCTGACAATTATATCTGGTACTATCCCCAAGGTTTGGAAGGTGGCCCATGTACTCCCCCTTCCCAAGGTGGTGACCCTTGTCACCTAAATAATTATCTCCCTATTTCTAAACTTTCTTGCCTAGCTAAAATATTAGAAACCTTGATTAATTCTCAGCTAAGAGCTTTCTTATCTTTGAATGTATTCTAAATGTACATCAGTCGGGTTTTAGACCAGGTCATAGCACTATCTCTGCTGCATCCCTAGTTATAAATGATGTGGTTAACTGTATGGATAAAAGGCAACATTGTGCTGCCCTCTTCATTGACCTGTCAAAGGCCTTTGATATTGTTGCTCACTCACTGCTAATTCAGAGGCTTTCCTCAATTGGCCTAGACCAGGCTGCATGTAACTGGTTTAAAAATTACTTGACAGATAGAACTCAATGTGTATCTACTGATGGTGTTAAATCAGGTTTCCTGGATATTATGAAAGGTGTCCCGCAGGGGTCGATTCTGGGTCCTGTACTTTTTACTGTTTACATTAACAATATTGATTTGTCTGTAAAAAAAAAAGTTTTACCTGCACTGGTATGCCGATGATACTGTTGTGTATGCTATTGCCCCCACGGTTGACCAGGCTGTCTCTGAACTACAGTCTGCCTTCATTGTATTACATAAAAACTTTATTGACCTGAAATTAGTATTGCATGCAGGTAAAACTAAGTATATGTTGTTCTATAGAGCGCATAAAATAACTCTGATGATTGAAGTATATGCCGGGGCGGCAGGTAGCTTAGTGGTTAAGAGCGTTGTGCCAGTAACCGAAAGGTCGCTGGTTCTAATCCCCGAGCTGACTAGGTGAAAAATCTGTCGATTTGCCCTTGAGCAAGGCACTTAACCCTAATTGCTCCTGTAAGTCGCTCTGGATAAGAGCGTCTGCTAAATGAGTAGAAATGTAAAATGTACTTTGGATGGTGTCCATATTGATTGTGTCCCTGCTTACAAATATCTGGATTGAGGAAAAGCTGTCTTTTAAAAAGCATATTCATGAGTTAAGAAGCGGAGAATAAAAATGGGTTACTTGTATAGAAATAGGTCATGCCTCTCGCTAAATAGTAGAAAGCAGATTATTCAGTAGACGTTCCTATCGGTCCTAGACTATGGCTGCCACTTAATTAAAGTCAGTTTTAGTACTCAACACTATGTTTTCATTTATAAAGCTCTTTTACAAAAAGTCCCACTGTACCTAACATCTTTACTAGACTTTAGACATGAGTTACCACACCCGGTCTCAGGGATGGCTAACTCTGGAAATTCCTTTGGTATCTGAGTTAGGTAAATCAGCTTTTAGTTCATATTTGTGGAACAATGTTCAAAATGTCCTTAAATCTGATGTTATGGTGCCTCTAGGGCATTTCAGAAAGCTGTTTGAGGACCTTATTACTGATGAATGTGTTTGTTTTTTATGGCCATGTTTTTCTTTCTGCTTGCATTTTGTATTTATATTTTGATGTGTGTATTTTCTGTAATTTCTGCAATTCAGGGCTCATCTGTAAACGAGACCTTGGTCTCAGAATGACTCCCTGATCAAATCAAGTTTAAATAAAGAAATCAAAAATTGTTTGAGATGAGGAGGGTGTGTGCCTTATGGTTTCCTTGAAATGCAATACCACCAGTGTCTTATGTACAGAGATGCACTTCTGTAGAAATATAGCTAAACAAAATAGGTTGTAGTAGGGTAAAACTATGAACCGGTCTCCTACCACCAGACATTTGAATGTTGTTTACAAGATGAATGGCTTGGTTTGATTTTCAGTGCTAGGCCTTTACCAGCAGTTGGGCTGCAGCTAACAAAACAGTAGGATACTTAGACAAGAGATGGTTGGAAGCTTGCATTTAAACAAACCCTCATTGCTATATTGACCCCAATTTCCTTCCGCTTCCTAAAGCACATTGTGCCAAAGAATTACAATTCTTCCAGTCTAGAGACTATTTGTACTATCTCCCTGGCATCAGTTTCCTGGCATCAATGTTTAGAATAATAAAAAGGTGAACCATATTAAATCAAGGTAGAATATAATAACCAATATATCTCAAATGCATTTCCCAGAGAAAATCAAACAACTCAATTTACCTATTAAATAAAGCATAAAACCCCACTATTTTAAAATGATTTATTAATTCTGAACATGTAACCTGTGATTTTACATGCACATTTCCAACATTAAAAGTTACATCAATAGGTTCAGGGATGGATTGGATTTGATTTGTTGGGATGCACAATATAGTAATAGCATAATACAAAATGGCTCTATACACTAAGTATAGCTGCCTGGTCCATTCGTGTGTTTGCTTTGTGACCCCAGAAAAACAAGCACTTTCCAATATTCACTTTCTGACTACTTTCTACATAAACAAAATAGTCCACTGTGTCAGAGATGCTTGAAATATAGGCTTAATTCCCAATACAAAGAGGAAAGAAAGTACATTATCAAATCATGAAACGATTGGAAACTAAACACAACGAAAGATAATGTTGGTAAAAAACGGTCTCCGAAGCTTAAAGTTCTGAAAGGAGAGAAACAAAATGGTTCATTTCTCCTCTTTGCCTTTAGTTTTCCTGTACACCATTTCTCTGAAGCTGGAGAGGATTTTGCTCTCCCTCTTTCTCCTTTCCTCCTGGTTGAAAGATGCCAGGGCTCTCTTTTCATCAGCACTGTAGATCTGGTTTTCCTTTCTCAGACGCACAGCCTCCATACGACGATGTCTGGGGGTTACAAAATTGCAATGAGCGTTACAAAGCAGTCAACCAAATGTGTAAAATATGAAATATTTGAAACGTCAAAATGTAAACAGAAGAGTACTAATGTACCTGCTACCGCTCATCACGAAGCCAGACATCTCAAAGGTTGCGATTTCGTCGCTGGTCAACCCGATTTCACCTCTTCTTGGGATACGCTTGCCTGCTTTCACATACTCTGCCATAGCAGCACCCTCACCTGGCAGCAGTGCATGACCAAAACTAGGGGGAAACGGTATGTAAATCATTTGGCTATTCATTGATATTATTATTGTTATTATTGATAATAAAAAATAAAAGAATAGACCTGCATTTTAAAAGCCGAATATAGTGTGGTAATATCCTGACAAAATGTGGAAGCAAGTTGTACCAAGCGACAGACTCAAACTTGGGTCATATTCTTGAATGTAAGAAAGATCCTTCTATGTAAAGAGATACTCACTCGAGAGGCTTGTCGTCCTGGGACAGGTGGGTGAGTGGGGCCTCAGGGCCCACCATGTGTTCGTCGATGCAGGTCCTCTCCACCCACAGATCCCCGTTGGCATCCTCCTCCTCCGACCCGTCACTGCTGGAGTCGCTCGCTGACTGCTTGCGGTTCTTCTTCGCCTTCCTCTTCTTGGACTTCTTTGACCTATGAGGAGAAGCCAAAACACGGTTGAGGAAAACGCTGTAGTGTATAGGTATGTCATGTATTCGTTATGGACGGTTGACTAGAGGTAGGAAGTAGACGTGAGTGAACTTACTTTTTGCTCTTCTTCTTTTTCTTCTTTTTAACTTCCTCACCTGAAAGAAAACTAAATTAGAGGGTGAAATAAACTTAGCCGGACAAGCAGCCTTTGTAATTGAATTGAACATTTTTTTAAGGTGAAACATTTCTCACCACCAGAGTCCGATTCTGACTCGCTGTCATTGGAGTGTTTCTTGTTCTTCTTCTTTTTGGATTTCCTCCTCTTCTTTTTCTTCTTCTTATCATCTATGAATTATAGTGCACTTGTCTTGATCTCTCGCCAATTCAAGGGTGTAATCAGAACATACATTTGACTTACTACGTAATATAGTATGCCCAGTTTACACTTTGTTCTTGACTAGTCAATGCATGTCATTCAGTCAGATGTAGGCTAACTGAGAACACAGACTTTCATTATAAAAGGCTAATTCAGCATACTCACCTGATGAGCTTGAATCTGAGCTGCTGTTTTTCACATCCTCTTCAACTGGGGTATGTTCATCAGAGCTTATTGAAAAAGGACACAAAATGATCTAAACATGGATAATTTGATAGTTGGTGTGTATAGCCCAACTCTTGGAACTCTTGTACTTGATTAGTCAGATCAGATGCATGATAATTACTTACTCTGGTGCCATTACTCTTGGTGAATAGCCCCAGACCTCAGGTGATCCAAGTTCACCAATTCTCTCCCTCTCTTGTAGCCGCCTGGAATGAAATTCATATCATTAGAAATATACAAGAAATACATTAAACCTTGTGACCAATTGAGTGATGACCAATCGTAGCCCTAGGCAGAGGAAGAGGCGAAGCAAGAGGTTTTTCTCCGCCCAAAATCTGTCCACAAAAACAAGCCCACGAAGTGAGGATTTTTTGTATGGTGGTCAAAAAATGTAATTGCTAACTTGCTATGTGAGGCTTATTTGATCTAATAGAAGTTTCGTAATGGTTAGGTTGTTACAAATATACTGATACAAGTGGACTCACGTGGCACTTCGCAACTTACCCAAAAACTACTTTATATTGGAGTTGTGCCTGTTGTCATAGAGATGGATAGGATTCATCATGGATATAACCTGTTTTAGCATGGACATTACCATTGAGGGCTTCCACCATTTAAAGTAGTCAACTGGGTGAGGATTCCTATGAGTTCGGTGCAATCAGCTAATGAAGAAGCAGAAAATGTACTGCAAAGATCATTCCTCTATCGATCTCTATGGCCTGTTGTTCACACTATCTGCCCTCTCATTGGCGAGAATGGTCCCACCTCATCTCGCCTCCTGGGACTACGGTTCCCGTTCAGGACAAAGATGGCAGAAGTGGATGTTGAGGTCGGATCAAGCAGCGCGTCAAGCAAAGTTGGTGAAGATGAATGTTCTGAATGGACAACAGTAGTAGCGAAAACTGGAACAAAAAGGAAATTGTTTAGAATTGGAGTGGAAGATTTGTGTATGAATGATAATGAATCGCTTGTTGTTGGGATGTGTTTGTTGAGTAAGGATGCATATGTGGGAAACCCGTTTGAGGTGTCGAAAATTGTGAAGTATGCGCTGGGAGAAGTGGAGTCTATCAGAGTGACCAGGAATGGTCTTATTTTGATTAATTGTATTTCTGAAGAACAGAGGAAGATTGCAGTGAGCCTCAAAAGAATCAGAACAACAGAAGTTGTGTTTTGAACTTTGGAGTAGAGCACCCATCAAAGGAGTCATCTTAGGGGTGACGACGGATGTTCAGGTTGAATACCTGAAGAAAATTCCTGGTGTGGTTGGTGTCCGGCGTCTGACCTGCTGGGTGAATGGAGAAAAAGAAGAAAGTCTGTCGGTCCTGTTGTTTTTTGATAAAGAGCAAATACCTACGCATGTGAAGCTTGGTTATGTAAGATACGCTGTAAGAGCTTTCGTTCCCAAACCATTGCAGTGTAAGAATTGTAAAGGATTTGGCCATGTTTCAAGTGTGTGCAGACAGACAGAGTATATTGAAGAACGGTGTGTAGAATGACGACGGTGTTGCAATTGTGATTGGGATCATGATCCCCGAGTTCCTGGAGTGCCCTGTAAGGGTGAAGGAGATTGAGTTGGCAAAACTTTCAGCGGTCAATCGAATCTCCTATGCAGAGGCAATTAAAATAATTGAGAAAAAAAGTGATGCTAGTGAAGATATGGTAGTGGATGCACCACAGCTTCTAGTAAATGTTTGCTGCCAGTCAAAAGATACCCTGTGTGATAAAACGGTGGATTTTGTGGCGTTCATTGACAGTTAAACTGTACAGCACAAGTCTCAAAGAAGTCTAAGAAACTGGACATTATTGTGGCAGAAAAGTTTTGGGGATTTAAGGATTTTACATCTGAAGACTTGCAAGGGGTACTGGCGCCAGAAGACCCACCCTCCCAGGCTCCCCTTGAGCCTGTGTAGGTATCAGATCTATTTGATTTTTAACAGAAAGGTTGTTTGATTTAGTTTAGTTTTTATTATTTTTTTGTTTTTCAATTTTGGGGAATCCTGTTTCCATCCCGCACAGTAGGTGGCGGATGCACATTAAATTGTGCGATCGACAATATACCATAGAAGAAGATCTCGCCTCCCTTCCATCTTTGAGGACATGTATTTCCATTGTTAGTGGTCGCTCGAATAACTTAAGAATTTCACTGTACCCTGCAATTACATCTGCGACCCTGTGCATGTGACTAATAAACTAATTGAATATTTTGTCAATATAATAGACAATCTTTGTCCTAGGCTAGAGGCACTGGATGTGCAATTACCAATAGCCTGAAATCCACTTAGTCCAGAGTTAACACACCTGAATCAAATGATCAAGGCTGTGATTGGTTGAGTCAGGTGTATAGGCATCTTGGGCTGGAACAAAAGCCAACAATCTGCAGCCCAGGAGGTCATCTCTGCTTTGGCTCAATTTAAACAGGACTTCACAAATCCTTGAAACAATTTGTCGTTAGCTATCTAGTGTGGGTCAAGTGTTGCATTTGCACTGATACTACAGTCGTGGTCAAATGTTTTGAGAATGACACAAATATTAATTTTCACAAAGTCTGCTGCCTCAGTTTTTATGATGGCAATTTGCTTATACTCCAGAATGTTATGAAGAGTGATCAGATGAATTGCAATTAACTGCAAAGTCCCTCTTTGCCATGAAAACTTAATCCCCCAAAAAACATTTCCACTGCATTTCAGCCCTGCCACAAAAGGACCAGCTGACATGTCAGTGATTCTCTCGTTAACACAGGTGAGAGTGTTGACGAGGACACGGCTGGAGATCACTCTGTCATGCTGATTGAGTTAGAATAACAGACTGGAAGCTTTAAAAGGAGGGTGGTGCTTGAAATCATTGTTCTTCCTCTGTTAACCATGGTTACCTGCAAGGAAACACATGCCGTCATCATTGCGTTGCACAAAAAGGGCATCACAGGCAAGGATATTGCTGCTAGTAAGATTGCACCTAAATCAACCATTTTTCAGATCATCAAGAACTTCAAGGAGAGAGGTTCAATTGTTGTGAAGAAGGCTTCAGGGCGCCCAAGAAAGTCCAGCAAGTGCCAGGACCGTCTCCTAAAGTTGATTCAGCTGCGGGATCGGGGCACCACCAGTGCAGAGCTTGCTCAGGAATGGCAGCAGGCAGGTGTGAGTGCATCTGCACGCACAGTGAGGCGAAGACTTTTGGAGGATGGCCTGGTGTTAAGAAGGGCAGCGAGGAAGCCACTTCTCTCCAGGAAAAACATCAGGGACAGACTGATATTCTGCAAAAGGTACAGGGATTGTACTGCTGAGGACTGGGGTAAAGTAATTTTCTCTGAATCCCCTTTCCGATTGTTTGGGGCATCCGGAAAAAAGCTTGTCCGGAGAAGACAAGGTGAGCGCTACCATCAGTCCTGTGTCATGCCAACAATAAAGCATCCTGAGACCATTCATGTGTGGGGTTGCTTCTCAGCCAAGGGAGTGGGCTCACTCACAATTTTGCCTAACAACACAGCCATGAATAAAGAATGGTACCAACACATCCTCCGAGAGCAACTTCTCCCAACCATCCAAGAACAGTTTGGTGACGAACAATGCCTTTTCCAGCATGATGGAGCACCTTGCCATAAGGCAAAAGTGATAACTAAGTGGCTCGGGGAACAAAACATCGACATTTTGGGTCCATGGCCAGGAAACTCCCCAGACCTTAATCCCATTGAGAACTTGTGGTCGATCCTCAAGAGGCGGGTGGACAAACAAAAACCCACAAATTGACAAACTCCAAGCATTGATTATGCAAGAATGGGCTGCCATCAGTCAGGATGTGGCCCAGAAGTTAATTGACAGTATGCCAGGGCGGATTGCAGAGGTCTTGAAAAAGAACACTGCAAATATTGACTCTTTGCATAAACTTAATGTAATTGTCAATAAAAGCCTTTGACACTTGGAATGCTTGTAATTATACTTCAGTATACCATAGTAACATCTGATATATCTAAAAACACTGAAGCAGCAAACTTTGAAGACCAATACTTGTCATTCTCAAAACTTTTGACCACGAGTCACGACTGTAGTTAGCTGTGCATAAATAGGTCTAAACAGCTGAGACAAGGTGGTAACTAATTCACTTGCGCGCGCGAACTCCATTTACCTGGAGATGAAGGCGTCTTGTCTCTGGCGTTGAGCATCATCCCGTTCGTAGTAATCATTCCTGCCGCCACCACCTCCGTATCTGCCAGCGCCGCCACCGCGCTGATCCGACCAGCTGTGGTTACTGTACCTCTCTCGAGACTTAGAACGACTGCGGGGGTTTTCCGTACGAAACCTTTTGGCATTTCTCTCTCTCATTTCTCTTTCCCTCTCGGACATTCGAGGAGGTTTAAGCTCTTCTTCATATCTGGGGCCCTTGGGCATGGGCCCAAAGACTGGACTGGAGTCGCGAGATCGACTGCCGCTGCCAGATCGGCTCCGTCGTCGTCTTCTGGGGCCTCTCTGTTCTTGATCAGACAGAGGCATAGCTAACGTGTTTTATGTCCGCTAATGCGAAAAGCCTAAATTCGATAGGTAGGTGACGAATAAACTAACTACCTAATCTACTATATAGGCCACACAGCGTTGTTTATGCTTGAGTTCAGAAACGGGAAATGATTGGGTCCGTGCGACTGTAAACAGGTCCCCCTTGAAACATGCAGCACAATGCTCTTCAGTTCCGCGTAGTTAGCAGACGCTCTAGTAAATTTGACTTGTGGGCTGTATTAATTATATAAAATAATACCGTTGAACATATCTAGTTTAAAACGTTTTGAACTGCAGCAAATGTGTAGATATCACACCAGATGCAACTCTTTTGCGTTTTGCGACTCCTGTTGGCCATGCATGAACTACCAGCAGGTTGTTTGTAGCGAATTTGGAGCGCAGCTAACATGGGCCACATACAGACTCATTGTCTCCAGGATCCCACGAGAATTCGTTGTATTGGGTGTGCCATAAGGGGAAAATATGACTGTTAGTAAAGCACCATGGATAAAGTCGTTTATACTGACTCTGCACACCCACTCATATGCAAGCTGCTGCTACTCTGTTTATCTTATATCCGGTTGCCTAGTCCCCTTAGCCCAGGGGTGTCAAACTCATTTTAGCTCAGGGGCCACATGGAGGAAAATCTATTCCCAAGTGGGCCGGACCGGAAAAATCATGGTATATATAACTTAAAAACAACAACTTCAGATTGTTTTCTTTGTTTTAATACGATCAACATACAACATAAAGCTGGAGCCTGAGGACAGTGTGTCCAAAATAGTACAAGCACAACATCACTATTAATCATAAAACACGTCAAGTTTATTTGAAAATTCTAAAGAAAAAGAACACACAAACACACAATGCCTCAGTGATTAACAGAACTGTTTCACAGATCACAGAACTATATCAGGGTGTCATTTCTCAGGCAGAAATGTAGATAAAAATTATGAAATCCTGTTCCCCAAACAAGTGCAAGAACCACAGAGTCAAGAATAGGCTAATTATACAAATAAAATCAATTAAAAACAATAGCACATCAACATAAAAACATATAAACATAAATCTGAAAGCGTTGCTCAAACTCCCGTAACAGTCCAGTTATTTTATCTTTGAACCGCTTCATGTCTGCCACATGTTGGGTCGCGCACACATTTTTCAGACAGGGGAAGTGAGCTGCATCACCACCGGCAAGTTGCGTCTCCCACAATGACAGCTTCAACTTGAAAGAACGTATGCTGTCATAATACTGCGTGACAACTTTGTTGCGCCCTTGCAGCTGTTGGTTCAAGTTATTCAGGCGGCAGGTAGCTTAGTGGGTAAGAGCGTTGTGCCAGTAACCGAAAGGTCGCTGGTTCTAATCCCAGAGCCGACTAGGTGAAAAATCTGTCGATGTGCCCTTGAGCAAGGCACTTAACCCTAATTGCTCCTGTAAGTCGCTCTGGATAAGAGCGTCTGCTAAATGACTAAAAATTTAAATGTAAAAAATTCAGGTGCTCTGTAAAATCCACCATAAATGCAAGGTCCGGCATCCATTCTGTGGAATGAAATTCTAACACTGGTTTGCCCTTTTCTTCCATGAACTGTTCAATTTCTTCTCGTAAATCAAAGAAACGCCTCAGCACAGCACCTCGGCTTAACCATCTTACCTCAGTGTGGTATGGCAGGCCATAGATGTGGTCTTTCTCTCTGAGAAGGCTGTCAAACTGACGGTGATTCAGGCTTCTGGATCGGATGAAATTAACAGTTTGGATGACCACCTTCATGACGTTATCCATCTTTAATGACTTGCAACACAAAGCCTCCTGGTGCAAAATACAGTGAAAAGTCAAAAAATCACGTCCTCCATTTGCAGATTGCACTTTCTCTCTGAACTTTGTCACAACGCCTGCTTTTTTCCCGATCATTGAGGGCGCACCATCTGTAGCCAGGCTGACAGCGCGGGACCAGTCCACTCCGACCCTGTCCAGCTGCTGTCGTTGTATCTGTCATCGGCACCAACTCCACTAACTCCTCGGTGACGGTCAATGTGTCATCAACTCCGCGGATGAAAAAATGGCCAGTTGTGCAACATCTGTAATGTCTGTGCTTTCATCAATTGCAACCGAAAACGCAATAAATGACTTTACTTTTTGCTTCAACTGGCTGTCCAAATCCACTGAAAGATCGGAAATCCTGTCTGCAACTGTGTTTCTTGTCAGGCTGATATTTGCAAAAGCCTGCCGCTTTTCAGGGCACACAATCTCCGCTGCCTTCATCATGCATGTTTTTACAAATTCACCCTCACTAAATGGTTTTGAAGCCACTGCGATTTCATTAGCAATGAGGTAGCTAGCTTTCACTGCAGCGTCACTGATGTCTCGGCTGTGAGTAAACACAGACTGCTGTTTCTTCAGACCCGCCAACAGTTCATTCACCTTCTCTCATCTCCGCTGTCCTTGAAAGTTGTCATATTTGTCGGCATGAAGACTCACATAGTGGTGACGAAGGTTATATTCTTTCAGCACTGCAACATGCTCTGAACACACCAAACATACAGCTTTCCCATTCAATTCCGTGATTAAATAGGATGACAATTTTTCTTGGAACACTCTGCACTCTGCGTCCACTTTTCTATTTTTTGACAGAGACATATTGGGGCAATGAGGGTGCCAAAGCACATAATGTTAAAAGTAGAAGCCCTAATAAATATCGCGGGCAAAACAAAGTAGCTCATTGGCTGCACGTGCTTGACCTACTTGCTCTGCCCCGGTATAAACAGTTTGCTTGCTTAACACAATTGCTATTGCGCCATCCAGTGGACGCAATTGGAACAGCAGTTTATTTTATTGAAAAATTGCAGCGCATTTTTATACTTAAAAAAAAAATCTCGCGGGCCGGATTAAACCCGTTTGCGGGCCTGATCCGGCCCGCGGGCCGTACGTTTGACACCCCTGCCTTAGCCCTATAGACAAGTTTTTGAGCCGTTTCCGCTCTACTTCCTGAACTCCTCCCGTCGATGCAATCCACTTCCGTTCTGCCGGGCTGGGTTTGTTTTGCTAGCTAGCTCCGTTGTACCGACAAAGCACTGATATCGCAGTGACAAAGAGGATATAAAAATTACAATTACAACATGAAGAAAAGTGGTTCGGGAACGACGTGTGCGGTAGTTGGTTGCAAAAACTCGAGAAAGCACCTGAAGGAGTGGTTAGATAGAGAGTGCTACGACCACAAACCAGCTACGAAGAGGCAATGTCCATGCGCTCCATTGTTTACATTTTTTCGCAAGCCTGATACCGACTCGGAATCAAGGACCTGGCTGAAGGCATTGAATCTAAAGAAACCACCCCTCAACGTTTTTTTTGTTCCTATCACTTTGTTGACCAAAAACCTACCAAGGATAATCCTTTCCCAGAGTTGTGGTTGGGATACAATCGCCCTCCCCAGCCAAAGAGGCGTCAACTCACCCAGCGGACCACTGCCTCCCCCCAGATAAAGAAACGCAGACTTGAATCTGAGGGTAAGTTCAGCAACTTTAGCTATGAAGCTGACAATACTGTTAATTATGAAGAAGTTGTCATACATTAACATTGCTACCGGTATTTTGCTAAGGCAGTTGATTGTTTTGGAGATGGGACAAACAATGCCCACGATAGCTACATCATTAATTGTGTGTGTGTGTGCCTGCGTGTGCCTTAGTCTACATCATAAATGCTGCTATAGCATAACAGTGCTCATCATGGTTTAGGAGATGGAGGTGTGGACATGGTGTTGGCTCGGTGATGGAGGAGGTATTAGCATTAAAGCAGAGCTGCAGGAGGCTATTCCCAGGGCAATTGAAAAGTGCTGCCATTGGTGAGGCAAGTGTGTTCTTCCTCCACTCTTCATGAGTCCTAAAGAGTGTCACCTCCTGTGCCGGTTCTGGAGTGGTAGAGGATGGCGGTGAAGTTGGTGGCGGCTGGTAGAGATCCTTCCTGTTGTGTCGTTTGAAGCGGACATACTTCATCTTCCTCTGACCAGCATTTCTTTTAGACCCAGCATTCCACTGGTTTTGTCTGTCTGTGCAGGCACGCCCGGTTTTCCCCTGTCTCACAGCATTTTCTACCTAGAGAGATATAGTAAAAACAGTGCATAGATATTATAATGGATTCACTGCACACATGTCATATGATGTAACACGAATATGAAGAAAATGCGTTATCATAATTCAATTCAATTATGAGCGCGCTTATCTAAACGGCACCTAAAAGCTGTCTCAAAGAACCAGCAAAAGTAATGATTATGAATATGTAAAATATTGCAATGAGACATTTTAATTGTTTATTCATAAACAAGTGTTCAGTTCGTGCATAAGCTCCAGTTCAGGCCGGAGCCTTATGTTGTCATTATCTATTGTCTGTCTGCTATATTTATTTTTTATTTATTAAATCCAGGAATTTGGTTAATGAAACATTTATTAAAATTAAGATACAATTAATACAAAACGAAATTCGCTTTAAAGGCTTTGTTCTTTCTGTTTTGAGGTGTCTGTGAAAGTTTGAAAGTCTTTAGTGCCGCTTTCAGAGCGCTCACGTCCGTAATGGAGAACTGTCGTAGGCCTAACATAGTTTTTTCCTCATAAATGCAAACACGAAAATTAAAACACAAAATAGTTTTTTTTTAAATAACAAATTGATGGATTTATAGCGTTTTGAAAAGAAGACATAGGCCTAGGCTACAATGGTCAAATAATTACCTTCCACAGGATCGCAGCTGAGTGGGAACAAGATCTCCCTGGTCCAGCAACACACGTACATCCCGCAGTTTTGACTTCTCCAGCTTCAGTTACCAGCACCCAAGCATTATGCCATGCATTGTTCAAACACTGGCTAGGCTCTACATTTGCTTTCAGATAAACAAAACGATCATGTTTGTATGACATGACACAACCGACTTTGTTGCTGTGCAGATATTGATATGCCTCGGAGGCTTTCAGATTGTCCATTGCTTTTCCATCTATTGCCATGGATTGCACGAAGTAGGAGCAAATCTTGCTGTACGTTATGTTGGGCCACGTCGTCATGTTATCCTCCCAGTTCTGCACTGAATTCGGGTGGAGGAGAATAGCGCCATCTCCAGTCAAAGTAGTAGAACCGTGTTCCCAAGCTAGCGTCGACATCGCTGTGTTTACACCGGCAAACGTTGTGCAAACAACTTCAGGCGGAAATGAAATGCATTTGTGTAGAGTTATGGCGCCACCCTGGATACAGCGCGTAAACTTGTGTATACATACAGTTGAATTCGGAAGTTTACATACACTTAGGTTGGAGTCATTAAATCTCGTTTTTCAACCACTCCACAAATGTCTTATTAACAAACTATCGTTTTGGCAAGATGGTTAGGACATGTACTTTGTGCATGACACAAGTAATTTTTCCAACAATTGTTTACAGACAGATTATTTCACTTAATTCACTGTATCACAATTCCAGTGGGTCACTAAATTGACTGTGCCTTTTAACAGCTTGGAAAATTCCAGAAAATGATGTCATGGCTTTAGAAGCTTCTGATAGGCTAATTGACATCATTTTAGTCAATTGGAGGTGTACCTGCTGATGTATTTCAAGGCCTACCTTCAAACTCAGTGCCTCTTCAAATCAAATTGTATTGGTCACATGCGCCGAATACAACAGGTGTAGACATTACAGTAAAATGCTTACTTACAGCCCTTAACCAACAATGCATTTATTTTTTAATAAAAAAAGTAAAATAAAACAACAACAAAAAAGTGTTGAGAAAAAAAGAGCAGAAGTAAAATAATAATAATAATAATAATAATAAAATAACAGTAGGGAGGCTATATATACAGGGGGGTACCGGTGCAGAGTCAATGTGCGGGGGCACCGGCTAGTTGAGGTAGTTGAGGTAATATGTACATGTGGGTAGAGTTAAAGTGACTATGCATAAATAATTACAGCCTCTTTGCTTGACATCATGGGAAAATCAAAAAAAATCAGCCAAGACCTCAGGATTCTTTTTTTGTAGACCTCAACAAGTCTGGTTCATCCTTGGGAGCAATTTCCAAACGCCTGAAGGTACCATGTTCATCTGTACAAACAATAGTAAGCAAGTATAAACACCATGGGACCACGCAGCCATCATACCGCTCAGGAAGTTGTCAAGAAAGTGAGTTTGTGTTCATACTGGACCTCTCGCCCCCACCTACCGTCAACCAATCATGTCAATGCTGAGCTATATGGAGCCCTCTGCATTGTTACAACATTTTGGCTGCTCACAGTGATGCCCTATGGAGCTCAATTTGGCCTCTGCATGCCTCTGGAGGCTCTGCAATTGCGTCACACCATCCATATGGTGCCTCCGACCACATTTTTTGGATAAAACATAAATTGGCTCTGGCATTTCAACAGTGGCATGCGCAGCACCAGGGAGACATGCACTTAACCAAATCCCATACGTTAATCTTAAAATATAACTTTATTCTCAAAATGTTGACTTTATTCTCTAAATTAAATTTCAAGTTTATTCTCTAAATATTGCCACTTTATTCTCAAAATGTAATTTTTACTTTATTCTCAAAATATTGCCACTTTTCTAAAGTACTGTTGTGCAAAAAATAAGAATCCAAGTAACACCACTCATCGCTGTTTTTTTATATATATATTTTTATCTTCACTTGGCCCTAATACTCTTCCATACATCTAGACATGACCTCTGAGAAGAGTGGAAGGAAGATGGCGGAAACTGATGTATTGTTTGAAACTGCTGGTGAGTTGGGTGAAGATGAGAGCACGGAGAAAGGAAATAAAGTTGTGGTGGAAATTAGGAAACCCCTAGACTCTCTTTTCTTTCAGAGTGAGGGTTTTGGACCAACGTAACCTGGGAGATCCTTTTGAAGTTTCGTTAAATGGTTGAAGTGGCATCAGTGAGGGTAACAAGAAGTGGGCTTATTTTGAGTTTACAGCTGAGGCATTGCAATAAATCCTGTCAAAGGATGTTCTGCCCTCACAGGCCCCTGAGCCTGCATAGGGATATGACTTTAATTGGAATGTTACTGAAGGAGTGGGATGATTTTTTTATTCTATAGTTTACCACCCGTACTGTAGGTGGCGGCATGCACCTCTAACGATTGTTTGGGGATCGCCATAATACCATAGAAGAAGAAAATACTTCGTTTGGAAAGAACATCAATCAATCGTAAGGCTTGCGGTTGCAGGTAATTAACAAGTGTTACTTGTAGAAGCCAACCTCGTATATTGGCCTCATCCAATAATTTCGTCATGATGGATCAGCGCTTACCAAAAAGGCTGCAACCTGCCGCGAACCAGGAAGGGAACATTCCTCCCATGCTAATAGCTAGCCAACTAACGTAAAGCTAAAGCTACTGTAGATCCTTTTCATATAAATTATCCACAATAATCAATCAATATCAAGCCGCATTTCCCTAATATGCATGTGAACGAATAGATTGTATATAATTTATGTGATTGGCATGCAAGACTCAATTGTGTAGACCGGCCTTGTGTTAGTGAATGGTGTTAGGCTAACGTAAACTAGCCAGTAAGCTACAAAACAATGCAGATTCGTTTTCGCTCATTCCTACAACATTGATTGTGCAGTAGTGATGGGAAGTTCGGCTCGATACTGACTCTGATCTTTTTGATTCGTTAAGTTAAAACCCCCCAGAATCTTTCGATTAATTTCGCTAATTTGAGTCAGTAATGCACAGAGCACGCAGACCCCCTACCGGCGAACGATGAACTGAAAACTCGAAAGAGTACATTCTACAATGAAAACGTGTTAGTTTGTCACTTTCATGAGGTTGGAGTTAATAACATGTTCAACTACTTAAAGATGCAATATGGAGAAATCGCTCCACCATTTCCTGGTTGCTAAAATTATAATAGATCGCCTAATTTCAGTTTGTGACAAAACAAGCAGTCATTGTGTAGAGAATCATTGTACCATCTAAACCTCTGTGAAATATATTTTCCATAACCAAAAATATTGTATTTTCTGCTGTATGAAGCTGGTGTACAAAACCGAAAGTAAAAGATGCAAAAACGAAAGGTAAGAACGAGAAGCAGAGAAATAGCTCACATAGAACAGATCTACCGCTTCTTATACTTGCTTTAAAAGATAATTACATATCTATAACACATTTACATTTTAGCAGACGCTCTTATCCAGAGCGACTTACAGTTAGCGCATACATTATTTTATCGAACCCACAACCCTGGCGTTGCAAACGCCATGCTCTACCAACTGAGCTACATCCCCTGCCGGCCATTCCCTCCCCTACCCTGGACGACGCTGGGCCAATTGTGCGCCGCCCCATGGGTCTCCCGGTCGCGGCCTGCTACGACAGAGCCTGGATTCGAACCAGGATCTCTAGTGGCACAGCTAGCACTGCGATGCAGTGCCTTAGACCACTGCGCCACTCGGGAGATAACACATATTCCTATTTTAATTGGTCTGGTCGCCCAAAAAGTTACATATTGCAGCTTTAAGACACTGGCTCCAATCTAGGTTGTCTGTTTTGGTTCTACAAAGCTGTGTCCATAACATTCAATAATCAATTAATTGCATTAATTCTTGCACAATGCAATCAATTATCAGTTCTAAATATGTATTTTTCTACTCTATCCCCATTATCTATTTTCCTGCGTGCATATGACAGACATTTTGGACTGACCAATGTAGATATTTTCAAATACATGCAACTTAAAAGTTTCGTATCATGAAATGTTGATTTGAAAATCTTTTGGACATCTGAGCAATCTTGAGGGAACCCTATTTGAGTCAGAAAAGGATATGCGTATGATAGGTAAGATATATACAAAACTTTGCGGAGAGACTATACAACTAACAATTTCTTAGAAAAATATATATATACAAAACTACTGGAGTCAAGACTTGAAAATAACTTATATTGGCACATGATGGAGGGAATGTTGGAATAATGGCACCGGAGGAGATGGCTTCCGTTTTACGGCCCCCTAACCAATTGTGCTATTATGTGTGTTTTTTCTCGTTATTTGTAATTTATTCTGTACATAATGTTTCTGCCACCGTCTCTTATGACCAAAAAGAGCTTCTGGATATCAGGACAGCGATTACTCA
Organism: Coregonus clupeaformis; assembly: GCF_020615455.1. Classification (NCBI taxonomy): domain Eukaryota; kingdom Metazoa; phylum Chordata; class Actinopteri; order Salmoniformes; family Salmonidae; genus Coregonus; species Coregonus clupeaformis. The sequence continues at coordinate 39,976,685 of NC_059193.1, forward strand.
CCTCGTATTGGACGAAGATTTTTGTTCAACGAGTCGGACGCGAAGGATATTCTACATTTACATTACATTTACGTCATTTAGCAGACGCTCTTATCCAGAGCGACTTACAAATTGGTGCATTCACCTTATAGCCAGTGGGATAACCACTTTACAATATTTTTATTAATTTTTTGGGGTGGGGTAAGGGGGGGTAGAAGGATTACTTTATCCTATCCCAGGTATTCCTTAAAGAGGTGGGGTTTCAAGTGTCTCCGGAAGGTGGTGAGTGACTCCGCTGTCCTGGCGTCGTGAGGGAGCTTGTTCCACCATTGGGGTGCCAGAGCACCGAACAGTTTTGACTGGGCTGAGCGGGAACTGTGCTTCCGCAGAGGTAGGGGGCCAGCAGGCCAGAGGTGGATGAACGCAATCCCCTCGTTTGGGTGTAGGGACTGATCAGAGCCTGAAGGTACGGAGGTGCCGTTCCCCTCACAGCTCTGTAGGCAAGCACCATGGTCTTGTAGCAGATGCGAGCTTCAACTGGAAGCCAGTGGAGTGTGCGGAGGAGCGGGGTGACGTAAGAGAACTTGGGAAGGTTGAACACCAGACGGGCTGCGGCATTCTGGATGAATTGTAGGGGTTTAATGGCACAGGCAGGGAGCCCAGCCAACAGCGAGTTGCAGTAATCCAGACGGGAGATGACAAGTGCCTGGATTAGGACCTGTGCCTCTTCCTGTGTAAGGCAGGGTCGTACTCTCCGAATGTTGTGGAGCATGAACCTACAGGATCGGGTCACCGCCTTGATGTTAGCGGAGAACAACAGGGTGTTGTCCAGGGTCACGCCAAGGCTCTTTGCACTCTGGGAGGAGGACACAACGGAGTTGTCAACCGTGATGGCGAGATCATGGAACGGGCAGTCCTTCCCTGGGAGGAAGAGCAGCTCCGTCTTGCCGAGGTTCAGCTTGAGGTGGTGATCACAGCGCTAGCTGTGCCACTAGAGATCCTGGTTCGAATCCAGGCTCTGTCGTAGCCGGCCGCGACCGGGAGACCCATGGGGCGGCGCACAATTTGCCCAGCGTTGTCCAGGGTAGGGGAGGGAATGGCAGGCAGGGATGTAGCTCAGTTGGTAGAGCATGGCGTTTGCAACGCCAGGGTTGTGGGTTCGATTCCCACGGGGGGGCCAGTATGAAAAAATAATGTATGCACTCACTAACTGTAAGTCGCTCTGGATAAGAGCGTCTGCTAAATGACACACTGATATGTCTGCCAGACATGCAGAGATGCGATTCGCCACCTGGTTATCAGAAGGGGGAAAGGAGAAGATTAGTGTGTTGTCTGCGTAGCAATGATAGGAGAGGCCATGTGAGGATATGACAGAGCCAAGTGACTTGGTGTATAGCGAGAATAGGAGAGGGCCTAGAACTGAGCCCTGGGGGACACCAGTGGTGAGAGCACGTGGTGCGGAGACAGCTTCTCGCCACGCCACTTGGTAGGAGCGACCGGTCAGGTAGGACGCAATCCAAGAGTGAGCCGCGCCGGAGATGCCCAGCTCGGAGAGGGTGGAGAGGAGGATCTGATGGTTCACAGTATCAAAGGCAGCAGACAGGTCTAGAAGGAGCAGAGGAGAGAGAGTTAGCTTTAGCAGTGCGGAGAGCCTCCGTGACACAGAGAAGAGCAGTCTCAGTTGAATGACCAGTCTTGAAACCTGACTGGTTTGGATCAAGAAGGTCATTCTGAGAGAGATAGCAAGAGAGTTGGCTAAAGACGGCACGCTCAAGAGTTTTGGAGAGAAAAGAAAGAAGGGATACTGGTCTGTAGTTGTTGACATCAGAGGGATCAAGTGTTGGTTTTTTGAGAAGGTGTGCAACTCTCGCTCTCTTGAAGATGGAAGGGATATAGCCAGCGATCAAGGATGAGTTGATGAGCGAGGTGAGGTAAGGGAGAAGGTCACCGGAGATGGTCTGGAGAAGAGAGGAGGGGATAGGGTCAAGCGGGCAGGTTGTTGGGCGGCCGGCCGTCACAAGTCGCAAGATTTTATCTGGAGAGAGAGGGGAGAAAGAAGTCAAAGCATAGGGTAGGGCAGTGTGAGCAGGACCAGCAGTGTCATTTGACTTAACAAACGAGGATCGGATGTCATCAACCTTCTTTTCAAAATGGTTGACGAAGTCATCCACAGAGAGGGAGGAGGGGGAGGAGGATTCAGCAGGGAGGAGAAGGTGGCAAAGAGCTTCCTAGGGTTAGAGGCAGATGCTTGGAATTTAGAGTGGTAGAAAGTGGCTTTAGCAGCAGAAACAGATGAAGAAAATGTAGAGAGGAGGGAGTGAAAAGATGCCAGGTCCGCAGGGAGTCTAGTTTTCCTCCATTTCCGCTCGGCTGCCCGGAGCCCTGTTCTGTGAGCTCGCAATGAGTCATCAAGCCACAGAGCAGGAGGGGAGGACCGAGCCGGCCGGGAGGATAGGGGACATAGAGAGTCAAAGGATGCAGAAAGGGTGGAGAGGAGGTTTGAGGAGGCAGAATCAGGAGATTGGAGGGAGAAAGATTGAGCAGAGGGAAGAGATGATAGGATGGAAGAGGAGAGCGTAGCGGGAGAGAGAGAGCGAAGGTTGCGAAGGCACATTACCATCTGAGTAGGGGCAGAGTGAGTAGTGTTGGAGGAGAGCGAGAGAGAAAATGATACAAAGTAGTGGTCGGAGACATGGAGGGGAGTTGCAGTGAGATTAGTAGAAGAACAGCATCTAGTAAAGATGAGGTCAAGCGTATTGCCTGCCTTGTGAGTAGGGGGGGACGGTGAGAGGGTGAGGTCAAAAGAGGAGAGGAGTGGAAAGAAGGAGGCAGAGAGAAATGAGTCAAAGGTAGACGTAGGGAGGTTGAAGTCACCCAGAACTGTGAGGGGTGAGCCATCCTCAGGAAAGGAACTTATCAAGGCGTCAAGCTCATTGATGAACTCTCCAAGGGAACCTGGAGGGCGATAAATGACAAGGATGTTAAGCTTGAATGGGCTAGTGACTGTGACAGCATGGAATTCAAATGAGGAGATAGACAGATGGGTCAGGGGAAAAAGAGAGAATGTCCACTTGGGAGAGATGAGGATTCCTGTGCCACCACCCCGCTGACCAGATGCTCTCGGGGTATGCGAGAACACATGGTCAGACGAGGAGAGAGCAGTAGAAGTAGCAGTGTTTTCAGTGGTAATCCATGTTTCCGTCAGCGCCAAGAAGTCGAGGGACTGGAGGGTAGCATAGGCTGAGATGAACTCTGCCTTGTTGGCAGCAGAACGGCAGTTCCAGAGGCTGCCGGAGACCTGGAACTCCACGTGGGTGGTGCGTGCAGGGACCACCAGGTTAGAGAGGCAGCAGCCATGCGGTGTGAGGCGTTTGTATAGCCTGTGCGGAGAGGAGAGAACAGGGATAGACAGAGGCATAGTTGACAGGCTACAGAAAATGGCTACAATAATGCAAAGGAGATCGGAATGAAATGAACTAAACATCTGGGAAAGGAGAGAGCGGGGCCTCCCTCACTTACGTTTCACTGAAACACCCAAATATAACTCTCCCAACTTCCACCTCAGAAACTATAATTGTTGTAAACTACAGCGGTTCAATGTTTCCTAGGAATATACTAACTTAGTTTATTCAGCTAGCTAACTTGGTACAGTATTCTTCCGTAAAAATCGTCCAGGGCACCTAGTCATATGACGCCACAGTCAACTAGCATGCCGGACTCCAACAACACGGTTTAGCACCAATACTCGGCCACAACAAACCACCAGTGTGTCAACACACCAAGCAGATCATTCGTGTCCGTGTCTAACGTTGTGGGTTAGTCCCGACAGCTTGAGGTAGTCCGTCGTCAACTTATTCAGCCAGTTTGTTAGCTAGAATAGTTAGCATACTAGCTAGCCATTGCTTTCAGACAACGAAGAAACCCCCCCCTCCCACGGCACGAACACACAGAGAGAGCCAAGCTAACGTTAACTAGTCACCCATGTCCCGAATTCCCTTGAACGACTCTGGCTACCAGTATGTAAAAACAAAACACAAATGTATGTTATAACTTACCCCTAGCAGCTACTGTTTATTTTTATTTTATTTCTCCTTTATTTAACCAGGTAAACCAGTTGAGAACAAGTTCTCATTTACAACTGCGACCTGGCCAAGATAAAGCAAAGCAGTGCGATAAAAACAACAACACAGAGTTACATATGGGGTAAAACAAAACAAAGTCAAAAATACATATAATATACAGTGTGTGCAAATTTAGCAAGTTATGGAGGTAAGGCAATAAAATAGGCTATAGTGCAAAATAATTACAATTAGTATTAACACTGGAATGATAGATGTGCAAGAGATGATGTGCAAATAGAGATACTGGGGTACAAATGAGCAAAATAAATAACAATATAGGGATGAGGTAGTTGGGCGGGCTAATTTCAGATGGGCTGTGTACAGGTGCAGTGATCGGTAAGGTGCTCTGACAACTGATGCTTAAAGTTAGTGAGGGAGATAAGTGTCTCCAGCTTCAGAGATTTTTGCAATTTGTTCCAGTCATTGGCAGCAGAGAACTGGAAGGAATTGCGGCCAAAGGAGGTGTTGGCTTTGGGGATGACCAGTGAGATATACCCGCTGGAGCGCAGACTACGGGTGGGTGTTGCTATGGTGACCAATGAGCTAAGATAAGGCGGGGATTTGCCTAGCAGTGATTTATAGATGGCCTGGAGCCAGTGGGTTTGGCGACGAATATGTAGTGAGGACCAGCCAACAAGAGCGTACAGGTCACAGTGGTGGGTATTATATGGGGCTTTGGAGACAAAACGGATGGCACTGTGATAGACTACATCCAATTTGCTGAGTAGAGTGTTGGAGGCTATTTTGTAAATGACATCGCCGAAGTCAAGGATCGGTAGGATAGTCAGTTTTACGAGGGCATGTTTGGCAGCATGAGTGAAGGAGGCTTTGTTGCGAAATAGGAAACCGATTCTAGATTTAACTTTGGATTGGAGATTCTTAATGTGAGTCTGGAAGGAGAGTTTACAGTCTAACCAGACACCTAGATATTTGTAGTTGTCCACATACTCTAGGTCAGACCCGTCGAGAGTAGTGATTCTAGTCGGGTGGGCGGGTGCAAGCAGCGTTCGGTTGAAGAGCATGCATTTAGTTTTACTAGTGTTTAAGAGCAGTTGGAGGCTACTGAAGGAGTGTTGTATGGAATTGAAGCTCGTTTGGAGGTTTGTTAACACAGTGTCCAATGAAGGGCCAGATGTATACAAAATGGTGTCGTCTGCGTAGAGGTGGATCTGAGAGTCACCAGCAGCAAGAGCGACGTCATTGATATACACAGAGAAAAGAGTCGGCCCAAGAATTTAACCCTGTGGCACCCCCATAGAGACTGCCATAGGTCCAGACAACAGGCCCTCCGATTTGACACATTGAACTCTATCTGAGAAGTAGTTGGTGAACCAGGCGAGGCAGTCATTTGAGAAACCAAGGCTATTTAGTCTGCCAATAAGAATGCGGTGGTTGACAGAGTCGAAAGCCTTGGCCAGGTCAATGAAAACGGCTGCACAGTACTGTCTATTATCGATCGCGGTTATAATATCGTTTAGGACCTTCAGCGTGGCTGAAGTGCACCCATGACCAGCTCGGAAACCGGATTGCATAGCGGAGAAGGTACGGTGGGATTCGAAATGGTCGGTGATCTGTTTGTTGACTTGGCTTTCAAAAACTTTTGAAAGGCAGGGCAGGATGGATATGGGTCTGTAACAGTTTGGATCTAGAGTGTCACCCCCTTTGAAGAGGGGGGATGACCGCGGCAGCTTTCCAATCTCTGGGGATCTCAGACGTTACGAAAGAGAGGTTGAACAGGCTAGTAACAGGGGTTGCGACAATTTCGGCGGCTAGTTTTAGAAAGAAAGGGTCCAGATTGTCTAGCCCAGATGATTTGTAGGGGTCCAGATTTTGCAGCTCTTTTAGAACATCAGCTGTCTGGATTTGTGTGAAGGAGAAGCGGGGGGGGCATGGGCAAGTTGCAGCGGAGGGTGCAGAGCTGGTGGCCGGGGTAGTGGTAGCCAGGTGGAAAGCATGGCCAGCCGTAGCAAAATGCTTGTTGAAATTCTCGATTATTGTAGATTTATCGGTGGTGATAGTGTTTCCTAGCCTCAGTGCAGTGGGCAGCTGGGAGGAAGTGCTCTTATTTTCCATGGACTTTACAGTGTCCCAAAACTTTTTTGGAGTTAGTGCTACAGGATGCAAATTTCTGTTTGAAAAAGTTAGCCTTTGCTTTCCTAACTGCTTGTGTATATTGGTTCCTAACTTCCCTGAAAAGTTGCATATCGCGGGGGCTATTTGATGCTAATGCAGTACGCCACAGGATGTTTTTGTGCTGGTCAAGGGCAGTCAAGTCTGAGGAGAACCAGGGGCTATATCTGTTCTTAGTTCTGTATTTTTTTAATGGGGCATGTCTATTTAAGATTGAGAGGAAATTACTTTTAAAGAACAACCAGGCATCCTCTACTGACGGAATGAGATCTATATCCATCCAGGATACCTGGGCCAGGTCAATTAGGAAGGCCTGCTCGCTGAAGTGTTTTTGGGAGCGTTTGACAGTGATGAGGGGTGGTCGTTTGACCGCGGACCCGTTACGGACGCAGGCAATAAGGCAGTGATCGCTGAGATCCTGGTTGAAGACAGCGGAGGTGTATTTAGAGGGTAAGTTAGTCAGGATGATATCTATGAGGGTACCCATGTTTACGGATTTAGGGTTGTACCTGGTAGGTTCGTTGATAATTTGTGTGAGATTGAGGGCATCTAGTTTAGATTGTAGGATGGCCGGGGTGTTAAGCATATCCCAATTTAGGTCACCAAGCAGTACGAACTCTGAGGATAGATGGGGGCAATCAATTCACATATGGTGTCCAGGGCACAGCTGGGGGCTGAGGGGGTCTGTAGCAAGCGGCAACAGTGAGAGATTTATTTCTGGAAAGGTGGATTTTTAGAAGTAGAAGCTCAAACTGTTTGGGCACAGACCTGGATAGTATGATGGAGCTCTGCAGGCTATCTCTACAGTAGATTGCAACTCCACCCCCCTTTGGCAGTTCTATCTAGACGGAAAATGTTATAGTTGGGGATGGAAATTTCAGAATTTTTGGTGGCCTTCCTAAGCCAGGATTCAGACACTGCTAGAACATCAGGGTTGGCGGAGTGTGCTAACGCAGTGAATAACTCAAACTTAGGAAGGAGGCTTCTGATATTTATGTGCAGAAAACCAAGACTTTTACGGTTACAGAAGTCAACAAATGATAGCTCCTGGGGAGTAGGAGTGATACTGGGGGCTGCAGGGCCTGGGTTAGCCTCTACATCACCAGAGGAACAGAGGAGGACTAGAATAAGGATACGACTAAAGGCTTTAAGAACTGGTCTTCTAGTGCGTTGGATACATAGAATAAAGGGGGCAGTTCTCCGGGCGTTGTAGAAAAGATTCAGGGCATTATGTACAGAAAAGGATATGGAAGGATATGAGTACAGTTCAGGTAACCCTAAGCGTTGGGTAACAATGAAAGAGATAGCGTCATTGGAGGCACCGATTGAGCCGGTCTCGGCGTGTATGGGGGGTGGAACAAAGGAACTATATGAGGCAGTTTGAGAGGGACTAGGGGTTCTACAGTGAAATTGTATAATAAGAACTAACCCAAACAGCAATAGGCAAGGCATAATTGACATGGGAGAGAGGCATAAAGCAGTCACAGGTGTTATTAGAGAGAGCTAAGATACAACTGGAAATAGTGATAACGTTTGGGCTAAGACTAAACAGAATAAACAGGACAGGGTACCGTGGAACAGTCCAGCAGGCATCAGCTGTGCAGCTGAGTGATCATAAGGTCCAGTGAACAGCAATATGTGAGTCCGAGAGCAGTTCAAATTGGTGCTTCAGCACAGCTAGCAGGGAGCACAGTTGTAGTTTGCGTGTGCTAGCGGGCCGGGGCTGGCAGATGGATCTTCGTGGTCGTCGCAACGGGAAGCCTGTTGAAACCACATCAGACTATTTTGTCGGCAAACCAGTCGTGTTGGATCGGCGGGGCTCCTTGTCAACACTAGGTGGTCCCGTCCGGTTGACAGAGCGGTAGATAGCCGGGAGATGGGCCTAGCTCAGGATGATTAGCCAGACCACAGCGTCCATTTAGTTGAAGCTAGCTGGTAGCGATGAATCCGGAGTTAAAGGTCCAGTGATTCAGTGATTCCGGCAGAAAAACTGATATGTTCTGGGTCGATAACGCGCTGTGCAGACTGGCCGAATATCCGGTGATTAATATCCAGTGATTGAATTAATCCCGCAGAAAAAAATCCAATGTTCTGGGTGAAATACCGCTAACTGTGGCTAATAGCAAGTAGCTAGTTAGCTGGCTAGCTGGCTAGCTAGTTTCAACTGGAGATTCTAGATAAAAGGTAAGTCAATAATAGAATCCGTTCCACATTGAGTGAGGCGGGTTGCAGGAAAGTATATTTTGTAGAAGGATGAAAAGTCTGATAGGGAAATATGTACGAAAAATACAAAAAAAACAGGGTATTTACAGGCTATTTACAGACACACGACAAAAACAGAACTGCACTACTTCGCCATCTTGGATTCGATCCTGTAATTATCCTGTTAGCTAGCCAAGTGCAAAGCTAGCCACTGGATTGACTCAGCCAGTTCGCGTCTGTTCGCTAGGTCGTTCCAGCTATTGTTTAGTAGCCATCCAGGTAGCAACAAGCTAGCTAAATTTCAAGCACAGTAGCCACTTACTACCTAACGTTAACGCTTCAGACAATGAGGTTAGAAAAACAGCTGAATGGTAGGCATTATTGTATGTAATTATTGTAGGCAGCTATCTGGCGTAATTACAGGTACTCTCAGGCGTGAAACAACTATCCACAGTTGCTAATAGTTACCAGTAGGTACCCGCTAGCTAGTCCAGGTAGTGGGTTAGCTAGCTTCGTGCTCCACCTGGCTCAGCCGAATACAATACTAACCTACAATAATTACATACAACCACCCACGATAACTACCTACAATACCTAACTACAATCTAAATACATAGTTTAAGCTTTACTCGACAAAGCCCAAACTATGTATATAAGCCATATAAGCCAAGCTTACCTCCCGCCAGAGAGAGACACAACCTCACCTGACGACGAAGAGTTTAAGACCAGCTTATACAGACACCCGACAAGGCCCAAATCGCCGTCATTCGCATGAGAAAGAGACAGAGATATCGTGGACATAGGTCGGGGTGCCTTGTAAGGATCCGATGGCGAGCGAGTACTCTGCCTCTACCATCAGTCCTATTAGCCAACGTACAATCATTTGAAAACAAAATAGATGACCTAGGATCACGGATATCCTACCAACAGGACATTAAAAACTGTAATATCTTAGGTTTCACTGAGTCGTGGCTGAACGACGACATGGATAACATACAGCTGGCGGGATATACGCTACATCGGCAGGATAGAACGGCTGACTCCGGTAAGACAAGGGGTGGCGGTCTGTGTATATTTGTAAACAACAGCTGGTGCACAAAATCTAATACTAAGGAAGTATTAAGGTTTTGCTCGCCTGAGGTAGAGTATCTCTTGATAAGCTGTAGACCACACTATTTACCAAGAGAGTTTTCAGCTATATTTTTTGTAGCTGTCTATTTACCACCACAAACCGATGCTGGCACTAAGACTGCACTCAATGAGCTGTATAAGCCATAAGCAAACAGGAAAACACTCATCCAGAGGCAGCGCTCCTAGTGGCCGGGGACTTTAATGCAGCGAAACTTAAATCTGTTCTACCTAATTTCTACCAGCATGTTAAATGTGCAACCAGAGGAAAAAGCACTCTAGACCACCTTTACTCCACACACAGAGACGCGTACAAAGCTCTCCCTCGCCCTCCATTTGACAAATCTGACCATAATTCTATCCTCCTGATTCCTGCTTATAAGCAAAAACTAAAGCGGGAAGCACCAGTGACTCGGCTAATAAGAAAGTGGTCAGATGACGCAGATGCTAAGCTACAGGACTGTTTTGCTAGCACAGACTGGAATATGTTCTGTGATTCTTCCGATGGCATTGAGGAGTACACCACATCAGTCACTGGCTTCATCAATAAGTGCATCGATGACGTCCCCCCAACAGTGACCGTACGTACATACCCCAACCAGAAGCCATGGATTACAGGCAACATCCGCACTGAGCTAAAGGGTAGAGCTTCAGCTTTCAAGGAGCAGGACTCTAACCCGGAAGCTTATAAGAAATCCCGCTATGCCCTCCGACGAACCATCAAACAGGCAAAGAGTCAATACAGGACTAAGATTGAATCGTACTACACCGGCTCCTACGCTCGTCGGATGTGGCAGGGCTTGCAAACTATTACAGACTACAAAGGGAAGCACAGCCGCGAGCTGCCCAGTGACACGAGCCTACTAGACGAGCTAAATCACTTCTATGCTTGCTTCGAGGCAAGCAACACTGAAGCATGCATGAGAGCATCAGCTGTTCCAGATTACTATGTGATCACGCTCTCCATAGCCGATGTGAGTAAGACTTTTAAGCAGGTCAACATTCACAAGGCCGAAGGGCCACACGGATTACCAGGACGCGTACTCCGAGCATGTGCTGACCAACTGGCAAGTGTCTTCACTGACATTTTCAACATGTCCCTGACTGAGTCTGTAATACCAACATGTTTCAAGCAGACCACCATAGTCCCTGTGCCCAAGAACACTAAGGTAACCTGCCTAAATGACTACCGACCCGTAGCACTCACGTCTGTAGCCATGAAGTGCTTTGAAAGGCTGGTCATGGCTCACATCAACACCATTATCCCAGAAACCCAGATGATGCAATCTCTATTGCACTCCACACTGCCCTTCCCCACCTGGACAAGAGGAACACCTACGTGAGAATGCTATTCATGGACTACAGCTCAGTGTTCAACACCATAGTGCCCTCAAAGCTCATCACTAAGCTAAGGACCCTGGGACTAAACACCTCTCTCTGCAACTGGATCCTGGACTTCCTGACGGGCCGCCCCAGGTGGTAAGGGTAGGTAACAACACATCTGCCACACTGATCCTCAACACTGGGGCCCCTCACGGGTGCGTGCTCAGTCCCCTCCTGTACTCCCTGTTCACCCATGACTGCATGGCCAGGCACGATTCCAACACCATCATTAAGTTTGCTGACGACACAACAGTGGTAGGCCTGATCAACGATGAGACAGCCTATAGGGAGGACGTCAGAGACCTGGCCGTGTGGTGCCAGGATAACAACCTCTCCCTCAATGTGATCAAGACAAAGGAGATGATTGTGGACTACAGGGGAAAAAAAGAGGACTGAGCACACCCCCATTCTCATTGACGGGGCTGTAGTTGAACAGGTTGAGAGCTTCAAGTTCCTTGGTGTCCACATCACCAACGAACTTTCATGGTCCAAACATACCAAGACAGTCGTGAAGCGGGCACGACAAAGCCTATTCCCCCTCAGGAGACTGAAAAGATTTGGCATGGGTCCTCAGATCCTCAAAAAGTTATACAGCTGCACCATCGAGAGCATCCTGACTGGTTGCATCACCGCCTGGTATGGCAACTACTCGGCCTCCGACCGCAAGGCACTACAGAGGGTAGTGCGTACTGCCCAGTACATCACTGGGGCTAAGCTTCCTGCCATCCAGGACCTCTATACCAGGCGGTGTCAGAAGAAGGCCCTCAAAATTGTCAAAGATTCCAGCCACCCTAGTCATAGACTGTTCTATCTGCTACCGCACGGCAAGCGGTACCGGAGCGCAAAGTCTAGGTCCAAAAGGCTTCTTAACAGCTTCTACCCCCAAGCCTTAAGACTCCTGAACAGCTTATCATGGCTACCCAGACTATTTGCGTTGTCCCCCCCACCCCACCCCCTCCTTTACGCTGCTGCTACTTCTGTTTATTATCTATGCATAGTCACTTTAACTCTACCCACATGCACATATTACCTCAATTACCTCGACTAACCTGTGCCCCCGCACATTGACTCTGTACCGGTAACCCCTGTATATAACTAACTAAATGTACGCTTAATCCAGTACAAGCTAATGTGTAGTATTTATTACACGTGACAAAATTCACAAATTCTACAGCACAGCGCCAGTCAGGTCTTAAGTATAAAAAGAACAATGACTCAATAATCCATGCTGTCTGGGAATGCTAGAATGTCCAAAAGTTATGAGCGGCATTAGAAAGTTGGCGGTCATAAGTATTACAATGTAAATGTACTATTAATCCGTCTGTCTGCACATTTCAAGACATGGCATATGAGGGTGCAGTGAGATACCCGATGGATTGGACGATACTTTTTTCGTCAATCATCTTGGAAAAAAAGGTATGCTTAACTGGAAATCAACTAATCCTCCATCGTTAACACAATGGAAGGTGAAATGCTTTACCTAAATGTTGACAGTGCGTGGGCGATGGAGTGAAACAAAATGGTGCAGTTTGAGGCCATGCGGTGGAGAGTGATACGGGCGTTGGCGAAGGGGGTGTGAGCAGGTGGGTCTGGGCAGGGGTGATCTTGTGTATGTTTGTGTGCGTCTGTAAAAAAATGGCAGACAGTTAGTTGGTGGTTGCAGCACGTCTCTGTAGTCGCTGAACCGGAGGAGCGTGTATTCATTCTGCTGTAGGATTCATTGCGGCCAGCACTAGCAGGTCAAACGAACGACTAAAATGAATGAGTCACTCAGTAAAACGAATCATGATTCTCGAGTCAGTAAAAAGAGTAATTCAAAAAGAACGAATCGTTCGCGAACTGCACATCACTATTGTATAGACCTTGACTTTTATTTTCAATTAAGGCTATAGTTAGTTAGCTAGCTAGCTAGCTAGCAATGTAGTTAGTTTGCCAACTTTTTTATTCACCACACTAGCATGTAGAACAGCTAGCATAATAGGTAGCTGACTCCCACCTGCCTTTAAAGAGCGACTGCCCATAAAAAGCAACTTCTCGTTTTGAAAATGTCCTATGTGCCATCGAAATAAGTCAGAAACATTTATTATAGTGTCAAAATTGACTACAAAGTGTAAATAGGGTACTTTTTGGTCATAAAGTCAGCCTCGTCCAAAACTGAGATTTGTGAGATGATAGGAAAAAATGTGTATGTCACCGAATGAAGGTTACCGTAACAGTTTTCTGTGGGTTGGGTTTATTTTAATCCTGCCCACAACTGGCAGCTTCACGCAACCTGTAATGCCCATGGTCAATTTGGTTTGACATTAAATATCCCTATGGGGCTGGTTAGGGACCATCAGTAAATTACACAATGTACATGGGACAATATTTTAAAAGGTCAATAGCTCCAAATTTCAATGACTTAAAAACCTCCAACTACAAATTGTAGTGATTCATATACAAATATTGAAAGCATTTGAGACAACTAAAAGGTGTGCAACATGAAAATATTGTCAGATTTCCATTTTGTAATTTGACAGCCCCTATCTATCCCCAGAGATAGTCTATCCAAAGTCAAACACATTTTACCACGGTCAGACACGAGGTGGCTGAAGCTAATTGGCTAAATCATTTGGCTAACTCTTCCCACCTGCGAACACACAAGAGACATCCACATCAAACCACACCCCGAAACCAACTCACGTTTGAATTCAGTCAAGGCCGCTAGCCATTATTACATTTATTACATTTTTTATCGAAAGGCAGATGTTTTACGCTTAGTTTTAGTCAAACACATACATTCTGGTCTTAATTTTGACAATTTGTTGCAAAACGGATATATTTAGGTCTTTTAGTAGTAAATCTAGCTGTTTTTGCCACTAGCGGTTCAACTCTACCATTGAAATCGTGATGTAGGTACGTCATCTCAAGGGAGGGGTTCGGTTTTAAATACACTCCCTTCTAGATGTACTGGGTGGTACCACCTCAAGGCTTACTATAAAAGCAGGTGAAAGGGCGCCTTATTTGGCAATGGTCTTGGTAAGTGGAGTGGGCCAATATGTTTTCGATGATGCTTCCTTGACAAGACTACTGACGTTACACAAAATGTAAAAGGCCGTAAAGCACATTTCCGTTTTTTCTTACCGTTTCATCTGTTCTTTTACAAAGAAAAAAAAACATGTAGGCTATGAGGATTATACGTTTATATTCGTAGCTACATCCAAAGTAACAAGAAATAGATGACAATGGTGGTCATGTCAACTGTGAGTATTTTCCGTAACGCTGTGACTGGGGGGCGCAGTCCGCTAAGACAGTTGGCTCATAGTTCAATGGTTGTGAGTTCTAATCCCACATGGGGCAGATATAATTTTTTTCTCAATTCTTTACAGTATTTATCCCATGACCACACACTTCTAAGTCAGAAGAGTGAAAGCATACCTGTGAGAGGGGTCGCCCTGGTAGTAGTAGTTGTAGGTTTTTATACAGTACCTAAAACCAATCTGTGAGTTAATTTGACCATTTGAAAAAGAGCTGCGAGTTGGATTGAATTGAGCCCCTAATCTTCATTTTCAAGGTGATGATTGCACTTTTCTTCCCAAAACAATACTGCAATAAATGTAAGTCCACATTTCAAATAGATTTTTTTGCGCCCCATGGGGGCTTTTAATTTACACCACAAGTGGCAATAGATGTCAGGAACTCGTCGCCTTGCAGTGATGTATTGGCTTGCGATGCACAGCGTTTTATTATCAGAGCATACCAGTGGACTTCTGGTAAGTATGTTTTAGTGAGAAAGTATTGGGATCAGGTACAACTACGTTTACCCTCCAATTTGTTTTCTCATATATTTATGCAATTCCCCTCACCCACAGCTTCTCACCTGAATGCATTTTTTTGAACATTTGAAGGGGTTGGGCAAAGGCTGAAATTGGGGTTGAGAGTTACCCTTTAATGAATCAAATCTAAAACGAGGCCAAATAAGGAAGTGCAGTCGCCCTTTAAAACAATGAGCTACTACAGAGATCGTTAAATGATGACGAGATGCTAATGTCTCCGCCCTAACAATGGGAGTCGTTGTCGCAAAGGCGGGAAGGCGAGCGACAACCAAATTAAGCCCATAGAAACGCATTGTGCTTATTTTGGACAGATTTTGGCGAGCGTGAAACCTCTCGCTTCGCCTCTTCCTCTCTGGCTACTATGAATGCATGACGAGGTCACCCAACAAGAAGTGAAAGGTGATATTCAATTTAGTGCTAGTAGTGCAGTCAAGCAACTGTAAGACCTACTGGGGTGGAGGAAATGTTTTATATTGATACAATAGACTGTCAAGTGAATGCATTTGTTATTCATTGCTTTTGTCTTCACTCCACAGGGATGTCGGGCCTAAAGCTGATCTCTGCAACTGACACCCGGTATTCAGGAACGGTGCTGAAGTCGATGAATAGGCAGCGAAATAACGGATTGTTCTGTGATGTCACCATAGTTATACAGGACCGTAAATTCCGAGCACACAAAAACATGTTGTCCGCGTCAAGTACTTATTTCCACCAACTCTTCTCAGTGGCTGGACAGGTGATCGAGTTGAATTTCATCAAGGCGGAAATCTTTGAGGAAATCCTGAATTACATTTACAGTTCCAAAATTGTCCGCGTTCGCTCCGACATGCTCAATGAGCTTATCAATGCTGGGCAGGTGTTGGGTGTGAAGTTCATTGCGAATCTAGGCGTACCACTCTCACAAGTCAAGGGCCTACCTGGCCTGTCCAAAGACACAGAAAACAATGAAGTAAGCTCCGTGGAGAAAAGCAGTACTGAGTCTATGGGGATGATGATGCCCATTATCACAGAGTCCTTTTCACTGTCTGCAGAGGAGTTCAGTCAAACTGACAAAAGTGCAGACAAGGATCAGGACTCGGACAATGACGACATTATGTTTGTATCCAAAACGGACGCCATCAAGAAATGCAAGCCCTCCGAAATCATCGATTTGGATGGACCCGGTACAGAGGAAGACTCTGTGACAAAACAACCGGGAGAGGCCAGACCCGCTTTGACAAAGGACCAAGAGAAAACAGTCGAAGCAGCCCCGCACCTCAACAGCTCCTCGCAGACCTTGCAAGACCAGAGTCCTCTGAGCAGCCACATGGTGTCCCCTGACACAAGCTCCAATATTCCGTCTTCACCCGCTGGAGCCTCCTCTTGCAGCACACCCACTATGCCGGCTAGAATTGGGACTTTCACCCCCAAAACACTCAGCACCTCCCTGCCCTCAGAAAACCACAAGATAATAGGAATCCACAAGAAGCAGGTTACACTAGCTCGACAGAGTGACTTAAAAATCAAGCTCTCTGACGTTAAGTCACCCGGCGGATTCATCAAGGAGGCAGGCATCAACATTCCCCAAATATCTGCAGCTGCAAAAAAGACGATAACACTAGATAAAGCTTCAGAGATCGACTCGTTTTCTCCAGGCTGCAAGGTGTACGCCAACATTGGGGAAAACACATATGACATTGTCCCAATGAAGGACGACCCCGGGGAGGGAGATTCTAAAAACAGTAGAGGGGGAAAAAGGTCTCTGATGGCCACCCCTCTTCAACCTTTCAACACCTCTCAACTGCCACAGGGCGCCCCGAGCAAGAAGACCAAAACGGAGCAGGAAGATCACTACGAGCTCATCATGGACGGGAAGACCTTCTTTGTGTGCGTGGTCTGCAAGCGTCCCTACGTGTGCATGACAAGCCTTCGGCGCCACTTCAACACCCACTCCTGGGAGAAGAAGTACCCGTGCCACTACTGCGACAAGGTGTTTGCCCTGGCCGAGTACCGGACCAAACACGAGATCCACCACACAGGCGAGCGGAGGTACCAGTGCCTGCTGTGCAACGAGATGTTAATCAACTACCAGCTGCTGTCAACTCACTGCAAACAGGCCCACAACCAGGACCCATCCGGGAGGAAACAGAAAGACGACACTGACAACAACTTGTACCGCCTGCTCCCTTGCAAAACGGTGCAGTTCAAGACCTACTCTTACGAGACAGACGATTCAGATTCACGAGGGGTCCCTATTATCCAAGAGGATGGGAGTGTCCAGCACATTAACCCTGGAAGGGGGCACCTGGCCAACCCACTACAGTTACAGTCCACCCAGGGCAAGATGTTGAACTGGGATGACATCTTTGTGGAGCCTGAGGCACAGCCCCGACCAGGTGCTCACGCCCACCGGCCAGGGAGCCACCCTATCCAACCTCCCCCAGGCTCATCTGAGTTTGAGTTTGTCATACCAGAGACATACTGAGCAGGGGGCTCACCGCTCTGTAATCTGTGCCTTGTCAGTGGGGTCCCCCTCTTTGAATTCTGTTTCCTGGGTCCACGTCAAATGTTGTCTTTTTCAAATGTTCAACAGTTGTTTTAGCTAAACTATACTGAACAAAAATATAAACGCAACATACAACAATTTCAAAGATTTTACTGAGTTACAGTTCATATAAGGAAATCAGTCAATTTAAATAAATAAATTAGGCCCTAATCTATGAATTTCACATGACTGGGCAGGGGGGCAGCCATGGGTGGGCCTGGGAGGGCATAGGCCCACCCACTTGGCAGCCAGGCCCTCCCACTGGGGAGCCAGGCCCAGCCAATCAGAATGAGTTTTTATTACAGACAGAAATACTCGTCAGCACCCTCTGTGTCACAACTGCACATTTTAAAGTGGCCTTTTATTGTCCCCAGCACAAGGTGCACCTGTGTAATGATCATGCTATTTAATCAGCTTCTTGATATGCCACACCTGTCAGGTGGATGGATTATCTTGGCAAAGGAGAAACGCTCACTAACAGGGATGTAAACAAATTTGTGCACAACATTTGAGAGGAATAAGCTTTTTGTGCTTATGGACAATTTCTTGGATTTTTTATTTCAGCTCATGAAACATGGGACCAGCACTTTACATGTTGCGTTTAT
The DNA here is from genome assembly GCF_020615455.1 of Coregonus clupeaformis. Lineage (NCBI taxonomy): Eukaryota > Metazoa > Chordata > Actinopteri > Salmoniformes > Salmonidae > Coregonus > Coregonus clupeaformis. The sequence continues at coordinate 39,994,572 of NC_059193.1, forward strand.
ATTTTTGTTCAGTGTAGTTGTTTTGTAGGAAATTCCTATGTGCTCTAGCTAGCCCATCCAGAGTGTAGTGTGACTTTTGTTCTTATCAACCTCGTCATTGAACTATGTATTGGCGCTCATTTTATTTCTACTTACCCTTTTTAATGGTAAATATTTGTGAGTACTCTGTCTGGAGTGCTCATGCAGTTCAACAGAAGGACCCTAAATCTAGGCATACACATGTATTTATTGTTAGATCTTAATTTTGTATGCCTTTTAGGAAGATAAAATGTACAGTGGTGCTGAATGGTAGCAGTTGATGTTTGTTGTTTGAACAGAGATTGGATCAGGATAAAGGATATTGATGGAATTAATGGATGTCGTTCATCCCTTTGTTTTCTGAAATCCATACTTTTTAATTAAACGTGATTTTAAAAAACAACCACCGACTGTTTCCTCATTGCTGTTGCTCTTAGATGAATCTCAACAAGGAAACGGTCAGTGGCTGTATTTTATTAACATTTTATTAAAAAGTATGGATTTCAGAAAACAAAGAAAGGTACGCAACTACAGAGGACAAACATAGGTACAAGGTATGCATTTCATAATTTATATTGATCTTGGGCGAAGCGAATTCCATAAAGCCTGGTCTCTGCTTAACTCCGTTTGTGGAGTTCATCAGAAACTTCCTTCACCATGGAGTTGAGTTTAGTCAGCTACCTCCTACTCTATGTATACAGTTTGCCTACATAGTGTATCATAGGAATTATGTAACTTGAAAACCATTTCTTTCTGTTATGATATAGCACCTAGTGCAGGATTGTGCTGCAGATTTTTTTATGTCCCTTTTTCCTTCCCTGTCTTGTTAGTATGTAGTTGAATGGAGTTGGACTGTAGAGAGCTGCTTCAGGATGTCCTTCACTTCCAACTTTTATGGCTAAAAGAATCATTACACGATTAACAGCGGTGTGTCTTGTACATAATTGTGACCTTTTTCATTAGAAAATGTTTATTTGTTTTAAAAAAGTATTTATTAGGTATAGTGCTAAACAAATATTAATGAAATAAAAAAAGTGTGCCTCATTTTGACAGAATGGAAGAAACCTATAGAATGAGACGACGATATGGCCTTTTTAGTATGAAAGAGTATAAATCTGATAGTTGTCCTAACTCCCATAGTCATGAAGGTCCCTCCATTGGCATTTTTTCTCTGGTGGATGCTGTTATTCAAAAAAGGAAAATAAAATGCACCTTGTGAGGTAGGTATTTAATTACGTATGATGCATGTTGACTATTTAGCCTATATGTTGTCTATGGAAAATAACACCGTACAAGCATTTTACACAAACAATTACTTTTAATGGCGAGACAATCAATCCACTCCAGTCAATCAATCCACTCCAGAAGTCCATCTTCAGCGGTTGAGAAAGTACTGTTCAAAACAAATGATGCAAAAACAAAGCTGACTTCTTTAATCGATCATCTCAAGAGGCTGCACTTTACTTTGAGGTCAATGCATTTTGTGACTAAGACAACACAAAAGGGTGTTATTTTGGTATATTCAAGTGTTCATGTGTAATAACCTATTATATTACATCCATAAAGAGACAGGAGAGTTTAGTGTTTAGTCCCTTTACAACTTATAAAATAAATAATGTTCGGAGTGATAATTTCAGTTTCAGATTCTTATGGAGCCAGATACCTGCCAAAAGGTTGAACGTACATATCATTAGGATCAAAGAAAATCCATAGTTAAATTGTTAGGATCATAAGAAAAGCCATGCGTGAAACATGAACGTAAATGTGAAATTTCATCTGTGAACATACAAACACCATGTTACGATTACGGACTAACATTTTAGGCTTGAACAAATCTTGTGTTTTGGCAGTTTCATCTCACCAACAAACAAAAAAACGTACACCAAACGGCCTGTGAGGAGTGCTACCCAAACAAGCATAACAGTATAAAAAAAACGGAAGTCAGGGAAACCAGAAAGAGGTATCCTGTATGTTTTCAAGTTAAAAGTCTCCATTCTCTATTACTCCTCAGTTGCGTTTAATTTACATTTAGGTAGTTAACGTAATGGATTTGTTTGCCGGCGCAAGTCTAGATGGCACTAGCTGTATTATGACTACCACAGTGAAGTTTCAATCCGCTAGGTGTACCTCTTTTATTGATTTATATATTTTTGTTGTTGTTGCAGAAACACCAGTATACATACAAGAAGTATACAAACAGACAATGATAACATATGCTAGGGGGTACAACAAATTACAGATTATACAAAGACCTTAAAAGACACACAGGTATTGATTGTTTTAACGGTTTTCTTATTGGAAGAATGTAGAATGGTCTTAAAGTACTGCTCGAACTCCTTATAGAAAACATGGAAGAGTTGTTTTTTATTAGTGAATTTACATTTATGAATATGAAATCTTGCCATTAGCACAATTTAGATTTGAACATATGTTTTTCTTTAACCTTATTATAGTTAAGGAAACCGAGCAGCACATTCTCCCATAATAAACAAAAGTAATCAAGAATATGAACAATTATAAAACTACAAATATCTTGCCATAATTTCTTTACATGTAGACAATGTCAAAATAAATGCAAAACGGTTTCTGGATGCTCAACACAAAACGTACAGTTAATGTTCATGTCTTTTTTGAGTTTCTTCAGGTAATGATTCGCAGGGTAATACTTATGGATAATTCTGAAAGAGACCTCTTTGACTTTGTTAACTAGCAGGTATTTGTGTGGTAATAACCCAACCTTTTTCCAACAGATATTATTGACCAATGTATTCCAGTAACATCACTTTGAAATACAGCACGTATAGATCTGTTGTTCTGGGGGAGCAAGGAGAAACACATTTTTTCTATTGGAGAGTCAACTGGACTAAGCAAGGGTATTAAGAAGGTGAGGTCTGGTTACACCTCTAAACAAACAGAGTTCCAGATGGAATAGCGTCAAAGACTGGTGAACTCTAGGTGTAACAGGGATATTGTAACGAGAGAAAAAAATCATCATCCTTCTGCATTAAAAAGTTGACTCACCAGCAGGATGTGATTATTAAACCAGTTCTTAAAAAATAGACTTGTTTCTATACAAAATATCCTTATTGTTACAAATGAAATACCTATATGGAGAAAAATTATGTTTATATTTTAATGACCACGCTAAGAATAATTTTGTAGGAATCTTATCAATGTTATAGTTACAAAGTAACATCAAGTTGAAGCCACCAAAATGGGAGAAGATATGAGGGATGAGATTCCAAATTGAAGTTGGATTCTTTAAGAAATGTTCAGCCCAATTTATCTTAAAAGTATTATTCAAAGTAGGAAAATCAAAAAAATTGAGACCACAATATTAATGTGTTCATAACGACAGATTTCCTAATATAATGTGTACGAATTTTTCAGATGAAGTTGAAAAGCATCTGGTCAACCGCTTTACATATTTTGTTGTCAAGATGTAGGGACTGGGCTGCCTAAGTAAGTCTGGAGATACCCTCAGCTTTCAAGGATAAATCGCTCTGCAACTTTCTTTCTTTTTTTCAGTAATGGGGATGAAATTTAATGAGCATCTTTCCTGTTGATCCTTAGATATGGTAATCCAAAGGTATGTTACTTTTTCCTTGACTGGAATATTGCAGATAGAGGGTATCACACAGTTTTTAACAGCAAACAATTCAGACTTATTAAGGTTTAGGCAAAGACCAGATGCTTTGAAAAAATATTTATCACATCGACTGCTCTAGGATTCTGGTCAGCATCTTTCAAAAAGAGGGTGGTGTCATCTGCAAGCTGATTTATGATAATATCTCTGTCAGCAATAGAGATCCGTTGAATATCACTGGATTTAATAAAAAAGAGATAAGGTAAAATTGGGCAACCTTGCCGAATTCCTCTTTTCAAATCAAATCTAGGAGAAGTGCATGCTTTAATTTAATAGAACTGTTCCCATTCATATAAAGAGTTTTAAAAGTACTACAAAATAATTCCCAAAAACCAAATTTCTCCAGGGAGAGAAATAGAAACTCATTTTCCACTGTATCGAAGGCTTTATAAAAGTCTAAGAAGACAATAAAACTATCTTCAAAGATTAGGTGAGAATAGTCAATAAGGTCCAACACCAGTCGGATATTATTAGATATATGTCTATTCCGCATGAAGCCAGATTGGGTCTCCTCTATAATTGAGTCCAATACTGCTTTCATTCTTTTTGCAAATATAGAGGCTAATATTTTGTAGTCGTGGTTGAGCAGACAGATCTTGGCGCCGACGAAGATGGGGGCCTCGTGACTAGCTCACAAGCATTTCGCTACACCCGCAATAACATCTGCTAAACACGTGTATGTGACAAATAAAATGTGATTTGATTTAGATTGGATGCCAGTTATCGAGCAGAAGCAAGTCTTTCTAGGGTTTAGGGATTCATGTAATCAGACCTTGAGTCAAACTGGGAGGTAGAGCATTATTTGGGATGCTTTCAGAAAAGACCTCCAACAGAAAAGGGGCAAAATGTTGAGAAAAAGTGTTGTAAAACTCAGCAGATATACCGTCAGTCCCAGGAGACTTATTATTTTTAAGGTGTTCAATAGAATAAACGATCATTTCAACTATAATAGGGTCATCACCGCTAGGTGTATCTCTACAGCATGGGCATATCGCTGGGTGACGTGGACATCCCCATGCATGCACCTTATCAAAATATGACATTCAATATTGCACCATCCAATTCTCTGGGCTCTGTCTGCAATCATAACCAGTAGTATATACCAGGAATAATGAAACATATAATAATTAGATGTTTGGTGAATCTTTGAATTATGTATGACCACTGGAGTCTTTGCTACTCAAAATATTTTTCTTTCCAATATTTTTATATTTATTTCATCACTCAAAATCTTGCCACAGCATATTCTGTAGGAGTTAATATGAATATTAAATAATTTGATATGATTAATATGAATTGGGTCATGAACATATGTACTTTGAAATGAACAAGGGCGAGGTTCAACGTAGGCTAAGTCTAGCATAAGCTTATTCCTACACTTTACAATAACTCTGTTGCAGTGGTATTAGGCAGTCTCCGTATAGGCTATTCCCGCCATCGCAACACTGCTGCCCAGTTGAAGAGCTTGTGATCTCCATACAGCACCATGCGCCTTCAGAAAAACACCCCTCAGCCTCAGAAGATGCCCTTCTGGAGGCATGCAGTCATAGAGTCATTATACCCTAATGTAGGCCTATTTGCCTCCTAGCCAAATAAAGTGCAGAGCATGCATGATGCGTGCAACTCGTCATTCCAACATATTTCAACATTTAATTCATCATTCGTGCAGTCAGTCAGTATGTCACCCATTCAGTCATTTGTCTGAGTTGCAATAGGAACTAAATCAAAGAGAATAGAACAGTCTTATCCATTTGTTCATTGAAATCCATGTGTATTCAAAATCTTCTAAATTCTTTAGCCTATCACTTTAATAATTAAATATTTAATTTAGGCCTATCCAAATGAAAAATAGGCCTTCAACTTGTAGGTATTGCAATTTAGGCTATCATTTTGGGTACTGGTGTCTTGCGGAATAATTGTAGAACTCTATTTGTGTTTTATAACTGTTTTTATTATAGGGCTCCCCTTAAAAAGAGTCCCTAGCTCACAGGCCTCTAAATATAGCCTCTAAATAAATTTTAACAAAATAGTTGAAGAAGCACGTGCAGTGGCTGACAGGGAAAACGGATCTGGCAATAAGAATAGGCTATAGGAAGTCTTGACCATTTGGGACCCCTTGGCTATTTTGCTCAGGACAGGTTATAGCCAAGACGTAATCAATATTTTGTTTTGTCTCGTTTATTGATATGGATATATCCTCTGCGTGATGGGGTTGTGCATCGCAAATGGCTATAACAAGCCTACATACAGAGTTGAATTCACTAATACAACAGTCAAAATGACTAATATAAGGCCTACAGTCCGTGCTCCCAAATACTGGAAAAAGTGTGATTCATTAGGTTACATGATCACCACAATAGCCCGACGCGGCTATAAAAATAGCATGGCATATTTAGATAGTGGAATAGGCCTAGCCTAAACCAACTCTTAACGTCTGGGCTAGAGTTGCTTGATTGACTAGCTAACTTCGACTAGCTACGTTCGGTTCATGTCCTTTGCAGATGCCACATTACTGACAAAAGTTTGTACGCATAAAAATATCTGTAAACGAGTAAAGGGAGACGTGAAGTAAGAATTTAACGTGTAAATGTTCATTCATAGTCATAACATAGGGTTTGTACATTTACAGATCTATTTTAACGTTTATGTTTCATGTTTCATGCATGGCTTTTCTTACGATCCTAAAAATGTACATATGGATTTTCTTACGATCCTAACGATACATAGATATCTGGCTCCATAGATTGCCCCCAAATCCACCCCGCAACAAAGGCTTATTTTTTAATTATTGGCTCTGTTATCACCCTGCTCACAATCTACGAACAACAATAACGTGAGATAAAGGGTAATAGGGTGAACTGTGATCTATCTATGCTTCAATACCTTCATTTTACATTGCACTACAAGATAAAATGGTGTACCTTTACATATGTTCAAGCACCGTTACAGATGATATTTCTAATGATGTACAGTAAATTACAGGCTATACGCTTTTAGTCCTAATGGAAATACGCTAAAAGTTGGGCTTGAAAGCAACCTAACATAGTGTTAATACTGTTCAACGTAACATTACCAAGGCGTGTCAATCAGTCCCAAATCAGACAAACCATTCCCAAACCACGACACCAGTGTCATGCCATTTGAGAAAAGGCAATGCAAAAAATAAGGATCAATCACGGTGCCACTTTTGACAGGAAGCATTCATAGTATACTAAGTAAGGCAGAGAGAGAGACAGACTGAGGTGCGAGTCAGAGGGAGGAGACCACATTGTCCAAGGAGGAGAGCTTCTAATCTGGTCAGGATAACTGGTGCTTCTCTGAGAGTCCACAGATATGGATGAGGCACATCTGTAGACAGTCCTGGTATCTTGAGCGAGGTCCGCTTGTTTTCGATACACGTACAGCCGATCCCAATTCGCTCCTTACCCCTTCTCCTTGGCGCTTACCCTTCGATGTTTGCAGAACTGTAAGGTGTAAATGATAGGATGTTTACATCCCCCACTACACTGCTTATACCTATCCAGACACCTCAGAAATGCAAACATGGAAGAGTTAGGGCCAAGGGAAAGATGTAGGGAGCGAACTGGCACCGACAGAGTCTGCTGAGCAAAGTGTGTAGGGCAAGCAGCATCTTGCTATATCCCCCGCTCCATCCAGGTTGGGCTTAACTGAATCCTAACAGGCTATACTTATTGGGGGGTGAATGACGCCTCGCAGCCCTCCTATGACAAATGGCACTGGCTTCTAGTCACATCAGTGACGCATGCTCTTTTTTTCTTCCACTAACTCCTTGTCTCTGTATACACAACACAGCTCAGGCAGGCTTGGCTGCTCAAGAACGGTTTGGAGCGCCAGATGTAGCAGCAGCTCTCTTTCAAACAGGTTCAAATTCAAGGCCCACTAACAACCATCCATGCCCATTGTTGCTAATGCAGCTGGCAAAAGAGGAGATGATGCTGGATGCCCTCCCCTGTTCTTTCCCAGGCCCAGCCACTCTCCTAGGGGCTGTATGGTGGGGGCTTCTCGTCGGGGGGGAAGTAAGGGGGAGAGTAGCGTGGGGGGACCAGGGTGGGCCACATGTGGCTAGCCCCTGACTGGGAGTCATCAGACATGCCAGAAGAGTCAAGAAACATCATGCTGGAGCCCTGAAGAGACAGGAGGGGGAAGATAAGCTGGGGTTAAAACAAGACAGGTGACTTGAGTTTGTACAGTACTCATCCTATGGTCAAGCAGTAAGGACAGAATCTTAACTTGAAATCCACCAGTGTAACTTGAATTTTCGCGCATATTTATCATTGACATAAATGCGTGATCTCCTCAAAAGTTTGACTTACCCACACATAGTTCAAGTTAGTCTTCAGTCCTAACGCATTATTCCTGTTAGTTGTGGCTTTGTGGGGGATAATGTATGATGGGTATTAGTAGTATATTACCTGCAGGTCGTAGGCAGTGTAGGGTGGCAGGTAGGTGGCAGTGTTGTAGTAGGAGTTGAAGGAGGAGGTGCTGGGAGCTGGAAACTCTGAGGGGACAGGGGCTGCTGGAAGGGGCTCTGATTCACACGAGTCAGGGGTCAGCATGGGCGTCTGTCCAAAACACAAAGATATAATGAGCAATACTGATACCTGTGGTCCATGATGTGTGCGCGTGACAAAGGGCAACACTCAAAGGGCCAGATTTACTGAGAATTTGCATCCGGGAGGGAATACCTGGACTTTTCCAAAAAGAAGCGCTTGCTTTCCTTTTTTCTGTTGAAAAACGCTTTAAAACGTTATGCTGGGATGTGCCCTAATGAATATAACCCAGATGTGGCCTGCTGCTTGTCTCACCATGTCCTTGAAGCCTCCCAGCACGGCGGCGGTGATGATGCCCAGGAAGAGAGCGATGATGTTGAGAATGGTGACGGACCACAACAGGTGGTAGAGGTGCACCACGTCCTCGCAACTCCCCACCTCCGTGTACTCGTGGTAGCCCCCCATCAGCTCCACACGGCTGGGCCAGTGTGTGGGAGAGGTGGGTGGACGAGATCAGGAAGGAGAAAGAGTAAAGACATACAGAAGTATGTAAGAACCACCTTGTTGAGACGCAAGGCTAAAGAGAAATGTGTAATGCGTACGACATTCATTGTGTACTTTTGACAGGAAAATCCCAAATCAACAGAATAGAAATGAACATAAGTGCACCTTTGGCTGTAAAACATATGACAGTTTCAAATCAAGTTGGAAAGGGGGAATTACTGTAGCTACAGCTACTAAAGAGAGAGAGTTGGGAAACGGTTATGAGGACTGGTCTTCATGTAGGAGTGAGGGCAGGGCATCCAATCATTCCCATGGTGTATTCCAAGCAGGAAGACGTATACATAGCTACTCTTAAAATCAACCACAACAACAAATAATGGGTTGCCAATGTTTCACAAGGGGCTAAAAGAAAGGGACCTACTTCCAAATCATGGACGTTTTTCTAAACTTTTTCAAAACATCTTTACTCGCATGTCCCAAAAGAGGATGTTCTCTGAAACATAAGTTTAAAAAAAAGTTAACACATTTTTCTTTTTCCAACAGTGCTGACCTTAAAGCAACTAAAAAGACATTAAAACAACACAAGGGTATACATTTGAGGCAAACAAGTAAATAATCAAACTAAGCAAACTATAAAATTGAGCTGAGTTTAGCTGCCCCTCAGGCAGCAAGATAATATCAAAAGAGTCCTCTAATGATATGAATTTGTGAAGGAGGCTTAGCAAACTCACTTGCCACAGTTGTAGAGGTCACAGCAGTAGCAGGTATTGGATTTCACACGTAAGTTACAGGTAGCCCGGGACGCTGTCTGGCAGTGAACCTAGATTTCACACAGGTAGTCACTGTTATGACACGGTAACGCATACGAGTCATGCTCTCTATATTGTGAAACTGATGGATTTTCAACACTAAGGCAATGTTTAAACAACTTTAAGGCAACCTTTCAACAAAGTGGTGATATGAGGTCAACAGGAAATAAGTGTGCACTCACATCTTCATAATCAACAGAGGATTTTGAATTGGCGTAGAAATCACAGCGACCGGCGTAGTAAGGTCTAAGGTCCTGGGGCGTAACACAAAGTCATCATATCCACATTTTATCCTACTGTTTAGGTTTTAGACATAACTGGAGACGAAACAACAGCATCAACCACACCAGCAGAATACACCGCAACAACACAAGATGCAAATGAACTTGTATCATAATCTATACGTAAGTAACCAGTATGTAAATAATAATTGATCATCGAAAATATAGAAAAAGGTACAAAAACAATGATGGTCAGATTATATATTAAATCAGTTACTAGTGTGGTTACTATGTAATAACACCAAAACATTTACATTCCATATGACTGCATGGTATCTGTGCATCTGTCTTCTGTACGTTTACTGTTTAGACCTTGACTTATTAGCTGTGTTTGGTACTTATTAGAACTTGACTTATTAGCTGTGTTTGGTACTTATTAGAACTTGACTTATTAGCTGTGTTTGGTACTGGTACTCACAATGTGTCTTGCTGCAAACACCCCATCCACAATGGCACAGCAGAAGGCAGCCACCACTCCGAAACTGATGAACACAATGGACGCCACCAGCTGGAAGAGACACAAAGAGTGACAAGGGAAACAAAGTGTTATCCACTCAGACCTTTGTCTTATTACCTTACATAGCAAAGTCACATCAGGGGAAATCTTCTCATGCAATGAATAATAAATGATTGTATTTGTTGTTCTGCACATGATGTATTACCTACTTCATTATGTATTGAAGTTGGAATAGGATTAATTTCAATACCTGCTGCTTCTAATTGAATGTGGCATTGCAGCTGTTGCAGGTGACCTATGATAGTGTGTGCATGCCTACATGAGGTGAGTGTGTATATGAGTCCACATGATGTAAGCCAAGTCACTGAGAATGCAGCCTGCGTGAGTATGAATGTTCCCAGCGAGGGGAGGTAGAGGGCAACAGTGATAGAGTGCTCTGGCTGTCACCTTGGTGCCTGCACCACATCTGGCAAGGTGCCCAGCTCTTTTCAGTCCCTTCCACTCCTCAAAGAAAGACAGCACGTATTCAATTACACACCAATTTCTACATTTTAGTCATTTAGCAGACGACTTACAGGAGCAGTTAGGGTTAACTGCCTTGCTCAAGGGCACATCGACAGATTTTGACCCTAGTTGGCTCGGGGATTTGAACCAGCGACCTTTCGGTTACTGGCCCAACGCTCTTAACCGCTAGGCTACCTGTCACCCACAACACCCTGCAGCCCTCCCTGGGAAAAAAGGATAGGAGGGAAGCAGTAGCCAGTGACACAACACATTCAACAGCTACCAGCAAATGCAGGGACTTGTGTCTGAGCCAAGAATCCTTCCATGGCAATATATTCCATCTATGCTTACTAAATATATTGGTGTATATGTGGCAACATCAACAAAAATATTTCAAAATGTTGACATTTCTAAAATCATGCGTACATGTGTGGATGTGGATGGTGCACAATATATCCATTTGTATGTTGTTCTTTTGCAACAGCTCCACTGTATGATGTAGGATGAATGCACTAGGGTGCGTTGGATGTTTGTTGTTTACTGTCAGCTATTTCCTCCTCGTCCAGTTTCTGTGCGTAAAGGCTGACACGCTACACATTCATTCCTCATTTCGGGAGCTAGGGGGAGTGGCTAGGGGGAGTAGCTAGGGGGAGTAGCTACGCCCCTGGCACCATCCCACGGCTCTCATCTGCAGTTCCTTCCATACATTCCTGCGTGGACATCTGTCCTCCTCTTACACACGTTTATTTCTGGCTGCATCTCGCAAGAAGCGCTAGGATACATGTTCTGATAGCCATGCTAAAACCCCTGTGAGCTAACTGTCACATTCTGCTAGAGAAGGTAGCTTTGTTTCTGTGCTCATGCCACGTGAAGACCGCAATTTGGGTGTAGTCTATCAATGTCAAGTGTCTGTAGCTTGAAGAATTGAATTGGGTTATTGGCGGTGTTTGTCTGCAGAGAGCTATAGAGGTATGGCATAGAAATGAATATGGAAGTGCAGGTATAATATAAATACTCTTACCATCTGCCTCTTATTGTCTATCAAATGGGCACCGATGATTCCGAGAAAGGAGCCAAAGCCCAGCTGAAAGAAGAGCACACTGTTGTTAGGGCGCCAGTCGAACTGGACTAAATGGGAGATTCATTTGAACGGTAATAAAGATCAACAGCAATTAGAACACAACACTTCACTTCTGTTGATTCATTCAGGATCAGGAAATGGTCCTTCTATTCGGTTCACCCAAATGACCTTTCCCTGGAAATAATCAATCCCAATTATTGTGATAGGAAATTACCCTGTTCAAATGTTTCCTTGATGTAAGTGTAGCACATGGGGATGTGAAACTTACTCCTCAGCCTGAAGTGTCTCCACTTGCGCCAATGAATAGCTAGATATTTACACGGCACTGACTGGTAAGACACTTCAGGAGGTCAGTCACGTATACTAGCAAGGCAGAGGTCCCGAGTTCGTGCCAGGTATGGGTCGAAGTGGTACTCGCTAAAGGCCTTTGCAGACTGTATGATTTTAGCCAAACCTATGCCCTGATTTTGCCGTCCCAGACCAAAGTTCCACGTCGTGGGCAAATTCTTACATTTTAGTCATTTAGCAGACGCTCTTATCCAGAGCGACTTACAGTTTAGTGAGTGCATACATTTTTCATACTGGCCGCCCTTGGGAAACGAACCCACAACCCTGGCGTTGCAAGCGCCGTGCTCTACCAACTGAGCTACAGGGGACCCTAGGTCTTAGGTCATAAACGATCGTCGTACGTCTTGGCTCATTCAGTGTGACAGGGTCTAGGTCTGATTAAGTACCGCTACGTGCGGTCGTAGGCTCCGACAAAGTTCTAGCAGTGCCCAACTTTATCGTGTAGTGTGGGCTGGTGTTATGATCCCGGTGACTGACCAATAGGAACACGGCCAACACAGAGTATGCACACAATAATCCAATGATTGTGAATAGTCCGATTAATATAATAGACGTTTTACCACAGCGTCCATGTTATTTTGGGGAAGCCTATTTGATTCTGAGTTCGAACATATAAAGTTTGTATGTGAAAACTATTTCTAAGATGCATACTTTCCTTGTTTCTGAACTGACTCCAAGCCTCACTCGCATAAGCATAGAGTGAGGCTTGCGCTGCTGGCACATGTGCAGATCAATTACACCGCTGCAGTTGACGTATGGGCCGAATCGGGAGGAAGTGGTACTCGCTAAGCAAGCATTGTGACGTCCTTTACATACGCACAGATCTATAAATGATAGCATAGGTGTCCAATATCACCACCCTATTACTTACATCAATCCAACCAATTCAGATCTGTGATTACTTCAAGGAAGGGAAGGAAGGATGCATTTCGGAAGTATTCAAACAGGGCCCATATCTATGATCGGTGGCATTGATCTCCCAGTAAGAATGACATAGTGAAAGTACAACCAGTCTCAGCTCTATTCATACAAGTCTCACAATAACATTTCTCTTGATCTATACTAGCTAAGATTGTTCTTCAATACCTGCCATATTCTTGTATCTGAACTGTGATTCACTGGTCTTTCTTCAGATGAATAACCATATATTATTTATTCTTAGAGACAGCATAGTCATCATGCACACTGAATATAATATAATAGAACAGAATAGAATAGAGGAACTTTATTTTTCCTGTTAGGGAGCTTCTTGTTTATAAGGCTTATAATAATATAATATAATCTCTATAGGATCAACACTGTTGCTTTCTACTGAGACAGAATGCTGAGGGTTATATAAATGGGGTCTCTGAAGCCAGTTTATAGGCGATGAGTATATATTTTAGCCTCTAATGACAACAATGCTAAATAATGAATGTGGGGAAAATTCCCCCCTCTGGGAGACCATCATTAATTAGCACTCAAAAGGAGGTAAAATAGAGTTTAAATCAGCCAGAGCATATTACCCTGGATTGTATGGAATACCCTTTTCGGTAACACTTTCCCTAAAGTCTGCAGGTATAACCCGCTTTACAGTAGAATAGAATAGTAAATAATAACTACATTTTTCCTGTGTGTCACGACTTCCGCCGAAGTTGGTGCCTCTCCTTGTGCGGGCGGCTATCGGCGGTCGTCGTCACCGGCTTTCTAGCTTGTCCCACAACCCCATCAACTTCACCTCAATCCACACCGCTGTCCACCCCTCCGCCACCTGGACCCAGTGGGATTCGGCTCTCGCTCCCAAAGGCCTATGATGGGACAGCTGCCGGGTGCCAGGGGTTCCTGCTCCAGGTGGAGCTCTACCTGGCGACCGTCCACCCGGCCCCCTCGGGTTACGAGAGAGTGTCCGCCCTCATCTCCTGTTTGTCGGGGAAAGCGCTGGAGTGGGCCAACGCCGAATGGGGAGGGATAGACGCTACGTTGGTTCGCTACGAGGATTTCACCCGCCGTTTCCGGGCGGTCTCTGCTCTAAGGGTGACAGGAGGGGGGCCGTTTCCTGCACCAAGTGTGGCCGCAGAGGGCACACTGCTGGTCGGTGCTGGGCAGGTTCCCCAGGGAGTCGAGGCAGCAGGCAGGGCACTGGTGGATCATCCCAGGTGAGTAGGCACCTGACTCACCCAGAGCTCCCTGTTGCGCACATGTGTGTCTGTATAGAGTTTCCTGAGTTTTCCCTGCATTCCCAGCATAAGGCGCTAGTAGATTCAGGCGCAGCTGGGAACTTTATTGACCGTGCATTTGCACTTAGATTAGGGATCCCTAATGTGCCCTTTCCTGTACATGCCTTAGATAGTCGTCCTTTAGGGTCGGGCCTGATTAGGGAGGTCACAGCTCCACTATGTATGATAACGCAGGAGGGTCATGAGGAGAGTATTAGTCTCTTCCTGATCGATTCTCCTGCGTTTCCTGTGGTGTTGGGGCTTCCCTGGTTGGCCTATCATGACCCCACTATTTCGTGGCAACAGAGGGCTCTGAAGGGATGGTCACGTCAGTGCTCAGGGAGGTGTGTAGGTGTTTTTATAGGTGCAACTTCGGTGGAAAGTCCAAACCAGGTCTCCCCCATGCACATCTCCCCCGAATATGCCGATTTGGCTCTCGCCTTCTGTAAAAAGAAGGCGACTCAATTACCACCCCATCGACGGGGGGATTGTGCGATAGATCTCCAGGTAGACGCAGCACTTCCCAGGAGTCACGTGTATCCTCTGTCACAGGAGGAGACGGCGGCTATGCAAACATATGTCTCCGAATCTCTGGGACAGGGATACATTCGGCCTTCCACTTCACCTGCTTCCTCGAGTTTCTTTTTTGTGAAGAAGAAGGATTGAGGTTTACGCCCGTGCATTGACTATCGGGGTATAAATCAGATCACGGTGAAGTACAGTTACCCGTTGCCTCTCATAGCCAGTGTGACCGAGTCATTGCACGGGGCGCGCTTCTTCACCAAATTGGATCTCAGGAGCACCTGGTGCGTATCCGGGAGGGGGATGAGTGGAAGACGGCATTTAGTACCACATCTGGGCACCATGAGTACCTCGTCATGCCGTACGGGTTGATGAATGCTCCATCAGTCTTCCAATCCTTTGTAAACAATATTTTCAGGGACCTGCACGGACAGGGTGTAGTGGTGTATATGGATGACATTCTAATGTACTCCGCTACACGCGCCAAGCATGTGTCCCTGGTACGCAAGGTGCTTGGTCGACTGTTGGAGCATGACCTGTACGTCAAGGTTGAGAAATGTCTGTTCTTCCAACAGTCCGTCTCCTTCCTAGGGTACCGCCTGTCCGCGTCAGGGGTGGAGATGGAAAATGACCGCATTTCAGCCGTGCGTAATTGGCCGACTCCAACCACGGTAAAGGAGGTGCAGCGGTTCTTAGGGTTTGCCAACTACTACCGGAGGTTTATCTGGGGCTTTGGTCAGGTAGCGGCTCCCATTACCTCCTTGCTGAAGTGGGGACCGGTGCGACTGCAGTGGTCAGCTGGTGCGGACAGGGCTTTTGGTCACCTGAAGGCTCTGTTTACCTCGGCTCCCGTGCTGGCTCATCCTGATCCCTCCTTGGCATTCATAGAGGTGGACGCATCCGAGGCTGGGATAGGAGCTGTGCTGTCTCAGTACTCGGGTACGCCACCAAAGCTCCGCCCCTGTGCTTTCTTTTCGAAGAAGCTCAGCCCGGCCGAGCGAAACTATGTGGGGGACCGGGAGCTGTTAGCTGTTGTCAAGGCTCTGAAGGCGTGGAGACATTGGCTTGAGGGGGCTAAACACCCTTTCCTCATTTGGACTGACCACCACAATCTGGAGTACATCCGGGCGGCGAGGAGACTGAACCCTCGCCAGGCAAGGTGGGCCATGTTTTTCACCCATTTTGTTTTCACCCTATCCTACAGACCAGGTACCCAGAACGCTAAGGCAGACGCTCTGTCCCGGATGTATGACACAGAGGAGCGGTCCACGTGTCCCACTCCCATATATCCGGCTTCTTGCCTGGTGGCACCGGTGGTATGGGAGGTTGACGCGGACATCAAGCGGGCGTTATGTACGGACCCCACTCCCACCCAGTGTCCGGTTGTGCGTCTGTATGTTCCGTTTGATGTCCGCGATCGATTGATCTGTTGGGCCCACCCATCACCCTCCTCTGGTCATCCTGGCATCGGTCGGACAGTGCGCTGTCTTAGTGGGAAGTACTGGTGGCCCACTTTAGCGAAGGACGTGAGGGTTTATGTTTCCTCCTGCTCGGTGTGCGCCTAGTGCAAGGCACCTAGACACCTACCCGTTCCACAACGGCCATGGTCACACCTATCGGTGGACTTCGTGACAGATCTTCCTCCATCACAAGGTAACACCACGATCCTGGTCGTTGTGGATCGGTTTTCTAAGTTATGCCGTCTCCTTCCTTTGCCCGGTCTCCCTATGGCCCTACAGACTGCGGAGGCTCTGTTTACCCACGTCTTCCGGCACTACAGGTTGCCTGAGGATATAGTGTCTGATCGGGGTCCCCAATTCATATCGATGGTCTGGAGGGCGTTCATGGAACGTCTGGGGGTCTCGGTCAGCCTGACCTCAGGTTTTCACCCCGAGAGTAATGGGCAGGTGGAGAGAGTTAACCAGGATGTGGGTAGATTTCTGCGTTCCTATTGCCAGGACCGGCCGGGGGAGTGGGCGGCTTTAATCCCCTGGGCAGAGATGGCCCAAAACTTCCTCCGCCACTGCTCCACTAACATGTCACTATTTCAGTGTGTATTAGGTTATCAGCCGGTTCTGGCACCATGGCATCAGAGCCAGATCGAGGCACCTGCGGTGGATGAATGGTTTTGGCGCTCAGAGGAGACCTGGGACGCTACCCATGTGCGCCTGCAATGGGCCATCAGGCGACAGAAGGCGAGCGCCGACCGCCACCGCAGTGAGGCGGGTCTGGCTCTCGACCCGAAACCTGCCCCTTCGCCTGCCCTGCCGGAAGCTGGGTCCGCGGTTTGTGGGGCCATTTAAAGTCCTGAGGAGACTGAACGAGGTATGTTATAGGTTACAGCTCCCCCCTGATTACCGTATTAACCCCTCGTTCCATGTGTCACTCATCAGGCCGGTGGTGGCTGGTCCGCTCCAGCAGTCTGAGGTACGGGAGGTTCCTCCGCCCCCGCTGGACATCGAGGGGGCCCCGGCGTATACTGTGCGAGCCATCATGGACTCAAGGCGTCGGGCGAGGGTCCTTCAGTACCTCGTGGAGTGGGAGGGGTACGGTCCGGAGGAGAGATGCTGGGTGCCGGTGGAGGACATCCTGGACCCTTCCTTACTGCAGGAATTTCACCGTCTCCACCCGGATCGTCCTGTGCCTCGTCCTCCGGGTCGTCCCCGAGGTCGGTGTCGGTGCGCTGCTGGAGTCGCGTGTCAAGGGGGGGGTACTGTCACGACTTCCGCCGAAGTTGGTGCCTCTCCTTGTGCGGGCGGCTACGGCTTCACCGGCTTTCTAGCTGTCACCGATCTACGTTTCTGTTTTCCATTTGTTTTGTCTGTATTGTACACACCTGGTTCCCATTACGTTAATTTGTTTCCCTATTTAACCCTCTGGTTCCCTCATGGTGTTGTGCGTGATTGTTCTTTGTTTGGTGTTTATACTGCTGTGAGCTGATGTTATTTCCCTGCGTGGAAATTAGATTTGTTGTTTTTCAAGTAAAGTTTGTCTATTACTCAGTACTGTGTCCTGCGCCTGACTCCGTCCTAACGCTGCACACTGACACCTGACACTGTGAGGAAATGTCTCATTTATAACTTGTTATAATAATAATTATTATTATTATAATAATATTGTAATTATACATGCATGTATGAATATTTATAATGTATTATAAGAATCAAGCTTATAATACGTTATGTCTCTCTGTGTATCAACATTTCAACTGACTCAAAATGGCTGGTATTTAGTCAGGATCGAGATGATTATAAGACATTACAAGAGGGTCATATACTCATGACAAGTCTTGCGATGCATTATAACTGCATCATAATGCATTCGTAGTGTTACCCTCTTTTCATTGAGGTATGACATGTCTCTAAGACAGTAAGATGTTAGACTGCTACTTACAATGGCTCCAGGGTAGTAGCCACCGACGGTGATGTTCTGTGTCCTGGTGGTGGCTGCCAGTCCAAAGACAAGGATGAGCACAGACACAATGAGCAACATCACAGTGACCATGATGGACTTCCGTTTCCTCTGTTTGAATGATCCTGGAAGACATACACACCGTTAGACAATATTGTTGTGTGAAACAGGGAGGGGCAATTCAGTGCAAGCTCCACCCAAAAATTGTTCTAGCCTGTTTGTCTATGGGTAACAGAGTTGACGTGTTATGCTCGATCTGCTCAGTTTTCCACCAGAAAATGGCCAAAAATAGTAGAACCAGCTCACCTGCTTTTAAACTATGATTTGATGATTCTATGTTATTTAAAAATGTATAGTTTCACCATAGTAAAACGAGAGTTCATTTCACGTAACAAGGTTCCCTTACAAAAAAAAGAATGTGAAAAAAACATCAATATTTTCTTTATTTTCACGAGTCAGACAAACATTTTTACATGTGTTTTTCCCTCATGTCCCCAAAAATGTTCCCCATATTTTCACCACTTCCAGCTACATCTAACCTCCCATCCACGGACCGACCAGGACTGACCCTGTTCAAACCAGCAGTGGGATGCAGGGTGCTATGTTGCTGGAATGAATGTGCCAAAACTTGCAACTGGAAAAAAGGCACCAAAAGCAAAGGCCATGGTAACATAACCAAAGATAAGGGAAAATTACAGGAAAGAGGGAGGTGTTTTATATACTGAACAAAAATATAAACGCAACATGTAAAGTGTTGGTCCCATGTTTCATGAGCTGTAATAAAAGATCCCAGAATTTTTCCATACGCACAAAAAGCTTATTTCTCTCAACTTTTGGGCACAAATTTGTTTACATCCCTGTTAGGGAACATTTCTCCTTCGCCAAGATAATCCATCCAGTTGACAGGTTTGGCATATCAAGAAGTTAATTAAAAAATAAAAGGGTACTCTAACATGTGCAGTTTTGTCACACAACACAATGCCACAGATGTCTCAAGTTTTGAGGGAGTGTGCAATTGCATGCTGACTGCAGGAATGTCCACAAGAGCTGTTGCCAGATAATTTACTGTTAATTTCTCTACCATAAGACGAGGCATGTGAAATTGCATATCCAATTTTCACTGCAATTCACATGTGAGGTGAAAACATGTTATTCTCCTCACGTGAAAAGTTGATGTTAACATGCGAACTCTAAATATATCCCTTTCCTGCAGTCAAATGACCAAATCACCCTCTAGTGGCCTCATGGATGGAATGTTGTTATTAATAGTTTTCAGAATTTCATAATGAATATATATTTTTTTTTAAACACAGAAAATCTGGTGTTTCTATGACAAATGATTTTGTTATATTTCAGTCTTCTGTGATGTACAATACCAGTCAAAAGTTTGGACACACCTACTCATTCAAGGGTTTTTCTTTATTTTTACTATTTTCTACATTGTAGAATAATAGTGAAGACATTAAAACTATGAAATAACACATACAGTGGGGAGAACAAGTATTTGATACACTGCCGATTTTGCAGGTTTTCCTACTTAAAGCATGTAGAGGTCTGTACTTTTTTATCATAGGTACACTTCAACTGTGAGAGACGGAATCTAAAACAAAAATCCAGAAAATCACATTGTATGATTTTTAAGTAATTAATTTGCATTTTATTGCATTACATAAGTATTTGATCACCTACAAACCAGTAAGAATTCCGGCTCTCACAGACCTGTTAGTTTTTCTTTAAGAAGCCCTACTGTTCTCCACTCATTACCTGTATTAACTGCACCTGTTTGAACTCGTTACCTGTATAAAAGACATCTGTCCACACACTCAATCAAACAGACTCCAACCTCTCCACAATGGCCAAGACCAGAGAGCTGTGTAAGGACATCAGGGATAAAATTGTAGACCTGCACAAGGCTGGGATGGGCTACAGGACAATAGGCAAGCAGCTTGGTGAGAAGGCAACAACTGTTGGCGCAATTATTAGAAAATGGAAGAAGTTCAAGATGACGGTCAATCACCCTCGGTCTGGGGCTCCATGCAAGATCTCACCTCGTGGGGCATCAATGATCATGAGGAAGGTGAGGGATCAGCCCAGAACTACACGGCAGGACCTGGTCAATGACCTGAAGAGAGCTGGGACCACAGTCTCAAAGAAAACCATTAGTAACACACTACGCCGTCATGGATTAAAATCCTGCAGCGCACGCAAGGTCCCCCTGCTCAAGCCAGCGCATGTCCAGGCCCGTCTGAAATTTGCCAATGACCATCTGGATGATCCAGAGGAGGAATGGGAGAAGGTCATGTGGTCTGATGAGACAAAAATATAGATTTTTGGTCTAAACTCCACTCGCCGTGTTTGGAGGAAGAAGAAGGATGAGTACAACCCCAAGAACACCATCCCAACCGTGAAGCATGGAGGTGGAAACATCATTCTTTGGGGATGCTTTTCTGCAAAGGGGACAGGACGACTGCACCGTATTGAGGGGAGGAAATATGGGGCCATGTATCGCGAGATCTTGGCCAACAACCTCCTTCCCCCAGTAAGAGCATTGAAGATGGGTCGTGGCTGGGTCTTCCAGCATGACAACGACCCGAAACACACAGCCAGGGCAACTAAGGAGTGGCTCCGTAAGAAGCATCTCAAGGTCCTGGAGTGGCCTAGCCAGTCTCCAGACCTGAACCCAATAGAACATCTTTGGAGGGAGCTGAAAGTCCGTATTGCCCAGCGACATCCCCGAAACCTGAAGGATCTGGAGAAGGTCTGTATGGAGGAGTGGGCCAAAATCCCTGCTGCAGTGTGTGCAAACCTGGTCAAGACCTACAGGAAACGTATGATCTCTGTAATTGCAAACAAAGGTTTCTGTACCAAATATTAAGTTCTGCTTTTCTGATGTATCAAATACTTATGTCATGCAATAAAATGCAAATTAATTACTTCAAAATCATACAATGTGATTTTCTGGATTTTTTTAGATTCCGTCTCTCACAGTTGAAGTGTACCTATGATAAAAATTACAGACCTCTACATGCTTTGTAAGTAGGAAAACCTGCAAAATCGGCAGTGTATCAAATACTTGTTCTCCCCACTGTATGTAGTAACCAAAAAAGTGTTAAACAAATCAAAATATATTTTGTATTTGAGATTCATTAAATAGCCACCCTTTGCATTGATGACAGCTTTGCACACTCTTGGCATTCTCTCAACCAGCTTCATGAGGTAGTCACCTGGAATGCATTTCAATTAACAGGTGTGCCTTGTTAAAAGTTAATTTGTGGAATTTATTTCCTTCTTAATGCATTTGAGCCAATCAGTTGTGTTGTGACAAGGTAGGGGTGGTATACAGAAGATAGCCCTATTTGGTAAAATACCAAGTCCATATTATGGCAAGAACAGCTCAAATAAGCAAAGAGATACGACAGTCCATTATTACTTTAAGACATGAAGGTCAGTCAATACGGAAAATGTCAAGTGTCTTCAAGTACAGTTTCTTTAAGTACAGTTGCAAAAACCATCAAGCTGATGAAACTGGCTCTCATGAGGACCGCCACAGGAAAGGAAGACCCAGAGTCACCTCTGCTGCAGAGGATAAGTTCATTAGAGTTAACTGCACCTCAGATTGCAGCCCAAATAAATGCTTCACATAGTTCAAGTAACAGACACATCTCAACATCCACTGTTCAGAGGAGACTGCATGAATCAGGCCTTCATGGTCAAATTGCTGAAAAAAACCCACTACCAAAGGACACCAATAAGAAGAAGAGACTTGCTTGGGCCAAGAAACACGAGCAATGGACATTAGACCGGTGGAAATCTGTCCTTTGGTCTGATGAGTCCAAATTTGAGATTTTTGGTTCCAACCACCGTGTCTTTGTGAGATGCAGAGTAGGTGAACGGATGATCTCTGCATGTGTGGTTCCCACCGTGAAAAATGGAGGAGGAGGTGTGATGGTGCTTTGCTGGTGACACGGTCAGTGATTTATTTAGAATTCAAGGCAGACAACCAGCATGGCTACCACAGCATTCTGCAGCAATACACCATCCCATCTGGTTTGGGTTAAGTGGGACTATCATTTGTTTTTCAACAGGACAATGACCCAACACACCTCCAGGCTGTGTAAGGGCTAATTGACCAAGAAGGAGAGTGATGGAGTGCTGCATCAGATGACCTGGCCTCCACAATCAATTGAGATGGTTTGGGATGAGTTGGACCGCAGAGTGAAGGAAAAGCAGCCAACAAGTGCTCAGCATATGTGGGAACTCCTTCAAGACTGTTGGAAAAGCATTCCTCAAGAAGCTGGTTGAGAGAATGCCAAGTGTGTGCAAAGCTGTCATCAAGGCAAAGGGTGGCTACTTTGAAGAATCTAAAATATAAAATATATTTTGATTTGTTTAACACTTTTTTGGTTACTACATGATTCCATATGTGTTATTTCATAGTTTTGATGTCTTCACTATTATTTTACAATGTAGAAAATAGTTTTTTTTAAATACAGACAAACCCTTGAATGAGTAGGTGTGTCCAAACTCTTGACTGGTACTGTATATGAAGTGTAATATTGGGATGCAAACTCAAAATTGAATACATTTCAACTCTATATCTGACATGGTACAGGTGTCTTCTTTTTTTTTGTTACCTTAAAATGAATCACTAATAATATCTTCAGAAATGACTATGTCAAAGCAACAAAATAACTAGGGTTTTACAATGATGGTGAAAACTTGAATAAATGTTGGGTTTAAGTGGGTTAAAATCACAGAGGATGCAATCGTATTAAAAATCTGACTGATTGAATTTTCAATGTTGTCTATATTAAAGGGCACTTCATTTAATATAACAGGCTTTTACAATTCAATATTTGTGCACAAGTTCTACTTAAAATAACAAAGACACTCATTTCGTGGAAGGACCCAGCTGTGTATTAAACCAAGGAATCTAAAGCCATGATTAAACTAACCATGTTGTTCCCCTCACTCCATTCCATTCACAATGCATGTATAGCTCAAATCTATTATCATCTTGACATTGATAATTTGTTTCTCATTACTAACATGCTATACACTGAGTGTACAAAACATTAGGAACAACTTCCTAATATTAATTTGCACCCCCTTTTTCCCTCAGAACAGCCTCAATTCATTGGGGCATAGACTACAAGGTGTCGAAAGCATTCCACAGGGATGCTGGCCCATGTTGACTCCAATATTTCCCACAGTTGTGTCAAGTTGGCTGGATGTCCTTTGGGTGGTGGACCATTCTTGATACACACAGGAAACTGTTGAGCATGAAAAACCCAGCTGCGTTGCAGTTCTTGACACAATCAAACCGGTGCGCCTGGCACCTACTACCATACCCTGTTCAAAGGCACTTAAATATTTTGTCTTGCCCATTCACCCTCTGAATGGCACACATACACAATCCATGTCTCAAGGCTTAAAAATCCTTATTTAACCTGTCTCCTCCCCTTCATATATACTGATTGAAGTGGATTTAACAGGTGACATCAATAAGGGAGCATAGCTTTCACCTGGATTCACCTTGGTCAGTCTATCATGGATAGAGCAGGTGTTCCTAATGTTTTGTACACTCAGTGCATGTGCTGATGATGCATGTTAGCCTACCTTTTGAAAATACCCGGCCTTTGAATCTATAGGTCTAATGGTGATTTTCATGATTTCAACAATTGTCTGATGTAGAATCAGATGTTATTAGGCCTACCATGTAATTAATTAATGATTATAACATCTCATAGAACTACTTTGTAAGGAACAGAAATACAATGGGTGTGTGTGAATGTTGTTAGAAAAGTAGTAAAACCATCATCACAAACGAACACTTATTGGCTACATTGTATCTAACGTTGCTGGCTGCGAGCAAGAAGCACATAAATTACTTAGCTGATGTAAACTAATGCTTCTCCAATATTTTAATAATGTACCGCCCTGCTCGTGTCAAACACATTTTATTCCCACATAGTCAGTATTACATCCTATCTAAATCATTTATCCTGTCAATCTGACCACATCGTCAAATTGTACCTTTCTTTAGAATGTTGACAACACCATACAAAGACAAACTGTCAGACAGTTCAATGTAGCCTACAGCAGTCAATAGGCTACAGACAAAAATATATTGCTGTCGTCCACCCAGATAGCGGCACAACATGTGCTTCGATGTTACCAAGTAGCCTATATTGTTTTTGCTGCAACCACGCAGTTGACCTTGCGCACACATACCCATAGGTGTTTCGGTCAGAATTCCGGGTTGTTGATTCTGTACGAGAGGCATTTTCTAATCAAACGAAGGAATTGGAAATAGGCCCAGAATTATGATTCAAGGTTAAAAACTAGATACCTAACAAGCGGAACAAATAGGCCTACTTGTGTACTGCTATGAACTAATGCATGCGTGATATTTGATTGCAGTGGCATTCTCTGATAGCAGACGTCCCCGCGCCGTTACCGTGGCTGTCCCTTTTACGTCAACATATATTGACATATCCACTCTCCTCATCCGTCGTGAACAGCGGAGCGTCAATAAGGTGCACAGTTTTGAGCATGAGTCACGCTCCAGTCACAGGGCTCGTCCTCTGCCCAGGCGTTGCTGACATATACCAGATCTTACAATGCCTGGATAGGGTTTTTCAGTATCAGCTAACCACATCATATGTTATACTAATCTGTCAGTCAATGACGTCGTCGACAACGTAGCACGCAACCATTGGTTGATGCGTGCAACGTCTGAGCAGGGAAACGCGACCACAGGCACGTCAGACAGTCCAACTCAGGACAAAAAATTGATTTAAATCAGTCCTAAAACAATCAAAGGATTATTTTCTCTCAATGTATTAGCTGGACATTTTCATATAGACATAAATCTGAAAAAGGAAAACACTAATTTTAGCCTGTTTTTTAAAATCCAAAATAACGAGACATATTTCGTTTACGCTTTTTTGAAATCGTTTTTATTATTGTTATAATAATTAGTCATTTAGCAGACGCTCTTATCCAGTGCAATTAGGGTTCAGTGCCTTGCTCAAGGGCACATCGACAGATTTTTCAACCAGTCGGCTCGGGGATTAGAACCAGCGACCTTTCGGTTACTGGCACAACGCTCTTAACCACTAAACTACCTGCCGCCCGTTATAATACAGTAGCCTAGTTGTAACAGTTATTTTGATCATACAGGACGAAATATTAGCTGACAAAAGGCTCATTTTACGCAAGAGTGGACTAAGATAGCGAATTGGAGATGTTCGAGCGCCACCCCATGTCAAAACTGAAAATAGTTGCCATCAACTCCTGGAATCTGCAGGGCTCTCCATGGTAATCTATTAGCCTACTTATTTCAGGTGTCATCAAACTGCTCACTTTCATTGTGATCCGCTCTAATAGGCCTACTACCTATGCGTCATAATTAATTACAAACCTAATCATACAATGTTTGTGCCACACGCCACGCGTGGCAGACATTATGCTGTATCTGATTGGACATTCAAGGTGGACACAATTTATTAATTAAATTTATTTATTTATTATATTTTGCAATGATTGCAATTCAATTAGCCTATGGTCTTTTTAGTGCATCTACCTGGCCTTTCACTTGATCATCTCAAATAAAACGGGCTAAACCGTGATAATGTAACTATGCTAATTGACAAATACCAGGGTACATAATAAATAAATAAATGATAAAAGATAAGTAAAGCAAAAATGATATAGGTTAACGTTATAAGGTGTAACAAGATCTAGCAGTGTTAAAATAACTATCTACATTTGATTAATAAGCAAAGTGTTAAAATAACTATATGCCTATAACACATATATCACCCTTCAGTGTGCCTTACAAGCAAACCATTTGATTAATAAGCAGTGTTAAAATAACTATCTACATTTGATTTATAAGCAAAGTGTTAAAATAACTATCTTGGTGCGTGCGAGAAAATTGCCCTTCACAAATAAGAACCAAAATTAGCACAATGGTAAAGAATATATATTTTTCCATGACGACATGTCTCCTTTCATGTAAAAAAAAATAGATTAAAAAAACTACAACAAAAAAACAGCCAGTCCATGGGACGTGACTGGCGTGCAGATAGATAGCCCTTGATGATGAGATCTACTTGAACTTCGCAGAACGACAGTTTATGGTGTATCGGTCGATGATGGACGGTTGCACACATTGGGTCTGTACTGTCAGAGTGAGATGCAGAGACTTAATGCATGATCATCATATACACTATTGAAATGTTCCAGTTGCATGCCATTTTGCCTAGCCTTCAACAAACAATGGCCATTTAAAAAAGCACAAACATAGATTCAAAATTAGTGATAAAACCCCAGTTAATGCAGCTTTGTGCACGACGGTGACTGACTGTAGCATGTTGGGAATGACATAAATATTATTTTTGGTGTGCTGCGGCTTTGCCTGAGTCTCAGCTCAGCTCAACAGACAATGGTGCTCTGGTGTGCGTGTGCAGAATACCGTACATCCGTCCCCGCACAGTTGCCAAAAGTTCTTCTCGGATAACCCCCCCCCCCACCCCCACCAGTTTCCCTCTTTTCAGTGTGCACTCATTCATTCTATGCTCGCTTAGTTGAGAGGAGATTCTCTGTGCCCGGCTCCAGTTGTGTGCGTAAAACTTTCTAATGAAATCAAAAATTACTTTTTGACCAATTTAGAATTCGTTCTACTTAGGGTCAAGAGGGATTCAAGACACTCACAGAACTTTCCCTGCAAAAGAAAACGTCAGGTATGTCAAGATTAGTTTTTAATCTTTTTGGGAAATCAGACCCAGGAGTTGAGCCCCAAAAATGTTTAAAATAGTTTTTCAATGTTGTTTGGTCCTCAAATTTAAAAAACTGTGCAATGGATTTCCATAACTTTCTAAGGATGTTAGGATGTGTCCCTTTAATTCCTTGGGGAGGGTAGTAGATGTGATTGGTTTAACAAGTACCTTTCTCCACTGTGAAGAATCATGGAGCCCAATTCTACTGCGGGAGGGGCTGAGGAAGAGCACCATGGAAATTACTCACCAAATCCAGTAAGTCCACTTTAGAATACAGAGGATGACATGAAAACTAATTGATATCTGGGACTTATTCTACTGTCTACAAGTGCATGTCACAAGAAGTTTGGGGGTATCATACCTCAAGGATTTAATTAATAATTAAATAAATTCCCATTTCTATCTGAATATAATATAATAGGATGCGATAGAATAGAGAGTTCTTAAAAACTCCACTTCATTAAGGAAGTGACATTCTAAAAACACCAGGGGGTTCCACTGACCACTGGGGATCTTTCTGGGGCCTCTCAATGCTGAGAATCAGTGTATAACATCTGGCTGTCGCCGTGACCCTCTAGCTTGGCTGCAGCTGTTGCTCCAAGCAGGAAGGTCAGCCTTGAGGAGGAGAGATATCCCAAAGAGGGCCACCGGGGTCACAGCGAACATCAATTTAACAGAACATGGTGGGACATGCTAGAACATGATGGGACAGGACCATCGCGGAGTAGTGATTTTTTTTTGTAATTACTCGATAAAAAGGGAATAATAGCAACAACAAAAATAAACATGGCGGTTAACCTAAAAAGCATGGCTGATTATAATAATCCAAATATGTCTTTCTGTAATGAGTTGGAACTAATAGATAGTGATTGATAACATCGTGGCATGGCAAAGTCAGACTGGGAAGATTCTTACCTTCCTTTTCCCGTCTCTTTTTTCCTTGTGCCAGTCTGCCGAGGTGGCGCCTGGCAAGCACGCGGTGGCAGAGGCCTTGGAAGAGGTGCAGGAGGAGTTGATAGAACATCAACCTCTGGAGCAGGAAGACCTGAACTTCGAGAAGTGGAAGCCCAAGCCAAAGCCCAAGAGGACGCTCCACGAGAAAGCGTTCGATGTGAAGACATATCTATGGAACGCTGAGACCAGAGAGTTCATGGGCCGCACTGGGCATAGCTGGTGTAAGTAGAAGTGCTCAGTGGTAGCGGTAGTAACTGTGTGTTGCCCATGCATATCATACCACACAAAATATTTAACCCACAAGAAAACGAATGCAGTGTTCAAAGCTGCAACAGGCCTGCTGACACATTGGTACTTAATTTCTATAAAAGTCCAATAACGTCACTCTCATTTATAATCGCCAATGGTTGAAGGTAAAAGTGCTGGTTTCTTGGCTTATTGTTTTTGGATGATGGTTGGGGTGGGCTTGGGCGGAGGGGGGGGTTTAGAAAGAAATGTGTCTCCCCAGTCCCTCGGCCCTGCTCACTGTACTGTGAGTGAGTGTGTGTCCGAGCTCAATGTTTACATAGGTGCACAGACAACTCTGTCCCGATGCGGACAAAAACAAGGCTGCCTGGGGACGGCTTCCCGGTGGGAGTGCGCTGTTCTGAGTCACACGCTGGCCTAAAATCACATTCCTCATACCCCTCACCCGGCTTTCCACTGCCTTTTTCACAAAGCCCCAATGACCTCCGCATTTGACCGTAGCATGCTCGTGGCCCCACGGTCACAGGAGAACACGTAAAGAGTAGACAAGTGGGGTTTTTTTCCCATAGAGAGAAAAAGTGGTCAAATTTAATTGGCGGTTCGGTGCAGTCCGTCAGACAAACGTTCTTGGCAGAGGCTGTTTCCTGGAGTTTGTTGAGTCAGTGATGATGGAGCAGGGCTCTTGATCCGACAGCCTGGTTTCTATGTGATCCGACAGCCTCGTTGCTATGTGACTCGTTTGGGTTTGAACTCCCTCAAGCCGATGCACTACCATACGAGAGCACTAACATACGAGAACGGTCCAAGGGGCCAAGCTTTGAGAAAATGTTGCAAGCAAGAGCATGTTCCTCCTTCCTTGTCTGAAAACGTGTTTTTTTTTTCCTCATCGTGCCCAGTAATGAAGAAGACAAGAGGCCAGGCTCAAGACAGGAAGCGATAGCTTCAGAAAGCAATGTGTGCACACTTGTGAAGGAATGGGGCCCCATGTGCCTTCTGGCAAGAAAGGATGGGGGACTGAGTTTGAAGTCTGTGATGTGTGTCCTGTGTGAGAGGAGTGTGAGAGGGGGACACAATACCAGAGTGGGGTGATCGAGGCTCCTTGGAGCTGGCTGCGGCTCTATGGCTGCAAAAGACCGTCACTATGATGGCAACCGGAGGTTCACTGTGTTCCTGAGTGAAAGGACAGCTGGGAGAATTCTCACTGAGCTCAAACAGAAAGGCCTTTGTGGGCTCAGGGGACGCAAAGCTGGCTGCAACCAGTCCCCTGTGAAATTGCCTGCGCAGCAAAAGCCATTTAATTTAGGGAACGTTTGGGTTTGATTAGTTGCTAATGGACTGTTAATTGTAATTTGGGGAGAACAATGGCAGTTCTCAGGGTTTCCTTTTTTCACACAGTTCAGGTCATTTGAATGAGTTTGTTAACAAGTTAGTTTCGTAACAAAGTACAAACTGATTGGAGTGATTTCCATTTACAGATGTGGAGAGGCAACACTTTTGTACTGGTCAAACACATTGGTGAGCATCCTGAGCAATGACAGTAGAAGTGTCTAGACAGCCCAGAAAGTTCCAAATTCCAACATAATAACTGGAGATTCTTTATACTTCATTATTTTCCCCAACTCAAATCAACAAATTTCCATTCTGATGCACGTTGATAGCCATAACCACAACTATTACCCTTGCCGTTCTTCTCATGAGCTCCATTAAATTGAGTTACTGTGACTGTGAATGTAACTGATTCTCTATATCTGACCTCCATGTTACCTCCTTCTAGTTCTGATCATCCTCTTCTACACTGCACTGTATGTCTTCCTGGCGGCCATGTTTGGCGCATGTATGTGGTGCCTCATGCTGTCCATCAGCCCCTACCATCCAACCCACAACGACAGGGTGATGCCACCAGGTAAATATGAATTCTAACCCCCCACTCCCTATTTCTCTCTCATTCTATCCGTCTATCCATCCTCCATCCCTCTATCTGTCGATTCTATCTGAACGTAAGCACAGTTGACTGTCTATGGTTTTCCTTTGGCAGGTATGACGATGTCCCCACAACTGGATGGGCACTATGAGATCGCCTTCAACGCCTCCGACCGCAAGTCTTGGAAGAAGTATGCAAAGCTAATGGAGGAACAGCTAAAACGTGAGTCAGATACCATACATGGTGGAAAAGTTGGCATTTTGCCAACCTTGAATAGTAACTTGCAGGAGTGTGGTCTGAAAGTTAGCTGAGGATAATGTTTGTTTTTGCTGGGTCCGATGGGATTCAAATGCTGGGGACATGTTGGGGAATGTTGGGGGTATGACATTGAAGCAGAGCAGGCACACAGTTAGTTAATCCTCTCCCCCCTACCTTCCCTACCTTTGTCCCCTGTCCCAACCGCCACTGGGAGAGCTGCATGCTGGGAAGGGAAAGCCTCTTTGTGGGCAGAGCGTATCCATTGAGTTCTGCAGCTTTTTTTCCCTTCTTCAGCGGCCCGCTTTTGTCAGACTGCCTGAATCAGAGGCCTGGCGGAGCAATCGGTTTATTTATGGGACCCCCCATGTCCCTAGTTTTTTAACATTCTCAATTTCCTTGTTTCAGTACTAACCACTAACTCCCCCATGAAAAAACGAAAAATAATTGTTTAATGTCTCTCTTTCAGCGTACAATGATGCCGTACAGGAGCAGAGGAACATCCAGTGTCCGCAGGATGAGTACTTCATGCAGGACGACCAGGAGGAGAGCGCAGAGAGGAAGTCGTGCCAGTTCAAGAGGTCCTGGCTGGGCGAGTGCTCAGGGCTCCAGGACCCCCACTTTGGCTTCTCCCAGGGGAAACCCTGCATCCTCCTCCGAATGAACCGGGTAAGACAGAGCTCAGATCAGATCTTATGAGATCTCCCCCATGGAGGGCCCCTCTGTTAGCCTGGTCCTAGATCTGTTTGTGCTGAGAGAACACCTCCTGTGGTCGTTGTCATGCCAAACATGGTTGGCACAATCACAGGAGTTGGCAAAGACAGTCCAAACAGATCTGGGATCAGGCTATCCCTCTATAGTATCAGTCACCTAACATGAATTTTCATCCTATAGCTGCATATATCATCAGCGATCGCTAAGAGGTAGTGTTATTTGACATAGTCGTAAAGTGGAGTTTATCGATGAAATGGAGGAAGATGCCATTGAGGTAATCTGAGATAGATACAGACATTTCAGTGACATCTTGTGGCCATTGTGAGGAGCATATAAAAACGTTATTGTGATGTGGACACAGCAATTCTGTGACTCCAGTCAATGTTATTGTTACCATTATATACTGTAGCCTATAGTTGTATTGTCCCCATTTGGAAAATTATAGAGTGAAACCTGGTGGGGATATCCAAAATTAATTGTTGATGATTAGACACATTTTTTAAAATGAAATGTTAATAAATCCTGGCTTGGTAAAGTTGAACAAGACACCATATACAGCTGGTCTCAGCTGGAGGTTAGAATGGAAACATTCCCCTTTCAAAATGATGTGGATGAGAACTTATGGTATGATTGGTGAACATCCTCTAAAGAAATCTGAAGACAACCACTGGGAATGCTAAATATGCATTGAATTGCAACATTGTTTCTCAACAAAATGATGATATAACAATACAAGGGTCCTTTTATTGCTCTCTCACCTGTAGATTCTTGGCTATTTACCTGGCCAAGGCACTCCAGTAAATGTGACCTGTGGAGTCAAGGTACAGTAACAGTCAACATTCCTCCCTTTCAAACATCTCAACCATAACCTGGCTGTAAAAGATCTCTTCGTAACTGAATATCATAACTGCTTATGGAACATGGTGTTAGTCACGAAAATATGACTCACTATGTGACCTCTCACTCTTTCAGAAAGGAGTGCCAGAAAGCTTGGGAGAACTCCAGTTCTTCCCCAAAAGCATTTTCAACCTGATGTACTACCCATACTATGGGAAGCTGAGACACGTAAGTGAGGATTTCCAGCAGCATGACTTCCACTGCTGCTCTCATGATCTAGATTATATGCATGATCATAGTGACGATAGCCACTCAAGTTGCTTGTGTCCCATATCCCTTCTCCCAGGTGAACTACACAGCGCCGGTGGTGGCCGTGCGTTTCAATGGGCTGCAGTACGACACCCACATCATTGTAAAATGCAAACTCAATGGCAAGGGCATCATCAATGATTCACCTACCGATCGCTTCCTAGGCAGTGTGTCCTTCTCCTTCGATGTGGGCGCATAGTAGTATTCCCCATCCTACTGTTGGTGTGGTGTCCCCATGACAACCAGGAGACAGGAGAATATAGGAAAAAATCTCATTATGTTGAATCCTTGTTTTGACCAGCTTCTCTCTTCTCCCATTCCCTCCCGTACCCTTGTGCCTTTTGCTGAAAATAGCTAAATACTTTTGAATGTTAATGGATCATAAGCACACACCACACAGACACCTCACCGATAGTCCTGAGCACAAGATAAGTAGACAAGCTGAATATTACCACTTAATACTTAGCAAGATTAATACCACTAGCTAGGTTTATGAAATACAAGGTTAATCTCACAGGTATATTATTATACAGTACAAACTGCCCTATAGTTAGTCTCTGTAGCTATGCAATTCCATTTATAATTTAAGACATTATTAATAGACCATTATTAATAGACAGAAATACCTACTGTACAATAAGAATATAAGAGGAACATGTTAAGCACATTTTGATTTGAAATCAAATTGTGTACTAATTTCTTTTGAATTTGTACCTTTCAACATCATATCTATTGTGTTTTGTAGACTCCAAAGGCTACCATATGAACAATGGCAGGACACTTTTACTTACACAGTAAAAAAAGAAACAGACTAGGTTACATTTCAGGTTTTGTTGTTGTTTGATAGCTCCTTATTCTACATGTATTGATAATATATAAGCCCTATGCCGACATTTTGTTTCCTTTTCTTTTGTATGAACACAACAAGACTGCTACTGAGAATGTAATAATGCAGGCTGACATTGATCACTATATTAGCTGATGGACACTAAGATCTACTGTGGAAACAGAGTCCACACTGTTGTTAAACTTGTATACCAGTCTTGCACGCTCTTAACGAAATAACAGGCTATTTTGATATAGGCCGAGAATTAATCCTTGTTACTGTATCTTTGCTATGATTCTACTAAACCTGGTATCCATGTTGTATTTATTCTGATGTATACTATAATAAATACAATGTTGATAAGAACAATGTTTTTCCATAGGAATGTATTACCTAATTGTGTAGCAGGCCAAAATATATTGTTTTAGGTAGTGATATCTTTTTACATGAAACTATTTTCTTATGTTGAAGGTTGTCAAGCAGAGTACATTAAACGTAACCTATTACACACGCACAAACAAGATAGGTCTACTTTGCCCAGATATGTTCAAAGGCATTGCAGAATTATTTATTAATTTTATTCCATAATGTTGACATGGTGCAATCAATTATCAAAACTGCCTAAAGAATTGGAGATTCGAGCTAAGAAATATTCAAAAAGTGAGCGTTATGCCCATTCATATTGTTTAATAAAACCATAACACTGTAGCAAATGTAAACAATAAACTTGAAACTGAATGGACTAATTGAACAATGTGTATCTGTCATTATGTACTGTTAAGAAATCCTGAAAAAATTACCTGATTTGACACTTGTCAAGTATCAAACCACAACATATCAAGTCAGATCAAATGACATTGTTTATTTGAGAGGCTTACTGATGCGTAAAACAACAAACACTAAGGTTTAGTGATTCATTCTAATGGCTAAGGTTACGGTTAAGGTTAGAGATAAGGTTAAACTTAAGTTTATGCATTAATTCTGAGTGGTTAAATTAAGGGTTAAGGTTTGGGAAAGGCTTAAAACAAAACAAAAAAAAAACGAGTGTCTAGCACTGGGATTGAATATGCAACCCTCCGAGTCTGACGGCTCGATCACACCGACAGCCTCATTGCATTTTGGTACACCAGCATTGCGTTGCAGAGGCAGTTGCAGTGCATTCTGTGTGGTGCATAAATTGGATGTATCAAACGTATGCGTCAAACTGTATGCGTAGACGGCTTGACAGAAATGGTAGCAGAAGGTGAATGTTGAACTTTTGTTGCACACATATCCAGATGATGCTGCGTACCATTTTGTGTAATGATGCTGTCGGTGTGATCAAGGCGTGAGTCTGCAGTTTAAATGCTTAAACACAATGGATTAAACGCAAGCCTACTAGATGGTAAAAGGTGCTCACGTTGCCCCTAGTGGTCGGTTCAGCGTCCGCATTTGGCCAAATCTGGTACCTGCAGAATCGGCACATCCTGGTGTATTCCATAAGAGAATGGGTTGACCGATCCATAGGAGAGATGAACTGTATATCTATCCATTGTTCTCTATAATACGTTGAGGTCCATAGTGATAGTGCGAGAGTAAAAATTACCTGCTTTGTTTTATATTAATAGTTAACAATTATATGCTTAACATTGTTAAAGAGATTGTGATAACTTGCAATACTGTGCTTCTGAGAAGGGATGGTTCAACTCTCTGCTCCCTGCAGCTGGTCTGTGCGTATCGTCAAGGACATGGGGCGACTCAGAGATAACTTGCGACTCGGGATAGAGGTAAAACTTGAGGGACAGAACAACCTGTTATTGTTTTGTATCATCTTTGCTTCTGAGTAACTTGGTCACACGGTATAAGACAAAGAGCCTCTGAGAAGTGACCACAGTGTCTCAGTTCATCCTGTTCTTCCGTTATCTTTCAAGGGCACAGCTGTGTAAGGATGTGAGGTGAACAGGCTGGCTTGAACGGAGGGGAGTAACGGAACTAACGTTATCACTTGTTTGTGCGCTATGAACCGATACACATAGTCACGAGAAGAAATGAAGGTAGCTTGTTTTCTTCCGAGCTGACATGGAGGGGTGGAACCAGCCATGACTAAGCATTTTTAGGTCCACTATATAAGACGTCTGTTTATCTCTGTATGTCAGAGCTCTCAGCCCATCACTCAAGATTGTTGGGTCGACCAGCCTCATTATTGCAGAGCACTCACTCTATTCATTTGTGTGTGTGGTTTGACCTGCTCCCTTATTAATACGTTTTGAATAAAGTAATATCCTGATTGGTGATTGACCTTGTCTCTCCTCATTGTTAAAGTAGAATTTCCACGACAATAGGCTCATGTGACCTTAATTTGGAGAAAATAATTAATGCCAAGTGGCCATAGTAAAATCACCCATATATTCTTTATAGGCTCTGTTCAGTAGTGCACTATAAAGGGAATAGGGTGTCATTTGGGACGCAATCTCAGTGCTGTGTGATGGGTGCAGTCATCACTGGTATGTTGGTAGCTGCCCAAGTTCATTCTCCTTTTAGGTTTGTTGAGAAATCAACTTTTATCAACAGAAATACTTTTCTCATTTTGTCACGAACCATAACATGGATTTTACGCAGTTTTCCCAAAACATTTTTGGATTTAACTGCCAGGCCATGTTTACTTGGTTAATATGATCAGCTATCATAAATTCCAACCACAACATAATGACATGTATTCTTTCAAATAGAGGACAATCAATCAGTTAAGGTAATGACTGAGAATAAAAATACTCTTATCTTGACATATTCAAAGTGACTTTTCTTGAAGATATATCATCGTACTCTCTATATCATATCCTTGTTCTTCACTGTCTCTTCCCAGTTCGTGTGTGACTTGGTGTAAAATGTAAAAATAAAACAATTTCAATTGATTGGACTCCTTTTATAACCAGGTGCATAAAAAATGCACTCCAGGTTCTAAAGCACAAAAAATTCATAACATAGCTAGTACGAATTCGATTCGTAACATATCCCTAACCCACCCCCCAGAAAATATGTTCAAACATTTTTCTTGTTGAAATACATAGCAGAAGATCAAAAGTCAGGGTGTGGGACAATTGGCTTCTCAATGGAGAATAGTGAAATCCTGAAATAAAACGCTTTAAAAATTGACCACAAAAATATTTATTTTAGTGTCAACTTAATGTATGTAAATTAAAATCTAAATTGAAATACAAAACGTAAAAATCTACCTGTAGTTGCAAAATTGCCCATACAGTGCATTCGTAAAGTATTCAGACCACATTTTGCTACGTTCCAGCTTTATTCTAAAACTGATTAAATTGTTTTTTCTCCTCAACCTACACACAATGCCCCATTATGACAATGCAAAAACAGGTTTAGAAAATGTTAATTTATAAAAAATGTGAAATATCACATTTACATAAGTATTCAGACCCTTTACTCAGTACTTTGTTGATGCACCTTTGGCAGCGATTACATCCTCGAGTCTTCTTGGGTATGACGCTACAAGTTTGGCACACCTGTATTTGGGGAGTTTCTCCCATTCTTCTCTGCAGATCCTCTCAAGCTCTGTCAGGTTGCATGGGGAGTGTAGCTGCACAGTTATTTTCAGGTCTCTCCAGAGATGTTCGATAGGGTTCAAGTCCAGGCTCTGGCTGGGCCACTCAATGGCATTGACTCCTGCGTTGTCTTGGCTGTGTGCTTAGGGTCGTTGTCCTGTTGGAAGGTGAACCTTCTCCCCAGTCTGAGGTCCTGAGTGCTCTGGAGCAGGTTTTCATCAAGAATCTCTCTGTACTTTGCTCCGTTCATCTTTCCCCTCGATCCTGACTAGTCTCCCAGTCCCTGCCACTGAAAAACATCCAGCATTGATGCTGCCACCACCATGCTCCACCGTAGGGATGGCGCCAGGTTTCCTCCAGACGTGACGCTTGGAATTCAGGCCAAAGAGTTCAATCTTGGTTTCATCAGACCAGATAATCTTGTTTCT
Organism: Coregonus clupeaformis; assembly: GCF_020615455.1. NCBI lineage: Eukaryota > Metazoa > Chordata > Actinopteri > Salmoniformes > Salmonidae > Coregonus > Coregonus clupeaformis. The sequence goes on from NC_059193.1 coordinate 40,031,677, forward strand.
CATGGTCTGAGAGTCCTTTAGGTGCCTTTTGGCAAACTCCAAGCAAGCTGTGCCTTTTACTGAGTGGCAGCTTCCATCTGGCCACTCTACCATAAAGGCCTGATTGGTGGAGTGCTGTAGAGATGGTTGTTCTTCTGGAAGGTTCTCCCATCTCCATAGAGGAACTCTGGAGCTCTGTCAGAGTGACCATTGGGTTCTTGGTCACCTCCCTGACCAAGGCCCTTCTTCCAAGATTGCTAAATTTTTCCAGGCCGCCAGCTCTAGGAAGAGTCTAGGTGGTTCCAAACTTCTTCCATTTAAGAATGATGGAGGCCACTGTGTTCTTGGGGACCTTCAATGCTGCAGAAATGTTTTGGTACCCTTCCCCAGATCTGTGCCTTGACAAAACACTTTCCGAATGCACTGTATAGGAAATAGGGTGTCATTTAGGTGGTAACCTGGGTAACATTCATGCTGCTTTTATGGCCATTCGAGATTATAGTCATGCCAGGGCTAGTTTTACAACTGTATACACACAGACATAATGCCGGTCACGAGTGATGTCCTTATGGTTTAACAAGCGCAATAAAGGAAAGGAGAACACCAAAGCTGTTTAATGAAATAAGAGAAAGAGTCAGCAAATTGCTACAAAACAGGAAAGCAACTTTATTTAAATGTTTCCCTCAACTGAATTTCAACGACCTTACATTCTTCATCAGATGGAGACAGGCTTGTTAATGAGGGGAATAGTAGTGCAACAAAAAAGGCACAAAACCACATCTTGGGGGCAAAATGAACCAGGATCAGTATAATTATATGCATTATTACAAAACAGAAGTTCATACCGAATGATGAGCATGATACAACAACCGTAAGGAAACATCATCCTTGGTCAAACACACTAAAAACTTTACCTGACCGAGATGAGGTTCAGAAAGGAGTTTCCTTCATGTCCAAGCTTTGGTCATAGAATAAAATAATTTGGGTCGAAAAAAACATCTCAATTATTATACTTTATATTATGAGGCCTGGGTTGTGTTCAGAACGACACACCGTAGCAGTACCTCCCTGTTTCATTAAGTTCCTAAACATTCTAACTACTGAACATGACCCAGTTCTTGTAGTAGATGTCTTAACTGGGCCATTTCTGATACCAGACCCATCCTCCTTTCCCTTCGGGGATCTCTTAACATCAGCGAAAATAAACATTTATGCAACTGCTCCAAATGCTGGTTAGTAGCTATGTGTCTTTGTAAAGTTAGTGTCCCTTTCATTGGGTCATGGCTAGAAAGGAATACGGCTTGTCACATTTATATACATTTCCATAACCTAATTCTCCTTACTTGCTACGTTAATTCTCCAACCTGCTACGAAAAGTCAAATCTGACAAAAGCTGTATCCATTCTAGTCAAAACCCTTTTATTTTACTACGACTAAGGGAAGATAAGTGCAGGGGGTACAATAATCAAGAATCTGCTAATTTAATTAGAGGGAATTCACAAAAAATAATGACATTTTCTAATTCTGCAAACATTTACCAATGGATCCTTAGATATGAATAACATTGAAATTTAGAGCCAATGAGCTTTCAATATATTCTTAGTATAAGTTCACATCCCTTTTCAAAAATCAACATTCATTCTATACAAGAGAGCAATTAAATGTACACAGAAATATAATACAGGACATCATCAGAACAGTGAGAGAAAACAGCCTCATTCATATGAACCTCTCTGGGAATAAACAACTGATGCCCTGTTATTAAGAGGAGCCATGTTACTCCATGCAATTTACATCCAAACACACCTGGTGCAATACCACTGATCATTTTGACAGGTTTTGTTGCTTGACGATTTCAGTCATTGTTGGTGTCAAGAAATAGCAACAGACGGTCAACTTTACTGTTGGGTGGGGTGAGAATTAGGGTAGGAGTCTGAACAGGAAATTTGCTGGGGGTAACATCAAGTAAAGACCCATGGGAAATGGAAAGAAACATTTGGATGCCATAGAAGCTTTGGGGATGGGGAGGCAACAGGGAAAATGTTGTGGGGTTGCTTGGGTGGTAGGAGGATGGGAGGGAATGGGTAGATGCAAAAGCAGCTGCGATTGGTTGGATTATACAGACTGGTAGCCGGTGCGACTCTTCCTCCGGCCAATCAAGTAAGAGATAAGCACAAGGATGATTAGGAAGCTGAGGGCCACGCCCACAGCGATGGGCACCAGAAAGCTCAAATCAGAGTCCATGAAGCACTCCACGGCTGCCACAGAGAAGAGACAGAGAAGAAGGGTTAGCAATGTTAGCATGCTAGCGATTAGTCAGCAGAAAATACAGAGTTTTAGTGGAGAGAAGAAACAGGATTTGGTTAAGTCCTTCACAGACATGGAAAAAATGAGGATTACAAAAAGCAGCAAGATATCAGTTCAGAACCCAGACATATTCATCCACAACAATGGGGGGGTCCGTCAAGAGCATTGGCAGTGATTGCAATTAGGAAAACATTTGGCCATCAGCCATCTATAGTCAACCATGTGATATGAGGAATATAAAAATCAATCAATTTTAATAACACACAGCTGTTACATGCAAAATGTTATCAACTGAGAAAAGCAATTTCTTTAACACAGCCTCTTCTCCAAGTCATTGTTTCATGAGAAAGAGCTTCCCATCAGGTGAATTTCACCATTAAGTTAACTCTGCACAGTATATTAGTTAAATTAAATCAATAATTATCCTGATGACCGAAGTTAAAGCCTCAGCATAGTGAGGATAATTTAGAAGTGTTCATAGCCAGAGCCACGGTTTCGCTTTCTCCCAATGAAATAGGCGATCAATACAATGAGGACCAGCAAAGCCAGGGCAACCCCGACCGCTATAGGAACGAGCCAGCTCTCTGTCGTATCGGCTTGGCAATCCTCCGCTGGGTGACAGTAAAGCAAGTGGGCATATGGGGGGGTTGCAGGGTGGAAGAAAAGTCAAACATCAAAATGGTGAATGCACAGTCAATCATACAGAGACGCTTCTCAGTCAACAATAGTTGGAAAACAAAGGAGGGATTTACTAAAATGTCCGGGGAACCAATAACATCATTGTAAAATATTAAAATGGTCCACACCAGTTTTTTTAATGCACAATTTCCATTCCCATTTATTGCAGCTAAAAGTCTATTGAAAAGGAATTCAAAAATGAACATTTGTTTGGAGCCACACAGGAGAAAAGATAATGTACGCTGAGTTTACAAAACATTATGAACACCTTTCCAATCACAGACGGGCCAGGTGAATCCAGATGAAAGCTATGATCCCTTATTGATGTCACTTGTTAAATCCACTTCAATTAGTGTAGATGAAGGGAGGAGACAGGTTAAAGAAGGATTTTTAAGCCATGAGACATGGATTGTGTATGTGTGTCATTCAGAGGGTGAATAGCCAAGACAAAATATTTAAGTGCCTTTGAACTGGATATGGTAGTAGATGCCAGGAGCACTAGTTTGTGTCAAGAACTGCATCGCTGCTGGGTTTTTCACGCTCAACAGTTTCCCGTGTGTATCAAGAATGGTCCACCACCCAAAGGACATCCAGCCAACTTGACACAACTGTGGGAAGCATTGGAGTCAACATGGGCCAGCATCCCTGTGGAACGCTTGACACCTAGTAGTCAGTCCATGCCTCGACAAATTGAGGCTGTTCTGAGGGAAAAAGGGGTGTGCAACTCAATATTAGGAAGGTGTTCAGTGTATCTTCATTTGAAGAATGGGTCTGTCCTATGATTGGGATTTCCCTTTTCTTAACATGCTGCTTTTTGAATTCATAAACTAGGAGACATTTCTAAGACTAGTGACAAATAGGAGCCAAATAACCCTTTTCTTTAAAGTAAACATATTCAAACCTGATTGAATCTCAAATGGAGCTGCTTCATTGAGCAAGGCACAACATTGTCACAATCATAACTTTTGATCATGTCAAGTGAATGAAAATTGGGGATAGTAAATGTTTTCAAAATGGTAGTTTAGAATTGATTTTATACATGGTCTAAAAAGACCATTTTAAAACCATAGTAACACAAACAGAATTTGTACAAAAGCAGTCAATTTTCCAAGACAACACAACAGATTGTAAAGCAAGAATCAAAAAGATTATATTGGAAAAGGGGAAAAAAAGCAAATCATTCACATATACAGCATCTGAAAAAAAAAAGTATTGGTTGACCAATAGAAATGAAAGGCGGCAATCAAATTTATTCATTACATCTTTGTCATTTAGCAGACGCTCTTATCCAGAGCGACTTAAAGTTAGTGAGTGCATACATTTTTTTCATACTGGCCCCCCGTGGGAATCTAACCCACAACCCTGCCGTTGCAAGCACCATGCTCTACCAACTGAGCTACACAGGGCCCATCATGCAGACCGTGATAATACACAGCAACTAGCCATTGTCACCTTTCCTTCTAACAGTACAGAAATATACACAGGTACTGCACATCCTGTGGACAATCATCCTTTCTCCTACTCTGTCGATTGGTGCAACTTACAAGCGGTTAACTGGGCAGGGTTAGAGTCAATGCCATTTCATTTAAGTCAATTCAGGAAGTAAACTGAAATTCTAATTCCAATTTTTCTCATGAAAAAGCTGTGAGGAAAATGTGAATTAGAATTTCAGTTACTGAAACAAACTTAATTGAAATGGAATAGACCGGCAGCTTTCGGGAGCAACACCGCAGCAACGGCTATACTATACACAGGTGTAACACTGCAGCACGCATTTTCAATTTATGTTGAACTTACTGAGCAATTTTGTGCATTTATATGTTTAAAAGAATATCACCATCTGCAAAGAACAGGTTTGAATGACAGCAAAAACCAGAGCTATCCCTTTTTTAAACCTGATGCCAACATGTAACGACAGGAGAGGGGTTTTGTGTTACCTTTCTTTTCAGGTTTGTCTTTTACATCCTCAAACTAGGCATGAACTTTTCAAAATTAATTAAACACTTGGTAGATTTCACACTACCCAAAGTGAGCCAGTCAGTCAAAGGGTTAACACAAGTCACAGAGACGGACTGACATAGGTGGCAACCATAATGTCAAGTACTGCTGTGTGTGAACATATAAACGACAGATCCCTTGTTTTGTAAAGTCAACTTAGAGACAGAACTATATGCCAGTAAAACCACCTTTTCGTTTTACACGAGTTGTGGCCACACAGACTTCAGTCAAGTCATACATTTGCTAATTCAAACTACTGACTGACTAGCGGATGATCAGTAATGGGCTGAAAGAGCGAAGAGCGCAAAGCAGCAGACCTTGATCCTGGTTAGTTAGTAAAAGAGTTCCTGAGCCAAATCAACAAAGCTACTCAATGACGTCTCATTGAGCAGCGAGGCAAATTTGAAATGTTTCAGTCGGTCGAAATGTTGCGCTGCTACGATGAATTGTGTGGATGAATGAAACCACAAGAGGTTGAACTAAAATGTACACACAAATTAAATAAGAACAAAAAAGAAAAAAAGTAATGCCAAAAGATAGGGAGGGAGCAAGCACATGATACATAGTGATAAGGACACAGCCCCCAATCGTCACAGCTCCTCGTGAAAATGTGCAAACTGTAGCACAAGGACTTTAACTGGAGTTTCTATGAAATGTGCTACTTGATCAAAAGCGTCCCTACCCTGAATGAGAATCATCTGGCAAGTGATACAGATGCAATCACATTCAGAGATCTTTCAATAAATAAGGCCTTTACTGGTTCCAAAGGTTTCAAACAAATTGCACTGGCTAACACAGAGGGCAAATAATCCTGCGCTTGCTCCTTTACAACAAGGGAGAAAAAAAGAAAAAAGAAAGCAAATCAAACAAAACTGAAATTACAAACAAATAACAGGGGTAGGGTTGTCCAACCTGGTCCTGGAGAGCATTTTTTGTTTTCAGATTTACCTGAATAAAGCTACTCATGCCTGAGCCTAAGCGAAGCTAGACTACTCTCAAGTCTAAACCTAAGCGAAGCTAGGCTAAGCTCAAGTCTAAACCTAAGCGAAGCTAGACTAAGCTGCTCAAGAGAAGCTCTTAACAGTGGCTGAAGTAAGGAGATTATAGTCTAACTACTCCAGTTGTACAAGTCAGTCGTCAATTGAAAGACTGCACCGAGACAGCCATCCAGGATCAGGCTTTGGGACCCCCCCCCCCCCAACACACAAGGATCAACCTGTGTCCTGGATTCATTATCACAGATTCATGATCACAGATTGCTTTTTAGAGGGTCTGATATCCCACATAGGTCTTCCTACGCCCAATCATGTAAGCAATCACTACAATGAGAATCAAACCGGCCAGGGCGGCACCAACAATGATTGGGATTAAGATGCTGGTGTCATCCAGTGAACATTGATGGGCTGCAGACGAGAGAGAGAATCAATGAGCACAACTTGGAACATCTCATCTTCTCATGATCATTTGGTTGTTAATCAGTTTAAAAAGGGGCAGAAGCATGGCATGATCTCAAATACTTACCCGTTTCTCACCAAACTAGACATTTAACCTATTCTACTGAAGCCCATAATGGTTATTATAGTCCGTCTCAGTTTCATGTCTCAGTTTCAAGCATGTTAGCTGCATTTGACTCTAGTAACCTGTAGCATACGGCTAACAACATAAGGGTAATGACGCAAATTCGCCATCTCAGAAAGTCACCTACCTAACGCGAATTCGCCTTTGTTGACTTCGAAGGGCTGGACGCGAAGCTCGAAAGTGTAGAGAGTGAGCGTGTCGGTGACGTTTAAGGTCTGCTCCTTGTTGCACATGTAGGAGCTGCCTACCGCCGCCACCCAAACGGACATGTTGGTATTGGCTGCAACGACGGGCGCCCCTGGACATAACACACAGCGTGAGCAAAGAGAGGACAGAGAGTGCTTTTAATATGCATTGCATATACTGTGCATGTGTGGAGTGTGTAATGTATAGTCTTTATTTATTATAAAACCACACTGTTTCCAAGAAAGATTTCCCCTTGGGGAGAATAAAGTTGATTCTATCTTAACGTCCAACTAGGGACTTGGTTTCTGAAGGGGCTTGTAGTGCATTGTTGCTTACCAGTGGCTGGTTTCACTGTGACGTTCAGAGCGTGCAGGCGGAACTTCTTGCCGTCCTGTAATGTACAAGGAAACACTTATCAGCTTGACTGAAAACAGACCTTACTCTGTATTTGTCCAACTGTCTACACACTAAATGCAGATGAGCAGGATAATACAAGTCTGGCTTCGTCGCCTTACGTTGCTGAACGTCAACATGATGGTGATTGTATCCGATGTCAGTATGAGATCGCTGCTGTTGGCCCTACAGGCTCCGCCCACTTTAGTCATATTGGGCACCAGGTTGATGGTCTCCACTTTCTAATGAAGGGCAAAACACAGGTTGGTAAACAACAACACTAACATACTAGCAACAACAACAACCTATCTTCATACACAAGAAAGTCATGTTCTCTGTGACAAACATATCTGAACCTTTTCCATTGAACAGACAATTGTATGCTAAAATAAGAAACATAAAAATTAAAGGGCCTACTTTACAATCGCTATCCTACTTGTATACATACGTCTCCTTGCTTGTAGCCGATCTGCAGGCCGAATGTGGCCATCAGGCAGGCTGTGCTGTTGACGTCGGGTGCGATGCTGTACTTTCCAGTAGTGGGTGTGGGCAGTGTAGGGGTAGAAGTGGGGGCAGCTGTGGTGGTAACGGTGGTGGTGGTGGGCGCCACAGTGGTGGAGGGCATGTCAGCGGAGCATACGGTGTCTGTGTAGGGAGAACAGAGAAAACCTATTAAGTTCAGAGAACCAACAGGGTTGGGATCAATTCCATTTCAATTCAGGAAGTAAACTGAATTTCAGTTCACTTCCTGAACTGACCCTTTTGAACTAGAATTGACCTCAACCCTGGAGAACACACAGTAAAATAGTTTGACAGTGCATTCGGAAAGTATTCAGACCCCTTGACTTTTCCCACTGTGTTACGTTACAGCCTTAATCGATTTTTTTTATTATGTTTATGTCGCCCTCATCAATCTACACACAATACCCCATAATGACAAAGCAAAAACAGGTTTTTAGAAATGTTATATTTACATAAGTATTCAGACCCTTTACTCAGTACTTTGTTGAAGCACCTTTGGCAGTGACTACAGCCTCGAGTCTTCTTGGGTATGACGCTACAAGCTTTGCACACCTGTATTTGGGGAGTTTCTCCCATTCTTCTCTGTGGATCCTCTCAAGCTCTGTCAGGTTGGATGGGGAGCACCGCTGCACAGCTATTTTCAGGCCGCTCCAGAGATGTTCAATCAGGTTAAAGTCCAGGCTCTGCCTGGCCCACTCAAGGACATTCAGAGACTTGTTCCGAAGCCACTCCTGCGTTGTCTTGGCTGTGTGCTTAGGGTCGTTGTCCTGTTGGAAGGTGAACCTTCACCCCAGTCTGAGGTCCTGAGCGCTCTGGAGCAGGTTATCAAAGGATCTCTCTGTACTTTGCTCCGTTCATCTTTCCCTCAATCCTGACTAGTCTCCCAGTCCCTGCAGCTGAAAGAAATCCCCACAGCATGATGCTGCCACCACCATGGTTCACCATAGGGATGGGGCCAGGTTTCCTCCAGACGTGACGGCAAAGAGTTCAATCTTGGTTTCATCAGACCAGAGAATCTTGTTTCTCATGGTCTGAGAGTCCTTTAGGTGCCTTTTGGCAAACTCCAAGTGGGCTGTCGTGCTTTTTACTGAGGAGTGGCTTCCGTCTGGCCACTCTACCATAAAGGCCTGATTGGTGGAGTGCTGCAGAGATGGTTGTCCTTCTGGAAGGTTCTCCCATCTCCACAGAGGAACTCTGGAGCTTTGTCAGAGTGACCATCGAGTTCTTGGTCACCTCCCTGACCAAGGCCCTTCTCCCCCGATTGCTCAGTTTGGCTGGTCGGCCAGCTCTAGGAAGAGTCTTGGTGGTTCCAAACTTATTTCATTTAAGAATGATGGAGACCACTGTGTTTTTGGGGACCTTCAATGCTGCAGACATTTTTTGGTACCCTCAGAATAAGGCTGTAACGTAACAACATTTTGAAAAAGTCAAGGGGTCTGAATACTCCCCGAATGCACTGTATTATGCACAGCAAATCATTATATGATTTTGGCACAGTTGACCTTACAATGGCCTGATGCTCGTTCTCGTACTACCTACCGGTGTCACTTTTGCTGCCGTTAATCACAAACGCCTGTAGAGCAACATCATACAGTGTCTGAATGACAGACTCTACTTTCAGGACATCTTTGCTCTTGCAGGAGTAGTAGGTGTCCACACCCACGTTGGCGATGATTGGTTTTACCGTCACAGACATGGTTTCTAAACCCAACAGAGATTGTCAAATATCAGTATGTGTCATATCAACTACAGTACCAAATTGGTATATCATGAATTAACAGTATCATGACAAGGCTGTGTAGTTACCGTTTGACGTAGAGTTGGGGAAGACGCTTGTGTCGTTGAGATTGTAGGAGAAGACAATGGTATCTACTTGGTAGGTTTTGTTTTCCTTAGTGAATTTAACAGCCCAGCTGTGTCCGTCTCCAAAACTGAGTTTCAATGTCGATGTTGTGTTATCGCAGGTGCTCCCTTCGGTTGTCACATTTTCAGGCAGTACAAAAATAACAGTTTCACTCTGAAAGGGGACAAATATATTGGACAGTCATTAAGATATTGTGATAAAAGGGGAATCCATTCCTGTCAAGTACTTCCTCAGGAACAGGGCCATTTCGGATGGTTGCATCATGACAAAATAGTACAGTTGACATAACATAACAGTGTGTCCATTCTTTTGATGGATTAGGAGGGAAAATATTTCATTCTGGGACATGTGGGAATTATCTATCATTAATTAACAACCTACAATCATCCAACTGAGATGGGACTTATTAAAATGAGCAAAATCATAAGAAACATTATACAAATGGGTGGGTCTAATCCTGATTGGTTAAAACCGCCTTCCATTCGGTGTCTATTCCACAAGTTACCACCGGCTAAATCTATGACGGTAAAATGCTTATTTACTCTGTTCCATCTGACTGCGCAATCCACTGTCTCATCAGCCCAGCCAAGCAATTTAGAAACTTCATCTCCACTATAAAAAGCATCTAGATATTATCTAACATTTATTTTAGACTAACATTTAGTTTTCAACAGAGATTTGTATAAACCTTGCTGTCTGTCACTCCGACATTTGCAACATTGAATTTGAATATTGAAACAATCTCCAGCTGTCTCATAGTAATGAATGTATCAGGAGTCGGGACGAGACAGACAGGCAGTGTTTCTCAGCCAGTCGAAATCATTAAATCAGCTGGCATCATTTTTATGGATATATACAAAGAAATGTCAATTGAAAAAAGGTCAAACGAAACAAAGTGCAGCTAGTTTGCGGTGTTTCCAGCTTCAGTTTGAAGTGATTGTGTTAGCTGTGTTGTTGGCTAGCTCCTATGAACAACAGTGTCCTGACAAGTGAGCACATTTTCTATGCCAGGCGAAATCGCGCCTCATTAGCTCATTATTATGGATGTATCCAAATAAATGTCACTAGAAAACACCTTAAACAAATGCAAATGCAGCTACTTTGCAGTTATTCTGGCTGCAGACTGTAAGTTAGCTGTAGTTGGCTAGCAAGCAAGGGATAAGAACGTTGCCAGCCAGTATGGCAATGGAACATTTAGAAAGAACGACTGGGTCGCGTCCATAGATACAGAACAAAAATAAATAAAAACGACTGGGTTGCGTCTCTAGCAACCGAACCGATAGAACGACCAGCCGGCTTGGGTAACAACCCTAGATATGTGTCGGGACTATATCTTGTGGAAGGATTAAATAGTATGAATAAATTCATCAAGGGACTTGATCTCGACTTTGTCTCGGGCCTAACAACACCCGTGCCAATATATCCTCCAAACACCGGCTTCTCTGGCATTATCACTTAATTAGGCTTTTTTTATAGCTAGGGACTATAACTTCGACAAACCCTGGTGAAACAAGACAAGCCATGACAATTACAGGATATTCGACAGGAGAAATCTCAGAAAACTGCTGAACAGACAGAAGACATTTCTTTGCAGTTACTCCCTCTTGTCCCCTCCGCGATTACATTAACAACTTTATTTGTCAAAGTAAGACGCTCAACTCAACACATGAAATGATTTAAGAGTTATTTATAGGCCTAGGTGTACTAACATACAGAAAAACATTTTAAAGAAGAGTAAACACACACCTTATTCACACCAACTTCATATGTGACTGAGAAGTTGACCATCAAATTGGCGTAGAGGCACAATTTGTTCTCCGTGTTGTTGACTGACACTTCAGTCGCATGTGATAGGTGGAGTTCTGAAATAAAAATGAACAGTCAATCAATCAATAACATAATAATACTTTTAGCAAAAAAAAGTATTTTCAATTTACAATCTGTAGAAACAATGAGAATAGAAAGGTTCAGAACTTTTGTAAAACATCACAGTACAGTTGAAAAATATATGGCAAATAGAAATCCAATATGGATGGTGTTAAGAGATAGATGGGTTGTGTTGAATGGAGTTGAAGGATGGGACTAATAACAACTAACAACAACTAACAACAAGATAACTAATAATGTAAAGCATACTGTGTCCATAATAAGTATATAGGTTAAGAGCTTTTGTGAAAGAGCACAGTTAGAAAGATATGGCATATAGAAGCAAACCGGATGGACATCATGAAAATGATCTGAGAGGTTGAGGGTAGAGGAAGTTCAGGAGTAAAAACAAACAAAATAGAATTATTGTAAAATTGACTGTGTCCATAAAATGTATATAGTATGTATAAGCTGGAAGTAGAGGCCTAAGCATTGTTGTTCACTAGTTTACTCCAATTAGGGAAGGGGTGGTGGGGTTGGAAAGGGAAATATATAGATTTTTAAAGGATATGTATGTATGTGTATATTTGTGAGAAAAATAAACATATGGGGGATTGGAAGTGATGCAGACAATTACATTGATGGAAGTTACAATCTATCTGCAATATTAAAGCTGATCTACCCCCCAAAAAAATAAAAAATAAAATAATATGAACAGCCTTGGTTTTTTTACTGGGGGATCAGTAAAAAAAATAAACGTTTTCTTGATATGTTATGAGGCAGAATGTTGGGGGACTCATGAAAACAAACACCATTTCAATCAATTCATAGTAAACACTCATTTTACCAGCATAGGTAGCCTAACATGTGTTTTGGTTATTTTCTACTTGCCTGCTATAAGTAGCCCAATGGCATCTAATTCTTGTAAAACTCAGAGGTGGCAATGGTGTATGGCTAACAATTTCCAAACCTTCATTGTTGTTAGTGTTCATCCTCTAATCAATCTCACATGGAACTAAATGGGCCCGGTTCCCAGATAGCGACGGAACTTAGGTTTACAATTGTTTTAACGATGCATCGCTCCTACCACGCAGAGAGAACGTTCGCTAATAAGTGTGTCATTAGACCATGTTTCGATACATAGGCTCTGGAAGAAAAAAAAATTGCTGCTCTCAGAACAGCTTTCTCCATTCAAATCTTACCTTAACATTAGAATTACTCCACAATACTGATGACGGATCAGCTCCAAGAGTGATATTAGCACCTACGGCTGCAAATATTGAAGTGGCTTATTATGCTTATTTTGCTACGGCTGGCCATGCTTTCCACCTGGCTACCACTACCCCGGCCACCAACTCTGCACCCTCCGCTGCAACTTGCCCATGCCCCCCCCGCTTCTCCTTCACACAAATTCAGACAGCTGATGTTCTGAAAGAGCTGCAAAATCTGGACCCCTACAAATCAGCTGGGCTAGACAAACTGGACCCTTTCTTTCTAAAACTAGCCGCCGAAATTGTCGCAACCCCTATTACTAGTCTGTTCAACCTCTCTTTCGTAACGTCTGAGATCCCCAGAGATTGGAAAGCTGCCGCGGTCATCCCCCTCTTCAAAGGGGGTGACACTCTAGATCCAAACTGTTACAGACCTATATCCATCCTGCCCTGCCTTTCGAAAGTATTTGAAAGCCAAGTTAACAAACAGATCACCGACCATTTCGAATCCCACCGTACCTTCTCCGCTATGCAATCTGGTTTCCGAGCTGGGCATGGGTGCACTTCAGCCACGCTCAAGGTCCTAAACGATATTATAACCGCGATCGATAATAGACAGTACTGTGCAGCCGTCTTCATCGACCTGGCCAAGGCTTTCGACTGTCAACCACCGCATTCTTATTGGCAGACTAAATAGCCTTGGTTTCTCAAATGACTGCCTCGCCTGGTTCACCAACTACTTCTCAGATAGAGTTCAGTGTGTCAAATCGGAGGGCCTGTTGTCTGGACCTATGGCAGTCTCTATGGGGGTGCCACAGGGTTCAATTCTTGGGCCGACTCTTTTCTCCGTGTATATCAATGATGTCGCTCTTGCTGCTGGTGACTCTCAGATCCACCTCTACGCAGACGACACCATTTTGTATACATCTGGCCCTTCATTGGACACTGTGTTAACAAACCTCCAAACGAGCATCAATGCCATACAACACTCCTTCAGTAGCCTCCAACTGCTCTTAAACACTAGTAAAACTAAATGCATGCTCTTCAATCGAACGCTGCTGGCACCCGCACACCCGACTAGAATCACCACTCTCGACGGGTCTGACCTAGAGTATGTGGACAACTACAAATACCTAGGTGTCTGGTTAGACTGTAAACTCTCCTTCCAGACTCACATTAAGAATATCCAATCCAAAGTTAAATCTAGAATCGGCTTCCTATTTCGCAACAAAGCCTCCTTCACTCATGCTGCCGAACATGCCCTCGTAAAACTGACTATCCTACCGATCCTTGACTTCGGCGATGTCATTTACAAAATAGCCTCCAACACTCTACTCTAGTCTATCACAGTGCCATCCGTTTTGTCTCCAAAGCCCCATACACTACCCACCACTGTGACCTGTACGCTCTTGTTGGCTGGTCCTCACTACATGTTCGTCGTCAAACCCACTGGCTCCAGGCCATCTATAAATCACTGCTAGGCAAATCCCCGCCTTATCTTAGCTCATTGGTCACCATAGCAGCACCCACCCGTAGTCTGCGCTCCAGCAGGTATATCTCACTGGTCATTCCCAAAGCCAGCACCTCCTTTGGCCGCCATTCCTTCCAGTTCTCTGCTGCCAATGACTGGAACGAATTGCAAAAATCTCTGAAGCTGGAGACTTATCTCCCTCACAAGCATCAGTTGTCAGAGCACCTTACCGATCACTGCACCTGTACACAGCCCATCTGAAATTAGCCCAACCCAACTACCTCATCCCTATATTGTTATTTATTTTGCTCTTTTGCACCCCAGTATCTCTATTTGCACATAATCTCTTGCACATCTAGCATTCCAGTGTTAATACTAATTGTAATTATTTTGCACTATAGCCTATTTATTGCCTTACCTCCATAACTTGCTACATTTGCACACACTGTATATATATTTTCTGTTGTATTTTTTGACTTTATGTTTTTTACCCCATATGTAACTCTGTGTTGTTGTTTTTATCGCACTGCTTTGCTTTATCTTGGCCAGGTCGCAGTTGTAAATGAGAACTTGTTCTCAACTGGCTTACCTGGTTAAATAAAGGTGAAATAAAATAAAAATTAAAAATGCTTCCCAACAATAATGCACTAAATCATAGATTGGGCAGATCATTGCGCACATGTTGTTACACATCATGGCAAAAATTACAGACAGTAGCCTATTGGCAAAATAGAACTAAATTGAACATTAAATCGATTTCAATACGATTGAAATATATATAGGCCCATGTAGCCTATATATTTTTTCATGCAATCATCTTGGTTTTCATTTCAAGCATCTTTTCATCCTTTACTTGATTGTAACAATTGTAAAGACTTTGGCAACTTTATATTTGTAGTAAATTTCGTTCTGAAGTTATCGGCAGTCACAGTCAGACAGATAAACATCTTGATTCTATGTTTAGCAGAGATCTATGAATAATGTGACATGGAAGGGCAAAAAAGCATCTAACTACGCACTTAGCTGGTCTACGAGTGGTCTGAGGCAGTCAGTAAATAACAAGCGTTTTCAAGTGCAACTTTTGTAAGGATTGTTTTGGGAAACAGCTCAGAGATTTAACGATGCTCCTACGAAGGTTCTACCGATGAACGTAGCCTTAAGATGCTTTTGTGAAACTGGCCCTGGTAGGTTATCATGATGAACAATTAGGCTTGACCCTGAGTGACCTGATATCAGAGGCCTTAGCTTGCAACAGAGGACTGGGGCCATTTCTCAGACCAACTGAAAACATTCTAATGAAAATGGAAACAAGGAAAAAATGCAAGGAAAAAAGGATCAATAAAAAAAAATCTGAGACTTACTGCTGAAAAAAAACTAGAAGGATTCTGACTGTATTGAATATCAAGTGAGTCCTGGTAACGCCAGGGCAGGAGGCCAAAAAATATCCAGACTATAAAAAAAGATATCCATGGGCTCAAATTCCTTCTATCAATCATAACAAGGAGATTGGTTTATAGACAGCAACTGCTATCGCAATCACTTAGGTAACTGTGCAGGTTTAAAATGTTACTGCAGCTGTTTTACAGTTAAACAACAAGGGCAATCAGCAGATACTTGGTCACGAGACAACTTCCTGGTCAACTCGCTAGCTAGGAAGTTTAAAATCAAGGGGCTATATCATAAATAAGATACAGCTAACGTTACTGACGTGAGTATCCTTAAATGTAAATTTTGCTGAGATTTTGGATTGAACTGGATTTGCAACAGTAACGCTAACATTAGCTAGCTAGTATATTGCATATTGATAACTAAGCAAATGTGGGAATAGTAGCTACCTAGCAAACTACGAGTTGTGAGCCAAGTTCAGTCATCTACTGGCGTCACATGTTGTTCCAAAATGAATAGGGCGAATGAAGCTGGTCGATGTCGTCGTTGACATGTTTGATAATGACACATAAGGACGATATTGCTAGCTAAGCCAAATGAAAGACAATGTCAAACATGTCTTTGTGTGTTTAAGAGACAGCTGTTATTTTCCCTGTCCACCCAGAAGTCATTTCTGTAACATGACCTGTCAACTAAGAGAAAACAGATATTAAAACCACAACTAGCTAGCTAATTTAGCATGACAGGTCAACAGTGCCATAAACTTAATGTCTTAGATTGAGGCCTTGATTGCCGGTAAAGTTGCGTGAAATTCACATGAATTAGTGTGAACTTTTAATTTATTTGTGGAGTTAAACTTAGCTATAGCGAACGTTTGATAGAAAACTAGCTAACTAGCCTAGCTAGCTACTGGCGCAGCAAAGAAATAGCTAGCTAACGTTAGCTCAAGCAATCTGGCTGAAGATAGGCCTGCCGCCTGAAGTGACGGAGCACCGAAAGTTTCCTCTTGTGGCTCACAAAATAACCCAACGATGACACAAAGCAATATTTCGTTCAATTCTGTAAACATACCATTTCCAAGAGCCAGGAACAAAATCAGAAACGCGCAGCGAAACATGACAACTTGGTAGCCAAAACACTTATTCAGGAAGCGACAACTGCTTACGACTTCAGCTACCTTCCAAGTGCAGCTCGAGCGCGTCGTCTCGTCAGTAACACTAAAAACGTACTTCCGGGTCACGGAATTCTTCTTCTTCTTCGATGAGGTTTAACAGCGGTTGGCATCCAATAAATGTTGCATTACTGCCACCTACTACACTGGAGTATAACTCCCTTACACTTTGCTAAAATCAATACAACAAAAACCCTACCATCTAATATTACACTCACAAAAAATAATAATACCTACCATACTCCACTATTTAAATGTATTTATTCCTACTTCAGGCCAACAGCCTGAAAGGATGGGACACCACCACTTAACACACCCTGCAACTCTTCTGATGTCAAGTCTTGCACACCCAAATACCTCTCTGCAGCTGCCACCACAACCTCTATTTTCTGCAACTTACATTCCATCCCTGCAGTACAGTTGATAACCATTGCTATAAATGCCCAAAATCCAATCTTACTGAAACATATCACTTGGTTGGTTTATCCCTCTGTACTGGTACATATAATAATATAATAATATGCCATTTAGCAGACGCTTTTATCCAAAGCGACTTACAGTCATGTGTGCATACATTTTTACATATGGGTGGTCCCGGGGATCGAACCCACTACCCTGGCGTTACAAGCGCCATGCTCTATCAATTGAGCTACAGAGGACATATCAACTACTCACACCATTCCTCTCAGGATCCCTCCCCCTTGACCAATCTTCCTCTACTTTCTTCACTGCCTCAGCATATGACAACTTCTGCACTACTCTAACCCTGGAAACCTTAACCTGCCTCTCTCGCACTGGACATTTCGGATCCCCAGCCCCATGGGCACCCCTACAATTAACACATACCACTACTTTCCCCAATGCTACACATTCATTTGTCTCATGCCCTTCTGCACACTTCTCACACCAAGGAACATCCCTCCTACACACTGCTGCCACATGCCCATAAGCTTGACACCTGTAACAACATAATGTATTCGGCACAAAAACTTGTACCGGATAACTTATATATCCTAACATCACTTTGTCGGGCAAAGACTCAACATCCAAACTCAAAAGAACAGACAATGACTCACTCTTCTGTTTCTCCACTCACGCCACCCTGTCTGCGTCGCACCAAACGATGAGCATCACAAACACCGGAAATCTTCCCCTTCAGGTCAGCTTTCACATTTACCGCTACCCCAGTAATCACGCCTTTCAATGGCGCCCTTTTCTTGAGAGCAAAACAATTCACATTTCTTGCCCCCATTCGTTTAACACAGAGCGCCTGCTCCCTCTGACCAGCTGAAACACAAACAATTATCACTAGACCACTTCTGGTTACCCTCACCGATTTCACAGCACCCAACTCTGTTTTCAACCACCCTGAAACCACAAATGGATCAGCCAAAAGGCAAGGGTCCACTTTTTCCAAAAACTTCACTCCTACTGTCAGACTCATCTTTATCCTGACCCTCGGTGCAAACCTCGGGCTCCGAGAACTTCACCACACCTACCACCTCCGATACTTCGCCTTCATTCACTTCCATTTCTCCTCCTGTCTTCAACTCTCTCTGTTTACACTTTCTACCGTTCTTCTTTAACAAACCATCTCCCTTTTTTCCGCCGTTTGTAACTGACTCAAGCTCACCCTCTTCCTCCCTCTCACTCTTAGACCTCCTCTGCCTCTCTTTTTCCCTCCATTCCTCCTCCGTATTCCAAGTATAACTCTCCTTATGATAGTACTGCAATTCTCCTGACATACATCTAGTTTTTGCCTTGTCTAGGGACAACATTTCTCCTCCGACTCTCCCTACTCTTCCAATATCATAAATTGTACTGATTTCTTCGTTATGTAGACCCTCAAACACTGAAGTCAGACATGTTTTGTTTTCATGTGACGCGCATCCTTCCTCCTCCCTTGGGACCGTGGCGATTCTGGTCACGGAATTTCGGAACTTGTCCAAATAAAAGTACCCCACGTAATAGTGGGAAAGTGTCCTTAATCTGTGTTTATTCATGATATATTACAAATACATTTCTAAACATTAACAATGATTCATATTTGTTCACATTTAAGTGAAATGTGCATTAAATGTGGGGTTTAAAACATGTTCCAGGGTCAAATAAATGCTCCCAATGCAATACACTGTATATTAAATACATATTGGTTTATGGAGAGAAAACTATTCTAGGTGGCAAAGTAAAAGTGGGGTTGGTATTACTGACTAGCGTCTATAGAATCTATATATGGTGTTATTTCATGGGGGACTGGTCTAAATACCCACCAACATTTTCTACTCCACCCACTCCATAGCCCCCAATGCAATACATTGTAGGCCTATAAATTACATATTGGCTTATAGAGAAAAAAGTATTCAGATGTAAAATGTATGTATGCCTATGTACAGTGGGGAAAAAAAGTATTTAGTCAGCCACCAATTGTGCAAGTTCTCCCACTTAAAAAGATGAGAGAGGCCTGTAATTTTCATCATAGGTACACGTCAACTATGACAGACAAAATGAGAAAATAAAATCCAGAAAATCACATTGTAGGATTTTTTATGAATTTATTTGCAAATTATGGTGGAAAATAAGTATTTGGTCAATAACAAAAGTTTCTCAATACTTTATTATATACCATTTGTTGGCAATGACACAGGTCAAACGTTTTCTGTAAGTCTTCACAAGGTTTTCACACACTGTTGCTGGTATTTTGGCCCATTCCTCCATGCAGATCTCCTCTAGAGCAGTAATGTTTTGGGGCTGTCGCTGGGCAACACAGACTTTCAACTCCCTCCAAAGATTTTCTATGGGGTTGAGATCTGGAGACTGGCTAGGCCACTCCAGGACCTTGAAATGCTTCTTACGAAGCCACTCCTTCGTTGCCCGGGCGGTGTGTTTGGGATCATTGTCATGCTGAAAGACCCAGCCACGTTTCATCTTCAATGCCCTTGCTGATGGAAGAAGGTTTTCACTCAAAATCTCACGATACATGGCCCCATTCATTCTTTCCTTTACACGGATCAGTCGTCCTGGTCCCTTTGCAGAAAAACAGCCCCAAAGCATGTTGTTTCCACCCCCATGCTTCACAGTAGGTATGGTGTTCTTTGGATGCAACTCAGCATTCTTTGTCCTCCAAACACGACGAGTTGAGTTTTTACCAAAAAGTTCTATTTTGGTTTCATCTGACCATATGACATTCTCCCAGTCCTCTTCTGGATCATCCATATGCACTCTAGCAAACTTCAGACGGGCCTGGACATGTACTGGCTTAAGCAGGGGGACACGTCTGGCACTGCAGGATTTGAGTCCCTGGCGGCGTAGTGTGTTACTGATGGTAGGCTTTGTTACTTTGGTCCCAGCTCTCTGCAGGTCATTCACTAGGTCCCCCCGTGTGGTTCTGGGATTTTTGCTCACCGTTCTTGTGATCATTTTGACCCCACGGGGTGAGATCTTGCGTGGAGCCCCAGATCGAGGGAGATTATCAGTGGTCATGTATGTCTTCCATTTCCTAATCTTCAAACCAAGCTGCTTACCTATTGCAGATTCAGTCTTCCCAGCCTGGTGCAGGTCTACAATTTTGTTTCTGGTGTCCTTTGACAGCTCTGTGGTCTTGGCCATAGTGGAGTTTGGAGTGTGACTGTTTGAGGTTGTGGACAGGTGTCTTTTATACTGATAACAAGTTCAAACAGGTGCCATTAATACAGGTAACGAGTGGAGGACAGAGGAGCCTCTTAAAGAAGAAGTTACAGGTCTGTGAGAGCCAGAAATCTTGCTTGTTTGTAGGTGACCAAATATTTATTTTCCACCATAATTTGCAAATAAATTCATTAAAAATCCTACAATGTGATTTTCTGGATTTTTTTCTCTCAATTTGTCTGTCATAGTTGACGTGTACCTATGATGAAAATTACAGGCCTCTCTCATCTTTTTAAGTGGGAGAACTTGCACAATTGGTGGCTGACTAAATACTTTTTTCCCCCACTGTATGTGCTGCCCCTTATCCCTGATTCTATGCTGGGCGTGCAATATCAAGTGCACCTCTATTTAGTGTGGTCTCAATCAAATGATCCATAGCCTATAGGCTATAGGCCTAGGCTATACAGAATGCATGCTCGGAGAAGCACAGGGCAAAGTTCTATTTAGAAGAAAATGTGCTTCCTTCAGGAGTTTTTGCGCTGCTGCGATGGTGTAAATAAAACTATCCCAATCATGAGCCCTGGCATGCCCTGCTCTTGCTGATGTAAACCTTTTTGTGGTGCCTAACCAATGGCTGTGCTGTGTACGGTGGCACTTCAGGAGGCGAGCCAAAGGCTTCTTCCGAAAATCATTTTGGATTTGTCCAAAAAACGCTTCAATGGCCAATTGGAAAACCCATTGTCACTAGTGTCAAAAATCGTAGGAATATGTGGGACAAGAATAGAGGTAACATTCAACGTCTTGTTAATCAGATTGAGGAACAGGTTGAGTTGACCAACCCTTTGAGCCCGTCACCCATATGTAATGAGATAGGAGATGAGGGTGACAGCACAAATGTAAGTCAGTGCAAGACAATAAACTAATTGATACAACAACACCAATCAAACACAGAGCGGGGAGGAGAAATGCGGTGAAACATAAATATGGTGTTTCTATAAATCACCATATAACAGTAAACAAGCAACGTTAGCATGTGATTTCTGTGCAAATTGGTATCACTTTGATTCTGTTGGCCTAACTCCAGATGGAGGTAGAATCTGCTACTTTTCAATGCAACTCAAAATCATGTCAAGTTCAAGTACATCCATTGCAACATTTATTTAGTCTTAAAGGGGACTGTGGCACATTTATACATTCCATTGCTAGAAACAACAAGGTGAAATTAAAGAAAATAGTACAAGCAGAGAATGTCAATGAGGATCAGGTACAAAACCTATTGCCTGTAGAGTTTAAATGAGGGAATGTCAATTGCTCAGAGAAGACCCTCAGACTGCCAACTTAATGTGCAAAATGCACACACACTTTTGAGGATAAAGAACCTGCTTCTGATTCTCATCCTGATGTAGCCAAGAGTTCATACAGTACGATGGAGTGTCAGTGGTGCAGCCCAATCTAATCTCAGACACCCAAGATATTGGGAATGAATACTTCCACTTAGAGACAGAAAGTTTCTCAGATGAGGAAATCGTAAGCTCTATGAAAACTGAATCAGATGAGCAGCATGTGACTGGGGAGTTTGACATTGAAATAAGCGAGGATACACTGAAGTGTGTTTTGTCAAGTGAGGCACATTTTGGAGGGTTCATGCTTACCACTCCAAATAATGGTATGTTTATGTTGACTCGTGACGAATGGGAGAGTGTCCATTCAGAAAGAAGTGGTATGTATTTTAAAAAGTTCTCATGGGTAGGCCTATTTGCATGGCTGAGAAACAGGGTCCAGAAAAGTCAGATCTGCAGCCTCTGCCTTTTAAAAAACAGTAGCAGTTGTGGTGCTTATCATTTTACATTTTGGTCATTTAGCAGATGCTCTTACCCAGAATGCATACATTATTATTTATTTTTTCATACTGGCCCCCCGTGGGAATCGAACCCACAACCCTGGCGTTGCAAACGCCATGCTCTACCAACTGAGCCACATCCCTGCCGGCCATTCCCTCCCCTACCCTGGACGAAGCTGGGCCAATTGTACGCCGCCCCATGGGTCTCCCGGTCGCGGCCGGCTACGACAGAGCTTGTTCTCTAAAGCAGTCTTTTGAGAGGGCAATGTGAATACGCTTTTCCACAATGGCATGCAAGACTATGAGTTATCGGAGAGGAAATTACTTAGTTGAAAGAAGTTAAGGTTTTAAGCTTGAATGATACAGCAGACTGCTGAAATGAAGCTACATGCCTAATAATGAAATTATACTTAAATATAAATGTGTTATTTATTTCATGTAGTGGTGGGCACCAATTTGCTAATTTGATATGATATTGATACCGTTTGATATCAATATGATAAAGGCATATCGTGATATTGGTTTATTATTCCTGTTAACCCACACTATTCTGTAATAAAGCATACATGACTGTTCCTGCATGCACAAAGCACTTTCACAGACCTTCTCACAGGCTGCTCAGCATACTTAAAAAACATACAAAAACTAACAATAAAACAAAAACAGGCTGTGTAGCATCAACTGTGGATGGTGTGTGGTGTGGATGGGCTTCCCATTGTAATAAAACTGGTTAGGTAGGTTTATGCCACCAGAATACACCTGGCCCAATGGGCAATCCGCAAGCAGTTGTCTGGACTTCACAGAAAAGTGAACATTCACACAGTTGCAATGTAATGTATTTTCTACCAACCGAAATTCTATCAACCGAAATTCTACCAACCGAAATTCTATCAATATCGAAATAGCAGTTTGGCTTAGAATGCTGACAACTGCGAATGCGAACTAATGTGAACAGAACAAAACTGCCATGGGCCTACTATAAAGGCATGACACAATCTATATTTAGGCTAGTTACATTAACAGTAAACAAACGCAGTAAACAAAAGGCGAATGCAAATAACCAAAACATAGCCTACAGCCTACTACAGTGAGATGAAGCAATGCACAGCTGTCTTGCCAAATAAATAGGCCTTTTGGCCTGTTTCAAACATGGAAAATCATGCAGCTCATGAGTTCAGCAACACGTTGCGATATGGCACAATACACTTCTGTGGATCAAAATCGACCCACCCATATAATCAATTAAGCAATGCCGTCCTACTATAAACACGTTTCCAATACGTACAGTTCCACTTACAACCATAAAAAGCAATAGGCTACCAGAAAACCATAGAAATAGAATGTAGGCTGTCTATTTCTATGATGAAACATACCGATATGCAGCTATACCCAGGGGCATCATTTGTGTTCTTGCATTGGAATTATATTGAATTCTGCATATATCAAGCTATACCACAATAAACATAAAAGTTCAAATGCCAAGACCATTGAGTGCTTTTGACCAAGAAGTGACAGGTTGGCGCGATGTCCATTGGTGCTCTATCAGCACCAATTGACATCGCCTTACACACTAAGCAAAAGGCCGTTTTGACAATGAAAATATAGACTGGCTATTAAGTCATTTTGCCATTCCATACCCTAGGTCAGTAGTTCCCAACCAGGGGTACTAGGACCCCTAGGGGTACTTGGCCTATCCACCGGGGGTACTTGAGAAGACTCATGAGACCATAGGCCTACTTGTAAAATACTTCAGGGGAACTCCGGGCAGAGCAAAATACAGGTGGTGGTACAGTAACCGAAAAAGGTTGGGAACCACTGCCCTAGGTTTTTGCTGAAAATGACGCCACTGGCTATACCACCAATATTTTGATCAAAACCAACCAGCTAGATTGTTTCTTTCCTTTTCAGAAGAGTTACAGCTTCCTTGATGCTCTGTAGAACTTCCTGAGTAATCGATCATTACATTCTCCCCGAAATGTTCTTGTAAGATCCCCCTCAAATGCCAGTTGGATTAGTTGAGCTTTCCTTGGGTGTAGCATGCTTCGTCTATGCTGACTGAACACGTTTGTCAAAGTGGAAAATTAGTTATTGCCAGTTGCCTATCATTAACAAGTGTTTACACCTCAGTTCCCATAGCACTTCAAACTTGTTTTTCTTTCCACAGTGCAGTGCATTTCAAATGCTCCTTGCTTGATGCGTGCTCTGAGCGAATCCTTTGGTTCTATCAATAGCATGCTTCCACTTAGAATACACGCCTTGGGGGAAGGCCTTGTCTGCGTTAGCATTGGACCCAATACAGAACTTTCAACATGGGAACCAAAATGCCAAATCTGCAGTAACCCAGTATTCCAGTCATTCTCTTCCTATGAACCAGTTGCTATTAAATGAACGTTTTTGGACAGAAAACATACGGCTAGGGTAGGATTCTGGGCTAACCAGGGCTGGCTCCTCTGTTCCAAGATCGTCAGGAACAGTCGGAGGTGGAGGGGGCTGTGGAACCATTATCCTGGCGGCACTTGGGGAAGGGGGGGTAAGCTCTTCACGCAGAGCTAGCTGGGGCTCGGCAGCATCATCGCTGCTGGGTTTGGCGGTCGCCAGAGTTGAGTGAAGCAGCTTCAACTATAAACTTGACCCCGTCCTTATAAATCAAGATCAAATACTACAGGCACAGGCGTATTATGTTATTCACATTTTTATTTTAAACATTTTTTAGTCATTTAGCAGACGCTCTTATCCAGAGCGACTTACAGTTATGTATGCACTCACTAACATTTACATTTATGTCATTTAGCAGACGCTCTTATCCAGAGCGACTTACAAATTGGTACATTCACCTTATAGCCAGTGGGATAACCACTTTACAATATGTTTTTTTTCTTTTCTTCTTTCTTTGGGGTGGGGTGGGGTGGGGTAAGGGGGGGTAGAAGGATTACTTTATCCTATCCCAGGTATTCCTTAAAGAGGTGAGGTTTCAAGTGTCTCCGGAAGGTGGTGAGTGACTCCGCTGTCCTGGCGTCGTGAGGGAGCTTGTTCCACCATTGGGGTGCCAGAGCAGCGAACAGTTTTGACTGGGCTGAGCGGGGAACTGTGCTTCCGCAGAGGTAGGGGGGCCAGCAGGCCAGAGGTGGATGAACGCAATGCCCTCGTTTGGGTGTAGGGACTGATCAGAGCCTGAAGGTATGGAGGTGCCGTTCCCCTCACAGCTCCGTAGGCAAGCACCATGGTCTTGTAGCAGATGCGAGCTTCAACTGGAAGCCAGTGGAGTGTGCGGAGGAGCGGGGTGACGTGAGAGAACTTGGGAAGGTTGAACACCAGACGGGCTGCGGCATTCTGGATGAGTTGTAGGGGTTTAATGGCACAGGCAGGGAGCCCAGCCAACAGTTGCAGTAATACTCCTACCACATTATTCACACGTAGCCTACCACAGATGAGCAGCGTTTTTCTCCCCGCATTTTATGGAAACCCAAAGGAGTCATACCTAACCACCCAGTGGCTTTCCATAGCTCCCTACATACAAACACACACACACACACACACACACTCAATGGCGCGCCCTGTCCATGGTAATGATACAGTGCTGCAGAGATACAGATTTCGTGCCAACCTGTCACTCAGTCATTTTTAGTCATTTTTATATAGGGACATAAAACTAAAACTGAGGTGGCACAAGTTTCATCTGAGGGGGCTAAGCCACCCTTTGCCCCCTCGTGGATCCAGGCCCGCAGTGCTGAATACAAACTTAAACATGAACTCACTCATAAAAACAGCAGGTCTTTGCTGTATCCTTTGACAGTCTCTCTCTGGTCATGGTTGTAAAAGTTATGAAATCTCAAGTAGGCTAGTATCACAACTAGCTCGCACAGTCTTACGTCATAATTAGTCGTTCATCCATGTTTCTCAAATGTCCAATTTTGAAGTGTTTAAGGTTAAGTTTAGGCATCAACTCTACATTTTTAAGGTTAGGGTTAAGTTTAGGCATTAACTCCGAAACCTACTTAAAGGTAACAGCACTCACTGTTGCCCCCTACTGGCCAATTTCCACGTCATCTCCCGATGTCCTCAGACAATAATGGAAGTCGACTACTGACTTTTCTAATTCGGTTTGCGCCGTTGGCGGTATGTGCACTTGATTCAGCTGCCCTGTGCACCAGGTAGTCAAAGTCTTCCCATTTTGAACCATTTCATCTGAAGGGAAAAACTCTGCCTACCTGGCGGATCCAGAGAGCTAAATCAAGTGTGCCTACTGCTCTGGCCAATCCAATAGCTCAAATCACAGTGCCTGCAGCTTCCGCTATCCCACAGCAAAGTAGACATCATGCAAGACTACAAATCCCTGGAAGCTCCTGCACGTCATCTCTAGCTGACACTTTTGCTAACAGGTCTTGTGTCAATTTAAAACTTGCACAAGACAGTTCACAGAATTGTCTTTTTAAAGAAATGGAGCTAATTTAGTCATTACTAAATGTAACTAACATTACATAGTGTTAAGTTGCGTCAATTCAAATCTGGTATTAGGAACAAAAGAGGTCAACACGACTTCTAAGATATACTAGTATTTTAATTAATGCAAACCACTTCAATGGTAAATATGATGTTCGTTTATAAGGGTCCACTGAAATACCACACAGGGCACTCAGAAAACTGATCAATTGTTCTAAGTTCTTCTTCAAATACTCTGACAGAGATAGTTCCAGCTCCCTGCTGGCCAATCAGAGTAGAGACTGAGCGTGGTTTAGACTTACTCAGCCAATCGTTGGCGCACAGGCTGGTCCCATCCCCTTGGCGCTTTACCGTTGCACACTGTTGCCAGGCATAAGTTGTTATCATCACACCCTGTCTCGAGTCAGCACCCATAGACACTGTTCCCCTGTACTCCTTGTACCTACGTCCTTGGACGGTTCACAGATCACAAAGAGGCAGTGTTCGTGTATGTGAGACATAAATTATTATCTCCCCCTACTCCCTAAAACAGCTCCTCACATTAATCACAGCTTGTTAGGTTAAACAATTTATATCAGTACAGTACAAACCTTTTATGTTTAATCATTAATGCATTCTTTCTAAGCTAGGCATCACATCCAGTTACAAGAAAATAGATCCCCACAATAGTTAATCTAGAGATTCTTACCTTTGCGTCGATACGGCAGTCTCGTCCAGATCATCAAGGCTTTGTAGTTCTTTATGATAGCCACATTAGCAGCTAATTAGCATTTCATTTGTGGGTGGTAAATACAGGCAAATATATTGATAAAAGTCACGTTGTCCGAGAGAGATTTACATGGTTATCAAAACGTCACACCAGGGTAAGCCTATACTAAACAAAACCCTTATTTTAAGTGTTTCTAAAATTCCCCTAGGAAAAATGTATGGTGGAAAAACGATTGGAACCATTTCCCTGTTTGACCGCTAGGTTTTATGGGTATTATGACTCTTCCACTGTGGGACTCTATTGGAATCGTCTTAATGCACATTATGTGCATTGCCCTTACGTTGCCAATGGGCCGTGCGGTGCACTCTGGGTAAAATCCCAAAAGGAGAGCACTCTTTCAAGGAGTGAATGGGAGTCAATTGGGCGCTAGCACAAAAACCCAACATCAGCATAAATTACGTGAACTAAAAGCTCAACATTACAAATATTTTCTGAGATTTTAGATAGTTCACTTGTTCTCTGTAATATCGTATAGCTTTGAAATCGTGACATTATGTACTTTCGAGGAACATAGGCATGTTTCTAGACTCATACCCTGACTTTTATAAGGGATTGCGTTGCGTGATGATTAGCTTAGCAACTGTGTGAGGCAGCATGACAACGTGAACACGATTGGTCGACAGTCTGCTGGGTGGGGTGTTATACGTTTTTTTACATTCATTGGCCACTGGGATTCCTATCTCCTCCTTTCTCTAATGTCTCTGGTTCCAATCAGGACGTTAACCATTGAAAAAAATGGTCTGTTCCTGT
Organism: Coregonus clupeaformis; assembly: GCF_020615455.1. NCBI lineage: Eukaryota > Metazoa > Chordata > Actinopteri > Salmoniformes > Salmonidae > Coregonus > Coregonus clupeaformis. The sequence continues at coordinate 40,059,710 of NC_059193.1, forward strand.
CTGCTTAATGGGGTGGCTCTCCCATAGGCACCAATGAGATAGTTAATTGACTGTATATGAACCAGAAATAACAAGGGAGTGGGATGTCTCACTTCCTCTTCCATCTCTACTTCTACTTTCCCCCTGAATGAGGGGATTAGATTAAACTGCCTCGCAATGAACCGGGCTATGTCGCGTCACGTGACTGGGCGAAGCCGGTGAGGGGAGAAGGGTGCAATTGTGGCCCGGTAGCTGATTAAACTTAACTCCACAATTTACGATGGAGTTGAGTGGCGACTAGTGTGGGCGGACTGGAACTACTGATTTCAGCACCCAAAAATAGCCTGCAATTACACAAGACATTGTTCTGTAATTGTGGGCTATTTATTGGGTGCTGAAATCAGTCGTTTCATTTAATGTGACCAGCTCCAGTCCGGCCACACTAGTCGCCGCTCAACTCCATCGTAAATCGTGGAGTTGAGTTTAGTCAGCTAGGACACAGGTAGACAGTGTCGTTCGCCCCCACCTGTCGGGCACTGCTTTCCCGTAGTTCTGTTAACGATGGCGAGGGCAGGTGTTCAGCAGGTGTTAGCGAAGGATCCTGGGTGCTAGCTGCTAGCTAGCTAGGACTACGGTACACAGCATGCGGGAGGCGGGATAGGTAGCTAGCTAGGACACCAGTCACTGAGGTGTTATAAGAACTGGAGACTGTCCGACCATTGTTTTCAAGGTAATCTACTCACGTTCGCGTACACCTATTCATGGACCGTCTAGAGTATATCCTGGTTGCATCTGGTTTATACGGACCAACATCACATGCACACTAGCACTCAGAGCACACAGGGAGCAGCGACGACATCATCACGTCATCCAAAAACATGGCAGATATTGGATGAATTTAAAATTGTAATATCTTTGGCTGTGAGTAATGGAAAGAAATCGGCCTCAACTACAATTATTTGAATAATTCAATGGATGTTTTGTGTACAAAGGTGATGACTAAAGTGTCTTATTAAGAATGTTCAAATCGGACTTCTCTATGTGGCCGTGTATGGAAATCGTCTTTCTGGGCCGGGCGTCAGTTAAACTGCAGTACCAAGTAAAACTGTAGGCGCAGTCGAAACAGTGCTTCTAGACCTGAAACATGGTCCTTGACGCCATAGACAGTGGCCGTGTTCGAGCGGATCACTTTTGTCGAGTCGATGACAATCATTGGTCACTGCCTTTCAAAGTGTGTTACATTATGGTTATAAAAATTGCATGAACTTTACAAAAACCATGTGATCAAAGGTCATGCAGTTTTTGTTGAAGTCGCCTTCAAGTAGCTGCAGTTCCTTCTCACCAGCTGCACCATGCAGCCATCACCTGCATCGTGGGAGGCACAATTTGTCAACCAGTTATTAGGGTGTTTTTGTTTGACCCACGCAAACGTGGCCAAAGACTGGACTGAAACAGGAACCAACTTTGCTATGATTCTAAAGCTACAGGGGATACAAATTAAAGTGATATTTGAGACCTCTCTCTAACCAATTAATTGTACACGTTATGTTTCAGTTTCAGTGTGTGTGATATGGGGATATAGAAAAGTTTTTTGGACATTTATACAGAAAAACTTTAATAAACAATAGCAGCTATGATGACACTGCCATGTTGATCTGAGCCTTGCTGTTGGAAAATCACTGCAGTGTCCGACTTCCTGCTATTGCACATCCACCGACGACTTTCGTCTAATATATGCCATTTAGCTGACATTTTTATCCAAAGGGACTTAACAGTCATGCGTGCATACATTTTACGTATGGGTGGTCCCAGGAATTGAACACACTACCCTGGCATTATACGCACCATGCTCTACCACCTGAGCTACAAAGGACTACAGTCGCCTGGAGGCGTCCACATGCTTCCCAGCCGAAACAGTTAGTTTGGAAAAGTTTGTGCATATATTATGACAACATTTTGTGATGTTTTTGTTCGTTTTGGACTTTTTTCAGCTGTTCGGGCACACAAAACAACTTTGCGAGGCCAGCCAAAGTTTGGGAGCCGAAGTCTACGCCCCTTCATCCGTGATTGGTCAACTGTAGGGATTCTTCAATAAAGTCTTTGTTGTCATTCAATGAGCTAGCTCATCAATATGCAAATTGTGTGAGTTTAGCTATTCTCTGCTTCAAATGTACAATGACAAGGGGCACATTGATTGCACATGCCCATTTGGCAAGTAATGCCATCATACTGTAGGCCTCTGGCTGCATTGGTGATGCATGCCATTATGATAAGCTGCAAAATGGGTTCACATGGCTGATATCCTGAGACAATCAAATAAAACTGATTGGAGAGCTCATTACTGGACACAGACAAATTAGAGACAGATTCCCTTCACACCTTTTTATTGCAGAGTTGTGATCTGTGATGAATGAACATTGACACTAGTTCATCTTGAAGAATGTTTTTAAGTTAACAATTAAAACAAGTTTAAACACTTCAACATTGAATGAAGCAAAATATAATTTCAAAATGTTCAAATAATCTAACTTGTTTGTAAATGTTAGACATTTTAGTAAGTAGGTTATTATTAGTCAAGCATAATTTTGGGTGAACAAAAAAGTCCATTCCAGAGGTGGCCATCCTTGCTGCACTGCCTGATCTACTAGATGAGCAGACTTCTATTCCAGCCCAACAATAATACACGTTATTATCAACTCATTAGGTTTGATAAGTTGAATCAGGTGTGTTAGTGCTGGGCTGGAACAGAAGCCTGCACACCCAGCACACCTCCAGGAGAAGGATTGGCCTGCTACAGTTGTAATAAGTTTGTAGCCTACATTGTGTGTGACTTAACTGTATAGTTGTATACAACTTTCCTAACATAAGTACACATACAACCCAAGGCTTACAAGGATGTGGCAGCAGTCTCTTGGGACATTCACTGGGACCTATTCATCAGTGGACAGGTTTTTGCAGCTCTCCAAATCTGAGGACAGACATCATAAAGAAACAGGCTTACAATTAGACAGCGCTATTATCTCTATCTTCATAGTTTTCCTCTCTAGGAACTAAAACTGGATAATATTTTCATAATGTCATCCCACAACCTGCCCTATCTAACTAGTAGGGAAAGGGGGATACCTAGTCAGTTGTACAACTGAATGCATTCAACTGAAATATGTCTTCTGCATTTAACCCAACCCCTCCGAATCAGAGATGTGCAGAGGGCTGCCTTAACCAGGGAACAGTGGGTTAACTGCCTTGCTCAGGGGCAGAACGACATATTTTTACCTTGTCAGCTCAGGGATTCGATCCAGCAACCTTTCGGTTACTGGCCCAACGCTCCTACCCGCCAGTCTACCTGCAGCCCGTACTCCTACTCCCTTACAGTATGATGGCATAACTGGCCTAATAGACACGTGCAATCAATGTGCCCCTTGTCATTGTACATCTGAAGCAGAGAATATCTAAACTCACACATCAAATCACATTTTAGTGCATTCGGAAAGTATTCAGATCCCTTGACTTTTTCCACATTTTGTTACGTTACGCCTTATTGTAAAATTGATTAAATTGTTTTTTTCCCCCCTCATCAATCTACACACAATACCCCATAATGACAAACAAAACAGGTTGTTAGACATTTTTGCAAATGTATAAAAAAAAAAAAAACGGAAATATTACATTTACATAAGTATTCAGACCCTTTACTCAGTACTTTGTTGAAGCACCTTTGGCAGTGACTACAGCCTCGAGTCTTCTTGGGTCTGACGCTACAAGCTTGGCACCCCGATATTTGGGGAGTTTCTCCCATTCTTCTCTGCAGATCCTCTCAAGCTCTGTCAGGTTGGATGGGGAGTGTCGCTGCACACTATTTTCAGGTCTCTCCAGAGATGTTCGATCGGGTTCAAGTCCGGGCTCTGGCTGGGCCACTCAAGGACATGCAGAGACTTGTCCCGAAGCCACTCCTGCGTTGTCTTGGCTGTGTGCTTAGGGTTGGTGGTTCCAAACTTCTTCTATTTAAGAATGATGAAGGCCACTGTGTTCTTGGGGACCTTCAATACTGCAGACATTTTTTGGTACCCTTCCCCAGATCTGTGCCTCGACACAATCCTGTCTCGGAGCTCTACGGACAATTCCTTTGATCTCATGGCTTGGTTTTTGCTCTAACATGCGCTGTCAACTGTGGGAACGTATATAGACAGGTGTGTGCCTTTCCAAATCATGTCCAATCAATTGAATGTACCACAGGTGGACTTCAATCAAGTTGTAAAAACATCTCAAGGATGATCAATGGAAACAGGATGCACCGGAGCTCAATTTCGAGTCTCATAGCAAAGGGTCTGAATACTTATGTAAATTATGGGGTATCGTGTGTAGATTGATGAGGAACAACATTTATTTAATCCATTTTAGAATAAGGCTGTAACGTAACAAAATGTGGAAAAAGGGAAGGGGTCTGAATACTTTCCGAAAGCATTGTATATACAGCAATAGTTGAATAGGATGGCATTGACTAGAATACAGTAAATACATATGAAATTAGTATAGCAGTATGTAAACATTTTTTAAGTGACCAGCGTTCCATTATTAAAGTGACCAGTGATTCCATGTCTATATACATAGGGCAGCAGCCTCTAAGTTGCAGGGTTGAGTGACCGGGTGGTAGCCGGCTAGTGACAGTGACTAAGTTCAGGGCAGTGTACTGGGTGGAGGGCGGCTAGTGATGGCTATTTAACAGTCTGATGGCCTTGAGAGAGAAGCTGTTTTTCAATCTCGGTCCCAGCTTTGATACACCTGTACTGACCTTGCCTTCTGGATGATATAGGTGTGAATAGGCCGTGGCTCGGGTGGTTGATGTCCTTGATCATCTTTTTGGCCTTCCTGTGACTTCGGGTGCTGTAGTTGTCCTGGAGGGCAGGCAGTGTGCCCCCGGTGATGCTTTGGGCAGACCGCACCAACCTCTAGAGAGCCCTGTGGTTGCGGGCGGTGTAGTTGTCGTGCCAGGCGGTGATACAGCCCGACAGGATGCTCTCAATGGTGCATCTGTAAAAGTCTGTGAGGGTCTTAGGGGCCAAGCCAAATTTCTACCTTCTTCACCATACATTTGCATATTGATGAGCTAGCTATATGTTCTCAATTTAAAATGATACCAGTAGATAATGTATATGAGGCTAACCCTAAGACAGATTTTCTACATTATTTTTCTGATATTAAATTGTTTAGTGCAAATCCAACCCAACAGTACTGTACATGAAAATAAGGAGTTTGGAATTTGTAGGCTAATTAAAAATGTGAAAAAATTAAATGATGTGGCGTGGGGAGCGTTGTAATTCCACCTCCTTTACTTGTTGAGAATGATTTTAGAATACAGAGACAGAATCAGAAGGTCAATGGCATGGAGGAGGATTGCAGAGATGTTGGTGTTGGTGGGTAAAGAGAGATTTGCACAACAACGTTTGCGAGTCAAAGCCACAATTTCCTTTACCCTAAGTACCCATTTGTGTGCTTATAGGCCTATGTATTTTACAGGAAGTGAGCTATAATCATCAATGTCATGACACAAGTATAATGAAAGAGACAGAAACTATAATATATGAGATTCATAAGATACCGTAATCGAATTGGTCGTATATTGCATGGAGAATTCATGGTTAGTGTATCATTTACAATGTTATAATGCGTGTTACTGGTGATTTGTATCCTTTGGTGGGCAAATTTCACAATTTAAGTTACTCAAAACATTCACAAATGGTGGCTTTGATCACATTTCTGAGATTGATGTTCATATATAGCTAGCAGCACAAGCAAACATTGTTGTGCAAATCTCGCTTCACCCACCATCAACAATCTCTGCAATCCTCCTCTGCAAATGACCTTATGATTTTGTCTTTGTATTCTAGCAAATCAAAATCATATAGGCACAGCGATGATTGGCTTTCCTCCATCTTTTTTGGTTGTGCTTGCCCGGAACTAATGACAGGCGGAACTATGTTTTATGAATGGAATATTTTCAAGCAAACATCTGCATGGCAGCGGTGGCTGCGTGCAATTTGCATGAAGTAGAGCAGAGCTGAACTCTTTCTATTGGTCCTCTAGCAGGGTTCGCGCCACTCAACCCTCCACAATCCCTTGTGCATTGCTCCTCGTGCTCCTGCTGAAAATGAATACAGGCGGAACTTTGTCTGGCAAATGCCCCCACCCTCTATACATACCTGGGAGCGTAGTATCACTTCCTATTTTCTTCCCTCGGCTACACAGGTGAGTGAGAAGTGGATGAAGACTCTGTATGTGAGTTTTTCGTTGAGTGTGTAGATTATACTCCATTCTGGGTGAAGCTTACTCCTCCCAGGAGTGCTCTGCAGTATTTTGTCGTCTGTAAAAAGCATACTAGCATACTCTCTTACTTGCTAGCATACTCTCTTACGTGCGCGCCTCACTAATCTTGCGAGAGTTGGCCAGTCTGTCCTCAGGACCTCTCCTCACACATAGTCTGTTACTGTGTCAGTTGAGTTGGCTCCTGACATCCATACCTTTTGGGGATTGTAAGTGGAATTTCCCGAATATATTCTGGTATCCATAGAATATATTATTACTTAATTTACATATTGCCCTGAGAACATAACTACTTTATACTTACATCTGGTATAGTATTACAGGGGTGTTATACAGATTATCTGTTCTATAAGACATGTCTGTATTTCTGCTTCTGTCTAGACAATGAGAAGATTATCCATGTCATACTACTGCAATAAATGCAATGCTGGCTTCGACTGATGCCCATGCCACCTGTATGATGTGCTTAGGCCTAGAGCATGCCATTCAGGCTGTGGATTCCCCCTTCAGCTGCATGTATTGTGCTACTCTTGGCCCACGCCTATTTGAAGCACGATTAGCTATGATGAAGGAGACAAACGCTAGAGGCTCTGGGAGCGGACTCAAGCGTAAACAACCCTCCTCAGCAGTGGGCCCGCCCACCAAGCAGTCCAAGAAGGACAGGAGACCTACTCTGGATGAGTTGGAGACCCAGGCAGCCTCTTTGTCTTCGCAGCTCCACTCTCTCAGCCCGACAGGCTCCGTTGAAGACTTAAGACAGGATCCTGATGCTATCTCCATCTTTGCTGGTAATGACCTAGACGAAGAGACCTCTGAGGCCGGTTCTGGGTCAGCGATCCATGGCTCAGAGAGGGCTGAGAGTGAAGCTCCCTGTTCATCAGCTGATATGCAGGAGCTCCTCTCTAGGATTCTGAAAGCTCTGGATATTAATCCAGGCCCTAACAGAAGACCGGGCAGAGTGTACATTCCCCAGTTTCAGAAGTTCTCCAATGAACTGCATCAAACTTGGGCTAAGGTGAACTCAAGGTTCCATGTCTCAAGCCAGTGCAAGCCTTGGACCTTCATGGCTTCCCCGATGGATCCCATTGTTGCAGCCATGGTCCTCCCAGACAAGGAGATCATTGATAGGTCTCCCCGCTTTCCTCCGGGACCTCATCGGGCTGCTGACAACCACTTAAAGGATACCTTCCTGACCTTGGCCATGGTGGCTCGCCTCACAAATGCGACCACTCTGCTGCAGGCATACCTACACAGTCTGATAGCTCGCCTGTCCACCAACGGTGACCCTGAGCTGACAGATGAAATTACTCAGGTGTCCACACTCCTCTCCCTCTTAAATGCTGAGATATCACTGAGATAATGGCAAAGCCCTATCTACGGTCATCTCGTCTCGCAGACAGATTTGGCTCTCACAGATAAAGATGTCGGCATCTGTGAAGAAACCCTTTATGGGATGATAGTACTAAATTACCTAGACGATTGGCTAATCTGCACTCAGTCACAAGAACAGGCAGCAGCAGACACAACATCTCTCCTGAAGCATATCTCAGAGCTAGGCCTCAGGTTGAACAGGCGAAAAAGCCACCTGGTCCCCACACAAACTGTGACGTTCGTGGGCATGCGGATCAACTTGTCTCTAATGAGCCGAAGAGCGAGTTCAGAAAATTGTAGATCACCTCAATCCTTTTGTCCAAGACCAGAAGATGACTGTTCTTCAATGTCAGAGACTGATGGGTCTCCTCTCCGCAGCCTTTCTTTTGACCCTATTGGGCCTTCTACACTTGAAACCCTTGCAGAGGTGATTCAGTGCTCAAGATTTACATCTCAAGGAACACAGGTATTGTTGCCTGACTGTATCCAATGAATGCACGTGAGCACTGGCAAGATGGGGATCCCTGAAATTCCTTTCAGGTGGGAGACCTCGGGCAGAGGGAACTGGTTCAAACAGACACCTCCTTGACAGGCTGGGGAGCAGTTTTGAGGGGGTGGATGGTCGATGGGACATGGAGGCCCTGCTGGCCCAAACTCCACATCAACATGCTGTTGAGAGCAGTCCAACTTGCTCTGCTCAACTTTCTTCCACAACTGCGGGACAAACATGTTTTCGTACAGACAGACAGCACCACAGTGGTAGCGTACATAAACCTTCTGCTGTGGTCACAGAAGAATCTGGCCTCACTAAGAGCTGTGCACCTCCCAGGGAACCTGAACACTGCGGCAGGCGTGCTGTCCAGGGAAGGCCCTCCGGAAGGGGAGTGGCGACTACATCCCCGAATAGTGAGTCGCATGTGGGGATTCTTTGGGGAAGCGGAGGTGGATCTGTTCGCCTCAGAGAGGAACACACAGTGCCCCCTCTGGTTCTCGATATCCAACCCCCCCAGGCCACTTGGCCTAGATGCCCTGGAACACGAGTGGCAGAGGAAGAGGCTATACGCCTTCCCCCTGATTCCAGCAACTCTGGAGAGAATCAGGGAAGTGGGCCACCAGGTCCTTCTGATTGCCTCAAGATAGCTGAGATGCCACTGGTTCAGCTCAATACTGTCACTCCTAGCGTGGACAGCACGGGAACTACCTCGGAGGCTGGACCTATTGTCACAGGCAGAGGGCACATTGTGGCCTCCGAATCCCTCCCACCTGCAGCTGTGGGCCTGGCCGCTGAACAGCGAAAATGGTCTGGTTTAGATCTTGAGCCCTCTGTTGTTAACATCTTACAGAGTGCCATGGCCCCCTCCACCACATCAACCTATAACAGAAGGTGGCACGTGTTCTGCCAGTGGTGTGGGGAGCAGGGGGTTGCTCCAGAATCTTGCGGCATAAGAACTGTGCTCTAGCTCTTGAGGTCTTTGTTCGATGCTGGCAGGGCTGCATCCACAATTAAGGTATACACAGCAGCCATTTCAGCATTTAATAATGAAGAGCAGGATGGTCCGCTTGGCAGCCAGCCGCTCATGATAAGATTTATTTAGGGAGTCAGTCGATTTCACCCCTCAAGAGCCCCCTCAGTTCCCAAATGGGATTTGGATCTGAATATTGGAGTACTATCCAGACCTCTCTTCGAACCGTTAGACGCTATGGACTTGAAACATCTCTCTCTTAAGACAGCGTTTCTGGTGGCCATCCCCTCTACCAAGAGGGTTGGTGAGCTCCATGCTTTGTCTGTTAGTGATGAGTGTTATCGTCTAGGCCCGGGTAAAGCGAGCGTTACTCTGCAGCCTAATCCTGCCTTCCTACCAAAGGCCCTGCCCCCAGGTCACGTGAACAGGGAAATGGTGCTAACAGCCTTTTCCACCTCCATGCCCCCTGGTGTTGATGTACGTGTTCTGTGTCCTGTGAGATCCCTAAACACATACGTGAAGCGGACTCAGGCGATTCGTCACTCTGATCAGCTGTTTGTGTGCTTTGTAGATTAGTACAGGGTAAACCTCTCTCAAAACAACGGTTGTCACATTGGATTGTAGACACTATCCTGCAAGCATATAGCCTAGCTGGCCGCCCAGCCCCACCTCCTGGGCACTGCTTAAGGGAGTCCCCCTCTCTCACATATGCGCAGCTGCCAGCTGGGCGTCCCCCAGTACCTTTGCAAGGTTTTACTGGGTGAATGTGGCTGACCCTCATGGTGTGAGCTCAGCTGTGCTTGGTGCTACCCTTCCCTCGCAACAGTAACCTGTGGTTGGGCAAGGTACTGCCTCAAGCACCTATAGTGATGTGTTGCTCTAGGCTGTGTCTTACGGGAACCGACTTACTCTGGTATTGTCATCCCATTGAGTGACTAGCATAGTCCCACAAGCGAAATAGAACGAAAGTTACTCACATAACCACGGTTCTATGAGCTAGGAACTATACTAGTCCAGCTGTCGGTTCCCTTTGTAGCGTCGGGAAGAGTCTTGAGGAAGTGATGCTATGTGCCCAGGTATTTATAGGGGGTGGGGGCAAGCGCATCACACCCGTGGCACGGAATTACTCTGACATTAATATCTCGACTCATCCTGCCGCCAGGTGGAAGGATATCCCATTGAGTGACTAGCATTGTCCCTAGCTCATAGAACCGTGGTTACGTGAGTAACCGTTGTTCTCTTAATGACGGCAAGGGCATGTGTTCGGTGGTTTCCACTAGTTACCACAGCCACAAAGTCAAAATTGGCTCTTTCATAAAAATTCATGAAAACAAAAATGTGCTTTTTGGTCTTAATTTAAGGATAGGGTTAGCAGTGTGGTTAGGGTTAGATTTGCAGGAATGCCCACATGTAGAAACGCCCCTAATTGAGGGACGCAATCAAATCAAATCAAATTTTATTTGCCACATGCGCCGAATACAACAGGTGTAGACATTACAGTGAAATACTTACAAGCACACGACCAGCTGGCTCAACTGGGTACGGTAATAGATTAGGTCCTCCGCGTTCTCCAGCACCTCGACAACACCCGAGAGGATTCACAAATGTAATGGATTTTGTAAGTGATTGCAAAAATGTGGAGCATTAAAACTAAAAGCGGATTTGTCTAGTTCGGTGGAGACCCGAAGAATCTCAAGAGTTAACCAACCCTGTGAACGGGTTTGGTATCTCGTGTTTTTATACTTTAACAACGAAGTTAGGTAAGTCGGAAGCATGTAGGCTATTGTAGAGCTTTGTAAACAAAAAGGGAGTAATGACGTGATCTGGGACTTTAATAAGGACCAGCCAACCTTTTGATATAGGATGCAGTGATGCAATATGACAATATGACCGAGCAGCGAAGATTACCGTTCGATTTCAGCAGGGCGCGCCTCCCTCACCCCTGATTATGGATATAGTGACAAGATACTTGTCTCTCCGCCCTAACAATGGGAGTCCTTGTCCACAGAGGCACGGCGGGCTGTCTAGCTCCCGCCTATCCTTTCTTTGGATTGGTGGATACATCTAAGTATTTTAATACTTTTTTGAATATTCAATGAGGGTTGTTGACGTCAACTGCCTGTATTCAATGGGGATACTATGTTACTAGCCTCATGCCATGAATATGCATAGCCATCTTGAGACAACTCTGATATAAAGTGATGTCACGTGTCCTACTTATATCAGCATTACGAAACTTCTTTTCAATCAAATAAACCTCACATTGCAAATAAGCCATTACTTTTTAGTTGACCAAATTTGACACTCATTGACCTCCATACAAAAACTCCTTGCATGTTTGGCAAAAAAACGGCACCTGTTGGAGGGACAGATTTTCCGCTGAGTTGGGCCTCTCTTTTGACCTCTTCCTCTCTGGGTAGACTCAGCAAAATGACATTGGGCTCGTTTGAGTGGTAAGGCGAAAGCAACTGACTGTAGATGAAAGTGGAGTGAAGCCGGGGGAGATGCATCTTCAACAGCCGAAAGTCGGACATTAATGTGGTTTTCCAACAGCAAGGCTCAGATCAAAATGGCAGTGTTGCTATCGTTTACAAAAGTTTTCTTTATAATGTCGACATAAACATGGCTCCAAAACCCCCATATCACATACTCACAAACTGAAATCATATGTGTGTGTACATTGTACAATCAGTCAGTGAGATAGATCATGAAATATCACATTCATTTTTATACATCCACTGTATATATGAATCGTAGCAAAGTTGGTTCCTGTTTCAGTCATGTCTTTGGTCACATTCGCGTGGATCAAACAAAAACACCCTAATGATTGGTTGGCATTAGAGCCTCCCACAATGCAGGCGATGGCTGCAGGATGAAGTTGGTAAAGACCAACTGCAGAAACTTGCAGTCGACTGCAGTCAAAATGTAATGACCTTCGATCACATGATTTTTGTGAAGTTCATGCAGTCGACATCTAGGCGCAAGTCGGACAATTTTTAACCCCATAATGCAACACACTTTGAAATCCGCTCGAACGTGCCCATTGAGATGAGCGAGATGCAAGACTTAGCTCTCACACAGTCACACAGTAGCTGCGCATGTGCAGAGGTTCACTTCACACTGTTCACAGCGTGGTAGTCAGGGAACCAAAACAGCGGAGAAGTTGAGCTTCACTTTTCACAGCTCTTAGTTGTTGCGGAAAATTGACCCACTATGCTGTTTACGTTCTTACAGCCTAAAAACACACCACTTCGATACAGCTATGACCGAAAGTGACTTTTTCGTAGCAGGTTAGGAGAACTTATGCAGCAGGTTAAGATAATTCACGTAGGTTAGGAGAATTAGGTTAAGGGTTAGCGAAAATGCTTTCCTAACCTGCTACGAAAATTGTGACTTTGTGGCTGTGGTAACTATTTACAACCGTTCCAAATTGAATGCAATCAACACTAACCCGGTTCACCCGGGGCATTAATAGAATCCCCTCAATAAGTGACAAAATATGGAATTTGTAGAAAACATGTAGCCTATCATGTTCCAGTTTATTTTGTGATGCACACCACCCAAACAAACAACCAACCAACCAACCAAAACATACTCTTTCCTCATTCTTCTTGAGGAGAACACACTTAACATTACATTGTGTGACAACATGGATCACTTTTTGTTATAAAAATATTTGCAGCTGCATGCCAATACCATCTCACTATTGGGAAAAGCATAGAAATAAGCCTTCAAGGTTAGTGAAAGAAAGGGGGGAAACATTTGTTGTACCTCTGAAAATGGTAGTGGTGAAATTGTTAAAAATAATGAATCTTCTATGGAATTTAAACAAGACAAAACTGTCAGATAAGAACAAAACTAAAAATATTGATTCTTCAAGACATTGATTTCATCCTCTCATAATTTAATCAGGATGTCAACTTTGTCTTGCATTGAGAGAAACTGCATGAATGTCTAGGAAAATAAACAGATGAGTGGAAAAACAACATAGAAACTCTGACAATTACTTTAATCTGAAGCAATAAAACAAACAATTTATTCAGACACAGGGCAAAAAGTCCAGTCAAGCATGATTTCTCAATAAACAAAGTATTTTTATCTGTTGCGATATCAAACAACTCCATTAATGCCCAAACGCAAGGCCTGCCATATGCCCTACAGAGAGGACTTACAAAGAATATAATGCTTGTAAATTGAGATATACTTGGAAACATGAGGGGTATCAGGGACTGATGTCGCTGTGCTTTTAGGAGTAGATCATCTCTAGGGGTTAAGAAAAATACCTAAAGGCGAGGTGACTGTCGAAGTTTGCACTTAAAATGTCAATGCATTTGTAAAGTCTTGTACATACAAAAAGCAAAACATTGAAACAATCAGGGCAAAAGTGAAATGGAAAACTAAATTCATATAACATGTAAAAGTTAGTGTTTGGTTAGCAGCATTAACAAATCCTATAACAAAAGTGCTCTATTTTTGGCACATACTGTCAATTCCTCATATTGCCTAGCTACTAAATAATCGTCCCATTGATTGCTGTTGATGAACAGGAGTAGTTGGAGACGGATAGCTACAGAGAATTGTATGACTTGGCTGCAAGTGCCCACTTTTCACACTGAAATCCACCACGGAAAAATAAAATCCTACTGTGAATGTTTATCCATGGGTCTCACATACAACACTGATTGAGACAAGCGCTTGACTTTTGTTTTTCTTTCTTCCAAGTGTAGTATGTTAAGAGCAATGTTGTGCATTTGAACATTCGCATGGGATAGTACAGAGTGAATTAAAAGTAAAAAGTAGTGACTTAAAACAAGGAGCAGAATGCCGATGGACAAAGATCTAAGTTTGAAAAGAAATACTCCCCCCCACCCCCTGTAAAAAAAAGAACAATCTGAACAACATTGGTTTGTCTTTAATTTAATTTTTGTCCAAGGTAGCTAAGTCCAATTCTCACTGAGCGGCACTGAGAAAAAAAATGGACGATATTCTTGTTTAATGGGCATGCAGTCCACACGAAAACAGGCCCCTGACAAAGTCCCGCAGAGCAGTAGCCATTCAGTTGTCGGTCGCTGGGTTGAAGAGGGTAACGCTGACATCCATGCGGGAAGAAGAGCGAGAGGAGCATCCACGGGACCGAGTGCTCAGAGAAGCCTTCAGCCTGACTGGACCACCTGCTCTCCACCCCCCCCTTCATCCCTCTCTCTTTAAGCAACATAGTTGTATTGGTTGGGGTTCTCCTTGTCGCGCTCCATGTAATCTCTGTCAATGAGAGACTCTATTCTCTTCTTTAGGTCAGCAGGCTGTTGAGAAGATGAGCGTTAGCGAACAAAAAAACATGAAACCTCTCAAAATTAGAGTCCACTATGAAGTGCTTGTACAGTTTACATGCATCTTTATACAACGGGTGGGTCTAATCCTGGATGCTGATTGGTTAAAACAGTGTTCCAGCTGATGTCTATTCCACAAGTTACCACTGGCTAAGTCTATGACGTTGAAATGCCTATTCAGCAATCCACTGTCTCATCAGCCCAGCCAGGTAATTTATGAACTTGATCTCCACTGTAAAACGCATCTAGACATTATCTCCCATTTGTTTTGGTTTTTAACAGCAGAGATTTGTATAAACCTTGCTGTCTGTCTCGCCGACATTTGCAACATCGTTTCAATATTGAAATTTGATCTCCAGCTGTTCCATAGTAATGAACGTGTCGCGAGTCGGAACGAGACAGACAGGCAGACAGCTTTTCTCAGCCAGTCGAAATCATGAATCAGCATGATTTTTATGACAAAGAAATGTCAAAGAAGTCAAACAATACAACATGCAGCTATAGTTTGCTGTCTTTCCTGCTTCAGTTTGAAGTGATTGTGTTCGCTGTGTAGTTGGCTAGCTCTTCTGGTCTGAACAGTGTCCTGGCTAGAGAGAAAATGTTCTATGCCATGCGAAATTGTGCATCATTAGATCATTGTGATGGATGTATCCAAATAAATGTCACTAGAAAACAGATTAGGCAAACGCAAATGCAGCCACTTCGCTGTTCCTTTGGCTGCACTGTTTGACGTGACTATTAGCTAGCAAGCAAGGGATAAGAACTGGCAAAGGAACATTTACAACGAACAACTGGGTCGCATCCATAGATATAGAACTAAAAGACTTCACGACTATGGCAGCCTAACCGATAGAATGAACAACCAGCTGGCTTGGGTAGCAACCCTAGATTTGCATCGGGACTATATATCGTAGAAGGATGAAATAGTATGAATAAATTAATCAAAATAACATTAATCAAAATATGTCAATCATTATTTGAATATGTTGGTAAGCCGTTGTATAAAAGTGATAATGCCCTCGAAGCCAGTGTTTGGAGGATATATTGGCACGGTTTGCGGCCCGAGACTAAACAAATCAAATCTTATTTGTCACATGCGTAGACCTTACAGTGAAATGCTTACTTACAAGCCCTTAACCAACGACACAATTTTAAGAAAGAACACCCAAAAATATTAAATAACAAAATAATACGAAATAAAAGTAACAAATAATTAAAGAGCAGCAGTAAAATAACAATAGCGAGGCTATATACAGGGGGTACCAGGACAGAGTCAATGTGCATGGGCACCGGTTAGTCGAGGTAATATGTACATGTAGGTAGAGTTATTAAAGTGACTATGCATAGATAATAAACAGAGAGTAGCAGCAGCGTAAAAGAGGGGGACACACACACAATGCAAATAGTCTGGGTAGCCATTTGATTAGATGTTCAAAATAACACCTGTGCCAATATATCCTCCAAACACAGGCTTCTCGGGCATTGCCACTTAATTGGATCATACTCTGCATGTCTGGGGTGAGTTTTCCAAAAGCCTCATAACTAACAAGGCACTTTCTCTCGACAACCCAGCCGCACAGCGACAAGAGTAACAAATTGTACAATTTACAGTGCATTCGGAAATTATTCAGACCCCTTAGCTTTTTCCACATTGTGACGTTACAGTCTTATTCTAAAGCTGATTAAATTGTTTGTTTCCCCTCATCAATCTACACACAATACCCCATAATGACAACGCAAAAAGAGGTTTAGAAACTAGAAAATGTATTCCCCCCAGAAA
This sequence comes from Coregonus clupeaformis, assembly GCF_020615455.1. Lineage (NCBI taxonomy): Eukaryota > Metazoa > Chordata > Actinopteri > Salmoniformes > Salmonidae > Coregonus > Coregonus clupeaformis. The sequence goes on from NC_059193.1 coordinate 40,075,948, forward strand.
ATTTAATATCACAAATATTGATTTTAGTGTCAACTTAATGTATGTAAATTAAAATCTAAATTGAAATACAAAACGTAAAAATCTACCTGTAGTTGCAAAATTGCCCATACAGTGCATTCGTAAAGTATTCAGACCACTTGACTTTTTCCACATTTTGCTACGTTACAGCTTTATTCTAAAACTGATGAAATTGTAGTTTTTTCCCCTCATCAATCTACACACAATACCCCATTATGACAATGCAAAAACAGGTTTAGAAAATGTTAATGTATTAAAAACCTGAAATATCACATTTACATAAGTATTCAGACCCTTTACTCAGTACTTTGTTGAAGCCCCTTTGGCATCGATTACAGCCTCGAGGCTTCTTGTGTATGACGCTACAAGCTTGGCACACCTGTATTTGGGGAGTTTCTCCCATTCTTCTCTGCAGATCCTCTCAAGCTCTGTCAGGTTGGATGGGGAGCGTCGCTGCACAGCTATTTTCAGCTCTCTCCAGAGATGTTCGATCAGGTTCAAGTCCAGGCTCTGGCTGGGCCACTCAATGACATTCAGAGACTTGTTCCAAAGCCACTCATGCGTCGTCTTGGCTGTGTGCTTAGGGTCGTTGTCCTGTTGGAAGGTGAACCTTCACCCCAGTCTGAGGTCCTGAGTGCTCTGGAGCAGGTTTCATCAAGGATCTCTCTGTACTTTGCTCTGTTCATCTTTCCCTCAATCCTGACTTGTCTCCCAGTCCCTGCCGCTGAAAAACATCCACACAGCACGATGCTGCCACCACGCTTCACTGTAGGGATGGTGCCAGGTTTCCTCCAATTGTGATGCTTGGCATTCAGGCCAAAGAGTTCAATCTTGGTTTCATCAGACCAGAGAATCTTATTTCTCATGGTCAGAGTCCTTTAGGTGCCTTTTGGCAAACTCCAAGCGGGCTGTCATGTGCCTTTTACTGAGGAGTGGCTTCCGTCTGTCCACTCTACCATAAAGGCCTGATTGGTGGAGTGCTGCAGAGCTGGTTGTCCTTCTGGAAGGTTCTCCCATCTCCACAGAGGAACTCTGGAGTTCTGTCATTGGGTTCTTGGTCCAACTGTGGGACCTTATATAGACAGGTGTGTGCCTTTCCAAAATCATGTCCAATCAGTTGAATTTACCACAGGTGGACTCCAATCAAGTTGTAGAAACATCTCAAGGATGATCAATGGAAACAGGATGCACCTGAGCTACATTTCGAGTCTCATAGCAAAGGGTCTGAATACTTACGTAAATACGTTTGTTTTGTTATACATTTGCAAAACTTTCTACAAACCTGTTTTCGCTTTGACATTATGGGGTATTGTGTATAGATTGATGAGGACATTTCTTTATTTAATCAATTTTAGAATAAGGCTGTAATGTAACAAAATGAGGAAAAAGTCAAGGGGTCTGAATACTTTCCGAATGCACTGTATGTTGGACAGTCAGTCTGGGTCATCAAGAAAAATAAAGTACTACGTTAGCTACGAAGCGTTTGGGAACCTCACCCCTGAGTGAAGTGCTCTTCTTGCACCCCATTTACTCACCTTGACGGGGAACTTAAGTTGATTGTATACTTCTGACACCAAGAGGTTATGGCTCAGAGTCTTCCTCATCTTCATGATCCGGACGATGGCGGCGTCGATCTGATACTGCCGGTCCTGGTAGACTCGTTCCGTGGTGCTGGTTTGCTCCTCCACCTACCAAAGACAATTCACCAAATGAATGAGTGGCTAATATTCACTTTTCCCTGGTTTTCTTCTGCTTTATAGACGGTACAAATAAATCAGTAACCAGGTTTCCATCCAACCTTTTCATGAGAGTCACGACAGGAAATGTTTCTGTAAACAGCTAATTTGTCAGTAAACCTTCCAAATGTTGACAACACACGATAGAGAAGGTGGGAACTTTGTGTCTGTCAAATTAATTATGCGATAAATGGCGGTGGAAACGCTTTTAAAACGCAAATATCGATATAATAACCATCATATCGGAGTACACTTGGGAGTCACACGATGACATGAGTGGTCCTCCCACTATGACTCAAGAAGGCATGCAGTTTATTCGGCTACAGATGAAATAATTTATGAACTTCACAGGGTGGTGAAAGTGCAAGGTGGTGAGCTTGATGCTCCTTTCCAATAAATATTAGAGGGTCTTTATTTTTTATAAAAAATAATAACACATTGGAGTTTACTGCACCTGGTATTCCCAGGCGGTCTCCAAATCAAAGTACTAACCAGGCCCGACCCTGCTTAGCTACCGAGATCAGGCGTGTTCAGGGTGGTATGGCCACAAGCATATTTTGTTTTACCCCATTTTGGCTCGTCGCTGCAACTCCCCAATGGGCTCTGGAGAGGCAAAGGTCGAGTCATGCGTCCTCCGAAACATGACCCGCATGGCCGCTCTAATTCTTAACACACTGCTCGCTTAACATGCAAGTCAGCCACACCAATGTGTCAGAAGAAAGCTTGCAGGCGGCCCGGCCCTGCCACAAGGAGTTGCTATAGCGCCATGAGCCAAGGAAAGCCCCCTGGCCAAACCCTGCCCTACCCCTGACGGCACTGGGCCAATTGTGCGCCATCCTATAGGGCTCCCGGTCACGGCCGGATGTGACAGTCTGGGATCGAACCCCAGGCTGTAGTGGCGCCTCAGCACTGCGATGCAGTGCTTTCACCGCTGCCACTCGAGGGTCTTATTCTGGTGACATGATGATCGATGCTTGGCTGCCGTATGACAAATAATAATAATAATAATAATATTGCTCTTTTGTCCATAATAAATCTCATCATAGAGCACGGCGCTTGTAACGCCAAGGTAGTGGGTTCGATCCCCGGGACCACCCATACACAAAAATGTATGCACGTATGACTGTAAGTCGCTTTGGATAAAAGAGTCTGCTAAATGGCATATTATTATTATTATTTTATTATTATTATTATCATAGGCTATACCCGCACTGTATTTGCGAGCTGTTGGCTAGAGCGCACGTGCCAATACCAGAGTGGGCACATTCGCTATATCATTTTTAGTGACAGAAAGTTAGTTTTATGTGCATTACTTCATCACGCACAGACTTATCCACAACAAGTCAATTTGATGGAAACATATCTCTGATGGGAAAATGCGCATATGTTATTTATGTGGATATTAGAATATTTGCATGAAAACCTGTTGCTAATTGGATGGAAACCTAGCTATTGGAGGATACTGATTAAGTGGGAACATACAGTTGAAGTCGGAAGTTTACGTACACTTAGGTTGGAGTCATTAAAACATGTTTTTCAACCACTCCACAAATTTCTTGTTAACAAACTATAGTTTTGCCAAGTCGGTTAGGACATCTACTTTGCGCATGACAAGTAATTTTTCCAACAATTGTTTACAGACAGATTATTTAACTTATAATTCACTGTATCACAATTCCAGTGGGTCTGAAGTTTACATACACAAAGTTGACTGTGCCTTTAAACAGCTTTGAAAATTCCAGAAAATGATGTCATGGATTTAGAAGCTTCTGATAGGCTAATTGACACCATTTGAGTCAATTGGAGGTGTACCTGTGGATGTATTTCAAGGCCTACCTTCAAACTCAGTGCCTCTTTGCTTGACATCATGGGAAAATCAAAAGAAATCAGCCAAGACCTCAGAAACATTTTTGTAGGAGGGACTGGTGCACTTCACAAAATAGATGGCATCATGAGGAAGGAAAATTATGTGGATATATTGAAGCAACATCTCAAGACATCAGTCAGGAAGTTAAAGCTCGGTCGCAAATGGTTCTTCCAAATGGACAATGACCCCAAGCATACTTCCAAAGTTGTGGCAAAATGGCTTAAGGACAACAAAGTCAAGGTACTGGAGTGGACATCACAAAGCCCTGACCTCAATTCTATAGAACATTTGTGGGCAAAACTAAGAAAGCGTGTGCGAGCAAGGAGGCCTACAAACCTGACTCAGTTACACCAGCTCTGTCAGGAGGAATGGGCCAAAATTCACCCAACTTAATGTGGGAAGCTTGTGGAAGGCTACCCGAAACATTTGACCCGTTAAACAATTTAAAAAGGCAATGCTACCAAATACTAATTGAGTGCATGTAAACTTCTGACCCACTGTGAATGTTATGAAACAAATAAAAGCTGAATTAAATCATTCTCTCTACTATTATTCTAACATTTCACATTCTTAAAATAAAGTGGTAATCCTAACTGAACTAAAACAGGGAATTTTAACTAGGATTAAATGTCAGGAATTGTGAAAAACTGAGTTTAAATGTATTTGGCTAAGGTGTATGTAAACTTCCGACTTCAACTGTATAGTGGAGAGTGACAGACTTCTTTGAACACCCGCCTCTAGAGGGCATTGGTTAGTTCTGTATCGTCAGTGCTTCAACTACACCAGACTCTGGCACTCATATTCCTATTTGAAATGCGTTTGGATGTATTCATTATGCACCAAAACTGGAACAGGCAGAGACTACCTGGACCTGTCTAATAAAAAAAAACTGCTGTCCAATAAAAACCTTTTAAAAAACAATGATCCTAATGAAAACAACCCTGCTGTGAGTGAGAGAGAATTTACTGTTTCTTTCATCTGGATCTGGTTGATCTTGATTCTGAAGAGTTTGTGTTTGAAGTCATCGTTGCAGGAGAACTTGTCTCCGTCCTCCACGTCTTTGCTCTTGGGGACTTTGTGGATGACCCGCGCCTTGCCACACGCCAATGACTGCAGGGTCCGTCGCAGCTCGCCGTCCTCTGCACACACACACACACACAAACAGTGCCTTCAGAAAGTATTCATACCCCTAGACTTATTCCACATCTGGTTGTGTTACATCCCGAATTCAAAATGGATTACAATACCCCATAATGACAAAGTGAAAACATGTTTTTAGACATTTTAGCAAACTTATTGAAAATGAAATACAGAAACATCTCGTTTACATAAGTATTCACACTTCTGAGTCAATACTTTGTAGAAGCACCTTTGGCAGCGATTACAGCTGAGAGTCTTGCTGGGTAAGCCTCTAAGAGCGTTCCACACCTGGATTGTGCAACATTTGCCCATTTCTTCAAGCTCTGCCAAATTGGTTGTTGATCATTGCTAGACGACCATTTTCAGGTCTTGCCATAGATTTCCAAGTAGATTTAAGTCAAAAGTGTAACTCGGCCACTCAGGAACATTCACTTTCTTCTTGGTAAGCAACTCCAGTGTAGATTTGGCCTTGTGTTTTAGGTTATTGTCCTGCTGAAAGGTGAATTCATGTCTGCAAAGAAGGTGCCCTTCTTTGCGAGGCATTGGAAAACCTCACTGGTCTTTGTGGTTGAATCTGTGTTTGAAATTCACTGCTCGACTGAGGGACCTTACAGATAATTGTATGTGTGGGGTACAGAGATCAGGTTGTCATTCAAAAATTATGTTAAACACTATTGAGTCCATGCAACTTATGTGACTTGTTAAGCGCATTTTTACTCCTGAACATATTTAGCCATGCCTTAACAAAGGAGTTGAATACTTATTGACTCAAGACATTTCAGCTTTTCATTTTTAATTAATTTGTAAAAAATGTCAAAAAATATATTTCCATTATGGGGTATTGTGTGTAGGCCAGTGACAGAAAATCTAAATGTAATCAATTTTAAATTCAGGCAAAATGTTTAAAAAGTCAAGGGGTGTGAATACTTTCTGAAGGCACTGTACATGCGCACGCACATCCCACTTTAGGTCAACACAAACTCAATCCAAAAGTACTTGGCAAAAGCACGAAAGATGATATTGATAATCATTTCTACTGTTTAAGCAAAATCTCTGAAAATAAATTGTTCAACTTCAAGAAGACTGCTATATTTGATCCATTAGGATTTGTGTTATGACTGAGACATCCAGCAGAATGTGGTACATCGTGATCATACAGACCTATTCCTGTAGCTAACTTGATCTCCTCCAAGGTGAATTCCTCTCCTTCGTTGAACATGAGCAGCACTAGCGTCTGAAACAGGGACACCTGAAGCTCTTTTTTGCCCTATTTGGGAAACAAAAAAACAAGACAGGGATACGAAAAGTTAGTAAAACAAATTTCTGCCTAAACATACTACACTGGACAAAAATATAAAAGCAACATGTAGATGTTGGTCCCATGTTTCATGAGCTGAAATAAAATATCCCAGAAAATGTTCCATATGCACAAAAATGTTATTTTGCAAAAATGTTTTTCAAATTAGTTTACATCCCTGTTAGTGAGCATTTCTCCTTTGCCAAGATTATCCATCCACCTGACAGGTGTGGCATATCAAGAAGCTGATTAAACAGCATGATCATTACACAGGTGCACCTTGTGCTGGGGACAATAAAAGGCCACAATAATGTGCAGTTGTGTCACACAACACAATACCATAGATGTCTCAGGTTTTGAGGGAGCATGCAATTGGAATGCTGACTGCAGGAAGGTCCACCAGAGCTGTTTCCAGATAACCAAATGTTATTTTCTCTACCATAAGCCGCCTCTAACTTCGTTTTAGAGAATTTGGCAGTCCGTCCAACCGGCCTCACAGCCGCAGACCACGTGTAACCACGCCAGCCCAGGACCTCCACATCCGGCTTCTTCACCTGCGGGATCGTCTGAGACCAGCCACCCGATGAAACTGTGGGTTTGCACAACCGAATAATTTCTACACAAACGGTCAGAAACCGTCTCAGGGAAGCTCATCTGCGTGCTCGTCGTCCTCACCAGGGTCTCGACCTGACTGCAGTTCGGCGTCACAACAGACTTCAGTGAGCAAATGCTCACCTTCGATGGCCATTGGCATGCTGGAGAAGTGTGCTCTTCACAGATGAATCCCGGTTTCAACTGTACCGGGGAGATGGCAGAGTGTTTATTGGGTTGTGTGGGTGAGCGGTTTGCTGATGTCAACGTTGTGAACAGAGTGCCCCATGGTCGCGGCGGGGTTATGGTATGGGCAGGCATAAGCTATGGACAACAAACACAATTGCATTTTATCGATGGCAATTTGAATGCACAGAGATACCGTGACGAGATCCTGAGGCCCATTGTCGTGCCATTCATCCGCCGCCATCACTTCATGTTTCAGCATAATAATGCACAGCCCCATGTCGCAAGGATCTGTACACAATTCCTAGAAGCTGAAAATGTCCCAGTTCTTCCATGGCCTGCATACTCACCAGACATGTCACCCATTGAGCATGTTTGGTATGCTCTGGATCAATATGTACGACAGCGTGTTCCAGTTCCCGCCATTATCCAGCAACTTCGCACAGCCTTTGAAGAGGAGTGGGACAACATTCCATAGGCCACAACCAACAGCCTGATCAACTCTATGCGAAGGAGATGTGTCACGCTGCATGAGGCAAATGGTGGTCACACCAGATACTGACTGGTTTTCTGATCCACGCCCCTAACTTTTTCTTAAGGTATCTGTGACCAACAGATGCATATTTGTATTCCCAGTCATGTTTCCTTATATGAACTGTAAGTCAGTAAAACCTTTGAAATTGTTGCGTTTATATTTTTGTTCTGTGTAGATGACTGAAACATCATCGAGAAGACGGGTAGCTACCTCTTTAAATTCAGCTTTTAAAACACAATGGCCTAACGTCGACTGCCACTGTAGCTTCCTGCCGCTGTGCTTGCCCAGGTAAAACGTCTTGAAAATCTCCTGCAGTCGCACCATCTGGACAAGAGGGGCAGAAGTGTTAAACAATAAACATTGAGGACAGGGCTCTAAAGTGAGACCATTTTGATCGCATATGCTTCTAAATATTTTGCTGTGCGACCTGAAATGTTATTTTTGGATCACCAGTGTGCCTAGAAAAATAAATCACCTAGATAATAATTGTTGTAATGATTAGGCTTCGCTGTACAGTTGTTTTTGAGTGCCATAGAGAAAAAAAACGAGCACAGATTCATTTTTTCTTCCTATCGTGGATTGAAGCCGTTCCAAAACCACTCAAGGGCATTTGTTTACACCTTGTTCAGTCATGTTGCTAGTTAACAACCTGGTTACTTTACCAGTATATCCAAACATTTGGGGGCACAGAAAGAAAGAAAAATGGGATAGCTTATTCAGGAGATCAATGATCATAGCAATGAATGAATGACTGATCTCTTGCATGTCATCACTCACAAAATTGACGCTCTTAAAGAAAGTGTACATTTTTCCATGTAATGCATGTCAATAGGTAGTGCTTTTACACTATATAGAAACCTAATATTCCACGAATGACTTTGTAATTTCAATGACAGGTTTCTGTCGCAACATTTTAGCTTTTTATAATAAACCAATTCCCAATATAGTGTACTACTTTTGAGTCATATGGGCCCTGGTCAGAAGTACTGCTCTATAAAAGGGAACAGGGTACCATTTGGGATACAAACAAAATGTATTACATAGCAGGTCATAAAACACCAGAGAGCCTGAAGGGTTCGATATTTGCACTAACCTCTGCGGGCAGATGGACCTCCATTGGGATGTAGGTGGGCCAGTATCCCATGGTGAGGATGTTCACCGTCAGCTCAATGTTACCAGGGATGTTTTGACACTGCATGTAATAGAGAGAAAAAATAACAAAACATCATGTGAAAAATATAGGCTAATAATTCAAAAGTTATTTTGATGTGCAAGTACTGCCTCAACTACAAGATGCAATTTTGTATTTTTACATATCTATAGCTGACTGCGTAATGTATTTGATACTTCTGCCCTAAAACTGAGATATCACTACTGATGATCATTCCTATTCCAGAAGCATGTGTACGAACCTGTTTGAACTGCACCATGATGTCCTTGGAAAGCTCCATGTCCTTGAACATGCCTTCCAGCTTGCTGGTGAATGCTGCTCCACATTCTAAAGAAAGGACCAAGGTTACGAGTCACTGGTCTCATTCAGTATCACATGCTTCATAGTTGTTGGTAAGAGTTCTATGTGTATAGTTAATAGTAGTAGCTAGTGGTGTGTTCTGATGTAGACAGTGGTGGGGGATTGTATGGGGCAGACCTGGGCTCAATACTATTAGAAATATTTATAATATTTTGAGTGTTTGATTGAGCCTGCCTCGAGTGTCAGACGGGTAAGGTTGGTTTTGCAATTTTGGGACTGTTCCATTGCATCAGTCAATCAAGCACAGCCATTTGATAGAACATGTATACTATTGAACCCAGGTCTGATGGGGTACACTGGGGAACACACTGACCATGTTTCAGTTTCGACAGCATGGACTTCTCGGCATCCACGGAGGCACTCTTTCCCACCAGCAACCTCTTGGCCAGATCTTTCTTGTAGAAGGCCTCAAAAACATCTTTGCCTATTCAAGAATTCAAAAGTATAAAGTACAAGTACAAAGACAGACTTCTAAGAGACCTGTCAAAGAGGAGAGCGTTAAAAGGACCTGGAAGTAGATGGTTGGCTGAATATACGGGACAACATTACCATAAATGAATATGTTGGGACGACATTACCATAAATGAATCGGAAGATGATCATGATCTTGTCCAACATCTTCTCCAGCTCCTCGTCCGTCGCCTCCTTGTTTCCCGCCCTAAGCTTCGAATCTACGTGTTTTGCTACAAAATATAACCATTTGTGTTGTTTTATTTACATTTTTGTAGTTTACTTATAAAAAGCTGGAAAATAATTGTAGCTTAATAAGGTAGCTTTCAACTGACGGGAGCATAATACACACAAACATCTATGAATGAAGACAAGGTGAGCTCTCTTTCAGTCAGTTTACGTTGTAGTAGTATCATTATCATTTCTCCCATAGCGATAGCACTCGAACTTCCTTCATGGAACCGAAACGACATTCATAACAACATGATCATCATGCGATACCAACCTATGAGCTCAGCAGGTTTATTTGGCCTCTTGTTGATGAAGGTCTCAAAGGCCTCCTTCATGGCATTGACAAACTTCTCGTTCTTTATGAAGCAGATGTCGATGATGTGGTCCACCTTGTCCTTGAAGTCCAGCAGCTCCTGTACCATGGTCTTGTCCTTCTCAGGGTTAATGACGATCGTACTTCCAAAGGCCTGTGAGAGGTTGGTAGAGGTGTTAAGGGTCACTTCAGGTCATATACTGCACAAATTAATGATTCCATTTTTCGACTGGGAAGGAAGAAGGAAGTAACCCCACACTTCCAAAATGTTAATTAGTAAGAGTAAATGACTGATTCAGGGGTGGAATTGCTGACCTAAAGACTATTGGTCTTTTCAAGCATACCTTGATGTACTCGATCCAGTGCTGTAGGAGGACTAGCACGCCCCCTCTCACCCGACTGAACAGCTGATAGAGAAGAGACAAGTCCTGGATTCTGTTCTCATCTAGCAGGTGATTCAAGCCTGGAGATGGAAAAATAGCAGTTTAGTTCATCGTACTAAACAATAACAGTCTCTCTCTTATTATTTGAGGTCCTCGTGATAAGATGACAATAACATTGCTATTTTGACGCTGTTCAAATGTCACCGATTGTAAGTAAACAAAATGTCCCAGTGTGTCAAGTCTGTAGTTTCTGATATATACCTTTCTGCAGAGTTGCAGTGAGATGTTCACCCAGTAGTTGCTTTTCCACAGTGGCAATAAGAGGTTTTCTGAAGAAAGAAAAAGAAAAGGAGGGAGGAAATGAGTCATCAATCTGTCTCTTTTCATTCTTCATATGTAGACCGGTAGATCCCGTTGAGACCGGTGCCAAGAAGGCAGCAAATCAAACATTCATTGAGTCAAATGTAGAACTTAAAAACAGAGGACCCTTGTATCCTAAAAGCGATCCAATCAAGCAACAACAAAAAAAGACTCACTGTGTGCTCTGGTCTAGATACGTGATGACTCTGTCCGCTTCCTCCTCTAAGCGTTTGTTGACGTGATGGAGATACTCTGGAACCTGAAGAGACATTCAAGAAGTGATCAGATGAACCTATCCCAAATGCTTAGTCATTTGGGATACGAAGCCAAAGCAGCCTATCCTTACAGGGGGAAACAAACAGCTAGTGCTATGTAAAAACACTCCACATCAAATCACTCTAAAATAACAAAGTAGTTCAAATATTTTTTACCAGCAGTAACTATAGTAACTGTAAATTGACTCAAGACTCAAAATGCAAACAGACCTGGTCCCAGATCGGTTTGTGCTGTACAGCCAAACATTACATCTTCGTAAAATCAAAATTAAAGTTTAGATTTGCAGAAGATGTTATCGCAGGTGCAGCGAAAATGCTTATGTTTCTAGCGCCAACAGTGCAGTAATAGAAAGGTAACATGAAGATCATAGAAGTTAGCAATAGAGCAATAACAGGTCTTACCAACTCCTATGATCATTGTCAAGTTTGGCAGTACAATGTCATTTTTGGCTATACAGCACAAACAGATATGGGACCAGGCTATGAAAATGCTGCCTCCAGTCAGACTCAATCAGTGGTGTTACGCTGCCTGGAGGGATAAATCACCTCCCTCTCCTGCATCAGCCTCTGTCCCTCGGCAGCATACAGCCGATTAGTCTCCTCCAGAAAGCGCTGCTCAAAGGAGTCCTGATAAATCTGTCAGGAGAGGGGAGAACATTTGGTGTCATTAAAGCCATTTCTCAAGTGGCGGAGCTGATAGCACATCAACTCAAACCCTGACACAGGTGCTGCTGATTGCAAATAACACAGCTGACAAACACCCCTTGCTTTGTCAGACTTTTATTAATTTTTAATTGACTTGCCTAGTTAAATAAAGTTAAGAACAAATTCGACAGCAGTGTTGGAGATATCCTCCTTGTGACTGTTTGTATTACTGTCTGGGAGTATTGAATGTTGAGTAGTACAATGAATCGGAGCCAAAGAACCAATGGCATGGGTCCAGGATAAACCCCTTGCCACTTCATGCACATCTGGAAGAAATGACTAGCTCTAAGCAACATATTTCCCTCTGCGCTAGGTCAATTATTTGCCAGATTATATACCCACCCAATCCTTTCAGATCTACACAAGTGCTTAGTGGGTAGGGGCTATGGGGTGATTCTGGACCGGACCAATAGAACAAGATATCCACTAAGTAGACTTTCCCATGTCGTGTGTGAAGGGGAAGAGCCATACCTGCAGGTCAGAGAGCATGCTCAGTAGGCTCCGGAGCAGGCTGCGGTCGATGGTCTCGCCGCCGCGCTCCCTCTCGATGAGCAGCAGGATGCCGTAGATGGTCTTGCTCTGGACCTTCATGTCACTGATTATGTAAAACCTAAACAACTCTAGGCCCATGTCCCTGAAGACAATAAGGGTTATATTAATATTAACCATAACCAATTACTATTGACATAATATGGCTAGAGATATGACATGATCAATGTTTTCTACACAGAATGTTTATTTGAGGAAGAGAAACTCACCAGATTGATGGGAGCATTGAATTTTGTAAAACATAGGTGCGGTCCAAGAACAAAAATATACTTCTAATCATGATCTGTAAAAAAATAAATAAAAAAGACAAATAATATTAAGAATTTTAAGTAAAGAAATCATGTATAATCTCAATCAATCTCAATGACACCTATCAAATTACATCCTGCCAAAGACAGAGTCCTAAAGACATACCATTTGTCTGCAGTGATCTTGCCAACACTTGTCTATTTTCTTCAGGAAGAGCGTACTGTCCAGTACATCCGTGAGCACAGAGTCAAGGATGTAGCAGGTGTCATATGCATAACAACACAAAGCAGCAGCAGTGTCATTTCAGTACATAAAAGGACATGCATTCAAGTGGCGCAGTGGTTTAAGGCATTGCATCTCAGTGCTTGAGGCGTCACTACAGATCCGGGTTCGATCCCAGGCTGTGTCACAACCGGCCGTGATCGGGAGACCCATAGGGCGGCGCACAATTGGCCCAGAGTCGTCCGGGTTAGGGGAGGGTTTGGCCGGGGGGGCCTTTACGTGGCTCATCGCGCTCTAGCCATGCCTTGTGGCGGGTCGGGCGCCTGCAGGCTGACTTCGGTCGTCAGTTGAACAGTGTTTCCTCCGACACATTGGTGCAGCTGGCTTCCAGGTTAAGCGGGCGGGTGTTAAGAAGCGAGGTTTGGCGGGTCATGTTTCGGAGGATGCATGACTTGACCTTCGCCTCCCGAGCCCGTTGGGGAGTTGCAGCGATGAGACAAGATTGAAGTTGGGGAGAAAAAGGGGGTAAAATACCAACAACAACAAAAAAAAATACAAAAAAAACATGCATTCAATATCAAACTTTATAATGACATGATTTTAGTTCCTGTAGTTCAAATGACAAAAGCTATCCTCTAGTAAATACTTGAACAAAATAATTACTTATCATAATAGCCTACATTGAGTGATCAAGGACTGAACAATGTCTAAACATGTATTGAACTGTGCTAAACATGTTATCTTTCTAGTACCATCTGTTTACACATAGAAAAGGATATTCTCTGAATTGATCGATTTGTGCCTTGATGTGGTCTTCACAAACCACCCATAGCTGTTTGTAGAGCCTTGCAGATATCTTATGGGAGCAGAGGTTCTCGACAGCCTACACAACAAAAAGAAAGGATAGTGCTTGAAGAGTTTATTGCATTTTAGAGCTAAAACACTGATGATCTATGCATATCATATCTTACAGAAGACTACACTCACACCATATAATCTAAACATCCCATAACTCAACACAGCTATTAAATACTGCAGACATATCACGAGAATTATTGTCAAGCTCTTTCACAAGATACTGGCCTAAAGACATGGGGAAAAAAATAGGTTGTTTGTTTGGACTGTGTTTAGCTTACTGACTGCGAAATCATAGGGCTTGAATAAGAAGTCAAGGTCATGAAACTCACAGGGGAGGAGGAGGAAGACTTCCCATCTGTGGCCAATCATAATAATATCCACAGGGTTGTATTCATCAGGGCACGAAGCATAAAACGTTTTACAACGGACAATGAAAACAGGCTATTCTTATTAGACAAGTCCAGGTTGTGCCACCCTGTTTCAGTTTGATTTCTTCTGTTTGGTGCCTAACGAACATGACCCACGGCTGTTCTGAAGGGAAATGAGGCAGGTGCAGAATTTTCTCATACCTGGTAGAGTTCCTCAAGATTGTACTTGATTGAAGTGCTGTTTTGAATGGCTTCGACCGCCTCCTTCAGTTTTTGCCAGGTCTCGTGTGTGTAGTTCTCTGGCAATTTGGGTTTTTCTGTGAAGAAAAGTAGAGGGAAACAGTGTGAGAACGGTCATTCTCTGGTGTGTCCTTTCAACTGTACTAAAGTTACTTTAACACAGAATTAGTATAAGACAACATATCTAACTATAACAATATTCAAACAAATGAGCTGCATCATGTCAGGCATTTAAATAGTGTATTATTGTGGATTTTACTGACTCACATATTCAACATAAAAATTGCATAGCTAGATTTCCCAGACTAAAGCAGATATAATTTTAGGCAAAGTAATTAACACCATTTTAGAATAAACTTTCACTAGACGGGACAAATGGGAATACAGCATGCATCACTTTAATGTTTTGAATAAACTACCTTTGAAGTTCTTGATTACTAGTTTCTTTGCAGCTCCAGGTTTGCTGTTGGAGAAGGTAGTGGAGCCTGCAGTTTTCGTCAGCCCGTTTGCATGATGCCCAACAACCCCAGCCAAAAAAACAGTTTTCGTCTTAGAAGAACACGATGCAGATGAAGACGACTCCTCAGCCATTTTCACATCCAATCCAATGAAATCTACTGAATCTTCGAACCTCAATTTCTTCTGGATTTGTTGCGATGTGGAGGAAGAAGAGGAATTGTTGGTTTTAGGAGATGAAGATATTGAATCAATGTCTTCCCTCTCAGAACGGTTTATTTTCCTCTTCTTCGAATTCGTGATACTAGTGCTGTCGTTATTTACATCTGAAGCTGCTGGTCTAGCATCTTGGGTTGGCGGTGGGGGATTAGGGGAAGGTAAACCTGTTGGAAACATGAACAAATTATAATATAGCCAGTCTACTAATCATAAACCTCCAGGTGTGCCGTGGGTGAACGAGTTGTGTTTCAAAGCTTTATCTTGCTATATTCCAAAAGATTAATCCGGTCTTTTACAAGTAGCCAAGAAACATACAATAAATTGCAAACTACAGCCACACTAGATCCTCTCTTTTCTTGTTATGGTTGCTGCTAGCAGAAGAAAGATGGTTGATTACTGCTTCTTCTTGTCTTGGCCTCTCTCGAATATCCACGTTGTGGAGCTGTACTTAGTTTTATCGGTAACTAATATAGTATGTTATTTCTAGGCCAAATATTGAATGTATTAAATGGAAATAAAATAACAACTGAAAAGTTCAGTATCAAAACGTACCTTCTACAAGCGATTCCATGACCTACAGGAAGTACTTTACCCCACATGTTACTGCTGCAAAAGTGGCTTTGCTAGTTAGCAAGCGTTCTTTAGCTGCTCACTGTCATTTGCCGCGAGATGGCGCCAGAGACGGTGTAAATTCATCACCGTGTAGTAAAATCTCTCAAAACACAGATGTATTTCTGTCATGGTCTAATAATGTGTTTTAATGTACCCCGCTATGTTTTACTGTCTAATGTTTAGGTTATATTTTCAACGTATAGAAAGGACATTGAAAGGATAGAAGGAAATTAGGAAGAGGGGACGAAGGACACATCTTAAATACTCTGTGCCATCGGTTCGGGGATCATAGCTAGAAGGGATCCAGCTTTTGTCAAATGAACGCCAGAAGTTGACATTTTTAGCAGTTTAGCTAACCCTAACTCTGTTCCTAACCTTAACCTAATTCTCCTAACCCGTTACATTCATTCTCCTAACCTGCTGCGACAAATCTAACGAATTTGACAAAAGCTGAAACAAAGATTTTGTATAACTAAACCAAGATAGACCACAGCCTGTCGTTTCCAATCCGAACAAATGAGTCAGTGGGCAGAACAAGCAAGGAGGAGGGCAGAGCCAAGCACGAGCTAGCGAGACTCTATTAGCCCGTTCTAGCATATATCTGTATATATTTCCGTTAGGGAACGCCTACTCTGTGAAGTGCGCGTGTGCAATAACTCAATTCGCCTTTGCACTTCTAAACAAAGATAATTTTTTACAAGTCTACTCTGTTCATAACCTAGTTTTGTGAACAGAAAACTGTACTGAGATCAAATGTTTCATCAATGAGAAAATGTGCAGAATGTCGGTCAAAATCCATCTCCTTTCATCTTCTCCCACTGCCAGCCACTCTAACTACCATATTTCCTCTCACTGTGGAAACGCCAAGCGGATGCTTCACATTTATACATCCGGTGAAATATCTGTCTCATTGTTCTATCTGTGGCTGGATCCCTTCTAGCCAGGACCCGGTTGGGTTCGGCGCCTGCCGTATTTCGCTCGAAACTGTCGAATGTATGTCGCAAGCTGACGTCACTTTTATTGGATTTTTGTTTATCAAACATCAAGAAAATAATAGATTATAGAGAAGAACACAGTGAGCGCGACCCAACTAGGATGTTTAAAAAGTAGGTATTATGCATGATTTCCCTAACTAGCTAGCATCGTTACCATTGGGGCTGGCCCCAATCCCAAACATCAGATGGCTAGCTAGATAGTTAAGCTGATCAAATGTTATTGGTCACATACACATATTTAGCTAGCTACTAACTGTAAGTCGCTCTGGATAAGAGCGTCTGCTAAATGACTAAAATGTAAAATGTAAATAAGCTAGTTGTGTGTGTGCACAACAACACCCACCAATTGAGCACTATACTCAAATGTCATGTTGACAGTTTGTGGTTTACGTTAAAGCTGGCCATGTAGTTAGCTAAACAAATACCGAGTTTAGGCTAACTAACTACACGACCAGGCAGCTTGGTAGCTAGCTAACTAGTCAATGTTGTTAGTCTTCCAAGAATACATTTCAAATGATAACTCTTGATTAGCTTTCAGTTGAGTGAAGAGTCAAGCTGACATGAATGTTTCCATTTTCTCATTTCAGATTTGATGAGAAGGAAAATGTTTCCAACTGTATTCAACTGAAGACCTCGGTAATCAAAGGCATCAAAAACCAGCTGTTGGACCAGTTTTCAGACATTGAGTCATGGCTCAACCATATCATGCCAAAAAAGGACCCTGTCAAAATAGTGAGATGGTAAGTCAAGAAGATAACATTTTCTTCCCTTCTCAGTGGCTGTGTTCGAGATCATCAAATCCATTATGTATTGTGGGTAAATGCTGACTGACTGATCTACAAATAAATGTAGTTATTTGATGCAAGGTTGATCAGCCAGTCGGCAGTCGCCTGCACTGTTGGCTGCAATTTCGAACAAGGCCATTGTTTTTGGATATTTATTGATCCCGGTTAACCAAGAAATAAAATCTTGCATAATTTGTCAGTCCACAAGATATCAGATATTTGTTGACATCAGTTTGACTAGCCCAAGATGGGCTGTTAAGGAGTGTAGGCTAGTCTACTCCTTACGGTCCAAGGCGCTTATAAGTTATATCCAGTGACGAACTGGCTCTGGCAGCCAAAACAGTCCGAAACTCCATCTCAACGTGAATGGATTCTCAATTGTGATACGGTTCTGGAAGCATAAGGCCCTCTACTTTCATATCATATCATGGTGGTCCTCTGTAGCTCAGCTGGTAGAGCACGGCGCTTGTAACGCCAAGGTAGTGGGTTCGATCCCCGGGACCACCCATACACAAAAATGTATGCACGCATGACTGTAAGTCGCTTTGGATAAAAGCGTCTGCTAAATGGCATATTAATTAATATTAATATCAAAATAATTGTACAAAGAAAAAACGTATACTTGCTGTACACAGTTTTAACACAGTTGCAGCCGATAACACTTTTCTAGCTTCCTTCTTCTGTTATACACAGGTGTTTGGAGACGCTGGATAGCTAATTAGCAACAGGTGGTCACCTTTCTCTCCCATAAACAAGCCTGAGAGTTGGAATAACATGGAAATCTGACCGTGTGCGATCAGTGTTAAAAAGGTTTATAGTAATTCAACTTTTTGTGTTTTTTATCGATGATATGAAAGTAAAGTTCCAAAGGTTTACAAAACCATATCGCAAGTAATATTAACGTTTAGACAGAGCGTTGGGACTGTTGTACACATTGGCCGTGCCGCATTGCATGCTTCGGTTGAGAACCCAAGAGGTCTGGGTATAGCCCCCCTTGGGTGAACGAGAGCAACTGTTTGACATGTTTTGTGTTCCATCATCCAACCTGCAGCCATGAACACATTGAAATCTTGACAGTGAATGGAGAATTGCTCTTCTTCAGACAAAGAGAAGGACCGTTCTACCCAACTCTCCGACTGCTGCATAAGTGTAAGACCTCTGCTCTTTTTGATGGGCAGGTACTGTGTCTGTTGAATTACTATGGGGTATATCCATTTGAAGTCAATCACTTTTTGACAGCACCCCTTTTGATTTGAACAAAACTTTCCATACATATTTGCCCATTGTAGAAGTGCTCAGAAAGTGACTTTTTGCCAAAATGTTGACTTGAATGGGAATATCTGTTGTTTTAAATTATACTGTCAGTCCTCCATAGGAAACCTATTGAAATCATAGAAATATAGATCATAGAATAGACATGACCATTTAAGTTGATATTTGACGGTGGGTGGACCCGCGACCATCTTTATGGTAGTAATTAGAAGTTAAAATGTCAAATCAATTGACATTTCAATGGTGTACCAGCTAAATTGCAGTGGTCTGAAGGGATAGGTCCATTCAATTAATTATATTTATGTTTATGAAATGCACATTGTTATATTTGGTAACACATTTTCCTTGACTCCAACCCCATTCGATGCACTGGACATACAGTTGAAGTCAGAAGTTTGCATACACCTTAGCCAAATACAGTTAAACTCAGTTTTTCACAATTCCTGACATTTAGGTCAGTTAGGATCACCACTTTATTTTAAGAATGTGAAATGTCAAAATAATAGTAGAGAGAGTGATTTATTTCAGCTTTTATTTATTTCATCACATTCCCAGTGGGTCAGAAGTTTACATACACTCAATAGTACCTTTAAATTGTTTAACTTGGGTCAAACGTTTCGGGTAGCCTTCCACAAGCTTCCCACAATAAGTTGGGTGAATTTTGGCCCATTCCTCCTGACAGAGCTGGTGTAACTGAGACAGGTTTGTAGGCCTCCTTGCTCACACACGCTTTTTCAGTTCTGCTCACAAATGTTCTATAGGATTGAGGTCAGGGCTTTGTGATGGCCACTCCAATACCTTGACTTTGTTGTCCTTAAGCCATTTTGCCACAACTTTGGAAGTATGCTTGGGGTCATTGTCCATTTGGAAGACCCATTTGCGACCAAGCTTTAACTTCCTGACTGATGTCTTGAGATGTTGCTTCAATATATCCACATAATTTTCCTTCCTCATGATGCCATCTATTTTGTGAAGTGCACCAGTCCCTCCTGCAGCAAAGCACCCCCACAGCATGATGCTGCCACCCCGTGCTTCACGGTTGGGATGGTGTTCTTCGGCTTGCAAGCGACCCCCTTTTTCCTCCAAACATAATGATGGTCAGTATGGCCAAACAGTTCTATTTTTATTTCATCAGACCAGAAGACATTCCTACAAATAGTACAATCTTTGTCCCCATGTGCAGTTGCAAACCGTAGTCTGGCTTTTGTATGGCGGTTTTGGAGCAGTGGCTTCTTCCTTGCTGAGCGGCCTTTCAGGTTATGTCGATATAGGACTCGTTTTACTGTGGATATAGATACTTTTGTACCTGTTTCCTCCAGCATCTTCACAAGGTCCTTTGCTGTTGTTGTAGGATTAATTTGCACTTTTCTTACCAAAAAGTATGTTCATCTCTAGGAGACAGAACGCGTCTCCTTCCTGAGCGTTATGACGGCTGCGTGTTCCCATGATGTTTATACTTGCGTAGTATTGTTTGTAGAGATGAACGTGGTACCATCAGGCGTTTGGAAATTGCTCCCAAGGATGAACCAGACCTGTGGAGGTCTACATTTTTTTTCTTCTGAGGTCTTGGCTGATTTCTTTTGATTTTCCCATGATGTCAAGCAAAGAGGCACTGAGTTTGAAGGTAGGCCTTGAAATACATCAACTGGTACACCTCCAATTGACTGAAATGATGTCAATTAGCCTATCAGAAGCTTCTAAAGCCATGACATCATCTTTTGGAATTTTCCAAGCTGTTTAAAGGCACAGTCAACTTAGTGTATGTAATCTTCTGACCCACTGGAATTGTGATACAGTGAATTATAAGTTAAATAATATGTCTGTAAACAATTGTTGGAAAAATTACGTGTCATGTACAAAGTAGATGTCCTAACTGACTTGGCAAAACTATAGTTTGTTAACAAGAAATTTGTGGAGTGGTTGAAAAACAAGTTTTAATGACTCCAACCTAAGTGTATGTAAACTTCCGACTTCAACTGAATGTGGGTGGAGCAATGTCTACATAAGGGTGCAAATTAAACTCACCAAAGCTCTGACGAAGGCCTTGAGGCCGATACGTGAAGTTTAATAAAGAACAGTGATACTAGCAAGAGCAGCATGCAGGTTTCTATTTTATCTCTTATTATTGAAATGACACCCACCCTGTATTCAACTGCATGTTGTGTCTCAACCGAGGGCTGGCAAAACACAAAAATCTCAGATTATGTTAGGGTAGGCTAACATCAAAGTGGTGACCTGATCCTGCAAGTTCATGCTCTACAACATACGCAGAGTACGACCCTACCTTACACAGAAAGCGGCACAGGTCCTAATCCAGGCACTTGTCATCTCCCGTCTGGATTACTGCAACTCGCTGTTGGCTGGGCTCCCTGCCTGTGCCATTAAACCCCTACAATTTATCCAGAACGCTGCAGCCGTCTGGTGTTCAACCTTCCCAAGTTCTCTCATGTCACCCCGCACCTCTGCACACTCCACTGGCTTCCAGTTGAGGCTCGCATCTATTACAAGACCATGGTGCTTGCCTACGGAGCTGTGAGGGGAACGGCACCTCCTTACCTTCAGGCTCTGATCAGACCCTACACCCAAACGAGGGCAATACGTTCATCCACCTCTGGCCTGCTAGCCCCCCTACCTCTACGGAAGCACAGTTCCCGCTCAGCCCAGTCAAAGCTATTCGCTGCTATGGCACCCCAATGGTGGAACAAGCTCCCCCTCGACGCCAGGACAGCGGAGTCACTGACCACCTTCCGGAGACACTTAAAACCCTACCTCTTTAAGGAATACCTGGAATAGTATAAAAGTAATCCTTCTACCCCCCCCATTAAAAAAAAAAAGTGGTTGTCCCACTGGCTATCATAAGTTGAACCAATTTGTAAGTCGCTCTGGATAAGAGCGTCTGCTAAATGACGTAAATGTAAATGGTAGGGTTTAAGCTACAACACATGCGAATATGTACAAAATAGGAGTTTACCTGTTTTTAGATCATTCGTGTTCAAGGTTAGAAAATGTCAATTTCTGTGATATATATTTTTCTTTTCAAGAAATTATAAAATAGTTTGACAACCTTGTTTTCTATGCTTTTAAATGTTATCAAACTCAACCATTGATCTTTTCCAGTGATGAAGACATGGATGTCTCATGGTAAGGTGAGGTATGCAAAATGGGTCAACTTTGAGCACCTTTATCTCAAATAAAATAAAATAAAAATGTATATGCCACATGCGCCGAATACAACAGGTGTAGACATTACCGTGAAATGCTTAATTACAGCCCTTAACCAACAATGCATTTATAAAAATAAAAAAAAGTAAAATAAAAACGACAAAAAAAAAGTGTTGAGGGGAAAAAAAGAGCAGAAGTAAAATAAAATAACAGTAGGGAGGCTATATATACAGGGGGGTACCGGTGCAGAGTCAATGTGCGGGGGCACCGGCTAGTTGAGGTAATATGTACATGTGGGGTGGGGGGGCAGTGCAAATAGCCATGATTAGCTGTTCAGGAGTCTTATGGCTTGGGGGTAGAAGCTGTTGAGAAGCCCTTTGGACCTAGACTTGGCGCTCCGGTACCGCTTGCCGTGCAGTAGCAGAGAGAACAGTCTATGACTAGGGTGGCTCGAGTCTGTGACAATTTTGAAGGCCTTCCTCTGACACCGCCTGGTATAGAGGTCCTGGATGGCAGGAAGCTTGGCCCCAGTGATGTACTGGGCCGTACACACTACCCTCTGTAGTGCCTTGCGGTCGGAGGCCGAGCAGCAGCCATACTAGGCGGTGATGCAACCAGTCAGGATGCTCTCGACGGTGCAGCTGTATAACTTTTTGAGGATCTGAGGACCCATGCCAAATCTTTTCAGTCTCCTGAGGGGGAATAGGCTTTGTCGTGCCCTCTTCACGACTGTCTTGGTGTGTTTGGACCATGATAGTTTGTTGGTGATGTGGACACCAAGGAACTTGAAGCTCTCAACCTGTTCCACTACAGTCCCGTCGATGCTCAGTCCTCTTTTTTTCCGTGTAGTCCACAATAATCTCCTTTGTCTTGGTCACGTTGAGGGAGAGGTTATTATCTTGGCACCACACGGCCAGGTCTCTGACCTCCTCCCTATAGGCTGTCTCATCGTTGATCAGGCCTACCACTGTTGTGTCGTTGGCAAACTTAATGATGGTGTTGGAGTCGTGCCTGGCCATGCAGTCATGGGTGAACAGGGAGTACAGGAGGGGACTGAGCACGCACCCCTGAGGGGCCCCCGTGTTGAGGATCAGCGTGACAGATGTGTTGTTACCTACCCTTACCACCTGGGGCGGCCCGTCAGGAAGTCCAGGATACAGTTGCAGAGGGAGGTGTTTAATCCCAGGATCCTTAGCTTAGTGATGAGCTTTGAGGGCACTATGGTGTTGAACGCTGAGCTGTAGTCAATGAATAGCATTCTCACGTAGATGTTCCTCTTGTCCAGGTGGGAAAGGGCAGTGTGGAGTGCAATAGAGATTGCATCATCTGTGGATCTGTTGGGGCGGTATGCAAATTGGAGTGGGTCTAGGGTTTCTGGGATAATGGTGTTGATGTGAGCCATGACCAGCCTTTCAAAGCACTTCATGGCTACAGACGTCAGTGCTACGGGTCGGTAGTCATTTAGGCAGGTTATCTTAGTGTCCTTGGGCACGGGAACTATGGTGGTCTGCTTGAAACATGTTGGTATTACAGACTCAGTTAGGGACATGTTGAAAATGTCAGTGAAGACACTTGCCAGTTGGTCAGCACATGCTCGGAGTACACGTCCTGGTAATCCGTCTGGCCCTGCGGCCTTGTGAATGTTGACCTGCTTAAAAGTCTTACTCACATCGGCTACGGAGAGCGTGATCACATATTCATCCGGAAC
The DNA here is from genome assembly GCF_020615455.1 of Coregonus clupeaformis. Classification (NCBI taxonomy): domain Eukaryota; kingdom Metazoa; phylum Chordata; class Actinopteri; order Salmoniformes; family Salmonidae; genus Coregonus; species Coregonus clupeaformis. The sequence goes on from NC_059193.1 coordinate 40,099,261, forward strand.
AGCTGGTGCTCTCATACATGCTTCAGTGTTGCTTGCCTCGAAGCGAGCATAGAAGTGGTTTAGCTCCTCTGGTAGGCTTGTGTCACTGGGCAGCTCGCGGCTGTGCTTCCCTTTGTAGTCTGTAATCGTTTTCAAGCCCTGCCACATCCGATGAGCGTCAGAGCCGGTGTAGTACGATTCAATCGTAGTCCTGTATTGACTCTTTGCCTGTTTGATGGTTTGTCTGAGGGCATAGCGGGATTTCTTATAAGCGTCCGGGTTAGAGTCTCGCTCCTTGAAAGCGGCAGCTCTACCCTTTAGCTCAGTGCGGATGTTGCCTGTAATCCATGGCTTCCGGTTAGGGTATGTACATACGGTCACTGTGGGGACGACGTCATCGATGCACTTATTGATGAAAACAGTGGCTGATGTGGTGTACTCCTCAATGCTATCTGAAGAATCCCGGAACATGTTCCAGTCTGTGCTAGCAAAACAGTCCTGTAGCTTAGCATCTGCGTCATCTGACCACTTTTTTATTAACCGAGTCACCGGTGCTTCCTGCTTTAGTTTTTGCTTATAAGCAGGAATCAGGAGGATAGAGTTATGGTCAGATTTGCCAAATGGGGGGGCGAGGGAGAGCTTTTATTCGTCTCTCTGTGTGGAGTAAAAGTGGTCTAGAGTTATGTTTTCCTCTGGTTGCACATTTAACATGCTGGTAGAAATTTGGTAGAATGGATTTAAGTTTCCCTGCATTAAAGTCTCCGGCCACTAGGAGCGCTGCCTCTGGATGAGCGTTTTCCTGTTTACTTTTGGCCTTATACAGCTCGTTGAGTGCAATCTTAATGCCAGCATTGGTTTGTGGTGGTAAATAGACAGCTATGAAAAGTATAGATGAAAACTCTCTTGGTAAATAGTGTGGTCTACAGCTTATCATAAGAGGCTCTATTTCAGGCGAGCAAAACCTCGAGACTTCCTTAATGTTTTGGCATTTAGGTCTAAAAGTCACTTTCTGACCACATCTTCCATGGCCAAACATGTATTGAACGTTTTGATTAAATCAAAAGGGAAGCTGTCAAAAGGTGATTCAATTCAAATGGATTTACTTATGTGCTTTGTGTACTTGTACTGTTTGGTAAGTTGCTTTTTCGCTCTGTTCGTATTTTACAGACCCCTTTATTCTTCCACACCAACAAGTAGACAAAGGGGCCATCAAGTTTGTCTTAAGTGGAGCCAATATCATGTGCCCTGGATTGACGTCCCCAGGCGCCAAACTCTATCCTTCTGCCTCAGAAACAGTAGTTGTATCCTTCCTTTGACCGATATGCTGATCATGTACAATGCCTTCAGAAAGTATTCATACACCTTGATTTATTCCACATTTTGTGTTACAGCCTGAATTCAAAATGGATTAAATACTTTTTTCTCACACCCATCTACACACAATATCCCATAATGACAAAGTGAAAACATGTTTAGACATTTTTGCAAATGTATTGAAAATGAAATGGAGAAATATCTAATTTACGTAAGTATTCATACCCCTGAGTCAATACATGTTAGAATCACCTTTGGCAGTGATTACAGCTGTGAGTTTTTCTGGGTAAGTCTCTAAGAGCTTTGCACACCTGGATTGTTCAATATTTGCACATTTATTCTGAAAAAAATTATTCAAGCTCTGTCAAGTTGGTTGTTGATCATTGCTAGACACCCATTTAAGTCTTACCATAGAATTAAGTCAAAATTGTAACTAGGCCACTCAATGTCATCTTGGTAAGCAACTCCAGTGTATATTTGGCTTGTGTTTTAGGTTATTGTCCTGCTGAAAGGTGAATTTTGTCACCCAGTGTCTGTTGGAAAGCAGACTGAACCAGGTTTTCCGCTAGGATTTTGCATGTGCTTAGCTATATTCCATTTATTTGTATCCAAATAAACTCCATTGTCCTTGCCGATTACAAGCATACCCATAACATGATGCAGCCACCACGATGCTTGAAAATATGAAGAGTGGTACTCAGTGACGTGTTGGATTTGCCCCAAACTTAATGCTTTGTATTCAGGACATAAAGTACATTTCTTTGCATTTTTTGTTGTTGCAGTTTTACTTCAGTGACTTATGGACGTATGTTTTGGAATATTTTTATTCTGTACAGGCTTAATTATTTTCACTCTGTCATTTAGGTTAGTATTGTGGAGTAACTACAATGTTGTTGATCCATCTTCAGTTTTCTCCTATCACAGCCATTAAACTCTGTAATTGTTTTACAGTCACCATTGTCCTCGTGTGTAGGCCAGTGACACAATCTCAATTTAATCGATTTTAAATTGAGGCTGTAACACAACTAAATATGGAAAAAGTCAAGGGGGTGTGAATACTTTCTGAAGGCACTGTTTGTTCAGTACAACGTCTAACTGGGCCCGTATTCTCAAAGTGTCTAATAGTAAAAGTGGTTATTTAGGATCAGGCCCCGTCCATGTAATCATATTCATTATGGTCATGATGATGCTTTCAGAAACTCAGGGGTCAGAGTTCCAGAGTTGGAAATAGCTTACTAATAGATCGGCCCTCAATAAGTCTGCGTTCCAAATGGAAAACTCAGACCAGAATGTTGATACCCAAGTTTACGAGTTGTGACGTTTCATCACTGACCTTCTAACTCTCTAACCAAAAGATTGTAAAACAAAGCCATTTACAATGCAGTTTGACCCATACGGTCTACAGTGTGTTCAGAAAGTATTCAGACCCCTTCCCTTTTTCCACATTTTGTTACGTTACAGCCTTATAATGACAAAGTGAAAATATTGTTTTATTTTTGTGCAAATTTATAACAAATAAAATACAGATACCTTATATATGTAAGTATTCAGACCCTTTGCAATGAGACTTGAAATTGAGCTCAGGTGCATCCTGTTTCCATTGATCATCCTTGAGATCTTTCTACAACTTGATTGGAGTCCACCTGTGGTAAATTCAATTGATTGGACATGATTTGGAAAGGCACACACCTGTCTATATAAGTTCCCACAGTTGACAGTGCATGTCAGAGCAAAAACCAAGTCATGATGTCGAAGGAATTGTCCATAGAGCTCTGAGACAGGATTGTGTCAAGGCATAGATCTGGGGAAGTGTACCAAAACATTTCTACAGTATTGAAGGTCTCCAAGAACACAGTGGCCTCCATCATTCTTAAATGGAAACGTTTTGTAACCACCAAGACTCTTCCTAGAGCTGGCCGCCTGGCCAAACTGAGCAATCGGGGGAGGAGGGCCTTGGTCAGGGAGGTGACCAAGAACCTGATGGTCACTCTGACAGAGCTCCAGAGTTCCTCTGTGGCCAGAGGGAAGCCACTCCTCAGTAAAAGGAACATGACAGCTCGCTTGGAGTTTGCCAAAAGGCACGTAAAGGACTCTCAGACCATGAGAAACAAGATTCTCTGGTCTGATGAAACAAAGATTGAACTGTCTGGAGGAAACCTGGCACCATCCCTACGGTGAAGCATGGTGGTGGCAGCATCATGCTGTGGGGATGTTTTTCAGCGGTAGGGACTGGGAGACTAGTTAGGATCGAGGGAAAGATGAACGGAGCAAAGTACAGAGAGATCCTTGATGAAAGCCTGCTCCAGAGCACTCACGACCTCAGACTGGGGCGAAGGTTCACCTTCCAACAGGACAACGACCCTAAGCACACAGCCAAGACAATGCAGGAGTGGCTTCGGGACAAGTCTCTGAATGTCCTAGAGTGGCCCAGCCAGAGCCTGGACATGAACCCGATCAAACATCTCAGGAGAGACCTGAAAATAGCTGCGAGAGATGCTCCCCATCCAACCTGACAGAGCTTGAGAGGATCTGCAGAGAAGAACAGGAGAAACTCCCCAAATACAGGTGTGTCAAACTTGTAGCGTCATACCCAAGAACATTTTCACAAATGTCTAAAAACCTGTTTTTGCTTTGTCATTATGGGGTATTGTGTGAGCATTGAAAAGGGAAGGGAAAACTGTTCTGACTTCAAAAGCACTCGAATGCATTCATGTCTTAGTTATGACTCACCAACTGGGAGCTAACGAGTTCCTGAGAACCTTCCAAATGCACCATTATGTCTGCCTGTAATTGTCATACACTAACATTGGTGTTTTGACACTTCCGGTCAGTATCAAGTGCATGAGTTGGTGTTTCCTTGACAATTCGTTTCAGGCCATAATGGCGGAGGGCAAGCAACAGGCGCTTTGTGTCGAGTCATGAAGATGTCTGCAGAAAATATGTAATTATCACATGATTTTTCCTATTTACACCACAGAAATGTACTTGTACACATACACTACATCACCAAAAGTATGTGGACACCCCTTCAAATTAGTGGATTCGGGTATTTCAGCCACACCCGTTGCTGACAGGTGTATTAAATGGAGCACACAGCCATGCAATCTCCATAGACAAACATTGGCAGTAGAATGGCCTTTTTGAAGAGCTCAGTGACTTTCAATGTGGCACCGTCATAGGATGCCACCTTTCCAACAAGAACAAGTCAGTTTGTCAAATTTCTGCCCTGCTAGAGCGGCCCAGTCAACTGTAAGTGCTGTTATGTAAAGTGGAAACGTCTAGGAGCAACAACGGTTCAGCCGTGAAGTGGTAGGCCACACAAGCTCACAGAACGGGACCGCGAGTGCTGAAGCGCGTAAAATCGTCTGGCCTCGATTGCAACACTCACTACCGAGTTCCAAACTGCCTCAGGAAGCAACGTCAGTCCGACGGACGAATCTGGGTTTGACGGATGCCAGGAGAACGCTACCTGCCCAAATAGCATAGTGCCAACTGTAAAGTTTGGTGGAGGAGGAATAATGGTCTGGGGCTGTTTTTCATGGTTCGAGCTAGGCCCCTTAGTTCCAGTGAAGGGAAATCTTAACGCTACAGCATACAATGACATTCTAGATGATTCTGTGCTTCCAACTTTGGGCAACAGTTTGAGGAAGCCCCTTTCCCCCGTTCAGCATGACAATGGCCGTGTACAATGCGAGGTCCATACGGAAATGGTTTGTCGAGAACTTGTCGCCCAACATCAGTGCCCGACCTCACTAATGCTCTTGTGGCTGAATGGAACCAAGTCCCCAAAGCAATGTTCCAACATGTAGTGGAAAGCCTTCCCAGAAGAGTGGAGGCTGTTATAGCTAATGTTCCCTCTCGTCATGCGTGCAGCTCCTCCGGGACTGCAGCACAGAAATGTCAGCCCACAGAGAGAATCGCGAGATTGAATAAAATAAAATAGGAATAAAATAGAACAAGGCTTTATCATTGTTGCTTTTTACAGAAATGTTTGGCGAAAGACTAGGAATGCCTTGGAGATCGACCAGTCTATCTTGATTGACCAGTTGGTGACCACTCCTCTAGAAAGTTGGTCAGTCTCCCAGTCCCTACTAGTTTGTCAGAGGAGTGGTCACCAACTGGTCGATCAAGATAGACTGGTCGATCTCAAGGCATTCCTAGTCTTTCGCCAAACATTTCTGTAAAAAGCAACAATGATAAAGCCTTGTTCCTATTTTATTCTATTCGTCTTGGCTGTTGGTGGTAGGCGCACTCGATTCAGCTGCCCTGCGCACTGGGTAGACAAACTGTTGCCATTTGGAACCATTTCATGTGTCTGAAGGTACAAACTCTGCCTTCCCGGCGACCTGAGAGCAAATTAAGTGCACTATAGGCCTACCGCTTGCCAATCGGCTGGCTCAAATGACTGTGTCTGCACTAAGGTAGCAGGCATAAAAGAAAGCTACAGCAAAGTTGATACTGTGAGATTTCAAAACGTTTAAAACCATGACTAGAGAGAGGCTGTCAACGAATACAGCAAAGAGATGCTTATTTTATGAGGGAGTTCATGTTTAACTTCTTACTCATTACTGTTATAAAATGTACGCCTTTTCCTATTTCCACTCAGCACTAAAACAAATATTGAATATTGAGGAATATTTAACTTTCTCTGTTCATAGGAGTAATAACATGAATTTGTGCATGAGGCAGAAATAATGTGGTGTGACTCGAGTTTCGCCATCATCTGGAAGAGGCTGTCCCTTTTGGTCAGTATCAGTGGAGGAAAGGGAGAGCGGAGGGATGTTGAAAGGTGGACCCTTAGTCTGCTGCGCTCTCCTCCGTTGAGACTGACCATGAGATGCAGGCACCATCAGCCCAGTAAAATGAAAAGCAAATTATTTAAATGTATGCTCATTCAGCTGTGCTTCACAAGTAATACAACAACGGATCTATTACCAGTGTGATCATATAGCCTACCTCAAATTTAGAAATGTAATTGAAAAAAATTGCCTGAACAACAATGCATTGGCAGGGCAATTCTTGCATCAAACAGCACAACATTTTCAGTCACCTGCACTGCATGTTTTTTTTCTTCTCAAAAGTCTCATGGAATGTAAACCTACATTGGACACCTACACATTGGCTGCTACTGTAGGCTGAATGATAGAACAGCTATGTCCATGTTAAAATGTTATGGGATGCATGTTCTCAATTGATTTTTATGGTAGGCCACTCTGGTAGGCCTACATTATGATCAAATAGCCACAGTAGCCTACATGGCCACTGTTAAAACTGTCACTTAAAGCGGGTACATCCTCAGTGTTCACAGTAAACACGTGCTGGAAGTTGCATTGAATTTTCACAACTGTAAGTTTGGGCTCAGCAGACCTGAAATTTGCTCAATACCGAAATCTTTTTGAGGGAACATTGGTTATAGCAGCAAAGGGGGGGACCAACTTCATATTAATGCCCATGATTTTAGAATGAGATGTTCGAAAAGCAGGTGTCCACATACTTTTGGTCATGTGTACTTCTATATACTACTGTACGCGTATAAACTTTCCTGACGCTCATTCCGCTTCACTTTTTGTGAACAGAGAGAAAGTCAACAAGGGAGTAGGAGTTGAAAATGTTCATTATCTTAATGACGGACTGTGGCACATGAAGACGTATAAGTGAGATGTCGTTACCCACCCCCTGACCACATGGAGCTCTTGACAGCGAGGCTGCCAGTCAATTGTTTACACCAATGGACTTCGTTGTGTAACTAGCTGGAGGCTATGAACCAATCTAATTGATGCAGAAATAAAAACCTGCATTAAAGTCAGTGGCGGCTGGTGAAAAATATTCTCGGTGGGGCTGTGCCATACTTTTTTTTCCTGTAACCATCGAGACATATTTTAACACAAACTGCAGGACAGCAGTGCTCAGTGAAACATTCAGTAATTATTTAATGCCAATATTAAAAAAGTTGAGGCATTCTTACACAAAAACATATTACACAAACCCAAGCCTTTCATTTGCATTTAAAGTGAACTTTTCACCATTGGTAGTAAACAGGCAACGCAACAGGCATGCTGTCAGAACAGAGTGGAAAGTGGACAATAACATGAAATTATTATAAAGTTTATAGGAAATCTTACACTGTATGAAAGGATGTATAATATAGAAATGGATATCAAGTGGATGAACTCAAACCTTTGACTGGAAGAATAGCATACAGTATTTTATGATCATACTAAATGTGACTAATTGTTAATGTGCTCCAGAACTGCAACAATTAATTGATACAAACAACATATATACAGTAATATTAGCAAAGACACTATTAAGACTTTCTAGAGTACCATATATAACTGGATTTCTTATGCTAAGGTCAACTATACACAAAGAAACATGCGGCCAGAGCTGCTCTGTGTGTGTGTGTCTGTCATCTTATTTGTACAGGAATTTTGCCCGTCTGTCCTTCTGAGTGGCAAACCTCTCAATGACCCTTTGATTAAAGTCAGAATGTCCCTGACAAGTTTCTTCTCCATGGAGAGCATGGCCAGAGCGTTCAGGCGATCCTGTGTCATGCTGTTTCTCAGGAAGGTCTTGATCCTTTTCAGTGTAGAGAAGCACCTTTCTGACTCAGCAGTTGTCATGGGTGTGGTGATGAGGATCTTGAGGAGGCTGGCAGTCTCTGTGAAAGTGCTCTGAAGGTTGTTCTCCATGAAGAACTGGTACAGGGCACTGCACCACTACAAGCCTTGAACTCACTGTTCTTACAGATGAGGACAGTTTGGTTTTGAGCTTGGCCTTGTTCAACATGGGGTACGCCTCCACGGTTGTTTCCAAGCGCTGTATCGGGAACTTACACTGTGTTGTGGGAACAACTCTCCGTGCAATAGTGTTGCGCTGATGAGGTGCTGGGTGAAGGAGAACCTCTCTTTGGCATGACTCAGGATGGTATCACATACCTGTAAAAGATACATCATCAGCTTTAATTTGCAATTAAGCTATTTTGATGCAAGTGATCCTGACTGACACATGCCTATGTCCAACTCAAGTATATGATTACCAAGGTGCTGATTGTTCAGGGTTTTGGCTCACATACTACCAGGCCTGAAAAAAGTTCTCAGGTGGGAAACACTGACAATTACATCACAACTTACCTCTATAGCCAACCTCTGTTGTTCTCCTGGTCCCAGCATCCTCCGTCGCTTGATGGGCTGTTGCTGCTCGTCAGATGCGCTGTCCCCACACAAAGAGGGAATTGAGGCCCTGGGTCCAAAAATAAAGTTTAATTTGATAACTTGCAATCAGACTTCTTAACTCACTGTAATTCCCCCTCAACACACAACCAGTGACTTATATATATATATAGACAGACAGACAGACAGACAGACAGACAGACAGTGTGTATATACACACAAACTATGTCTAGTAACTGCTTTTAACCTGTGATGTACATAATTAACTGATGTTATTACGTTTTAAAGCCTTTTTCTATTACATTTGTGAGAGGGATGCAACATAATTTTGTTCTGCTGTTCACTTAGCAATAAAGTTAATATTCAATAACAACTAGGCCTCTTCTAGAAATTGACCTGGTGGACACCTGAATAATTATTACAAACTGTGTAGTACTTTCCTGCATTATTATCAACGTCTGATTGTGTCTTCTCTTTCCTTTTAAAATACTAAAACAAATATAATTGTGACGGCTCTATGATAATCACTCACACAAGCACCAACTGGCAGTGGGTGGAAACGTCAGTCGTCTCGTCAGCTTGAATGGCGATAAAATCAGCACTCTTACTTCCTCCAGGATGTAATCCTTAAGCATTGACAGCATACAGTCCAACAGCTCGTTCTGTATCGTCTTTGACGTGCCCTTAAAAACGGTAGCTGTCTTCAGGTGCTCCTCCAGCACACTGCTCGAGGAGGCAACAAAATCCACTAAGCCCGGAAAATGCCGGGGTTGTCTGAGGAGTCAGTCTCCTCGTGCCCACGCAAGGCCAACTCAAAAGCCCCACAGAACTTCACACAATCGATAATTTTGGATAGAATGTGCCTGTTTTTATCCACCTCCTCATTGTGTTTCCTCACCGCAATCCTGTGGCCGTCATCCAGCTGCGTAGCAATGTTCACCCTTCCTAATACAGCTAGCTTTACAGAGTTGTCCATGTGTGCCCTGGTGTTCTCATGTTTCTTTACCTTCTCTGACAGGTGCTTCATATCCCTCACTCCGGTACCTGTCCATGCTGAATCTGACCCCTCGTTTTAAAAAAGCAAGCACGGAAAGCAAAATAAAGCATTAGCATCAGTGCACCCAGCTAGCCAAGCCTTCCTGGTGTACCAGCTACGGAGAAGCCGCGCACATACTGCTTCCCTTTCCTAGCCTGCTGTCTGATTGAGAGGTCAGGTTGATCTGGGCCCAGCTCTTTCACCCGAACTTTCTCTGACAAAGTTCTCCTCTCAAACGGATCTTGGAGGAGAGATTTCACCGAGTTAGGGTTGGGTCTTGGAGAGTAATGCGTTTACGTTCGCCATTGTTGTCTAGTAAAAATGGCGTCACTGGACCCCGGTCCTTATTTTATCAGGGGGCGAGCTTGGGAAGTGCAAAATAATCGCCTCCTTGGATTCGGGATTTAAGATCGCTTATTGACTACATTTTATGTCATACATTCATATCTTAAATTAGCAATTGGCTTAACTGCTACGTAGACCCGCCTCCTCGGGGCACTTTCTGTATCGCCCAGAGCTGACGAGGCGTTTGACAGGCAGAGGAAAGGTTGTGAATATGATTTTCTATCATATCTCACATATTACTGTGTGCATTCCATATTTCAAACACACAAATATTGACATACTGATGTTTTTATTATTATTATTATTATTATTTTTTATTTTTTTATTTTTTAAAATAATTTTATTTAAGGGGCGGCGCCCTAGCGCCCCTCTATCGGCCAGCCGCCACTGATTAAAGTTATTTTCCATTCTTTTGCACTGCCTTTACATTTCATGGTTTCTTTGCTAAAGTCGTTGGGACTCACTTGCTACCAGGAGAAAAACATCTGAAATGGATTGTAGATCATAGTACCATGTATATGCTGTTACATGTATTTATGACATTAAATCAATAAAGAATACTCTTTGGCGAGTTGGAGGCTAAAGGGAGATAACTCCAAATTACTTTTGGGTAAGTTACATTCTTCTCTGCAGTGAACATTTAATTGCCAAAGTTTCGGCTCGCAGGTCTTTATTAGGTGTATGTATTTATGAAAACTCAAGTAATCTAGCAGACACGCCAATAGATGCCAGGGTGTACAAGGATGCTTGATGAGGCATGAATACAGACAGGCGTCACTGGTAAACATTCAAAAAGAATGTCACATTCACAGTTTTAATGAAATATTTTTATAAATAGCAAAACTCCAGAGTTGAGGGTAGTTTGTTTGGAGTGCTGTGGGAGAATCAATTGATTTTGCTCGACTCGCGTCCTCTACGTTTTCTCCTCACCGTGGAAACAATGTGCTTGTTTTTTTAATTTATATTTTTTATTCACAATAATAAATCAATACGAAGTTCCACGGAGAACACAAGTATAGCCTACATAAAAATATACAAAGGACAGTTGGGCTAGGGGTAAAATAACACAACATAAAGACCTTAAGGGATATACAGTGCATTCGGAAAGTATTCAGACCCTTTGACTTTTTCCACATTTTGTTAAATGGTTTCCCCCCCTCAATCTACACGCAATACCACATAATGCCAAAGCAAAAACAGGTTTTTAGACATTCGTCTTCTTGGGTATGACGCTACAAGCTTGGCACACCTGTAGAGACCTGTAGCTTGGCACACCTACCATTCTTCTCAGCAGATCCTCTCAAGCTCTGTCAGGTTGGATGGGGGGAGCGTCGCTGCACAGCTATTTTCAGGTCTCTCCAGAGATGTTTGATCGGGTTCAAGTCTGGGCTCTGGCTGGGCCATTCAAGGCCATTCAGAGACTTGTCCCGAAGCCACTCCTGCGTTGTCTTGGCTGTGTGCTTAGGGTCGTTGTCATGTTAGAAGGTGAACCTTCACCCCAGTCTGAGGTCCTGAGCGCTCTGGAGTAGGTTTTCATCTAGGATCTTGCTTTACTTTGCTCTGTTCATCTTTCCCTCAATCCTGACTAGTCTCCCAGTCCCTGCTGCTGAAAAACATCCCCACAGCATGATGCTGCCACCACCATGCTTCACCATAGGAATGGTGCCAGGTTTCCTCCAGATGTGACGCTTGGCATTCAGGCCAAAGAGTTCAATCTTGGTTTCATCATACCAGAGAATCTTGTTTCTTATGGTCTAAGAGTCCTTTAGGTGCCTTTTAGCAAACTCCAAGCGGGCTGTCATGTGCCTTTTACTGAGGAGTGGCTTCTGTCTGGCCACTCTACCATAAAGGCCTGATTGGTGGAGCACTGCAGAGAGAATTGTCCTTCTGGAAGGTTATCCCATCACCACAGAAGAACTCTGGAGCTCTGTCAGAGTGACCATCGGGTTCTTGGTCACCTTCCTGACCAAGACCCTTCTCCCCCGATTGCTCAGTTTGGCCAGATTGCCACCTCTAGGAAGAGTCTTGGTGGTTCCAAACTTCTTCAATTTAAGCATGATGGAGGCCACTGTGTTCTTGGGGACCTTTAAATGCTTGAATTTACCACAGGTGGACTCCAACTTGTAGAAACATCTCAAGGATGATCAATAGAAACAGGATGCACCTGAGCTCAATTTCGAAGTTTCATAGCAAATGGTCTGAATGGGTGATCTGAAAAGTCAGTAAATCGATCAATAATATAATACTTTTAGCAAGAATGTTTATTTCAATTTACAATCTGTAGAAACTTTATGAAACAGCACACCAATATGGATGGTGTTAAGAGATAGATGGGAGGGGTTGAATGGAACGGAAGGTTGTGACTAATAACAACAAGATAACTAATGTAAAACATACTGTGTCTGTAAAACGTGATATACGTTAAGAACTTTTTTGTGAAAGAGCACAGTTTGAAAGACATGGCAAATAGAAATCAAACCGGATGGACATCAGAAATAAATGGGAGAGGTTGAGGGTAGAGGAAGGACAGGAGTAAAAACAAACCAAATAGAACTATTGTAAAATAGACTGTCCATAAAATGTATATAGTATGTATAAGCTGGAAGTAGAGGCCTAAGTGTTGTTGTTCACTAGTTTAGTCCAATTAGTTTATTTTGTACTAGTGGTCCTCTGTAGTGGTCCTCTGTAGCTCAGCTGGTAGAGCACGGCGCTTGTAACGCCAAGGTAGTGGGTTCGATCCCCGGGACCACCCATACACAAAAATTTATGCACGCATGACTGTAAGTCGCTTTGGATAAAAGCGTCTGCTAAATGGCATATTATTATTATACTATTTTCTACATTGTAGAATAATAGTGAAGACATCAAAACTATGAAATAACACATATGGAATCATGTAGTAACCAAAAAAAGCATTAAACAAATCAAAATATATTTTATATTTGAGGTTCTTCAAATAGCCACCCTTTGCCTTGATGACAGCTTTGCACACTCTTGGCATTCTCTCAACCAGCTTCACCTGGAATCATGTAGTAACCAAAAAAGCATTAAACAAATCAAAATATATTTTATATTTGAGATTCTTCAAATAGTCACCCTTTGCCTTGATGACAGCTTTGCACACTCTTGGCATTCTCTCAACCAGCTTCACCTGGAATGCTTTTCCAACAGTCTTGAAGCAGTTCCCACATATGCTGAGCACTTGTTGGCTGCTTTTCCTTCACTCTGTGGTCCGACTCATCCCAAACCATCTCAATTTGGTTGAGGTCGGGGGACTGTGGAGGCCAGGTCATCTGATGCAGCATTCCATCACTCTCTTTCATGGTAAAATAGCTCTTACACCGTCTGGAGGTGTGTTGGGTCATTGTCGTGTTGAAAAACAAATGATAGTCCCACTAAGCCCAAACCAGATGTGATGGCGTGTCGCTGCAGAATGCTGTGGTAGCCATGCTGGTTAAGTGTGCTTTGAATTCTAAATAAATCACAGACAGTGTCACTAGCAAAGCACTCCCACACCATAACACCACCTCCTCCATGCTTTACAGTGGGAACTACACATGCAGAGATCATCCGTCGCCCACACCGCGTCTCACAAAGACGCATATTGGCTGATATAGCCCAGTAGTCCCCTGTAGCTCAGTTGGTAGAGCATGGCGCTTGCAACGCCAGGGTTGTGGGTTCATTTCCCACGGGGGGCCAGTATGAAAATGTATGCACTCACTAACTGTAAGTCGCTCTGGATAAGAGTGTCTGCTAAATGACTAAACATGTTTAATTTTTTTATTGTACAATATTAGGACCATGTGAGAATCTCTGGTAATTTAGCCTATTTCTTAAGTTAAATTTGCGCATTTGATATTGCCTATAGGGCGCAAAATTGCTGGGACCATGGGTGGCAAGTGAGCTGCGCCACATATGCCTAAAATAACATTGCGGGACTGCGGTTGGGTTTGGGACCAGTTCTGCAGTAGCGGGTGGGAGTCGGACAGAAAGCCAGTGGGTGCGGGATGAAGAAATCTGTCCCGGCAGACTCTACTGTGCACCATGACAGTGAAGCCTGTAACATTAGAGTTGTTTTATTACTGTGTCAGTGTGAAAAGTAGGGAATTATCTAGGGAAACTGACAGATCAATAACGTTACATTGCCATACAGACTAATAAAATTCACATTGCACTGAAAAAACGTCCGAATATCAATCAATCATCAATAGTTTGGCTGATGGTTTCATCGTTTGATTCAGGTATAGTTTAATTGAGGCAAAAAGAATAGCTAACGTTAGCCAACGGCCCCAGAAAATGGTTGGTGCCAACGCGACTCATGTTTTCACAAGAGCACCACTCTCTACGTGAACGTCTTGCACGATGCCAGGGTAAAAGTCCTAATCATACTCCACCACACACCACTTTCCGAACAATGCTTCACTTAGATCTTCAATGGGCTGGACGGCACTGTGAGATGTGTTAGATTTTCCATCTGGGTCTGCCTCTGTTTTTTCAACCAGAGTCACAGTCTGTGGGCTGAAACAGCTGCAGTGATGTGGAAAGGAACAGAAGCAACTGAGGATCCTCCAAGTTATCTCTCCTGGACTGTCGGTGACGATCTGGAAACACAGGAAATTCTAAAAGTTATGCACATTCGAAATATGTAATGATAGCATAGTCTATTGATAATATGTAATGATAGCATAGTCTAGTGGTACATAGTGTAGTAATAGCATAGTCTAGTAATACATAGTGTAGTGATAATATGTAATGATAGCATAGTCTAGTGGTACATAGTGTAGTGATAGCATAGTCTAGTAATACATAGTGTAGTGATAATATGTAATGATAGCATAGTCTAGTGGTACATAGTGTAGTGATAGCATAGTCTAGTAATACATAGTGTAGTGATAATATGTAATGATAGCATAGTCTAGTGGTACATAGTGTAGTGATAGCATAGTCTAGTAATACATAGTGTAGTGATAATATGTAATGATAGCATAGTCTAGTGGTACATAGTGTAGTGATAATATGTTTGTATAACAAATGTGAGATTTGACATAAAATAACCCACAACTATTACTTGGTGTCTCTTCATTATCCCACGGATTGTCTCCAGGTGATCCGGTAGGAGGGCCTCCATGCTCTCTATCTCCTCCTCTGAGATCTACAGTGGGGAAAAAAAGTATTTAGTCAGCCACCAATTGTGCAAGTTCTCCCACTTAAAAAGATGAGAGAGGCCTGTAATTTTCATCATAGGTACACGTCAACTATGACAGACAAATTGAGGAAAAAAAATCCAGAAAATCCCATTGTAGGATTTTTAATGAATTTATTTGCAAATTATGGTGGAAAATAAGTATTTGGTCACCTACAAACAAGCAAGATTTCTGGCTCCACAGACCTGTAACTTCTTCTTTCAGAGGCTCCTCTGTCCTCCACTGCTACCTGTATTAATGGCACCTGTTTGAACTTGTTATCAGTATAAAATACACCTGTCCACAACCTGCAAACAGTCACACTCCAAACTTCACAATGGCCAAGACCAAAGAGCTGTCAAAGGACACCAAAAACAAAATTGTAGACCTGCACCAGGCTGGCAAAGACTGAATCTGCAATAGGTAAGCAGCTTGGTTTGAAGAAATCAACTGTGGGAGCAATTATTAGGAAATGGAAGACATACAAGACCACTGATAATCTCCCTCGATCTGGGGCTCCACGCAAGATCTCACCCGTGGGGTCAAAATGATCACAAGAACGGTGAGCAAAAATCCCAGAACCACACGGGGGGACCTAGTGAATGACCTGCAGAGAGCTGGGACCAAAGTAACATAGCCAACCATCAGTAACACATACGCCGCCAGGGACTCAAATCCTGCAGTGCGAGACGTGTCCCCCTGCTTAAGCCAGTACATGTCCAGGCCCGTCTGAAGTGCATTTGGATGATCCAGAAGAGGATTGGGAGAATGTCATATGGTCAGATGAAACCAAAATATAACTTTTGGTAAAAACTCAACTCGTCATGTTTGGAGGACAAAGAATGCTGAGTTGCATCCAAAGAACACCATACCTACTGTGAAGCATGGGGTTGGAAACATCATGCTTTGGGGCTGTTTTTCTGCAAAGGGACCAGGACGACTGATCCGTAAAGGAAAGAATGAATGGGGCCATGTATCGTGAGATTTTGAGTGAAACCCTCCTTCCATCAGAAAGGGCATTGAAGATGAAACGTGGCTGGGTCTTTCAGCATGACAATGATCCCAAACACACCGCCCGGGCAACGAAGGAGTGGCTTCGTAAAAAAAAGCATTTCAAGGTCCTGGAGTGGCTCTAGCCAGTCTCCAGATCTCAACCCCATAGAAAATCTTTGGAGGGAGTTGAAAGTCTGTGTTGCCCAGCGACAGCCCCAAAACATCACTGCTCTAGAGGAGATCTGCATGGAGGAATGGGCCAAAATACCAGCAACAGTGTGTGAAAACCTTGTGAAGACTTTACAGAAAACGTTTGACCTTGTCATTGCCAACAAAGGGTATATAAACAAAGTATTGAGAAACTTTTGTTATTGACCAAATACTTATTTTCCACCATCATATGCCAATAAATTCATTAAAAATCCTACAATGTGATTTTCTGGAATTTTTTTTCTCATTTTGTCTGTCATAGTTGATGTGTATCTATGATGAAAATTACAGGCCTCTCTCATCTTTTTAAGTGGGAGAACTTGTACAATTGGTGGCTGACTAAATACTTTTTTTCCCCACTGTATAAGAGCTTGATAGCTGACTGATCTTTTGACAGTTCCTCAAATACAGATCTTCCATTTGGGAGGTCTTTGCCTTGTGCCACAATTCTATCTGCTCCTACCCCATCAGCTGGGCCTTTCCATGTCCGGCTTCTAGTTAATTCCATGTGACTCTCTGGAAGCCC
Organism: Coregonus clupeaformis; assembly: GCF_020615455.1. Classification (NCBI taxonomy): domain Eukaryota; kingdom Metazoa; phylum Chordata; class Actinopteri; order Salmoniformes; family Salmonidae; genus Coregonus; species Coregonus clupeaformis. The sequence goes on from NC_059193.1 coordinate 40,116,019, forward strand.
ATTTCAAAGGGAAATACACTGGGTTGTAGGCCCATCACTCATAAAGTGTACAGCAGTAGCCGATGGGCAGAGCTCAAGGAAGAAGACAGTGTTTTTGAGAGATGGGCCCAGATAGCAGAGGGGTCATGCTGTTTGTAAGTCGCTCTGGATAAGAGCGTCTGCTAAATGACGTAAATGTAAATGCTGCATAGAAGACCTCAGTGAGCAAAGTGAAACTATCATTTGTGGTATCTCCAACACAGGTGTGGAGGATCACCTGCTTGTGAGAATCACCAAAGTGAACTGCCTGGATTTCACTGGTGCACTTACACAGGTAGTTCTCTGCAAAGTCAATATGTGCGACGATCTCCTCTTTCCCCAGATTCTCTTTTAATTCTCTCAGTTTGGAGTATTGGTGTCGAATATTGTACACTTGTTTCCCCAACTTCTCTTTCAATCCTTTGGAGAAGTCCTCCAGTAGAATCTGCAGTGTGCCACACACCTTTTCTTTTACTGTCAAATGTACAGTGAACTTCTCCATGTTTCCTTCTTTGTTTTTCTTCTTTCTCTTCAGCTTTGTTTTTCCACTCAAACCACCATGTCTGCTCAGCAGCATCAAAGTCAGATGTTTTAAGCTATTTTGCTTGGCAAAGGGAGTACTCTCTGTACGTGCACTCTTTCTTCAGGTTCTCACAGCACAAAGACTCAATAAGGTGCTCAATGTTGCTGCAGCTCATCACTTTGTGATACTGTAGTTTGTCCACCATGAACCGGAGGTTGGCATGGGTTTTGCAGAGGCATGTGTCCCTATGCTGGACTGCTGGCTTGACAACCCAAAAAGGACGTATTTTGCAGAATTCATAGTAGATATTTGAATCTCTGAATATTCCCTCTTAAACTTCTGATAAAGGTTCTGAATTGTGCCATTCAAGAAGCACTTCTGTTTTTTCTTGTTCCTCGTTAGTGTGTCCTTTTTCCCTGTTGTTGCTCTGCTGTTGTCATCACGTTCATAGAATCTAGTGATTTTCTCTTCTGTGGCTGTGCTAATTCTGTTACACTGATTGAAGACTTGATGTCCTGTTTTCATTTGCCCTCATTGCTTTTGCTGAAAATCCAAATGATATTTTTTTGCAGCTTTGACCAGGCCATACTTTCTCAGGATGTTGCCTCAGCATTTTTGAAGCCACTTGTTTATCCTTGGCACTGTGCATTTTTTGATACTTTTGCATTTTTAAACAATAAAATCCTTCTCAAGTTCTTCGTAGTTCCCTTCATTGGCTGTTTTGTATTTGTCTTTGGGGAATCTTGTCTCTCCTTTTTCTTAATCAGTCGATCATACCTTTTTTTGTATTTCTCAGCTTTCCATAAAGCATTATCATGTTTGACATTTGTCATTCAAAGATCTCTGTATGTTTTTGAGCTACCTCTTCTACCTTTTTCCTTCCAGCAAGTTTGACTTCTCATTCCTGTTGCAGACGATGAGGAAGGGGTATCAGGGCGGGCATCAGGGGCAGGTAAGTTAGGGGCAGGCATGTTGGCCTCATATTCTGGCTGCAAGTCATCTGGTGACTGAGGTGGTGTGTTGTCTGATAGGTAGGTCTCCATTGCAACTCTTTAAATGTCTTCTATTCCGTTGGTTGCATTTCCATTGCCTTCTCTTGTTTCTTTGTTCTCGCTTTGTAAGCTCAGAGATATATTTCACATCTCCCTTCTCTTTTTTCTTCCAGTATCTCGCCCTGTCTTTTTGCAAGATGTTCCTGGTATCGTACAGGATAATTTTTGTTTTTGTTTCTATATGTCTGTGACCTCTGTGCTGTTTTATGTGGCATCTTCTAAAAACAAAGAAAAATACTACTTAGTTTTCAACTTGTGCACACCTTGGAGCATTTTCTACATTACATTTATTTAAAACATAATTAAATGAGCCTAAAGTTTTAAAAAAGTACAAACTAAAATCGAATAAGATAATAGATTTTTGTAATTTCCACCACGTTCTGTCATTTCCACCACAGTTAAGTTTTGTGATGGAAATGACTGTGATGGAAATGACGCTTCTACAGTTTCTGGAGAAAAATGACAGGCTGCTTAGCATGCTTGGGCTAGGATTACAGCTAGCATATAGTTTACACTAAATACATAAAATATACACTTTTTTTCAAAATTCTACCACAAATTAAAGAAATGATAGCCTGTTTGGAAATGGCTGACGATAAAAATATTCTCTACACAAGCAATATTTACCTAGATTTTTCTTCAACTTCTGGACATCACATCTGGAACAACTGTCCACTGCAGCCATGTGCTTCAATGTCACAATATGTTTCCATGGTAACTAAATCAACATTATTTTGAAAACTTTATTAATGAGGAATTTGTCCTCAGTGGTGGAAATGACACCACTACCAAAGGACAGGTATATTTTGTGTAAAAAAAACAATATAAAGGGCATACTCACAATAAATAATATATAGATTTTATTTAACTGACTCTTTCTCTAGTATAAAACATTATATATTGTGTAATTATTCATGTTTTCTCATAGAAAAACATAGAAGCTCAAAAGTCTAGGTCAGGGACAAGGGCAAAAAAGTGAAATTGAGGTATAAAACACATCTGTAAAGTAGCTAAAATACTTGATAGAGTGGTGTTAAAAAAAAGTCTGGGGTGATTGTAGTGTGAATTTAACATATAAAGACTAAAAAACTAAAATTGAAATAAAATCCTAAATATTGACCCCGAGGACATAGAAGTTCCAGTAGTTGCAGAATCACCCAGCAGTATAGGAGAGCATTTTAGTTGACCCTAACCCTTTTCCTAACCTTAACCTAAGTCTCCTAACCTACCACGTTAATTATCCTAACCTGCTGCGTAAATTCTCCTAACCTGCTATGAAAAAGTCACTTCCGGTCGTAGCTGTACTCCCTCTAGTCAGAATTGAGGATACATGCTGCATTCTTAAACTTGGACAGTTGTTCCAGATGTGATGTCCAGAAGTTGAAGAAACTAACTTTAAGCATCAGTTGTCAGAGCACCTTACCGATCATTGCACCTGTACACAGCCCATCTGAAATTAGCCCACCCAACTACCTCATCCCCATATTGTTATTTATTTTGCTCATTTGCACCCCAGTATCTCTATTTGCACATCATCTCTTGCACATCTATCATTCCAGTGTTAATACTAAATTGTAATTATTTTGCACTATGGCCTATTTATTGCCTTACCTCCATAACTTGCTACATTTGCACACACTGTATATATATTTTCTGTTGTATTTTTGACTTTATGTTTTGTTTACCCCATATTAACTGTGTGTTTTTTTTATCGCACTGCTTTGCTTTATCTTGGCCAGGTCGCAGTTGTAAATGAGAACTTGTTCTCAAATGGTTTACCTGGTTAAATAAATAAAAACAAGTGGGAAGTGGGAATTTACCACCATTGAGTTAAAGGACTCTAGATCAATAAACCCCGTTTTGGCATGGACATTGTCATTGACCTCATTTACATTTTCACAGTATTCCGGATAGTAGCTCATATCCCGCTTAAGTTCTTATAGCTGTTTACATGCACCTTTGATATCCAACTCAGGAGTATCCCTGTATCCTTGAATAAACAGAATATCCCTAATTTAAGTTAATATGGGTTAAATGGAATAGTAACTGAAATATGGACACTCACTGTAGGCCTGTAACCTCTCACATGTCGCATACTATCATTAACTTCTGCAGAATTATGCATTTCTTGCAGTAGAACGATACAACAAATGTTAACTTTGTCTCGGGAACAGGAGTGGAAAAATATGATTTATTTATTTCAGCATCTCTTGAGAAACTGGACAGTTATCTCCATATCTTCATTCAGACTCAATCATGGACACTCTTACTGCCAGTTGTGGCTGCTTCGCATGATGTATTGTCGTCTCTACCTTCTTGCCTTTGTGCTGTTTGTGCCCAATAATATATGTACCATGTTTTGTGCTATTACCATGTTGTGTTGCTACCGTGAAGTTGTCATGTGGTGTTGCTACCATGCTGTGTTGTTGTCTTAGGTCTCTCTTTATGTAGTGTTGTGGTGTCTCTCTTGTCGTAATGTGTGTTTTGTCCTATATTTTTAATCTCAGCTCCCATCCCCGCAGGAGGCCTTTTGCCAGGCCTTCATTATAAATAAGAATTTGTTCTTAACTGACTTGCCTAGTTAAATAAAGGTTAAACAAAAAATGTGAATGAACGTGTAATGTGTTATCTTTGACACTTATGCAGGCAGACAGTATTTTACCGTGTTAACTAGATTACTAATGCATTCATTCTATCAATGTAAGACATTATTCTGGTGAGCACTCCTTTACTGTCTTCTGTGGCAACAAGTTATGACAGAAGAGAAGCTGCATGTATCTAACTATAGGTGGCAAACAAATGGCCTACCAAATGTCAGAAATTATAATATGGCCTACCAAATGTCAGAAATTATAATATGGCCTACCAAATGTCAGAAATTATAAGCAGAAACTTAAATTAAGGGTGAAAGTAGGCTATATGGTCCAGTATGGAGTATCAGCAAATAAATGATTATGGAATTATGGTGGATCAAACTGCGCAGGTAGCCTACTTTTTGAAGTGATTTGTTTGACAATCAGATAACATCATCACACAACACCCATGATATGCGAAACGGAGCCTGCACAGACAGCGAAAAACAACAGTAAATGGGATAAGATGTTTACGTAATAATAAAAATAATAATATGCCATTTAGCAGACGCTTTTATCCAAAGCGACTTAGTCATGTGTGCATACATTTTTACGTATGGGTGGTCCCGGGGATCGAACCCACTACCCTGGCGTTACAAGCGCCATGCTCTACCAATTGAGCTAGAGGACCACGTATCCCGTCTAAGATCATAATATCCCAGGTTTCTCATAACCGGGATACAAGTTTTTTGGGGTTATTGTAAACGGGACATCATGTAAGTTTATATGAGCCAACTCAAAAAACGGAATACTTCATTATCCCGAATAATAACGGGATATTGGTGTGCATGTAAACATGATCATAGAGAGCTTCCACCATTTTAAAGTAGTCAACTGGGTGGGCCTTGTTATGAATGAAGGAAGGATCACATGATTCCATCCGGGTCATCAGGAGGGAACAGCCAATGAATTATACTTGTGAGCAAACATTCCATAAATGTAGGTTGCAGTAAATCGCCAACCTTTGCTTTATACCCTTTCAAACACACTAGCTGGAAGTAGGCACCCTTTTAGTTTGTTTTCCAACTAATAGAAGTAGTAGAAAAATAAAATGGACTACTTCAAAATGGAGATGGCCTCAATGCCACTGACCACATGCTCACAGATGCCATAATGGAACATATACACTGAGTGGACAAACATTAGGAACAGCTTCCTAATATTGAGTTGTACCCCACTTTGCCCTCAGAACAGCCTAAATTCATCGGGGCATGGACTCTACAAGGTGTTGAAAGCGTTCCACAGGGATGCTGGCCCATGTTGACTCCAATGCTTCCCACAGTTTCAAGTTGTCTGGATGTCCTTTGGGTGGTGGACCAGTCTTGATACACGCGGGAAACGGTTAAGTGTGAAAAACCCAGAAACTTTGCAGTTCTTGACACAAACCGGTGCACCTGACACCTACTACCATACCCCGTTCAAAGGCAGCTAAATATTTTGTCTTGCCCATCCGCCCTCTGAATGGCACACATACACAATCCATGTCTCAATTGTCTCAAGGCTTAAAAATCATTATTTAACCGGTCTCCTCCCCTTCATCTACTCTGATTGAAGTGGATTTAACAAGCGACATCAATAAGGGATCACCTGGATTCACCTGGTCAGTCTATGTCATGGAAAGAGAAGGTGTTCCTAATGCTTTGTACACTGTGTATAAAGATGATATCTCTATCATTCTCTATGGTTACCACATGACTGGGAAAAATCTATTTGAACAGCGCTCCAACTGGTAATTACTAGTGGGAAACTTGTCTATTTTAGCCATATTTCTTTAGTCCCAAAAAGTAAGTATATATATTACTTTTTTTAGCTTATCAATAACAAGGGGTAAGATGAAAATGCTTCACTATGAGCTAGGCCTATTTTGATTGACAGTGCTCTATATTTGGTTTAGCACTTGTGTAATTAAGAACTATGATTTCCCACGATGACTGAATGCAGCAACAGAACAGTCTCAGGACACAATTTCATTTAGTTGTTGTTATTAGGAGGTTAAACATGGCTGTCAATTTCAGTCAATTTTTAATTCACCTGGTTTTCCAAGTGGGTAAAATAGTTACCACAAAATAAACAAGAAAAAACTAAAACAAATCCACCAACATTAATTTCATTACAATGACAACAATCATGTGTAGCAAACTATTTGGTTTACAGACTTTTACAGTCATCCCAATACTTGAAGATTAATTTCACCAAATGTTCACTCCATGTGGCCTTGTATTAGCCTAATTAAATAAAATTACCCACAAACACCAATGAAAGAAAACAAATTGTGTGAAAGAATTAGATATTTCTTCATAGCACTGCATTAGCCTACATCTGTTTATTTTTCACAACCACAATCATATTGTGCAGAGTGCAAATTCAAAAGGTATAAAAGACTAAGACTAATGATTTGCCACCCTCCTTCGTGTATACAAACTGAATAAGAAAACTGTCTTTATTCAACAGTCTGACTTGACATCACACAGCAGCAGTCTTTTTAATGCCATGTCTAGCCCAAAGGGGGAAGCCTTGCACTTTAGTCATTGTCAGAGCCCTCAGGGGGGAAAAATATCAAGGAATCATGGAAGTTGTGCCCATACGGGCGTAGTCTGTAAACCCCAAACATCATGACCTGCATCTGGTTTGGTGACATTCCGCTAAAGGTGATGGCTAGGTCAGAGCAGCAGCCCTCCACCACGTCCAAGGGGTTTTTGGACATGCCGTCTTCGATGAGTGAACTCACACTCTTACTGTTGAACAGCCCCTTGCCCTGTGTGTCCTCGCCATTCTCTGCAAAGACCCCGGTGTACTTCAGACATATAGCCAGCTGCTTCTCCTCGCTCAGCTTCCACAGGGCTCTGCCTCGCTCTGGACACTTCTCCTCGTCTTTGAACACGTTCACCAGCCTCCTGAGGGCCTCGTAGCTCAGCACGATGCCGCTCTCGTACTCCACGTACTCCAGCTCGCCCGATTTCATGGCGTGGCCGATGTAGAAGGGCTCGTTGGCGTCCTTGGCCAGAATGAGGTACTTGAGGTTCTCGATGATGGCGAAGCTGGTAGGCCGTGCCACGAAGAACCAGCGCAGGTCGCCGGAATTGTCGTACGCGTGCTTCAGGGCCTTGCGCAGCTTGGTCCACTCGTCCTGTTCGTTAAGGTCCACCGCTTCCAGAGCCTTGGCTGACTCAGAGCTGTAGAATACGGCCTGGTCACAGTGTTTACTCCAGGTGTCCTTGGCTGTGGCCCAATACACTAGGACCTTAGGCTGAACCATGATGACACAATAGACTCGCACCTTCTGGCTCAGCTCCACCATTTGGGGCTCAGACAGGCTCTGTAGCTCGTCGTTGGTGGGAGCCTTGATGTGGTGGTGGTGGTGCTGGTCCTCTGGGCTAGACTGCATGCCTGGTGTGAAGCTCCCTAACAGGGACAACAACAGGCAGAATATGCCTCCCAGGGCCATCCCCTTCATGAAGGAGCTGCCTTCCGACAACATGTTAGTTTGTCAGCAGCACACACTGTGAAAGTAGAAAACAAACATTAATTTGCTATATTACTAATCAAATGGATACTCAAGCTATAACAAGCTAGCTATCTAGCTACATAACAAGTGACTGTCATTTCATGTTAGTCGAGTGTTAGAAACTATACTGAACAAAAATATAAACGCAACATGCAACAATTTCTACGATTTTACAGAGTTACAGTTCATATAAGGAAATCTGTCAATTGAAATAAATAAATTAGGATTTCACATGACTGGCAGGGACACGCAGTCATGGGTGGGCATAGGCCTACCCACTTGTGAGACTGGCCCACCCACTGGGGAGCAAGGCCCAGCCAATCAGAATGAGTTTTTGCCCCACAAAAGGGCTTTATTACAGACAGAAATACTCCTCAGTTTCATCAGCAGTTGAAGAAGCCAGATGTGGAGGTCCTGGGCTGGTGTGGTTACATGTGGTCTGCGGTTGTGAGGCCAGTTGGACGTACTGCCAAATTCTCTAAAGCTACATTGGAGGCGGCATATGGTAGAGAAATGAACATTGAATTCTCTGGCAACAGCTCTGGTGGACATTCCTGCAGTCAGCATGCCAATTGCACACTCCCTCAAAACTTGAGACATCTGTGGCATTGTGTTGTGTGACAAAACTGCACATTTTAGGGTGGCCTTTTATTGTCCCCAGCACAAGGTGCACCTGTGTTATGATCATGCTGTTTAATCAGATTCCTGATATGCCACACCTGTCGGGTGGATGGATTATCTTGGCAATGGAGAAATGTAAACAAATTTGTGCACAACATTTGAGAGAAATAAGCTTTTTGTGCATATGGAACATTTCTGGGATCTTTTATTTCAGCTCATGAAATCATGTTGCGTTTGTGTTTTTGTTCAGTATAGTTAACTTTTTACTATTAGCATCAAGTTAGCAAAGGACATGACAACTGTCAGTGCAAAATTATCAAACTATTTCATGGCTAACTGACTATGAAACTTGACCAACAGGTTACAAGTAAAGGGTCTATCAGAGTACCAAACGTGTACGCACGCGTAAACACTGCAGTGTTCTAAAATATTGGACCGTTTCTCAGCGCAGCTCAAGCAATTTATCCTACTGTCAACACATTCAAATGAATAGAGGACGCGTACCGTGGAGACGCTTTGGTTGGGAATTGTGGGGGGGTGCGCGTTCGGGCTGTGCATCACCGGGGAATGGTGTTGGTCTGTGAGCCGCGTACTAATGTTACAATGGGACGCCGGACTACGATTTACGCTTAATGAAGCAAGACCAATAGCAGTCGCCCTACGGTTAGTATAATCTTGTTAGCTAGTGGCTAGCTACCTTAGCTATAATCACAAAACGGCAAATATCTCATTAAGACAAACGTTTCAACCAAAACATCAAGAAAACACTTACCTACAAATAACTGCCGCTGACAGAGAATTCCCCCCCCCCCTTCTTTATAGATTCCGCTCCTGTCGAGGGAGGTGTCAGATCAAGGGGCCAGGGTTCCGGTCTAGAAGTACGGTTTCGACTGCTCCTACAGTTTTGCTTCCGTACTGCAGTTTAACTGACGCCCGGCCCAGAAAGACAATTTCCATACATGGCTACATAGAGAAGTCAGATTTGAAAATTCCTAATATGACACTTTAGTCATCACCTTTGTGCACAAAACATTCATTGAATTATTCAATAATTGTTGCTCACAGCCGAAGATATTAACATTTTATATTCATCAAATGTCTAATTTTGGATGACGTTATGCTGCTCCCTGTGGACACTGAGTGCTCGTGTGCAGATGATGTTGGTTCTTAGAAACCGGATGCAACCCGGATATAGGCGGTCCCATGAAATGGCATATGCGAATGTGAGTAGATTACCTTGAAAACAACGGTTGGACATCTCGGACGCAGTCTCCAGTTCTTATTAAACATGAATTGGCCAAATAGCTGGTGGATTTACAAACACCAGGAACTTCCGGGTTTTGAAGTCATTGATCATAGCAGCCATAGAGATAGATAGAGGACTCATCTTTTGTATCTGTGCCGTTACAGCGTATCTGACAGCATGGGCAGTGCCGTTGAGGCTATCTCCATTTGGAAGTAGTCCATTTTCTTCTTCACGATCGGATGATCCCTCCTGATGCCAGGTTGGACATGACTCCAACAAGGTCACCAGGAGGGATCAGCCAATGAAGTTGGAAGTCCCACCCAGTTGACCACATTAAAATGGTGGAAGCCCTTAATGGTACAGCTCTTCTTCTTCTTCTTACATTTTAGCAGACGCTCTTATCCAGAGCGACTTACAGTTAGTGAGTGCATTCATTATTATTATATATTTTTTTCATACTGGCCCCCCGTGGGAATCGAACCCACAACCCTGGCGTTGCAAACGCCATGCTCTACCAACTGAGCTACATCCCTGCCGGCCATTCCCTCCCCTACCCTGGACGACGCTGGGCCAATTGTGCGCCGTCGCATTCTTCTTCTTCTTCTTCTTCTTCTTCTTCTTCTTCTTCTTCTTCTTCTTCTTCTTCTTCTTCTTCTTCTTCTTCTTCTTCTTCTTCTTCTTCTCTTCTTCTTCTTCTTCTTCTGTGCTATTATGTCGGTCCGCAAACAAATGTTAGAGGTGCATGCCGCCACCAACTGGACGGGGGTGAATGAACTCACACAAGAAAAGAACATTCTACATATTACAGGAAGGGAAAAAAGAACATTAATCCACAAAAACTACAAAAACAATATTATCAACAAAAATCTTCCCACTCCTTCAGTCATTCTATAACTTAAAAGCTTCCTACTCAGGCTCAGGGATAGCCTAAAGGGGGTAGACGTAACATAGTAAACGAAAATCCAGGAAAATGATATGTGCGTACAGTGTCTTAAAGAAGTATTCATACCCCTTGACTTATTCCACATTTTGTTGTGTTACAGCCTGAATTTAAAAAAACTATCTCACCCATCTACACACAATACCCATAATGACAAAGTGAAAACATGTTTTTAGAAATATGCAAATGTGTTGAAAATGAAATACAGAAATATCTAATTTACATAAGTATTCACACCCCAGAGTCAATACATTATAGAAGCACCATTGGCGGCGATTACAGCTGTGAGTCTTTTTGGGTAAGTCTCTAAGAGCTTTGCACAAATTATTCAAGCTCTGTCAAGTTGATTGTTGATCATTGCTAGACAGCCATTTTCAAGTCTTGCCATAGATTTTCAAGCTGATTAAAGTCAAAACTGTAACTAGGCCACTCAGGGACATTCAATGTTGGTAAGCAATGCCAGTGTATATTTGGCCTTGTGTTTAAGGTTATTGTCCTGCTGAAAGGTGAACTTGTCTCCCTGTGTCTGTTGGAAAGCAGACTGAACCAGGTTTTCCTCTAGGATTTTGCCTGTGCTTATACCTGTATACTGTTTATTTGTATCCTAAAAAACTCCATAGTTTTTGCCGATGACAAGCATACCCATAACATTTTTAGTTAATGGAAGTCTCTCTTATGCAAATTCAGTTGAGTGTGGTGTACCGCAGGGCAGCCGGCTAGGGCCATTATTGTTTTCTGTTTTTACGAATGACCTTCCACTGACCTTGAATAAAACCTGTGTGTCTATGTACGCTGATGACTCAAATGGATACACGTCAGCTGTATTTTGTTTATTTTTATCCTAAGAAACTCCCTAGTCCTTGCCGATGACAAGCATACCCATAACATGATGCAGCCAACACCATGCTTGAAAATATGAAGAGTGGTACTCAGTGATGTGTTGTGTTAGATTTTCTCCAAACATGGATGCATGTTTTGGAATATTTGTATTCTGTACAGGCTTCCTTCTTTTCACTCTGTCATTCAGGTTAGTATTGTGGAGTAATGACAATGTTGTTGATCCATCCTCAGTTTTCTCATGTCACAACCATATAACTCTGTAACTGTTTTAAAATCACCATTGGCCTCATGGTGAAATCCCTGAGCAGTTTCCGTCCTCTCCGGCAACTGAGTTAGGAAGGACGCCTGTATCTTTGTAGTGACTGTGTGTATTGATACACCATCCAAAGCCTAATTAATAACTTCACCATGCTCAAAGGGATATTCAGTGTCTGTTTTTTTTACTTTTACCCATCTACCAATAGGTGCCCTTCTTTGCGAGGCATTGAAAAACCTCCCTGGTCTTTGTGGTTGAATCTGTGCTTGAAATTCACTGCTCGATTGAGGGACCTTACAGATAATTGTATGTGTGGGTACAGAGATGGGGTAGTCATTAAAAAATTATGTTAACCACTACTATTGAACATGAATGTGTCCATGCAACTTATTATGCGATCGATTAATAAGCACATTTTTACAGAACTTATTTAGGTTTGCCATAGCAAAGGGGTTGAATACTTATTGACTCAAGACATTCCAGCTTTTAATTTTGTATTCATGTCTAAAATACAAACAAAATTACACTTTGACAGGGGTTATGGGGTATTGTGTGTAGATCAGTGACAAAAACTCTCCATTTAATAAATAGTAAATTCAGGCTGTAACACAACAAAATGTGGAAAAAGTAAAGGAGTGTGAATACTTTCTGAAGGCACCGTTTTAGGTTAGCTAGATGGTTAACGTTAGCTAGGCTAGGGGTTAGGGTTAGGGGTTAAGGTTAGGGTTAAGGTTACGGTTAGGAATTAGGTTAAAGGGTTAAGGTTAGGGTTAGGGGAAGTTATTTTGTTTATTAAAAAAATAAATATTAACCCATCCACCGTCTTCGGAGGACACATATCTTGTTTCTAGGGAGTTTTTCCTAGCCACCGTGCTTCTACACCTGCATTACTAGCTGTTTGGGGTTTTAGGCTGGGTTTCTGTACAGCACTTCGAGATATTAGCTGATGTAAGAAGGGCTATATAAAATAAAATTGATTGTTTGTTTTCTACAGCTTTTCTGCTACATATACATACATTTTACATATACATTTTACATATACATTTTACATAAACATTTTGCATACACATTTTACATACATGGTAGTTTTATATAAAGCAATCACATAACAATAATACATAAACTCTTTAATGCCACCCCTCAGCCACTCTCAGCCCATCCCACCTATCACCATAGACCACCCTCGTTTGGTTTCCATGTGCCATATATTTTTCCATTGTGCTGGGATGTTTTACATACATTTTGAACCTTTCTAATCGTATAGTATAGTATGATTCATCATGAAAACCTTTCCTACAAGTATTTTTATATTATTTATTGACTGACTATGGCTTTCCAAATCGCCCAACACGGCGGTTTTGTAAGGTTGATTTTAAGTGAATGTTGTGATTTTTTAACCATTCCTGAACCTGTGACCAGAAACAAGCTACATAGGGGCAATACCAGAATAAATGATCTAGTGATTCTGTCTCTTCGCAGCAAAATCTACAGAGCTGAGATTGTTGTATGCCCCATATATATAGCATTCTGTTTGTGGCAAGAATTCTGTATAATAATTTAAATGGAAAAACTCGAAGTGTCTTTTAACGATCCAATACGTAATATGGTACATTTGTCATAATTCGGTTTTAGCCCAGAGGAAGGGGAAAGGTTAGCGAACATTCTATATTGTTGCAAAGTATATAAAAAGTAAGAAGTAGTTGCAAAGTTGCTAATTAGCTAAAATGCTAAAGTTGTCTGTGATGAGATTCGAACACGCAACCCTTGCACACTCCTTTCATTTCTGCCTTAAGTAACCTTCTGTCTTATGTAATCGTACCAAACGTAACATATCATACTAATTTGAGTATTCCAGATTTTTGTTTACTATGTTATGTCTAGTCTATGGGACCAGCCTGGGCAGATAGTGATATAGAGTCCTTTCAACTTACTGTCCAAAGGGAATGTATGAAGCCGGGTATACACTTGTATACCGTATGGACCGGTTCATACATAACACATTCTCTATTCAGGTTGCAAAGGCATCGATTTCCTCCTTCGAGACTCCCTTGACGCGTATGACTGAAACCCAACACATTCTTTTCTGGTCAGCAGAAACACAGGGAATCAAAACAAGCTCACTTCTCGTGATCTCCACTGATTTCTCCACATTTTTAGACATTTCTAACGGATTTACCAAGTCAGACATATATCTATTTTCTATAAACCTCACTCCTAACAGATACAATGGGGTATTATCAAGACTAGCCAATTTAGCTTATTTTCCCATTATTTTGGACAATAGTCCATTCCTCCTTGTTTCCACCGCCATCAGATTCAAGTTCACCATCCGCTTCCGCCATCATCCTTGCATCCATCCACCTCCCATAGTCTTTCAGGAGGCTGAAAAGATCCTCAAAAAGTTATACAGCTGCACCATTGAGCTGCACCATCTTGACTGGCTGCATCACCGCTTGTTATGGCAACTGCTCGGCATCCGACCGCAAGGTGCTACCGTGGGTAGTGTGTACGGCCCAGTACATCACTGGGGCCGAACTCCCTGCCATCCAGGACCTCTATACCAGGCGGTGTCAGAGGAAGGCCCTAAACATTTTCAGACTCCAGCCACCCAAGTCATAGACTGTTCTCTCTGCTACCGCACGGCAAGCAGTACCAGAGCGCCATGTATGTGACCAAAAGGCACCTGAACAGCTTCTACCCCGAAGTCATAGATTGCTGAACAGTTAATAAAATGGTTACCCAGACAATTTACACGAATCCCCTCTAATATTTATTTATTTATCTTAATTGTTTTGCACTGACTCTATGCACACTCACTAGACTCTATGCACACACTCACACATACTACACTGACACTCACTCCAACACACACACACACACACACACACACACACACACACACACACACTACATACGCTCACACACACAAAACCCACACACTCACACATACAGTACAGTAGACACACTTTCACACTTCACATATGCTGGTGCTACTCTGTTTATTATATATCCTGATTGCCTAGTCACTTTTACCCCTACCCACATGTACATCAGTGGCGGTCAGTGCTGTTTAAGATGAGGGAGGACGATTTTTTTTTACATACCCAGAGGAGGATGGAAGCTAGCTGTCCTCCGGCTACACCATGGTGCTACCCTACAGAGTCTGTTGAGGCTACTGTAGACTTTCTTTGAAAAATAGTGTGTTTTAATCTGTTATTTGGTGATATGTGATTATATTTAGTATAGTTTTATCTAAAAAGGATAACTTTTTAAATGTTTTACAATTTACATTTTTATGAAATTCACTGAGGAGGATGGTCCTCCCATTCCTCCTCTGAGGAGCCTCCACTGATGTACATACTGTATTACCTAAATTACATAAACTACCTCGTACCCTGCACATTGACTCGGTACTGAAACTCCTTGTATATAGCCTCGTTATTGTTTTTATTGTGTTTATTGTCTTACTATTTCCTTTTTTATTTAGCAAATACTCTGCACTGTTGAGAATGGGCTCGTAAGTAAGCATTTCACTGTCAAGTCTACACCTGTTGTATTCGGCGCATGTGACCAATAAAACTGCATTTTATTTGATTTAGTCCTCCACTCCAGAAACCGTCATCCTCACTCCGAGAATTCAATTCATCCTGCTCTTGGAATCCTCTTGATAGCTCATATCTGCCGCGGGGTGGACTTATAAATTAATGATATGTACCCATTGATTCTTGAAGAATATAACTTATAATTGCCTCATGAGCTTTGTTCAGCTGTACCCCATCAGAACCTAAAATATAAGCTTGATTTACTCCAATGTTTGTATCAAAGTAAATGTAAAAAAACACTATATAGCCTCAAAAGATGGTTAAAACTATCATTTAGATATCATGGATGGTCAGTCCTTGCATCCAATTGCTCTGTCTATGAATTTGAGAGTGGTTGCCTTTCTCCAGCCCCATCCCTCAGCTTTTTACCGAAACGGGGGCAGGGTGAACGCTGTTTCAACTGCTGATTACCGCTTTAAACTATGTGTTGACTATATTAAATTCCACTTATTTTGACGCGAACCAGAGAAATACAATGCCATGGTACAAACTTTGAAATGGATGTCATCACCATAACTCATCATATCATATTTTATTTTGTATAGCCTAACGTTGAAATGAGATTTTGACACATCATAATTGTTTTTTTATTTAGAAATGGAGTAATACAATACTCTATGTTGGAAGTCTAGTCCTGCTTGTTTTCATCACTATTTTTCACCTAAGAATGAGCAGAGGAGATGATGTATAGAGGTAAGATCAAGACACCAGATTGTTTTCAACAGCAATTTCTGAAACCTGTAGACAACCATATGACAACCGTATCAATCACTTACAACAGTCTGGGCCTTTTGATCATACTCCTATTTCCTGTTGATTAAAAACCTTTCATTTTGACAAAGAGACCTCAAACCCAGAGCATTGACACACCACACACTACGTCATTCTTTGTGCCCTTTTGAACTTTTCTATGATCTTTTTTTAAGAATCACTAAGGCTATATATGATCAAGGTTATGTGTGAAATGTGAATGATAGGATGGTTTTGCATATACAATAATATTAAATTTTTTATGTATAACATTCAAAAGACTTCCCATATAAACTGACTTTAGAAAAGCAGGGCACACAATTGTCTTTGCCAATAGTTGGGTGCTGCTTAATTTTTGGACAACGAGAAATGGCTGAAGACTACCCAGTGAGTGATTTCCCTGAAGCTTGCCTAATGATGGTCTCTAAACACAAAATGTTGTATTCTTGGTTTAGAATTGTACTTAAAGGGATACAAACATTTGTCACTGTAGTGGTACCCTGTATGGTACGTCCATCGTACCTTTAGTTATAGGTACATAATTATACCCTTGAAGAGCAAATAGTGTACCTTAGAGGATGAGATAGTAGGCTACCTTTCTTACATATAGTCCACAGGTACAAAAGTGCACCTTTAGAAAATGTATAATTTGCCTTTTTAGGGTACCACCAGAGTGACAAAGCCATTTGTTTATTTTAAGTGGCAAAAATGTACCTCTAAAAATGTTTACAAAGCCTTATTTGCATATATCCCAGGGGGCCTTTCAAGTGAAATTTTGAGTTACCAGTACCACCCATGACTGTGTTTGCTAGTGACAGAGACATGATTGTTGCATTCAATGGCTTTCAGTGCTGTAGCCTTCACCAAGGGAGTGCCTAGGTAAATCTTTATGACAATATATTACATTCACTGAGTATACAAAAGATTAAGAACACATGCTGACATCTTTCCATGACATAGACTGACCAGGTGAAAGCTATGATCCCTTATTGATGTCACTTGTTAAATCCACTTCAATCAGTGTAGATGAAGTGGATGAGAACGGGGTATGGTAGTAGGTGCCAGGTGCGTCAAGAACTGCAACGCTGCTGAATTTTTCACGCTCAACAGTTTCTCGTGTGTATAAAGAATGGTCCACCACCCAAAGGACATCCAGCCAACTTGACACAACTGTGGGAAGCATTGGAGTCAATATGGGCCCTGTGGAATGCTTTCGACACCTTGTAGAGTCCATGCCCCGATGAATTGAGGCTGTTCTGAGGGCAACTCAATATTAGGAAGTTGTTCCTAATGTTTGGTATACTCAGTGTATATCATAACGCCATACTTTGACAGCCTTGTTTCACCCCAACACAGTGGTCTGAAACTCCTGGTTTGCAGGCCATATCAGACAAGTCCCATTATGCTGGCTTGCAAAGTGATATGTAATTCCTATTGGAATACAACCAGAGTTAGGATATCCAAAAATGTGAACTTTTAATCACCCACAACCTGCATTTAGAATGACTGCCAAGGTAGGGAACATTCATAAATGAGACTACCTAAACCATTTAAACAGGAACAACTGCTTACATATTGGATTAGTTAATTTTGTGTACATAAGATCAATCAATCAATGTGCATGCAAAAACACAACATTCTAAAAATCAACCTGCAATAGAGCATGCTGGGAAATATGATAATGATTGGCGTGGTTTTTTGAGAGTGTGTTATGATTGTACAGAAATGTACCATTATACTAGATTATCCGCACATGTAGGCCTACTCTAAAATGTACCAAACAGTACAAGATTATATGTGTATCTCTGAATGTACATGGTGTATTTTGATCTATTTGTACCCCGGGGAACAATACTGTACCCTAACCGTACCCTTTTTTCTAAGAGTGTATGACTACAAGGGGAAGACAAAAAAAAAGAAACAGAGAGTCTGTGCGTAGAAGGGTCTGTGATTAGAACAGTGAATCATGTTGTCTGTGATAGGATGAACAACCCATTAGAACAAGAAAATGGTGTCAGTCAGACATAAAGAATCTGAGGATGCTGACTGGCCTCTGATTGCTATTGGAGAGTAAACATTTGTTAGGGCCCTCTGAACAAGCAGAGATAGGCCTTAGTTGCATTGACAGAATCCCCTGAATTGTGTCTATGACGATTCGGCCATCACATCAAAACCATTAAGACTGAGACTGGGTGACATGATAATGTATCGATCCCGTCATGATGGATGGTCGAGGAAGATATAAAAGTGAAGTTCCCAGTCAGGGTAAGATAGTGTAGTCCAGAGCCACCTAAGCTATTGTCATCATGCTGCCCTTAGCACTGTTCTACATTTTAGCTGTTATTTGCTCTGCCAGACGGACGCATGCTCTACCACTGTATCCAGACACAAGCTTGGAACCTCAAGAAGGTATGCAAGAGAATCTGTGTTGTCTTTGATTTCCCTTGATCTGATCATTTCTGAATAGTCTATGTCTATAATGTTCTATTTTAGGGCATGTCTTGCTGAACCTTTCTTATGAGACATATAAGGTCTCATCTTTTCTTGGTGGAATTGATAGTGTTTAGGTTTCTGGTATTCATTCTTAGATCTCTATGCATCATTTTGTGAGGGCAATATTGAACTCTGAAATTATCTGTCTGTTGACAGAGAATTTTCAATAACCATGTAGGTCTACCGTAGATGGCAAAGGGGATAGATTTTCCTCTGAGAACATTTACATTTTAGTCATTTAGCAGACGCTCTTATCCAGAGCGACTTACAGTTAATGAGTGCATACATTTTCATACTGGTCCCCCGTGGGAATCGAACCCACAACCCTGGCGTTGCAAGTGCCATGCTCTACCAACCGAGCTACACGGGACATTGAAGGCAATAGCTATTTCGACAGTTAAGTTCAGGGTTTGAGTCTGGATTTTTTACACCAAGTAGGGTGACATAATTGGGTTCACTGGAACATTCAGCAATGGTGTGGGTCTCAGCATTGATGACGGTGATAATACTGTTTGATAATTGAGAGCTGTTTTGTCTGAGCAGAGCTGATCCAGAAGTTGGTGGCGGAGGTGGAGGATGGAGAGAACTCTGAGCTGACTGACCAGAGAGAGGTGATGAATCTCTACCCTCTCCTGATGCAGCGCAATGGCGCCAGGGACACATGGAATAAAGCAGGTGAGGAGAGACGAAACCTAGAATCAAGATACAAGGACGTGAATGTTCTGATATCCCATAACTCTTTGCCATATGTTAATCAAAAGGACAATTGGTTTTATTCTAAACAGCTAGTCACCCATGTAATGTAATTAGGTCTATATTCACTTGGGTTTATTTTCTCAATTCTTCTTCAGGAGCTAAAGATTCTGTGCAGCAGGATACATTTGTCAACATGGTAAGAGTGTTAGGCATTTTTATTGAATGTGTGATAGAGAAGAACCCTCTAGGAAAAGCCATTATATTCTGTTCTGTTCTATTTGGTTCTAAATGGCTCCATGTGTCATAAAATATATTCTGTCTGTGTTTTTTTAGGTTGATGATCTGAAGGCGGTGGTTTTGAAGCTCGCTGCAGCCGACAAGCTTCGCTCTCAGGGCTTCCTTCGGTCTGAGCAGAATTTGCCGAAAACCAACAAGAGAGGTGAGTAAGAAGAACGTTATGTGGACCGACCTTCCTTTATGTTCCTTGTGTACACAGTAAGAACAGGTGTTTGCTGAGGACAATTGAAAACACTGTCACATCAAAAACAGAATAAAAGATCATATCTATGCTGGCATATTTACAATGGAATAAAGTGTTTGGTAAGGATGTTTACCTAAGGATTGTTCAGTCGAAGATGAGATTGAGTAACTATAGCGTTGCAGGATACAAACAGGATATGTTAGTACTCAGGAAAGCAGAACTGATGCACAGAATCTTGACATTTGTCTTCATATATGTCTCTTTCTTCCCTGCATAGCATGCTTCTGGAAATACTGTGTGACAAACTAGAAGCTTTGTGCTGGAGGAGGATAAGATTATTTTTGACGATACCTGGACAAGAACACCTTATCTCACCACCCTCACACCAAGCTGTGTCCCTTATTAAATATTGAACGTACAGCCCCAAGACAATGGGTATATTGCTTATACATAGAACCCTAGAGTAAATGATTGATAGTAAATATATTTTTTAATCCAGTTGAAAATGGCCTTGCATTGAGGCTGGCTGACAATAAAATGAAATATAAAGTATAATGTGGGTTGAATCGAACAACTTTGTTTTTGAGACCAACACTGTGCCAGATTGCATATACATTTCTACACAAATACACAGCGTACATGCCTAGAACCAATGCTTGGAAGCGGAATGAAGTCAACAACATTAACCTCTATAAGTCTAAACAGTAAAAAAAGTATTACAAGGAATGAGGTTTTGAAGTGTCTGTCCTATGTCTAGGATATATAAGAAAGCTCAGGAAATATACATATTTTTACACATATTTAACCCCTTATTTTTTGGGGCACAAACTACAACCATACTTCCATTCGTTTGAATGGGTTGCCTTACCATCATCGTGTTCGTGAGAGTCTCCTCTTTCCATAGTGGGGTCACATTAGTTTGTAGCTCAAACGGATCGAACACTACAGACAGAAGTTGGCACATCAGCGTTACCGACTTCAGACGAGTCCTGTGACACTTGTGGGGGTCGTAGAGCAAAACGGAGAACACCTTTGTGAGTGTCTCCCCTTTCCGTAGAGTGGTCGTAATAGTTTTAGACCAAACCGTTCGAATGCTACAGACGATTTCACAAGAAGACCGATTTTCGGGAGGTCTTATGGTCTGACAAACACCGCTGTAGAGTAGCTTGGCCACTTTCCACCGCAGATGCGGAAGGCCGATATCGGCGGATGTGGTGGATTGAGACGCAGCCCATGCAAAAAAAGTTCTCTCTAGTTTAAACAGACAGATTTTGATGTTTTTTAAAAATTATGTTACTTAGATTGACGCACCGGTGTGTCAATAGACTTAAGGATTAAATGCTAAAATTAGCTGTCAACTATATTTAAGTTGACAAATTTAGAAATGCACAGTAAATAAATATTTAGTGTAATCATTCAACATAAATCAGATATGACTACATACAGTATATATGGGTTTCTTTGACAAGATTAGCAATGGTTTCTGTGTTTCTTTTTGCCCCCACAAGGGAGCAGCGGAGTACTAGAGATTTACACACGCACACACACTCGAGGGTCAGACTCATGAAATACATTTTATTTTATTTCACATCATAGTTTGAAATAACTAGAATCAGACAGGTGTAATGTATTATTGTAAAACATTTTGATGATTCTTTATGGTAATCATGAACAACTGTTAAAACAGGTTTTATATCACTACTTTCAATCAAACATAAACATTATTAGAATAGACTCTTATTGTCTTATACATTCTTATATTATGGGTATTCGGGTCACAAACAACATGTAAAAAATAAATATTTACACTATGGACAAAGAAACACTTTAAATTTGATTCCTAGAATGCTTATCGATTTCAAAGGCATCCTGATGCAGGAATTTTAAAAAATTGACTTGAGATACTTCGATAATGATTGCTGTGGCCTCCCAAAAAGGTGTAATATTTTTGGGTGAATGAGTTACCGTTTCCATGGAACGTAATAGTAAAGGAGGACATGTTGTGAAAATGGTTGGTTAAAGGTCGGTTATAAGTTTACAGCCTCTTATTGGCCACGTCCAGGTAAGTCTTCTCAATCTCGATGTTGGCAGGGCAGGTCTGACTGAACTCCTCCCTCTCGTAGGCATTGTTCAGGTACCTCCATACACCGGTGAACTGGACCGGGATGTCAAAGTCACAGTACTTCTTGGCAGCAATCTATCAAATAAACAGAATACATGGGAAAACAGTTGAATTGTGAGACACTATAAACAATAATAGTCATATTACACTATTTAAGTAATGTAGACTAGAGAATAAGGGCGGAGAATGTTTATTCCCAATGGTTCAAAATTGAGTTACACTTCTCCCAGGATTAGAAAGTAAGGATGGGCCCTGTCATTGCATAGGTTGTGTACTACACTTCATTAGACATGCCTAATACCAGAAAATAATCAAATTCCTATTCTAAACCGTTTATGTTATGGGTCTATTTGTCTCACCTTGATGACATGCAGCTTGGGCAGCAGGTTGCAGTCTGCCAGGGTGAGATGGTTGCCATCCAGGAACTTTCTCTTGGAGAGGGTGATGTTTTCTCTGGAGTTGTGGTCAATCTCTTCAGGTACGGGGGAGTTCAGGTAGAGATCCAGCCGCTTGAACTCACGCAGCAGCGCCTTCTCTTGGACTATGGAATGAGAGAGACACAGGCATGAATGTCAGATATACAGTGCATTCAGAAAGTATTCAGACCCCTTGACCTTTTTCCACATTTTGTTACATTACAGTCTTATTCTAAAATGAATTTAAAAAATCTACACACTACCCCATAATGACAAAGCGAAAACAGGTCTTTAGATTTTTTTGCAATTTTATTTAAAAGAAATGACAACAGAAATACCTTATTTACATAAGTATTCAGACCCTTTGCTATGAGGCTCGAAATTGAGCTCAGGTGCATCCTGTTTCCATTGATCATCCTTGAGATGTTTCTACAATTTGATTGGAGTCCATCTGTGGTAAATTCAATTGATTGGACATGATTTGGAAAGGTACACACCTGTCTATATAAGGTCCCACAGTTGACAGTGCATGTCAGAGGAAAAACCAAGTCATGAGGTCGAAGGAATTGTCCGTAGAGCTACGAGACAGGATTGTGTCGAGGCACAGATCTGGGGAAGGGTATCAACACATTTCTGCAGCATTGAAGGTCCCCAAGAACACAGTGGCCTCCATCATTCTTAAATGGAAGAAGTTTGGAACCACCAAGACTCTTCCTATAACTGGCCGCCCGGCCAAACTGAGCAATCGGGGGAGAAGAGCCTTGCTCAGGGAGGTGACCAAGAACCTGATGGTTACTCTGACAGAGCTCCAGAGTTCCTCTGTCGAGATGGGAGAACCTTCCAGAAGGACAACCATCTCTGCAGCACTCCACCATTCAGGCCTTTATGGTAGAGTGGCCAGACAGAAGCCACTCCTCAGTAAAAGGCACATGACAGCCCGCTTGGAGTTTGCCAAAAGGCACCTAAAGGACTTGAGAAACAAGATTCTCTGTTCTGATGAAACCAAAATTTAACTCTTTGGCCTGAATGCCAAGTGTCACGTCTGGAGGAAACAAGGCACAATCCCTACGGTGAAGCATTGTGGTGGCAGCATCATGCTGTTGGGATGTTTTTCAGCGGCAGGGACTGGGAGACTAGTCAGGATCGAGGGAAAGATGAACAGAGCAAAGTACAGAGAGATCCTTGATGAAAACCTGCCTCAGAGCGCTCAGGACCTCAGACTGGGGTGAAGGTTCACCTTCCAACAGGACAACGACCCTAAAGACATAGCCAAGACAATGCAGGAGTGGCTTTGGGACAAGTCTCTGCATGTCCTTGAGTGGCCCAGCCAGAGCCCGGACTTGAACCTGATCGAACATCTCTGGAGAGACCTGAAAATAGCTGTGCAATGATGCTACCCATCCAACCAGACAGAGCTTGAAAGGATCTTCAGAGAAGAATGGGAGAAACTCCCCAAATACAGGTGTGCCAAGCTTGAAGCGTCATACCCAAGTAGACTCGACGCTGTAATCGTTGCCAAAGATGCTTCAACAAAGTACTGAGTAAAGAGTGAATACTTATTTAAATGTGATATGTAAGCTTTTTATTTTCAATACATTTGCAAAAAATTCTACAAACCTGTTTTTGCTTTGTCATTATGGGGTATTGTGTGTAGATTGATGAGGGAAAAAAACAATTTAATAAATTTTAGAATAAAGCTGTAACGTAACAAAATGTGGAAAAAGTCAAGGGGTCTGACTACTTTCTGAATGCACTGTATATGATATATCTATAGCTTTAGAGATATTCCTTATGCCCGCGATTAAGCTTATATATTGGTTTTAAAAGCACTACAATTGAGATTCTCCATTGAGCATGCTTTTCAGTCCAGGATTAGGCATGGTCTGGGCTCTAAAATTCACATCAAACCAACATTTCATGAAGGTATACGCCCATAGCGTGTATTCCGTTGAGTACGTTTAATTTTCATATTTTCCATTGCCTCATAAGACATGGTCTAATACATGAATGTGGACTGACTGTAACTTCACTTACAAGTAGTGTTGGCTGGGTTGTTCTTGATGAAAGTGGAGAACTTGGCGAAAATGTCCGCACCCACGTCAAAGGACTCTTTGTTGAGTGGGCTAAGGTGTGGATACCTGAAGGGAGGGAGACGAGAGCAGTCTGAGTATGAATTTGTTTGAAGAAGGTCAGTGCCTTTCACTTTCTTTAATATAATAACACTATACCTGGGGGGGGCCAATGTTTGCTCCAGAAATTCCTCGATCTTGATAAAGTCTGTCTTGAGGGTGCCGTTGTACAGTAGGAATGGAGGGTTGGTCCCTGGTGCCAAATCCTTCAACTCTGCTGGCTTCCTAGAGTGTACCAGGGCAGGGTTGGGTGGAGAGGTGGGAAAGGGCAGGGAGAAAGGGAGTAGACAGGGTCATATATGTGATCACTCCTTTATATCAATAGAAACAATGTAGATCATTCAGCGACACAATCACAACGAACACAATGGTTATCAAGCCATGTCAAAATCCAGTGTTTGGCATTCTCGATTAATGATTCCAACAATGCCCATGATTCAGTTAGTAAAACACACTGGCATGGGAGGGGCTAGCTCAAAGGGTGCATATTGTGTGTTTTCTCAATCACTCAATTATCAGCATCCTTTCAACGTTTCCTGATCTTATTTGCTCACTGGTAATGGGCCTGAGAAACTCACACTGAAAGGGGGTAGATTTGTTTGTTCAATTACACACTGACCTCTTTGTCCATTCTGCTATTGCTTTAGCCTTGCAAGCTCCGCCCTCTATCACCTCTCTGTATCACACCTTATTGAGTGTTACTTTTACCCTATTAAACGGTTTGGTTTCTGAAAAACATCCTTGTTCTCACTCCACTCTTAATAGCGCCCTGTGTGAGTGAGGGCTTTGTCTAGAAGGGATACAATTTATGTCAAAATTGACTTTTCGTAGCAGTTAGGACAATTTATGCAGCTGGTTAGGATAATTAATACAGCAGGTTAGGATAATTAGGTTAAGGTTAGGAAAAGGGTTGGGGTTTTGGTTAGCTAAAATGCAAAATATTGACCTCAATTTTACATAATCTAGACATGACCCTGTGTGAGGGGACCTTTAAACAGATGCACAGGAAGTGGAAGGGTGGGAGGCGGGGGGCTTACTTCCTCATGTCGACGGTGGTCACGGTGAACTTGACTCCTTTCAGCCACAGGACCATGAAGAGCCTCTGGCAGAATGGGCAGTTGCCCACGTTCTCTCCATCGTGGCCAGCCTGAAGGACAAGCAGCATTATTTATTGGGTTTAGGTTTAGTTATAGCCTGGTCCCTGATCTGTTTGTGCTGTATTGCCTACTCCTTTGGTCATTGTTACACCAAACAATGACCATAGGAGTTGGCAATGTTTGTTAATGTAACATTGTCCATGTTATCCATTACAGTATGTCCTGATCTCCAACCTTATCATGCAATTCATATTAATCTCATGTCATGACAAAAGACACACATATACACACTTGTAGTGGTGGGAGTGGCTGTGGTATTTTAGGAGCTGCCACTTGATAGGAAAAGCAGGCATTGTGTCGGAGAGGAAGATGATGGTAGATAACGTCCCTGGTATTGAGAAACAAATGGAATGGTTCACTCACTGTTGTACGCAATTGGATTTTGTGTGCGTGCGTGTGCGTAAATATGTACCATTACGCACATATATGACTTTACAAAGAGATATATTTATTGTATTTATCCTTTTTCATTGTGTGAATGTGCGTATGTGTGTTAGAGCATGTGCGTATGTGTCAGTGTGTGGGCGTGTCTGTCTCATCTGGGGCCAGGGGTTCCCAGTGTGCTGCCTGCTCTTCTTGGGAGTGTGGTGATAAGGTGGCCTCCAGTGTCTGGCGTCATTACACAGTGATAAAGGCCACTTTCACTGTCACTGAGGAGACACACACACACACACACACACACACACACACACACACACACACACACACACACATACATACATACATACATACATACATACATACATACATGCACACACATACAGTACATACACATTCACACCAGCCTCTCAGGCTTTGCGTAACCCTATATGACGACCATTCATGGAGAGCCAACCTCGGATTGATGGTGCCCATAATGTAGATATCTGCCTCTCTCTGCCCATTTACAATGCTGAGTGCTGATAAGTGAACTACAAATCTTGGTCAGATTCCAGTTTTTACCAATCCTGAACACAACACTACAAGCATTGAGCCATTATTTGAAACAGAGCCTATGGCTGAAGTGGCTGAAGCTTACATTACAGCTTGATATTGTACATTTAATTTGCTTTCACATGAAACACTTTTGAGTTATGTTTTTCTATATTTCAATCATCACATAATTTACATATTTTTACATGTTGTTGAAATAATAGACATTCATAGATGGTATGTTAGAATTAATACAAATTACTATTTTCTTATTCTAAACTAAAAGATGAACACAATACTGACCTTTATGAAGAGTTCAATAGTTGGGTCTTTGTCAGAGTTCTGTCGTAGTGCCATTTTGTCCAAAAGCTGTGCTTTGTGGTGCCAAGTTCAGAAATGTTTCTCCAACAAGTGTCCTCAGACCCAATCAAAACCTGTTAACTCTGAAAACTCCAAGTCCATTGAAGTAAAACCTCACTATGCCACTATGAATCTGCTATATATCTGTTTGCTCTAGTGTTCTGGTTTACAAATGGATCTTAGGAGGCAGTGTAAGCTGGTATGCTTTGTCTGAGGGCTTCTTGAGGCTATCACTCTGAAAAGTCAGAGGAGGGGGTTGGTCCAGAGGATGGGTGTGGTCCTCCCTTATATAAACACAGTTCCAAGCTCTCTCTATGAGGAGAGCCTAAAATAGGTCCAATTACTTGTCAGTTGATAATGGTTAATCAAACAACGTAGAAATATAGTTTCACCACGTGACTAAAAACTTAATAGATGGCCATCATAGCCCCCATACTGACAGTATAGCCATATTGAATACACTGCTTTGATGATTTGTCACACTAGTAACAGTGTACACTTTCTACTTATTGGATCTCCCCATTCAAAGCATGTACTGTGCTGGAATATACTGGGAACCATTTACACCTAATTTGATTTGGAAATGTTAAAATACAAGTGGCTCTCAGTTCCACTTCTAACTAGTATGTCAACAAAAACAGAACGTGCTCATTAGCTTACTTTCACTGGATTCTATTGTTTCACATAGACTTTCTGATGAGGATATTTTTTGACGAGACCCAATTGCGCATGAGACACAAATATGTATCACATATTTTTTATGCTGTGTTATGGCAAGGATTTCTGTAGAGAAAAAGAAGACATTTGCCCATAATTGCCAGTAACTTTTAAGACTACACGATTAGTTACCTTAATATAAAACTAAGATCTACTGACATCAACACAACTGTTTTCCCTGGAAAAATAAATCTGTGATAAAGCGTTTATTGAATTACATTTTTGAATATGTCAGGAATGCATGATATCTTGCCAGCAGTAGAAACTGGCCAGCATGATTTTAATGAAATCACATGGGTGTTTGTGGTTAATGTTGGTGCTTGGTGAGTCACAGGGGAGGTGGAGGTATGGGTCATTGCACCAGCCTACATCCCTTGGGTAGAGGGAATGGAGCAGATGACTTTTGCTTTCAGTCACCATCTGAAGGTATTGTGGTGGAGGGGGGAAATGTAAGGAAACCAAAGGGTTTGTCCATAATCCATAAATAGGCACGAGTTGATCTAAGGAAGATGGTTTGTCACGAGTCCTTAGCCCATCGAATAAAGCAATGGTCTACTGATTATTTGTGAGGACATAGGTAAATGTAAATTAGCCAGTCAACACTTTATCAATGATAATCCATTATAATGCAGTTATCATAGGCATGTATGATCCCCTGTCATTTAGTCAGGATAATGATCCTGACTAAATGACAGCCATTTTGAGTCAGTTGAAAATACTTTATAATGGCCCATACATGCTTATAACAAATAAAGCATTACAACTGCACTGTGTTATATTGTTATATCTACATTATATTCTAGATGTGAATTCATTTTAATTACTTTGATATGATTGTCACTTTACACCTCATTGGAGACAAGAGGTTTTAGTTCTCTTTTCACTGAAGTGAGTGCATCTGTGAGAAATCAGTTGGCAGTTGCAACATCTGAAGGGGAATTTAGTCACTGCAGCTGTTCATACATAAACCCAGTACAAATAAGTATAGGGGGGAATTCACAGATTTCTGACAACATCTTTCAGCAGTGTGGAGACGGCTCAAGAAACACATGCCTTCTGAGGGGCTAAAACCTTGATAAGACAAGGGGTCCAGGGACAAGTGACTGAACTGAACGATATGGACCTCTTGTCAGTGTACTTCTGGTCTCAGATATACAGTATCTGCTGCCCCAGGGGCTGATGGGTATTTCCACAGAGAGGGGAAGATGAAAAGCAAACGCTTGACATGGAAACTCCCAACAAATCCTGGAAATTAAATGAATAACACGTAGCCAGAACAGGAAACTAGCAGGCAGAGCAACAAAGCATCCTCCTCCAATGAAAAAAGAGTGGGAGGTCACGGCCCTGAGTTGTACGGTTATGAGCTACCTCATCTCTTACACACACTCCTCTCACACGTCCCACTACTCCCATTAAGTAGTGATGTCCGGTATTCTACAGTCCACCCAGCTCCACCATAGTCGTCATACCACAGACATAGACAAAGTTCCCTAGAGGACTTAGTCACCGTATTGACACTCATTGGGAGGTATTCTGGATTTCAGTGGTGCCGTATGTTGGATCACTTGTCATGTTAAAATAACTTATTCATGGTAAGGGAAAGGTGGTAAGGGAAAGGGTGGAAATGTGGGATCAACAGGTTTTCTCAATAGGATCAAAAAGCAGTGATGTGTATCTACCCAAGCCCCTATGAATTAATTCCATCTGAATTACTGTATCAGTCCATGAGTGTCCAAGAGTGTGACTCATCTTGGACTTGGTTAACGTTTAGAGCACGGTTCTCCAACTGGCGTCCCGGGGGTGGTTTCATTTGCACCCCCCCCAAGTTTTCTGAGCAAAATATATATATATATTTAACATTTTCATTGTTGGACATAAAATACTAAAAACACCACGAAATCAGCTCCAAGTGATTTTAATTTAAGAAATCAAGTATTCACACGCATATAGAGAGACACGTGATCGTATAGAAATGTAAGGTTTGAAATTATTATGTTTTAGTCAAACATTGTATCTGTTTGGGCTTCTTGCGGTCAATTTGCAGTCTACAAATTATTTGTAATTATGTTCCGGACCCCTGAACATCCACTCAACAAAAAATTGGCCCACGGCTGAATCTAGTTGATAATCCCTGCTCTAGAGTTATGGAGGGAGTTTGTGTTTGGGAGGACAGGGCTGATAATCAAACCCTGGATGCCTTTCAGAAATTATTATGAGATCTCCTACACCATATACAACTATCTGATCTTATCCAAGACAAGACAATCAACTCTCACTGATCCACACTCTAGTTGGAGCAATTGCGAACGTACGTACCAACTGAGTTCACTAGTTTTATTAATGTATCAATGTTTGGTTGCTATGACAACTGCACTGAGTGGTGCTGATAGCTCAGTTGAAGCATGATGGGTTTGGTTCCCATGTGCATCACATCTATTAAACATACAGGTATGCATTTCAGTTGCTCTGAATAAACCTGTCTACTAAAATACAATATTTATTAATTCATGTGTTTACAGGAACACTACTGTTATTTGATATACATTGGGGAGAACAAGTATTTGATACACTGCCGATTTTGCAGGTTTTCCTACTTACAAAGCATGTAGAGGTCTGTAATTTTTATCATAGGTACACTTCAACTGAGAGAGACGGAATCTAAAACAAAAATCCAGAAAATCACATTGTATGATTTTTAAGTAATTCATTTGCATTTTATTGCATGACATAAGTATTTGATACATCAGAAAAGCAGAACTTAATATTTGGTACAGAAACCTTTGTTTGCAATTACAGAGATCATACGTTTCCTGTAGGTCTTGACCAGGTTTGCACACACTGCAGCAGGGATTTTGGCCCACTTCTCCATACAGACCTTCTCCAGATCCTTCAGGTTTCGGGGCTGTCGCTGGGCAATACGGACTTTCAGCTCCCTCCAACAATTTTCTATTGGGTTCAGGTCTGGAGACTGGCTAGGCCACTCCAGGACCTTGAGATGCCTCTTACGGAACCACTCCTTAGTTGCCCTGGCTGTGTGTTTCGGGTCGTTGTCATGCTGGAAGACCCAGCCACAACCCATCTTCAATGCTCTTACTGAGGGAAGGAGGTTGTTGGCCAAGATCTCGCGATACATGGCCCCATCCATCCTCCCCTCAATACAGTGCAGTCGTCCTGTCCCTTTTGCAGAAAAGCATCCCCAAAGAATGATGTTTCCACCTCCATGCTTCACGGTTGGGATGGTGTTCTTGGGGTTGTACTCATCCTTCTTCTTCCTCCAAACACGGCGAGTGGAGTTTAGACCAAAAAGCTATATTTTTGTCTCATCAGACCACACGACCTTCTCCCATTCCTCCTCTGGATCATCCAGATGGTCATTGGCAAACTTCAGACGGGCCTGGACATGCGCTGGCTTGAGCAGGGGGACCTTGTGTTACTAATGGTTTTCTTTGAGACTGTGGTCCCAGCTCTCTTCAGGTCACTGACCAGGTTCTGCCGTGTAGTTCTGGGCTGATCCCTCACCCTCCTCATGATCATTGATGCCCCACGAGGTGAGATCTTGCATGGAGCCCCAGACCGAGGGTGATTGACCGTCATCTTGAACTTCTTCCATTTTCTAATAATTGCGCCAACAGTTGTTGCCTTCTCACCAAGCTACTTGCCTATTGTCCTGTAGCCCATCCCAGCCTTGTGCAGGTCTACAATTTTATCCCTGATGTCCTTACACAGCTCTCTGGTCTTGGCCATTGTGGAGAGGTTGGAGTCTGTTTGATTGAGTGTGTGGATGTGTCTTTTATACAGGTAACGAGTTCAAACAGGTGCAGTTAATACAGGTAATGAGTGAAGAACAGGAGGGCTTCTTAAAGAAAAACTAACAGGTCTGTGAGAGCTGGAATTCTTACTGGTTGGTAGGTGATCAAATACTTATGTCATGCAATAAAATGCAAATTAATTACTTAAAAATCATATAATGTGATTTTCTGGATTTTTGTTTTAGATTACGTCTCTCACAGTTGAAGTGTACCTATGATAAAAATTACAGACCTCTACATGCTTTGTAAGTAGGAAAACCTGCAAAATCGGCAGTGTATCAAATACTTGTTCTCCCCACTGTACTACTTATTATTTACTTTCATCCTTTCTTACTTTTGGACAGCTGAAGCAAGCACACAACTTTTCTTCAAGTAATGTACCTTTCCTAGTAAATATCTTTCTTTCACCAGGAAAAGAAAAACGGAAACAACAGGTAAGTCACAAAATTATGGAGCAATGAAACAAGTATTAACATAAACATTGTGAGAATTAAGTGTGAGATCTGGAGTGTTACTGGAAAAGCAGAGCTGGCTGGAAATGTGTTACTTGCCATTGACCTCTCTCTTCCCCTTCCACAGAGCAGAGGAAAAGGAAAGGCCTATCTCAGGGAGATAGACTAGCCATATCTCCATTAGACACACCGCAGCAGGAAGTGAGCCCCTCTGGAAATCCACCTCTGTGTGTCCCAAATGGCACCCTATTGCCTATATAGTGCACTACTTTTGACCAGGGCCCATTACAAGTAGTGCACTATAAAGGGATTAGGGTTCCATTTGGACAGAAGTGTAAAATAACTAATTACAAGTACTCCCATTACTGTAATTGACTAGCTTTTCCGAGTACTTATATTTTTTTGAGTATTTCTGAAAGTCAGTAATTTTATTTCTACTTGAGTAAAATTGCATTATAGTAACAGTACTTCTAGTTGAGTAGGATATTTCAGTACTCTTTCCACCCCTGGTGAGTGAGTGAAAGAGGAATTTTGTGAGTGAGGGACTGAGTGTGTGAAGGAAAGAGTGTGAATGGGGGAGTGACTGAATATCAGTAACAAGTAAAAGAGGGGTGAATGAGGGATTGAATGGGGGAAAGAATTAGACATGTTTATTTCTGGTGTCTGAAGTACTGTATATTAAAGTCTCGCAACTTTATTTTTTATTAACTTTATTTTGTATATATTTTAAATGTATCAATTCATCTTCATTGCTTTGAATGTTTAATTGATTTTCAAATGTTAATAGTATATTTTTGACAAATCCTTCATTTTTTTTTACATGCAGATGGGCCTTGTTGCAACTCATAAAATAAATAAACGTAGTTCCTACTGTACATACATTTCCTCTCATGTGTAACGACGTTCAGGTAACCTTAGCGAAATTAGCTAATTACCAAGGTCAATGTTTTTATTTTAAAAGTAACTAAATTACTTTTGCTCTGAGTACTTTTTCAATTAGCTACTTTTTACTTTTACTGTAGTATTTTTTTTACACCAGTAATTTTACTTCTACTTGAGTCAAATGTAATTAAAGTAACAATAGTTCTACTTGAGTAGGATATTTCACTACTCTTTCCACCCCTGCATTTGGAATGCAGATAACCTCTTTATCTATATGAACAGGACCCTCCATGTTGACCAGTGGGCTGCTGGGGGTCTTGATTCGGCCGCTACACACACACACAGGGTCAATACATGTTATCAGACTAAACAAAGAAGGTATTCCTGTGAACCTAAAAGCTGTGTCTTGAGTTTAATTATCTTCACGTCAATAACAAGGGTTTTCACACCTTGGATGGTAGGTTGTAAACACACAAATGGACAAAAATGCTTGCATGCACACACATACTGTACATACACACAAGCACATGCATGCACACACACACAATTGTACACACACGCATGTGTACGCACACACACACACACACACACACACACACAGAAGCAGTCAGCTGTTCCTTTTGACCGTGAAAAGGGGGACTGTTCAACGGTGAAGACAATGGGCATCATTGACCACTTGTTCACAGTCAGTAAACAGCCAAGCAGCATCTCATAGTGATACACCCCACTGGTGGTCTGTAATATAGGATGGGCATCATGACAGTCCCATGGAGCTTCTGGAGGTCATGCTGGTCTCTGTCCCTCTTCCTCATCCTGGCTCTGAACACACACAGCGCATGGTCCACTCCAGATTTCTCTGGTAAGTGTGTTTTTGGCCTTTGTTATTGCTGTTAAAGAGAAAAAGTGGAGAAAATAGATACTGGTATGGCTCACTCAGCACTACATGCTGTGTAGAGAGGAAGCCTTCGCAAGACACTGGCCGCTTTCCAAATGGCACCCTGTCCGCTCATAGGGCTCTGGCCAAAGTTGTGCACTATATAGGGAATAGGGTATCGTTTGGGACTGTACATTCCCTGATTTTTCTCCTGGACATCCTGTGCCAACAAACAATGACAGTGGTTCACCGTGAGAGACAAGAGTCAGGGTTAAAGCACCCTGTCCTCCTCATTGACAATAATGTCATTATAATAACCATTATATAATTCTGAAAATATTATAAATCTTGTTTACTTCTCAACCTATCACTGATAATGGACATGCGCGATGATCTGTTTCAACACACATATCAAGCAAACAGAATCTAGAATTATAGGCCTGAGTAATAGTCTTTTTTTGTAGTTAAATAAGAATTACATAGACACCCGTTTGAGATGATAGCAGTGATATACACTCAGTGGTCAGTTTATTAAGTACACCACCCCGTTCACGAAAATGGTTCGCTCATACAGACAGTGAGTCACGTGGCCATGGCTTTCTATATAAAGCAGGCAGACAGGCATCGAGGCATTCAGTTACTGTTTATTTGAACGTTAGAATGGGCAAAATGAGTCACGTAAGCGACTTTCAGCGTTGCATGATCGTCGGTGCCAGGCGTGCCGGATCCAGCATCTCAGAAATGTCTGGCTTCCTGGGCTTTTCACGCACGACAGTGTCTAGGGCTTACCGAGAATGGTGCGACAAACAAAAAACATCCAGTCAACGGCAGTCCTGTGGGCGAAAACAGCTCGTTGATGAGAGTTTTAAGGAGAATGGCAAGAATCGTGCAAGCTAACAGGCGGGCCACAAACAGGCAAATAACGGCATCTCGGAACGCACAACTCGTTGGGCTTTGCCACGGACAGGCTATTGCTGCACACCACCACACTGGGTTCCACTCCTATCAGCTAAAAACAAGAAGAAGCATCTCCAGTGGGCACGCAATCAACAACACAGAACAATTGAGGAGTGGAAAAACATCGTCTTGTATGATGAATCCCGGTTCCTGTTGTATCATGCTGATGGCAGTAAGGATTTGGCGTAAGCAGAATGAGTCAATGAGCAACGTTTCTAATACCAATTGAGCAACGTTTCCATGCCCCGAAGAATTCAGGCTGTTCTGGAGGCAAAGGGGGGGTCCGACCTGGTACTAGATGGGTGTACGTAATAAAATGTGTATTTGTGTTGTCCTGGTTGCATCTTCATTGATGAATGCCAGACACATCAGAATGACAACAAACAGAGATGTTACATGATGATTTGTTTGGACAAGATAGACAGCCAGTCCATGCGGGGGTGACCACCACTGACCAGTGTTGCCTTTGTCTGGGCCTTACAATTGTCACTCCATCTCTATATCTGACCATTACAGGGATCAACATCTGTGTATGGGTGTGAGCTATGAGCTGCTCTAAGAATAGCTCATTGTGAGGGAGAGCCTGGTACTGCCCTACTGTGGCTCTGCGGAGCTGTATGCCATTGGGGAACACAAAACAGACCCAGCCAGGAAGACACAGACAGGGGCCAGGGCGTAGAAATAGAATGACTAGAAAGGATATTCCTTGTATTCATTATATTTCTATGGCCCAGGATATTATTGTGACAATAGGATGAGGGCAAATTCAACCATAGAATAAGAATGACTAGAACGGATAATACCCTTTTAAGTCAACATTTTGTCCTTTCTAGGGATTCTATTTCTATGGATCCAACTCTGTTATGAACTCTGTTATCCTATGTGTTTGTGTATCATAGCACAACACTGCTCAGGAGAGCTACTCCCATTGTTTGGGACACACCCTCTTGTAACCAGGGCTGGGTGACTATGAGTACAATAACACAGGACACAGAATGTGCAATGTGTCAAACTGTTGGTCATGCTTCACAGATTCAGCTTAGTCCTCGATTAAGAAGCATTTTCAGGGCCTCCCGAGTGGCGCAGTGGTCTAAGGCACTGCATCGCAGTCCTAGCTGTGCCACTAGAGATCTTGGTTCGAGTCCAGGCTCTGTCGCAGCTAGCCGCGACCGGGAGACCCATGGGGCGGTGCACAATTGGCCCAGCGTCGTCCAGGTTAGGGGAGGGTTTGGCAGGGGTATTCTTGTCCCATCGCGCACTAGCGACTCCTGTGGCGGGCCGGGCACAGTGTTTCCTCCGACACATTGGTGCGGCTGGCTTCCGGGTTAAGCGAGCATTGTGTCAAGAAGCAGTGCGGCTTGGCTGGGTTGTGTTTCGGAGGACGCACGGCTCTCGACCTTCGCCTCTCCCGGGTCCGTACGGGAGTTACAACGATGGGACAAGACTGTAACTACCAATTGGATACCACGAAATTGGGGAGAAAAAGGGGTAAAATAATTAATTAATAAAAACAAAATAAAGAAGCTTGTCAACTAATAAAAAGCTGATTAAAACCACTCCCAGGAGATTAGATACAGAGCCTTCAGAAAGTATTCTATATATGCAAAAGTATTTGGACACCCCTTCAAATTAGTGGATTCGGCTATTTCAGCCACACCCGTTGCTGACAGGTGTATAAAATCGAGCACACAGCCATAGACAAACATTGGCAGTAGAATGGCCTTACTGAAGAGCTCAGTGACTTTCAACGTGGCACCGTCGTAGGATGCCACCTTTCCAACAAGTCAGTTGGTCAAATTTCTGCACTGCTAGAGCTGCCCCTGTCAACTGTATGTACTGTTATTGTGAAGTGGAAACGTCTAGGAGCAACAACGGCTCAGCCACGAAGTAGTAGGCCACACAAGCTAATGAAGCGCGTAGTGAGTAAAAATCATCTGTCCTCGGTTGCAACACTCACTACTGAGTTCCAAACGGCCTCTGGAAGCAACATCAGCACAAAAACGGTTTGTTGGGAGCTTCATGAAATGGGTTTCCATGGCCGAGCAGCCGCACACAAGCTTAAGATCGCAATGCCAAGCGTTGGACTCTGGAGCAGTGGAAATGCGTTCTCTGGAGTGATGAATCACGATTCACAATCTGGCAGTTCGATGGACGAATCTGGGTTTGACGGATGCCAGTAGAACGCTACCTGCCCCAATGCATAGTGCCAACTGTAAAGTTTGGTGGAGGACGAATCTGGGGCCTGGGACTGTTTTTCATGGTTCGGGCTAGGCCCCTTAGTTCCAGTTAAGGGAAATCTTAACGCTACAGCATACAATGACATTCTAGACGAATCTGTGCTCCAACTTTGTGGCAACAGTTTGGGGAAGGCCCTTTCCTGTTTTAGCATGGCAATGCCCCCGTGCACAAGCGAGGTCCATACAGAAATGGTTTGTCAAGATTGGTGTGGAAGAAGTTGACTGGCCTGCACAGAGCCCTGACCCAACCCCATCGAACATCTTTGGGATGAATTGGAACGCAGACTTTGAGCCAGGCCTAATCGCCCAATATCAGTGCCCGACCTCACTAATGCTCTTGTGGCTAAATGGAAGCCCCCGCAGCAATGTTCCAACATCTAGTGGAAAGCCTTCCCAGAATAGTGAAGGCTGTTATAGCAGCAAAGGGGGGACCAACTCCATATTAATGTCGATGATTTTGGAATGAGATGTTCGACAAGCATGTGTCCACATACTTTTGGTCATGTAGTGTATTCACACCCCTCAACCTTTTCCACATTTTGCTGTGTTACAGCCTGAATTTAAAATTGATTAAATTGAGTTTTTTTGTCACTGGCCTACATATAATACCCCATAATGTCAAAGTGTAATTCTGTTTTTAGAATGTTTACAAATGAATTAAAAATGAAAAGCTCAAATGTCTTGAGTCAATAAGTATTCAACCCCTTTGTTATGGCAAGCCTAAATAAGTTCAGGAGTATACAATTATCTGTAAGGTCTCTCAGCCGAGCAGTGAATTTCAAACACAGATTCAACCACAAAGACCAGGGAGGTTTTCCAATACCTCGCAAAGAAGGGCACCTATTGGTAAATGGGTAAAATAAAAAAATTGACATTGAATATCCATTTGCGCATGATGAAGTTACTAATTACACTTTGGATGGTGTATGAATAAACCCAGTCACTACAAAGATACAGGTGTACTTCCTAACTCAGATGCCAGAGAGGAAGGAAACCGCTCAGGGATTTCACCATGAGGCCAATGGTGACTTTAAAACAGTTATAGAGTTTAATGGCTGTTATAGGAGAAAACAACGTTGTCATTACAACACTAACCTAAATGACAGAGTGAAAAGAAGGAAGCCTGTGCAGAATAAAAAATACTCCAAAACATGCATCCTGTTTGCAACAATGCAGTAAAGTAATACAGCAAGAAATGTGGCAAAGCAATTCACTTTTTGTGCTGAATACAAAGTGTTATGTTTGGGGCAAATCCAAAACAACACATTACCGAGTACCACTCTCCATATTTACAAGCATAGTGGTGGCTGCATCATGTTATGGGTATGCTTGTAATCGTTAAGGACTGGGTAGTAAAAAAAAGAAGAAGAAACGGAATGGAACTTAGCACAGGTAAAATCCTAGAGGAAAACACTGGGAGATGAATTCACCTTACAGCAGGACAATAACCTAAAACACAAGACCAAATCTACACTAGAGTTGCTTACCAAGAAGAAAGTGAATGTTCCTGAGTGTCCGAGTTACAGTTTTGTCTTAAGACTTGAAAAAGGTTGTCTATGATCAACAACCAATTTGACAGAGCTTGAAGAATTTTCTATAGAATAACATTCAAATATTGTACAATCCAGGTGTGCAAATCTCTTAGAGACTTACCCAGAAAGGCTCACAGCTGTAATCGCTGCCAAAGGTGATTCTAACATGTACAGTATTGACTCAGAGGTGTGAATACTTATGTAAATTAGATATTTTTGTATTTAATTTTCAATAAATCTGCCAAAATGTCTAAAAACATGTTTTGACTTTGACATTATGGGGCATTGTGTATAGATGGGTAATAATAATAATGTTTTTTTTTAAACCCATTTTCAATTCAGTCTGTAACACAACAAAATGTGGAATAAGTCAAGGGGTATGAATACTTTCTGAATGCACTGTATGACAGGGTGTTTGTTTGACCAGTGTTATATTGTACTGTTGGCATTTGGCTGAGATTGCCTGCCTCTTAAATGTAAAATCAATTATAGTACAATATTTCTGCATAATAATCCCCATCCTTGCTTTATAGGGCCTATTTATTTGAACAATTTCTATGTGCAATTTATGCTACATTTTGAGAGGTGGTGAATTCGATCAAAAGCATTGACAATTGTCAGGTTGATCTTTGAGGTCTAAGTCTCATCTCCATGCATACCATCTGTTCCTTTTCAGTGTACCTCCACACAATACTAAGAAACCACACTGCTCATGCCTGTGATGGAGACACCCTGTCTATCAAGTGTCCCTCCAGAACCTCTGTGTCCGTCCTGTCAGCGTTCTACGGACGCCGTGTCCCCATTAAGAACTTATGTCCCCCTGCGAACACAAACATGACCGAGGACAACACTGGATGCACTTCCTCTGTCGCTATCCAGGTACAGTACAGTAATTTGCCACACAGAGTTGTCCTCTATTACTGAAAGCAAAACAGAAGCCAACTTATCAGCAGTTAGCTCCACAAGTTGATCATTTATGAAAATATTACTCTTCACTTAAATAATATTAATCACATACTGTCAGGAATTACTACAGCAGTGACTTAATAAGTTGTGGGTTTGAACCTGGGTCTCCGGTATGCCTCAAGACTGTCTGCTGAGCAAAAGCCTTTTGATGAGTAACCTTGCCTGAGACCTAAGGACTTGCTCTTAAATGTGCATATTTTTCTCTCACTCAGACATTGTTGTATTGTCCCTGCAGAAGGTGGTGTCAGAGTGTCAGGACCGGCGTTCCTGTCATATACCTGTCATTAGCCCAGTGTTTGGTCAGGACCCCTGTCCCCTCACCAGCAAGTACCTCATAGTGTCCTACAAGTGCCGTCCAGGTGAGACTAGTCCACAGGGTTTGATTGTGTGAGGGTAATACAACCTGTCATAAACTGTGGTTGTGAGTTTAGGAGACTCGAACAGTACTCCACAACTGGATACATCAGATGCATCAGGAAATGTATCATCGGACACAGAATTATATTTGTCTGTTTCTATTTAACTGAATAGAATAATATTATCTAATTCTATTGAAATGTACAGTATTATACAGTACGTTTGTCAGTGATCGATACCGCTGTTTTTATCTTTCAGAGCACCACCGTACTAGGTTGGTGTGTGAAAATGAGAGACTGAGGCTGGTGTGTAAGAATAACACTGTCCTGGCTATCTACTCGGCTACATTTGGCCACCTGCTGCATGGGAGTCCCAACTGTCCTCAGGAAACTGCGCCACAGCCTGACATGGGTCTGAAACCATAGTCATTGGTCTGAAACAGGGAACTAAAGTGTCATCTAGTGGTCAAATACTAGGATGAAAAGAATGTGCATTTATCAATATATAATCAATAGTGTGTGTTACTATGTTACTTACTACACGTGAGTAACAGATGAGTAGGCATGAAGTACATGGACATACCCTTGACCTATGCATGTTTTCAACCTCTATAGC
The DNA here is from genome assembly GCF_020615455.1 of Coregonus clupeaformis. Taxonomy (NCBI): domain Eukaryota; kingdom Metazoa; phylum Chordata; class Actinopteri; order Salmoniformes; family Salmonidae; genus Coregonus; species Coregonus clupeaformis. The sequence goes on from NC_059193.1 coordinate 40,156,169, forward strand.
CTACTGTATATCAGAGTCAGACCAGGATCAAATACCTATTTCAAATACTTGTGCATGATTAAGCTTGGAGTTTGTACTTTTGGGACTAGACCATTTGCTCATTTGTACCAGACTATATCAAGCACAGCTCAAGTTTTGGAAATATTTGACTTATTTGACCCATGTCTGATCAGAGTATACATCTATCCTTCAGAGTGTCTGTCACCATCTGCTCTGAGGAAGGTGTCACGCAGGTGTCATGGCCGAGCCAACTGCTCAGTGCTGGCTGACACTCAGAATTTTGGGGACCCATGTTTTCCTGGCACCAGGAAGCACCTGAGAGTGTCCTTCACATGTGGTAAGTGACTAGAAGTCAAAGAGCCACTACCATGTGAGACACACAAACATCATGGTGTCTATAACCCACAGTCGAATCAATTACCCATTAGCCATCGTTGAGCTGTAAACATCATACGATTTGGAGTTCTGAAGAAAGAGTTTTTCATAAAATCTTGCCCTCTGTTTTCATGGTCTCACCAGATTACTGAGAAAATGATTCAGGAGAAATTGATCAAAATGAACCCTCTTTTGCCTCACCAGTTCCTCGATATCTCTTGGAGGATGTGGGACGGAGCGGAACAACATCCGACCCTTTCTTGATCTCAGACTACACACATGGTAAGACACCTACAAATACATGTATCCAAGTAAATGTAGCTTCAGCTCAGATACTAGCCGTGTAATTAGGTCGGTGGACAATATGATTTGCAGCCGTTAGGCAGAAGGCACAGTAAGTCCCCTCTCATCTGCAGGAGGCTGGTACACTGGCCCCGGCGTCATCAGGCCTCAAAACGTGCTTTATACCAACTCTCTGGAAATTTTTGACAAAATACTGGGTAGGTCTATTGTTTGCTGTGTGCATGTAGGCTGGTTACTCATTAGCAGGGCCTCTTTGTACTTTATATAATATGCCTTGTCTTACTTAATGATCAGCAGGCACCAATCATTAGCCTGGTCCCAGATCTGTTTGTTCTGTATAGCTGTAGGAGTTGGCAAGACAGCAAAACAGATATGGGACCAGGCCAACCAATTGTAACTCTCTTGATTGTATAGCTGTCCATATAGGCTTTGTCTTCTATCTATTCCTCATTGATCAATATCATGCTAGTTTCACCCCAGACTAGTGTATCATCCCTCCACCCACAGGTCTTCCAGAGAGAGTGGCCCTCTACTTTGTCTCAGGGATCTGCGCCGGTCTAGTCTTCCTGCTCTGTCTGTTCGGCCTGCGCTCCACCGTGGTGAGAGACGTCAAGGACTTGGCAACAGAGCTGGGGGACGAGCTCAAGGCCAGCCGCAGACCCCGCCGGGAAGTCATGGAGGACCAGTATGACGACGACACCTCTGATGCTTCCTCCTTCCGCCGCCTCACCCAGTCCTACCGTGCGGCGGATATCTTTAGTCCAGCGACCATGACGGTGGAGATGGTGGAGAGGGAGGGGGAGGAAAAGGAGATGCCCAAGTTCGGAGACATCTGGCCCCACAGGGACTCCAGCCCATACGCCATCCATAAGATAATAGGGAATAGAATAGAATATCCATAAAATAAAAGCCTGCAGTGCCAGAGAATATAATCAAATTGAATAGAATAGACATCAAATAAAGGCCAGCAGTGTCTGAATATCTATAGGTATTTTATTGTATTGTATTCTATACTATATATAAGATAAAAGGCCTGCAATGTCTGAGAATCCACAGAGAAGCTTGTGGGAATAGACAGCAGCAACACATTAATCATGGACTGAAAATGAATATTTAGTAGACATTATTTTCTTGTCATTTCATGTGATCTATCTTTCCTTAATGTACGTTGTATATGATATGGTGACCTAACCTCATTATAATTCAGATAACTTGAGTGAAGCGCACACACAATAAGAAGTTCAAAATGTTTTTGGGTTGGTGGGTTTCAATAAACGTAATAACTTTTTGCCTAGAAGTTTTGGGAAATTGTAGGCCAATTTCAATTGCACTGGGTCAAATCAAATGTTTCTTTGATTTAGGCCTTTTTTGTACCATTAAATTGATGATCTTCGTGTTGCCTACAGTAAACGTTCCAGTAGATGACGCCATCCTCAAGCAGGTAGGTCCAGCTCATGCTATGGTATGGAAAACAGACCCCATTGTTCTCACTGTTTTTCTCACTCACATTATTGATAATCTTAGTCCAGGTAAGAGATTAGTAGCTGGAAACACTTTTGAATACATGGATCGAAGGGCTTTGTCAATGTCGTCCCTAATTAGGTACTGCATTGGCCTAATAAAGTGTATAGGGGCTAGAGGGTTTTTGTGGGCTCATTCCTTATGGTATGGTCAATTCACACACACACGCTTTATAATTATCATAATGATATTCCATTGACTGTTCTGATGTAGCCTGTCTTCTTTTCCCATATGACCCGGTCCCTACCTCTCTAAAGAAAGTATCCATGCGCAAATGCTGCGAAGCTCACATGAGCGAATCTGTAACCAAACGTTGTACATCATTGGTCGCAAGTGCCGAGTTTGAGTTTATGTAGCCGCTGGATGGCTAGCTAGAATACCTTTGAAGAGGAGAGAAGACATCACTGCAGACAAGGTGCCATGATGGAGGAGTTACTAGCAATATAATTACATTATTATCAAAGCTAGTTAGCAAACGGTAGCTAATTATGCCGCCGGCATTTTGATTAGCACAGCTAGCACACATACTTTGTGTGCGCGTGGATAACACATTTTAATTCAGGACCAGACTAGCAATAGACTAGCATGCAGCCTACCTCTTGCAACAAATTATTGAACCAGCTAGTTAGTTAGCTAGCTAGCTAGCTTACTTACTAACTACACCGCACTGGCTGTCAAGTGGTTGATGGTGGAATTAGTTAGCTAGCTAGTCTACTGCAAGCACTACCCCCCCGCCGACAGCTGTCAACCGGAAGGCCGCGGGTCAGGGGTGGGGATTTAACAACTTTCCTTGTCTAAAATGTCTGGATGGACCGAGTAAATATAGCTAGCTGCCTATAACTACCACACATATCTGTCTCAATATATATATAGCTGAGAATGGATTCCTCTTTGGACTTCGGACGTGACGAGAAGTGTTTGGCAATATCCTTTTAAAAGTCTGCCATTTTTTGTTTTGCTTTTAAAAGCTAGCTAGCTTGCTAGCATAATGGTAGCTAGCTAACGTTAGCTTCCTAAATATTGTCCAACAGTTTAGATTTGCTTGCATTTTAATGTAAACAAACAGTACAGTGTGTTTAGCTAATACTGTCTTGCAGGTCAAATATTTGGTTGTGTTACTCTGAATATTTCAGATGTTTATTGATTTGATAACCCAGCTTGCCTAGTTACTAAGCCAGTTAGATTGGAATGCTATGTTCAGCAGTGCATGCCATGGTGTAATGGCAACAGCCTAACGTTACTAACGCTTGCTTTTTGCTTCAGTTTACAAAACAATGTAGCTATCAATGTAACCAGATAACCAGTTGCTTGGCCCATACAATCTATGATCATGTTGCCTTACTCTGAGGGTTGTGCAAATGTACTAACTTTAGCTAAACAACATTTTGTTTATTCAATAATACCACATAAGCATTACACACATTTTCCATTGTTCATAACAATTAGCTGCATTTGAAGAATTTCACAACAGTCTTGAAAAATTAGTGGGTTAGATATTTGTTCACGAAGTCATAGCCAATATTCTGGTCGCTAGGCCTATTTATAGTTTTATGTTGAAGTTATAGCCTGCCCTAGCCTGTGTCCCTGCCCTCTCATGATTGCTGCTGGTTCCTTAATAGTGATGTTCAAACTGTAAGAGGACAGGAGCTAAGGCTGTCTGGTCAGAAGGAGCCCAGGCTATTGTCACTGATTGAGCGCTCTGGAGAGTTTATGTAAGTACTAACAATAGAGTACTCAGTGTCTGAAATGTAATATTCATTAATATCTAGGGCTGTTGCGGTGACGTATTGCCGGCAGTCATGAGTGATGAGCGCAGTCAAATTTCACGTAACCGTTGAGTCATGGGAATCTCATTTTACGCACTCTGGACATGCGTTAGTAGTACCCAACTCTGTAATACTGTCAGGTCGCTAATGGCCTGGTACTCGGCACTGTATTGTCCCTCTTACCACGTTGACATCAATGCAAATGAAATCGAAAATCACAACAAACACTTGTCAACAAAACAGTACCATGCCTTTAAAACTCACCTCACTGTGATTGATCAATTTGAAGAAAGAAGTTCAACAACAGGTTGAAACAGAGTGGAAAACATGGTCTTTGTGGATGTGTTTTCTAAGCCAAACACAAAGAAATGGACAGCGCTTTCTAAGGTGATGATTAATTCAAAACACACATACGCATAGGCCTATATATGACCACAAACCCATAAAAAAACCTAAATTCAAATAATGATTGTGGCGTTTAACGACACATAGCCTAATAGCCTATCGCATATTACGCAGGGTGGTTTAGAGTTAAGCCCAAATCAATAAACGTTTTTTTTTTGTTGCATGAACAAGCTGTTAGAATGCACTGGCGTGAACGTCTACGGCGTCATAGCGCGTCAAATTTGAAAGAAAGTATATTTTTCTTGCGTCTACGCAGAGCAATGCATGGGTTGTTTGTAGAAAAGGAATTAGAGGAATTGTTATGATCGTCCCTATTCTAAGTAGACTAAATATGTAGTTTAAAATGTATTGTGTTGTAAGCTAAGGTTTATCAGTCAAATAGGCTACATATTTGAAAACAATTGTTGATTTCGATCATCTACGGCTTCCTCGAGTTTCAAGAGCGAATACTGTTATGTAGACGAACGAGACTAGCTAAATTCTTTATTAACTGCTCGGGTGTACGAGCTACTACTCTCCTCACGTTCGTAAGCTATTATAACTGTTTAGCGCAGGCAGGTACGGTGGCTCCCGTAGGACAGACAGTTGAAGTCGGAGTTTACATACACCTTAACCAAATACATTTAAACTCAGTTTTTCACAATTCCTGACATTTAATCCTAGTAAAAATTCCCTGTCCTTAGGTCAGTTAGGATCACCACTTTATTTTAAGAATGTGAAATGTTAAAATAATAGTAAAGATCATTATTTTTCAGATTTTATTTATTTAATCACATTCCCAGTGGGTCAGAAGTGTACATATACTCAATTAGTATTTGGTAGCATTGCCTTTAAATTGTTTAACTTGGGTCAAATGTTTCGGGTAGCCTTCCACAAGCTTCCCACAATAAGTTGGGTGAATTTTGGCCCATTCCTCCTGACAGAGCTTGTGTAACTGAGTCAGGTTTGTAGGCCTCCTTGCTCGCACACGCCTTTTGTCCTTAAGCCATTTTGCCACAACTTTGGAAGTATGCTTGGGGTCATTGTCCATTTGGAAGACCCATTTGCGACCAAGCTTTAACTTCCTGACTGATGTCTTGAGATGTTGCTTCAATATATCCACATAATTTTCCTTCTTCATGATGCCATCTATTTTGTGAAGTGCACCAGTCCCTCCTGCAGCAAAGCACCCCCACAGCAGCCACCCCCGTGCTTCACGGTTGGGATGGTGTTCTTCGGCTTGCAAGCGTTCCCCTTTTTCCTCCAAACATAACAATGGTCATTATGGCCAAACAGTTCTATTTTTGTTTAATCAGACCAGAGGACATTTATCCAAAAAGTACGATCTTTGTCCCCATGTGCAGTTGCAAACCGTAGTCTGTCTTTTTTTATGGCGGTTTTGGAGCAGTGGCTTCTTCCTTGCTGAGCGGCCTTTCAGGTTATGTCGATATAGGACTTGTTTTACTGTGGATATAGATACTTTTGTACCTGTTTCCTCCAGCATCTTCACAAGGTCCTTTGCTGTTGTTCTGGGATTGATTTGCACTTTTCGCACCAAAGTACGTTCATCTCTAGGAGACAGAACATGTCTCCTTCCTGAGTGGTAGGACGGCTGCGTGGTCCCATGGTGTTTATACTTGCGTACTATTGTTTGTACAGATGAATGTGGTACCTTCAGGCGTTTGGAAATTGCTCCCAATGATGAATCAGACTTGTGGAGGTCTACAATATTTTTTTCTGAGGTCTTGGCTGATTTCTTTTGATTTTCCCATGATGTCAAGCAAAGAGGCACTGAGTTTGAAGGTAGGCCTTGAAATACATCCACAGGTACATCTCCAATTGACTGAAATGATGTCAATTAGCCTATCAGAAGCATCTAAAGCCATGACATCATTATCTGGAATTTTCCAAGCTGTTTAAAGGCACAGTCAACTTAGTGTATGTAAACTTCTGACCCACTGGAATTGTGATACAGTGAATTATAAGTGAAATAATCTGTCTGTAAACAATTGTTGGAAAAATTACTTGTCATGCACAAAGTAGATGTCCTAACCAACTTCCAAAACTATAGTTTAACAAGAAATGTGTGGAGTGGTTGAAAAACGAGTTTTAATGACTCCAACCTAAGTGTATGTAAACTTCCGACTTCAACTGTATAAGGAGAGCTAAAAAAAATAAATAATCCAGAGCGATTTACAGGAGCAATTAGGGTTAAGTGCCTTGCTCAAGGGCACATCGACAGATTTTTCACCTAGTCGGCTCGGGGATTAGAACCAGCGACCTTTCGGTTACTGGTACAATGCTCTTAACCACTAAGCTACCTGCCGCAAAAGGAATGCAACGGTAATTCACAAGGGCTACATAGCGAACATAACAAAATACAACTGTTTATTATGGATTTTCTTGATAATTAAGTTGGCAAACGCTACGCAGTGTATATGAATTGACGTTCTACTCTCGCGCACAATAAATTTTTTTTCATGTGTTTTCGGCTTTAGCCTACAAATATAGTGAAATTTGTATTTGATTTGTATTTGCTTAGTAATAGGGCATTTTTTATATTTTCATAATTAATAGGCTGACCTTTAGCTACAGAATATCTCACCACCGTGCGTTTCTATCTCCTCCTCTCTCCTTCATTCCTTTCTCGAGCGTGCAGAGAGTGTGGCTGTCAACAGTTTAATGAAATATGTTTCGTTGTGAAAACATGTTACTATAGATGTTCCCGAACAGATTTCACTTGGTTTCCCAAATTTAAGCGCTGGGTAGCTGCAGGAACAGGGTTGGAGAGCCCATGGCATACAGAGTTTGGGTGGAATATCACCTGCCACGCAGCGAGAGGCTGCATGCTTCTCAAACAGTGGTTGATGCGTGGAGTGAAAAAAGTGTTCTTATAAACCCATACAATTCTGTATGCAATCCCGTGTGAAAGCAGAGTTTTTATGGTTCCCTCTAAAAAGAGGATCCCAGCTTTCTACTGCTTCGATATTTATTTCTCAGCTGCGGATATTAATCATTCCTCCGCTATAAAACTGCTATATACCCGGCATGATTAAAAAACAAACCATGGGAAAGCGGCCTTCATTCACTATTCGAGTGCATACGGATGACATATTTTTTCCCCCCTGCCCCTGCCCATTTAATAACTGTCCGTTCTAAATCTAAACACATTTAACATATTAGCAAAGACAAGGTTAAAATGAGAATAGTCTGAGCGGTGAAAATATGTTTCCGTGATGAGAGAACAGCATGTTCAGCCTGAGGCAAGGAACAGAGCGCAAGCTTTTTTGCGACTTTTTCATATCAATAGCCTATAAACTGAGTGTACAAAACATTAGGAACACCTGCTCTTTCCATGACATATACTGTCCAGGTGAATCCAGGTGAAAGCTATGATCCCTTATTGATGTCACTTGTTAAATCCACTTCAATCAGTGTAAATGAAGTGGAGGAGACGGGTTAAAGAAGGATTTTTAAGCCTTGAGACAATTAAGAAATTGATTGTGAATGTGTGCCATTCAGAGGTTGAATGGACAAGACAAAAGTTTTGTGCCTTTGAACGGGTTATGGTAGTAGGTGCCATGCGCACCGGTTTGAGTGTGTCAAGAAATGCAGTGCTGCTGGGTTTTTCACGCTCAACAGTTTACAATGTGTATCAAGAATGGGCCACCACCCAAAGGACATCAAGCCAACTTGACACAACTGTGGGAAGCATTGGAGTCAACATGGGCCAGCATCCCTATAGAACGCTTTTGACACCTTGTAGAGTCCATGCCCCGACAAATTGATGCTGTTCTGAGGGCAAAAAGGGTTGCAACTCAATATTAGGAAGGTGTTCCTAATGTTTTGTAGTCGCATCATGCAGCCCATATGTTTTGATTTCTAAGACATTCTAAGGTTTGTATCATTCACAACTAAAGTTGCCAAATAACTCTAAATCTAGCGTATAGGGCCTTAAATTATCACCTTTACGCTCAACGTAGCCACTTCATATGTGGACTCGCTCTGGAATGGTAAAAATATCCTTTCTGTCTTATTCAACTAAGTTCAATTATATCCTTCTTACTATAAAATCATATAAAATAATGGCACAGGACATCTAAGCATATCTTGTCTACTAAATTAAGTAGTCTACAGCCTATGGTATGGCGCATAACCAGATAACATACAGTAGGCTGACGTGTATTTTGTTTTTTGAAATACATTTTCTTCATATCATGTTTCTTTAGACCTGTCTAAAATAAATAATGGATGTTTTGTGATGGTGTATATTAAATTGATTTTATTAGACTACACTGCTCAAAAAAATAAAGGGAACACTTAAACAACACATCCTAGATCTGAATGAATGAAATAATCTTATTAAATACTTTTTTCTTTACATAGTTGAATGTGCTGACAACAAAATCACACAAAAATTATCAATGGAAATCAAATTTATCAACCCATGGAGGTCTGGATTTGGAGTCACCCTCAAAATTAAAGTGGAAAACCACACTACAGGCTGAACCAACTTTGATGTAATGTCCTTAAAACAAGTCAAAATGAGGCTCAGTAGTGTGTGTGGCCTCCACGTGCCTGTATGACCTCCCTACAACGCCTGGGCATGCTCCTGATGAGGTGGCGGATGGTCTCCTGAGGGATCTCCTCCCAGACCTGGACTAAAGCATCCGCCAACTCCTGGACAGTCTGTGGTGCAACGTGGCGTTGGTGGATGGAGCGAGACATGATGTCCCAGATGTGCTCAATTGGATTCAGGTCTGGGGAACGGGCGGTCCATAGCATCAATGCCTTCCTCTTGCAGGAACTGCTGACACACTCCAGCTACATGAGGTCTAGCATTGTCTTGCATTAGGAGGAACCCAGGTCCAACCGCACCAGCATATGGTCTCACAAGGGGTCTGAGGATCTCATCTCTGTACCTAATGGCAGTCAGGCTACCTCTGGCGAGCACATGGAGGCCCCCCAAAGAAATGCCACCCCACACCATGACTGACCCACCGCCAAACCGGTCATGCTGGAGGATGTTGCAGGCAGCAGAACGTTCTCCACGGCGTCTCCAGACTCTGTCACGTCTGTCACATGTGCTCAGTGTGAACCTGCTTTCATCTGTGAAGAGCACAGTGGCGAATTTGCCAATCTTGGTGTTCTCTGGCAAATGCCAAACGTCCTGCACGGTGTTGGGCTGTAAGCACAACCCCCACCTGTGGATGTCGGGCCCTCATACAACCCTCATGGAGTCTGTTTCTGACCGTTTGAGCAGACACATTCACATTTGTGGCCTTCTGGAGGTCATTTTGCAGGGCTCTGGCAGTGCTCCTCCTGCTCCTCCTTGCACAAAGACGGAGGTAGCGGTCCTGCTGCTGGGTTGTTGCCCTTCTACGGCCTCCTCCACGTCTCCTGATGTACTGGCCTGTCTCCTGGTAGCGCCTCCATGCTCTGGACACTACGCTGACAGACACAGCAAACCTTCTTGCCACAGCTCGCATTGATGTGCCATCCTGGATGAGCTGCACTACCTGAGCCACTTGTGTGGGTTGTAGACTCCGTCTCATGCTACCACTAGAGTGAAAGCACCGCCAGCATTCAAAAGAGACCAAAACTTCAGCCAGGAAACATAGGAACTGAGAAGTGGTCTGTGGTCACCACCTGCAGAACCACCTCTTTATTGGGGGTGTCTTGCTAATTGCCTATAATTTCCACCTGTTGTCTATTCCATTTGCACAACAGCATGTGAAATGTATTGTCAATCAGTGTTGCTTCCTAAGTGGTCAGTTTGATTTCACAGAAGTGTGATTGACTTGGAGTTACATTGTGTTGTTTAAGTGTTCCCTTTATTTTTTTGAGCAGTGTATTTCAATTTAGATGTTCCAAAGGTGCGCATCAGTGGCTTGTATGCGTGGAAGCCTGGAGATTCTAAACGTGTTTACGTTAATTAACAGTCAATTACCATGAGATCGGCAGTCATTTGCATGACAATTACCGGCTGACACATTTTCATGACCGCCATATCCCTATTCATATTTGCCTTTCTCACACAGACTGGGTCGACAAACATGGACGGAATGATGAGTTGCACTCAAGTGGTCAGGTTTATTTTTGTCAAGCTGTGGTGTACAATAGGAGATGACACATTGCATTGCAAAACCTCTTCCTCTCCGACTGCTACTTGTAAGGCATTTTGCTTTTGTGAACCATCTCTACAAGACAATCTGCAGAACGACAATACAAATGTTGGCCATGGTGTTGTCTATAGTCGACCTTGAATAACAAGATTGCGTCATGACGATTTTAGCAGTATAATGTTTGAGGGTGAGTGATAATTCACAGGTATGCCTCTAGAGAGAAACAGTGCAGCACTACAGCAAAAAGTAATAGACCTCAGTGCATCATGCCAGAAAGAGCCTGAATTGACCCGCGGTGCCCTGGCTGTGTCCTGATGAGAGTTCACTGTCAAATGCATGCAGGCCATTTATTACTAATCTCAGATAGCCTAGTGGTTTTCATGGCGGAATCTCATGTTGATGTAGTCTGCTGCCGAAGTGGCTTTTTCTGCAATCAGATGTTTCAAAGTACTGAACTCATGTTGTTGCTAAGTTCTTAATATGAACAGGAGCAAGCAGAACAACCACAGTCTCAAAGTAAGGCCCACTGTTTACAGCACCACTCTTGGCTTTATCTGACAGCCAGCACATGAGGAGATTCTCAGCCAGCAGCTCAAGCACAAGGTTGCTTGTTGGATGATTTTGTTTAGCGAGCAGTAAGACTCAGGACCATTACATCTGGTGTGTGTGTGTGTGTGTGTGGTAGAGAGAGAGAGCAATAAACCTAGTACCAGCCACCGTATTATGCCTGCATTCTACCACCATGTCCTAGATTCGAATAAGACTTGCATGAGAGCTACCTAAATGCATCATAACTGTACATACTGAGCTACGCCCTGCTCTACTCTGAGTAGTAGGCCTATGCTATGCTTTCATAGGCTGAGAGAGGTCCCAGGCCCTGTGTATGGCTAGCCTATAGTTGGTTACCAACAAGAAGGAAACGTGCTGAAAGTGCTCATAAGGCAGTGATTGCCAGGAGAGGTGCCATCAGGGGATGATGTCAGGCTTGAATACTTGTATACTTCAATTATGTCATGTATTGAATTGATAGTTTCTTGCTGGAAAAATGGTGAGGGACAAGGGTTGTCATGGTAATAGAGGCCTACTTGTTGATGTTAAATGTAGCCTAAATTACGAGGGGATAAAACATTGTGATTTGATATACAGTACCAGTCCAAAGTTTGGACACACCTACTCATTCAAGGGTTTTTCTTTATTTTTAATACACTGCTCAAAAAAATAAAAGGAACACTTAAACAACACATCCTAGATCTGAATGAATGAAATAATCTTATTAAATACTTTTTTCTTTACATAGTTGAATGTGCTGACAACAAAATCACACAAAAATTATCAATGGAAATCAAATTTATCAACCCATGGAGGTCTGGATTTGGAGTCACCCTCAAAATTAAAGTGGAAAGCCACACTACAGGCTGATCCAACTTTGATGTAATGTCCTTAAAACAAGTCAAAATGAGGCTCAGTAGTGTGTGTGGCCTCCACGTGCCTGTATGACCTCCCTACAACGCCTGGGCATGCTCCTGATGAGGTGGCGGATGGTCTCCTGAGGGATCTCCTCCCAGACCTGGACTAAAGCATCCGCCAACTCCTCGACAGTCTGTGGTGCAACGTGGTGTTAGTGGATGGAGCGAGACATGATGTCCCAGACGTGCTCAATTGGATTCAGGTCTGGGGAACGGGCGGGCCAGTCCATAGCATCAATGCCTTCCTCTTGTAGGAACTGCTGACACACTCCAGCCACATGAGGTCTAGCATTGTCTTGCATTAGGAGGAACCCAGGGCCAACCGCACCAGCATATGGTCTCACAAGGGGTCTGAGGATCTCATCTCGGTACCTAATGGCAGTCAGGCTACCTCTGGCGAGCACATGGAGGGCTGTGCGGCCCCCCCAAAGAAATGCCACCCCACACCATGACTGACCCACCGCCAAACCGGTCATGCTGGAGGATGTTGCAGGCAGCAGAACGTTCTCCATGGCGTCTCCAGACTCTGTCACGTCTGTCACATGTGCTCAGTGTGAACCTGCTTTCATCTGTGAAGAGCACAGGGCGCCAGTGGCGAATTTGCCAATCTTGGTGTTCTCTGGCAAATGCCAAACGTCCTGCACGGTGTTGGGCTGTAAGCACAACCCACACCTGTGGACGTCGGGCCCTCATACCACTCTCATGGAGTCTGTTTCTGACCGTTTGAGCAGACACATGCACATTTGTGGCCTGCTGGAGGTCATTTTGCAGGGCTCTGGCAGTGCTCCTCCTGCTCCTCCTTGCACAAAGGTGGAGGTAGCGGTCCTGCTGCTGGGTTGTTGCCCTCCTACGGCCTCCTCCACGTCTCCTGATGTACTGGCCTGTCTCCTGGTAGCGCCTCCATGCTCTGGACACTACGCTGACAGACACAGCAAACCTTCTTGCCACAGCTTGCATTGATGTGCCATCCTGGATGAGCTGCACTACCTGAGCCACTTGTGTGGGTTGTAGACTCCGTCTCATGCTACCACTAGAGTGAAAGCACCGCCAGCATTCAAAAGTGACCAAAACATCAGCCAGGAAGCAAAGGAACTGAGAAGTGGTCTGTGGTCACCACCTGCAAAACCAGTCCTTTATTGGGGGTGTCTTGCTAATTGCCTATAATGTCCACCTGTTGTCTATTCCATTTGCACAACAGCATGTGAAATGTATTGTCAATCAGTGTTGCTTCCTAAGTGGACAGTTTGATTTCACAGAAGTGTGATTGACTTGGAGTTACATTGTGTTGTTTAAGTATTCCCTTTATTTTTTTGAGAAGTGTATTTTCTACATTGTAGAATAATAGTGAAGACATCAAAACTATGAAATAACACGTATGGAATCATGTTGACACTGTCTGTGATTTATTTAGAATTCAAGACACACTTAACCAGCATGGCTACCACAGCATTCTGCAACGATACACCATCCCATCTGGTTTGGGCTTAGTAGGACTATCATTTGTTTTTCAACAGGACAATTACCCAACACACCTCCAAGCTGTGTAAGGACTATTTTACCAAGAAGGAGAGTGATGAAGTGCTGCATCAGATGACCTGGCCTCCACAATCCCCTGACCTCAACCCAATTGAGATGGTTTGGGATGAGTCGGACGGCAGAGTGAAGGAAAAGCAGCCAACAAGTGCTCAGCATATGTGGGAACTCCTTCAAGACAGTTGGAAAAGCGTTCCAGGTGAAGCTGGTTGAGAGAATGCCAAGATTGTGCAAAGCTGTCATCAAGGCAAAGGATGGCTATTTGAAGATTCTCAAATATAAAATATATTTTGATTAGTTTAATGATTTTTTGGTTACTACATGTTTCCATATGTGTTATTTAATAGTTTTGATGTCTTCACTATTATTCTACAATGTACAACGTACTGTGAGACGCCTAAGACAGCGCTACAGGGAGACAGTACGGACAGCTGATCGTCCTTGCAGTGGCAGACCACGTGTAACAACACCTGCACAGGATCGGTACATCCGAACATCACACCTGCGGGACAGGTACAGGATGGCAACAACAAATGCTTGAGTTACACCAGGAACGCACAATCCCTCCATCAGTGCTCAGACTGTCCGCAATAGGCTGAGAGAGGCTGGACTGAGGGCTTGTAGGCCTGTTGTAAGGCAGGTCCTCACCAGACATCACCGGCATCAACGTCGCCTATGGGCACAAACCCACCGTCGCTGGACCAGACAGGACTGGCAAAAAGTGCTCTTCACTGACGAGTCGCAGTTTTGTCTCACCAGGGGTGATGGTCGGATTTGCATTTATCTTCGAAGGAATGAGCATTACACCTAGGCCTGTACTCTGGAGCAGGATCGATTTGGAGGTGGAGGGTCCGTCATGGTCTGGGGCGGTGTGTCACAGCATCATCGGACTGAGCTTGTTGTCATTGCAGGCAATCTCAATGCTGTGCGTTACAGGGAAGACATCTTCCTCCCTCATATGGTACCCTTCCTGCAGGCTCATCCTGACATGACCCTCCAGCATGACAATGCCACCAGCCATACTGCTCGTTCTGTGCGTGATTTCCTGCAAGACAGGAATGTCAGTGTTCTGCCATGGCCAGCGAAGAGCCCGTATCTCAATCCCATTGAGCACGTCTGGGACCTGTTGGATCGGAGGGTGAGGGCTAGGGCCATTCCCCCCAGAAATGTCCGGAACTTGCAGGTGCCTTGGTGAAAGAGTGGGGTAACATCTCACAGCAAGAACTGGCAAATCTGGTGCAATCCATGAGGAGGAGATGCACTGCAGTACTTAAAGCAGCTGGTGGCCACACCAGATACTGACTGTTACTTTTGATTTTGACCCCCCTTTGTTCAGGGACACATTATTCCATTTCTGTTAGTCACATGTCTGTGGAACTTGTTCAGTTTATGTCTCAGTTGTTGAATCTTGTTATGTTCAAACAAATATTGACACATGTTAAGTTTGCTGAAAATAAACGCAATTGACGGTGAGAGGACATTTCTTTTTTTGCTGAGTTTATATTTAAGTTGGGTGTACTACTCACTGAGCCATCTCCAGCTAGCGTTTTTGGAAAAGAGTGTCCCGGCTCAACACATTCCGACAAGCAGCCAGGGTTGAATCATTTTCCACAACTCCACAGTAATCACATTTCCTGTTAGAGTTGAAAGGAAGTGTGGATGTGTTCTGCTGAACCTGATACCCTTGCTGTTGCTGCACAGTCATTGTTGGGGAGTGAAACATGACCTACATTAACCCACATAACAGCTCGGACAGACTCTCCATTTGATATGGATTAAAGCTCAGGCCTTGTAAGCATTTCATATGAGGTTAAGCTCTTTTATTTGAGTGTCTTGCATGGATTTAAATTGGAATCGACTTCAGTTCGCTGATGCTTTGGCTGTTGCATTGTCAACATCAGGGAGAGAAATATATGACCCTATATTAACCCACACATCACAGCTCTGAAGCTCTAATATACAGACCTAATCATTTACATTTCGTTTCATTGCACTTGCATTTGAATGTCTTGCATGAAAAAGCAATAGTTTTTCGGCTAAGTTACGTAAGTTCTGTTGATGTATTTTTTTCCTCCCTGTTATATTTTTTGAAATGCGGTCCGTGAAATTGCTATGACAAAACCTCTCTAGCTCACTATATTGCATTAGGTTTTATGCAAATTGGATCAAATGAAACTTCTTAGCTGAAAACCAACAATATAATTTCTTCCTCTCCCTCCAGATTGGGTGTTTTGGCTAACCCTGATGCTGTTGTGTCCTGTCCGGTACCTCAGTTGTCCATACCCATCAACAGTCATTTTCAGATAGTGCGACGTAAGTGAACATATGGTTTCTCTAAGTTATCCTTTGAGGCTAAATTCCATGTAGTTTGTAATGCAACCTAAGTAATAATAATAATATGCCATTTAGCAGACGCTTTTATCCAAAGCGACTTACAGTCATGCGTGCATACATTTTTTTTGTGTATGGGTGGTCCCGGGGATCGAACCCACTACCTTGGCGTTACAAGCGCCGTAAGTAAATGTTTTGGAAATGTTATTGAACTGCAACAGGCTAGTTTTCAGAGATGTTTATATGAAATTGTTGCTCTTCCAGTCACAAAACTGGAGAGCAACAAGAGAGCCCCTCTCTCCTCTAAAGCCTGCATTAATTTACACTTAACATTCCTTAACTCCTTACCAAGGTAGCAGTATTTACTCAAGGTTAATGCTTGTCGTAGTGCAACAAGTCCAAGGTGCTTTATTTTCTCTTGCTGGACAACAGCTAGTAGCAAGAGCCTATTAGAACCTTCTCACGACATATTCACACCCCCTTCTTTTTTTAACCACTTTATTTCAGAGGCCGAAGAAGCGCTGCTCATTGACTTACCATTAAAAAGTAAGTAAGACTTTTCTCCTCTCCTCATACTTCTGTTTTTTAAATGTGCATCCGCCTTGATAGGAATTGTTTCTAATGGAGATTTACTATAAACAATGGATTAGATTGTTGTTTCTACCTTTAGGAGCTTATTTGCAAGACCAGTGTTATGGCAACAATACTACAATAACAACATTTCAATCGGTTGTTACAGAGCTCTACATCCAATTTGGCTACAATTTTAGAGCATGCAATGCCCTGAGCTCCATGCCTGGTTGTGTGCAGCTTTATTTGGTTGCAAAAGTTGGTCATGAGTTGCCTATGGCAATGGGGCAATCAGCAGTTGGTTGAAATAGCTCACTGTTTCCAAATCACTGTTTACCTAACTTTGTGCAGAGTGGGTAGACATGCATGTAGACATGGATATTGTCTCCATGGTTGTTGTGAGTGAGTCAATGGTATATTTGTGGTGAATGTAACCAATTTATCCATATGTTGTCTGCATGTCACTCCTGCCCGTGTCACACACTACGTCCAGCAATAATTGCCCCTTGGGAATAAAGTGTATTGAATTGAATGGGTCTGTGGTGGCCATAAGGGGAGTCAATGGTGAAGGTGTGTTTGAATGAATGTGTGTTCCTCCTTGCCCCTCCAGCTTGCATTAAGATACGTGTCAGAGGGGAGAAAGCCCCAGAGCTGGTGCTGGAGCTCCAGGACGATGAGCGCAGCCGGTCTTTCTTCTCCCAGGTGAAGAGAGCCAAGCAGCAAGGTGAGCCAGTCTCTCTCTTTCTTTGTCTCTCTTTTTCTCTCTCTCTTTCTCTCTCTTCTCTTCTCTCTCACACTGCTCAACAGTGCCATACCGTACTGACGTCCCTACTCCTTGAGGCATGTATTATTCACTTAACGTTACTGATATCCCTCTACGTTCTCTTCTCTCACGTCTAACCCATGTCTGCCGGTGACATTACTCAGCTATGTTTTAAGGTCAAATGCACCTTTCAAGGTGGCAGTGGCAAACACTGAAATGCATCCAGAGTACCTAGTAGTACCAACAATCTCTGGTGTTGTGTTACGAGTGCCAGATTTGATAGTCTCTGGTAGCCGTATGTTTTGATTTAGCTGTGGTTGATGGGCCACTCAATGTCAATGTGGATTGTGGATTATTTTAATGGGATTACATGTATCAAATGATTGGTGTCCACTTTCCGCATAATCTATCACAGCCAAAAGACTTAGTGGCTCATCACTCTGTTATAGATGCATTGTACATGGAATAATGTTTCACCCCCCAAAAGTGCTTTAAGTTGAAAATACAATACTTTTCTCACTGATTGCTCACTCATTCACAACACCCAGTCCTGGAATATTGACAAATATCTATTTGAAAACAGAGTGGCTGCCATGCACAATTCTCTGGAATCCTCTTCCCTATAGCAAAACAACCAAAGCTTCTGCGCATGTGTGGGATTCTTTACTTTACTGCTCCATCTGCTGCCGCAGCATATCAAACACAAGCAGGACAGACAGGCAGTCTCAATACCGATATAATGTTCTTTTTTTAAATCATAATTGCAAACATTGGCTAAGCAGGAAGCAGACAGGCAGTCAAGTTGTAGTGTTATTTTTTCAGTCTTTAACTGTAGCTCAGTTGGTAGAGCATGGCACTTGCAACGGCAGGGTTGTAGGTTCGTTTCCCCACGGGGGGGCCAGTATGAAAAATGTATGCACTCACTAACTGTAAGTCGCTCTGGATAAGAGCGTCTGCTAAATGACTAAAATGTAAAAATGTATGTTATTGTGGTTAAAATCTAGATTGTTTTTGCCCCATTGCAATGTGTAGACTGTGTCCTGTGTGTGCTGCTGCAATATCCTTAGTTACAACAGACAGAGAAGGTTGTGGTTGTAGCCTACATCCTAAATTAGCCTACAAAATATATTTTTTGAATGTTCGTTCAAATTGCAGCAGGTTTTTATATCAGCTGTTCAGAAATATGAGGCAGCGATGTAGGCTACATCATCATTTCAATTAAATTGGTTGATAGGAAGGGTTTAGAAGAGGGTGAGTAAAGTATGAAATGTGAAGAGAGGGGGGGATATGTGCGTCAAGAAACACACGTGCAGAATGTGATTTTGGTTCTTTAGCTCTGGGGAAGAGTCTACCAGGGGGGCAGGGCGGGGGCAGAAAGGGGTGGTTACCTTCGGTCACGCAGCCTTAGCCATTATAAATACAGATCCAGGAGCAGTTTGGCTAGATGGGGGATAGTATCTGTTCAATATGACAACCTGCCCCTCCAGTTTTGAACAGTTACTGTCCGTGTCAATGGTTGCCTTGGCATCACTGGTTAATGATTGAGAAAGCCCACGGTAATGAGGTCACACTGACACATCGTCCCAAATGGCACCCTATTCCCTATATAGTGCAATAGGGTGCACTATATAGGGAATAGGGGTGCCATTTGGGACGCAGTGTCAGAGTGAGTTAGTAGAAATATAGCAACACAGCCTCTTACATCAACCAGCTCCTTCCTAGTTCCTAGATACCACCCGAACTGCCTACGCTCTGTCTCTCTGACTGTCCCAAGTGGCACCCTGTTCCCTATGTTGTGCACACATTTTGACCATTGGCTTTTGCAGAAGCAGCAGCTACTCTTGCTGGGGTCCACAAAAAACACATGGAAAGTAACAAAACACTGATACACTGACACAAGGAAAGTCACACAAAAAAAAAATACGATATACAAACAATGCAAAAAAAATAAATACAAACAATACAACAAAATAATGATGTGTTTGTGTACTCACAGTTCCCGCCAATCCATGAGTTGATTTTTCTTCTGTTTTTTTTAAAGGTAATTTTTCTGTTTGCTTGAGTAATTGGAAAAGGAAGGGAGTTCCATGCGATCATAGCTCTGTATAAAACTGTGCATTTCTGTGAATTTAATTTTGGACTTGGGGACTGTAAAGAGACCCCTGGTGGAATGTCTTATGTGGTATGTATTGGTATCTGAGCTGAATGTTATTTGATTTAGCAGACAATCTGGAATTTGTCACAGTAAAATTTCTCATACAATGATGTTAGTTCTGTATGTGCAGTTTAGGGCAAGGAGTGCTGCTCTGTTTTGTGCCAGCTGCAGCTTTGCTAGGTTGTTCTTTACTGCACTTGACCATATTACTGGACAGTAATCAAGATGGGACAAGACCAGAGCCTGAACAACTAGCACAGTTGATTTTTGTGTCAAAACGCAGAACATCTTTTTACAACAGACATACCCCTCCCCATCTTCACAACAACTTTGTCAATGTGACTTGCCTATGATAATTGACCATCTAATGTTATACCTAGGAGTTTAGCTTCCTCAACTTGCTCAATGGTCACACTCTTTATGTTCAACTCCAGTTGAGGATTTGTCTTAGAGAATGTTTTGAACCGAATACAGTGCTTTTAGTTTTAGATGTATTTAAGAACAGCTTATTATTAATCACCCATTCTGATACTAACTGTAACTCCTTATTTAGAATTTCAGTGAGCTCATTGGCTTTGGGTGCTGACATGTAGTGTGTGGAATCATCCGCATATATAGTAATTCTAGGCTTCGCGTAAGACCAGTGGCAAAAAAATTTAGAAGAGTAACGGCCCAAGGCAACTGCCCTGAGGGATTCCGCACTGTACGTATCTGATGTTAGAGACACTCTCTGGGTTCTATTGGATAAATAACTCTCCAACCATGTGATGGCAGGTAATGTAAAGCCATAGCAAGTTAGTTTTTTCAATAACAATTGATGATCAATAACATCAAAGGCTGCACTGAAATCTAACAATACCGCTCCAACTATCATCTTATTATCAATGTATTTTAACCAATCATCAGTCATCTGAGTCAGTGCAGTACAAGTTGAGTGCCCTTCCCTATATGCATGCTGAAAGTCAGTAGTTAACTTGTGCTCTGAATAATAGCATTGTATTTGGTCAAACACAATCCTCTCCATCAGTTTACTAAGAACAGGCAGCAAACTGATTGGGCTGCTGTTAGGGCCAGCAAAAGGTGCTTTACTATTTTTAGGCAGTGAAATTACTTTAGCTTCCTTCCATGCCTGTGGACACACACACTCCTTTAGGCTTTGGTTAAAAATATAGCAAATAGGGGTGGCAATAGAGTCTGCTACCATTCTCAATAGTTTCCCATCAAGGTTGTCTATACCTGGTGGCTTATCATTATTGATTGATAACAATAGATTTTCCACATCTGCCACACTAACTTGACCAAATTCAAAACAGCAATCCTTCTCTTTCATTATTAGTTATTTTACCGTGAAACTTAAATTAATAGCCGGGCGTTTATTTGCTTAAATCACTTTTATTAGAGACAGGCTTCTATTTGAGCCAAGCGTCTGTTTCCTTAATGCACACAGCTTTTGCTCATTTGCATAGTTAATTGTTTAATTCCAGCATTCACTTCCAGGATTTTAATTAATTTCTTAATTTCCAGCACCGTGTTATCATTCACACACTGTCAGGTTTATTTTGTCTTAGTATGCCTCTACTTTTCCTTGACAGAATAATTATTCTCCTGTGTGACTGCATTTCTCCTGTTTGATAAGCCGATTTCTTGGTCTGTACTCCCGAAGTTGGTAACTGTTTTTGTACTTGCCAGTTAGCTACATGTCTATGGTTAGCTAGCAGTTCTCAGCTGTTAGCAGCCAATGGCTAGCGGTTTCTTACTTTTTATAAAAAAACTGATGATAAAAAAATTTTTCAGAGTCATTACTGAATTATTTAATGTAACAAATCAAACTTTAAACCTCGTAAACAATTGAATTGTCATTCATGATAATGTCAAATGGCTGATGTGGATGCGTGCGGTGTTGGAGTCAGGCGCAGGACACAGAAGCTTAGTCGATCCGACTTTAATAGTCACAGGAGCAAAATACAAATCCAACGAGCCTCATAAACAGGAGGCGAGCGAATACGCAAAACAGTGCGTAAAGTGCGAACAGCACTAACAATAAGAAAACAAATAACCTACACCAACAGACAGGCGTACAACGACACACAACTACAAACAAAACCAAAGGAAACTTATAGGTGACATAATCAATACGTGATATGGAACAGGTGCACTAATCAGACAAAACCAAACAAACATAGATAACATCAAACGGTGGCAGCTAGTACTCCGGGGACGACGAACGCCAAAGCCTGCCCGAACAAGGAGGAGGAGCAGCCTCGGCGGAATTCGTGACAGATAACCTCATAAACGATTCGATTAGACCCACCATTTATTTGAAACAGGCGTTTATTTGCTGAAATGTGTGCCGTTGCCCGGCTATTAAAAGGGACAGGCGGTATTTGAGAGACTGCGTTTTAATTGAAGTTTTACAGTATACAAAAATTTGATGTTTACTGTTACATTTTGAAATTTAACTTCTGAGTTTTTCCACTTTACTAGTGAAATAGTCATTGAAATGATTGACTATTGAAAGGTTTTGTTATAAATGACCCATGAATTTCAATGAACGATGGAGATTAATTGGGTTTTCTGGCCATGATTTCATTTCAGGTACTCCAAAGTATTTTTCCATTGTGTTTTATGTCATTTATCTTTGTTTTGTAATATCATTTATTTTTAAGTTTAGTCACAACATTTGTTAATATACTCTCTATCTCTCTATCTCTCTATCTCTAATCTAATCGAGCAACCTGACCAAACCATTTTTAAATTCATCATCAATCCTAACAGGTGCATGCTTGTCAATAATTGCCATTAATAATTGTACGAATACTTCCAGTGCTGTATCTGGATTTACTGCCTCATACACATCCGACCAACATACATTTTTCACATCTTCAACAAAAGAATCCTGAAGAAACATGATCTCTTATAAATGACTTTAGGCCCAACCTTTGGTACTTTGGCTTTCCGTGTTATTGCCACAATGTTATGGTCACTACAGCCAATGGAAACTGGTATTGCTTTGGAGCAAAGCTCTGCAGCATTAGTGAAGATATGATCAATAGAATGTCACAGATCTAACAAAGGTATGCACTCTAGTTGGTTGAGTGATAACCTGGGTCATATTACAGGCATTAGGCACATTTAGAAGCTTCATCTTGTGAGGACAGCTAGTTGCTAACCAGTCAATGTTCAGGTCACCCAGAAAATGGACCTCTCTGTTAACATCACACACATTATCAAGCATTGAACACACATTATCCAAATACTGACTTTTAGCACTTGGTGGCCTATAGCAGCACCCCAAAAGAAGAAGCTATAGATGAGGCAGGTGAACTTGCAACCACAACGCTTCAACAACATTCGACATGAGATCCTCTCTAAGCTTTACAAGAATATTACTCTGAACATATCTAGCAACATCTCTCCATAGGTATTCCTGTCTTTTCTGTTGATGTTATATCCCTGTATTGCTACTACTGTATCATCAAAGGAATTATTTGAGTTTCAGAGATGGACAGTATATGAATGTTATCCAGTGTCATCAAGTTATTGATTTCATTAACCTTATTTCTAAGGCTACATATATTCATATGGGCCGTTCTTAGCCCTTTCCTTGGTATCTAATCAGAGATAGACATAATATGGAGACATAATAAATAATTATGTGTGTGTGATGTTGGGCTGAAGCTACTGACCTGCAGGCTTGGCTCTCTCAGTCCTCCCAAGCTTTTGGGAGGGAGGGTGGACAATGAGCCTGTCTTAGTGGATGTAAGCAATCCTCCCGTGCTCTCTGGCAGCTTTCATAGATGGGATAAGTTATTTCCGCCTCTGGCGCACAGCTTCAGAGAAGTCCTGGTTAAGGAAGATGTTGGTTCCTGTCAAGATCTTGGCTCTCTTCAGAACAGCGATCTTGTCCTTAAACCTCAGGAACTTGACCAATATCAGCCTGGGTCTGTCACCTGGGCTGGTTACATGTTTTCCACCCTGTGGGCGCGCTCCCCCTCATTCTTGGTATGATCCATCTGCAGCTTTTCAGTGATCATTGTTCTTCAAACTAGGCCCAGTTCTCATGTGTAGACTCTGGAATACCATCCACAACGATCTTATTCCTCCTGGATTGTTCCTCTAGATCAGGGGTGTCAAACTCATTTTAGTTCAGGGGCCACATGGAGGAAAATCTATTCCCAAGTGGGCCGGACCGGAAAAATCATGGTATATATATATATATATATATATATATATATATATATATATATATAACTTAAAAACAACAACTTCAGATTGTTTTCTTTGTTTTAATACGATCAACATACAACATAAAGCTGGAGCCTGAGGACAGTGTGTCCAAAATAGTACAAGCACAACATCACTATTAATCATAAAACACGTCAAGTTTATTTGAAAATTCTAAAGAAAAAGAACACACAAACACACAATGCCTCAGTGATTAACAGAACTGTTTCACAGATCACAGAACTATATCAGGGTGTCATTTCTCAGGCAGAAATGTAGATAAAAATTATGAAATCCTGTTCCCCAAACAAGTGCAAGAACCACAGAGTCAAGAATAGGCTAATTATACAAATAAAATAAAATCAATTAAAAACAATAGCACATCAACATAAAAACATATAAAGCTGGAGCCTGAGGACAGTGTCCAAAAGCACAACATCACTATTAATCATAAAACACCTCAAGTTATTTGAAAGTTCTGAGGACAAAGAACACACAAACACACAATGCCTCAGTGATTCACAGAAGTATATCACAGATCACAGAACTATATCAGGGTGTCATTTCTCAGGCAGAAATGTAGATAAAAATAATGAAATCCTGTTCCCCAAACAAGTGCAAGAACCACAGAGTCAAGAATAGGTTAAATATACAAATAAAATAAAATCAATTAAAAACAATAGCACATCAACATAAAAACATATAAAGCTGGAGCCTGAGGACAGTGTCCAAAAGCACAACATCACTATTAATCATAAAACACCTCAAGTTATTTGAAAGTTCTGAGGACAAAGAACACACAAACACACAATGCCTCAGTGATTCACAGAAGTATATCACAGATCACAGAACTATATCAGGGTGTCATTTCTCAGGCAGAAATGTAGATAAAAATAATGAAATCCTGTTCCCCAAACAAGTGCAAGAACCACAGAGGCAAGAATAGGTTAAATATACAAATAAAATAAAAACAATTAAAAACAATAGCACATCAACATAAAAACATATAAACATAAATCTGAAAGCGTTGCTCAAACTCCCGTAACAGTCCCGTTATTTTATCTTTGAACCGCTTCATGTCTGCCACATGTTGGGTCGCGCACACATTTTTCAGACAGGGGAAGTGAGCTGCATCACCACCGGCAAGTTGCGTCTCCCACAATGACAGCTTCAACTTGAAAGAACGTATGCTGTCATAATACTGCGTGACAACTTTGTTGCGCCCTTGCAGCTGTTTGTTCAAGTTATTCAGGTGCTCTGTAACATCCACCATAAATGCAAGGTCCTGCATCCATTCTGCGGAATGAAATTCTAACACTGGTTTGCCCTTTTCTTCCATGAACTGTTCAATTTCTTCTCGTAAATCAAAGAAACGCCTCAGCACAGCACCTCGGCTTAACCATCTTACCTCAGTGTGGTATGGCAGGCCATAGATGTGGTCTTTCTCTCTGAGAAGGCTGTCAAACTGACGGTGATTCAGGCTTCTGGATCGGATGAAATTAACAGTTTGGATGACCACCTTCATGACGTTATCCATCTTTAATGACTTGCGACACAAAGCCTCCTGGTGCAAAATACAGTGAAAAGTCAAAAAATCACGTCCTCCATTTGCAGATTGCACTTTCTCTCTGAACTTTGTCACAACGCCTGCTTTTTTTCCCGATCATTGAGGGCGCACCATCTGTAGCCAGGCTGACAGCGCGGGACCAGTCCACTCCGACCCTGTCCAGCGCGCCGACGAGTGCGGTAAAAATATCAGCTGCTGTCGTTGTATCTGTCATCGGCACCAACTCCACGAACTCCTCGGTGACGGTCAATGTGTCATCAACTCCGCGGATGAAAATGGCCAGTTGTGCAACATCTGTAATGTCCGTGCTTTCATCAATTGCAACCCAAAACGCAATAAATGACTTTACTTTTTTGCTTCAACTGGCTGTCCAAATCCACTGAAAGATCGGAAATCCTGTCTGCAACTGTGTTTCTTGTCAGGCTGATATTTGCAAAAGCCTGCCGCTTTTCAGTGCACACAATCTCCGCTGCCTTCATCATGCATGTTTTTACAAATTCACCCTCACTAAATGGTTTTGAAGCCACTGCGATTTCATTAGCAATGAGGTAGCTAGCTTTCACTGCAGCGTCACTGATGTCTCGGCTGTGAGTAAACACAGACTGCTGTTTCTTCAGACCCGCCAACAGTTCATTCACCTTCTCTCATCTCCGCTGTCCTTGAAAGTTGTCATATTTGTCGGCATGAAGACTCACATAGTGGCGACCGAAGGTTATATTCTTTCAGCACTGCAACATGCTCTGAACACACCAAACATACAGCTTTCCCATTCAATTCCGTGAATAAATAGAAGGATGACAATTTTTCTTGGAACACTCTGCACTCTGCGTCCACTTTTCTCTTTTTTGACAGAGACATATTGGGGCAATGAGGGTGCCAAAGCACATAATGTTAAAAGTAGAAGCCGTAATAAATATCGCGGGCAAAACAAAGTAGCTCATTGGCTGCACGTGCTTGACCTACTTGCTCTGCCCCGGTATAAACAGTTTGCTTGCTTAACACAATTGCTATTGCGCCATCCAGTGGACGCAATTGGAACAGCAGTTTATTTTATTGAAAAATTGCAGCGCATTTTTATACTTTACAAATATATATATATTTTTTAATATATATATATATATTTATTTTTTTATCATCTCGCGGGCCGGATTAAACCCGTTTGCGGGCCTGATCCGGCCCGCGGGCCGGACGTTTGACACCCCTGCTCTAGATGGTCTGTTTTACTAGTCATTGTAATAAGGATTCACAGAGAGTGCTGATGTCATCTTGAGATGGTCAATAGAAACAAGATGGCAAATTTCATCAAAATTGGTTGGATCCTTTTGAAGGGAGTGTAGTAGTGGTATTGCCATTGCATTTCTCCTAAGATAAACTAAAAATGACAGATTTGTACTGTACTCTATGAGATCATTCTTGGCACCATACACATTTGCAAGACTGCAATTATTGGTACTATACACTATGTACTATACAGGTTGCAACTTATACAGAAATGCTGTCTTATCTAACTCCGAGTACATTTGTCTCTTCATTTGTCTCCAGCGCTGCCGTCAAACCCAAGGTTGTCTCTCTTTTTTTCAGTCGAGTCCAAAAGCACGCAAATCAAAGCGATGGATCCCATTGTACCGGCTCCCCTAATGCCGTCACCCCGCAAAGTTTCTGCCCCCGTACCACCCATCCCTCCACAAAGAGGGATCCACAAAGCTGTCAACTCTCACACCAAGCCCACCGGCGTACCGCCACCGCCTCCCAACCTCAACAATAGTTCTTCAGCTAACCAGACCTGCACAGGTAAGAATACATGGATTATATCGTTCAAATTGAGTGATTAAGTTCAAATTGATTACATTTATATAGAGCTTTTCCAGATGCTCAAAGCGCTTGATGTTGTGTAGGGTAAACTCACCTTGTCCACCTCTTATGTCTAGCACCCCACTGGGTGATTGTACTGCAGTCATTTTGCACCACATAGTTCACCATACATTAGCATACAATACAGTGAAGAGGTGAATCAATACTTGTTGCATACGAAGGTTGAATGATATAGTGAATGTCACAGGGTTTCTCACATCTGAATCTTTCCATCTCAGCAGATAGACGGGACCCAGCTCTCTCCCTGGCCACGGACTTTGGCTTTGAGGACAACTTCAACCACTCCCTCAAAGTGGAGGAGAAGAAGAACCAGCAGAATGGCATTGTGCCCCCCCGAGAAGCCCCTCCAGTTCCCCCTTTACCTCCACGTAAAGGCTCCTACACTCCCTCCAATCCTCTCCCCCCCGCGCCCATCCCAATCTCCAAAGACAGAGTCTCGTCCATACAGGCTAAAGATGCTGCCTTGGAAACGCCTGCCAAAACAGAGTGAGTGGTACCAGTAGGACCGTCTCATAGTATGCCCATCCTTTTAGAGATATTTTGTCCCCTACAGAACTATCTGTATTTGCCTTCTATTAGTGTCAGAGGGCCTCCATTTATAATTTTGTTGTCAGAGGGCCTAGATCAGTGGTCACCAACCTTGAGTGGTCACCAACCTTGAGTCAAGATCACTTTCTGAGTCCAAAAGCAAGCCGAGATCTACCACTTAGATGTATTTTTAAACATGACTTAAAAAACATAAGCATATGCAACATTAACCTATTAAAAACAGTTCCCATAGCAATTATGTTTGTGCAGTAGGCTATAGGCCCAAAACATTATCACTGCATATTGGCTATGCTTGAATTGCCTTGCCAATGTTCTTCTCATACCATTTTGAAATTATATTGCAAAATTTTTGGTACTTGTGAGGCACAGCTGAGTGAGCATAATAATTGGCTTTTTGTATTTTACTGGACTGATGGTCTGCATCTGATTGTCAGTCTGAGGGGAGGGAGGGAGAGAGCAGCGATAAGGCTGTCTCTCACCCGACTCACCGTCCCTCCGCTCTCCCTCCCTTCGCTGAGAAAAGGGGACACAGTCTTCCTTCCAGTTGATGGTCGAAACTCAAGTCACACTGCATTATTTCTGCCTCATGCACCAATTCATGTCGTTACTCCTATGACCAGAGAAAGTCAAATATTTATTGAATATTTAAAAAAAAGACACAAGCCGCTAATGATAACGAAAGCTTATCGAAACACTTTACTATACTCATTCATTGCAGCAGCAGTGCTGGTTGTAGCGTGAGTGGAAGTAGGGAGAACGCACATTTTATGGCTTATAAAAGTGTTGAACAAAGTGTTGACAGTGCTGAATAACTTAAACATTAACGTATGAATGGTTCAAAATGGGAACCCTTTGCCTTCCTGGCCCTAGGGCTGCTGAATCAAGTGCACCTACCGCCAACAGTGCTAAACAAACAAAAAAAAAAATTATATGAACGCAAGGCTTTATCGTTGGCTTTTCTATAGAAATGTTTGGTGATTGACTACGAATGCCTTGGAGAGATCGACCAGTTGATCACGATCAACGATTGGTAACCACTGGCCTAGATCTTGATTTGTAGGCTTTACACCCTGCTTGGAAAAGAATGTAGTGGAAATACTGTGGTGATGACTCATACTTATGTGATCTTGCAGTTTTAGGACTGCAGTGGACCGGCCCAACTCGTGGAACGACAGCCCCACCACCAACAGCATGCGGAACGCTATGTTCTCCACTCAGGCCGGCCAGAGAGAGAACCTCATCAAACACTGCCTGGGCAAGAAGGAGAAGGAGTATGTGGACATCAAGGACTTCAGGTGAGTCCCCGTTGGTTTGTGTGGATGGTGGGTGGGGGTGTCTGTGACCGACTGGGTTCGAACCCGGGTCTCCTGTGTGCCACAAGCAAAACACTAGGCATTACCTTGGGGAGCTAATCCAAGTCTTCAGGTCTCGGGCAAGGTAACATCACACAAGCGTGATTCGTTGAGCCAGCTCCATTACATGTGCTCCTCTGCAGTAGCCAGTTGTAATTCTGGACAGAAAATTGAGGAGATCGATTGAAAGTGGATTATAGCAGCATCACCCTTTTAAAATTCCATTCTGGTGAGATTAAATCAAATGCGCTAATTTAGTTATTATAAATGTTTCTGTAGGCTGTAGTTTTTCCATGTTCCAAGTACTAAAAAGTACTTTCACTCACTGAGCCGTAGTCCATATTATTACCGGCAACCCTTATCAGCCTACACCCTCGCACTAAACTCACTTGTGTGTCTGTCCACTTAAGCATGTGAATGTCTATATAAGACTGTTGTGTGTGTTTCAGATTGTTTACCGGAACGTGGAATGTGAATGGCCAGTCCCCAGACAGCAGTCTAGAGCCCTGGCTGTGTTGTGACCCAGAACCTCCTGATGTCTACGCTCTGGGGTCAGTGACATGTCTATCTGAGTATCCAATGTCTTCTACACAGCACGTATGAGTGAATGAACCTGGGTTGTATTCATTAGTGCACACCATTGCAAAATGTTTTGTTATGGAAAACAAGCAACAAGCGTTTCTTATCGGACAACCTCACGTATTCCTCCCTGCTTCAGTCCGTTTTCTTCCGTTTGGTGCCTAGTGAATACAACCCAGAATTGTGCAAGTAACATACTTTTCTGAAACGGTTCCTCTGAATGCCACGTAATTAATGATGGATGGACTTAGTTAGTTATAACCTAGATTTCATAACATACTCTAAAGAGTGCTTTTGTGCACTTTCCCAAGCATTGGAGCGCTGACTTCCCTGTGTATTCTGGGTGCTGTAGTTTCCAGGAGCTGGACCTGAGCACAGAGGCCTTCTTCTATCTGGACTCGTCGAAGGAGCAGCTGTGGGTAGAGGCTGTGGAGAGAGGTCTTCACCCCAAAGCCAAGTACAAGAGGGTGAGGCAGTGAGAGGTCTCTTCTCATCTTCAGTGGAAAACAGGAACGGTTCAATCAACTAAAGTAAACTGTTTCCTAGAATATTACATACTTGTAATTAGGTTTTAAAAAATTACAGTAATCACACGCTTATGAATAGCAGCAGATGCCCTTATCAACATATTTTGTTCATACTCAAATAGACATAATATTATTTTGATATTATAATAATAATATGCCATTTAGCAGACGCTTTTATCCAAAGCGACTTACAGTCATGTGTGCATACATTTTTACGTATGGGTGGTCCCGGGGATCGAACCCACTACCCTGGCGTTACAAGCGCCGTGCTCTATCAATTGAGCTACAGAGGACCACCCATACGATATGAATGTCCTCCACAATGGATGCTTCTGTCCCCGCAGGTGCGCACCATCCGTCTAGTGGGCATGATGCTGGTGGTGTATGTCAACAAGGTGCACAAGAATCACATCAAAGAAGTGGCTGCAGAGCATGTGGGAACTGGCATCATGGGAAAAATGGTACGAATGAGTCAAGTCAAATAAGAGGAAGTGTTTGTGTTATCCTTTTTCTCTGATCAACTTATACCATTTATAGATACAGTGAGGGAAAAAGTATTTGATCCCCTGCTGATTTTGTACATTTGCCCACTGACAAAGACATGATCAGTCTATAATTTTAATGGTAGGTTTATTTGAACAGTGAGAGACAGAATAACAACAAAAAAATCCAGAAAACCGCATATAATTTTTTTAATAAATTGATTTGCATTTTAAATTAGGGAAATAAGTATTTGACCCCTCTGCAAAACATGACTTAGTACTTGGTGGCAAAACCCTTGTTGGCAATCACAGAGGTCAGACGTTTCTTGTAGTTGGCCACCAGGTTTGCACACATCTCAGGAGGGATTTTGTTCATCTCCTCTTTGCAGATCTTCTCCAAGTCATTAAGGTTTTGAGGCTGACGTTTGGCAACTCGAACCTTCAGCTCCCTCCACAGATTTGCTATGGGATTAAGGTTTGGAGACTGGCTAGGCCACTCCAGGACCTTAATGTGCTTCTTCTTGAGCCACTCCTATGTTGCCTTGGCTGTGTGTTTTGGGTCATTGTCATGCTGGAATACCCATCAATGACCCATTTGCAATGCCCTGGCTGAGGGAAGGAGGTTCTCACCCAATATTTGACTGTACATGGCCCCGTCCATCGTCCCTTTGATGCGGTGAAGTTGTCCTGTACCCCAGAAAAACACCCCCAAAGCAAAATGTTTCCACCTCCATGTTTGACGGTGGGGATGGTGTTCTTGGGGTCATAGGCAGCATTCCTCCTCCTCCAAACACGGCGAGTTGAGTTGATGCCAAAGAGCTCGATTTTGGTCTCATCTGACCACAACACTTTCACCCAGATCTCCTCTGAATCATTCAGATGTTCATTGGCAAACTTCAGACGGCCCTGTATATGTGCTTTCTTGAGCAGGGGGACCTTGCGGGCGCTGCAGGATTTCAGTCCTTCATGGCGTAGTGTGTTACCAATTGTTTTCTTGGTGACTATGGTCCCAGCTGCCTTGAGATCATTGACAAGATCCTCCCGTGTAGTTCTGGGCTGATTCCTCACCGTTCTCATGATCATTGCAACTCCACGAGGTGAGTTCTTGCATGGAGCCCCAGGCCGAGGGAGATTGACAGTTCTTTTGTGTTTCTTCCATTTGCGAATAATCGCACCAACTGTTGTCACCTTCTCACCAAGCTGCTTGGCGATGGTCTTGTAGCCCATTCCAGCCTTGTATAGGTCTACAATCTTGTCCCTGACATCCTTGGAGAGCTCTTTGGTCTTGGCCATGGTGGAGAGTTTGGAATCTGATTGATTGATTGCTTCTGTGGACAGGTGTCTTTTATACAGGTAACAAACTGAGATTAGGAGCACTCCCTTTAAGAGTGTGCTCCTAATCTCAGCTCGTTACCTGTATAAAAGACACCCGAGAGGCAGAAATCTTTCTGATTGAGAGGGGGTCAAATACTTATTTCCCTCATTTAAAATGCAAATCAATTTATAACATTTTTGACATGCGGTTTTCTGGATTTTGTTGTTGTTATTCTGTCTCTCACTGTTCAAATAAACCTACCATTAAAATTATAGACTGATCATTTCTTTGTCAGTGGGCAAACGTACAAAATCAGCAGGGGATCAAATACTTTTTTCCCTCACTGTAGGTATACAGGACATACACACTGTATTCGTGCGCAAATGTAAATGAACAGATATTTTAATGCAATATAAAATACACTGAACAAAAATATAAACGCCGGCCATTCCCTCCCCTACCCTGGACGACGCTGGGCCAATTGTGCGCCGCCCATGAGTCTCCCAGTCGCGGCCGGCGGCGACAGAGCCTGGATTCGAACCAGGATCTCTAGTGGCACAGTTAGCACTGCGATGCAAAAATATAAAAATTAAAGAGATCGTATAGTATGGCCTCTCCCTCTATCCTTCACACTAATTCTGTCTTTTGAGGGTCTCATGGGGAAATGTTCTTACCCAGCAGAAATAGACAAACACACAAAAACAAACACAAAAAAATGTTTAAGTTCTCCAAATACAAGACAGGTTGGCAAGATTTTTATTCATTCCATGCGAATTGACTGTAGCAAAGTAGTTTTACGTTAACAACAAGCTTTTATTTTGATATACCAGACCAGAGGTATCACACTGAGTCGCTGGCTTTTGCCAGTGCCACTATTTTGATTCAGCAGAAATGAATCGACTGGGTCAATCTGGTCACTAAGGGTTATTTTATTTATCTATTTCTTTACTGTGATATTAACTGGCTTATTATCATCACTATGCTGATGTATTATTTCTAACATCAATGCAAATCTTTATCTGTCATTTGAGTTTAGCAGAGATGGTATAAAAACATATGATGTAGAACCAGAGAGGATGGCCAACCACACTGAACACAAATATCAACGCAAAATATAAAGTGATGGTCCCATGTTTCATGAGCTGAATAAAAGATCCCAGACATTTTCCATACGCACAAAAAGCTTATTTCTCTCAAATCTTGTGCACAAATTTGTTTACATCCCTGTTAGTGAGCATTTCTCCTTTGCCAAGATAATCCATCCACCTGACAGGTGTGGCATATCAAGAAGCTGATTAAACAGCATGATCATTACACAGGTGCACCTTGTGCTGGGGACAATAAAAGGCCACTCTAAAATGTGCAGTTTTGTCAAACAACACAATGCCACAGATGTCTCAAGTTTTGAGGGAGCGTGCAATTGGCATGCTGACTGCAGGAATGTCCACCAGAGCTGTTGCTAAAGAATTGAATGTTCATTTATCTTCCATAAGCCATTGCCAACGTCGTTTTAGAGAATCACCTCATGCTTTAGCATGATAATGTACGGCTCCATGTCGCAAGGATCTGTACATAATTCCTGGAAGCTGAAAATGTTCCAGTTCTTCCATGGCCTGCATACTCACCAGACATGTCACCTATTGAGCGTGTTAGGAATGCTCTGGATCGACATGTACGACAGCATGTTCCAGTTCCCGCCAATATCCTGCAACTTCGCACAGCCATTGAAGAGGAGTGGGATAACATTCCACAGGCCACAATCAACAGCCTGATCAGCTCGAAGGAAATGCGAAGGAAATGTGTCGCGCTGCATGAGGCAAATGGTGGCAACACCAGTACTGACTGATTTTTCTTTTTTAAAAGGTATTTGTGACCAATAGATGCATGTCTGTATTCCCAGTCATGTGAAATCCATAGATTAGGGACTAATGATTTCATTTCAATTGACTAATTTCCTTATATGAACTGTAACTCATTAAAATCCTTTAAATTGTTGCATGTTGCGTTTTATATTTTTGTTCAGTGTAGTTTGTTTTGTTTTTCTCATTGACGCTCAGTGCACTATATCATGGTTTTATCTAGATTCCATTTAGCATAATGCTCATGCACTGTACATGTGAATACAGGCATTTACATAGACATACTGTATTTGTGCAAAATGTAAATTATGGGATATTTGAATTCCACAATATACTTCTACTGCAAAGTATTGTATTATGTTCACATACTGTAAACGGTATACTTTTTCCACATAAGAAATGTCCTTTAAACCTATATGGGCTGAGCATCTGTTGCAAGACACTTTACTAAACAAACAAATCAGTCAATCAACATACAATGTTTTCTTTTCCCATTCTAGGGGAACAAAGGAGGTGTGGCGGTGCGCTTTGTGTTCCACAACACCAGCTTCTGTTTTGTCAACTCCCACCTGGCGGCCCACGTGGAGGACTTTGAGAGGAGGAACCAGGACTACAAAGACATCTGTGCCCGCATGAGCTTCCACCTGCTAGACCACCCTCCCCTCACCATCGTCAAACACGAGTCAGTCCCTCTCCAAGACCCATACTGTAGAGTCATAGGCATTGATCCAATGCCCTAACTAGCATACCACTTAGTGTGAAGCATTGGGCAATGCATTGGGCATGTATTCTCAATAATAGTATTTCAGGATCGAATGAGCTTACAATAATCGTCATTGCTATAATACATGTAATTATTTGAAATAGTACATACTTAGTGCTGTGGTGGTTGTGTTATTGAATCCCCAATAAACAATTCTCAGGTAATAGTAATGTAATTCAACATCATTTCAAAGTAAGTAGTGTACTGTAAAATAGTGTAACCATGTCACTGATTTTCTTTCGTAGAGTGTTAGGTTATGTGTAAACTTATGGTATTACTGTAAGACTTTACATGCTGTTGTGTTACAATACATAACTCTTCATCCATTCTGTGGTCCAGTGTAGTGATCTGGGTAGGAGATCTGAACTACCGGTTGTTTGTGTACGATGCAGCCGAGGTCAAACAGCTCATCTCACACAACGAACTAAGGAAGCTGCAGGTGAATGACCAGGTGAGAATACACACACGCACACACACACACACACACACACACACAATGGGATTTTACAACTTGTTTATGCAAACACATTAAAGTTTATGGTTCAGCGCTGTCATAAATCAGTAACATTTTATAAAACAATACTGCACAAAAATCATGTTGTCATGTAAAGTTCTGCACTGTGGCAAATCAGTTACAAAAAAAAACAGCAACCACAACAAAAAGAGTGACACTAAATAAACATATTTTATTCAATGGAGTTCTGCATTCTGCAATAACTTTGGTGGAATCCCTCCTTGTTCCCTTCTCCCTCTGGTTGTTTATGAGGGTTATAAATACAGGAGTTCCTCTGTCTGTCTCTGAATAACCTTTATTGTCGGTGTATTTTCCCTCCTTCCTCTGTGTGAAGCTGAATATCCAGAGGCAGACCAGGCGAGCCTTCACAGACTTCATTGAGGGAGAGATCAATTTCATGCCCACATATAAGTATGACGCCAAGACGGACCGTTGGGACTCTAGGTAAATTATCACTGATTCTAATTCCTTTCCCTCCAAGCACATGCTTACAGTATGTAATACCCAGAGAGTTTGGTATTTTGAGGTGGAAACTATCACTCCCCCACCCAACAGAGTGCAAAGGAAATACCCTGTGTAGGATAGTCCTCATATTATGCCATAGCACCTTGATTATTCATGTTTAACTACCTAGTAAGATCAAACATGAAAAGCCACTATTCCAAACATTCTGTCCCAGTAACGAAAGGAGTCCTTACGCAAATATAGACAGCTGTTTTGAGGTAATGTTGATCCAGTGTTGAATAGGCATGGTAGGCACCGCTAACTAGCTTTGTTCCCCTCCTGCCTAAAATAATTTGAAGAGACCCAGGAGGTTGCTTTGGGTGCCTTCGTGGCTTATCTGGAAAACAATCATAGGTATCTAGGGAGACACTGGGTTGTGGCATGCAACTGAAAATTCAACGGAAAAAACGAAAATGACTTCCATATTGTACTAGTCCACGTTGTCATCACTGTTTCAATCTGCTATCTTTCATTTGGTGCCAAATGAACACGACCCTTGTGTGAGGTTAGCTGACATTGTGTCTCTAACCACTGTCTCTCTGTCTGGGGTTCTCCTTCAGTGGGAAGTGTCGTGTCCCGGCGTGGTGCGACCGGATCCTGTGGAGGGGTAGTAACGTGAAGCAGCTCCACTACAGGAGCCACATGGAACTGAAGACCAGCGACCACAAGCCCGTCAGCTCCCTCTTCAGCGTAGGGGTAAGGATCATGGAGCCACCTACTCACTACATTGTCTGTCAGCATCTGAAAATCGCATCTGACTGATTGAGGTCGAGGCAGTCAAGGGAGACCTGACATTCACAATAAACAAATATGTCTGCTAAGCCAAAGGAGTCCATTAAGTAAAATAGACATAAAAACTTTTAGCATACTGTACAGCTCATTGAGAATCATAATATAAATACATCTAATGTGTTTATTCTCGAATAGCATGCTTGATTATGCTATATTGAATGAATCGGTGTTGGATGGATAAATTCATCTGTGTGTGTGTAACAGGTGAAGGTGGTGAACGAGGCGCGCTACAAGAAGGTGTTTGAGGAGATTGTGCGCATGATGGACAGGATGGAGAACGAATTCCTCCCGTCTCTGACACTGACCCAGAGAGAGGTGAGTAGACGGAACGCACACATACAGAGCCATGACTTTCATCGTATTGATTTCCTGTCCAGCATGTCCTCCCCACTGATATGTTGAAACGGATCAATAAGTCACAGTCTTTGTCAGGAAGCAAGGTACATGGTCGTTTTGATGCCAAGACAGCCAGTATTGAATCAGGGACTTGTGACAGTGATTTAAATTCGGACAAAAAATTGCCTAAGAAAATCAATATAAGCCTGCCAATATGCTTGAGTTACTTTGCACGGGTAGAATGGTGTGGTCATCTATTTGTATTTTAAACAATCTACTTTGCATAGATCAAACAAATATTATTGCACTCTGGCTTACTGTAACAGAATGTATGTGTGTCTGTCCTCCTCTCAACATCTCTCTCTTTCTCTCCCCCCTCTCTTTCTCTCTCCCTCTTCTCCCAAAGTTTACCTTTAAGGATGTCAAGTTCCGCCAGCTTCAGCGGGAGCGTTTTGTGATCTCCAACGACGGGCAGGTCCCCTGTCACTTTGCCTTCATCCCCAAGCTCAACGACTCGCAGTACTGCAAGAATTGGCTCCACGCCGAGCCCAGCGAAGGTTTCCTAGAGCCCAGTGAGTCCCATTCACTTTCAGCCATGTCACCTATCTTCTACAGTCAGTCACAGGCCCTGCCTGGTGGGATACTTTCATAATGCATCCTTCGCTCCTTCCTTGGTGGGATTTCACTGATCTGAGGATCTAAGGATTCACTGGTCGATCAGTTGAATGATCTCCTGGAGGAGGGAGAAGGAAGGCCAGTCCAGAAGCAACCCCTAGCCCCTACTCCTTAATCACGTTTTTGATACGTATACAATAAGCAATATGTTGAAAGTCCTACCAAGCCTGTCCGAGGGCATGGAGCTGCTACCATATTATTTATAGGCCTACCTATCAAATCCTTTACTTTAAGATTTACTTAGGGGTTGTTTCGCAACTGGACCGAAGAATGCATTTGTATAGCATCTATACTCTGTCATAACCCATTGTGTGCATGTAGTGGCGTACTCCTGAGTGGCGTACTCCTGAGTGGCGCAGTGGTCTAAGGCACTGCATCGCAGTGCTAACTGTGCCACTAGAGATCCTGGTTCGAATCCAGGCTCTGTCGCCGCCGGCCGCGACTGGGAGACTCATGGGCGGCGCACAATTGGCCCAGCGTCGTCCAGGGTAGGGGAGGGAATGGCCGGCAGGGATGTAGCTCAGTTGATAGAGCATGGCGTTTGCAACGCCAGGGTTGTGGGTTCGATTCCCACGGGGGGCCAGTATAAAAAAAACATGTATTCACTAACTGTAAGTCGCTCTGGATAAGAGCGTCTGCTAAATGACTAAAATGTCAAATGTAAAAAAAAATGTATATTTTGTTCCCAGTGCTATCGTTCATCAGTTATCATACCACCAGGGCTTTGTTCCTGAGGCACCAAAACGAAAGAAAACAGACTGAAACAAGGATTTGGCCTACCCGGATTTGTTCAATAAGAAAAGCCCATGTCCACTTTCCATTGCAAAATGTTTTCCATCCCATACCCTAATGAACACTTCCCCTCTCTGTCTCTCCCCACCAGACGAAATTTTAGAGATCTTCCTGGATGTGTATGTGAGCAAGGACTCGGTGACGCTGCTCAACTCAGGAGAGGATGCCATCGAGGACATCCTGGTGCTGCACCTGGACCGAGGCAAGGATTACTTCATCACCATCTCAGGCAACTACCTGCCCAGCTGCTTCGGTACCTCACTGGAGACCCTGTGCCGCATGAAGAAGCCCATCCGGGAGATCCCCATCACCAAGCTCATCGACCTGGTGAGTGGGACTAGTTAACATGAAGTTACTGTAGCAACCAGGAAGGAATACTTTCGAAGTAGGTTAGGAGTGATGTATATATTGTTACGTATTGAAGAGCTGTTTAAATATAGTATTCATTCCAGGATTAGGTGAACTATCAATGCAAGTAAATAAAAATAAAATAAAACAATTTCTACTTTTATTGGTCACATGCCACATATTTAGCAGATGTTATTGTGGGTGTAGCGAAATGCTTGTGTTCCTAGCTCCAACAGTGCAGTAGTATCTAACAATTCACAACAATACACACAAATCTAAAAGTAAAATAATATAATTAAGAAATATATAAATATTAGGACGAGCGATGTCGGAGTGGCATTGGCTAAAATACAGTAGAATATAATACAGTATATACATATGAAATGAGTATAGCAGTATGTAAACATTATTAAAGTGACTAGTGTTCCATTATTAAAGTGACCAGTGATTCCATGTCTATGTACATAGGGCAGCAGCCTCTAAGGTGCTGGGTTGAGTAACTGGGTGGTAGCCGGCTAGTGATGGCTATTTAACAGTCTGATGGCCTTGAGATAGAAGCTGTTTTTCAGTCTCTGGGTCCCAGCTTTGATGCACATGTACTGACCTCGCCTTCTGGATGATAGCGGGGTGAACAGGTCGTGGCTCGGGTGGTTGATGTCCGTGATGATCTTTTTGGCCTTCCTGTGACACCGGGTGCTGTAGGTATCCTGGAGGGCAGGCAGTGTGCTCCGGTGATGCGTTGGGCAGACCGCACCACCCTCTGGAGAGCCCTGCGGTTGTGGGCGGTGCAGTTGCCGTAACAGGCGGTGAAACAGCCCGACAGGATGCTCTCAATTGTGCATCTGTAAGAGTTTGTGAGGCTCTTAGGGGCCAAGCTGAATTTCTTCAGCCTCCTGAGGTTGAAGAGGCGCTGTTGCGCCTTCTTCACCACACTGTCTGTGTGGGTGGACCATTTCAGATGGTCAGTGATGTGTACACCGAGGATCTTGAAGCTTTTATACAGTACTTCTTCAGTACTGTATAATATACAGTACTTCTTCAGTCATTGAAGGCACTGAAGGCAGCAATGGCAGGTAGTTGTTTTTCTCCATGACACTTTTGGCTTGAGAGTCCGCTTAACTTGGTTTCCCTAACCCTAAACCCTCTAAACGGGTAAGAAATGAAAAGCAGCCAACACTGCAGCAGGCCTCAAAGATTGGTGTTGAAGAGCACATAGATTTGCTCCTTGTTTGTTTTTGAAAAGCCTGTTCAGAAAATGATACCTGGCAGGGCCACGTGACGGCCTGTTTGTCCACTCCTTCAAGGGTTTGTAAGAATCTCCACAGTCTGTTTTTAGAGGGCAGCGAGAATGTTTCAACCTGTGCCATTGTTTAGAATCTCTAAGGGAATAAGGAAGTGGAACATGGTGTGTACAAATGTCAGAAGGGCTTTCCTGAAATGCTAGGAGCATTGACTAAGTCTCGGCTAGTCATATATACCCTGGTCTACTTTACAGTACAGATAGAAATGCATAGACAGGCTATCTCTGTATTGCTATTTTATATTGTCTATCTATATCCTCCTTGGCCCCTAGTGTTAGATTAGTATGCTATTGCATTGCAAATGATCTCTTGCTTCCACTGTTACTTTTCTACTGTCATTCTTTACAGGGGTACTTTTGGGTGGAATTATTCATTTTTTAAAGGTGCAATCTGTAACTTCTTAGACCCCTGTAATGCTCACACAAAAAAACACACACAAAACAAAACTCAATTTAAGCCATTCAGTGCTCAATACATTCTCAAAGACCCTCTCTCCCAATCCTGCCGGCCCGGGACAATACTTTTTACAAACCAGAAAGTAACCTACAGATTGCACCTTTTTAAAACAGCATGTCATTATCTTACTTCCTTACTCATCTGTGGTTCCGCTTGATCTCCTATCTACAGTATCTTCTCTGTTCTCTGTTCTATTTTTCTCCATCCTCATCATCGCCTTGATCATTCCTTTCCAACTCTTCACTGCTGTGCTGGGTGATGCTGGGTGCTCAGGGAGAGGACAGCTACATGGAAAAGGTAAAGTCAACATGGTGTGTCCATTTATATAAATCTATAATGATTAGAATCCTTCTTTCTATGGCGTCCCACTCTCTACTGCTCACTGTAAGGCTAGTCTGTTGCCCCGCTGTTGGTCAGCGAAATAGGCAACCCAGGTTCTAGTCAAGTAATGTTGCTTTCTAGATTTGACATAAAAACACCTCAAATGAACCAAATATACAGTACCTCATGTTCTGAATTAGGGAAGCACATTGGTTCAGACAAGACCATGATCAAATATTCTGTTTTGGGATCCAATACTATAGTAACTGAAGTCTTCATTTACTGCAGCTCTAGACCCAACGGTTGCATGTCCATCCGTGCCATAGCAGTACTAGCTGTTAGTGCTGAGCGATTATCCAGGCTCTGTCGTAGCCGGCCGTGACCGGGAGACCCATGGGGCGGCGCTACAATTGGCCCAGCGTCGTCCAGGGTAGGGGAGGGAATGGCCGGCAGGGATGTAGCTCAGTTGGTAGAGCATGGCGTTTGCAACGCCAGGGTTGTGGGTTCGATTCCCACGGGGGGCCAGTATGAAAAAAATAAAAATAAAAATGTATGCACTCACTAACTGTAAGTCGCTCTGGATAAGAGCGTCTGCTAAATGACTAAAATGTAAATGTAACTGAAATGTGTTATTTTTCAATTTTTAAACAACAAATTGACTGATTTTTTTGTTGCTGTGAGTGCAATGCGCAGGTTCTCTAGAGATAAATCAGATCATGCCCGAGCTGTGCGATGTAGTAGTTTCCAACAGGCCAATATTCTACATAGTTTAGCACAGAAAACATGGTAATTAACTACAATGACCATATTGAATTGTGTGCCTACTTGTCCGGTCTGTGTGGTGCTGACACAGAGGTAGATCGAAGAGACAGAAGAACGCGGGATACAGAACAGCTGCTTCGTGAGTTATCCCTACCTGAAAATACATGA
The DNA here is from genome assembly GCF_020615455.1 of Coregonus clupeaformis. Lineage (NCBI taxonomy): Eukaryota > Metazoa > Chordata > Actinopteri > Salmoniformes > Salmonidae > Coregonus > Coregonus clupeaformis. The sequence goes on from NC_059193.1 coordinate 40,197,519, forward strand.
CCTAAGTGACTAATAGTTGGTTTTCAGAAGTCCTAAGATTACGCCTTATTTCTTTTGAAGAACTACTAACCTCTCTATAGAGATGATGAAAAATAAAGCCATCAAATAGGCCTAAAACAAATGTAATATACACAACTGAAATATTTGATTAAAGTAAAGTAATGTTAATAAGTGATAAGCGCTACTATTATGGGACTTTTATTCTCTGTTACAGCAGTCAACCCACATAATGCGTATTGCATTTAATGTCTATACAAATAATTGAACCCCCCCCCCTCAAAAAAAGTTAAGCTGTACTAGTCCTCAATCTGAGATATTGGTGGCCCACATAAGACCGTCATGAAATGTGCGTGAGTGCATATTATATGCTTTATATTTCAAATTGTGAAGGCAATGGTTGAGATTGATAACCCTAAGGCAGTGATAGACCAGAGAGTAGGGCTGGGTGATATGGCCTAAAAATCATATCTCGATTTTTTTCAAACTTCCACAATATACACCTCGGTAAAAAACAAGGTTTTCTCTAAATAAGCTTTGTTGTACAATTAAAGGTCAAATACACTGCATTGCAAACAGTCAGCAATAATCTAATGAATTCAGGGCGTGTGAAATTAGGCTTAAAGCCCCACTAATAATGTAATTATTTTATCAAAATAGTTTTACCTACCTTTTTGCAAAAATCACTGATTTGGCTTTCAAGTCTGTCTATGAAAATGCCCTTTTTGTTACAAATTTAACCAGAACCATGCATAATGCACATTCCCTAATAATGACTAACTTCTTTTTAACAGGCATTATAGAAAATTAACACAGGTATCATCAACAATCTCTCAAGCACAAGCCCACGTGCTAGTGAGTAGCCAGCTAATGTTTCTATTTAAAGTTTAGCCAACTTGGATCTATTTGCTAGCTAACACTGCAGAACAGTTGAATTGTTATGAACACACCCTTCTGTCCGTCTCCAACTGTTTGAACAGAACGCAAGCCTGTCCATGTTGTTCAGATGTTGAAATCATGTGGGCTACCGTATTTCTCAGAATAATAAAGAGTGGCCAATTCCTGATATAACTGTATTTTATGCTTATTGCACATTTATAAAACACAGACTAGACAGCTAGTATAACAGTCTTTGGCTAAAATGCTGCTAGTGGTACGTGGTATCGCAATGCCGCTCGCTATAAACTGCATTATTTTTCCAGAATCAATGTTCATTGATACTCCTGTTTTAGTAGTGTCTGCTCGCAATTTGAGTCGTTGAGACATATAAAGGATATTGTTAGACAGGTTAATTTCTCCTCTATTGCAGTAAAATGTCTCAATGTGTTTGGGTGTCCATATGACTGATTATATTGGACCAAACCTCAAATGCAAATAGAGAGGAAGAAGTGATCTCTCAACTTTGTTGGTGTGAGTTTCAGGGGATTGTGTGTGTCTGTGTGTGTGTCTGTGTGTGTGTGTGTGTGTGTGTGTGTGAACAGAGGAAGAGGCGAAGCGAGAGGTTTCGCTCTTGTTAAAATCTGTCCAAAATAAGGCCAATGCGTTTCTATGGGCTTATTTTGGACATAAGCTTGTCGCATGCCTTCTCGCATTTGGGACAACGACTCTTATTGTTAGGGCGGAGACATGAGCATCTTGTCATTATATTCAGATCTCTGGTGTAAATGGGAAGATGCACAGAGCACAGAAGGAGCGAAGGAGACAAGACCAAAAAGACAACATGAGAACAAGTGGACATAAACGCTCATAAAAATGAAAATATGAAAAACGTGATTCTTGTGGTACAGGCATTTGGAATATCGCGCAAAAACATACATTTTGATTTGATATATCGCCCAGCCCTAACAGAGAGGAGCCTGGTTTCCACACGTGCGCCTGCTCGCGTGCGTGTGCGATCATAGAAGTGACACCACGTGTACTAGACTTCAAGCACGTCTCCACAGCAGTACACACGCATCACAACTGTCCCTCCACACACACACACACACACACACACACACATACACACATACAGTCCTTCTACCGCACACCCAAGCTCATTTCACAGCAGGTCACTCTACAGTGAACAGGCCTTCACACACATGATTAAGGCTAATGAGAGTTTAGGGAGAAGCAGAGGGGACCTGTGCTCAGTTAAGCAGCATCTGCTTCACTCATATAAAGCCTGATGTTAATCCCATCTTCACCTTCCATATCTGAGCAGCTCACCGGCCAGTGAAACTGAATCGCTGCACGGCTAAACCCACTACAGATGGCACCATAAATAGGAAACAACATAACGTTTTTTAATAGGGCGTTGGGCCACCAGAACAACTTCAATGCGCCTTGGCATATATTATACAAGTGTTTGGAACTATATTGGAGGGATGCAACACCATTATTCTACAATAAATTCCATCATTTGTTTTTTTGTTAAACACTGTCTCAGTCGCCACTCCAGAATCTCCCATAAGGATTCAATTGGGTTGAGATTTGTCAGCCAATCAGCATTCAGGGCTCGAACCACCCAGTTTATAAAGTACAGTAATGCCGAGACAAGTCAAAAAAACAAAAAGACAAGTCACACAGAGGCGGAATAAATTCAACGACACATTTGTTTGTTTAATTACAAAACTGGAGAGCAACATCTGTCCGGTGAAGTCCACAAAGCAAATATTACATGTAACAAACAGTTGCTGGACCATGCTGTAGGTCATGTAAGTTAATGTTTTCTACAGTTTACTAAACAACTACTGATTTAGAACCACAGAGTTACCACAAGTCAGCAGAAAGACAACAGGAGCACTGCCTCCACTATTCCAGCACCATTTCAACTTAAACATTTAAACATCATCAAATCAACAAGGCTATATATGCTTAGTTTAATATACTGAAAACAAACTTAAAGACACCAAAAACAATTTTGTTCAATGTTGCTAAATATGATGTGGCTGTCCATGGTACTGATTTCTGTGTGTGTGTGCTCAAGTAAAACATTTTTTGGACTCACCCTACTTGCAGACTAGTTGAACGCCAATGCCATCCTCTCTTCATGTTGGCAAAATGTTTTAGTTTTTGTTGTCATAGGCTAGCAAGCATGTTAGCTAGGTAGCCTAACTTCCTCGCATGGGCAACAATGAACCAGCTAAGTTAGCTAGCTAGTTAACGTGGTATGCTGGGCCAGCAGCATACCACCCTGCATACCACTGCTGGCTTGCGTCTAAAGCTAAGCAGTGTTGGTCCTGGTCGGTCACTGGATGGGAGACCAGATGCTGCTGGAAGTGGTGTTGGAGGGCCAGTAGGAGGCACTCTTTCCTCTGGTCTAAAAAAAAAAGATCCCAATGCCCCAGGGCTGTGATTGGGGACATTGCCCTGTGTAGGGTGCCATCTTTCGGATGGGACTTTAAACGGGTGTCCTGACTCTGTGGTCACTAAAGATCCCATGGCACTTATCGTAAGAGTAGGGGTGTAAACCCTGGTGTCCTGGCTAAAATCTGGTTCTCATACCATCATGGCCACCTAATCATCCCCAGCTTCCAATTGGCTCATTCACCCCCCCTCCTCTCCCCTGTAACTATTCCCCAGGTCATTGCTGTAAATGAGAATGTGTTCTCAGTCAACTTACCTGGTAAAATAAGGGTAAAACATAAAGTGAGCCTACTAGGTTACATATTGAACTTCCATCGTCTCAGGCCAGTGGCACAATATATTAATTTATGGTTAGTTCAGAATCGCTGTCATAATCATTGGCCTGTACAGAGAATTAAGTCAAAACCACAAATCCAAATCCCCATCTCCATCCATGGCATGGGTCAATTTTAGCAAGCTAGCTACTGCAGCACAACAACACAAGCCGACCAGAAACAGACACGTTTTTTCTGACTGACGTTTTGCTTTGGATGTGATTTGATTTGTGTGAAGCCAAATACAAACTGGCCTCCCTTGGGGAGCGTTTTGCAGCACCAGGACAACGCACAGTTGAGCTCAGCTCAACGCTGATTGGCTAATTATTTTATACCTTTTTTAATCAAGGGAGGCCAAATGCTTGCTGGCATCAATCAATCAAATGCTACGGTAGCAACATGTCATCCTCTTTTGGTCCAGACAGCATCAGATACATGGGCTACACGTACTGAGACAGAGGGGCGCTGTTTCCCTCGCTCGGTGAGATTCAGCCACTTGCGAATAGAAGGGAAATTATGAAAACACAGAGACAAAAAATACATTATTAAAGATAACATTTTATCTATACAAATTAAAGATAACATTTAAATGATGTGCATGTCATCCGCTTTCCCAGGCCAGTATTCTTTTTATTTAGGCCAGTAGCTTTCAGTTGCCACTGACCTGGTGTGCCACTGGCAAATTCACCTGAATGTCGAATGTCGAGCACTGGAATGGCATGCTAATTTAAAGTATGGCCTGTCATTATAGCCTGGCTCTGTATGGAATGTAGGTACATTATGGGACACAGGTCAGGTAAAAAATTGGTGCGACCAAATCATGTGCTGGTGCCATCAACTGAAACAGTTGGTAGCACCAGTGCCACCAGTGGAAAAAGCCCTTCCCCCCCCAAATCAACATCCAGGGCCTGATGTATTTGAGTTCTGTAAAAGCCTTTATTTCTGTTCACCTAACCAAAGCCTAGGCTACATCTTTCGTAGAAGCTGCACTCCTATAAGTTTAAGGAACAGTAGCACTTTGAGAGGCTCTCTAGCTCTTGATATTGTATATGTCTCTGCAGGCTATCACTGTGTCCCATTCCAGTCCTGTGTGTGTGTGACCCCCATTGCCAGTGGCTATTTTTGGCCCCACTCCCTTAGAACCATTTGCAGCTAGACACAAAACAATGTGATCCGCTCCAAGTAAAATGGCTCTCCTGCAAGCCGAACCGACATCTAACCGTTGTGATAATCCACTCTAATATGTTCCCTATATCTATAATGACAGGCAATGTGCCATATGGAATCATCTTAGGAATGGAATCAACATTTTGATAAACGAGATACCTTTAAATTGTCTTATGTAATGGCACAGGATGAATCTAATCAAATCCTCCCTAGGGAATTAAGCAGTACATAAGTTTATGAATCGACCAGGTAAAGCTGGTTTCAGTCACATTACTAACATAGAGACTTTATGTGTCAGAATCCGGCATACTTATGCTCTGACAAAGGTATTTTTTGACTGAAAGTTGCACTGAAATGCAGACTATTTTCTTCAGTATACTGTGGTTGTGTGTGTTGTGTCAGTATAGTATCTATGTTTCTAACATGTTGTGTTGTTCTCTCAGTATAGTATCTATGTTTCTGGCATGTTGTGGTGTTCTCTCAGTATAGTATCTATGTTTCTGGCATGTTGTGGTGTTCTCTCAGTATAGTATCTATGTTTCTAACATCTTGTGGTGTTCTCTCAGTATAGTATCTATGTTTCTAACATCTTGTGGCGTTCTCTCAGTATAGTATCTATGCTTCTAACATCTTGTGGTGTTCTCTCAGTATAGTGTCTGTTTCTGACATCTTGTGGTGTTCTCTCAGTATAGTATCTATGTTTCTAACATGTTGTGGTGTTCTCAGTATAGTATATATCTTTCTAACATCTTGTGGCGTTCTCTCAGTATAGTATATATCTTTCTAACATCTTGTGGCGTTCTCTCAGTATAGTATCTATGTTTGTAACATCTTGTGGCGTTCTCTCAGTATAGTATCTATGTTTCTGACATCTTGTGGTTGTGTGTGTTACTTCAGGAGAAGTCCAAGGTGAGCTTCCTGATGGTGGACAGTGCTGGCACGGAGGACAAGCCCTTAAGGATCCCCAAGGAGGTGTGGCTGCTGGTGAACCACCTCTTTACCAAGTCCTGCCAGCAGGTGAGAGGATAGTTAGGGGGAAATGTTCAAAGCGCTATTCTCAAATGTTGTTGCAATGAACTTGGATATTCCTCACAGAGGGGTGACCTTGGTTAGCCTGGAATCCAAACGGAATATCGCTCCATTTCACTATTGTGTCACTTCACTGATTCTGTTTGGACGGAGCGAAGCGGCGCAAAATTCTGTTTGTATTCCAGGCTACCCCTTCTAGGCACTATTCTAGACATAGTGTCTCAGCCTCTAAATTGTATTCTACCCTACCCTTATTCCACGGAAAAACAAAATGACTGTAAACTCCTTACCATTATTCCAGGAGGACCTGTTCCAGACACCGGGCCTGCAGGAGGAGCTGCAGAGTATCATCGACTGCCTGGACACCAGCATTCCTGACTCCATCCGTATCCTTGCTCATATGTCCCAAGTCATTCCAACCCCACTGGCCCAGATCCACTAGTAGGCCCAGCCCTGTAACAGGAGACTGTGACTGAGATGCCACACAGCTATATGGGTCACTGTGATAAAGCGGCTGCAATGCACAGACTGCTGCCAAGGCGCATGTGGTGGTAGTATAAAGGTATGCTACATTCACGAGATACGCTACATAGATTTGCCGTGTGGATGAAGTATGATTTGTGTGGTAGTTGGGTTTTATGGTGTGCAATTCTCCCCTATCATCAGTGTTCCTGTCCGTACACACACACACACACACACACACACACACACACACTCCTGAACACACACACACACACACACACACACACAACCAGTGTGTTTGAGAGGATCAGTTTGAGCAAGGATAGGCGCAAGATTGCTAATCTTCATCACAAAATGGGTAGCTATTTCGAATTCAAGTTGATTTGGAAATCAGTGATTCTGCGCAGTATGACAGCAATGTAGTCAAGTTCAAACACCCACCCTCGGCCACAAATCTGTGTGTTATTCCCTGAATGTCTGTGTGTCAGCTGGTTGTAACCACTCGGTGGCCGAGGCCCTGTTGATATTTCTGGAAGCTCTACCTGAGCCAGTGGTGTGTTACGAGCTCTACCAGCGCAGCCTGGACTGTTCCCACGACAGCCGCCTCTGCAAACAGGTGCAGTGAATACATATTTCCACATAAAAATGTATGTATGTGAGACCATATGAATATGGAAAAATGTATACGAGTAGGAGTCATTGACTTCTATTGACTCGTTAAAAGCTCATATGTATAGTCATTGCATACCATAAGACATAGTTTGCCATCTAGGCTCTGGAAGGTTCTGGTTGGGGTTCCCATTTGTCTTTTCTCTGGTCTGTTTTGTCAGTTGATCTCCCAGCTGCCCCGGGCTCACCGCAACGTGTTCCGCTACCTGATGGCCTTCCTCAAGGAGCTGCTGAAATACGGCCACAACAACAACCTCACTGCCAGCCTCATAGGTCAGTTCCCCATGGCCACGTTCTCTCTGCTTTCCGAGTTCACTAGGGTTCACTGTAGGAAAACGTTTGGCAACGGAATGCAAATATCAGTGTTCTTATTGGACATGTTCAGGTAGAGTAGTTTGTCCCCGCTTCACTCCATTTCAAAATGGATCCTCCCTACTGAACACAACCCAAATCTAGGGTCAATACCCCTTCAATTCAATCAATTCAGGAAATGAAATTCCCAAGTTTAGAATTGGAAAAACTGATATTATTTTCAGGAACTGGAATTCACTGAATCCTGACTGAATTGAAAGGAAACTGATCTAAACTCCTGTTTCTAACATCTTCCTCTACCTCTCTCTCTCCTCCACTGTGCCCCATGCCAGCTTCCCTCTTTGCCAGCCTGCTCATCCGGCCCCCACCCAACATGGTGGGCCGACAGACCCCGCAGGACCGACAGAGAGCCATCGTCTTCATCCTGGGCTTCCTCATGGGAGGGGACGACGAGTGAGGGGTCAGGGGTTAAGGGTCAGGGATTAGGGGTCAGACAGCCTCCAGGCTGGACCTTTTGATAACTGATATAAGAATGGAGTTTTAGTGCACACAAGGCATATGTGTGTGTGTGTAGGGGACCATGGTGTGACACCCCTGACGCCCCCTGTGTTGGATCCTGTTGTGGGAGAACGAATAGTGCAATTATATGGGACCCTCTCTTTTATCACAGGCTCTTATCAAGGCCCCAGCCCCCAGCCTTTGTAGTGCTGTGCTTCAGTCACTCACAACCATCACTATTGACCAAGTCTCATAGTTTTCACCTCTGCTCATAGTGTAGCTGCAGGACCAGGAGTTTAGGTGTTGGTAGCTTGGAGTGACCGTGAACAGTGAACTGACTGATGCCTCTCTGCACTTTTTACTGTACCAGAAGACCTGTATCCCCTGTCTATGGACCCCCCCACAGGCAACCCCCAAGACCCCCATGCCTCATATAACAAGTTTCATGCCAAAACGACTCCCTATACCTGATTTGAATCTGAACTCTGAATGAATATACAATATGTATGTAATGTATGTATGAATGCACCAATAGATACTAAGATAATGATGATCCATTAGTCCATGATACTAAAGATAGACCACATAGGTGGTCATCCAGAAGATTTGGATTGCAGCTACCCGATGGATACTACTCTCGGGGTGAACTATTCAAACCATCAGTAGACAGTGATATTGGGCGCAAAAGACTTCTAGTGAACACAGAGAGACTGAATGAATCCTTGCTCGTCGGAAATTCCGATAAAGGAAGATTTACGTTCTTCTTACAAGATAGCGATGACTATCGGGAGAAGTCCCATCTGGGTTCTGTGATACATATTGGGAGATGTGTTACAGTGGGCTGTAGTTTAAACTAATGTTATTTATTCTATATATGTTTTCCTTACATGACTTTTGCACCATCTTTATAGTTTATTTCAACTTCATCATTATTTTAAGAGACCGCATTTTGCATATTGTTTAACTGGTTGTTCAAACCCACTTTTTGCTTCTGCTTTTCTGAAACAAGTATTGTTCAATATCAGTGAGATTACATTGCAACTCTGAACCCAAGTCACACTAACTTCACAATTGAGTGATCAGTCATCACGCCTGCATTTATTTGCTGTTTTATGGGCCAGTTTCTCAGACCCAGATTAAATGTATCGGAGATGAACATTCTCTATTGAGCATGCTTTTTTAGTTAAAGAGAAGGCTTTTAATCGGAGTCCCGGAAACCAGCCTTACAGAACATCAGAAAGAAAACGCCTCTACGGTCTCGATGTCGTAACTGTTGTAAATAGTCCTCCTCCTGTCGCAATTATCCTGGATGTTTGACTGCTGTCAACTCTTACTATGGTGGCGCAAACTATGTGTTCTTGTGTTTTCAATATGTATGTGCTGTATGTTTGTCATGCAGGTGGTACTGTCGTTTTTAATGTCTGCCATGTCCTCATTTTTTATATAATTTTTCCTCGCTTCAGCCTCGCTCTCTGCCTTCATGCCGGTTAGAGCTTCATTGTTTTGGGCTTGCGACCGGGAGACCCATGGGGCTGCGCACAATTGGCCCAGCGTTGTCCAGGGTAGGGGAGGGAATGGCCGGCAGGGATATAGCTCAGTTGGTAGAGCATGGTGTTTGCAACGCCAGGGTTGTGGGTTCGATTCCCACGGGGGGCCAGTATGAAAAATAAAAATAAAAATAATGTATGCACTAACTGTAAGTCGCTCTGGATAAGAGCGTCTGCTAAATGACTAAAATGTAATGTAAAATGTGTGCTCATGCAAGGGTCTTTTTTTTGTCACTTTGTCTCCCTCAGTATATTCTGACAATATAATGTCCTGTTTTGCTGTCTGTGTGTCTAAAATGGCAGCCTATTCTCTTTTATAGTGCACCACTTTTGACCAGAGCTCTGATCAAAAGCAGTGCACTATATAGGGTGCCATTTTGGACACACTCTAATCATTTTTTCAGTGACTAAGCATGTTTTACAGTGCAGGTTGAACAGGATTTAGTTGTTCATTACACTCGTCTGAGACAAAACTGGTTTTCCAGACACATTTTTTCCGAACGCTGTCGTGGAACGTGTTATGGTTATGAAATGGGGAACTCCAATGCTGTGCAATTTCAACAGTGTTTCCTCCCTGTGTTTTCGACCCTGTCTAGTAATAACATGTCAAAACGTCTCCTAGCCGGCACTTTACAGGCTGGTTATGTGACACGGTTGGTCTATGACACTCATTTCCACTTTCCATTGGAACAGTTGCCCTGGCGTATGTCTCCAGTCAACTAATCTAGCCAGAAAAGCCTGTTACTTAGTCAACAGACACTTAAAGACTAGCCTGCTTCCATACACTGTATGTGGCGTAGCCAACCCCTCTATTGTTGTCATTCCATGCGATGGTATGACATTGAATATTGATTTGCCTACAGCATACACAGTATAGAACCTGGCTACTACAGGTCCAGGCTAATAAATACGTTTCAAACAGTGTTTCAATGTGTTAAATAACATTATAGCTAACACACTGACAGTCTCGCCAGAAAAGCCTGTACTTTGTAATTTTGTTAACAGGCATTGCTGGACCATTGCTACACCAGAAAATCTGTTCAGAGATGGAAACTTTGTTTCAATATGTTACATAATCTTATAGCTAGAATGTCTGTTAATCAAAGCACTCACCGGTTTGTATGTCAGTGTCAGCTCTGTACATGAAAGGAGTTTGAGTGGAGTGGAGTGGGCCTTGTGTAAATGTCTGTGCCTCGCTGCAATCATCCCCTACAGTATATTTCTAAAATGGGCCAGGCATGTCTTTACCATTCCTCAGAGTTGTCATAGACTTGAGCGCTTTGTTTAGCTTTGCCAAACCATGACTGGCCCTGGATGGATTTGTCCTCCCTGTTGTCTCGGACACAAACCAAGGAGAAACAGGGAATCTGGTATGTTCATCTCATTCACAACACAACGCTTTTACATCAGAAATAAGGCCAACCCAAGCTGAAGAGATATTGTCGGAACTGAATAGTCATATTTGGGAGATCAATCCACACTCATGTTGCCTTATGTTTCTCTTCATCTGTCGCCTGTCTGCGCTATGCTCCTCTTCATGCCTCTGGTTTTGTAATGGTCTGTCTAGTAATAATGCTACATATGCAAAGGAAAACTTGCACAACTGTTTTCAATGTATATTTTGTGTGGTACTTTTAATTTATTTAACGGAAATAAAATAATGTACGAAAAACCTTTTTCCTACTATATACCCAATTGTTCACATGTGATACTCAAAGTAATCACAGTCCCGCTTGTTTGAGCACACAACCTTTTGGAAATTATTTTTATCCTGTAAGAAAACATTCAGATAAACAATATGGTGACATAGTTGCTATGGCCGACTTGTCTGCTCCATGTGAAATGGCCAGCTGATAGTGCTAGCCCCTATAGTTAGTCCAGTCAGCGTGCCGTGAGAGATCCATCACCTGGATGCAACATTCCCCTTCATCTCCACGTATAAAGTCCTCAAACTGGGCTCACTGTCATCCGTTTGCCTTTGTTAGTTACTGTAGCCCCAGCCTGCAGTCCCAGGTCCTGTCCCAGTACCAACCATGGCCATGCTGAGAGTGTCGTCCTACCGCCGGCAGTTTGAGGAGCAGTGGAGTCAGAGTGGACGGTCCAACGGAGGCTGTGGAGGGCAGTACCGCGCCTCAGCGGGCAAGGCCAGGTCAGTGTGTGGTTTCTTGGTAGCCCCCTCACCTCTACTTGGCTTAGAGGGCCTGGGTCCTGTTCAGTAGGGGGGAAAACATTTTGAAACTGAGTGAAATGTGGAGGTACTACCTAAACCTAAAGATTTTTGTTTTCTGTTGCAAAATGTTTTGCTACGGTAAGCCCTATCAAACATGACTCCGTATGCATATGGACCACAGGAGATGGGCTTTATGGAGAACACCATGTGCACTGAGGATGGTTTACTACAGTGTTTCACAAAAACATTTGTACCAGAGGCTGGCTAGCTAGTGTCCTCTCTTCTTGGACTGCTTAGATTAAAAGTAGAATGTGTCAGACAACTCTGAGGGACCAGGCAGCAACATCCCAGGGACCAGATGTTTGTTTCCTTTCACTCCTTAAGTATTTCTGAATGTTTCTTTAATTTAATCACAAGCAAATGTGTGGTTGCTTTGCATGGTTTTCATATGCAGTATCGAATGTCACCCAGTTGGCTATTGTGTGTTTAGTGTTAGTTCCGCCTTGTCTGTCCCAAGGGAAAAGTTTGAAGGGCGTTGACAAATACCTTTTGTACTTGCATCAGATAATGACATCATATTCCCCTCGGCTGTGTTAATTTACACAGACCTGATTTGGGAGGGCAAGCAATGCTATGCATTAAAAACCTTTTAGGGATTGCGATCTTTGATTTTCTGACACTGATACTTTTGTGAAATGTATTGTGCTAGTGTGTCTGTGTGTCTCTCCTGGGCTTTATACAAACTCAGGCCTCTCCTAAGCTGTCAGTTTCCCACAGGGGTGCGGCTGCTGAGGAGTGTACATGTGACCAGCTGGACTTTGTGGCTGCCAAGGCGCGCAATAAGGAGAGTCTGGTCCGATTTGCTAAAGACCGCAGCATCATTGCCGCCCTCAATGATCGCTTTGTCGCCCTCATCAACATGGTGAGCCCGGGATGATTTCAACCCTAGAAACATTATCCTAAGGTTCTAGAAGTGCTATAGAAACTTGACACTTAAGGGTCACAATAAACACAAACTTGAGCACTGTGCTCGATTGAGATTGACCAACAAACACAGTAGAACCAAAGGGATAGTCCCAGAAGTTCAAAGGTGTTTCTTATGTATTTGACCCAAGTCTATTCTGTACTCCTGAGTGGCGCAGTGGTCTAAGGCACTGCATCGCAGTGCTAACTGTGCCACTAGAGATCCTGGTTCGAATCCAGGCTCTGTCGCCGCCGGCCGCGACCGGGAGACTCATGGGCGGCACACAATTGGCCCAGCGTTGTCCAGGGTAGGGGAGGGAATGGCCGGCAGGGATGTAGCTCAGTTGATAGAGCATGGCATTTGCAACGCCAGGGTTGTGGGTTCGATTCCCACGGGGGGCCAGTATAAAAAAAATATGTATTCACTAACTGTAAGTCGCTCTGGATAAGAGCGTCTGCTAAATGACTAAAATGTAATGTAAATGTATTCTACACAGATGAATGCAGCCCAAAAATATTCTGGTAACCTTCCCCAAATTCACAAATTTTCCAGAAATCACATTTGGAATATTCCCACAATCAGGAGGGAAAATTACCAGAATTTTGCAACCCTTAACGTTCATGTACATTCCTATTCCATTGTACATGCTGTGTGCGCCTTCTAGGCACGCTGCTTTGAGGAGGACAATGAGTCTCTGGAGGCACAGATCTGTGAGCTGGAGGAGAGGATGGCCGGCCAACAGACCACCTCCACTGTCGTAGCTGTCCCTGAATATAGCCTGGACGCCGTGGTGGAGAGACTGCGCAAGGAGAGGGTACATATTAACAATACAGCAGAGTGGAGGCGTTCATGTCACACACATGCTAGGAGAAAAGGAACCTGTTGTCTAAAAGGTGGTTGGTTCCCATGACAGAGAAGTAGTGAGAATGTGTGTGCGAACGAATGTGTGTGTGTATGTATCAGTGTGAGCGTCTGTATGTACAGCCACTGTGTAGATCAGGGTTCTTCAATTCTGTTTTTTATTTCTACCTGGTAGTTAATTGCACTCGCCTGGTGTCCCAGGTCTGAATTAGCCCCTGATTAGAAGGAGAGGATGAAAAACAGAGGTGTTTCGGCCCTCCAGGACCGGAATTGAAGAACCCTGGTGTAGATGGATGGATAGCCATTGTCACAGACCATTACCTTTACTTACCAGTGCCAGACTGATAAGCCACTGTGTGTGTCCAGGACCAGAGCCTGTTTGATGTGGAGGAGCTGAGGAGAGAGCTGGAGTGTCTGCAGGAGCAGTATGAGGAGACCGTTCAGCAGAGGACCCTCATCCAACTGGAGCAGGAAGACGTTGGCCTGGTAATGACCTCACTTCCTGTGCTTCTGGTGGCCATTTTGGTGTTATTGTTTAGTAATTGTGTTGAATTGGTGTCTTCGTTGGTAATTTATTCTCTAACAATAAGTCGACTTTTCATGTGTGCTACTGTCAATATTGAACATCTATATAGACATAGATCTAACTTGTGGTAGCTTAACTTTTATACCCAATTTTCACCTGCAATGAAGTTTGATCATTCCTCAAAATGAAAGATTGCAAATAGGCAAGGAAGGGTGGAAAGAAGCATGAATTATCTAAATATTCAAAGAAGGCCAATATCTCTTTAGGAGCACTAATGAAAGTGTACTAATCTATAATAACCACTAGATGGCACTATTGCCATGTTTGCCAACACTTTCTCCTATTCAAAAAACCCAATTTCATAAGCTGTGTGGCTCAGCATAGCCCTGCTGCTCCTCTGTATCTCTACCCACAGGGTGTAGATTAATTATCAGTCCTACAGTCTGGGCCGGTGGACACAACACAACCAGAAAACCCCAGTCCTAACAAACACTACTATCTCATTCCCTCCCTCCCTGCCTGCCACACCACACATGTCGACGCCGTCACAGACCATCTCCCCACTGCCAGCCCAGATGTTGGAGAAGCTGTTTACATGTCTCCTTATTGAGTCATTCAGTTTTACATTTCTCCCATACAGATGTAATACAGACTGTAATGTAGTTGGTGCAGTAATGCTTCTGGCTGGCTTGAGTGCTGGCTGGCTTGAGTGCTGGCTGGCTGGCTCAGCTTCTGGCACCGATTGGAAAGCAGCTGGAGTGTGGAGCAAGACTAGAGTCTGTGGGAAACAAACAAACAGAAACAGGCAGGGAGAGGAGAGGAGTGATTGAATGTGATTGTGAAGCAGTGTTGGAAGCAGCTCCACGAGAGGAGGCTGCGGTCCTTCTCAGCAGGCAAGCAGATGGATATTGGAAGAGGCTTAAAACAAGACATGGCTGGGTATTTAAAGTCCAGCCTTGCCATTAGCTATTGATTAAGCCTGTTTGTATTTTCTGCTAAAGCTGCCCACATCTTGGACAACCTCCATGGTCTGTCTGTCTGTCTGTCTGCCAGCCAATTCTCTGAGTTTTCTATTGAGCTTTTATCTGGGGCTGAGGCTTATAGTGTTTAAAAGGTTCAGCAGGCTCCCACCAAGGCTTCCCACAGTGGAAGAAGGCTGGAGGAGCTAGCTGGTTCTCATCCAAATCCAAAGCAGAAGACGGTGCTATAAAGCACAGCTAGCCTGACGCGATGGATGGGGGAGAAGAGAAGGGTGATCTAGGGGGGATTTATTTAGTCTTTACAGTCCATAGACTGCGAGTGCAAGACTCTCCAACTTACGGCCTTGTGTTTACCCAGAGATAACAGCAACAGACCGCCTGCCTTACGTGCGACGTCCATCAGGGACCCATGTGTTCCAGCAGCCACAGCAGAAAGTTCCACCCCTGGACCCTACCCGTTTTGCATTCAGATGCAAATGCTAGCACCAGGAGTAATTGAATTCATCATCAATTCATCAGGCACTTAAAAAGGGCTGGATGAGCTTAAAAATCCTGGTGCTGAATGGAACGAGGACCAAAGCATTTTTAGCTAATTAGCCCCTCTTCCTCTGCATTGAGGTGTCTAGCTACCTGCTGGTTGAGGAAATTGTGTGTTTCATGGTACTTCTGTGCTGAATTTCAAATGGACCCCTAGCCCCTACCCCCGACCACCCTTAGCTCCTACCCCTTACCCTCCTCTCTACCCCTGACCACCCCTAGCCCTTACCCTCCTCCCTACCCCCGACCACCATTAGCCCCTACCCCTTACCCTCCTCCCTACCCCCGACCACCCCTACCCCTTCCCTACACCTTACCCCCTAGGCACTCATGTGCACTGAACAAAAATATAAACGCAACATGTAAAGTGTTGGTCCCATGTTTCACGAGCTGAAATAAAAGATCCCTGAAATTTTCCATATGCACAAAAACCTTATTTCTTTCAAATTCTGTGCACAAAGTTGTTTACATCCCTGTTGGTGAGCATTTCTCCTTTGCCAATATAATCCATCCACCTGACAGGTGTGGCATATTAAGAAGCTGATTAAACAGCATGATCATTACACCGGTGCACCTTGTGCTGGGGACAATAAAAGGCCACTCTAAAATGTGCAGTTTTGTCACACAACACAATGCCACAGATGTCTCAAGTTTTGAGAGAGCGTACAATTGGCATGCTGACTGCAGGAATGTTCACCAGAGCTGTTGCCAGAGAATTGAATATTCATTTCTCTATCATAAGCCATTTCCAACGTCATTTTAGAGAATTTGGTAGTACGTCCAACCGGCCTCACAACCGCAGACCACACGTAACCACACCAGCCCAGGACCTCCCCATCCGGCTTCTTCACCTGCGTGATCGTCTGAGACCAACCACCCGGACAGCTCATGAAAATGTGGGTTTGCACAACCGAAGAATTTCTGCGCAAACTGTCAGAAACCATCTCAGGGAAGCTCATCTGCATGCTCGTCATCCTTACAAGGGTCTTGACCTGACTGCAGTTCGCCGTCGTAACCGTGGGCAAATGCTCACCTTCGATGGCCACTGACACGCTGGATAAGTGTGCTCTTCACGGATGAATCCCAGTTTCAACTGTACCGGGCAGACGGTGTGTATGGCGTCGTGTGGGCGAGCGGTTTGCTGATGTCAACGTTGTGAACCAAGTGCCCCATGATGTCGGAGGGGTTATGGAATGGGCAAGATCCTGAGGCCCATTGTCGTGCCATTCATCCTCCGCCATCACCGCATGTTTCAGCATGATAATGCACAGCCCCATGTCGTAAGGATCTGTACACAATTCCTGGACATTGAAAATGTCCCAGTTCATCCATGGCTTGCATACTCACCAGACATGTCACCCATTGAGCATGTTTGGGATGCTCTGGATCGACGTGTATGACAGTATATTCCAGTTCCCGCCAATATCCAGCAAATTCCCACAGCCATTGACGAGGAGTGGGACAATATTCCACAGGCAACAATCAACAGCCTGATCAACTCTATGCAAAGGAGATGCCGCAGGAGATGCCGCAGCCCGTCTGGTGTTCAACCTTCCCAAGTTCTCTCACGTCACCCCCCTCCTCCGCACACTCCACTGGCTTCCAGTTGAAGCTCGCATCCGCTACAAGACCATGGTGCTTGCCTATGGAGCAGTGAGGGGAACGGCACCTCTGTACCTTCGGGCTCTGATCAGTCCCTACACCCAAACGAGGGCATTGCGTTCATCCACCTCTGGCCTGCTGGCTCCCCTTCCTCTGCGGAAGCATAGTTCCCGCTCAGCCCAGTCAAAACTGTTCGCTGCTCTGGCACCCCAATGGTGGAACAAGCTCCCTCACGACGCCAGGACAGCGGAGTCACTCACCACCTTCCGGAGACATTTGAAACCCCACCTCTTTAAGGAATACCTGGGATAGGATAAAGTAATCCTTCTACCCCCCCCAAAAATTGTAAAGTGGTTATCCCACTGGCTATAGGGGTGAACGCACCAATTGGTGAGTCGCTCTGGATAAGAGCGTCTGCTAAATGACGTAAATGTGCCCCTGAGCAAGGCACTTAACCCTAATTGCTCCTGTAAGTCGCTCTGGATAAGAGCGTCTGCTAAATGACTAAAATGTAAATGTAAATGAGATGTGTCGTGCTGCATGAGGCAAATGATGGTCACGCCAGATACTGACTGGTTTTCTGATCCACGCCCATACCTTTTTTTTTTTGGTATCTGTGACCAACAGATACATATCTGTATTCCAGTCATGTGAAATCCATAGATTAGGGCTTAATGAATTTATTGCAATTGACAGATTTCCTTATATGAACTGTAACTCAGGAAAATCTTTGAAATTGTTGCATTTTATATTTTTGTTCAGTGCAGATATTAAAGGATTGGATTGGTGTAAGCCAGTGTTTCCCAATTCTGGTTTTGGGGACACAAATGGGTACACATTTAAGTTTTTGCACTAACACACCTGATTCAACTAAAGGCTTGATGCCGAGTTGATTAGTTAAATCAAGCGTCTTAGTGCTAGGGCAAAAACAAACATGTGCACCCGTTTGGGCCCCCAGGACCAGGATTATTGTGAAAATGACATGTAGCCTATCAGAAGACAAGCTGGAGCTTTCAACATACGAGTGCTCTTGTTTTCTATTGACCTGGCTGTCTGCTGCCCCTTTTGTAGGAAGTGGATGTAGTGACCGCAGACTGTCTGGCCCTGAGGGAGCAGGTGAAAATCTATGAGGAACAACTGGCTCACATGGAGGCACAGCATGAGACGGTAAGAGAGAAGGGACATATCCGAGATATGACTGGCTGGATGGCAAACATTGATTATCCCACAGTATTAGTACACAAATGAGGAACAGTTTACTACTCAATGACTCTCTGGGACATTACTTACAATTGTGACTGGGTTTGAACCCAGATTTCATGCATGCCAACAGACTGTTAGCCCACTGAGCTAAAGCCTAGGCATTAGCTCAGGGAGCTAACGCGAGTCTTCCGATCTCAGGCAAGGTTTGCCGAACCACCTCCTTTACAGAAGCAGCAAGCCTTTCTGTTTAGCCAAAGCCACTCAAACTCTAGACAGAGGACAAGTGTTGGAGAGATTCCCATTAGGGGTTGCCGGGGGCAACACGGTTCAGATGACCCCGGCCACCTTGTTGACCAGGTTTTACCAAGAACAGTAATTTTTACCAGGAACAATTGTGGAACTGAGGCAGGATTAGAGCACAACAAGGCAGGGTGGAGCCAGAATAAGCCTTGCCAAGGATAGATCACACAAGTGATATAACCAGTTATTATAGGCAATTTCCAACATGTGAAGTTCATAGGAGCATATCAGGTAATGGCTTTGATTTCTGTTCAAACAGATGGAAAAGGGGTCTTAGAAAACATCTACCAAAAAAAGGGTATTAGAAATGCATCAAAACACAAGTTGAAGTAAAGACCTCTGCCAACTAATATCAATATCAACACAACATTGCCTTGTGCCTTGTAATTCCATTACCAAAAACCCACATATCTTTAAAGGCCCAGTGCAGTCAAAAACTTGATTTTCCTGTGTTTTATATATATTTCCACACAAAATTTAAAAACAAAATTTGATTTATTTTCACAAACACTGGATAGGTGCAGTGAAATGTATTGTTTGAGGTTGGAATAATACTGTGAAATTGTGAAAATGATGATAATGCCCTTTTAGTGTTTGAAAAGATATCCTGAAATTTCAGCCTGTTTTGGTGGGATGGAGTTTTGGCCTGCCTGGTGACATCACCAGGTGGTTAATTAGTTAGGTAATTTTTTTTTTACCCTTAATTTACCAGGTAAGTTGACTGAGAACACATTCTCATTTACAGCACGACCTGGGGAATAGTTACAGGGAGAGGAGGGGGGATGAATAAGCCAATTGGAAGCTGGGGATGATTAGGTGGCCATGATGGTATGAGGGCCAGATTGAGAATTTAGCCAAGACACTGGGGTTAACACCCCTACTCTTATGATAAATGCCATGGGATCTTTAGTGACCACAGAGTCAGGGCACCCGTTTAACGTCCCGTCCGAAAGACTGCACCCTACACAGGGCAATGTCCCCAATCACTGCCCTGGGGCATTGGGGTATAAAAAATAAAATAAAATTGACCTGCTGGCCCTCCAACACCACTTCCAGCAGAATCTGGTCTCCCATCCAGGGACCGACCAGGACCAACCCTGCTTAGCTTCAGAGGCAAGCCAGCAGTGGGAAGAAATGTAAATGTAAAAAGAAAGAGTTCCAAACCTCTCTGAAGATAACAGCTAGTTTTCAGTTTTCCCCTCCCCACTCAGACCACTCCCAGATAGTCCTATCAAAATTATTGCTTGATTTCAACTTCCACAGATGTAGATTTTTGGCTAAACACAGACGTCCATGATTGGGGTGGCTGTACCAAATCTGAACCAATCATAGACAGTACAGTATAGCAGGGGTTCACTCTGGGCCCCCCTTCCAGCATTGGGTAACATCCCGCGCCCCACATCTATTTCTATGTGCACAAGCACTGTTCATGACACAAGTTGTTCACACCTCTCTTGTTGGTGGAGAGAATTTTGCGGGTTTAAAGCTTAGTTCCTGCAATTCTACACATTTTGTCATGTGGCGCGAATAACATTTTGCAGTGTTAAAGCTCATTTTCTTGCAATTCTATACATTTTGCCATGTCTAATGTGTATTCATGTGATATTTGAGTGACTAAAAAATTACAACTAAATCTATGGGCTAAAAAACCGAAATAAAATAACGTTAGCTGGTCTGGGCTAGTTGATCTGGACATTTCTGACAAGTTATAAATAGGTATGCAATGATATTTAGGTATGCACAACCCACAGTTTGGGAACCACTGCAGTACAGTGACGCACAGTAGAGTTCAGTACAGTAAAGAAAAGTAGAGTATAGTTCAGTACAGTAGAGCAAACTAGCGTAGAGTATGCTGAACTGTACTGTACTGAACTCTACTGTGGTGTACTGTGATGTCCAAACTTTTGAAATATAGACATCTATAATTGGTTCAGATTTGGTCCAGTCCGGACCAACCAAATTTGGTCTTGTTTGAGGTCGGAGCTCATTAGAATAATAGCCAGTGTGTAGAATTATGCCCATATAGGCTAAGGATATTGCATACTCAGGATACATCAACATGAAGATAATGACATCCATATTCAGAATTATGCATTTCTGTGTAGTACAGATCAGGGTCCCATGATGTTATCCGTTACCGTAATTCTGTAATGTCTCTAGCTGACACCCTATTCTTTCTGCAGACATCTTTGAATCTTTATTCGGAGCAGATATTTAAGAGTTTCTGGTAAATGTGGTTGTATAAAATGGTGGTCGAGATTTTACTGTAAATCTGTTACCAAACTTTGCATTTGCACAGTTCTTTCAGTAAAATGTTTTGTGTAAATTGTTCAAAGTAGTCCTAGTACATAGAGTTGTATGGTTTGTTAAACTTTGAAATCAATGGCATACATTTTAAAGTCTCAGAGTAATCCCATGATTTAATCATTCACACACATTTGCAAAATAAACACACACACACCGCTCCTCCCCGTTCCCCTTCTCACCAGCGGCTGACAGACCCATCCTAGTATCAGATCCTGGGAGAGGAACACAGAGGCGGAGAGAGAGAGGGAGAGAGGCGGAGAGAGAGGGAGAGAGGCGGAGAGAGAGGGAGAGAGGCGGAGAGAGAGGGAGAGAGGCGGAGAGAGAGGGAGAGGGGCAGAGGGAGAGAGAGGCAGAGGGAGAGAGGCAGATGGGGGAGGGGAGAGAGAGCGGAATAGAAGGTAAGAGAGGCAGAGGAAGAAGGAGAGGGAGAGAGGGAGAGACAAGAAACTGGGAGCAGTGAGTGAGAGAGGGAGAAGGCGAGGCAGTTCCATCACTGTTTTTTCTCCTCTGTGTAGCCCGGCCACTCGGCAGCCCGGCTATGTTTAACACACTCCCTCAGGGACATGCTCGGTAACTCCCTGCACTGAATAACTCACAGCACCGGCTCAATACCAAATGAAAACAGAAGTCCCCCTTTGTTTTATTAACTGCTATTATTATCAGGCATTTCCAAACACCTATTCCCCTGATGAATCAGCCTCCATATCGTTACTCATGTCGAGGAAAAATTAGATGAGGGTCAGGCTGCTTGGGTATTTCTCCAACACTTCATTCTGCTATGATGGATGCATGGAGGTTAATGATGGAGTTTTAGGTATTGCGACCTGAAGACGTACATGGCGGGGCTTAATGTTGTGTATGTGTACACACACACACAAACCCACACACACACACCACACTTACTTACTTACTTAATGGTGTGTGTGTCTGCAGACGGTTCAGAACATGGTGGCCCCTGTAGAGGGTCCAGCTGCAGCAGGGAGAGAAGTCCTTGAGTTCTGCAACCCTAACATCACCTCAGCCATCATGGATATCAAGGAGTACTACAGCCAGCTGGCTGAGACCATCCAGGTACGGAGTATGGAGCATACACACACAATGTGCATGTCACAAACACAGAACACACACACCCTTCAACGTATCTCCTGACAGCCCCCCGCCCCCACTCCTACTCACCGGCTACACAGCTCTCCCCCACTCCCCCTTTCATCCCCAAACCGTCTGGCTAAATCGGAGCCTTCTCACGTCGCAGAGGGACCGCTTGTTTTCTTTTCCTCTTGGCATAACACTGGAGGCGAACCTGAGAATCAGAGGTGCTGCCCTACACCAGTACAGACCCACTTTGTCCCTCTGTGTCGGTGTGTCTATGTTGGTGTGTTTCAGAAAGAGAGTTTGTATGTGTGTGTGTGTGTGTGTGTGTGTTACAAGCTAGAGGTGCTCTGCTGGGGTCAACCTTGCTCTCTGGTGGGTCTGACCCTCCTTGTGTGTATGTGAGAAGGCTTTGGGCTAAATTTACAGCCAGGTTACCAATGATTCAAGTCAATATTTGACGTCCATCCATGTCTGAGGACGTCGGAAGATAATGTGGAAACCGGCCACTAGGGGCAACAGTGAGCGCTATTAACGTCAAGTAGGTTTGGGTTTTGCTAGGCCGTTGTGGACGAGGATGGTGGATGGGCGTAAGCATCTACCTCTGATTCCAAAGGTGGCAAGTTTGAATCCAGCGATAGAAAGTTGTTTTTTAGATGTTTGTTTTAAGCCTATCCTAACCCTTACCTTAACCATTTGGAGTTAAAACCTTAAGATTTCGGAGTTAATGCCTAAACTTAACCTTAAACACTTTGAAATTTGACGTTTGCAACAACTTTGAAATGTGATGTTTGCAAAATATAGAATTCTGATGTGAGAACTAGTTGAAATTTACCACAGTTCTTATTCTCTCTAACCCAGACACTTACACTCTCCCTCCCCTCCTCCTCCTTCCCTTGTTCATTGCCAGCTGGACAGCTTGCGGTCTGGGCCTGGCCTCCATTAGTGTCTCACAAGGTGCAATTGTCTCCATCCCCAAATGATTGCCATTGGGATTGAAGTGTGATTGTGATTGCTGGCTGACTCTGGCACACCTGTGTGCCCACGTTGCCACTCATTTGCTGTCTAATTTGTTCCCCTTCATCAGGACTGTGTCCCAAATGGCACCCCATTCCCTTTATGGGGGAAAGGGTAACACTTTATCGGAAGGGTATCTACATAAGGACTTCATTGCACATGAATAACCCATGCATACTGCATTTCTAAACAACAACTGTAAGACAACTGAAAAATCAACTTGTGGTTATTGTACTGCTTATGAATGTGTACAGCTTAAAATGATTTGCCCCCCTCCCCCTGGAAAGTAATTTAGGGGAAACACTATCATGTAGTGTCATGCAGTAAATGGATGGTAGTAACTATGTTATGTTTCCAGTGCGAGTGCAGGGAAACGGGTGCGGTTGTTGCTGGTGCTGTTGTCGCCATTGGAGCTGGAAAGGAGCTGGCGGTGGCCAGAGCTGCGGGGGTCACAGGCGTTGGCCAAATAACGGACGTCAACGAACTGAAGAAACTGGTGAGTAACCCCTATCTCTCTCTCTGGCATTCACCTACTTTTTTAGACAATCACTACCTGCTGATTTTACTCTCTTTCTCTCTCAAGTTTCTTTCTCTCCAGTAAACTTTCCTTCCAGTAAATTCACAGTTCTCAGACATCTTATTGGAAAAGGGAAAAGGGAAAAGCCTACCATGAGTTCAGCATCAAACATCAGCCACGAAATCAAGAGGAATTGTAGAAAATGAATGGCTTCTTCCCACAGACAGGCAGTTCACTCCTTAGGAGTTATCCATGAGTGACATCTCTCTCTCTCTCTCTACCTCTCTTCTTCATCGTCAACTTCTTAAAACTTCACACATTCCTCCTCTGTGTCTCCAGAGACTCCAATCCCAAACTGAACAATGGAAATAGACCCTCATCTATCATCCATCCCCTTCTCATAGAGAAAAAGAACGCACAACAGAGAGGCTTTATTGAGAAAATGGTAGAATGTCTCAGTGGTCTTTCATGAATTAGTCTCGAACCACCCCAAAACTCAATGATTCACTCAAGTTTACAGGATTCAAGGAAATGCTGGAATTTCCCATTGCAGTCCATCGTTCAAGAATCAACCCTCCTCAAAACACATAATAGAATCAGTCAATGGCTTAAATCGACAGTAACTTACTTAACTGCTCGCTCCACCGTAATCATCAGTTGTCAGACCGCAGCCGACACCTCCTCATTTCCATAACAAACATGGTGGTTTGGTTCCCATTACTGCGGTTGTGGTCCTAGCCCCAGCTCTTTAAATAAACAGGCCCCCTCTGTAACCACAGTCGCACTCTCATAACACTGTCTCCTCTTCCCTTAATGTGCAGCATGCAAGCCCTCGCTCTGCCCAGCCTGGGCCTAGTCTGATGGACAGGTCCCTGCCTTTCTCCCTCTCACCGGCCGTGATGGATGTCCCAGTTCTGGTTTCTCACTGAGACACAACTTGGCCAAACAAACAACCTTGCGGTGAAATCAGGCTCAGCTTAGAGATGTGTATAATGGGGATGACACACACCCCTGCCCACACATGCAGGGCATGTGGCCAGGGCTCACTTATACAGTGGGGGAAAAAAGTATTTAGTCAGCCACCAATTGTGCAAGTTCTCCCACTTAAAAAGATGAGAGAGGCCTGTAATTTTCACCATAGGTACACGTCAACTATGACAGACAAAATGAGAAAAAACAATCCAGAAAATCACATTGTAGGATTTTTTATGAATTTATTTGCAAATTATGGTGGAATATAAGTATTTGTTCAATAACAAAAGTTTCTCAATACTTTGTTATATACCCTTTGTTGGCAATGACACAGGTCAAACGTTTTCTGTAAGTCTTCACAAGGTTTTCACACACTGTTGCTGGTATTTTGGCCCATTCCTCCATGCAGATCTCCTCTAGAGCAGTGATGTATTGGGGCTGTCGCTGGGCAACACGGACTTTCAACTCCCTCCAAAGATTTTCTATGGGGTTGAGATCTGGAGACTGGCTAGGCCACTCCAGGACCTTGAAATGCTTCTTACGAAGCCACTCCTTCGTTGCCCGGGCGGTGTGTTTGGGATCATTGTCATGCTGAAAGACCCAGCCACGTTTCATCTTCAATGCCCTTGCTGATGGAAGGAGGTTTTCACTCACAATCTCACGATGCATGGCCCCATTCATTCTTTCCTTTACACGGATCAGTCGTCCTGGTCCCTTTGCAGAAAAACAGCCCCAAAGCATGATGTTTCCACCCCCATGCTTCACAGTAGTTATGGTGTTCTTTGGATGCAACTCAGCATTCTTTGTCCTCCAAACACGACGAGTTGAGTTTTTACCAAAAAGTTATATTTTGGTTTCATCTGACCATATGACATTCTCCCAATCCTCTTCTGGATCATCCAAATGCACTCTAGCAAACTTCAGACGGGCCTGGACATGTACTGGCTTAAGCAGGGGGACACATCTGTCACTGCAGGATTTGAGTCCCTGGCGGTGTAGTGTGTTACTGATGGTAGGCTTTGTTACTTTGGTCCCAGCTCTCTGCAGGTCATTCACTAGGTCCCCCCGTGTGGTTCTGGGATTTTTGCTCACTGTTCTTGTGATCATTTTGACCCCACGGGGTGAGATCTTGCGTGGAGCCCCAGATCGAGGGAGATTATCAGTGGTCTTGTATGTCTTCCATTTCCTAATAATTGCTCCCACAGTTGATTTCTTCAAACCAAGCTGCTTACCTATTGCAGATTCAGTCTTCCTAGCCTGTTGCAGGTCTACAATTTTGTTTCTGGTGTCTTTTGACAGCTCTTTGGTCTTGGCCATAGTGGAGTTTGGAGTGTGACTGTTTGAAGTTGTGGACAGGTGTCTTTTATACTGATAACAAGTTCAAACAGGTGCCATTAATACAGGTAACGAGTGGAGGACAGAGGAGCCTCTTAAAGAAGAAGTTACAGGTCTGTGAGAGCCAGAAATCTTGCTTGTTTGTAGGTGACCAAATACTTATTTTCCACCATAATTTGCAAATAAATTGATAAAAAATCCTACAATGTGATTTTCTGGATTTTTTCTCCTCAATTTGTCTGTCACCGTTGACGTGTACCTATGATGACAATTACAGGCCTCTCTCATCTTTTTAAGTGGGAGAACTTGCACAATTGGTGGCTGACTAAATACTTTTTTTCCCCACTGTATGTATATGAGAGAGAGAGAGAGAGAGAGAGAGAGAGAGAGAGAGAGAGAGAGAGAGAGAGAGAGAGAGAGAGAGAGAGAGAGAGAGAGAGAGAGAGAGAGAGAGAGAGAGAGAGAGAGAGAGAGAGAGAGAATTTCCGTGATCTTTTATGAGAGAGAATATTTCCGTGATCTTTTATTTCAACTCATGAAACATGGGACCAACACTTTACGTGTTGCGTTTATATTTTTGTTCAGTGTACTTACAGCAGGGAGCCGGGTGTGATTGTGTGTGTCAGGAAGAGAGTATACATTTTCAGATTAAGTCACGCATCTCAAACAAGTCACACATCTCGTGGAATGTGTATCTATGAAGTTTATACCGATGCACGTTGTTACGATTTTTCCTCCGACCATGTACCTGAATTTTTGTGTTTGTACCTGTGTGTATAGATTGCAGAGCTTGAAAAGGAGCTTGCAGAGCTGGATAAGTGTGGTGAGGAGCTGGAAAATGAGATTGAGATGAAGAGAGAAGCATATGTGAAGGAGATCTTTGAGCTGGAGGTAAGAGGGACAGACCACACAAAGAGCAAAAACTGGCCCCAGTACAGTACCCCACCCATCTCAGCTCCAAGTAGACACTCTCCCTTATCATAGATCTATGAAGAGTTTACCCTACCCTCAAACCTAACCACAGATCTATGAAGAGTTTACCCTACCCTCAAACCTAACCACAGATCTAGGAACAGTTTACCCTATCCTCAAACCTAACCACAGATCTAGGAATAGTTTACCCTACCCTCAATCCTAATCACAGATCTAGGAACAGTTTACCCTATCCTCAAACCTAACCACAGATCTAGGAATAGTTTACCCTACCCTCAATTCTAAGGGCAGAAAGTTAGAAAATATCAGACCATAGACCAGTAGTTAGGGCCAACTTCTACCTCCATCCATCCCATATACCCAATTGCTCTATTCCAATAACTTCTACCTCCAAACATTCTATATACCCAATGGCTCAATTCCAATAACTTATAGCTCCTCACATCCCATATATTCAATGGCTCTATTCCAATAACCACACTAGCATACCACTTAGAATGCATCCAATACATAGATACATGGCTTTATACTAAGTGGTAGTATGCTAGTGGGGCTATTAGAACATGGCCTATTATCTCTCTGTTTCTCCTCAGTGTCGTGTTGAGGAGATGAAGGAGCAACAGCATGACCTGCAGGTCCAGATGAGGGAGCAGTGTGATGACTACGAGGAGCTGCTGGGTCAGAAGATGGCCCGGGACATCGAGATCGCTGCCTACAGGTGGGCCCTTTCACTGATACATTTCACCCAAATGAACCTATGCCTAACAATAGATAACCTACAGGGTAATCATCAAGGCTTAGGTAGTAGTGAAAAAGATGGTGAGGCCCTGTGCACAGCAGTGTTAACTAATGGGATTGTTCAGGAAGGAAAATGTAGTATCCAAAACATGAAAAAAGCACACTTGCATAGCCAATGACGAACCTTAAATATTAAGTACAGAGGCCTCTGTAGTATTACAATGACAATGGCATCTTCAGGTGAAGTGATGTTGACGTGATATTTTCGATTTTGTTCACAATATTTGTGTAGCCCTACATTGTGAACGTGTGAGTAGTATGTGTGACATAATGTCACCTGGGCAACCCCATATCCATATTAAGACATTCCTGAGAACAAAGGCCTAACATCCGAGGTTAACTGGGGTCACAGGAAACAGTCCCTACGACAGCCCCAGAAAACATGATGCAGTTTCCTGTCCGGTGTCCTTGAAGACGTTTTTGTGTTTCTGTCATGCCTCCCTCCTGTTGTGTGTGTCTGTCTGTCTGTCTGTGCTCAACCATCTGCCGTCCTGGTATGTAGAATGACGCACTTTGCCCTTCCCGACCCCCTACCTTTGGACACCCCTTCGCTCGCCCCTCCGCTCGCCCCTCCGAACGCATCCGAGCCTCAGGAGGCCCCCCGATACATCCTTGCGGCTCAGGAAGAGGCAGCCTCACACAATGCCTCATTAGAATGGACAGGGGGGACTTCACACTGTCAGGACCGTGGGCTGGGCCTTTGCCAAGCCATTTTATCCGCTAGCCTGTTAATGTCAGCAGACCCGCAACCCAGTCGCAGCCTCGCCGCCGTAGCCTCCTTTAAACACTCTGGTCCCTGAACAGACTGTTCCAAAGACACACACCACACAGACTCAAGACGCACACACATTTACATACACACACACGTACACACACACACTTAGGCAAGGTACAGGCAGGCAAGACAGTCTGGGTGCGACATTGCTTAACTTTTTATCTACTTTGTTTACGGGGCTGTTTTGTCATCCGTGATTAAAACCATGAATAAGAAATAAAAAAAAAGCTTCTCTCCACACTTTGGAAATGTGTCTGCAGAAGAGAGCCTAATGACACTAGTCTCGCCTGTAAAATGTACACTGAGCCATTTGGACCAGATACTCGCCGTTGTTGTAGCTCCCCAGTGACAGTCTTAATGTTAACAATTCACTTTCAGTAGTATTACGTGTGTAACTCAGACTGTGGCTGAGTCCCAAATGACATCCTATCCCCTATGTAGTGCACTACTTTTGAGCAGGGCCCATAGGGCTCTGGTCAAAAGTAGTGCACTATATAGGGAATAGGGTGCCATTTGGGACATAACCAGTGTCTTAGTGGTAGACGACACAACAATAACAACAACAAGCAGAAGTTTAAACAGACATTGAGATTACCCCTAGCTCTGATATGGTGGCTATAATGTATGAAATAGGAAAAATAGGCACATCTGTTCGAATTCATCTGATCTAATTCACATTTTGTCTAAATAATCTGGTTGAAATCTAGTGCTGGACTGAGATTTTTTCTCAATAATGTAAAAAAGTAATGTCCGTAACTCCGATAGGTATGCTTCCATAGTGGCTTATTTAGAAGTACATAAAACAGACAGTTTCTATGGAGGCCATTTTGGGTCTAAGTCCTCCTAGCTGAAGTGGAAGAACTCTGTGTGTGTTTTCAGCAGACCATCTTACAGTTGTTTTCCTCTCCCCTTTTCGCTCTTCTATCCCCAGGGGTTTGGTGGAAGAGGAGGATGAGAGGCTTTGCTACCTGTGAGAGGAACCGATGCAGACCAGACCAACCAACCTGCTTTCGCTGATGGACATCCCCCCCATACAGATTTCACGCGTTGCCAAAACATAACAGACCTAAATCAGCCATTAGAGATCACATGAAGCTAACCGCCACACAACCATTTGAGCAGATGTAAAAGTATCATGACAGATTAACGACGTCTGGAGGGCAAGCCAGGGCCATTGATAACAGGTCACTGGCAGGTGACCCCTGTCCTATAAGAAAGATGGAATTGTCTAACATTGGGGTGGAGGGGGATGGGACTGGATAGAGAGTGTGTATTCAGTGTCTGTGAAAAGACTCTGAAATGTCCCTAAGTGGTCTCTATCTGTTGTGGCTACACTCTCTGGAGCTAACTCACTGATATGACACACACACACACACACACAGACACACACAGACACACACAGACAGACACACACTGACTGACTCTGCAGAATCATTTACCTCCCGTTACCCCTCACTCCAGCATGAGCCCATTAAACGCTCTTAACCCCTGACCTCTCCGCTGTTCACAAGCCATTGGACAGCTCTTACTATCCAATAAGATAGCCTTAACCGGTCATGGCAGGTCACCTTTCATTTGCTTTACAATCATGCGTTCATGTGGGTTTTACACAGAAATGGCAGTCAAGTCAGTTACACCGTAACTGTGAACTGGTATATTAGCTTTGCAAATGGTTGGTGAAGTTGACATTCTGCAGCTCCCGTACACCTGGTCGGCTACAGCAGAGCGCTTGTGTGCGGTTCCTGACTTATTTGCTCATTCTCTGCCCCATGACCTGGAGGAACTGAGTCAAGTTAAAACCATAACAATAAAAATACATTTTGCTTGACTTCACCTTCCCGTCTTTTTCACTCTCTGTGAACACAGTGTCAGCAGTGTCTGTGGAATGGGAGTGTGTATGTGTGTGTGTGTCATCCCCCCGCTTAAGTGCCTTTCCTCGCCATCATAACTGTACATTTAACAGAGGATGAGTTATGCCGTGTGATCCCTGCCCCATTTGTCTTCCTGCTTAACCTCAGATGTGAACGTTCTCGGCTATTAACGGTATCAGAGGCTTGTTAGCTCGGCCATAAAGATGAACAATGCCGCAAATAACGGATCAGATAAGATTAGCTACATCCAGTGATCTCCTGGTGAATTGAAACACACCAACACACACTAGGAGAAGGCTGCAAGCGGTCAGGGTGACTTGTTTAATTGTGTGGACATGAAACATGGCGAGCAGTGGAGGAAGCAGACTGGTGGGTCTGTGGGGCCTTTATTTTCTCAGGGCTGCAGCACTCAATCATGTCCTCTGCCTCCGAGGACTGGACCCACAAGACTTATATCCCACCCAGCCAACTGCCATCCCCCTCTGACGGCCAAGTACCCATCTCCTCTACCACATGGGACTGCTATGGCCCTGATGGTCGATTTCTGGACCTTCTGTACGTGTGTGAAAAAGGAGTGGAAGAGAAACTCCGATGTCAGAATATGTGCTTAAAGAGATAGTATAGTATGGCCTCTCTCCCTCTATCCTTCACACTAATTCTGTCTTTTGAGGGTCTCATGGGGAAATGTTCTTACCCAGCAGAAATAGACAAACACACAAAAACAAACACATACAAATGTTTAAGTTCTCCAAATACAAGACAGGTTGGCAAGATTTTTATTCATTCCATGCAAATTGGCTGTAGCAAAGTAGTTTTACATTAACAACAAGCTTTTATTTTGATATACCAGACCAGAGGTATCACACTGAGTCGCTGGCTTTTGCCAGTGCCACTATTTTGATTCAGCAGAAATGAATCGACTGGGTCAATCTGGTCACTAAGGGTTATTTTATTTATCTATTTCTTTACTGTGATATTAACTGGCTTATTATCATCACTATGCTGATGTATTATTTCTAACATCAATGCAAATCTTTATCTGTCATTTGAGTTTAGCAGAGATGGTATAAAAACATATGACGTAGAACCAGAGAGGATGGCCAACCACACTGAGCACAAATATCAACGCAAAATATAAAGTGATGGTCCCATGTTTCATGAGCTGAAATTAAAGATTCCAGAACTTTTCCATACGCACAAAAAGCTTATTTCTCTAAAATGTTGTGCACAAATTTGTTTACATCCCTCTTAGTGAGCATTTCTCCTTTACCAAGCTAATCCATCCAGCCGACAGGTGTGTCATATCAAGAATGTGATTGAACAGAATGATCATTACACAGTTGCACCTTGTGCTTGGGACAATAAAAGCCCACTCTAAAATGTTCCGTTTTGTCACACAACACAATGCCACAGATGTCAAAGAGTTTTGAGGGAGCGTGCAATTGGCATGATAACTGCAGGAATGTCCACCAGAGCTGTTGCCAGAGAATTGTTGGTTGGCACAACCAAAGATTTCCTGCACAAACTGTCAGAAACTGTTTCAGGGAAGCGCATCTGCGTGCACGTCGTCCTCACCAAATCAAATTGTATTTGCCGCATACAACAGGTGTAGACATTACAGTGAAATGCTTACTTACAAGCCCTTAACCAACAATGCAGTTTTAAGAAAAATAAGTGTTAAGTAAAAAATAGATAAGTTAAAAATAACAAATAATTCAAGAGTAGGGTCTTGACCTGATTGCAGTTTGGCATCGTACCTGACTTCAGTGGGCAAATGCTCACCTTCGATGGCCACTGGCACTCTAGAGAAGAGTGTTCTCCACGGACGAATCCCAGTTTCAACTGTACCGGGCAGATGGCAGACAGCATGTGTGGCGTCATGTGGGCGAGCTGTTTACTGATGTCAACATTGTGAACAGAGTGCCCCATGGTGGCGGTGGGGTTATGGAATGGGCATGCATAAACTACGGACAATGAACACAATTGCATTTTATCGAATGCACAGAGATACCGTGATGAGATCCTGAGGCCCATAAAGTGCCATTCATCTGCTGCCATCACCTCATGTTTCAGCATGATAATGCACAGCCCCATGTCACAAGGATCTGTACACAATTCCTGGAGCTGAAAATGTCCCAGTTCTTCCATGGCCTGCATACTCACAAGACATGTCACCCATTGAGCATGTTTGGGATGCTCTGGATCGACGTGTACGACAGCTTGTTCCAGTTCCCGACAATATCCATCAACTTCGCACAGCCATTGAAGAGGAGTGGGACAACATTCCACAGGCCAAAATCAACAGCCTGATCAACTCTGTGTGAAGGAGATGTGTCTCGCTGCATGAGGCAAATGGTGGTCACACCAGATACTGACTGGTTTTCTGATCCACGGCCCTACCTTTTTTTAAGGTACTGTATCTGTGACCAACAGATGCATATCTGTATTCCCAGTCATGTGAAATCCATAGATTAGGGCCTAATGAATTTATTCCAATTGACTGATTTCCTTATATGAACTGTAACTCAGTAAAATCTTTGAAATTGTTGCATGTTGCGTTTAAAAAATGTTCAGTGTAGAATGGTTCGGTCCATTTCCTATGAACCTGTTGCATCATCAGTTTCAATGGCTATATATTCCTGTCTACACCTGTTGGAGAAGGTATCATTTTTTCTGCTCTTACTATTCTGTTTTTAAAAGTGTGTTAATATCGCTCTTTGTTTACTAGAAATTGTCAAATGTGTTCATTGTATTATTGCATTGAGTATGAATTCTGTTGGTTTAAAATGTTATTTTTGTACACAAACTCAATGTTCACACGTGTTGAGCACCAGCTGCTAACTCTGTTGTTTTTTAGCATTCATTAGCAAGCTGTGCAGATGCGTTAGCATTTTAGCAATGCTGTTTATTTTCTTTGGTAAACCAAGTTTATTGTATCTCACTGGTCCTGCACTGACAATTGTGTTGCTTTACTATCCAACAGGCACGGATGCAGTTGAGAAACATTGAACTGAATGCTGTTTTCTATTTCTTTAACTCTATGCAACTCTATGCAGCCTGTTGAGAATTAAAATATATTTTATTTTCATATTGTATTGTGCTGTATTTATTTAGTAGTGCATTTTATGTGTGTGCACTAAGTCCTACTTTTACTTGTATCACTGTTCTTCTGCTCATATTGGAGAAGGCGTGGATGCAGTTGAGAGACATTGAACTGAACTGAATGTTTTATTTCTGTAACTATGCAGGCAGGCAACTCAGATCTATCAAGACAAGTTGTGGCATCAACTCTACTCAAAATGCAGTGAAACCTGTTACAACTGCATGGTGAGTAAGTTATATATTCGACTATGCCGAATGAAGACCTTAAAATGCGTCAATCTAAGTAACATAATAAAAAAAATCCCCATCAAAATCTGTCAGTTTAAGCCAGAGATATGTTTTTTTCAATCCACCGCATCCACCTATGTCCGCCTTCTGCATCTGTGGTAGAATGTGACAGAGCTACAGCGCTGTTTGTCAGACCAGCAGACATCCTGAAAATCGGTATTCTCAAGAAAACGTCTGAACGGTTTGGCCTACTAACTATGACCACTCCATTGAAAGATGAGACTCTCACGAACATGATGGTGTTCTCTGTTTTTTATGAGCCCCTCAAATGTCACGGGACTGGTCTGAAGGTGAATGAATGGAAGTATGGAAGTTTATTTGTCCAAGAAACTACAATATTTCCTGACATTTCTTATATATCCTAGATATAGGACAGACTCTTCAAAACGTATTCGTTATGATGTATTTTTTACTGTCACTTTTGTCATGTATGAATGTGTTATTCAATGCGTTTCTATGGGCTATAGTAGTAAAGGCCAATATATATATATTTATTTTGTTGGATACCTACAGGGGTCCTAAAATTCCAAATGAAATAGCAACATGATCCATGGTATGACCATCTTAAAACAATTCCATATGTTAGCTTAGTAGATATAAAAACAAATCATGACAGCTGTGATGGAAACAGGTAACATTTTATAAATGGCAACAGATAATTTGTTCGTTCGACATGGTGGGATCTTTTTGTGTCGGTAAAATAAATTATGTGAGAAATGGTGGTATGACTCGGTAAACCATGCAGTTTATTAGGCTACAGATGAAATACGTTATGATGAACTTCTCAGGGTGGTGAAAGTGCACGGTGATCTTGATGCTCCTTCCCAATAAAAATATAGAGTATTATTCTGGTGACATGATGATCGATGCCTGACAACAATTTGGCAAATAAAAATATTCTCACTTTTATTCATAATAATTTTATCATGTAGACCACCCTACCCGCACAGTTTACCTGCAATGTATCTGCGAGCTGTTAGCTCGAGCGCTCATGCCAAGACTAGATTAGGCACATTTTCGATTTAACGCAACAGTTTTTGTGACAAAACTATCAGTAGAGTTGAAAATGTGATGCAAACATTTTGTGTGCACTATGTCATCTCCCACTGACTTTTATCCACAAGTCTGTTTGGTTGAAACACCTCTGGTGGGAAAATGCACATATTTTATTTATGCGATTTTATAATATTCGCATGGAGATCTGTCGCCAATTGGATGGAAACCTAGCTATTGAAGGGGCCTAGGGCAGCCCTCGAAAACTGGACAATTTAACTTTAAGGGAAGGTGGGGTGTTGTAGGGGTCATCAAAGCTGTGTCACGGGTCAGTGGTCAGCGACTTGGTTGGCCTTTTAATCCTGTTGCCCTTGATGAGTTTCAAGGAGGGGGAGGTGAGAAAGCGCAACAACTACATCAACAGACCAAGGAATAATTTAACATAATTGACTATTTGGCTCTTTTACCCAAACTACAGGGTGGGTTATTGAAATTGAGTGTAATGTTGAAATTGAATATTGAATCTGTAAATATGACCAAATTACTTAGTCATGCTGACATAAACTGTTTTGTCATTTTACACAGTACATATAGTGGCCATAACATGAAATTAACATCCCATGGTGAAGGAATGCCTGACCATAATAGATTTTTTTTTAAAGCAAGACAGGGCCTTTGCCTATGAATTATGACATTTGAGACCAACAGCAGGAGCTGGATCAGTCAACATATCTCTCCCATCTGCAGCTGAGGAATTTGATTAGAACCTGAGGTAATGGTAACCAGGTCAGCTTGTATGCTTCAATTCAGCTCTCGTCTAGTCATAGGTACCCCCAAAATACCCTTATCCCAACCAGATCGCCCGGGCAAATAAACACAGTCAAACATCATTAAAAAAAAATCAACCCTGGGTGGAAGCTGGGGACCGAGTTGGTGTTTATACAGCAAATAAATAGGAGAAAAAGGAGGTTGAATCAAGGAAGAAAATAAAGACTGTACAAATATACAAACCTGAGGAGGCTATTGAGAAAGTATTTCCTTAACAAAAGGGGAACAAATAATAAATGATGGGGCCCCTCTCCCTGGGGGGTGTGACTGGCAGGCCCCGGGGTAGAAGGACGTGGGCATCCCTCTCTCTTTATAGGGGTCATGGACTTAGATCCACTGTGGGAGAAGAAGACCAGCGTCAAAGTACATAGGACTAGTCCCCGAGTCCCTGAGAAAATACCATTACTCTAGCATTGTCTCCATAAGGGAATGTGACCCCATGCCCCCCCTTCCAACCTCTTGCACACAACTTTGCCCTGACCACATTGTGATGGCAGTGGTTTAGTCATGTGGCCTAGGGGTGTCCATCCTGTCGTCAATGTGTTTTTGTGGCCCCTCGTGTCTTCAGTCTCCACTTGGTGTGTATAACTGAGATACTGTTGACAGCCACAGCCCCTCATTTATCCCACACTACCTAGAGTGGGGAAAAAAAGTATTTAGTCAGCCACCAAATGTGCAAGTTCTCCCACTTAAAAAGATGAGAGAGGCCTGTAATTTTCATCATAGGTACACATCAACTATGACAGACAAAATTAGATTTTTTTTCTCCAGAAAATCACATTGTAGGATTTTTAATGAATTTATTTGCAAATTATGGTGGAACATAAGTATTTGGTCAATAACAAAAGTTTCTCAATACTTTGTTATATACCCTTTGTTGGCAATGACACAGGTCAAACGTTTTCTGTAAGTCTTCACAAGGTTTTCACACACTGTTGCTGGTATTTTGGCCCATTCCTCCATGCAGATCTCCTCTAGAGCAGTGATGTTTTGGGGCTGTCGCTGGGCAACACAGACTTTCAACTCCCTCCAAAGATTTTCTATGGGGTTGAGATCTGGAGACTGGCTAGGCCACTCCAGGACCTTGAAATGCTTCTTACGAAGCCACTCCTTCGTTGCCCGGGCGGTGTGTTTGGGATCATTGTCATGCTGAAAGACCCAGCCACGTTTCATCTTCAATGCCCTTGCTGATGGAAGGAGGTTTTCACTCAAAATCTCACGATGCATGGCCCCATTCATTCTTTCCTTTACACGGATCAGTCGTCCTGGTCCCTTTGCAGAAAAACAGCCCCAAAGCATGATGTTTCCACCCCCCATGCTTCACAGTAGGTATGGTGTTCTTTGGATGCAACTCAGCATTCTTTGTCCTCCAAACACAACGAGTTGAGTTTTTACCAAAAGTTCTATTTTGGTTTCATCTGACCATATGACATTCTCCCAATCCTCTTCTGGATCATCCAAATGCACTCTAGCAAACTTCAGACGGGCCTGGACATGTACTGGCTTAAGCAGGGGGACACGTCTGGCACTGCAGGATTTGAGTCCCTGGCGGCGTAGTGTGTTACTGATGGTAGGCTTTGTTACTTTGGTCCCAGCTCTCTGCAGGTCATTCACTAGGTCCCCCCGTGTGGTTCTGGGATTTTTGCTCACCGTTCTTGTGATCATTTTGACCCCACGGGTGAGATCTTGCGTGGAGCCCCAGATCGAGGGAGATTATCAGTGGTCTTGTATGTCTTCCATTTCCTAATAATTGCTCCCACAGTTGATTTCTTCAAACCAAGCTGCTTACCTATTGCAGATTCAGTCTTCCCAGCCTGGTGCAGGTCTACAATTTTGTTTCTGGTGTCCTTTGACAGCTCTTTGGTCTTGGCCATAGTGGAGTTTGGAGTGTGACTGTTTGAGGTTGTGGACAGGTGTTTTTATACTGATAACAAGTTCAAACAGGTGCCATTAATACAGGTAACGAGTGGAGGACAGAGGAGCCTCTTAAAGAAGAAGTTACAGGTCTGTGAGAGCCAGAAATCTTGCTTGTTTGTAGGTGACCAAATACTTATTTTCCACCATAATTTGCAAATAAATTCATTAAAAATCCTACAATGTGATTTTCTGGATTTTTTTTCCTCAATTTGTCTGTCATAGTTGACGTGTACCTATGATGAAAATTACAGGCCTCTCTCATCTTTTTAAGTGGGAGAACTTGCACAATTGGTGGCTGACTAAATACTTTTTTCCCCCACTGTATATGTCTCTCCCATAGCAGGTGGCAAACAGTACACTACCACTCATTAATGTTCTGTGTTTGAATCTTGAGTATTTTGCTGTTTTGAGACCCTGGTTACTTTCCCATTAATAGTAGGCCCTTTTATAAATAATGTCTGTATTTTCTATGGAAATTATCCTAATGATTATAATGTTGCCTCTGATCTAATGATAAGAAGCGGCATTTCTGCATATTTTCGCTTGATTTCCCACCACCTCTACAAAGCGAATCGGTCTTGATCAAAGCCGATTAAAGGTTACTCTTTTTTTCAAGTGTTCAGTTAATCAACTTCAGAAGGGCGTAATGGATGGAGGCGGATAACAGTCTTGACTACGGGAACACTTGTAAATGGGCAGGAATTGTATTGCGCTTTAGCTGTGGCTTTCATTTGCATTACAGGGTGTTAGCAACGTTTTCAGCATAGTGACTTTGTAAGGCCAGGGCTTACATAGATCCATCCATTTTCCTTATTGGACTCTTGGCAGATGGCCTGAAAGGATCATTCGTTCCCTGGAGTTGAACATCGAGGACCCATGTTAAGCCTCATCTTCTACCTAAATGTCCTCGTACCATGTCCTTGCAGTGGATATCCAAGCTTAGGCTAGGATGCTGTGATATGCCTGTATTGCCAATGGAATGCATTTCAATATACACCACCAGTCAAAAGTTTGGACACACCTACATATTCAATGGTTTTTCTTTATTTTTACTATTTTTTACATTGTAGAATAATAGTGAAGACATCAAAACTATGAAATAACACATATGGAATCATGTAGTAACCAAAAAAAGTGTTAAACAAATCAAAATATATTTTGTATTTGAGATTCTTCAAATAGCCACCCTTTGCCTTAATAACTGTTTTGCACACTCTTGGCATTCTCTCAACCAGCTTCATGAGGTAGTCATCTGGAATGCATTTCAATGAACAGGTGTGCCTTCTTAAAAGTTAATTTGTGGAATTTATTTCCTTCTTAATGCATTTGAGCCAATCAGTTGTGTTGTGACAAGGTAGGGGGTATACAGAAGATAGCCCTATTTGGTAAAAGACCAAGTCCATATTATGGCAAGAACAGCTCAAATAAGCAAAGAGAATTGACAGTCCATCATTAATTTAAGACATGAAGGTCAGTCAATACAGAAAATGTCAAGAACTTTGAAAGTTTATTCAAGTGCAGTCGCAAAACCCATCAAGCGCTATGATGAAAGTGGCTCTCATGAGGACCGCCACAGCAATGGAAGACCCAGAGTTACCTCTGCTGCAGAAGATAAGTTCATTAGAGTTATCAGCCTCAGAAATTGCAGCCCAAATAAATGCTTCACAGAGTTCAAGTCACAGACACATCTCAACCTCAACTGTTCAGAGGGGACTGTGTGAATCAGGCCTTCATGGTCGAATTGCTGCAAAGAAACCACTACTAAAGGACACCAATAAGAAGAAGAGACCTGCTTGGGCAAAGAAACACAAGCAATGGACAATATACCGGTGGAAATGTGTCCTTTTGGTCTGGAGTCCAAATTGGAGATTTTTGGTTCCAACCGCCGTGTCTTTGTGAGATGCGGTGTGGGTGAACGGATGATCTCCGCATGTGTAGTTCCGACCATAGGAGGAGGTGTTATGGTGTGGGGGTGATTTGCTGTTGACACTGTCTGTGATTTATTTAGAATTCAAGGCACACTTAACCAGTATGGCTACCACAGCATTCTGCAGCGATACGCCATCACATCTGGTTTGGGCTTAGTGGGACTATCATTTGTTTTTCAACAGGACAATGACCCAACACACCTCCAAGCTGTGTAAGGGCTATTTTACCAAGAAGGAGTGATGGAGGGCTGCATCAGATGACCTGGCCTCTACAATCCCCTGACCTCAACCCAATTGAGATGGTTTGGGATGAGTCGGACAGGCAGAGTGAAGGAAAAGCAGCCAACAAGTGCTCAGCATATGTGGGGAATTCCTTCAAGATTGTTGGAAAAGCATTACAGGTGAAGCTCGTTAAGAGAATGCCAAGAGTGTGCAAAGCTGTCATCAAGGCAAAGGGTGGCTATTTGCAGAATCTCAAATATAAAATATATTTTGATTTGTTTAACACTTTTTTGGTTACTACATGATTCCATATGTGTTATTTCATAGTTTTGATGTCTTCACTATTATTCTACAATGTAGAAACTAGACTGGTACTGTATGTTTCTGAAATACACTCGTTGACTTTTATTTAAGTAAATTTATCAATTCCTTTTCTTCCGCCTCATAAGACATGGAGCCAGAACACCAGAAGTCCAGCTTGAAACCAACAAATGACACGTTACAGTTAATGTAGGCAGCTATAGCCTGGAGGTATGGCTGGTTGTTAGTATTTGGAACAATCTACAAAATCCTTTTCTTGGAGTTCCAGTCATTAATCTTGTCCCAGACACCTATGTCTGGTTCCTCTCAGCATTGACAGACCAAGCAGGTAACTTAAATGTTCCATTTGTTTCAACTTGAATCCCATGTAGCTTTGCGAATACAGTATACATGTTGGTGCCCATCTAATCCCAAATGGGACTTCCAGTTACCTGACGTAAGACATCTAAGCTGAAAATACGCAAACTGTGCAGACAAAAGCGACATGTCTTTAATTATCCGGATAAAAGCTTAGTAGACCTACATAAAGGGGGTCAACATATGGAGCACATTGAGATCCCTTCATTGTGGTAGTAAGAAGGTTATCCACCAATTAATCTCGGAATTATTTTTCCACTATCACCTACAACGGGGGCAGGGCAAGGCTCAAGTGCTCTACATAGCATAGACTCAATCCCTGTTCTATTCAGACTTTTAAAGGAGTCTCTCCCTTCGGAACTTGTTTGATCATGCTCTCCGTAGCCGATGTGAGTAAGACCTTTAAAAAAAATTTAAATACCGCCCCAACAGATCCACAGATGATGGAATCTCTATTGCACTCCACACTGCCCTTTCCCACCTGGACAAGAGGAACACCTACGTGAGAATGCTATTCATTGACT
This sequence comes from Coregonus clupeaformis, assembly GCF_020615455.1. Taxonomy (NCBI): domain Eukaryota; kingdom Metazoa; phylum Chordata; class Actinopteri; order Salmoniformes; family Salmonidae; genus Coregonus; species Coregonus clupeaformis. The sequence continues at coordinate 40,238,099 of NC_059193.1, forward strand.
ACAGCTCAGCATTCAACACCATAGCGCCCTCAAAGCACATCACTAAGCTAAGGACCCTGGGACTAAACATCTCCCTCTGCAACTGGATCCTGGATTTCCTGACGGGCTGCCCCCAGGTGGTAAGGGTAGGTAACAACACATCTGCCATGCTGATCCTCAACACGGGGGCCCCTCATGGGTGCGTGCTCAGTCCCATCCTGTACTCCCTGTTCACTCATGACAGCATGGCAAGGCACGACTCCAACACCATCATTAAGTTTGCCGACGAGCAGGTCAGAGACCTGGCCGTGTGGTGCCAGGACAACAACCTCTCCCTCAACGTGACCAAGACAAAGGAGATGATTGTGGACTACAGGAAAAAGAAGAGTACCGAGCACGCCCCCATTCTCATCGACGGGGCTGTATTAGAGCAGGTTGAGAGCTTCAAGTTCCTTGGTGTCCACATCACCAACAAACTATCATGGTCCAAGCACACCAAGTCAGTCGTGAAGAGGGCATGACAAACCTATTCCCCCTAAGGAGACTGAAAATATTTGGCATGGGTCCTTAGATCCTCAAAAGGTTCTACAGCTGCACCATCGAGAGCATCCTGACTGGTTGCATCACTGCCTGGTATGGCAACTGCTCTGCCTCCGACCGCAAGGCACTACAGAGGGTATTGCATATGGCCCAGTACATCACTGGGGCCAAGCTTCCTGCCATCCAGGACCTCTATACCAGGCGGTGTCAGAGGAAGGCCCTAAAAATTGTCAAAGACTCCAGCCACCCTAGTTATAGACTGTTCTCTCTGCAACCGCACGGCAAGCGGTACTGGAGCGCCAAGTCTAGGTCCAAGATGCTTCTAAACAGCTTCTATCCCCAAACCATAAGACTCCTGAACATCTAATCAAATGGCTACCCAGATTATTTGCATTGGCCCCACACCCCCTCTTTTACGCTGCTGCTGCTACTCTGTTCATTACCCATGCATAGTCACTTTAATAACTCTACCTACATGTACATATTACCTCAATTACCTCGACTAACCTGTGCCCATGCACATTGACTCTGTCCTGGTACCCCCTGTATATAGCCTCGCTATTGTTATTTTACTGCTGCTCTTTAATTATTTGTTACTTTTATTTCGTATTATTTTATATTGTATTTTTGTGTGTGATTTCTTTCTTAAAACTGCATTGTTGGTTAAGGGCTTGTAAGTAAGCATTTCACTGTAAGGTCTACACCTGTTGTATTCGGCGCATGTGACAAATGACATTTGATTTGATTTTGTTTCCTGAAGACCCCTCATCAGAGACCATTAAATGCCTGGTGGTTTAGCCACCAATAAGAGGTTCCACCTGAGGAGTTGTCTGCCCTGCAATGTTTTACAGTTCCGTTGTAGAAAAATAATCACTTTTTAACCCAATCCCCCCCAACAACATCTGCTGCCAATTTAGCAGGCTAGCATTCCTGCAGTCACTGCTGTTTAATATTCACAGGGTCTAGCTAGAAGAATCCCCACACCCCCTTCTCGATCCCCAGGTCCAGAGTCCAGACACAGTGAAAAATGAGGGGTTGAAAAAGAGCGGATCCGGAGCAGAAGCGTGGTTAACCAGGCTAATTTGAAGGGATAATAATAGCGTTCCCAGAAGGCCTTTGGGGAGTGGAGGTGGAGAACGAACGCAGACCTGACTGGTTACAACCGCACAGGAAGTTTACAACACAGCTAGCTCGGCAAATCAAGATGTATTTAATCATCAAACGATCAGAGAGGAGCTGACGGCCAGGCCCAACTCTGCAGCCAGCCAGAGATGAAGACAAATGTGCAGAGAAACAGGGCGGAGAGGGAGTGCCAAATGTGCACCACGAATTAAGGAGCATATTTTTTTTAAACCTCTTGATTTTATGGGTCTACACCAAACACAACATGTCCAAGGTGCACATTTCATTCTACTTTTGCCAAGCCCCTTTGGCGAAATGGAAGCGATATTGAGTGCTTTTTAAAATGTTTTTAATCGGTTTCATGTGCGTATCCAAAAATAAATGTTGTTTTACCATTGAAAGGACAGTAAAGATTAATGCATTGCAACTTTTATAGGAAATTACTTGAGTGTGGGAGACTCAAACCTTTCTTATAATGGCAACAGTCAAATTTCCCTGCGTACATAAACACTTTAAGCCAGAGAGCATTAACTCTGTTAATGGATAATTAGTCCAATTGCAGGGCCTTTAATATGACATGACCTCATAAAGTACTGTTGAATGTCTAAGGACATACATACACAGAGTGCACAAAACATTAGGAACACCTTCCTAATATTGAGTTGCACCCCCTTTTGCCCTCAGAACAGCCTCAATTCGTCGGGGCATGGACTCTACGAGGTGACGAAAGCATTCCATAGGAATGCTGGCCCATGTTGACTACATTGCTTCCCACAGTTGTGTCAAGTTGGTTGGATGTCCTTTGGGTGGTGGACCATTCTTGATACACACAGGAAACTTTTGAGCTTGAAAAACCCAGCAGTGTTGCAGTTCTTGACACACTCAAACCTTGTGCACCTGGCACCTACTACCAAACCTTGTTCAAAGGCACTTAAATATTTTGTCTTTCCCGTTCACCCTCTGAATGACACACATACACAATGTCTCAATTGTCTCAAGGCTTAAAATCCTTCTTTAACCTGTCTCCCTCCCTTCATCTACACTGATTGAAGGGGATTTAACAAGTGACATCAATAAGGGATCGTAGCGTTCACCTGGTATTCCTAATGTTTTGTAAACTCAGTGTATAGACAAAGCAGTCATAACCATTTCCATTCCCTTAAAACATTTGTATCTGTTTCTGCTTGTGTCTATGAGAAAGCGTATTCTTCTGGCATACATTCTATTCATATAGTCTCACAGGGAATGCAATCTCTAACGAAAGCAGAGAAGATTTTGGACTTTTGAAATGCAAACAAATAAAGAGTCAAAAATACAGAATTCATATGACATTTGTTACAGTGGGACCTGTTACACAATTATGGGGATATTTGTATTTCGGCGATTTCACTAGCTGTCATTAACTTGCTTCTGGGTGGCATTACAATGAATGCAAAACATGAATTCTCTCTGGATTGATTGTGACGCGTCTTCTCTTCATTCCTCTCTCACCACCGCACTCATCCAGACTGCAGAGAGAGGAGAGATGGTATTTCTGTGGTTGACACCCAGGCTTGTCTGATGATGTGGATTATGTGACACCTCCATTGCTCCTCTCCAAAGGACAGCCCTTGCCATGGCAACTGCATAAACATCAGACTCCCTATCCAAGGGGAGGTCTACAGGGAATATACAAGGGCACAATTTATTATAAATAGGAAGGAAAGGAAGGGACCCTGCCGGTGTGCAGACCCAGTGTTCTGCATGGGGAGCTGATGTAGACACATGCTAATGAGAGTATTGTGCCTCATGTTTGCACACACAAATGTCTTGTTGCTGCACATTGTTACACAACCAACAAGAAAGGAAAATAATTTAAGGCAATGTAATGTAAAGCAAGCAGATGCATGGTTTGCATTTCATTCACGGAATCCAACATCGCAACGAACAACCAGAAACAACTGAGATCGCACGTAGGCTGCTTTAATTCAATTATCTAGAATTGTGAGCATGGCACTTTATTTCACTTTGTGTAACAGATATGGTTCAGTGATGACTGACCTTGCCCGAGACCTGAAGACTTGCATATGCTCCACTAGTGAATGCCCAAACTTAAACTCAGCGGGCTAACACAGTCTTGTGGCTCGCAGGTGACTTGGGTTCAAACTCTTGTGAGGACCCGAACATAGGCCTATATCCTGTCATATTTAACTCAACAATGTTCCCTTCTGTCAGTTAGGTGCTGTATAGCATATGTGAAGATATGTTATGGGACCAGACCTACACAAGACCTCAACACATTAGAACATGTTTCACATTACCTCTGCATGCCTCCCATTACAATGGCTTAACGATGACAGAAGCTGTAAACAGCACATCTATGAGGAACAGGCTACACATTTGGATACTGCATGAACTGATGGGTGTTTTCCCCACCAGAACCATAGTATTTGTTCTCATTTGTACCAATTATTTGCTTAAGCTCTGGATAGTGAAACAGAGCATTATGCGTTTGGATTCCAGGCTATTGGCCATATAGCTCTGCTCTGGCTATATTTGACCATAGTATGAACTTTATTATTTATTTTACTCCCCATTAGCTGACGCTTTAGCGACCACTAGTCTTCCTGAGGTCCACAAAACAAGTCTGGGAATGACCCTTGTTAGTTACCATGAATATTACCAGGTCTCTATCTGTCTTTCTGTTGTGGCCTCCTTAAGCTTTTGATTGCTTACCCGACTGTAAGTTAAGTGCAGCGAATGGGCTAATAATGTGTCAGATACCCCAGTCAAGCATAGAGCAGCATTGTTGTCCAGCAGATGTTGACCAAGACTAATTCACAGGGCTTTTGGTTTTGTTTGTGTTTCTCTCCTTCTTGCCTTTTGAATTGTGTTGTTGGCACGTTGCAAAGTCCATGGACAGAAGCCAGCGAGACTAGGGCCACTGCGTTGTGAGGTCCTCCTTACTGCTTACGTCTTACTGGGACCACAGAGCTGCTGGTGGCTAATCAGATTAACAAAACACACACAATTCTTTCAAGCTCTATTTTACCCACTGCTTGTGTTTACATAGAAGACTCATTATGGTAGTCAATGTAACAAATCCTTATACAGTGCCTTCAGAAAGTATTCATACCCCTTGATAATTCACATTTGTTGTTTTACAGCCTGAATTCAAAATGTATTAAAACAAAAAAAAAATATCTCACACATTTACACACAATACCCCATAATGACAAAATGAAAACATGTATTTTTATTTAACCTTTATTTTATCAGGGAGTCATACTGAGACCAAGGTCTCTTTTACAGATGAGCCCTAAATTACATAAATTATAGAAAATACACATATCAAAATATATATACAAAGTGCAAGCAGAAAGACAAACACAGTCATAAAATAAAAAATGTAAGAACATTTTGAAGATTGAAAATGAAATGCTGAAATATCTCATTTACATAAGTATTCACACCCCAGAGTCAATACTTTGTAGAAGCACCTTTGGCAGTGATTACAGCGGTGAGTCTTTCTGGGTACGTCTCTAAGACCTTTCCACACCTGCATTGTGCAATATTTGCCCATTATTCTTCAAGCTCTTTCAAATTGGTTGTTGATCATTGCTAGACAACCATTTTCAGGTCTTGCCATAGATTTTCAAGTAGATTTAAGTCAAAAATGTAACTCGGCCATTCACTGTCTTCTTGGTAAGCAACTCCAGTGTAGATTTGGCCTTGTGTTCTACGTTATTGTCCGGCTATAAGGTGAATTCATCCCCCAATGTCTGGTAGAAAGCAGACTGAACCAGGTTTTCCGCTAGGATTTTGCCTGTGCATTCCGTTGATTTATTATCCTGAAAAACTCCCCAGTCCTTAACGATTACAAGCATACCCATAACATGATGCAGCCACCACTATGCTTGAAAATATGGAGAGTGGTACTCAGTAATGTGTTGTATTGGATTTGCCCCAAACATAACACTTTGTATTCAGGACAAAAAGCTAATTGCTTTGCCATATGTTTTGCTGTATTACTTTAGTGCCTTGTTGCAAACAGGATGCATGTTTTGGAATATTTGTATTCTGTACAGGTTTCCTTCTTTTCATTCTATCTTTTAGGTTAGTATTGTGGAGTAACTACAATGTTGTTGATCCATCCTCAGTTTTGTCCTATCACAGCCATTAAACTCTGTAACTGTGTTAAAGTCACCATTGGCCTCATGGTGAAATCCCTGAGTGGTTTCCTTCTTCTCCGGCAACTGAGTTAGGAAGGATGCCTGTATCTTTGCAGTGACTGGGTGCATTGATACACCATCCAAAGTGTAATTAATAACTTCACCATGCTCAAAGATATATTCAATGTATTCTTTTTTTTTTTAATTCTTTTTTTTTTTTTTTTTTACCTGAAGGTGCCCTTCATTGTGAGGCATTGGAAAACCTCGCTGGTCTTTGTGGTTGAATCTGTGTTTGAAATTCACTGCTCGACTGAGGGACCTTACAGATAATTGTATATGTGGGGTACAGCGATGAGGTAGTCATTCAAAAATCATGTTAAACACTATTATTAGTCCATGCAACTTATTATGTGACTTGTTAATCAAATTTTCACTCCTGAACTTATTTAGGCTTGCAATAACAAAGGGGTTGAACACTTATTGACTCAAGACATTTCAGCTTTTCATTTGTAATTAATTTGTAAAAATTTAGAAAAACATAATTCCACTGACGCTCGGGTGCCGGAGGTTCGACTGTCTGCTGCCCTGGAACCTGCAGTCCCGGAGCCCAAGCCAGTGGTGGATTATTTGCCTGTTCATAGGATAGAGCCACAGCCTGAAGCTGGGGCCTCTCCAGCCCTGCCTGCTAGCACTGTGCTAGGCCCTGCTACCTCCAGACCTTTCAGATCTCACCTCAGGGGACACTACGGCCATCATATTGGGTGACCCACCAGAAGTCACCCCTGATGTCTCCCCTGACCTAGACGTCCAGTTCCCTGCCACCACGGTAGGGTCAGAGTTCCCTTCCTTCACGCTAGGGTCAAAGTTCCCTGCCCCCACGGTAGGGTTAGAGTCCCCTTCCTCCACGGTAGGGTCAGAGTTCCCTTGCTGGTAGGGTCAGAGTTTCCATCCCTCCTGGTAGGGTCCGAGTTCCCTTCCTTCCTGGTAGGGTCAGAGCTCCCTTCCCTCCTGGTAGGGTCAGAGTTTAAGTTTCCTGCCTACCTGGCAGGTGTAAAGTGTCCAGGCTTTGAGTGTCCTCCCCCTCAAGTAGGTCTAGTGTATCCTGCCCCTGCGGTAGGTCTAGAGTTCCATGCCTTCCTGGTTCAGATTCAGTTTCCCTGTCAGGTCTAGAGTCAGCCTCCCTGTCAGGCCCAAAGCTATCAGCACTAGGCTTCCACCCTTCAGCCATTCTAGCTTCGCTGTCTCCAGCCCTAGTCAGCCCACGGTCCTCTGCTCCGCCAGGCTTTCGGTTCCCTGCCCCACTAGATCCACAGGCTCTTCCCTCAGTTGGTTAGCAGCCCCCAACCTCAGTCGGTAAGCAGTAAGCTCTCTTAGTGCTACATGCCAAGTCCCCATCACTAATTCCAGGCCCTGGATCTCCTGTTCTGCTAGGCTCTGAGTCAGCTGTTTAGCAAGGTCTGCAGTCCCTGCCCCTAGCCTAGCATTTCCCAAACTCGGTGAATGTTTGAATCAGCTGTGTAACAGAATGTGCACCCCTTGGGGTCCGAGTTTGCCTTACCCAGTTGACAAAGTTCAGCTTGGTTCACAGTCTACTACCGTACTTGGCTCTAAGCCTCCAACCTTAGTAGTAAGTTCTAAATCCCTGGGGGGACCGCCCGCCTCCTGCACTGGAAGACCTTCCGTCCCTTGCACCTGGGAAACCACCTGACCTTGTCTCTGAGGCTCAACCTGTCCCTACCTTCAGATCCCTGATGAGCCTCACCCAGGGGTTCCCACCTGCTCCACCGTGGGAGCCATCCCCTTCAGCATTGGTGAGAGAGTCACCAACCTCAGCCGCAGTCAGTGAGCTGCTAACGACAGTTGTCGCCGGCGTGCCACATTCCTCCGTCGCAGTAGGCGAGCCACTTCCTCCAGCCATGGCCAGCCTCCGGCACCGTACTCAGCTTCCAAGGAGGCGACCTGCAACAGCTGAGCACCCTACACCAGCTGAGCACCCTGCACCAGCTGAGCCAGGAGTCTTGCCCCGTGATCTCTCGTCAGGGATTGCATTTATTTTGGGAGATTGCAATATATTACATTTTCATTCAAGACAGGATAAATATATTGTTTCAGGTGATAGTAAAACATGTTATGTTTAGTTACTTTTTCCTCAACTTGTTACTCTAACTTTATAGCAAGTCAAGCTTGCACTGCAGAGCAACTAGCTAGTTAGCCAGCTAAAAGCTAAGCTAGTTTGAAGATACCACTGTATCTAGCGACCTCCACCTAATAATTGTTATCAAAAACAAACATCATCACAATAAATGGGTGGCAACTGTCATAATATAACTGGCTTAACAGCCAATGTGTATTATTTAACATTACTATTAAAATAGTACTCAATTATAGGAATGGGTAATTGTTTACAAGTTGCTAGCTATCCCATAAAGCCATCACCAAAAACCACATATTTTCATCTTCTTCTGTGGTTTGGTAACTTCTGTTCTTCGACGGACTCTGGCTGGACTGAAGATGACGTAAAGTTTCGCAACGGAGCCTTCAACCGAAAGGGGGCATTGCGATTCCACTCCATTGTGGACGTATCCATTAAAATGCATGATATCCGGCTCAACGTAACGGAGTGCTCATGGGTAATGTGAACGAGGCTTAAGTGTTGGAAATGTTAATAGGATAAGATTAGGTGTAATATTAGTGAGTGATGGTTACCTTACTGTCTAATGTAACTGTTTTTAAGTAAGAAGTTTGAATTGTTGTTGCTAGCTCTGAGCTAATGCTAGCACTGTCTGGTTATATGTACCCTGTGCATGCTACCTCGTCCAGTTAGTATTGTTTATTCATTGCTACAAGAGTGTTTATTGAGTGCAACTAGCTTACTCATTTTTAAGTGTATTAGCAATGGTTATAGTGGTTACATGCTACCGCTGCAAAGTATAGCCTCTCTCGTGCGCCCGCACATGTGCAGTTACTAATTGACTCAGATAAGATCTTTAGCCAGGCCAGAGAGGGCCATACATCTTAATAGCCCTAGGCTCAGTTCTCTCTCCCTCTCTGGCAATATGTTTACATTGCTGATGTGTGAATATCCCTGTGTTAGCCTGCATTATTATTGCATTCGTTGATATGCTTTTATCAGGGCATATGTTAACACATCCTGATCTCCATTTATAATTTGCATGTCTATTGTTGTATTGCATTTATTTATCTCAATAGCCTCTTGTAAGTGGATCCTAATGATTGTATTGCTCTCCCTTTTTAGAACCACACTTACATAAAACCCTTCTAATGGAAGCAGCTGTGTCCGTGTGGTGACCAAGTTACAGTATGGGCCTCAACCTCACGTTCTAACCGGACAGCACTATAGTGGGCAGAACCAAAACCAATCAGCATTAAGTAGCGGGTGAGGGCATATCCAGCCAACTGCTCAGATGAGCTCCAGGAAGCCGTTTTTCCATGGTCCTAGTTCACGCCGAATTTAGCAACCAACAGTTTTTTTCACAAAGTGTATGGCCTGGTTTTTACATTGTGTTCCTCTTGAAATTAGATTACATTTACAATATTTCAGGCTGTTAGTGTACCAGACGTCATGTTTACACAACTAAAGGAGCTGTTGAGGAGATGACGCCCATGTGGATAAACTTTCCTGGGAAAAGAGAGAAAAGTGATTTGGCTGTTAATGTTCAAAACCTTGGGAATTTTCTCTCCATACACTGTGAGACTATTGAGTTGAAGTGCTTTGACGCGGTGCGATGAACATTATTCAAATCATAGTAAGTGTGTGACTATTACTGTAGCCAAGTTTACAGCTGCGAGTAGTTAACTCGAGAATATTGGGCTTGTCAATATTGATTTCCCAAAAGGTCATAGACAATGCTGAACACAGATAGATATATAAAATACTTCTGATATTTCTCAGTAATAACATTGTAATGACTTCCAATACAATGCTAGATTATGTTTGTGATCATGTTATGGTTTTCTCCACAATTTACGTAATGGTTAACACACACGTGACCTTTGAAGAAAAGGTCTAGCTAGCCTGCCAAATAGCCCCTATCCAGTGCTACCCTTATCTCTGTATGTGTACATATGATAATCCTCTGTGTTTGTCTGAGCTATGATTGGCTAGGTTTGGGTTGGTCCATTGCCTGATAGCACGCCAGTCGTGTGGCCTTGGCAGTCCCCCGCGGTGGACCGATCCATTCCCCAGGAACCTTGGGAACTCTAAGAACTCAGGGGCTCAGAATGAGACTAGTATCCCAGGTTGTACCTCCATGTTGTGTATCCCTGTAGCACATCAACCACATCCCCTATTCACTAGTGAAATTCTACACATCCCTTGCACAGTCTTCACATTTTGCTGCATTAAATTAACATCTCAAAAGGGAATAAATTAGATTTTTTCCTACCGATCTACACAACCTACTCAAAGTAAAGGAAATATTATAGAAAATGTACCAAAAAACAAAAATGTCTTGTTTGCGTATGTCTTTGATGCACCTTTGGCAGCCATTACAGCTGTGAATCATTCTCAATAAGATTCTACCAACTTTGCACAACTCTTAGGGCAACTTTATCCGTTCTTTTTTGTCAAAATTGCTCAAGCTCAGTACATTTGGTTGTGAGTCATTGATGGACAGCAAACCTTGTCTCTGATTTTCAAGCAAATTTTCAAGTCAGGTCTGAGGCTGGACCACTCAGGAACACTCAACACCTCTTCGAAAGCCATTTTGTCATACAGGCCAGTAATGTGCAGTGAATGCAATGTTGTTAATCCTCTGTATTTTCAAGTATTGTGGTGGCAGCATCATGTTATGGGTATGCTTGTCACCGCCTGGGACTGTGGAGTTTGTCAGGGTCAAAATAAATATGAAAGGAGCAAAGAACAGATCAAAAGTTAAAGGAAAACCTTGCCATAGTCTTCTGAATACCTAACCCTGGGATAGAGTTTTATTTTTCAGTGCAAAAATTACACAAATGTTAATGCAAAAGACACCCCAGAATGGCTTTCCAATAAATGTTGAGTGTTCCTGAATGGTCCAGTCTCAGTCCTGACTTAATAAATCTGCTTGAAAATCAGAGACAAGGTTGGAAAATTGTTGTCCATCAATGACTCCCAACCAAATTCACTGAGCTTAAAAACATGGATATATTTTGCCCTAAAAGTTGCGCAAAGATGGTAGAATATTTTTCAAAATGTTTTGCAGCTGTAATGGCTGCCAAAGGTGCTTCCACCAATTATTAACTCTGAGGTGTGAAGACATATGCAATCAAGACATCTTCATTTTTTATTTTTTAGTAATTTAGAAAGTTTTATATTATTTTTCTTTGACTTTGGAAATGTGGAGTAGGTTATGTACATTGGTAGATTTTATTTTTGTATGTAATCCATTTTTAGATAAAATGTTAAGGCAGCAAAATGTGAAGCTGTGCAAGGGGTGTGTAGACTTTCACTAGGCACTGTATCTATGATATCCATTAGATTGGTATGCGTTACTAGCATGGTATGCGTTACTAGCATGCTATGCGTTAGTAGTCATAGCCTCACTATGCTAGCCCTTAGCACCCCAAGCGTGTCTTTTCTTTAATCTGCTCTGTATATTCCTCCCATCTGTGTTTACTAACCCTGGGCTCGGAATGCTAACCAGAGATGTCACACATGCCCAGAGTGGAGGAGGAAAGGAATGTCTTCAGGGTTTGTGTTTGATAAACAATTCTGAGAAAATAATTAGCAGATAAGACACCACTTTGATTAACCACAGGGACTCCAACTTCATATATCGCCTCCGAACCAGTCACAGTTAAAAGCCTGTCTGATATTACCATACCATATTAATTTTTAATCAATTAAGGACCTAAAGGGAGAAATTAGAAAATGCAGATTTACTCCACTGGGATTGTGGGGGCAAGGACAATTCTCTTATATTTGCATATGGCTCATATTTACACTCATGTATACAGTGATCTGCAGTATATACAGTTTGAGTGGCTGTCTAATACCCTTTCCATACTAGTGAGCCAAGCCAAGCTGTATTGTGCTGGCCTGGTTACGCGTCCACCATTGTTGTTGGAACTGGACAATGTTAAGAGAAAATATCTGAGCCAGCACAGTACGGTTCCGCTTGGCACGATTAGAGTGGTTGTCTGCCATAAATGATGCACCTGCCACTGCTGCTGCCTGACTGATGTTGATGTGTGCAGCATTGGCTTCACACTGAGGTGTAGATGGGTCTACACAGTCTTCTCCTTAGTGAGAGAAAGGTGCCAGAAAAGACTGGCTGGGCCTGAAAATGCTGTGTCTGTCAGAGAGAGGGAGAGAGAGATAGAGGATGGATGGGGAGCTGGCTGGTTTCTGGGCCCACTCCATGTTCTTAATCTCTACTTCTCTCTCTCCTTCCCATTCAATAAACAAATATTTATCGGCATGACACTCTTTCTCCCTCTGGTGTTCTTAGCTCTCGCTCTTCTCTCTTCTCTCTGCAGCTGGTTTGTGAAGCCTGAGAGTTGAGACGTCATCAACAGCCTGACGGTTAAAAGGGGCTGATCTTAGTTCATTTCTTCAAAAGCTTGTTAAAGAGGAACGCTTTGGCAGTGATTTAGGGAAATCTGCTATTACAGTTTTAATAGGGTTCATCTAATCCATGCTGGCAGATTAGAGCTGTCTGGACATCGCCCAAATACTTGCTGCTTCACTTAATGTCTCCATCTCCAAGCTAATGCATTTATGAGCTATATAGTATTCACTAAGGCAACCTGTTTCTGTCTCATCGGATGAATGAAGCTCCAGAGCCAAGATCTTTCGAGTACTACTACACTACTTTCCAAGTAACCTCATGCACTCAAGCAGCTTGAGGTAATGTTGTCATTATGGGGGAGCACTATCGAGATTTAAAAGCTCAATTTCTCCTCTCCTTTGCTAATGGAGCCTATTCAGGGATTGTGTTTTAAGATCATTGCGTTGACATCTGTCTAATAGGCCACTACAAATTCTAGTCTATCCTTGCCTCTCTCCCTACCTTGTGCTTTGCAAACTCCCTCACGCTTATGGGAAAAATTATTTTTTTTGGAATGGTTTAGCCAGTGGCCATCTGACAGTGATTTGCTGATCCTGTGCAATTTCATGATGGCTTTCATCCTCGGAGGCCACAGGGCCCTGGAGAGGCAGCCAATGGCTGGCCTCGCGTCCTGTGCTGTGTGCAATAATAGGTTAGTGAGTGTCATGGCATCATTGTCTTCAGTTTTTAATGTTTTTGTGCCCTGGCTCCCGCTGCAATCTGTTATATGTTTATTCCCATTCTATTTTGAGTGGGAAGACATCCGGTAAGGACATGGCCACTGTACTCAAGAGTCATTGTTGTGTGATGTGTTTTTGGAATACCGCTAAGTTACAAAGAGAACTGGGGGAGGGAGAAGCTGAATGGGTTTTCATTGCGATAGGTTTTTCCCCCTGTTATTTTAAGGACTGTCACTGTCCCATTCTTTCAGCTTGAAGCTGCCTATATAACTTAATTATATCTGCCCTTCCAGTCATTTTGCACTGTTAGCAGAAAAAAAGGATGAAAAAACACAAAAGCAGGAACAGAGATAGTTCACTGCCTCGTCATGTCCTGATAACTTAGTTCCCTCATTTTGGTCCAACAATCACCCTATATATTGCAAACTTTTTAGGGGGAGAAAGGAGATTCATTTCCCACTTCTATCGGTCTGAATTTTGGCCTGTCGGTCTGCATGTCAGTCTGTCGGTCTGTCTGTCACTCTCTTTCTACCTGCCTGCCTCTTTGTTCGCCTGTCTGTCTGTAGCGCCCCGGGTCACATGGCTGCCCACAGACCTCACGGTTTCCTGACAGGCCCTGCCTCGGCCCCTTAAAGACCTCTTAATTAACTGGCTCTAACAAGATAATAACATGGCAAGGCTCCCCTTGAACAGCAGCAAAATATTGATTTAAATGTTGTTTTGGTGTTGTGTGGGCTGCTGTGTGGGTGGGGGAGAAAGGTTTACTGGTGTGAGCTTGAATGGTATTCATCAACGGTCTTTCTAGGGCCCAGGATGTGCTATTGTCAGCCGGCAATCTCTACCATGCACACAACTGATAACCTTCGCTTTGGGGTAACACCCTTGCGATCTGACTTCCTCCCTGCCCTATGTTGGTTCTTGTATGTGTTGCCTCTGGGGTTTATAGATAGGCCTGTTTCATGGAACTCAAGGACAAACGGACACCTCAAATGTTGTTCTTGTCTATTGACGTGTCATCCTGCTTAAAACAAACCATTGAAAACCAGCAAGTGTTAATCTTACAAGACTCCCAACAACAACAGAAAAGACATCTATAAAAGGTTATTTGGTTATTTTAAACATGACAGCACAGCACCAGGCCTTGCTCCATTTTGCAATGTCACCGGATCCCCTTGGGGACTCGTGTTTACTGCCAGAAATGTACGCGTAAAGATTGCAGCTTCTGTGTGCATCGGCCCCCAACAACCTCAGGCCTCTCTGGACACCGCTTCCTCCACACTATTCTGACCACAGCCGACAGACGCACAGAAAGAGCCCTATGCCGTGGGAAGGAATTGTCCTTTTTCCAAATGCCCTCCAAATGTGCTTTTAGACAAGGCCTGGGGAAGGTGACTTTCTCTATCCCCTCGCATCACAAATGTGTAACAACATAATGATGAGAAAGGTGTAGTATGACCCTGAATACATTAGCCTATGGGCCAGTGCACTTGCTTTGTTCCCAGTCTGCGATGTAGGGCTAATGTGGCTGAGCTGTACAGTGTGCAGTTTAATCCTGGAGGACAGTTTTGGCTCAGTCAGGAGGGAAATTAGTTCAAGGAAAGGTGCAACATTACCCGGCATCCCCCACCGCAATCTCACCGTACCATTTTAGAAGTGCTCTCTAACATCAAAGGAACTTGGGATGATGTCATAAGACACGTCTCTTCCTACCTACTCTACAGTACATACTCCATTGGAGGGAATCTCCACGTTAAAGGCAGACTCAGCAGTATGACATCATTATCTACTGCAGGGCGATTTCCTCCTTAATGAAATCAACAACAACAAAATTATAATCTTACAAGACTGCAACTAAGAAATTAACATCACTTTATTGGTCAATTGCACACAAGGTCCAACCAAAAATGTACTTCCGCTTTTAACCAAAGCTCTCTGAAAGACACGCATACAGGTTTTGAGAGGTGTGGGGTGCTGTTGTTGTTGTGGGTTAAGTGCCTTGCTCAAGGGCATAACAGCAGACAATGCATCTAGAATTTGATACAAGCAACCCTCCAGCTCACTTCCTGCCAGAAACTTCCCGTTGGACCCAGGATTCAAACTGGCAACCATCCGGTTGCTGGCGCACCACTTTAACCACTAGGCTACCTGCCACCCCATTGGCTATTCCCAATGTGGACATTCCCCAAAGGAAGGATTCAAATTATGAAAAGCTGTGGCAGTCTTGGCATATTTGAATTTGGTTGACGTCAGTAATTATTATGATGTCATATTGTTGTCCACCTTTAACAACAGAAGGAGCCAGAAGTCACTCTCTCTCCCAGTCTCCCAGTTTGACCCTCCCCTCCCTACTCCCCTGGCTGTCCTGTGTTTGCGCTGGCCTTGTTTTTATGACCATTCCAGTGATCCGTGGCCTGCTGCAGAGGCTGCTGGTGTTAACACAGCTGAGGTGCATTAGACAGACTGTTGTTCCTGCCTCTTACCTGGCTCCAGGCTCTCTGCTTGCAATCTGCAGTGTTTTCCCTTCATCTCAGAGCAGACACAGACACAACACCACCCCTCACCACATCCAAGTGGCATCTCTCACAGGCTGTTGTGTAGTTAATTGCCCGTGGTGTTGTGTTCTCTTTCGTTCCCCTTGAAGTTTTGACCTTTGAACTGGAGCCTTTCAAGCACTGAGCAGTGTGGCCAGATCCACTTGATCACAAATGAGTGAGATCTTAGATCCAGTCCAGGAGAGCGAAATAGAGCCTTGGACTGGATAGAATCCACCAGTATTTTATCTGCCAGTGGTTCTGAGGGCTTTGTTGGTGGTATAATGGACCAGCCAACTGCAGTAAAGGGGTTTTTATGATGTGGCAGAAGAAGTGATCCTGGGACTCAGTGCCAAAAGCAGTACAGATGTTCTGCCTCCTGCAGCCTGTCTCCTCTGTGTTCCATAGCCAGCTAGGCACAGCACACTGTGTGCTTCTCCTCCACAGTCGATTCCCCTGCTCTCCCTCGCTTGCCGTGGGGATATTGTCAATAATTAAGAGAGCCACAAGGGACTCAGGGTCTGACACTCATTTCCCATGGTGCCTTGCTCATCATATTCTACTCCTCAAACCTTTTTCTCTCCCAATTGAAGCTGATGCACCTTTCCTCCCCCTCTTCTCCTAGCCCCCTCACCACTTCTGTGATTGAAAAGCAGTGGCAGTGACATGCATTCCAGCAATGACAGTGAACAGACTGGAGCCACTCTTTGTACTGAACCTTGAACCATTCAAAGGGGCCGTCTGGTGGCTGTAACACCCCATTGGTGACGCTCTCTGCCCCGCACTGCACTGTAACTCTATAGCCTCATTGTCACACTCCATATCGCCCCAGTGACCCCCAGACCAATTATACAGCTGACCCGGGGTTGATGACATAACCTTGGGCGGCTTTTGGGGGTGGCACAGCACAGAGGGGGTCTGTCATGCCGTGTCAACTCTGCATGCTAACCAGGCACTTCCCAGAGTGGTCCCACTAGACGTAGTGAAAGGAGAGTGGCTCCGACGCAGAACCTTAGGCATATACCTGAACTTATTCACCCACACACTCCTTTCAGAGGTCTTTTCAAAGACTATTTTCATGATTGGTGAGACCATGATAGACACTTAATGAGGGTACTTCATAAACTAGATTTGACATTATGTTCCTTTTTTGGTAGGACACTTCACTTTGAGGGTTAAAGTAGTCACTTACATTCCAAGTCAATTGATAGAACTTCACTGGAGTCAGTGATGTCACTTTAATTGAGAATTTTTTTTAAGGCCAAAGAAAATCCTAGTAGTAAAACCCTTTATTCTTGTGATAATAGACAATATTAATAGGTATATGTGTTCATGTGGGTCAATTAAAGGACAGCATCAAAGCAGGGGTTACTGATGTAAGTGGTCATATAAACCAGTCTCAAGACATTATTGTTTTTATAAGCCAGAAGAGAGCAGCTTGAAGCCTAAGGTGACTGTTGAATAATATGCAGATATTTCATGGAGAAAGAGAAATGTTATGACTCAGTATGTCAACTGTTATTGCTTTAGCTGGATTCCTTTAAGATTATCCAGCAGCTGAGTGTAATCTTAGAATCAGGGGGGCCTGTGTAGCAATAAGTTGCATGATTGCTAAATGTTAATACAGCTGGACTTATCCATGATATTCATACTCAGAAATTATGCCATATTAATGTGCATTATGCTCAATAAGGAGTTGAATCTATAGGAACCTGTCCAGGCGAGGTGTTAATTGATGGTCATGGGATTGATATAGCATTCCAACAGAGATGTGGGTGGATTTCTTTGCATGTGTCCTATTACTTGGCTTTGGCTATAGCCACGTTAATACCAGGTTCTTACATGCATCCTTTGCCCTGATCTTGTCCTCATTTTGATTGTGCTCAAATTTTTTAGACAGGTGCAGATTATTAAAAGATGCATTGTGAAGTGATTTTGATCAGATCTTATAAGTGTAAACGGGGCAAGGCTTCTGACAGCCTTGTCTTGGGACCAAAGTTAGTTCTGTTCTATAGCAGAGTTACAAGACTGGTAAACACTGGCACAAGAGCTGATGACAGAGCTGACTTGAATATCTGTTCAATGTCAAATGTTAATGTACATATTATAATTATGTTATAATTTCATGTACATATTATAATTATCAAACCCAGTTTCCTCTGCAATAATGCTGCAATGTTATCAATTGCTTTCAGTAGTAACACCCATTAACATTCCTCGTTTCGGAGGGACCACAGAAAAGAGGACAAATCACAATGGATTCTTAAAATAAGATTTTTTAATATGACTTATTATCATAAAGATATATTTACACACTTTACAGAAATAGAAAATAAAAACACAAAGCTACGCATGAAAGGAAAAAATAAAATAAGTACTCCAAGAGCTAAAGCTTATATTTTATAAATTAGAAACCAAAAGTTCAAATATGTACACAGTATTTCAACCATTTCTGATACACTTGTTTTATTCATTTATTTAATTTTTGCCCAGTTCAACATCAAAACAGAGACAGGGACTGTACATTTGGCCTGGTGAGTAATATGAGCACATACCTTCGACAGTAGTAAAGAAGTTCAGGTGTAATACATTGTCTTTTTAACTGCAGTTTGCTTGTGACCTAGTAAGTAACACTGTTGCAATGGCATGTAAGCCTACACACTCTGGAGCTCCTTCAACTACTCTGAATGGTATTGATGGTGGACCCAGTTTGCCATGTAGATGGAGAACATTGTCACAATCAATGGGAGGAGGGACATTCTCTATTCTGGGGTATGAAGGTCTCATTTGAGGCAGCGAGATAATGACAGATCATGCTCATCTCCCACGGGAGATCAAATCTAGTTATCCTTTGGATTGTCCCGCCTGTGGAAATGTGTGACTGCATCGGGATTGAATCTTAGCCACTTGATCCTGCAGATACCCCCACTCTGTGTGTGTGATATATGAAGGGCTTAGATGCATAAGGTAAAACCATGGAATGTATTGCATGCTAGCTAAGTCGTTTTTCTTTCTCCTTGGTGGGTCGTGTTATGTTTGAAAAGGGTTTTTTACTGTAGCTTGTCAAGAGCTGAGAGAAAGTGACAGCGACATCAAACATTAAAAACCTAGTGGTTTTGATTGACTCTTTGTATGGACTGCCTAAAGCTAGAGCGAGACAGTGACCCCATGGCTAAGCTCTAGTTTTCATTACTAGCTGCCAGACTCCTTTCTCCACCAGTCATACACATTTATCCCTCCACTGCTTCCTACTCCATACACACTCCCAGCCAAGTGCACATTTCTAAAAGTGGAAAATGAGCTGAACACAAATGTGATACGTTCTTCTCGGAACAAACAAACCAGTGAAAACATGCTAACATGTGCATAGGAACATTACTCAGGCCTTGTGATGTAACTAAGAAGAAGATTGAGAGGAAACAAGATGAGAGGATGGGAATCGTTTCTCTTGCGTAAGCTTTGCTGGAAAAGACCATTAAGGAAAATGTATTGGTTTACCATTTCAATTTGAGCCTGGATGTGCTTATCCTTCTACACCACAAGCTCCATTAACCTAAAATGCATCGGAGGGCTGTGGGGTATGTTTTATAGGAGAAGAATGCGTGAAGCTCTCACCTGTCCACGACATATTGTACTGCAGACAAAATGTTATATTATTGTTTACGACCACAAAATATACAGCTGTATTCCACACTGTATTTAAAAAAGTAAGCTTTGGACAACCAGCTAGACAAGAATCAGACGACCAAAAATTGTCACAATACACTGGAAAGCCATTTTATACCAAGGGTTTTCAGGGTTTCTTTTTCCAGCAGCATAATGGAATTGCAAAAGTGCAGCCTTGCGTGCCCGTACAAAGAAGTCTTGGAGCAAAGCCAGGTGATTGATATTTGGCTTTGGAAGTTTGGATCCAACTGATAACCATCATCAGGGTGGACTAGCAGTGATTTAGGCAGTTTGGGGAGACCAAGACTCAAATTGTACTCTATACATGAACATTGGGTTTGCATTTGGAGGGGCAGCTCGGCTGGTGCAGATGGTGGGGATACATTCATGAAGAACAGTGCGGATACAGACATTGCCCTGCTCCCTTAACACTAGCTTCTCAGACCGGAAAATAGTGATTTTAAACCTATTATTTTGAGCCAATCCAGCCCAACTCTTGTGGCTTAGAATACCCATCCCCAGCTCCTATCTCCCTACTAGCTATCTCCCCCCATTATAATACATGAGCAAAAATACTGAGCAAAAGCTGTCTTATTTCAAAGGAGCATTAATAAATGCTCTGTCTGAGAGGGTATGAAATAATCATGGTGCGACTGAAATTATGACTTCACAGTGCCCTTAAGATTGAATACATTTTTAATCAAGGTGATCTTGGCTGGGTGAGTTACCACTGTGATTTGAGATGCTCTCTTATTAAGAGTGTCTCATGCTGGGAGGCAGAGGTGCCGGGAAACTGCTTTTTAATTCTAATCTCTGGGTGAGAAATAGCAATGGGGGAAAGATAACATATTGGAAATCTTGGTTGAAACCAAGAAGGTTAAAAAATCATCACATTACAATTTCCTCTCTTGGACGCATAATAAAAAAAACAGTCTAGTAGTGATAGCCATTATTACTGTAGTTGAAACCAGATTTGGATTAAGAGACCAACCGAAAAACAGATTTCCCCCATCCCTCCCACACCTAATAGCAAAGGCATCTGCTCTACATGTCCTAATTGTAGTATGTTACATAGTCACATAAATCAGCAGGGGGTTTAGGGTTGGAGAGGGGGAAGGGTGTGGTTCCAATCTAAACCAATTAGACAATAAGCTCAGCCTGTGAGTGGCCCCAGCCAGCCTATGGGGAGGCCCATCTGAGAGAGATTAGCCATGGGATTTGATGAACATCATGATCAAAGCCATGACCACCTGTGCTGTGGAAGCGTGAGCTAAAAAGGCAACAGTACCCAACAGAGGCATAAAGAACCATAATGACTTAGCAAGGACTGAATCTGGATACATGGCTATACTGGTGTTATACATAGGCAGGGAGAGTAAAGATACAGTATACATCAATATGCTTGTCATATATAAATGTGTGTGTTTGTGTTTCTTAAATAAATGTGCAAAATAGAGACTGCTCTGGCACAAGCTTCTATCACAGCACCCTGAGAAAAAATAAATGAAAATAGAAACAAAAAATCTAAACAAAACAGTAATATGTTCCAGTATGATGGAAAGGCATAGCACATTCCATCAATCAAAGATCTCGGTCAAAGGGTCGAAACAGCCTCGCGCTAAACAGTCAGAGAAGAGAGCACTATTGGTAGGCTGAACATGGTGGTATATTTACTGAGCTGACAGCATGTCTGCTTGAAAAGTGTTTTTGGTCTAATTTAACTGTACTCCTTGCTACCACTGCCTGTAAATGGGATTTTTCTTGTTGTCTAGAAACATATCATAATGCATATGTGTCAGTGTTATCGAGACTTCAAACAAGAGGTAATGTGTTTCTCATTTCTCTCTTCCTTTCGTTCCTTCGTTCCTGGCAGCATTGTGGAGTAGTTTATTATTTGGCACTTCATTAAAAGGCAAGGGAGTCTGTCGTTCAGAGAGCAGACCAGACCACCCCTGCCAGTTAACAGTCGTGTAGAGAAGCTACAGGGGGCTTCAGAGTGGCAAGGAGGCTGAGGATTGGGAATTGGGATCAGAGGACTCTTATCTCAGGTGGGACACCGTGTCTGTAACGTTGGGAAAATTGCTTAACCCCCCCGAGGTGGTAATGGGGTCAGTAACATGTAAAGAGCTTTGGATTAAAGAATCTTTCAGGTGAAGGAATTATCATGATGCTTACAGCAGATTGTTTTGACTACGTGCTGTTTCGAAATGTAAAATGGAATCCTCACTTGGGTCCAATTTTTGTTTACTTCACATCTTCTGCTGAAATGATCATGAAATAAAAGGGATAATGATTTGATCCTTTCTCTACTTTCTGAAAGGAAAACCTTGGATTGAGTTTTGCTGCAGACAGGTGAGAATGTCTTGAGTGAATTTGCTAACCTGGCTTTAATGGATCTGCGAAACATGTTGTAGAATAAATGCAGTCAACTTGTGGAACTCTGCCTCTGCCTTTCCTCACTATCACCACCCATTTACTAGTAAAGCCAGAAGTAGTTACACGGCAATGGAACTAATGGCTGTGGTCACCTTGGATCTGAGAGGATGGGAATACCACACCATGGAGAAGTGACTGACACTTTAAGACTAAGACTGTTTGGAACCAGGCTCCCTGTCAACCACACATCATGCAAAGTGTGCAACACCGACGAGACCAGCTATGACAGGGCTCTAGAAAGCAAATGATAGAAAACACTTGGGGGAGGAGACAGAGATAGGGAGTGAGAGAGAGAGAGCGAAATAGAATCTGATAGCTTGGGCTCAGTACCCCCCACCCCCCCTTTCCCTGCCCCCAATTCTTCTTAGAGCTGAGGGTGAGTGGCTTGTCCTGATTGTTTTGTGGACAGAGAAGAGTTGCTTGAAGAACCAGCAGGTGCTATGGGACATCACTCTTCAGGCTGGGCAAGCGTAGGCCCTTCGTTGCAAGGCCCCCCAAGGCAAAGGAAGAGCATAGAAATCAGAACTTGGGGGTGGGCGCTCGAAGCAGTGCCTGCAAAACAAAAACAGAGATGACAAAAGTGACATAAATCCAGTGAAATGTTCATGAACATTTATGTGAGTCATGCAGCCATTTTATTTCCCCCTTACAATAGAATGCCCTCTAGGATTCAGGGTTGGTTGGTGTACTTTTCACAACATTTGTTCTTGAGTTAAATAATGCAATGTTTGATTGGAAAGTAATGTCAAATCAAATTGAATCAAATCGCCCTCAAACACAAAGATATAACCAGCTGATTCAAACTCAAAGATTGTAGTTTACTGTCTGAAGGGAAAAAATGAAAAATAATTACGTAAACCATTGTGGAAACGAACACTATTTGTTTCTCTTGTACTATGCTTACGGCATTGGAGAAGTTCCTGTCAATGGGACAATCTTTTATCTTTCCCTGGCCTTTTATGTTTTTTGTTGTATGATAATTCAGAGAGATTCTAGCTGGCTAGTGCTCTCGGTGAACTTTGTTGCTCGACAACAGGGTTCATTGATTGACGAGAGCCTGCTCTTGTTTCTAGATGGCATATTTCTGTGGTTTTGTAATGCCAGTGCAGTGATGTGAATCTGCTCATCCTCTGGGTTGTTGTTTGTGTCTGTACTCTGTTGTTTATTTTCTCTGTGGTATGATCTCAGTATGGCAAGATCTTCTGAATGTGTCAGGGGGGCAAAGTGCAGATTGACATAAAGTGTAGCGAACTCTATTCTTAGGGCAGAAGAGTTATCATTAGTTGTTGCAAAAAGGTCAGGAGGCGTGGTTTACGTGAGGCAACATCAAGATTTTTCCGCAAGTCTGACCGTCATCACAATCCACCATGGCAGGTGCCTGTTAGCATGCTAGCTAGCAAAGTTATTTTGTGCTAGCCATATCCAAGAGGTATGATGAATGAGTAGATGAGAACTTTTGAATAAATTAATAAAAACATTTCAGCTTGATTGCGAGCTTGCTAACTAGCAATACTTACTCTGAATAAGCATATTTAGCTAACAGTAGGAGTCATTTGCCCAAGCTATCTCACATGGAGACTCCCTAAGGCACTGTTGAAAACATGCTTCTGATGCAATACTGTTGTTCTAAATGTTCGTAATCCTGTAGCACCTCTTCAGCTCGGAGACTCAACAGGATCTCAAAGGGATGACCCGGGTCCCAGTCTCTTCTCTAATATTTCCACACATCTTGGTTTGTGTAATGTGCTAAAAGTCAAGTTCACCTCCCTCTTGCCTGAGGTGTCAGAATATAATGGATGAGCTGCCTTTGACACTGAAATGGAGGGAGGTGGAGGTTGTGGTTCTGGTGCGGTTTAAGTGGAGTGATGGATATTGTCAAGTGAAGCACCTTCCCTACTCATAACGTACACTAATTATGGCCAATTATAACTTGGATCCATAGTCTGGCATATTGAGAAATCTATTTTTTCTCCAACTCGTGCCTCCGGTGAACTCGGTTGAGCTTAGATCTTTCCTCCGGGGTGAAACAATGTGCTGCTCCAGCTTTTTCTCAAGACATGCTTCCTACCATCAGAAGAAGCACAGAAAATAAAGGAGGAGACATGAACAAAGACAGAGCGGTTTCAATGATGCCTGCCGGCTATATCCCTGCTGGTTATCAGGCCTCGTGAAGAGATAATTCCCAGACTGCACTCAGCTGGGGGAGAATGACTTATATATTCTCTGGTTCAGTTGAACATGTTGATAAAAGGAGGTTCTTCTTTCTAAAGGGCTTTGATGGTTTTATCATGGGATCAATGGAGGACAGTAGACAATGCCATCCTCCTATAGGGTATTCTAACTTTCTCAACATTCCAACCAGGGCAAACTAATGGATTGATTGGCATACTGGTCAGGTTGAGCTAACTGGCATGCCTTGTTATGAGGATATAGGACTTTGCAGGGGAAAAGCTCTAAATGAGGTGAACTATGAACTTAGCAAGGCGAGAGGAGCCAGAGAGGGAAGTGAACAAAAATAAAAATCTTTGTCTTGTTGTGATTGAAGTGCTGTTTGTGGTGAAAGCACTGAGCCAGTGAGCCGTTCTCTTTTATGGAGCACCACCAACTTCCTGAGGCTTCCTTCATTGTGCGGCCGCCATTCTGGCACTGGAAATAAGCCATTGACTGCTCAACGCGCAGAGAGAATGCTAAAGAATTTTGGGCTGTGCAGAGCATTGAACCTTCGAGGTCCTGGGTTGTCCCAAATCATGTGTGCCTTGTTCCTTGCTTGCACCTTTGTGCCGCTGCATCTGAAGTTCCCTTGGGCTCGGAGAGGAAAGTCAAAATAATTATCTCTCTCCAAAAATGCTACAAAAAACAATAACAGTTCATAATTCGCTATAGATTGTAAAACCCATGTGGGGACTAAAGAAAGTGGAGCTTCTCACCTTCTAGGGCTTTTATCCACTTCCCTTTTAAACTGATTAAGCATGCCTTTAGGGGAATGACACATCTGTCTCATCCCAAGCAGCCTCGTCTATTACCGGGATTAATTTATGTCAGGCTGGCGTTGTGTGGTTGGCACCTCCTGTAGGGGTATAGTATCCTGCCAAGCTGCCCCTGTCTCTCATGGTGTCTGGGAGAGATATGTGAATGGGTCTTGGGTTCCTCAATTCATGGCAGTTCATGCACATGCCTGGGTGAATGGCCCTCCATTCAAGACCATCATGGTAGAGCCTAACTTCTCTAGTAGGTCAACAAGTGCACACGGAGGCTTTAGAATTACAGCTCTGATTATGTGTATTTAGCAAGGGTACTGAATGTCTGCTCAGATGCTAGCTGTGGTGTTGTGTAATTTTCATGAGTGCTCTTTCTCCCGTAAAACCTGATTGGAGTTAATTGAATGACACAGGGTATGCTTTTGTAATAGCGTTGAAAATTGTGTGCAGACAGTGCCGGTAGAAGGTGAAAAGACAATATTTTCACACATTTTGGGATGAAAGACGTTTCACACAAAGCCTTGTTTTTCTTGACGGAAAGTCAAATATTATTTCATGTGAAAGATACACTACTGTGGCACTGCTACGAACAAAACCCCACTAAGTATTATCTTTGGTAAATGGTTTTAATTGACATTATCAGATTGAAGGAAAACGTTTGTTCCTCTAGAGTTGACTAATGCAGTATAATCGACCTCCCTCAAAAAGCAATATATTAGGTTTCACTGTGTAAACAACACTTCTGGAGTAAGATGA
Source organism: Coregonus clupeaformis (assembly GCF_020615455.1). Lineage (NCBI taxonomy): Eukaryota > Metazoa > Chordata > Actinopteri > Salmoniformes > Salmonidae > Coregonus > Coregonus clupeaformis. Next base: position 40,263,489 of record NC_059193.1, read on the forward strand.
ATACATTAAACCAGTAGGCTTTGTCTGTGCCAACAATAACGTCCCTGTGTTGTGGTTGAGTTGAGAGGGGAGGACGTGATAGCCATTTACAGATGTCCTTTTCTTCCTGTTACAGTTGGACTTTTCCACACACTGTCTAAACATGCTGAGTGATACGTCCAAGAGAGATCAGTCATGAAGACTGGATCTCACACTAGACCTCAGTTTTCATAATCAGCCCTGATGACCAGATAAAGGTTAAGATACTCTCTTGAAAGGGAATGAACTTTGGCAACAGGGGCCAAAGTTGATTCACTGATGGCCTATGCATGAGACGTGTGGTGCTGTATGGAACTCACCTTGCTCTAGAATGGCATGGGCCCCTTGTGGGAGAGACGAGGTCGTGGGCGTCTCCTCTTCCAGCCGGCCGGTCTGTGGCTCTGGCCACCCCTGCCGGGGTTCTGCTGGACCAGCCTTCTCACGCCGCCCGCCTCTTCTAGTGCTGTGCCATGCTCTGTGGAGGCCATGATGGGACCTGTAAAATGACAAGAAACTCTTGTTAGCACCCCAAAATGGCCACCACTACACGTACTTTATCAATGAGTTTTGCTACTTCTGTAGGACCAGAGGTGATGCATGTTAGCACCCTAAAATGGCCTCCGTGTGCACATGTACTGTATGTAGCCTATCAATGGGTTTCGCTACTTCTATCTTCAGCTAGACTGATCCTCATTTTGATTGTGACTTCCGCAAATATGTATAAGAGCTATAGCGGATGAGCCAATCGAAGATATGCAAAGATAACATGTGTGTGGGCCTCTCGTAGCCCACCCATGCATTGAAGTTCATCAAGTCAATGTGGTGGAACCAAAACACAGCAGATGTAGCTCGACCTCGGTGAGAAACTCAAACCGTAGTGTCTCATGTCTCTTGTGACTCACTTCAAGATTACAGATGTCTCACACACCAGGTTTGGTGAAGGTACATACCACAGCACCCTGTGTTTGACCCAAGATTAGGGACAGGCTAAATAGTAGCATGCATCCCACGGGTGTGTGTGTGTGTGTGTGTGTGTGTGTGTGTGTGTGTGTGTGTGTGTGTGTGTGTGTGTGTGTGTGTGTGTGTCAGAGAGTGAACCCAGATGTTTCCAGTCATTTCTCAATAAGTGTGGCTTGATCTTTTGAGCCTCTCTACTCCAAACGGTTTGATCCACTTCAGTGTCTCCGTAACCTCTTCGACCTTTTTGCAAACTCTAAGACGTTCTTGAGGGAGTACAGACTTCCAAGGGATTTTTGTTGAGTAGCTTGATACCATTATATGATATTTAATGTGGGTGATCTTTCACACAACACCCATTCATTGCTTTAGTCCCATGAAATGTCAGTACTTAGCTTAGTTGGACTTTTATGTGAGCCTGTCAAAAAGATTGAATGTCTCACAGTGGACAATTCTAGTAAGGCTTTGTTAAAAAATTAATAAAATAAACAATTGTAGTAACTAATAGATGGACGAAATCAACTGAGCAAGATCATGGTGACTCTTATATGCAATTAATGTACAATTTGCTAACCTAATTAACTGAACAACTTGACAACCTCGTAAAACATGATGTCATCCATCAATCAAAACCCTTCCCAGCTAGCATATAACGTTCTGAGAAACACATGTTTCTTAGAGCTTTGTGAAAGCGTGGTTGTCCTGTGAGTTATTTTGCATATAATCTTCCCACAACTGGAAATGGTGCAGGATAGTTGCTTGACTTTGGAACATTCTCAGCACATTTAAGGAACTTGACAAAAAACATAATTTTCCTGGTATTTCATGACTTTAACAGAACGTTTCCCAAAAGTTCAAACATGGTTATATTTAATAAACATTTTGGTAATGTTCTAGAAATGTTCTCTAACTGGTTGGACATTGGGAATAGTTCAGAGAATGTTAAGAAACCTTTCCAGAAAAAAACACAAGAAAACTTTAGTAACATTCAGAGAACATTCTAAGAATGTTATTTTATAACATATACATTCCGTTCTCAGCATCAACAAAACTGTCTATCCTCTATCTTGTTAAGTGTGTTCAGCTGTGTTGGCCACGCTCAGTAATTGGCCACACCTGATCTTAACCCTTTACACTAACCCTTTACACTTGCGGGAATTGGCCTATATGTATACAAGACTGACACAAGACTGAATCCAAACATTACACAGTTGATTTTATGTGCATTTTACATAAAACATGATAAGACACAAATATGACAAGGGTTTCAGTGAGAGGTCAAACCGGTGTCTCCAAGTGGCCACACACCTCTCCAAAGTGTGCACCGTTCCTAAGTAATTTCAATGCACTTTTGTGACTCAAAGAAGAGTCTTCAACTAAAAGGAGCTTTTTTGAGCTCTCCTAGCTGTGCCGTTGAGGAACTAGAGCAAGCACACTTGTAGTTGTTTTGTTTGGAACACAGCCCTGCATTCCCGCCATCACACAATTACTGTTGTTGTTTACACAATCCAAGAACAGTCCATTATAAATTGCAATCGGAGTCAGATGGGCGTAATTTGAAAGCTTGTTCTATTGCCAACATGACTAGCTAAATTGTAAAATACGATCTTACAGTATTAGGGTTTCACAAGGCAATTCAGAGAAGCAGATCGTCATTTTGGAGTCATGAGTGCATTCAGATGCATGGTCCGCAGCAGATTTTTTTCACAATACAACAAACAGGCTCATTCTGTTCAGGACAATCCAGGGTATAACGCCATGCCATCTTGTAACTGTACATCAAACATAGTGATCATAAACGTTGACACTGTATATCACATGCATTTTGGAAATTTGAAGTGCACATTTGGCCTGTGTTTGGCTTACTTTCAAAATACATTCAGTCCTCTTAATTTACAGCATTTCCCTCACTCAGACAAAAATATTTGCAAATGTTGCCAAATTAGTGGGAGGGATGGGGGCAAGTTCAGGACAGCTGTCAGTCAAAACCCACACAGAGCTGTGAAGCGGAGAACCAGAGCTCTGACGTCATGTATGGCATGTTACTGTACAGCCACTGCGTTCCAGTTTAGGCGCTTATCAGTGTTCAAATCTGCCATTTTCAACCTGTATACGGGTACGAGTGTAAAGGGTTAATGAGTGCTTGTTTCGTTTGAAATGTGGCCTATATGAATAAAATGAACAGCTTTGTATGGCGCAGTGGACTCATCCCATGGATAGAGAACAATCTCACTGATGCCGTGTCTCAATAAAAAATACGTGTTTGCATGATTCATGCCTAAGGAAATTAATTTCCATGTGTCTTATCTGTGATTGGAGTTTAAAAAAGTAGATCCAAAATAACCTAGCAGTTGTTATTAAAAGTCTTATTGAAATATTCAGTGAAAGTTATTCAAACACCTCCAACTAACCTATAATTTCCATTCTCAGACCGACTATGGTTCCTTGAAGGAAAACCTTCAAGGAACCAGAGTAAAACGTTCTTAGAGCCTCCCCTGCAACCTAATAATAAACATTCCCAGAACAGGCGAAATGTTCACTTCTGTTTTTAGAACATTTTAAAATTGTTCTGTTTTACCAGTCAGGAAACGTCTGGTTTCATTCCCACAACGAATGTGAAACGAAAAACATATGTTCCCAAAACTTCCAAGGAACCAAATGTGCTAGCTGGGTTATTTCCAACACAGTGAATTTTTTTGGATTTTAAATCTAAGCTACACTTTGTCCATCAGAATTCGTCACACATTTCCATTCTCAACTTCATGTCTGTCCGAAACCAAAGATGCGTCTCCGTTCCTAAAAGAGGCATCTTCCGCTGAGAGACACATAAATACCTTTCCTGAAAAATAAACAACAATTCCCATTAGGCTTTTCCTGTCAAAAACCAAAGTGAAATCATTCACATGGGGTCGTGACATTCCAGGCTCTTCCCATGGGAGAGAGTGGAACCATTTTTAGAATTCTCCTGGGAAGAACCTTCCTTGGGTTTTATGTCTTCTCCTAGACTGGACAACTCATCCACATCCTCCCAAAGAGGTGGGAAAAGGAGCGGAGATACTTAAGGGCTGCAATAGAGCAGCTGTCAAAGTCATGATTACGCTAGGCTGTAGTGATTCTCCTAATTGACTAGGTTTATGGAAAGTGTCTGCAGATCATTCCTGTCTACCCATGTCTACTTCCTGTACCTAGCACATCAAAACACACCTAGAGAAAGTGAGGTTGATGAATGAACTAGCAAGGGCTGTCAGTGGGGTGGTGGATGGTGGATCGTCATCTTCTGTCAAGGAGCTTTCAGACTAGAGTTTAATTAACACCTCTCCGCTGCACACATGCGGACCCCTTCTTCAGCTGACAAGGTAAACTAATTTGAATGGGTAACAGCTTTTGCCTGAACTGAATTCAATATCCACATACCATTACAGTGAAAGCACACATATCAGCACACATACCATGTACTATGGTTGAACCCCCACTGTACTTTGACACTTGATATTCATTGATCATGTTCTAAACAGTTTAGAATTGCATTAGAATCGGGAAATAGAGAGAGCGCCACAATTTGAACGGTTTTACACAATGGTGAATCACCGTTATTGTACCACAAGGCAAGTGTTTCATTTTCTAATGTTTTCGATGTATATCCCCATGAAATGCTTGACGTCTCAAGTTCCATTTCCTGGGCTAATCTTCTTCTGGGCACATACAACATATTTGCAGGAAACAGTGGGCTAATTCCTTTGCACCGGGGAAAAGGCTCTGTTGCATATTTCAGCATCTAAAACCCATATTTCCCCCCTAGGCACTCTAATCCATGTATTATCCTCATGTTATTGTACCAGATAGAGAATGAATGAGGGAAGTTTACACATTAAATTGGCGTTCAGCTCATTTCTTTCTAATCTAGGGGGTTTAACTAGTCTCCATATGTGAACCCCCCCGTAATGAGCCTACAGTGAATTACCTCTCAAACAGTACAGAGAACCAGAAGCCATGAGGCCTGAGTCCAGACCATGATAATTCTGACAGTGCAACCATTAACCAGGCAAATTAACCCCCCCACCCTACTACGGCTGATGTGTGAAGGCTGTGCTGTTTAAAACTGGCACTTTGACATATGAGCACACACAAACAATATAATTACACCTGGGCCGGCTGTGCTGAACACAACTCATCACCCGCTTCTCTCTCCTCTCTGGGTTGCTCAGTCTGTCATAACCCGGATCTGTAATGAGACAATTTAGATGTTTCCTGCCACGGCGAGCTGTCAGCCACTGCTCAGCGCTGAGTTCTTAGGGGAGCACATCTCTTGACAGATCTCAGCCCTACCTCCCGTCTGGCCACAGGAAAGAAAGGTATAATGAAAGCTGCTAAAAATAAGCCAGGGCTCAGTGATAAGACTGGCAGTTATGGATTGACTCTTCCCACCAAGAGAGAAGGTATCAAGCTGGGCCAGACATGATATAGCAACTTCCAGTTCCAGGCATGTATCTTTAGCCATATCTGGATAGATGGGATGAGAGGGCAGCCATCCAAATTACATAAGACCATGTAATTGAGGCCCAACTCAAAGTAGTCATTTGTTAATGCACATTTCATCTCCATAAACAAAAAAAAACATTCACTATCTTATTGCTGTGAAATTGGATCCAGCATATGTAGCATCCCATTTGATATTTCCCCACTGTGGGATTCCCATATACACTACCAGTCAAACATTTGGACACACCTACTCATTCAAGGGGTTTTCTTTATTTTTACAATTTTTTACATTGTAGAATAATAATCAAAACTATGAAAAAACACATATGGAATCATGTAGTAAACAAAAAAGTGTTAAACAAATCAAAATATATGTTATATTTGAGATTCTTCAAATAGCCACCCTTTGCCTTGATGACAGCTTTGCACACTCTTGGCATTCTCTCAACAAGCTTCACCTGGAATGCTTTACCAACAGTCTTGAAGGAGTTCCCACATATGCTGAGCACTTGTTGGCTGCTTTTCCTTCACTCTGCAGTCCGTCTCATCCCAAACCATCTCAATTGGGTTGAGGTCAGGGGATTGTGGAGGCCAGGTCATCTGATGCAGCACTCCATCACTCTCCTTCTTGGTAAAATAGCCCTTGCACAGCCTGGAGGTGTGTTAGGTCATTGTCCTGTTGAAAAATAAATGATAGTCCCTCTATGCCCAAACCAGATGGGATGGCGTATCGCTGTAGAATGCTGTGGTAGCCATGCTGGTTAAGTGTGCCTTGAATTCTAAATAAATCACAGACAGTGTCACCAGCAAAGCACCCCCACACCATAACACCTCCTCCTCCATGCTTTACCGTGGCAGATACACATGTGGAGATCATCCGTTCACCCACACCGCGTCTCACAAAGACACAGCGGTTGGAACCAAAAATCTCCAATTTGGACTCCAGACCAAAATACACATTTCCACAGGTCTAAGGTCCATTGCTCGTGTTTCTTGATCCAAGCAGGTCTCTTCTTCTTATTGTTGTCCGTTAGTAGTGGTTTCTTTGCAGCAATTCGACCATGAAGGCCTGATTCACACAGTCCCCTCTGAACAGTTGATGTTGAGATGTGTCTGTTACTTGAACTCTGTGAAGCATTTATTTGGGCTGCAATTTCTGAGGCTGGTAACTCTAATGAACTTATCCTCTGCAGCAGAGGTAACTCTGGGTCTTCCATTCCTGTGGTGGTCCTCGTGAGAGCCAGTTTCATCATAACGCTTGATGGTTTTTGCGACTGCACTTGAAGAAACTTTCAAAGTTCTTGAAATGTTCCGTATGTCTTATAGTAATGATGGACTGTGGTTTCTCTTTGCTTATTTGAGCTGTTCTTGACATATTATGGACTTGGTCTTTTACCAAATAGGGTTATCTTCTGTATACCCCCCCAACCTTGCAACACAACTGATTGGCTCAAACGCTTTAAGAAGGAAAGAAATTCCACAAATTAACTTTTAAGAAGGCACACCTGTTAATTGAAATGCATTCCAGGTGACTGCCTCATGAAGCTGGTTGAGAGAATGCCAAAAGTGTGCAAAGCTGTCATCAAGGCAAAGGGTGGCAATTTGAAAAATCTCAAATATAAAATATATTTTGATTTATTTAACACTTTTTTGGTTAGTACATGATTCCATATGTGTTATTTCATATGAATTAGTAGGTGTGTCCAAACTTTTGACTGGTACTGTATATGATAAGCGGGTAAGGAAGCAATATGGCAGGGATGAGATATTTCTCACGATACCGCCCCTCCTTATCTCAACATCTGACCCCAGAGCCCAGGCCCTCAACACAACCAAAAATGCAAGAAATATTGCAGCTACCGCTGCTGCCTCTCTAGACCTATCCGAGAGGGAAGTGGTGAGAGAGAGGGAGAAAGAGAGAGAGAGGAAGACTGAGAGAAGCAGAGCTGTGTCACAAACTGGCCTGCTTCCAGGCTTAATGATAAATTGCCAGTCGGCTGCTATCTAATTTCCCTTCCTTTGCTTCACCACACTCCTCAGGTGCCATCTATTAAGTTGCCTTTTTCACAGACCCAACTCTCTCTCTCTCTCTCTCTCTCTCTCTCTCTCTCTCTCTCTCATTTCAGAACCGGCCAATACACAGCGTTTCTGACAGCCCTTCCCTGTCAATGCCCCTGCAGCCCCATCACCCGGGCAGAGTTGTACGTCTCCCAGCGCTTGTCTGTCTGTCAGAGAGAGAGGGGAAGAGTAGGGAGAAATGGATGCTTGCTGTCTGGTGCCAAGTCTGTCGATCGATAGCCGCACGGGTGAATTGGATATCACATTGCCGCCTGAGACGTGGCACGCCGATGGGGGAAGCACACAGGGAATGGGGGGCCAGTATGAAAAATGTATGCACTCACTAACTGTAAGTCGCTCTGGGTAAGAGCGTCTGCTAAATGACTAAAATGTAAATGTAAAATGTAATGAGGAGCACTGTTTCTTTTGGAGAGAAAAGCTGGTTTGTGTAGGATGCCAGGAGGCCCACATAACATATCTCTGGCCTTGTACATTTACCAATGGCTTTAGACTTAACTCAGTCGCCAGGAAATATGAGATTAGATCTCTTTCCAGGTCCATGAGTAAACCAGCAACAGGTGAGAAGGCTGAACTGGTTATTTATGGATTGATACAGAATCAACAAGGTTCCAAGTGTGTCACACTGAAATTGAATCCTTGCTGTGTTTAATTTTCTGTGCATAACAGTGAATTAATACACCGTTTCAACTAATCTTATCTGTTTCTTAACTGGAATAGTCTTTGCTCATTGCTCAGCTACACTGATTATGAATCAGTGCACTGTCTCATCGATTAACTTTCACGGTTGGCAGAGCGATTGGAAAACATTCCCTCTCGCTCGGTTTTCTCTCTTTCTTTGTCTGTCCCTCCATCCCTCCTTCCTCCTGCTCCTCCACACCCTACATATTGCTCTCAGTTCTCCCCTTCCATGAAGCAGAGGATGAGGCAGTCTGAGAGGCCCTTAATGTGTAAACAAGCAGCTGCTACAGAGTGGAAACGAGAGTATCGGACTGGAACTGGGCTCTGCTCTGCAGTAACCATGGCGAGAGATGAGGGTGGAGGACATGAGAGAACAGGAGAGAAGAGAGTGGAGGAAAGAGGAGAGGAGAACAGAAGGGGTGAGACCAGAAGGTAAAGGAGAGAACAGGAGAGAACAGAAAAGAAGAGAACCAGCAGCCTTGCCTGGTAAAACACTGGCTCCAGTGCCTAACCCAGTGCCTCGCCGCTTGATGCCACCTCTTCCATGGGGCATCATCAGGCTCATAATTGATGCTGGCAACGGCTAAGTGCCTCATGTCACAGGTGACGGGATGTGATAATGAGCTCCATCGATTCAGACAAAAACCTACTGAGCCAGAGGCCCATGTTCAGTGCAATTTACAGTACAGCATGTCCCTTTTCCATGGAAGTAATAACCACTGTAGAACAGCCACTTCTGTTTCATGGTAGTCCACTTAGCTGAGGGAAGAGCCATCTTCAGTGAATGTGCGACAGCAGTTCATTATGTGTATGTAATATCATCAACATCATCTTCAGCATTTTATACATAGCATTGTATATACATAGTTTGTAGCTGTGTATACAGAAAATGCAGACAGTTTGCTTTGTACCGAATCACGTGCATGTGCCTGGGTAATCCTTATGGGTAACACAGCTGGGGAAGTGTTTGCGTGAGAGTAAGAATAAATACCCTAGTGAGTGTAGCTATGGTTATTAGTGTGACGTAAGAGGAATGAGCCCACACTGTGTCCATCACATGCTTCCTTCATTCACTAAAATGAGGCATGGAGCTGCAGCCAGTCATTCCCTGTATGTTTAGCACTCCCACAGACACACTAACCTACAGACACAGACACACACAGACACACCCTGAATACTGTGCCCAGGGATGCACCCTCCAGGAGTACATAAGGGGATTAAGAATGTTTAGACAGAAGACATGTTAATCGTGCAAGTACATACAAGCCAACCCATTCTCCTAGCTTCGCTATTTTAGCCCTAGCATAAGCAAAGCTTCTGCTGATGCTGCTAAAGTATGGTGGTGGATTTGCTAGCCGTCTGCTAGTCTAGCTTTCGCCTTTACATCTACCGCTACCTCAGATATGGAAATGCAGTGTAGGAAGCAGACACCCCTGCCCTGTTCAGGATTCAGAATCGACTGCTCCCATTTGGAAATGTTCTGCCTTTTGAAGCCGGAGTCTGTCAGTGTGCTGCTAATCGTATGGCTACCAGTAACTCTGGGCCTTGGCAGAAACTGGTACCAATCTCTAGCAGACTTTCAGACCCACGTTACCATGGCAGCTACTGTGAAAGGCACTCAGGGAGCAAAAATAATGACATTGTCAGTTGGAATGGATCAGGTTTCCCAGTTGACAAATTTCAGCGCATAATTACCCTGACTGGGCAGCTTTTTTTTTTTTACCCTTCCCCCTGGACGAGAGGGCTTGGGCCCTCTGCGTGTGTATCAGCCCTTTGCTTTCATGGTGAGCAGAGTGTTCCAAGCACTGTGTTCCACCGCTGCTTGGCCCTGTTTGATATGCAGCATTGTGGTGCTTGTCTGTGATAATAATGGGCTTGTGGGGGTGAAATGAAGGCTGGCTTTGTCCATAACCACTGGCCAGAGGAAACAAAAGTGCATTAAACATTGTGCCCGCTGCATGTTCCCAGCTCTAACTTAACCCCCTTTCTAAGCTCCGCTAATTATCACTCACTTAAGTTGAGGGCTCAGAAAAATGTAAAACAAATTTCGCAGACCGCTCTGTTTCTGCAGATGTCCCTTTGAGCCCCCACCCCCCTTACCCCCTATGTCGGATGTGAAGTTGCAGCCCTTTGAGTGAACTACACATGCTCCCAAATTAGCAAGAGTGTTTTGTGATGAGGTGTGAGACGGGGCAGCCTGCTCTGGTAGCTATGATCAGAGCTCTGCATGTTCAAAGGGCCTGGGGCGGCGGCAGCGACGCTGAAGGGCCAACTAATGAAGCAATGGACTCCCCCACTGGACCGCCTGCCTGCCTGCCTGCTTGCTTTCATTCATCCATCCACCATCCAACTCAATGGATTGGATTGGGTTGAATCTGTGGCTAGGAGGTTACTGCAGGTTAGGGCCTTTAAAAACAGGCAAAATCAGAGAGCCGATCATGCAAAGCATTTGAAGTGAGATATCTCCCTGAACTGGCTTCCAGGAGGGCAGCAGCCTGCTGTCTGGAAGAGGATTTAACACCCCAAATAGGAGGCCGGAGGTAGCTGTAAGCAAATGGCGTTTTAGACCTGGATATTCCAGTAAGCAGTAGTGGGCTGAGGCCCAGCACATCGGTCGGTAGGTAGGCTAATCAGCGGGGAGGTGAGGTGGGCGCTTCCATCCGTGTAGCCTTAATCTGCAGAGACAGCATGGCAAGGGCAGAGGGATCCTCCAACCGCTCGTTTCCATGGGCATGCTAATCAAATGTGAAGCGCTAGCACTAGCCCCTCCCCTCTCTTGTGTCATCACTGCCCCCCTGCTGTGAACCCACGTGCCCTCTCCCATGTTATAGGGGAGGTGTGTGTGAGTGTGAGGTGCCAAAGGTTCACTGCAGCTCTGCTACTTTAGGGATCAGTGCCTCTCCCATAGGGTAGGATTTAAACGAAAATAGCTTCAACATTGCATCAGGCTAGGCTGTTTCTCAGCTAATGAGGGCATTTTGACGTCAGACATGGTTAGGTAAGCAGCAAATGTACACATAGGTGAACAGCCAAGTCAGCTACTCTTACCTGACTGCCAGACATCCTAGTAGTAGCAGGATTTATGTCATCTGTATTTATAACAACGTTAATATAAACTTTCGAGTCAAGGGTAATGCTTTTCTAAAAGGGTTTTATATACAAACTGTGGTAGAGATACCTGTCCCTTGGGTCACATTGTGTAATATATAAGCTTCTTATTGTGTTGTGTTGACAAATGTACTGCACATGCTAACCTGTGAGTGCATGTCCTGAAGCATCCGTGAGATGTTCCGCTGCTATTTGACTAAACTGTTTGCCTGATCGAGGTATATGTTTATGAATCCCACTTCCTGTTTTCCTCTTTCACAAACATCTGTTCATGGTCAGGGGCCAGCAAGGACAGGAGGGAACCTTTCTCTCTCCTCATCAGTAAATGAGATGCAGAAAGAGGCACTATGGGAGGGCCAGCCCTGCACCAAAAATAGCCACTAGGAAACATAGAGAGATTCCTACTATCAGTCACAGGCAGCAGAATCGAACAGAGCTCTCCCTCTCTTCTGCATGCGTGAAATAGTCAAATATCATTAGTAAACAAACAATTGCTCTATGACAACTTCCTCCCGCCATGAATAATTGATTGTTTCATAAATGAATGATTCCACGTGTAGCCCACTTGGGTATAGGAAGGAAAAGGGATCTAATGGTTTCTAGTTTCATGCATTTAATTTAAATCGAGAGGTGTGGGGGAGAGAAAAGAGGTGCACCTCCACCACCTTGACTTTGTACGTGTGTCTTTGAGAGAATGAAGAGGTATAGCCGAGACAAGGATATCCTGTGGCCTAGGGCCTGGGAGGTAAGACTAAACCCAATGGGGGCACTGGTAAGTGTTCCCAAACTCTGCTAAGCCCCATCTGCACGGCCCATCATCCCAATGCATTATCCACTACTTCAGAGCTCGCATGAAACCCCCCAGTCCTCCTTATATATAACAGTACCTAACAAGTGCCAGCTGTGTCTTGCTTTGGACCAGGTAAATGGACTGTGTCCATATTGAATGCACTGTATGTGGTTTTAGCATTAATAGGGATGCCTTTGGTCATATTTTCATTCCACTCTCTTTCTGTTTTACCACATTCTAAAGTGATGTCCAGCTGCTCCTATATTTCCAAGCATTGAATTATGGATATCTGTCATGAAAGAACGAGATGAAACAAAACAAAGTTTGGTCACAGGAAATGATGGGAAATTATATCTGTGACCACCACTGTTCAAGAGTAACATTTTGCCATTCCATGTTTTGTGTAAATTGACCGTGAAAGTAATTAAAGCTCCATTCATTCATTCCAATGACTCCAGAATATTTATTCAGTGGTTTTTGGTGTGCTGTTAATAAAAATGTCCACTCCGATCATATCACGATTGACACCCACTTTAAATGTAACACTTAATGTTTGAACAGGGAGTCATAAATCACGTTAATATTGAGCCCCTGGCGGAACTAGAGCAGCTTTTGAAAATATCTGGCTTTGATTAAGCTATTGGGTGCGAGAATGGGATTAACTGGGCCTGGGGATAGGGATCTGGTGGTGCATTGGGGTCTGGTGGTGCTCAGAAGAGGCCTGGCTAGCACGGTGGGTAACCCCAACCATCTGCCCCAGGGCAGCATTCTCATAGCTCTCATATGAGGGAGACAGACTCAGGAACAGCTAGGGCCACATAATGGAGTCATGGTCAGGCAGAGGCAGAGAGCGTTTCAAGACCAGTTGTTTTACTACTGTTGCATGCCACCTTTTATTGCTCTTGTTCGTCCACCTGCAAAAATTTGGGAAGGCAAGCGAGACCACCAGCTGGGAAGTTTTTAGAGGCTTTTGAATATTTCAGTGTCGTGCATGGTGCTCCCCTCGCCACTGAAAGCTTACACGACCCTTGTGCTCCAAGATAGCCGCTCTCTCTCTGTCTTTCCTCTCTTTTTTTGTTCTCTTTTTCGCTCCCTGTGTCTTTCTCCTTATGCATTGGCCTACACTTCTGACCGAAGTTCTAAGTGAGTTGAATTATTCATTCTAAGGACTTCTGAATGACATTAAAGAGCCTCAGCAGCCGCATATGCCAATGTCTTGGAGCGTTAGCTCTGAAGTTTAGCCTTACATCCCTACCAAATGACTGATGATTTCCCTCCCAAATCTCTCCCCTCTCCTAAAGCAATTGTGGATGGTTTATATGAAGTCCACTGTGAGTGGGAGTTATACCAATGTACAGTATGAAGTGGCTTATCCCAAAAAGCATGAATAAAATCCTCTCCTTGAAGTCCCAAGACCAGACTGGTTTTTCAATACAGTAAATCACGTCTGATGTTCGCAGGCTATGGATTTTTACTAGCGACTTACGACTTGATTTCGGTTTCTCCATGTTTGTAATTCATTTACATGGCAGGCGACTGGCGAGTGCAACAAGTAGTTAGCAGTTAGTAGAGGTTGCTGATAAATAATTTGCTCTTCCTGATTTGGGGGTAAAATAATGTATCCATTCAGGATTGCCACCATGCATGTAGCATCCTACTGTAGCCAATGGTCAAACATGGCTATGCGTAGACATGCTTGCTGTCTATTGAGCCTGTCTGGTTGCCTCTGTAAAGAGACAGAGCCATGAGTGTCTCAGTGTCCTGTCTCTCAGACTAGCTGTCCACTCTTGAAACTGATGGTTTGGCTCTGATTCCCTGCCAGTGTTGCGTAGAGAGGAAATCCAGGTTATTCACAAAATAGATCTGAACATCTGACCGTGTGTGTTTGTGTCTGCATGTGTATCTGTGCGTATGGGAGAGAACAAGAGAAACGCAGCTTCAACTCGCTCGCCCCAACTAAGCTAGCCCCGTGCCTCAAAGACCCTCTGAATGATTCCCCGTAATCTCTTAATAACCTCTCTACTGCGCTCCCTCTGTCGCAATCGTTTGCCCACCATTATTATGTTATTGCAGGACATCTGGAAAAGGTTGCCTGTTTTTGTTCTCTCTAAAGCCCATATAACCACTGCAGCAACAGCGGACAAACAACCTCCTTACATTACCAGAGCCAGTGTGAAGGAGCTGGGATTATGATTTAAGGCTTCCTGGGTACTGTTAGCATAGGTCCCATTGATGTTGTTTCACCAAATATCCTGGCTTTTCCTCGCCGCCTCCTTTTTTTTTTATTGTTGAAAAGAAACATTGTGTGGATGTAGGTGCATTAATGAGGGCCTGTATTTATTTTCTCCGGCCTCTCTGTGGCTCTCCCTGACCCAGAACGCACCACTGATGCAGCTGAGTTGGGACTATGCTGGTGCCGTATCCCGAGAACCGACAATACATCAAAGTTTAATACGGAATAATAGCATTGCTGACAGCTCGCGTGAAATTGCCCCCCTACTGTACGGCAGATGATTTCTCCCATATATAATTCCAGTGAGAGGACCCCCCCCCCTATCATGCCCCCCTCACAAAACCACCAACCACCTCACCTGTTCAAATGTGCCTGGGTGTCAACCGGGAGTCAACCAGGCGGCTAACATCACACACCTCAGCAGCTTTGTGCCTTTGTGTGTGTGTGTCAGCATCTGTTGTTTTCCTCCTGTGCAACTCTCTGCGTTTAGGGATTTGGGCGGAGGTGTTTCCGTACCCATGAAAGATGGGGTTTTGATATCTCGGCTGACAGGCCTGAGAGGCCAGACTGTTTCCACAATAAGGATTGTTTACATACCAGCCCTTAAGAGTTAGAGGGGGGAGGAAGACAAGTGATCGCCTTCAGAATGAATGATGAATACCACATCTGAGGCTTTGCCTGCTCTCTCTTGCTCTCAAGGTAGAGTGTGCCTTTTTGAAGATGGGTAATTGAGGTATGGTATGCTGTTCAGGGATGGTGATATAGCACCAGCAAGGCCACTGTGGTGTCACTGAATCTACTCAGTGACACTGAAGGACTGCCGAAGGGGAGTGTTAGATTGAGGTTCTGTCGCCTGTTGCACCATGAGCTCTGACTGCCACACACACAGGCACATACACACACAGGTCCCCACCCTTTCTCTGCCTGACCACGCTAGTGCTTCAGCCTAAACACACACACACACACGCCAGAAAACCGATAACCCGGGAAAACTCCTGGTGAACTGGAAAAGCATTTGTCTCAAGATGAAAGGCTTCACACCCACTTCCTACACACAGAGCCTTCTCCCGACACCTTCCCGCGACAGCACAGCGCATATAGCAGTGGCTGGTGCTGCACAGACACAGACTCAGACTCCAGCTCGAGCTGGCAGCATCCATCTCTCCCCACACCCACTAACGCTGCAACACAGTAGCCTCCCTTTCTCCCTCTCAATGGAGACAATACTACAGTACCAGCCAGGGAAACAGGCAAGGAGATAGAGCAGATACAGGCAGCATGTCCTGAATGACGTTGTAGAATAATTTGAATAAGCTTTTGTGAGCCCACACAGCCTCTTTTCCTCCATCATCAGAGCACAGAGAAGTGAAAGCGCGGTGGTGAGCTCTCGGGCGTGGAACATGGTCAGGCACACGCAGGGGCGTGGAAAACGACACTGACCGTAATGCAGGATAATTGCTTCCCATTTACACGTGTGGCCAAGACAAAAATAGCATGTCACACCGTAATGAATGCAACGCTCGGAAGCATGGGAGACCTGAGCTCTCACTGCTGCACCTTGCAGTTTTATACACCAAGTGTGGCCAGCACACCTCACAGATGTATATACAGTCAGGCACATACTGGTAGATATACACAGAGAAACAATTATGTACACGCACATGCTGACCAGAGGTGGTTAATAGATAAATGTCAATCCTCATAGAAGTAGCTAGAAGCATTGAACCAAGACCCACTGTTGTGTTTTCACACTCCACTGTTACCTGCACCACATCTGCAGGCTGGCCAATGGTCAACTAACTGACCCCCCTGTCACAGCACTAAAGGCTCCTACTCCCATGACCCACCACTGAGAAAATACCTCTAGATACTATTCTCCTGGTTCATTGTGGCTTGTTGTAATTAGTACGCACAGATATTCTCATTTCACACTGGAGTCCAACACAATGGCTCCAGAGCTGCGGCAGCACTTTACGGAAATGTACTGTGACAAAGCAGCACAAATTGAGCTCTTCAAGAGACCATCCATCCATGCAACTGGGATTATGTGCCTCCCCCATACACATCCTAAATACAATCATCATCAACACCACACCAAATGAATCAGAGAGTTGGATTACCATGACAACAGGCATGCTGTTGCTATAATGTAGTTATAACAATACACTAATACAGTATAAATGCATTTAGTAAGGTTTTATTAGTATTGTACAACCAGTTATGCCTCTACCAGCTATGGTTGATTTAATTCCCCACACTACCTTGCAGTAAATGTGCTATGCCATGTCCACTGTCCATTTCATAACAGTCCCAACAGTCATATAGCAATACATCCTTGACAACAACTCAACCACAGCACTCAGCATAGACAGCAATGACCATCAATAAAAGCCCCTAAATATTTCATATCAGTCACAATCTCTGCTGTCCCTCAAGCTGAATCAAGTGAAAGCATATGACCATTAACCAATAGCATCTTATAAACTTCAATACAAAATACAGCCCCCAGCAACAATAACATGAAAACCACTGCACTGCAGTACTGTACACAGTCAGGTGCTGAACTGATATTCCTTCCATTTTAGTGGCACACAAGGCTAATCACATTGGGTAACTGATCAACTACAGCTGCCTTGGCCGAGCCTTAGGGCCAATAAAGAGGGAGAAAATAGAAAGCGTAGGGAGGCTACAGGCAGAAGCCCGAGCGAGCCCCGTACTCACCAGCACTGGCAGAACACAGCAGAGACACCAAGAGCACAATCACCAGCGTCAGGATCTTCACATTCATTTCTGCGCTCCCCTCTGGCTCTCCGGTAGTCGCTAGCTGATATACTGTAGTGGTGTGTGTGTGTGGATGGGAGGGAGGGAGGGAGAGAGAGAGGCAGAGAGAGCGACTGAGCGAGCAAGGGAGAGAGAGAGAGAGAGGGAGAGAGGAAGACTGTTTGCTTCTCTCTGTGTGTGTAAGAGTGAGTGTGCGCGTGCCTCTGTATGCACCCTGGTGTGTTTGTGTGTGCCTGGGAGTGTGTGTGCCTGGCTGCCTGCCTGGTGCGTGTGTGTATTTCTGTATGTGTGTGTCTAAATGCGTATTTGTATATCAGTGTGTGACAACGCCACTCCAAGACTGAAGGCACGTCTTTATCTGAGCTCTCCCACGGAGGTGTGCAGCTTTTTGTTCCTTTTCAGAGAATACGGCAGCCGGTGCCAAGTTCAGTAGAGCTGTGAATGTGCTGGGAGTCAGCTTGCAGCTTGAAGCAGGACTGTCTGTCTGTGTGTGCAAGTCCTCTGTTTGCCTTGGATAACAGGAGCCCAGTCGGTCATGTGGCTTATGTATCATTGACTCTGTGGGTCCTTGTATCATTGACTCTGTGGGTCCTTCCCAACCCCCCCACACACACACAAACACACACATGGACCCTCCCACTAAAGAAAGAGAGGGAAGGAAAGGCAGGCGGGGGTTGGGAAGGAGGAGTGATGGGGGGTGTCCAGGTTTATCATAATAACCAAACACATGCTCTTGTTGAAAAAGTAGTCTTTGAATGTAGCTCACTTATATTATTCTCTGTCTAAAACTCCAGTCCTTAGAGACTAAGGGCATGGTGTTAAATGTTTTGTGGTATTTCAAGTCAGTGTCCGTGACATTGGGAGTACCCGGAGGAAAAACTTAGCAGACTCATTGGCTTGATCCCATCGCTTGAGTTGTTTGTTTCACTGACTCTGAGTCATTTGTTTGGTTTTGTTTCCAATGTTTTATTCTTTGGTGAACAAAGCAACCAGAAAGCTACCCTCCCTGTAAGGCTCTGAAATAAATTCACTTGTTTTTTCATTTGTTTATTAGACGGTAAACAGGAAAGGTTGCATTTCTTGTGCTGAATTGTGAGAACTATCCGTGGGACCATTACAACTGTAACAAGTACTCTTATCGGCTTTGTCCATAGATAGGAGGAATAGTTTGTCACATCATGTTGAAGGCAACCTGTTTCGCTATCGTTGTTGGAGCAATAAGTACCCCACAAGACATGCCACCAGAGGTCTCTTCACAGTCCCCAATTCCAGAACAGACAATGGGAAGCCCAGTACTACATAGAGCCATGACTACATGGAACTCTATTCCACATCAATAACTCATGCAAGCAGTAACATTTGATTTAAAAAACTGATAAAATTACATCTTATGGAACAGCGGGGACTGTGAAACAACACAAATATAGGCAGAGACACATGCATACACACACACGCGATAACATACGCACTATACACACACGTACACATGGATTTTGTGTTATAGATATGTGGTAGTAGAGTAGGGGCCTGAGGGCACACACTTAATGTGTTTTGTTAAATCTGTTGTGAATGTATTGTAATGTTTTTAAAATGGTATAACTGCCTTAATTTTGCTGGAGCCCAGGAAGAGTAGCTGCTGCCTTGGCACCAGTTAATGAGGATCCATAATAAATACAAATACAAATACGGCTGGTTGATTTTCAAAAAGGAATATATAATTTATTGGGTAAAAACATACGTATATTTGTTCTGATCAGAAAATCTACGAAATCTCACCCTTACCCAACCCCTTTACATTTGGTTTGCACGTGTTTTCTTAGGTACACCCTTTTCAGCAGAACACAGAATCTGCAGTCAAAATATTACTGAATGATAAATGTTAGCGATCAAACAGGGAAATGGTTAACATATGTCGTAAATTGGAAACCGTAACTTATTATTTTACATTTTACTCAGGACACATTCTGTTTTTGTTTTTCATTTCAATTCCATAATTCAAAGACAAACCATGTTTGGTATAATATGTAGGTTGCTATATGGTGGTTCACATAAGCTAACTGAGGCTGGCATACAGTGCTAGAGAGTCACTAAAGGGGAACCGTGACAAATCATGGACGGTCTGCCCTTGGTCACAACCACGATACCTTTTCTATGTGCTGTCACAAAAAAAAGTGACTTTACTTCTGTAGAGACCTGAGAATGGCCCCCAGGGCCCAAACCCTAAACCTCACATAGCCCAGCCATTGCCTCTTGAAGCCCCCCTGTCCCAGGGGCCAGCATGTCCGAGCCACCCACTTGAGAGCCAATAACAGGAGCACCTTCCATTTTTACATACAGCACTTGAAACATTCACTTCAGCCTCGGGGCTGGCTGATGACTGAGGCCCAGGCTAAGGATATTTTCCCACCAGCCTTTCCTTTTTGTTTTGCCTTGAGTTAATTCATTCAAAGAATCAGTCCAAGGCATGCATTATCCCATATACAGTGCATTCGGAAAGTATTCAGACCCCTTGACGTTTTCCACATTTTGTTACGTTACAGCCTTATTCATAAATTGTTTAAATTGTTTTTCCCCCTCATCTATCGACACACAATACCACATAATGACAAAGTAAAAGCAGATTTTTATAATTTTTTGCTAATTTATTAAAAATAAAGAACGGAAATATTAAATTTCCATAAGTATTTAGACCCTTTACTCAGTACTTTGTTGAAGCACCTTTGGCAGCGATTACAGCCTCGAGTCTTCTTGGGTATGACGCTACAAGCTTGGCACACCTGTATTTGGGGAGTTTCTCCCATTCTTCTCTGCAGATCTTCTCAAGCTCTGTCAGGTTGGATGGGGAGCGTTGCTTCACAGCTATTTTCAGGTCTCTCCAGAGATTTTAGATCGGGTTCAAGTCCGGGCTCTGGCTGGGCCACTCAAGGACATTCAGAGACTTGTCCTGATGCAACTCCTGCGTTGTCTTGGCTGTGTGCTTAGGGTCGTTGTTCTGTTGGAAGGTGAACCTTCGCCCCAGTCTGAGGTCCTGAGCACTCTGGAGCAGGTTTTCATGAAGGGTCTCTCTGTACTTTGCTCTGTTCATCTTTACCTCGATCCTGACTAGTCTCCCAGTCCCTGCCGCTGAAAAACATCCCCACAGCATGATGCTGCCATCACCATGCTTCACCGTAGGGATGGTGCCAGGTTTCCTCCAGACGTGACGCTTGGCATTCAGGCCAAAGAGTTCAATCTTGGTTTAATCAGACCAGAGAATCTTGTTTCTCGTGGTCTGAGAGTCTTCAGCTGCCTTTTGGCAAACTCCAAGCGGGCTGTCATATGCCTTTTACTGAGGAGTGGCTTCCGTCTGGCCACTCTACCATAAAGGCCTGATTGGGGGAGTGCTGCAGAGATGGTTGTCCTTTTGGAAGGTTCTCTCATCTCCACAGATGAACTCTAAAGCTCTGTCAGAGTGACCATCGGGTTCTTGGTCACATCCCTGACCAAGGCCCTTCTCCCATGATTGCTCAGTTTGGCCGGGCGGCCAGCTCTAGGAAGAGTCTTGGTGGTTCCAAACTTCTTCCATTAAAGAATGATGGAGGCCACCATGCTCTTGGGGACCTTCAATGCTGCAGAAATGTTTTGGTACCCTTCCCCAGATCTGTGCCTCCACACAATCCTGTCTCGGAGCTCTACGGACAATTCCTTCGACCTTACGACTTTTGCTCTGACATACACTGTCAACTGTGGAACCTTATATAGACAGGTGTGTGCCTTATCAAATAATGTCCAATCAATTGAATTTACCACAGGTGGACTCCAATCAAGTTGTAGAAACATCTCAAGGATGATCAATGGAAACAGGATGCACCTGAGCTCAACTTCGAGCCTCATAGCAAAGGGTCTGAATACTTATGTAAATAAGGTATTTCTGTTTTTTATCTTGTATAAATTTGCAAACATTTCTAAAAATCTGTTTTCGCTTTGACATTATGGGGTATTGTGTGTAGATCGCTGAGGATAAAAAAAAAAAAAACATTTTAGAATAAGGCTGTAATGTAACAAAATGTGGAAAAAGTAAAGGTGTCTGAATTCTTTCCGAATGCACTGTAGGTGCTCTCATTATCACTTTAACAGAAAACATGGTGTTTTTTCCCTGAAGTTGCACAATGACTGACATTTTGTAAAATAGTCTATTCCCTGCTCAGTCTGGGGTCGGGCGTACATATTTTTCCTGTTACGTGATTTAATGCCTGTGCCATTAAACCCCTACAACTTATCCAGAACGCTGCAGCCCGTCTGGTGTTCAACCTTCCCAAGTTCTCTCATGTCACCCCGCTCCTCCGCACACTCCACTGGCTTCCAGTTGAGGCTCGCATCTACTACAAGACCATGGTGCTTGCCTACGGAGCTGTGAGGGGAACGGCACCTCCTTACCTTCAGGCTCTGATCAGACCCTACACCCAAACGAGGGCACTACGTTCATCCACCTCTGGACTGCTAGCTCCCCTACCTCTACGGAAGCACAGTTCCCGCTCAGCCCAGTCAAAGCTATTCGCTGCTCTGGCACCCCAATGGTGGAACAAGCTCCCCCACGACACCAGGACAGCGGAGTCACTGACCACCTTCCGGAGACACTTGAAACCCTACCTCTTTAAGGAATACCTGGAATAGTATAAAGTAATCCTTCTTCCCCCACCCCCCATAAAAAAAATATATAAAAAAAATACAAATAAATGTGGTTGTCCCACTGGCTATCATAAGTTGAATGCACCAATTTGTAATTTGCTCTGGATAAGAGCGCCTGCTAAATGATGTAAATGTAAATGTTAGGACTTATTTCTGTGCCTTTTGGGAGGACTGTATTAAGATGCATTTTTCTACTGTCGGATATCAGTAGTGATTTGTCTGTTTGTATTGAGTGAGCTGTGCATACTTGCGGTGATCCAGGTGCATCTGGCTGCGGAAACTGACTGCTTGTGGATTTACAAATCGTTAAAACATCCTGAGTTAAGATAAGAATGTGTGAGTCTTTAATTATGTTCACTTGAAGAAAAGCTATAATGTGAAGGAAAGCTAATGAGAGAGATTTACCCAAAATGCAGTCACAGGAGGCGGTCTGTTGCGGTGACGTGAGTGTCGGCCAGTAACGGTCTGCCTGATGGGCCAGTGGAGGTCTGCCTGATGGGCACCTCCCGGGAGCTGGAGTGAGTCACACCACCGCAATACAACCACATCTGCCCTGACACAGGAAGCACTTGGAAGTTGACAGGAAACCCATCTGATAAAAAGAATTCCATCAATGCCCGGATTTGGTCAGCCATGACGACACTGGTGATGCCCTTGTGGTCTGTAAATGACTTTCCTGATTGTTAACTTGTATTATTAATAGTTAAACTTGCATTCCATAATTCCTCTGATGTGTGTAATTGGAAGAAGTGGAGGAAAAAGGCACTTTTCTTCTTAAGCATGTTTTTCCATTTCTATCCATCGTTACTGTGGACAAATCAACAAGTGCTCTTTAATGTACAGATAAAATGAGGTCACCGATCTATGTGGAAGAATTCTGGCAATATTTTCTTGATTCAAGATTTTGTTTCCTGTTTACTATCAGACTCTAAAAAGTCTGAAAGTCTGGAAATGCCTATGGTAGACCTCCTGTCTTGAAAGAATGTCTGACCTTAATTGGGCGGATGTTTGTTTTAATTGTCCCGATGATTGAATGAGCAGAAGCGGAGGGCTGTTGTTGTTTTTGTTATTGTTGTTGTGCAGAGGTGAGAATACCTGACCATACGGCAACATTCCCCAGGCCTCCATCATAATCAGCCTACTGTAAAATGGAGAACCTATCGAGATCTAGTAAGATGGAGTCTCATTCACCAACCATAGGCACAAAGCCTGCTACTGTATGCAAGTTGCCAGTAAGACAGTAAGTAAGATGTGGTTCTCTTGTGATCAGTAATGCGAAGGGGGAACTGTGACATCTTCATTAAGACTTGTTTGAGTATGTGTCTTATTAAAATGATCTGAGGGAGCCGAGCCAGAGATCTCCGCTTCTTCACAGACACTTTAAACGAACGCGATACTCCCCTCAGGCTGCACAGTGCTTCATATCACAAATGTCAAGAATCACAGGGCCGGCAGATTAACTTATCTGCCTTTAATCACAACATTATCGGTGGCTCTGAAATTCAACTGAGAACTGTACTCTGCTCCCCGAGGCCCTGGATGGAAGATAGGGCAGCAATTTTCTGCCAGTCTTTGATTCTCACTCAGTCACCTCGCCTCTGAACAATCACAGTCCCATTTGTTCCATAAGGTCACCATCAGTATACAGTATCACTGCTGCAGTAGTATGTAGGGTTTCTTGGTACAACAGGCAACAGGCAGAGGTGTCTTGAAATGGCTGTAATGGGCTATTATCTCCCAGATTAATTTACACTTAGAACAAAATCGTTCTAGCTTCACAGATGTATTGCAGATACTTTTGGTTTAGTCTGGTTTAGTCTGCTGTGCTAACGGAATGAAAAATGGGTGAGATTCTCTGTTTCTGTCTCTATCTGGCAAGATGTCTGGGTTTTATCTTGTAAGTCTGGGGGGTCATGAACAAATACACACAAAGCTTGGTATCCTGTGTCTTTTTGTGTTTTTCCTTTCCTTCTGCCCTAATCACAGGTGTCCTGTATGTTCCTGATTGGTGGTCGTTGGGGTGTCTGCTGATTGCTGAGGTGGACCAATCAGTGGACATTCCTCTGCATTGCACCACCTGTTTCTGGTTTTTCAATCACACATCCCATTGTTTAAAAGCCGGTCAGTTGTGTTTGTAGAGGAAGGCTGTTTTCCGTGTGTGAGTATGGATACTGTGGTGTCCTGTGTTTTGTTTACTCACTCATTTGCTGGTTACTCTGTTTGGTAACTTTGTTGTGTGTTTCTGGGAAAAGGGGAATTTAAGCAAGTTGCCCTTGGGCATACATTACCCGTAGGAAGAAAACTGTCTAAAAACACTAGTTAGACCTGAGCGGACTACCCACTGTAATTTTTGTATGACTAGCAGTAGCTCAGCGGTTCTTGAGGCAGGCAAGATCAGTTTAGGTTTTTTTTACACTATTGTTTCATTTCTTGGGTCCTGCTCAGCCCTTTTTCCCAAACCTTTACCGTGTGTTCAAAAATAAACATTTTATGTTTGACGGTAGTTTATGGTTGTCGTGTAGTTTTTGTTCTCACTGTTCCATGTCACGATTCTAATTTGCATGAATTATGTTACGGGTCTCTTGTCCATCCACCCTAGACGTTTAAAGCCACGGGGTTCGTAACAAAGCCCTTTAAGAGTAATCACAGACACATCATGCACACAGTTACTCAGCGTGTCCCCAACCGTTTCCGCATTCCCAACAATACATATCAACTCTCCATCCTAATCTTGTTCTTCTTCCTTTTCCTACTCTTCCTCTTTCCATTGTAACAAATTCATACAACATCCTCAGTAGTGTTGACGTAGGAAGCAGGCGGGTGCAAATGTCCAACATCCAAATAATGAATGAATCTCTTGCTTTTCTACTTGCCATTCATCCCATCATGCATAAGGTATAACATGGGGCTTGTTTCACGTCTCCCCTCACTACCCAATTTCTAACACACACTTTAAGCCGCCCTGGGACAATTATCCCCTATGACCATTTGCTCCAGTGTTGCGTGACTCCACAGCTGCTGTCTCCATAATCCAGGCTATCCGGCCTATCAGTCCCAGAGCAGTAATTGAGTCTCCGATATGGGAATTGACAGTTTAGGGTCGCTACGACAGAGGGAATGGAAATTATCACTGGGAAACTGTGCACGGCTATGTACTGCTATGAGCCTTTTAGGTAGTTTTATAAATCGTAATATTTCTGTTGGGTGACTTCCGCCTCTGCTGATTTGTGGTAAAGGGACCAGAGTTTGTCTCCTGTGATGTTGCACCTGCAGGATTTGTCTCTTTTTCCTATGCACTGACATCATAGAAGCCTAGTGTAAGCATTGGCCGACGAGTATGCGTGTACTGTGCGTGTACTGTGCATGTGTTGCTCTATTCTGCAGCTGGGGCATGATCAAACCCTAAGGGAATGTATAAAAACTGCTCCACACCCTCATAAGACTGTCAGATTGAGATTCTCTATAGATATCTTAAAACGACAAACAAAGGCTGGCTTTTGAATTATTTTACATTGCCTCTAATCAAACCTTAGATCTTCTGAAGTTTTTTTCTTCTTCCAGGTGGCAGGTAAGAGGAGCCCTGCTCCTGACGTCACCCACAGTACTGCATGTCTCAGGCAGTGTTGAATGCCCTGTCGAAGTGATCAGGGTGCCAGAGAAATCATCTAAAGCTTTGAGTTTGATCCTCACCCCTGACTTTGCTGTACTTGTGTGTATGGGTGTGTCTCCTCGTGGAGAGTGAAAGGCTGCCAGATTTTCACATGCATCCATGCACTTGAAGTGCGCTTCATGCTTAGAGTATTTTCTCTCTCTTTCTGGAGAGAAGATATGTTGATCATCCGCAGTTCCTTTATTGTAGCAGGAGATCAAATGGAGTCAAAACAAATTCAACGGTTGAAGTGAAGTAGCCAAAGCGAATAGTGCTCTCTTCCCCCCCAATATTGTTGTGCTTATCGGGATTTCAATCAGTTGAGCGCCCATGGCACGCAGTTTGGAAACGGACTGCTTGTTTCTTATGGATCTGGGGATTTAACGTGCTGGGGGTTTGGAGGGAGGAGGGCCGAGCGTGCTCTGGCTTGGTCTCTCTGACACATTGAAAGACGGAGAGATGCGACTTGACAGATGAGAGATAAGAGGGTGGTTTTCTGAGGGAGAGGACAGACTAGGCAGACAGGCGTAAGGTGTTGCTGAATGGGTTTTTGAAAGTGCACAAAGCCCGCGCCTCCATCAGTTAATAAGAGCTTGAAGATTGCTGTCTCTCTACGCACTCATCCTTTCACTGGAAGTTTTTGCTGTTTACAATTTCTTCTTCCTTTCTGATACAAGTTCCCGAAAAGTTCAAGGATAAAGGCAGTTCTGAGCAGGAAACTCGGCTAACATATCCCAAAATATGGTAATCTAAGGCTGGCAGAATTACCTGTTGAACAGCACCCACTGGGCACAGATGTCAGTTCAACCTCTAGTTTTTATTTACATTTGATTGAGTTGTCGACTAATGTGAATTCAAAGTGAAATCAGCCAAAATGTAACCATCTCATTGGATTTAGAGTAAAAGTTCATGACTTTTTGTAAATCCAATCCGTTTTCCATGTTGATTCGTCAACACAATAAAATGTTTTGTTGAAATGGAAACAATGTGGATTCAACCAGTTTGTGCTCAGTGGGCAGCCTTAAAACCATTATGAAAACCAGCATGTTATTGTGAGCTGATTTGGCCCTTTTTTAAATGATCCTTTTCCTGTCCTCATTGAGTCGTGTTGTAAATGTCATCTTTAGCCAACGCTCTGTGTCTGCTGTTCTCTTTTCTATACTCTGTGTCTGCAGAGGTTATTCTGGCGCTGATGTAATCAGGCCAAGGTGAACAAAAGCGTCAATAAAGAGAAGGGTTTAGCGAGCGCTATGCTGACTTAAGAGGTCTCCTTTTTTTCACTACCTCCTTTCTACTGAAACCGCCCTCCACTTAGACGCTCGTTGATGGTTTGCCATTGTGCTTCTTTGAGTGCCCCCTGTGTCATGGTCAGAGATTCTCGTCTGAGTTTGGCGTGAGGTAGAAGGAGCGATAGGATGAAATGGGAAACGTTTCCTTTTCGACTTGAGTCAGTGGGAAATAAACAGGCTCTACAAAAGCCACATCAGACCGGCAGTGTTTTGAATCCAGTGTTTTTTGTCTCATGTCTTTGTGAAATTTGTCTTTGATGTGCTGTCACCTTTTCTAAAATAATTATCTTCGCTCACGTTCGGGAAGTATAATGACAATTCACACTTCATAATTTACCATTTTCTCTGCTATGTGGCAGGTAATAAAAGTAATTTATATTCTGTCACATATAAAGTCAAAGCCAATAGGTCTTGTGACACTTTTTCCCCAGCTGCGTATTGTTATCAACTGAAAGAGAAACGTGCATGAAAAGGCAACTCCATTAATGACCTATAATGTTTCATGGCCAACTTGGAGCTTCAGATAACCCAATCATAAATCATTTATTTTTGTGTTGTGCCACTCCGGTCTTCACCTGCCTCCGGCAGTATAGTTTCATGGCATTTCTCAACATGGGCTCAGGGACCCATTAAGAAAAGTTTATTTCGTACCTCAATGAAATACAGATGGAGAAACCTGAATGTTCCTCATGGCAGTGAAATGAAATGAAATATATAAAGCAGCTACATTTGTTTAAGAACTGTAGCCTAGTAGTTGAAAGCGTGTTTGGTTTGGTAGAAAAGGAAGGATAGTCCCAGTAGGAAGTTGTCTCTCCTAGAGAAAGGAAAACACCAGACCTAAATAACTTATTTCATCACAGCTAAATATACATATTAGTGCTCTAATAAAGTCCATGTGCTTCTCACAAAGAAGAAATATGGTTGTATCTTTGTGTTGGGAGTAGTTAAGGTGTTAAAGAAACCTTTGCAATGGAGTTCAAAAGAAGAAAATAGCAGAGAAAGAGACAGAAAAAGGGAAATGAAGCCAGCAAAGGATGTGTTGTCCTTTGTGTGTTTGGCACGTTAGCGGCACTTGATAAATGGACTTCTCTGGTGAAAAAACTGTTTGTCTGACCTTTCTCAGTTACGTAGCAACTAGACTTTCGATGGCAGGAATTGTATTTCACATAATTATTTATCTATGAGCGAACACAAATCATAAATCTAAGGGGGCATGTGTTCACATTTTCTTGAACCCCATGTCACCGCTAGTAGTAGTATCTAATAGTACAACGTTTCCCACCAAACCATCAGATTTGACTGTTCTGATCTCACGATAAAAGTAGACAATTAACACATTTGGGACATTGAATAGTGGTCAATTATTCAAATATTTGTTGCTGTTTACTGGAATCAACCCCCCAAAAATCTGATTTGAAGTGCATAAATGTTGCCAGATGAATCAGACAATTTTTCATAAAATGTACTTTAATTCAAAGGCTCCAGGCCACCATCCAAAACAATTATGAGAAAAACATTTATGGTTATTGTACTGGGAATTCCAGCCTCCCAATAGATTATGCAATCGCCGACTGCCAGCTTGAGAGACTGTGTGGAGTCGTTTTGCTGTGAGGTATGCCGAAATGCCTGCTCGCAAAATCTGCAAGGTTTTTGAGACAGAAAGCCAAAAACTCATGCTTGGAGGAGAAAAGTACTAGGATCTCAAATCAAATGTGCACAAACTGGAAGCTAGCAATTTCAATTTCTGCAATTTCATCAGAGAGTGAGGCCGATCCGGAAGACTAGGGGGAAATGAAAACAAGTTTTGGTAATTCAATTCCTTGTGAGGGTGATATTCAGAGAACACTGACAATCTAAAACCATGTTGCGACACATGACATGGCAGCCTATCTCTGTAACCACTGACGTTAGAGGACTACTCAGTTGTTGTGAGAGTGAAACTGATGACAAGGCTGTCACTTAAAGCCCTTGACAGGGTGTTGTGGATCTGGGCTCATGGCGCATCACGTTTGTCACTGCCTCATGTTACAGCCATCAGGTTCATGCTGAATTTCACTCCTGCCAACAAAACACACGACATCTCTACACCCCATAGGAAACATGGCTAAGAACACCACCCTGCCCACGTGGCATAACCCGCTGGTTATAAACCATGGAAGAGGGACGTGGCTGGAGTGTGTAGGGTGTGGAGTCCCCCAAATTCACTTTACTTTGAATTACAGTTTACAACTGAGGAATTTAGAAAATAAATGGACAGTCATTATGTAGCCTACATGTGAGTCAAGAACACTATCTGACTCTTGACTAATTTAAGGGCTGGGGCTATAGAACAGTGCATGATTGGGTCATTGGTGGACTTGTTCCCCCATGGTCATGTGGCTCATATTGTACTCTGTGTCATTGGGAGCGGTTCCCTTGGCCCCAGGCCTCTCACTGAGAAGAGTGTTCCAGATCTGCCTCACCATCCCAGGCTTCTGACAGCCCCGGCCTGTTCCAGAAGGGTGTCGAAGAGGGTGGGAGGATGATGTTATCCCCCAGGCTGCAAACTGTGTCGAAGTCTATCCAGGGAAACAGCTGTAGGTGCTGGGAAAGCAGCCCTGTGTGTGCCTGGCAAGGGTTCCAGAATGGTAGCACATTCCTTTCCCTGGTCATCACTCTTGCTACTGCCAACATAGTTGAGTGAGCAGGTATAGGTAGTGAAGTATCTGGCCCTGCAAGGCTGGAAGTGTTTGATCAAATGAACAGGCCTTAGTGCTTGTTCACTATCAGGACTGCTTCATACTGTGGGAGGGTGTAGTTCAGATAAGCCGGGAATGTGTTCTATAAGTGTTATTTTAAAATGCGCTTAGATTTTGTTCGTATTGAGAAGTACCCTTACACATCAAAAGGGAGGCTCTCTTCCTCAAGCATCATTTAACAGTTTTCTCGAAAACGCTCCATTCAGAATTTCTTCTTTCTCTTTTTTTTCTGATGTTGTTGCTTTGCTTGTCTCGTCCATTTTCACACTTAATCTCCCTTGGTTGCCAGCTGCAGCCTGTGCCTCGGTGGTTTGCTGGAATGGTTTGTTTGTTGTACATGAAAGAAATAGGCTTGAGTGCTCCTCAACAGATGTTTATTCACCATGGCACAGCGTAGGAAATCTCCAAGAGAAACGTCCCCCTGTGGTTTGCAGTTGGTAAATTGACTGATTTATTTGGCTGTGGAGGATTGCACACAACATTACATACTTGGATAAACTACTGTATATCTGCAATTATGTGGGTTCAAATTTCATGTTTATACCCAGCTATGACAGGCTTGACGGTCTTCAGGAGAAGTTTGGCTAGTTGCACCACAGTTGCAAATAGCTGTATGTTTGACAACATGAAAACAGGAAAGACAATACAAGATATTTATAGTGTAAAGAAAAGAAAAACTGTTATGAATGTGCTTCTGTATGCATTTTGGTGATGCTTTTGGGTGTATATTTCAGGAATTTGTTCATTTATTGGTCTCTGCTATTCTCATCATAATTTCTCTTGGTGTTGAATCTGACATCTTTGGCAATTTGAGAAGAAAATATGTTTAATCCCTTTTCTGGAGGCCTTTAACTAGAGGAAATAATGTATACACATGGGAAGAGCATGGAGGTGTCAATGTAGAATATGTCAACAACATAGCAGGAGTTGTAATTTGTTATGTATTGAATTACAGGCATGTACTGTATGTTTATATTACAATAAGATCAATCTCCCCACACGTATCCTTTGGCATATATCCTTATTATCGTTTGAGAATTGATGAGTCAACGTCTTTTTATTAGCGTGATGGCTAACACAGCAAAGAGGGGGCTGTCAGACATCCTAACCATCAGGTGTGCGTGTCAAAATCCGAACAATCCCAGTTTATCCTCATTAGCTCTCTGAAGCCTGGGCATTTGTAGGAACAGGACAAATTAGCAATGCTACATTTGCCACTGATAATGCCGAGCTTAGACAACCTAATCGTGACAGAGAATGTCTTTCTTGTTCGTGACTCACACAAAAGAGGATCTCTATAGAATTTACCTATAGTTAGGTATTACATGAGTCAAACTTTGAACAGCCATTGTGTTTTATGACTAATCTATTTACAGTGCCTAGTGAAAGTCTACACACCCCTTGCACAATTGTCACATTTTGCTGCCTTAAAGTTCAATTTAAAAAGGGATTAAATGACATGTTTTTCCTACTGATCTAGACAACCTGCTCCAGACTTTCAAAGTGAAAGAAAAACAAGATGTCTTGATTGCATATGTCTTCAAACCCCAGAGTTAAGGCAGCAAAATGTGACAACTGTGCAAGGAGTGTGTAGACTTTCACTAGGCACTGTAACTTTTAGCTTCTGTACTGTGATTGTATTAATTGAGGCCAATGCATGTAGTAAACAACAGTGATGTAGGATACAGGTATAGGCCTATACATTCATACTGTAGATCAGGGCTTCAGACTAACGTTTTCCCCTGGTGGCAACTAACTTTTTCAGTTGGTGGCACCAGCCCATGATTTGGTGTCACGGCACCTCCTCAAAAAACATTTGCAGCGTCACATAATATAAACATTTTGAGTAATCGTCTTATAAAGTTATTATAAAGTCTTTCACAATGTTTAATTAAGAAGTGTAATAGACTACTGAGATGGCATTCAATAAATATGTTGTTACATCTAACATGTCCAAGCAGGTATTCATGATTCAAAATATTTGGATATGCAATCTAATCCAGTGATTGTCATGAATTATGGGTTGACAGTGAGGATATTTTTGTTAAATTTTACCCTCAAAATAGGGTTCCAGAATTTTTGGATATTTTTGTTCAATAGAGATGAATTTGCCTTCATCTTTATGTGCACTAATTTTATATAATGTAGGCCTAATTCAGTTGGTGCTAATTCACCACCTGAGGAAGTGGAAACTCAAAACACATTAGCTAGTTTACTAACTCTATGTATCCACAGCTGCTAGTAGCCATGTATTAATCTAATATGGACAACTAGTTGCTTCCAAAGTTGTGATTTTTACCCACAATTACATTTTGAAATGTTATACAATCATGTGGGACACACAAGTGGGGAGAGCGAGAGGCTCTTCTCATCATTACAGCAGCTGGCCTTAGCATAACAGGCAGGCACAGCGGCAATCATGAGGTTAATGCACTTTCCTGTTTCATGGTTTTATCCACCCAATAAATAGGATGTTTCGATTGAGGTGCCCAGGTAGAATGTGCAGCTCGCAACAGTGCGACCAATCTTTTTTTTAACTCGCACAGCCAAGTCAAATGGTAGAAAAATGTGACTAAATGGTTGCAGCATAATGTTGCATATTCGGGGGGTCAACACCCTTCTAGGTGGGTGATTAAAAAAAAAAAAATAGCTGTGAAATGGTTGTTTCTGTTGAATTTTGAAGGTAAACTACATCCCACACTTTCCTGATAGTTTGGCCAATATATCCCAACCACAATTGAAATACCAATCATTTCTGTATTACTTTAAACTGTTGATCTAACTCTAGCAGTTCAGAAAGTAACCACGCTTGGCTATTTTTTTGTAGATCAAATGTGAGAAAGTCAGTTCTGGTGTATGTTCAGTTCGAATAAACGTTTGCTACATTGTGAAATGGCTTGTACTGAACGACACGTTTCCCCAAAACGTTCTTCAACGTTCTTGAACAGACTTTGAGGTAGTCTACGTTTTCTTCGTTTGGTGGGTGTGGCGGGGTGTGGCTTGAAGCAGTGAGTGACATTTGTTAAGGGAAGCGGTGCGTTTTGAACCCACAACCCAACCCTGTCCCGTTTTTCAACTGGTTGTTGAGAACAGCACAGTTTCCATTTAATTGAACATTGCATTACGTTTTTTCATACTGAACGCAACCCTGGTGACTTTTCTACACCAACATTTATTAAAATAAAATGATGGTGACATCATTAAAATATAATGTCCCCTAGCCTAACAACATATTGGTCATATTATCAGGCTGGCATGTTATTTAGCAATAAGAATTATCACCTGTAGCCCAACAGACAGCATAGTGGCTATAAATAAATAGGCTGAAGCATGGGGTTGCACATCTGTATTTGTGCTTATCATTAGCTAAATCAGTGCTTGCCAAACTTTTTCAGCCATGACCCCCTTCTATATATATTTAGCCCAATGGGCTGGCGTGGTTACACATGGTCTGTGGTTGTGAGGCCAGCTGGACGTACTGCCAAATTCTCTAAAATGACGTTGGAGGCGACTTATGGTAGAGAAATTAACGTTCAATTATTTGGCAATAGCTCTGGTGGACATTCCTGCAGTCAGCATGCCAATTGCATGCTCCGTCAAAACTTGAGGCATCTGTGGCATTGTGTTGTGTAACAAAATGGCAGATTTTAGAGTGGCCTTTGATTGTCCTCAGCACAAGATGCACCTGTGTAATGACCATGCTGTTTAATCAGCTTCTTGATATGCTACACCTGTCAGGTGGATGGATTATCTTGGCAAAGGAGAAATGCTCACTAACAGGGATGTAAACACATTTGTTCACAAAATTTGAGCGAAATAAGCTTTTTGTGCGTATGGAACATGTCTTGGTCTTTTATTTCAGCTCATGAAACATGCGACCCACACTTTACATGTTGCGTTTATAATTTCGTTCAGTATAGTTTTGATTTACATTTGGTTGAGTTGTCAACTAACATGAATTCAACGTGAAATTAACAGATTTGGAAATCATTGTATTTAGGTTAAAAAAAAGAAGAAAAAAAGATGCAATTGATGAAATTGATGACTTTTTGCAAATCCAATCAGCTTTCCATGTTGATTTAACATAATGACATAGATTTTTTGGGTTGAAACAACGCTGATTCAACCAGTTTTTGCCCAGTGGGAGCGCTCACATGCGAGATCTCATCACTTCGAAAAATATCATTTTCTATATAATTCTTATTCTTGCTTATGAATTTTCTATGTCAAATGTGACTGTACTTCTTTAGGAGCTATTGCACCATTCTCCTTACAAGCTTTGCGCAGGCCTCTGAGGATTGGGTCAAACCAAAGCATAATTCGTGGCGGGGGGATCCAATCATAAAACAAGGAATTGAGTAGTACTGTAAAGCCGCAGAAAGCCAGAAGCTACAGTGGGAAAATAATTTCCAATCCATCAAATTCATCATGGTATATTTTTGAGAGGGTCAAATTGTCCTGTCTCTAATATTGGGGGGGTCATGACCCCCCCGTTCTCCGCAAGTTACACGCCTGGCTGTAGATGCATATCAAATTGAGGTTTAACTGTCTTACAGTTTTAATTGTCTTAAAATTGAAATGTGACAGAATTATTTGAATGACATTTTGGTCTGAAAATGTTATTCATCTCAGGAATTAATGTACATTTGTGAATATAATATCCTAATGTTTCTAGGGGACCCTTCCACTGGCAGGGTTGGGTAGGTTACTTTCTAAATGTAATCTGTTACAGTTACTAGTTACCTGTCCAAAATTGTTATCAGTAACGAACATTTTGGATTATCCAAACTCAGTAATGTAATCGGATTACTTTCAGTTACTTTTAGATGACTTTCCCCTTAAGAGACACCCCACCTCTGTTTTGGTAAAATGATGGGGGATTGGCCTGGATAAATGTAACCACTATCAGATTAATAGATAGAGCCATGGATGCAAGGACTGACAATCCATGATATCAATATTATTGTTTGAACCATGCTTTGAGGCTATACAGTGTTTGTTTAATTTACAATGTTTACAAACATTGGAGAAAAAAAGCCTTTACAGTATTTTGGGTTTTCATGGGGTGTGACAGTTGAACTAAACTCATGAGGCATTTACAAGTTATATGTACAAAAAAAAAAATGCATCATATGTTACAAAATGCATCATACCAGCTGTATTTCTGTATTTTGAAAGTTATATATTTTGAGATCGTTTTTGGGTGGAGTTTTTCTTTAAACTTGTGCCTTTTTTCAATGCTGATTTGAATGTCATTGAGAAAACAGAAAGGTGTCAAAGATTTTTTTTCAAACGTACTTTCTGAATTTAAAAGTAATCCTAGAAGTAATCATCTAGTTTTTTTTAAAGTACCTGTAATCGGATTACAATATATTTGCTGGTAACATGTAATCCATTACTCCCCAAGCCTGGCCACTGGGTAAGCTAAATATTGATCTTAATTACTGATTTATATCCTGAATCTCAAAGCAATCTGCCTTTCTGTTAGAGCACCGTTATTGTCAAAATGATGTTATATGTGGGGAGAACAAAGATTGCTCCCCTGCAAAAATGACTGTTCCTGCCATTGTTCGTTGCCATGGTTCCTTATCAAGTTAGGCCCTGTCAGTATGACTTCTAAAACGGCATGATTCTCCCCCTGTATCATGCTCAAGGCGATTTATGTAAGATGTTTTTTAAAGAATGGTATATTTTAAATATACATTTTATACTAGGTAGTAAATTGTACCGTTTTAGTGTTATCTGTAAAGTGAAATGGAAGTGGGGACCAAATAAGAAAATACCATCATTTATTAGTGAGAAAGATTATATGTTTTGCACATAAATAACTGTATTCCATAGCTTTCCCATATTCTTTAGTACCTTCATCTACTTGTTGATGAAGAAAAAGAGCCACATTGCAAACAGGAAATGTAACCTTAAAGGACAACTGCACCTTCTGATTTGGCCTCGTTTTAGATTTGGTTAATTTAGAAATGCTAGCGGTCATGACTGAATTGAAACGTGAGTTGGTTTCGGGTTGTGGTTTGATGTGGATGTCTCGTGTGTGTGTTCGCAGGTGGGAAGAATCATTTCACCAATTAGATTCAGCCGGCTGGTGTGCGATCAAGGGAAAATTAATTTTACTTTGGATAGCCTATATCCGGGGATAGTTAGGGACCTTAATTAAATTACACAATGTAAATGAGACAACATTTTCATGTTGCACACCTTTTAGTTTTCAAATTAAATGTTTTCAATATTTTTATATGAATTTCTACAATTTATAGTTTTAGGTTTTTAAGTCATTGAAATGTTGAATTATTGGAATTTTAACAAAGTTCACATAAATTTACCACAGGCATTGCGATCGTTTTGGATGAGACTTTATGACCAAAATGACTTCATGACCAAAATGATCCTATTTACACTTTGTAGTAAATTTTAACAGTAGAATAAATGTTTCTGACTCATATCGATGCCACAATGGCTGTTTTCTAAATTTGAAGTTGTTTTTTAGGGGCAGCTGCTCTTTGACCTCTATGCAGCCAACCATCATTTCCAGAAGTTTACAGATACTAGTTTCAGCAAAAGTCAGAAAGTAGGAAATGTCTTGGATGTCTTTGAAATGTCCAATCGGGGTTTAGTCCCAAGATATTTAAAATGTTTAAGATTTTGTTTTTAAAGAATTGGTAATAACACACTAATAAATACATCTGGATATATTTCATTTGGATGAAATAATTGAATGACAATGTATTTCGGGAGTAGAGAAATCAGTCATGTCCTGTATCATTACAAATAAATGGATAGAAATATTGTAAGACCTATGTGGGAAATAATGTAGGCCTATGTTAGATCCGGTAATGGTGCATTGGTTGACAACTGGCCAATGCCCATTTTTACTGTTTTCATGTTAAATTAGGGGTGTCTATTACATTACATCAGTCAGTGACTACAAGAAGCCTTAAAGGGATAGTGTGAGATTTAGGCAATAGAACAGCTGAACATCTCAGTCTCTAAGTGCCAAAGAACACTCTGTCGGGTGTCCCCTTTAGCCAACGTATCAGATTAATCTACCGTGTTGTTATTAGGGGTGTGACAATTTGGCTAAATCTGGCTATACTTGCATTTGTAATTGTATCCGTAAATTGACAGTTGATACTCGTGATTTTATTATGCCAAAGTAGATGTTGGAAAAATACCAATCTCCCTGCAGGTTTATAGACCAAAACA
The DNA here is from genome assembly GCF_020615455.1 of Coregonus clupeaformis. Classification (NCBI taxonomy): domain Eukaryota; kingdom Metazoa; phylum Chordata; class Actinopteri; order Salmoniformes; family Salmonidae; genus Coregonus; species Coregonus clupeaformis. The sequence continues at coordinate 40,300,171 of NC_059193.1, forward strand.
GCTGCAGATTTGGAGCAACGCATGGAGGTGTACACTACCGTTCAAAGGTTTGAGGTCACTTAGAAATGTCCTTGTTTTCGAAAGAAAAGCAATTTTTTTGTCCATTAAAATAACATCAAATTGATCAGACATACAGTGTAGACATTGTTAATGTTGTAAATGGCTATTGTAGCTGGAAACGGCTGATTTTTAATGGAATATCTACATTGGCGCACAGAGGCCCATTATCAGCAACCATCAGTCCTGTGTTCCAATGACACGTTGTGTTTGCTAATCCAAGTTGATCATTTTAAAAGGCTAATTGATCATTAGAAAACCCTTTTGCAATTATGTTAGCACAGCTGCAAACTGTTGTGCTGATTAAAGAAACAATAAAACAGGCCTTCTTGAGACTAGTTGAGTATCTGGAGCATCAGCAATTGTGGGTTTAATTACTGGCTCAAAATGGCAGAAACAAAGAACTTTCTTCTGAAACTCGTCAGTCTATTCTTGTTCTAAGAAATGAAGGCTATTCCATGCGAGAAATTGCCAAGAAATTGAAGATCTCATACAACGCTGTGTACTACTCCCTTCACAGAACAGCGCAAACTGGCTCTAACCAATAGAAAGAGGAGTGGGAGGCCCCGGTGCACAACTGAGCAAGAGGACAAATACATTAGAGTGTCTAGTTTGAGAAACAGACGCCTCACAGGTCCTCAACTGGCAGCTTCATTAAATAGTACCCGCAAAACACCAGTCTCAATGTCAATAGTGAAGATGCGACTCCGGGATTCTGACCTTCTATGCAGAGTTGCAAAGAAAAAGCCATATCTCAGACTGGCCAATAAAAATAAAAGATTAAGATTGCAAAAGAACACAGACACTGGACAGAGGAAGATTGGAAAAAAGTGTTATGGACAGACGAATCAAAGTATGAGGTGTTCGGATCACAAAGAAGAACATTTGTGAGACGCAGACCAAATGAAAAGATGCTGGAGGAGTGCTTGATGCCATCTGTCAAGCATGGTGGAGGCAATGTGATGGTCTGGGGGTGCTTTGGTGGTGGTAAAGTGAGAGATTTGTACAGGGTAAAAGGGATCTTGAAGAAGGAAGGCTATCACTCCATTTTGCAACGCCATGCCATACCCTGTGGACGGCGCTTGATTGGAGCCAATTTCCTCCTACAACAGGACAATGACCCAAAGCACAGCTCCAAACTATGCAAGAACTATTTAGGGAAGAAGCAGTCAGCTGGTATTCTGTCTATAATGGAGTGGCCAGCACAGTCACCGCATCTCAACCCTATTGAGCTGTTGTGGGAGCAGCTTGACCGTATGGTACGTAAGAAGTGCCCATCAAGCCAATCCAACTTGTGGGAGGTGCTTCAGGAAGCATGGGGTGTAATCTCTTCAGATTACCTCAATAAATTGACAACTAGAATGCCAGTCTGCAAGGCTGTAATTGCTGCAAATGGAAGATTCTTTGACGAAAGCAAAGTTTGAAGGACCCAATTATTATTTCAATTAAAAATAATTATTTCTAACCATGTCAATGACTACATTTCCTATTCATTTTGCTATATTTCCTATTCAAACTCATTTCATGTATGTTTTCATGGAAAACAAGGACATTTCTAAGTGACCCCAAACATTTGAATGGTAGTGTGACTGTGTCTGTGTGTCCTGTCCTCAACTTGCAGCGGGCAGACAAATTGGCTGTCAGTCAACCAGAATGCGCAACAGCATTTATTTTTCTTTCCCTACCCTCGGTTCGCTTTTTGATATGATACACATTGATAGCTTGCTAGCAAACGTCCTCGCCTATTGATTTATCATAGTAGCAGGCTAACAGGAGGCAGCAGCAATCTAAATGATCAGACCGAAACAACTCATCAAAGATTAGGCCAAGGGAAACCCTTAAATAGCCCTGAATTATGGCCATTTGGGCTTTTAAGGCACGTTTCCCAACACACCTCAAAAATCCTCCTGTCAGTGTCACTCACTCCCTCAGCCTGCTTCAAGTCTTTAATGAAGACTAAATCTACAGGGGAGTTTTTTTAGTCCAGCCCCTATGTTTGTGCCCATTACAGTGCCTTTGTTTTGAACATTGCATAATGGTTGTTTCATAATAAGCTGTAGTCGACAGTGGTTCATATATGGGTGCTGCGACACCATGAAACTGTGGCCTGCTCTTGTCACAAAGCCTGCTTCCCTGGCTCTGCTATCTTGGAGGAAGACGTAGAGAGCTGAGTCACCGAGGAGCAGAGAGGCCTGGAGAGCGATAACTCACCAAGGATGAACCGAGTCTTCACTCTTCCTGTTTTAATTAGGAAGAGCTGGCCATTTCGACAGGACAATCACGTCATCAGTTTCCTTCCCCAGCAATGATTACAGACAAGGAGTTCATTGCAGCTTGGGCCACACTGGGACCTAATATGCCTTGAATTTTGCGAGTAGTATAGTTTTTGTTTGGCTTGCTGAGGGGTTTCAGTATCATATTCAGGCTCCCTTGATAATGAGAGGAAATATGTCCACTGTGGCAAACTGAATGAGACCCAACATCTCCCTCTCCAATTTTGCTTCATCATATTGACATTTTTCCAAGACCATAGGTTCTGAGTGTAATTTATTCTCTCCTCCTGGGGGTCGGCAGAACTGTTTGGAGTGGATGGGGGGGGTCACCCAGCCTCTGTGTTCCATCACCCAGTCATTCATCACTGTCACCGTGTGCCTGCCCGTCAGGCTCCCAGCGTGCATTGCCAAGTGTGAAAGCGGGGCCAGCATTTTTGGCTCCCGATCAGGAAATGATCACAACTGGCTCTGATCCACTTTAGCAGTGTGGGTCTGGATGTCATAATGTATATGCTCTCGGCTCCAGAAGCTCGGCTTCAGGTCAGAATGTATACTCACGCTCTAGAGAGACGGAACTGCACTAGTGGGATCTGGTTTTCATTTTCCTAGTTGACGCAGTGCATTAAACTATCCAGAGTATAGGACAAATCATAAGAGGCAGAACAATATATATGTTTGAAAAGCTGTTTGAGGGAAACTGTTTTTTATCCTTTCTTCCCCACGAAACCTTGCCGACTGCTCGCCTCTTTGTTAGCCGAGGGGGCGAGACCTTGGCGGAGAAGTGGGGGGACTTGCTATACTGCTGAGTTGGCAGGGAAGACATTTTTGCAATTAACACTTTTTTCCTGCACTCACTCTGGTGCCCAGTAGGATATCAAGTAAGCACATAATCCTCAAAGGGGAAGGAGTATCACCATTTAATGCCCTTTATTACTCAAGTGCAGCTCAGTCAATATTTCGGTACAGCAGAGGATGTCAGAAAAGTATGTTGATGGCTCCAAATTGGGCTATGGCCACATTCCGGACTTAAGTTGGTGTCAGCTGGCAAGTTGACTGACTGTGAGTTTATTCATCCTCACCTTGATGCAATTTGTCTATAGAGAGTAGCCCATTCCCAGGTTTGGGAGTGCTTAGGACACTCGTCTCATTATTTCTCTATTCTTGGGAGCGAGGAGGTGTTTTTCAGGGTCTATTTCAGGCAGCTGTCAACAAGTGTTGTTCTGTGCACTATAGTGCAGCAGAGGCACTGCAGAGACTTCAATTACCGACAAGTCCCAGTTTGATGATTTCTAACTGTGACCAGCATATTAGAAAAGAGGATAGAGGCGAGACTGAGGGAGGAAAATAATTTGAAAGGCAGAGACCAAAAGTGTAGTTACAGCGCTAAATACAGGAAACCAAAGAAGACCACCCTCAAGCCGACTTTAACAAGTGCGATGCGTTTGGCAGAAGCTAGAAGAGAGGCACCCCTTTGTTCCTGGGAGTTGGAACAGCGCCAACAGCCTGCTCCATAGGATTCTGTTCGATAATCCACAGAGTGGCTGATTTATGGCTGGCATTAAAGTGTTGACTAAACTTCCTGAACAAAATCTGTTCCTACAACCAAACCAAAGCGAGGAGGGGGAAAGAATAACAACTGACAAGAATATACTGTCACTCACTTTGTTAGACGGCACACGAGTGAACATTAAGTAGTCCTACAATGTGCCCTACAGTAGCTAACACATCTGTAAGATTCCATCAACTTCCTGCAGTTCTGGTAAGAAGTAATAATAATGTCAGCAGGCCACTCAAGCTCTGATGCAATACAGTAATACAAAGTACGTGCAGTCATGTGCATGGTGTAGTGTCGAGCCAATTGAGAAGGCTAGTTAAGATAAGGTTTTCCCGTTCTAAATACTGCTCAGACACGTAGGAGGCAATGAGGCATTGCCCCACATATGTGATGATGAAAAATGTGTATTGAAGTATGATTCTAGCCCCTGCAAACCAAACCAATTATCTCAGGGTTCATGGGCCACAGAGCAGCTATGTTTTGTAGACCAGAGGGGGCGGCCGTCATCTTTTTTTGTGTCATCCAGAGTTTTCAAAGGGTCCCAGGCACTTTCAACCCTCAAGTTATTTCTAGTTCCCCTGCTGTTTTGACCTGATACATGTTTCCCAAAGACAAGGAGCATGTTCTCTGGGGGACAAGGGAGAGTGGATGTGCCACATTTGACATTGAGGCAAGATTACAGTGTTCTTCCTGAAGCAGACAGACCTAAAACAAGCGGGAGCAGGAAGAGAGGCTGTCGTGCGTGTGTGCACTCACACAGGACGAGGGTTTTAGAACGGTTTCAGAAGCATAAGAAGGACAGCTGTTGGAGTCATCATCACTTTTTTGACGGCTAGGACCAAGCTCCCTTGAAAGTCTCTGCAGCTCCTGTAAAACCAGAGGACTACAGAGGAATCCATTTGTTCGGCCTGATGCACTGTAAAAATATGGAAAATCGAATGCTATTTAAAAAGCCATTTAGTTTATTCAGGCACCTGTGTTGTTGGATAATGATTAGGCCTCGCAATTGCAAAATGAAATTATTTAACTGCGTCGTCCTAATAAGCGGTTGGATTATCACAAATGTGTTCAATATGCCATTGGCCGAAAATTCCTGATTTTACATTTACATTCCACCTGATCCGCTCTTATTGCTGGTATTTAGTAGAGCACTTAGGCTAATGCTATCTCCACTAAAACATAGAAAGAGCTATTTGTGGGAAGCAGCATGACATAGTTGCTCTTGTTCAGACTGGATTCTCGGAATAGCTCATTTTAGCTTGTTCCACATCCACACTTTGTACAATGAGGGAGCTGTCCAGTAGTTTTTCCCACTCCCACATGTTTCAGTGACATTTTGATTAATCTTTTGTAATCTTACTATATTATGCTATGCTATTTTACTGCAGTGGGCTAAATCAGGGTCACACAGAGTGTTTCTTGATAATCTTAAACAAATCTACTTTGAAACAAAAGTATATACCTCACACACATGGTTATGGGCTTAAAAAAAAAGAAGAAACCTGTACCATGTCATATATAGATTTGAAATGAATTCAATTTTGAGGTTGCATCCCAATATTACACTTTATAATCACAGAAGACTGAAATATAACAAAATAGTAATAACATTCCACCCATGATGCCACTAGAGGGCGATTTGATCATTTAACTACAGGAAAGGGCTACATAGATTTTGACAGATGTTTGGTTTGTCTACTGTGGAAAGGAGTACATTAAATAGGGTTAGGTCTACCTCTGGGAAACCATGATAACCTGCATTCCCCTAAAGTTCCTATTTAACATTTATTTTTATGAGGTGCAAGGGAATACGATATACCATACAGTATATATCAGTCAATACAAATATAAAGATATCCCATAAGTCTTCTGTTTTTTTCTACTCATAAATGTGTTTCTCACATTATCCTACCTTTTTTATGTTTAAAAATGTTTTTGCAGAAATTCCAGAACATCCCATGTACATCAGGAAGACATAAGAGATTCATTACACGGACACAGTGTTCGTCATTCAGTGTGATTGACCTGGTACGGTTACCACTCACTGACTCACTGACTCTCATGGTGCCAGTAGTGAAAACATCCAGCGGAACCCACGGCTGCCTCCGTCCCGCCACAACACCCCTCTTTCTCCACGGAACCTGCACAGATAGAAAGAGTGTGTGTGTGTGGTACGAACGTACGTGCGTCTGTGCATGCGTGCTTGCCAAGGTTATTATAGTAAACTAAAACTGAAACTAAAACTAATCATGAAAAACAATTTAGTAAACTGAAATAAAATAAACAAAACTGTTTGAAAAACTAGAACTATACTGAAACTTTTTATCTTTGGGGGGGGTGGAAATTTAATTGGGTTTTCAAGCTCCTGATTCTGTCAGGTCACATTGAGATTGACTTTATCATTTAAAGGTAGACTCAGCGAGATAACGTTGCCATGAGCAGCACCTCAGATATTGGGTGCGTTTGAGTGGTAAGGCTAAAGCAACAGACTGTAGCAGAAAGTCGAGGAGTGAAGTTGGGGGAGGTGCATCTGTGACAGCCGGAAGCCGGCACTAATGTGGTTTTCCAACATCAAGGCTCAGATCAACATAGCAGCGTTGCCATTGTTTATAAAAGGTTTTGTTTATAATGTCGAAATAAACATGTCTCAAAGCCCATATCACACACTCACAAACTAAAATCGTAATATAATATTATGTGTGTAGATTGTACAATCAATTAGTGAGAGAGCCTCAAATATCCCATTTATTTGTATATATCCATTGTACACATAAATCTCTGCAAATTGGTTGCTGTTTCAGTCATGTCTTTGGTCACATTCGTGAGAGTCAAACAAAAACACCCTAATGATTGGATGACAATAGAGCCTCCCACAATGCAGGCGATGGCTGCAGGATGAAGCTGGTAAAGAGCAACAGCAGAAACTTGCAGTCAAAACTTAATGACCTTTGATCACGAGTTTTGTAAAGTTCATGCAGTTGACATGTCAGACAATTTTTATCCCCAGAATGAGACACACTTTGAAAGGCGATGACCAACAACTGACTTGACAAAAGTGATCTACTCGAACGCCCCCATTGAGATGAGCACGATGCAAGATTTTGCTCTCACACAGGCCATGTTCGATAGTATCAAAACCATAATGTATCATGGAAAAATGATGACTGACTGATCTACAAATAATTTGAGCAGTCGTTAATGATGCAAGGTGATTTGTAGGTCAGTCAGTCTCGAACTGCCTTTAATGTCAGCTGCAATGTTGAATGCTCCTACAGTCACACAGAGTATCTGTGCATGTGCACGGGTGCGCGTCATGCTGCTACAATGTGGTAGCTACAGGACCAAAACAGCAGAGAAGTTTAGCCTTGTGCTTCAACACTGCTGGTTATTGCTGAAATTGACCCTCTACTATGTCATCTCCCGTCATCTCACTAAGTCTAACTTTAAACCCAACCTAACCTATAACCTGACCCATCACCTTGTGCATTACCGCCCCACAGTGGCAAGAAGTGACACCCCAAAAAACACAAAAACTTAACACATATATGGCTCCTAGCCTCCCATACATCAGTTTTATTGTTAGTGTTAGGGTTAGAGACAGAAAGTAGCCTATGGGAAGATCTCAATTGATACTCCTCGCGTCCTCTCGCCTCGTCGCCTTCTTAGAACTTAATGGAGGAGAAGGTCAGAGGGGTGGGACCTCTGGTTTTCTCATCCAATCGGTTTTGAGAAGGAGACGAGGAGAGGACACAAGGAGTATCAATTGAGATCTTCCCATAGGCTACTTTCTGTCACTAACACTAAAACTGAAAATATACTGAACAAATATATAAACTCAACATGGAACAATTTCAAAGATTTTACCGAGTTACAGTTCATAGAAGGAAATCAGTCAATTGAAATAAATTCATTAGGCCCTAATCTATGGATTTCACATGACTGGGCAGGGGAGCAGCCATGGGTGGGCCTGGGAGGGAATAGGCTCACCCACTTGGGAGCCAGGTCCACCCACTGGGGAGCCAGGCCCAGCCAATCAGAATTAGTTTTTCCCCACAAAAGGGCTTTTTTACAGACAGAAATACTCCCCAGCACCACCCTCCCCATCCTCATACGATCCTGCAGGTATAAAAGTTGGATGTGGAGGTCCTGGGCTGACATGGTTACACGTGGTCTGCGGTTGTGAGGCCGGTTGGATGTACTGCCAAATTCTCTAAAATGTATTGTGTGCCCTAATGAACAGGACCCTGGTGTTCCCCCACTCTCAGGTGCAGTGGAACCTGAGACGGCCTCCAAGGGCAGTCAGAGCGAGGTGCAGCTACACCCGTGGGGGCGACACTTCAAATACAATGTACTGCTAGATTCTCTAAAACGATGTTGGAGGCGGCTTATGGAAGAGAAATGAACATTCAATTCTCTTGCAACAGCTCTGTTGGACATTCCTGCAGTCAGCATGCCAATTGCATGCTCCCTCAAAACTTGAGACATCTGTGGCATTTTGTTGTGTGACAAAACTGAACATTTTAGAGTGGCCTTTTATTGTCCCCATCACAAGTTGTTCCTGTGTAATGATCATGCTGTTTAATCAGCTTCTTGATATGCCACACCTGTCAGGTGGATGGATTATCTTGGCAAAGGAGAAATGCTCACTAAAAGGGATGTAAACAAATGTGCACACAAAACTTTAGAGAAATACGCTTTTTGTGCATATGGAAAATGTCTGGGTTATTTTATTTCAGCTCATGAAAAATGGGACCAACACTTTACATGTTGCGTTTATATTTTTGTTCAGTATATATAATATAAAAACAAAATATAAATGTTTTTATATAACTTAAACTAAATAAAAACTAGTAAAGTGGATCTGAAAACAAACTGAAACGTAACTTAATTTCAAATAAAAATCTTAAAACTAATAGAAATAAAAACGAATATAAAAACAAAAAACTATAATAACCTTGGTGCGTGCGTGCATTCATGTGTGTGTGTGTGTGTGTGTGGGCACATGCCTGACCTGAAGTGACACGAAACCCTGGAGATGGCCAGAGGATTAATGACCTCCAATAGAGGAACCTTTGAGTAAAGGCTGGACAGAGGATAATGAGGACTTCCACCAGGCCACAAAGCACCTATCCATCTGCCCTTTCTGTCTAGGCCACCCCAGCTGCAGCCGGAGCCTCCAGATGTGAAGCTTGCCTGCCTGTGGAAAAAAGGGTCCCTGGCCACCTGCCAGAGAGCAGAGAGAACATGCTTCCTGGTTTCCGGAGGAGCCTCGTGTTCATTAGGCTTCAAACTGAAGAAAACTAAAACAAGGAGGGACTACCTGGATTTGAAATTGCAAATGTTTTCAAACGTATTTTATTGTGTGCCCTAAAGAACAGGACCCTGGTGTTCCCCCATTCTCAGGTGCAGTGGAACCTGAGACGGCCTCCAAGGGCAGTCAGAGCGAGGTGCAGCTACACCCGTGGGGGCGACACTTCAAATACAATCAGAGTGGATGACGGAAACACCGCAGGGACCGCAGTCAGGGTCTGGGAGAGAATAGACACGTGGAATGCATGAGGTGTTCTGACGTTGAACAGAGTGCAATAGGAACCTGCATGGAAAGGGTCAAACACCTTCCAAATACTGAATCAGACAGATATGTATATTAGTCACTGATTATGCTATTTTTTTCCTGGAAGTTCAAGGGTGAGACATACATTCTTAGCACAGTTTGGTAATCCCCTTTGAATCATAATTGGATATATATACACAGTTTTCCTCTGAAATGAACGTGACATATACCTCGTAGAGTTTTTGATGTTGAAAAGAGAGCCACCTTCTCCGAACAGAAGTTACATTGGTGTCACTGTAAATACAATGTGTCCCATTCCAAATCCTCTTACATTCCATACTTTAACAGGCCTTGCATTCTGTCTTTAACATTGTGATCCATTTACTGTATTTACTTTATTCCAAGTGGAATGGCCTGTTGGGCAACCATTTCTATGGCCACTGATAGGCATCACTCAGAAGGGGGAGATGAGAGGGTTTGCTAGCTGCCACAGGAGATCCTCAGTACCCAGGTGTCTGACAGCATGCTGTGACCATCTCAGCCTCAGGAGAGTGTCCCTCCAACATCAGAATGACAACTCAACGTCAAACCGCCAGGGCTTTTCCTTTATGTTCCAAAACTATTCGATTTAAAGATGCCCCTGCTTTTCTACTGAGATCAAATCACTTCCTCCCCGACCAGATTAGAGGTGCTGGTGGGGGGTACAGAGTGGCTAGCAGGCTTATATTAAAATGGCGTCCTGCTGTTGACAAGCGTTCTTTGAACAGGGAGAGCAGAGAGAGTACAGAGACTCAAGACGGATGTGCCTGTTCCGGAAAATTATTCCAAGAGAGGACAAGAACACCTCCGGCAATTTTTTTCCCCTTATTGTACCTTGTAATGATAGCCTGTTTTTTTTCCGTGTCGACTGAGTGGTGTGCACAGCAAGTTGCATCTTAAGGTGCTTTTTCCTTGTCCTGGATTGTGCTTTATGCCTAAGTGTATAAACCGAAGCTATGCATTGTGTGCAAGAGGACTGATTCCTCTTTTAATCCGATTGGAGCACATTATGTGCCCTTTGTAATCTATTTCTAATCTAATGTATTTCAACAGTGCACATTTGCTTTGATAATCACGTGGTCCATTGATCCCTCTTACAATGGCTAATTGTCTAATTCTGTAAATCTGGTCACTGTATCATCAGGCCTCTGGGTCTCCCATTCTGTCTTAAAAGAATCAGGTGCTCAGGGCTAGAAAAGTAGGTTGGTCAATCTGTTTATCTGTCGGTTGGTTTGTATCTGTTTGTCTATCCCAGTGTCCCTGCTGCATAACCAGAGGAATCCAGACCATATCCCCATTGTCAAAATGGAAGCGTATGTTGTGCTAAAGACGCTCAGCTGCCCAGTCAGTTTCACTCACATACTGTACACTGAGTGTACAAAACATTAGGATCACCTTCCTAATATTATGTTGCACCCCCTTTTGCCCTCAGAACAGCCTCCATTTGTCGGGGCATGGACTCTACAAGGTGTCGAAAGCATTCCACAGGGATGCTGGTCCATGTTGACTCCAATGCTTCCCACAGTTGTGTCAAGTTGGCAGGATGTCCTTTGGGTCGTGGACCATTCTTGATACACACGGGAAACTGTTGAGCGTTGAAAAACCCAGCAGCATTGGAGTTCTTGACACATTTCAAACCTGTGCGCCTGGCACCTACTACCATACCCCGTTCAAAGGCACTTAAATATTTTGTCTTGTCCATTCACTCTCTGAATGGCACACATACACAATCCATGTCTGAATTGTCTCAAGGCTTGAAAATCCTTCTTTAACCTGTCTCCTCCCCTTCATCTACACTGATTGAAGTGGATTTAACAAGTGACATCAAAAAGGGGTCATAGCTTTCACTTGCATTCACCTGGTAAGTCTGTCATGGAAAGAGCAGTGTATATCTCCTAACCTGTGAGCACTCTCGAGAATAATGGGGGGATTTAATCTGCGATACAGACAGACAGATACTGAGGCACAAGGCAGGCAAAAAGACTTGCCCAGGAAGTTAGCATTTGGGGTGTGTGTGTGGTGAGTTGGGGGGGACAGTGTTATTCCCTACCATCTGTTTCCCAGCAGTGCTATTGAACCTACTGGGCTACGTGGGCAGGGAGAAGGTAGTGGCGTGCAGTACACCATGCGGTACCACTGCAGTATTCTTCGGAATCCACTCAGACAGTATGCCCCATCCCACGCCTCATCGTTGAGATGAAATGCATTAGGTTCTGCCTCCTCTTCCTGCCAAAGAACCAGGAATGATCCCACCCAGGCTTTACCTCCTGTCTGTTAGTCTGTCTGTCTGTCTGGGGTGGGGGGAAAGCTTGGCAGTGGGATGATTTCCTCTTATTGTGCTTCACATTGTTGAGCTATAAAGTTACAGAATGCAGACAGAAAATACATAGACGGGAGATTAGTGAATAAGTGCAACTGTTTGTTTTCATCCGCGTCTTTGCCCGAGGTTACTGGTCTGTGACTTTCCCATGAAGTGCCATTTTCGGTCCTGGCTCTTCCTGTCCCCCATTCTCTCTCTTATGGGGATAAGCACAGGACTGGAAGTGGAGCAGTGTTGGGTGACATGGGCACATGGTCCGTATCATTTTCTGTTTGAGTGTGTTACCCAAACATCGCAGGAATGTTATGGGGAGCAATTGGGTCTCATCACTCAACCTTTATGAGAGGATCTCTCTCTCTCTCGCTCTCTCTCGCCCTCTCTCGCTCTCTCTCGCGCTCTCTCTCTCTAAAAGTGAGTGCATCGTTAATCACCTTGGCAGGCCAGTGTTTTGAAGCTGTAGACTGCCTATAGCCAGTGTCACCTTATTGGTTGTTATTTCACCCTTTGGAGCTGAGAGTGGGGTCCTGAAATCACAAAGAGACATCTTGGAAAAGCTGTCAAAGACCCAAGCTAACTGAAGAACCTGAACCTCTAGTCAACCTTTGTCCAGAGAATGAACTCACCTAATTTCCCTAGAATGGAAAGTGGAGGGTTTACTGCTTGTTCTGATGATGTGAGCTTGAACATGTATGTGCTAACTCACATTAACGTGTGCACTTGTGTGTACAATGAATTACTTTGTCTCGCGGGGCTCAGGGGAGAGTTTAAGAGTGAAGGCGATGAGGGTTTGGGTTTGGATCCTTTGCAAAAAAGATCTGGGCCACATCTTTAGGTCCCCATAGCTATGTAGCCTGTTAAACATAATTACCTAATTCTGAGTAAATGGGGGGTACCGCTCAGGAGACTTGTATCATGTGGTTTTATTTTTATATATGTTATGCATGCGTGACTATAAAACCGTTTTATTTGATTGTGTGCCTTAATATCTCAACACCTCTTGCGAGCAAAGCTACGTGGTGGGTGAGTCAAATAAATCCCGATGGCTGCTAGTTTAAAGCTCCACAGAGGCAGAGCTGGATTATTTCTCCTGATGCCCTTTGTTTAAAGGCACTTGGTGTTGATTGACATCCCAGCTCGCTGCCCCTGTTCTGCAAGGGTTCAACGCGGATGTCTGGCTAATGAGGTCCACTTCAGGGATTATAATCAGAGGGGGGAATATTAGCCTTCTCGTGTCAGCCTTGATGAGGGAAAACCAGGGAAAACCTCCCAAGGCCGCGGTGCCAGAGTGAGACGGAATAAGGCTTTTCGGCTTCTGATCGGTTCATATTTACCATACAACAACATGTTGCAGCCTCCCCAAGGTGGTTTAAAGCCGTCTCAGAGATGTGACAGGTAACGACGGTAAGGAGTTATGGTGGGAAAAGGCACCCTGGGTCCATTTCCAAGGCTCTGATGACATAGGGCATCCCCCCCAAACGTACAAATGATCTCATGTCTGCTTTTTTGGCCATAAAATATGCTGTTGCTTGTAATTCGAAATTAACATTCACCCCTATGCTGAGAGTAGAAAATGATGTAATTCTCCATCTTGTGCTTACAATGTAGTGAATTGGCATCATTGTCTACCTCCTCCATGTTGAGGTGCCCTCACTTCTCCCTCCCTGGTCAGTCCATTTAAAGAGAAAAACAGAGGGAAAGATGAGAGATGGAAAGAAAAACGCAGAAGAAAACAGAGCCGACTCACGAAAGCGACGTGACATATGGAAGCCATCACAGGGCTGTGCTCCCATCTGTGTCGGCCGCCATGGCCCGTTTGCACCCACCAGCCCCAGCCACTGCACAGGATGGGAATAATCCCGGGAAGAGGATCCATGTAATTGTGATAAGAGTTGCAATCCCTTGGGAACAGGAATTTGCGTGGTGGTGGTGGAGGGGGGGGGTGTAGGCGCAGATGCTTACTGGGGTGTTTACAGAAAACAGGTGCCCAAGGAGCTCAAGAGGATTCAGCTGAGTTCAATAGGGCTTAGTTTCTCATGTTTCTGCCTGCGACAAATATCCCCATCCTCGATTAACGCCCCGAGGCTGCATTGTCCTTGTTTCTCACCAACTTATAAGAAATTCTTAATATAAAGGAAATGCTGCTACACATTCCATTTGTTTCAGCATTTAAATGGTTCTGAGAGAGGGGGGAGAACGCTACAGCTCTAGTGTATGCACAGCCACCTTGAGTTTAGGTGTCTGGCCGGATTTGATTGATTTCAGTTTGATTTGTGTTTGAGACATGCCAAGTTGATGCATTGTCAACCGTATTAAAAGGGAAATAAAACAAAATACTAAAAGGAAATTGAAACTCCCATCTCAATTCGCATGTTTATGAAGCTGAAGTAGCCTGAAGGGGTGAATTATTAGTACATTATTATAAACCACAATATAAACAGATAGGTAATTTGAGAGTCTCCTGACCACATACACACCCATACTTTGTTTTAGTGCAGATTTAAATCAGGATCCTAAATGACATTTTCACCCTCCAGTCATATTCTGTTCTACTCGTTCAATGAAAATTGCCTGCACATGCAAGCTACAGACCCTGTACCTTGCATGCTTTATATCAATTAAGTGTAGACTAAACCTAATTAACATTTCACGTGTTTGGAATAATTTGGCAGGATATGACATCCAATTAAGCATAATACTGATTACTTTTGCGGAGTAGCACTGCATGCTCTGTTTTTTAGGTTTCATAAATCTAGTCTAATCCTTATACCTCTTATCCTCTGCTTTACCTCACTAACTGGATCAGTGCAATTTTTTTGTCTGGGAAAAATGTATTGCGGGGTGGTACATTTTTTATCACTCTATTTCAGTGGACCCCTGATGGTCTGCTGTAGGCTGTACCAGAGTGAATGGCCCTTAACATCCTCACAACCTGTCCCCTCAGACACACACACACACACACATTCAGAGAGTGACCCTACCCCTGGTTGTGTCTACGTCTGTCTCACCCCCAAGGATTAAACCGATCTGCAGAGTCGGGTGTCTCATGTACCAACGATCCTACCAGATGCAGTGTTTTCCATAAACGCCGGCCGTTGGCCAAATAGCTGATAACAGCCTCATTGTCAGCCGGCTAATTTTTCCACTTCATTAATTAACTAGGCTTCTTTTCATTAAAAAGTTTTAATTCACTTCTCAGAAAAGTCTGTATAGCCTTCTCCCACTAAAATGAAAGATATGCATTTTCTTGGGATCTATTGATAGGACAGGCACCTGTCAGTCACAAAGCGAGCGATGTCAGGGACACACTGCTGGTTTGTCAGTCTGCTGTCTGTCCCGCCTCTCTGTACCTGTGTTATTTTTGTGCGCTCTGGTTGGCTGCAGTCAAATGTATTTTCACAGAGGAGGAAGAGCACGAGCATCATCTCCTGTGAGTGAATTTACACGTCCCATGTAATATAAATTGTAACGATGAGTTGAAATCCACTTAGTTATTGTTTTGTGGCACATTCGTTTATTTTCTTTAGTGTGTTTCATAGGCCTATAGCCTGCCACAGAGTCGGGGTGCGTAGGCTATTTACTGTGTTTTGATTGACGACCGAACAGCAAGTGTTGACTAGTTTATAAAAGGTGTGGAACTGACTGAATAAAGTCAATCTCCTGCATCCTTTTGTTAGTCATAAATCCCAAATAAATCAAGGATCTTGTTTGTAATTTCCTAGGATTCGAAGCCCGCTAAAGTGACTCGTCATTGTAGCCTAGTGATGGGTTGTTAACGAACGAACGGCTATTTATTTTTTTGTAATTAACTTTTTATTAGAATGATATTTTATTTTAACAGAGGTTACATAGACAACCAAACTAAGTGCACCACACGGACTAAGTACAATAAAAGGAATATACTATATATTATCTGTTGGAATGATTTAAGAGTGTCCTGAGTAAATAAAGGCGTAAGGTCAGAAGGTCAGAAGGTCAGGTACCCTTCGTCTTCCAGTCCAGAAGTCCAATACTCCATTATTAAAATATTGAAAGAATATGGCACCACAACAAACCTGCCAAGAGAGGGCCGCCCACCAAAACTCACGGACCAGGCAAGGAGGGCATCAATCAGAGAGGCAACAAAGAGGCCAAATATAACTCTGAAGGAGCTGCAAAGCTCCACAGCGGGGATTGGAGTATCTGTCCATAGGACCACTTTAAGCCGTACACTCCACAGAGCTGGGCTTTATGGAAGAGTGGCCAGAAAAAAGCCATTGCTTAAAGAAAAAAGAAAAGCAAACACGTTTGGTGTTCGCCAAAAGCCATGTGGGAGAATCCCCAAACATATGGAAGAAGGTACTCTGCTCAGATGAGACTAAAATTTAGCTTTTTGGACATCAAGGAAAACTCTATGTCTGGCGCAAACCCAACACCTCTCATCACCTCGAGAACACCATCCCCACAGTGAAGCATGGTGGTGGCAGCATCATGCTGTGGGGATGTTTTTCATCGGCAGGGACTGGGAAACTGGTCGGAATTGAAGGAATGATGGATGGCGCTAAATACAGGGAAATTATTGAGGGAAACCTGTTTCAGTCTTCCAGAGATTTGAGACTGGGACGGAGGTTCACCTTCCAGCAGGACAATGACCCTAAGCATACTGCTAAAGCAACACTCGAGTGGTTTAAGGGGAAATATTTAAAAGTCTTGGAATGGCCTAGTCAAAGCCCAGACCTCAATCCAATTGAGAATCTGTGGTATGACTTAAAGATTGCTGTACACCAGCGGAACCCATCCAACTTGAAGGTGCTGGAGCAGGTTTGCCTTGAAGAATGGACAGAAATCCCAGTGGCTAGATGTATCAAGCTTATAGAGACATACCCCAGAGACTTGCAGCTGTAATTGCTGCAAGAGGTGGCTCTACAAAGTATTGTCTTATTTCTTGTTTGTTTCACAATAAAAAATATTTTGCATCTTCAAAGTGGTAGGCATGTTGTGTAAATCAAATTATACAAACCCCCCAAAAATCAATTTTAATTCCAGGTTGTAAGGCAACAAAATAGGAAATATGCCAAGGGGGGGTGAACACTTTCGCAAGCCACTGTACATTTAGTATAGTAAAATGTTGACCAAGTATATTACCTGTAATCAAAATAAATCGTCCTTCATGGTCTGTATCTTGGTGCTCAAATATAAATGGGACATTTTTATTTACAAGGATGGCAGTGCCTCTTTTGTTTCAACTAAAATAAGAAAAGTACACCTGGCCCACCCAGTCCCTCTTCAGCTTAGCATGTTCTGCTGAAGATAAATGGGTCTCCTGTAGCATAGCAATTGAAACCCTTTCTTTTTTTAAGAATGTTAGAATTGACCACATGCCCACTGCCCCGAACATTCCAGGAGACTGCTTTAAATGAACTGTTTATGTTACAGTAGTATTAAAGAATAACTTAACCTAGACTGAATAGTGCATCACAAAAGCAAAACAGTTAATAAGACGTTTGTGTAACCCTAAACTAAAATATAAAAAGAAAACCCCACTGCCGAGTCCCCAAATCAAACGACAGACTCCAAAAACAGTACCTACCCTGTTTTCCGTCACGTTACTAACAGGAAGTCCACTAAGGGTTTTTAAGAAAAAAGAAAACAAAGGTTTCACTATGTCCTAGGTTGAATAAAGGGGAATTAACATAGATCTATGGACGTGGATGAAAAATGAATAACCTAATCTTTTAAATTGTCCTAAGCATTATTGCTATTGCACTCATATGCACGTGCCCAAACACACACACCATACAGTCACATGTAGCCTAGCCTATATAATAAATAAAAAACTACAAATTGCAGGCCTAAAGTATATGAATATAGCCTAGTAATTATGCCTCATTGCCTACCTTGAGGGCCAACTACAGGAGCAAATTAACAGGAACGTCATTGGGCTTTGGCTTATTCATTCATGAAAAAATGAAAAAGAAAGCATTACACCATAACGCTTATTAAAGATTACTTTGTATACTATGGCATGTTAGACAGTTCCATCTCGAGGTAGTCAGCCATCTATGTGCAAACACGGCAAATAAGTTACTCACGTTCACGTCCATAAACTGAAAATGTGTGCACCCTAATAACATAACTAGCAGCCTTCACGGATCTGGGTTCTGTGCCGCTGTTGAGTGGATATTGTCCCGGTGGAAGATGAGCGCAGACGGGGTTCATCAAATGTGTGGCTAGCCCCCTGGAAAGTAATCCTCAAATTAGCCAGGTGTATCAGGCCAAATCTGACTGCTGCCTTGTGAAGGTGGGCTTTCATATCTTTGTATGCAGCTCTGCGTCTTGCCAGGTCTGCCGAGTAATCAGGGAAGCTATGGATCCGCTTGCCATTGTAGTTCAGCTGTCCTTTTTCGCGGGAGGTCCGAAGAATTTTCTCTTTGGTCTGGAAGTAATGTAGGCGGACCAACATTGCTCTGGGAGGGCGTCCGGGCTGTGGTTTTGCCGCTAGAGTGCGATGCGCCCTGTCGATGACTGGGGGCCTGTCAAACGTCTCTCCGCCGAGGACTACTTGCAAAGAGGTCATGAACTCGGTAGGATTGCGCCCTTCCGTCCCTTCTGGGATCCCGACCACATGTATGTTCTGTCTCCGGGAACCGTTTTCCTGTTCATCTAGACTAACCTTTAGCTTCACATTCTCGGAGGTAAGCTCATCGTTTTTGGTCTCCAATTCGGTAAGCCGCTTATCGATGTCGGTCAACGACGTTTCCATATCCTTTAATTTTTGGGTTTGTGTCGCGATAGTCGTTTGTAGTGGCGCCATAGTTGACTGGACTTCTGTCATAATTTCAGCTCGTAGACTTGACACAGTGGAACGAAGTCCGGTCATGAAATCAGAGCGTAACATTTCTGCGCAGATGGTGAATAGCATCTCCATAACATTAGCATCCGCCATCTTGTTGCTAGTCTTCGTCATGTCTTCTTGTTTACCGTTTCGTCTCGTTTTCCCGGTTCCAGACATATCCAAGAATGCCACCCAAATGTTGCTAGAGCCAGTAGGTGTGCAAAGTGTGTTCTGGTTTTGATAGATAAAAGGTTAAAACATAAAAGTATCAACCCTTAGTGGAGAGGCCTCGGAACACGTCTTTACGTAGTCATGTTGAAACCGCACCCACGAATGGCTCTTTTTGAACAGTTCTTTTAGGTGAACGGAACCGAATCTCATCGGTGAGAGAACCGTTCATTTGGCTCCCTAATGGCTACTACTGCTTTTGGGGATTTATGAAAACATTCTATGAAGATGTTGAATCCTCACTGAAGGAACAATAGATAGTGGAGAGAGAGCCTCATTCTGGTCCAAAATATGATAAAAGAAAACAGATTGAAGGTTATAAATGCTAATGTCATGATACTTTTATGGTATTACTAAATATATTGATATAGGCCTACTGATTTGATTAAAGTGTTGACAATAGAGTAGTCAACTTCAGAATTCTGTGTAGCAAAGCCCATGTTTAACACCTGCTTCATTCTTCAATCATGCCTGTAGGTCTATTCATGGGCGCCTGACTTTGCATAAAAATGGGGGTGCACAATCTGGAGGGGGGGTCTGTGGGTGGGTCATCCCCCTGAAAATGTTAGCATTTTTAAAACAATTTTCCTGCAATTCTATGTTGTTTCTCAACAGGGATTCCATGTTTACTGTCACGGTTTCGGCCGAGGCTGCCTCTCTTCCTTGCTCGGGCAGGCTTCGGCGTTCGTCGTCTCCGGAATACTAGCTGCAACCGTTGTATGTTTCTATGTTCGTTTGGTCTTGTCTGGTATTGTACACCTGTTGTCGTTTAGTGTCATTAGTGTCCTATAAGTTCTCGTTGTGTTTGTCAGGTGTTGTGTGTGATTGTTTTCACTGTCGTGCATTTGCGCCATCATATACGGTTTGCTCGGTTGAGCTGTTCTCCTCTGTGTAGGAGAGTTTATTCGCACATGTTTAGTGCGCCCGTTTGTTTTACGCCTGCGTGCGGAGTTCTCGCCTCAGGGCTTTTCTTCGTGTTTCAGTTTGTGCATTTACTAAAGTATTTTGGACTTATTTCCTGCGTCCTGCGCCTGATTCCAACACCACACCCACCTACAGCAAACACTGACATTTACTTGACAGAACACAACCTTTTTCTTAGTTTTTTGCCACAATAAGCTAAATTGAAAGATTAGACTAGGCTAGTTTTTCTGACTAGATTACTAATCTAATGCCTCCCTCAAATCCCACCCACAGTGATTGATTGACAGGTCTGAAACACTACCAACTCTGTGACTCACAAACATCCTGCCCCATTCCCCTGACAATCCCACCCACAGTGATTGATTGACAGGCCAAACTATTAAAAGGATAGTTTATCCAAATTACAAAATGACACATTGGTTTTCTTACCCTAAGTGTCCACAGCAGCAGATCCAATTAAATACATAATTTGAAGAACACACACAATTGTGGCAATTCATATATTGCATAAAACTGTAAATATGACTTTGATCTGAAGAGAAGACAGGTTTAATGTTAAACAAGGTATATTTTATTTAGATCATACAGGTCTAGACAAAAACAAAAAACTAACAACACACTGAAATTTCAATACCATTTCAGTCATTTTAATTGTAAAGACATGTCTTTACTTACTCAATACCACAACTTATTTCCCAATCTGGGCAGTAATTTAGCTGTGTATTTCAGATGGAATCAAGGCATTAGAATGTACGAGGCTGCCAAAATAGAGCTTGTCCCCCCCCCAGCCCGGAACTCCCTGGCTGCCTATTTTTTCTATTTGCCTGGCTACTCCATGTACTTATGGAAAACACTGCAGACGGGTGCAGAGGTGTGCCCCACTGCACCCAAACCAGAGACTTCTTCACCTCCTAGTAGAACAAATTGTCTGTATTCTTTGATCCTCCATGTAGCAGAATGAGCCTAACATGATCCTGTGTGGTGGTGTACCTCAGGATTTGACCCCAGACCAGGTCAGAGCTGCCCCGAGGGCAGACAGAGCAGGGCCCCTCAAGATTTAAACACCTCTCAGACCTGTGAACACCTGGGATTTATTAGTACATACGCAATAGTTCCTGCCCGGCCGCTCCAAGTCCCAGGCGATTATTTTCTTCACCTGCATCCGTCCTGGCTGGTGCTATAGCTTTTCTGTCTGACATTTTTACCGGCCCCCTCCCCTCTTCAACTCGTCCATCTTCAGTGGTGTTATGGGGAGGTGAGGAGGCTTGTCAGGCATGACTAATGTGACTCAGATAGCGTGCTGGGTGATGATGGGGGGGAACACCTTGATCTGGGCCACACCTTGCTTGTTGTGGCAGCTATACCTCAGATTCCCCCCTCTGCCCCCGTTGCCTCACCCTGCTTCCCTCCTACCCCCCAACCCCATCAGTGATATGCTTCAGCAATTCGGGCAAATGAAAGAACAGCTGTCAGATTCTTTTTTCTAGACCACCATTTTAACAAAGCTCGAGGCCCTGACCCTGGTCTCTGGTCAGGTCCTGTGTCTGGCCGTTTGTATCCTCGGGACAGATCCTAACACAGGGCAGCCATATCCAACAGGAAATGAAAAAAATTGATGCACTCACTAACTGTAAGTCGCTCTGGATAAGAGCGTCTGCTAAATGACTAAAATGTAAAATGAAATAGTCCCTCTGCGCGACCACATCCAATAACACTTGTCTCATCTCCCGATCGCTCTGTAATCAAGTGCCTCTCTTATAGTCAGGAAGTTTTTGTGTTGAGGAAAGATATTTCTGTTTGTTTGTTTTGCAAATGTATTTGTTTCCTCTAATGCAAACAATTAGGCGATATCCTCTCCAGGGAGCGGGACTGGCCGGGGCTCACCGGTGCAGCTGGAGGTGACAGCATTCTCCAGTACTGTAATGGAGTCATCCATCAACGGTCCCTATCAAAACACCTTGACAAGCCAGCTGAGACTACACTCCTCCAGTGGCCATGGTGACCAGTCTCAAGGTTGTCATTTCACTCGCAGACAGTAGCAGAAATACAATCGCCCAAAGTCTCCTGTAATGGACCTCGTTCTCATTATTAGGTTTACTGAGATTTTACACTTGGCTGGTTGCTTTATCCGTCCATTGTACAATGTCCAGAGGTCAAGCTTGAGAGAGAGAAAAATCTGGCATGTCAATCTGAATTCAAGCCATTTGGGATGTTTTTGGTGGTAAACTAGGGCAGATATAAATGAGCCAAGACAAGTGGTACAGATTTTACCCTGATACCATGTAGGCTCCCTAGTCTCCACTGTGTACTTCATTGCAAAAATGTACTGAAAATAAAGACATGTCAAACAGCATAGTGCCAAAAGATAAAACAACATTCTTGCATGCTCGTCAAAAAAACTCCCTTGAAACCTACACTATTAGAAAAAAGGGTTCCAACAAGGGTTCTTCGGCTGTCCCCATAGGAGAACCCTTTTTGGTGTTCCCGGTAGAACTCTTTTGGGTTCCATGTAGAACCCTCTGTTTGAAGGGTTCTACATGCAACTCAAGAGGGTTCTACCTGGAACCCCCCCCCCCCGAAAAAATGAGAAATGTATGCACTCATTAACTGTAAGTTGCTCTGGATAAGAGCGTCTGCTAAATGACTAAAATGGAAATGTAAAATCTAGGTTGGAGAGAAGTTCAATAAAATGGAAAATGGTTCTACCTGGGACCAAAAAGGGTTCTTGAAAGGGTTCTCCTATGGGGACAGCCGAAGAACCCTTTTAGGTTCTAGAAAGCACCTTTTTCACTAAGAGTGTAGTGAATATTGATAAACACAGAAAATTATGTGGGAACATGGGCTTTTGAGCAAGCAGAAATCCAGCGGATACATTTTCCAAAACAGACTGTGTTGCTAGCAGAAATTGCTTTTTTTTGCTGTCATCACTGCTGTTTTAGGAGTTTGTTTGTTCAGCCCTGTACTTTAAGCCCTCGGAGAACTCACTCAAGCTGAGACAGAGCAATTATGCGCAATTTCAGCTCTCAAGCCCATCTCCAACAATCACCATGGTGATATTTCAAATGTGATTAAAGTCAGGGGGAGCAGCCACAGGAAGTGGAAATGTTCTCTTTTCTCCGTGCTGACCACTCTCCGTCTGTTCCTTAGCTGTCGGATTTTCATAAAACAACAAACTAATTATTCATCTCGTTCCTATTTTCTCTGATTAAATGACTTGCGTCACTTTTGGGTGTGATGCATTGGTGCTCTGTCCCAGGAACAAAAGAGGTTGGTTTTCATGATGTGACTTAACCCACCTTTGAAACCCTAATGTCCTGGCCAAATGTACATCCAGGACATTATTCAAATCATTCAATCGTAACATATTACTCCTTACCAGATTATATCAACACACTAGCCACTTCTCTGTGATAGTCCAAGTATGGTGAACACTCTGGGGTGAAAGGGTAACAGTAATACTTCCACTGTTTTGGTGGAACAGTGGAGGAGGTATCCACTGACAATGTTGAATGCTTTGGTCTTCATCAAATTAAATTGTATTTGTCACGTGCCGAATACAACACAATAAAAATTTTAAGAAAATAGAGTTAAGAAAATATTTACTAAATAAACTAAAGTAAAAAAAAGTAACAAAATAAAATAACAATAACGAGGCTATATACAGGGGGAACCGATACCGAGTCAATGTGCGGGAGTACAGGTTAGTTGATGCAATTTGTACATGTAGGTAGGGGTAAAGTGACTATGCATATATAATAAACAGCGAGTAGTAGTGTCAATGCAAATAGTCCGGGTGGCCATTTGATTAATTGTTCAGCAGTCTTATGGCTTGGGAGTAGAAGCTGTTAAGGAGCCTCTTGGACCTAGTCTTGGCACTCAGGTACCGCTTGCCGTGCGTTAGCAGAGAGAACAGTCTATGACTTGGGTGACTGGAGTCTTTGACAATTTAATGGGCCTTCCTCTGACACCGCCTAGTATAGAGGTCCTGGATGGCAGGAAGCTTAGCCCCAGTGATGTACTGGGCCATACGCACTACCCTCTGTAGCGCCTTATGGTTGGATGCCGAGCAGTTGCCATACCAGACAGTGATGCAACCAGTCAGAATGCTCTCGATGGAGCAGCTGTATAACTTTTTGAGCATCTGGGGACCCATGCCAAATCTTTTCAGTCTCCTGATTGGGAATAGGCGACTGCCCTCTTCATATCCACTATTCATTGACTGAACATGTTTAAGAAAGTGTTGAATCTTCTCTCATGTACTGTATGTAGTGATGAGTACCCAATACTGCCTACAAGTATGTGTAAGCTTTGAATGAACTCTCAAATAATCTATAAATTTTTTACCCACATGTATAACTGCTAAAAGTATACCTTATTTTAAAGTGACAGAGCTATAAACATTGATAACTGAGGTATCCACATGTATAACTGCTAAAGTGATACCTTATTGAAAAAAAAGTTCCTGCATGTTATCTGTGTGCTTACTGTAACTGTCACCCTGATATTGGCTACTAGGTAGCTACTTCCCATGCCGTTTCTGGACAGTAGTGCTTGTCAAGCGGGAGCGAAGGGTACTGTGTCCCGGTGTTGTCGTTCATGCCCTCCCGATTGAGTAGTAGACTGTATGTAGGCTATGTATCAAGGTGACATCTACATTGGGGAAAAAAAGTATTTAGTCAGCCACCAATTGTGCAAGTTCTCCCACTTAAAAATATGAGAGAGGCCTGTAATTTTCATCATAGGTACACGTCAACTATGACAGACAAAATGAGAAAATAAATTCCAGAAAATTACATTGTAGGATTTTTTATGAATTTATTTGCAAATTATGGTGGAAAATAAGTATTTGGTCAATAACAAAAGTTTCTCAATACTTTGTTATATACACTTTGTTGGCAATGACACAGGTCAAACGTTTTCTGTAAGTCTTCACAAGGTTTTCACACACTGTTGCTGGTATTTTGGCCCATTCCTCCATGCAGATCTCCTCTAGAGCAGTGATGTTTTGGGGCTGTCGCTGGGCAACACGGATTTTCAACTCCCTCCAAAGATTTTCTATGGGGTTGAGATCTGGAGACTGGCTAGGCCACTCCAGGACCTTGAAATGCTTCTTACGAAGCCACTCCTTCGTTGCCCGGGCGGTGTGTTTGGGATCATTGTCATGCTGAAAGACCCAGCCACGTTTCATCTTCAATGCCCTTGCTGATGGAAGGAGGTTTTCACTCAAAATCTCACGATACATGGCCCCATTCATTCTTTCCTTTACACGGATCAGTCGTCCTGGTCAATTTGCAGAAAAACAGCCCCAAAGCATGATGTTTCCACCCCCCATGCTTCACAGTAGGTATGGTGTTCTTTGGATGCAACTCAGCATTCTTTGTACTCCAAACACGACTAGTTGAGTTTTTACCAAAAAGTTCTATTTTGGTTTCATCTGACCATATGACATTCTCCCAATCCTCTTCTGGATCATCCAAATGCACTCTAGCAAACTTCAGACGGGCCTGGACATGTACTGGCTTAAGCAGGGGGACACAGCAGGATTTGAGTCCCTGGCGGCGTAGTGTGTTACTGATGGTAGGCTTTGTTACTTTGGTCCCAGCTCTCTGCAGGTCATTCACTAGGTCCCCCTGTGTGGTTCTGGGATTTTTGTGATCCCAGAACCACACTTGTGATCATTTTGACCCCACGGGGTGAGATCTTGCGTGGAGTCCCAGATCGAGGGAGATTATCAGTGGTGTTGTATGTCTTCCATTTCCTAATAATTGCTCCCACAGTTGATTTCTTCAAACCAAGCTGCTTACCTATTGCAGATTCAGTCTTCGCAGCCTGGTGCAGGTCTACAATTTTGTTTCTGGTGTCCTTTGACAGCTCTTTGGTCTTGGCCATAGTGGAGTTTGGAGTGTGACTGTTTGAGGTTGTGGACAGGTGTATTTTATACTGATAACAAGTTCAAACAGGTGCCATTAATACAGGTAACGAGGGGAGGACAGAGGAGCCTCTTAAAGAAGAAGTTACAGGTCTGTGAGAGCCAGAAATCTTGCTTGTTTGCAGGTGACCAAATACTTATTTTCCACCATAATTTGCAAATAAATTCATTAAAAATCCTACAATGTGATTTTCTGGATTTTTTTTCCTCAATTTATCTGTCATAGTTGACGTGTACCTATGATGAAAATTACAGGCATCTCTCATCTTTTTAAGTGGGAGAACTTGCACAATTGGTGGCTGACTAAATACTTTTTTTCCCCACTGTAGATGGATATCAATATTTGTAATTTCTTGTGTAGGCTGCTATCCTACTTGAAATAAAATTGTGAGAGAAAATAATTGCCACATTAGCTAGCGCCAGCGACACAACCGCGATACCCAGTGGGAAGCACTTAAAGTCGGCAGGCAAGCCGATACAACCCCTGTGCACTGGTCCCCGGCTTATTGACTCGTCGTGCTGCCCAATCAGCCATGCAAAATGTTCTTGAGTGTCAACAAATCTGCCCAATTAGCTGATTCGCTTTCCATACACCAACTCCTTTCTACACACCCATTCGCCCATACTCCAGTCGCCATATTGGGTTGCAGCTACCCATACTTGCAACTTTTGCTAATACACTAGCTAGTTAGCTAGTTAGCTAGATAGTAAGTTATAGTAGTGTTAAAATTGGAACCACTAGTGTGCTAACAAAGGATGCAAGCTAGCTAATGTACCAGCTACCAGAGACAGTACCTGAGTTCAAAGGTTAGATAACTAGCTAGTGTGCTAATTGAAAAAGCTATCTAAACAAATTGCATGGAAATTGTCGATGTTAGCTAGCTAGCTGGCAGCTAACATTTGCTAGCTAGCTAGTGAAGCTAACTAGCCAGCAAACATGATTTACTTAACTAGCTAACTATATCATGTAAAATATTATCTCTTTCTAAATCATCTAGCAGAATTTCATTATTCAAAAATACGTTTTAGGTTTTATCTAATGATAAAGTTTCCTAGCTAGCTAGGTAGGACAGAGGTGCTAGCAAATGTTAGTTAGCTAGCTAGCTGAGCAGAGTGCTAAATCATCCAGCAGAAGTTCTGTATCCAAAAGTGAAACAAATTGCATAGAAAATGTACCATCTCTCCTCTGTCAACATTTTTATCTTGTGAACAACATTTCTTTCTCACAATCTCTTCTGTCTGGCCTTTGCACACTGTGCAACCATTGGAAATAAGATTGCATGATTATACATACGGGTTCAATATTATACGCATTTGTAAGTTAATTTATGAATGGTTAATAGCTGGAGGTAAATAGTGGCTCACTATTTGGCAAGCACTGACTGGCTATTGTTTTGACCAATTTGTTATAACCCATTTATTAATAGTTTATAATGCATTTACAAATAATTATATAACCATTCATAACATAATTACAAACCTTTATAAATCCTTTACAAATGGAACCTTATTGTAAAGTATTATCGGCGGCTCTGACTATATGTGTTGTACATTTTGCTGACTAACCGCCCTAATTAACCGGTCAACAAACTTTTTTTTTTTTTTTTAACAGTAAAATTACGTGACCAACAGAAAATACTATGCATGCACACAAGGAACTGACATTTTCCATTAATAGTTTAATGAAAACATGCATCAATAGCAAGCTTATTGTCTTACATTCAAAAGGCTATAGCCTATTATTGAACATGTCTGCTGTAATGAAGCAGCTAATAACATTTCATTTTCAAATATTTCACAAAATGCAATTCGTGGGAAAACACTGTTCTAAACAGCACACCAAATGTGAGCGGTTCCATACGTGACAGAGATTAAAATCTCTGTTAGAAACTTAGAAAGAGGGTAAATCTAATAGCAACAACAAGGATGGGTTTCTAATATGACTAGGATTGTGACTTTGGCTTCTGGACAACGAAAGAAAGTTGATTTGCAAAGTGGTAGGTGACGCGCTGATAGCCTGCCTACCAGTGACTATAGCCTATGCACTCAAATGGTGAATGAGGCATGTTTTAATTGTAAATTGAGATTAAGAAATAAAAATAGTAGCTAGCTCTTTTTAATCGTGGCCAACAAAACCGTTTTTAACACGTGACTGCATTTAGAATTGTTATTTGTTGCGCAATGACTGGGTTTATAAAAGCACGTTTCACTCCAGTACC
Organism: Coregonus clupeaformis; assembly: GCF_020615455.1. NCBI lineage: Eukaryota > Metazoa > Chordata > Actinopteri > Salmoniformes > Salmonidae > Coregonus > Coregonus clupeaformis. The sequence continues at coordinate 40,328,080 of NC_059193.1, forward strand.
AGGTGATAGGCCATTCCACTCCTCAAACTAGGCTCTGTATGCTGTGCACTTGTGATAAGTAAGATACATGACGACTAATGAAAATACACACACGCCAATTTAATTCCACCAAATTATGCAAATGTCCTATAGATGGCTAAGCATGACCAGTCAAATGTATTTTCAGTGGCTAACCGATTTAATGGTTAAGCGTTAACATCCTTAATGTGTTGGCATGGGTACACAGATTTGCAAGCCACTGCGGCCCTTCATGATGTTACGATATTTTGAGGCCCCCTCCCCCATCAAAGTTGCCCATCCCTGACCTAAAGGGACTGGAAAAAGCACCCCAGTGTATACACAAGATCTTGGCCCACAGTTCAGGAGCCTATTGAAAGTGCCTATCTCCTCCATCTGCGGCATCCTCCTGAATTCCAGTCCCATTGTTTGCCGAGCGACATTGAGTCTTCCGTTGACTTGACATCCTTGGAAAGTCTGCCTCGCTTCTCACACCTGCTGCCCAGGCCTGCTGGAATTCCTTCATGCTGGCCGTAAAGGATGTGTCGCCTGGAAAATGCGGGCCGCTAAGAGATCTTCAAGGTAACGCAGGGTGAGTCGAGGAAATGGTGAAGAATGTCAACCTTGTCATTGCCTCCGCATCTCCACATCCACCCAGGCAGCCAAGAATTCAAGCATTGTTTCAACTGCTGAAGTGATCCATCACTGATATTGAGCACCTGTAGACTTAATATAAACCTTCTATCCCCCATTGTTTGTGGTTTTTACCCTTGTTTTGACTTGCACTCTGAGGTCAAAAGGTGCTTGATGTGACAACTGGAGTGTGACACATTGAAGTTTTGGTTAATGTATGAATGCAGGGAGAAATGTTTTTCAGTAGAGAAGAGTGGGTAGAGTTCAATTGCCAAACCTTTTGATCTGACTGCAACTGGTACTCATACTTAAAGCGGCAATCAACAGTTGAAACAATAACTAAGTGTACTCCCCGCACAGGAGGCTCATAGTAATGGCTGGAATGGAACAAATGGAAGTCTGTCCTCCCCAATTAAGGTGCCACCGGCCGCCTGTGACTCCCCGCCCCATGTTCCTGTAAAAGCTGAGGGAAGGGGCTGGAGAAATTTACCCACTCTCAAATTCATAGACAGAGCAATGGATTTAAGGACTGACCATCCATGATATCAAAATGATCGTTTTAAGCATGTTTACATTTACAAACATTGGAGTAAAACAAGCTTATATTTGGGGTTCTGATAGGGTGCGTCAGTTGAACTAAGCTCATGAGCCCAGGACTCCAGACTAACGTTTTCCCCTGGTGGCACTGGTGCCATAAATCTTTTCAATTGGCGGCACCAGCCCATTATTTGGTCGTACACCCCCAAATAATTTGCGGCCTCACGCAATAGATTTACAAATAATAATCTTACAAAGTCATTATGAGTCATCCACAATGTTTAATTAAGAAGTGTAATAGACTACTGAGATGGTATTCAATAAATATGTTGTTACATCTAATGTCAAAGAAGGAATGCATGATTCAAGATATCACCTAATCCAGGGATTGCCATGAATTTTGGGTTAGGGTACAATTAGGCTATGTTAGACATAAATGCACTGCACACACACAGACGAGATGGGGGCATACCAGTGTCATTACCTCTTCAGAAAGTTGCTGGTAATACGAATGTCACAATCGTTGAGAGACGGGTCAGACCAAGGTGCAGCGTGGTATGCGTACATAATTATTAATGAAGATATACACTTGACAAAATAACAAAACAACGAAAACGTGAAGTCCTACGGGCTATACACACAACAAGCCTACCAGGAACACAAACAAGATCCCACAACTAAGGTAGGCAACGAGCGACAGCTGCCTCTGATTGGGAATCACACCCGGCCAAACATAGAAATACAAATACTAGACTCCAACATAGAAATACAATACCATAGATCTCAAACTGAACTCACACCCTGACCCAACCAGCAAGAGCTTTCTAGGTCAGGGCTTGACAGTAACCCCCCCCCCCCCAAATGTGCGTACTCCGGCCGCACCAACCTGATTCATTAGGGGAGGGTCCGGGTGGGCATTCAGCCTCGGAGGCAGCTCCGGGCGTGACGACCTCTCCCTCTCTGCCTCCCCGTTGCGTCCCTGGTCTGGTCTGGACCTCGGCGCGATGCTTCCCCTCTCCTTCCTCCCACGATGCACCAAGCCCTGTCTGGACCCTGGTGTGGGAGACCCCGAACCTGGAGAGGGGCTGACGTCTGGGCATTGATCGGCAATCCTCCCACGATGCACCAAGCCCTGCCTGGACCCTGGTGTGGGAGGCCCCGACCCTGGAGAGGTGCTGATGTCTGGGCCTGGGGTAGAGCCGCTGCCCGGAGCTGAACTGGACCCCGGTGGAGCGGACTGCTCTGGCTCCAGTGGAGCCGCTGACCGGAGCTGGACTAGGCACCGGTGGAGTGGACTGCTCTGGCTCCGGAGTGGATCCGCTGGCCGGAGCTGAACTGGACACCGGTGGAGCGGACTGCTCTGGCTCCGGAGTGGAACCGCTGACCGGAGCTGGACTGGGAACACGCACCACTGGTCTGGTGCGAGGAGCAGGTACGGGTCGTGCCGGACTGGATACGCCCACCACTGGTTTGGTGCGGGGAGCAGGTACGGGGCGTACAGGGCTGGCGACACGCACCACTGGTTTGATGCGGGGAGCAGGTACGGGCCGTACTGGACTGGATACACGCACCACTGGTTTGGTGCGGGGAGCAGGTACGGGGCGTACAGGGCTGGCGACACGCACCACTGGTTTGGTGCATAGAGCAGGTACGGGCCGTACTGGACTGGATACACGCACCACTGGTTTGGTGCGGGGAGCAGTACCGGGGCGTACAGGGCTGGCGACACGCACCACTGGTTTGGTGCGGGGAGCAGGTACGGGCCGTACTGGACTGGATACGCGCACCACTGGTTTGGTGCGGGGAGCAGGTACGGGGCGTACCGGGCTGGCGACACGCACCACTGGTTTGGTGCAGGGAGCAGATACGGGCCGGACTGGACTGGATACTTGCACCACTGGTTTGGTGCGGGGAGCAGGTACGGGGCGTACCGGGCTGGCTGTGGAGGCGCACTGGAGGTCTGGAGCATAGAGCTGGCACAACCCGTCCTGGCTGGATGCCCACTTCCGCACGGTACGTGCGTGCCGTTAGCATAGGACGCATTGGACTGTGCAGGCGCACTGGCGACACAGTGCGTATCTCCGCACAACACGGAGCCTGCACGGTCACACGCTTCTTAGTGCTAATACGGGGAGTTGGCTCTGCTCTGAACCCTGGCTCCGCCAACCACCCCGTGTACCCCCCCCAAGTTCAATACTACCCAATGAGCCCTAATGCACTCGCAATAGTCGATGCACAGCTCCGTATTTCAAAGCCATATCAGATATCTCGATTGTAAAACAGTGTGAAACAGGCACAGTGGCAGGGCAGACAATCATTACAGGAGTCATGAGGATAATGCACTTTACTGTTTGTCCAAATCATGGTTTTATCCGCCCCAAACATGGGACATTTTGAATGAGGTGACCAAGTAGTGCGACCAAAAGCATTTTATACCTGCACAGCCAAGTTAAAAGGTCGCAAAATACGACTATATGGTCGCAGTCTGGAGCCCGGCATGAGAGATGTATAAGTTATATTCTTCAAGAATCAGTAGTTACATATCATTAATTTATAAGTAAAAAAATTGATGTAGTAACTGCAGATTGTCCCTTTAAAGGGCCAGGTGTTTTTTCCTGACCATGTGGCCTGACCAGTAAAACTCTTGGCCTTGGTAATAGGTTATAACTACGGCCCAGAGGTTTTCCTGGTCAGGTCTCATGGTCAGGAAAAACTCCTGGCCCTACAAATCATACTGTGTGTGATAATGTCACTGAGTGCATGGGCATTTAGCCTGGCACCTGTGTTTGATGGGGACAGTGATTTAATGCCCACGGATGGGCATGCCTGGGGTAAGGAGGGGAAAGGTCCTTCAATCGGAAATTACCTTTACATTTCAATCGCGCTATAATGCGGTAAGCGTTCAATCTAGCCCCTATTCTATCCCACTGGCGCCGGAGAAGATGGCTGCGGTTTTACAGCCCTCTAACCAATTGTACTATTATGTGTATTTTTTCGCGTTATTTGTAATTTATTCTGTACATAATTTTTCTGCCATCGTCTCTTATAACCAAAAAGAGCTTCTGGATATCAGGACAGCGATTACTCACCTCGTATTGGACGAAGATTTTGCTTCAACGAGGCGGCCGCGAAGGATATCCTACAGACACCCGACAAGGCCCAAATCCCGTCATTCGCAGGAGAAAGAGACTGAGATATTGTGGACGTAGGTCGGGGTGCCGACGGCGAGCGAGTGAGTAAACTGCCTCTTCCATCAATCCTATTAGCCAATCTTCAATCATTGGAAGATAAATTAGATGAACTATAATTACGCTTATCCTACCAACGGGACATTTAAAAACGGTAATATCTTATGTTTCACCAAGTCGTGGCTGAACGACGACATGGACAACATACAGCTAGCGGGCAGCCGTTCTATCGGCAGGATAGAACGGCTGACTCCGGTAAGACAAGGGTTGGCAGTCTGTGTATATTTGTAAACAACAGCTGGTGCACAAAATCAAATACTAAGGAAGTCTTGAGGTTTTGCTCGCCTGAGGTAGAGTACCTTATGATAAGCTGTAGACCACACTATTTACCAAGAGAGTGTTCATCTATATTTTTCATAGCTGTCTATTTACCACCACAAACCAATGCTGGCATTAAGATTGCACTCAATGAGCTGTATAAGGCCATAACTAAACAGGAAAACGCTCATCCAGAGACAGCGCTCCTAGTGGCCGGGGACTTTAATGCAGGGAAACTTAAATTCATTCTACCTAATTTCTACCAGCATGTTAAATGTGCAACCAGAGGAAAAAAAAAAAACTCTAGACCACCTTTACTCCACACACAGAGACGCATACAAAGCTCTCCCTCGCCCTCCATTTGGCAAATCTGACCATAACTCTCCTCCTGATTCCTGCTTATAAGCAAAAACTAAAGCAGGAAGGACCAGTGACTCGGTAAATAAAAAAGTGGTCAGATGACGCAGTTACTAAGCTACAGGACTTTTGCTAGCACAGACTGCATTGAGGAGTACACCACATCAGTCACTGGCTTCATCAATAAGTGCATCGATGACGTCGTCCCCACAGTGACCGTACGTACATACCCCAACCAGAAGCCATGGATTACAGGCAACATCCGCACTGAGCTAAAGGGTAGAGCTGCCGCTTTCAAGGAGCGGGACTCTAACCTGGACGCTTATAAGAAATCCCGCTATGCCCTCCGACGAACCATCAAACAGGCAAAGAGTCAATACAGGACTAAGATTGAATCATACTACACCGGCTCTGACACTCGTCGGATGTGGCAGGGCTTGAAAACTATTACAGACTACAAAGGGAAGCACAGCCGTGAGCTGCCCAGTAACACAAGCCTACCAGACGAGCTAAACCACTTCTATGCTCGCTTCGAGGCAAGCAACACTGAAGCATGCATGAGAGCACCAGCTGTTCCGGATGACTAGGTAATCACGCTCTCCGTAGCCGATGTGAGTAAGACTTTTAAGCAGGTCAACATTCACAGGCCGCAGGGCCAGACGGATTACCATAACGTGTACTCCGAGCATGTGCTGACCAACTGGCAAGTGTCTTCACCGACATTTTCAACATGTCCCTGACTGAGTCTGTAATACCAACATGTTTCAAGCAGACCACCATAGTCCCCGTGCCCAAGGACACTAAGATAACCTGCCTAAATGACTACCGACCCGTAGCACTGACGTCTGTAGCCCTGAAGTGCTTTGAAAGGCTGGTCATGGCTCACATCAACACCATTATCCCAGAAACCCTAGACCCACTCCAATTTGCATACCGCCCCAACAGATCCACAGATGATGCAATCTCAATTGCACTCCACACTGCCCTTTCACACCTGGACAAGAGGAACACCTACGTGAGAATGCTATTCATTGACTACAGCTCAGCGTTCAACACCATAGTGCCCTCAAAGCTCATCACTAAGCTAAGGATCCTGGGACTAAACACCTCCCTCTGCTACTGGATCCTGGACTTCCTGACGGGCCGCCCCCAGTTGGTAAGAGTACCACGCTGACACTGATCCTCAACACGGGGGCCACTCAGGGGTGCGTGCTCAGTCCCCTCCTGTACTCCCTATTCACCCATGACTGCATGGCCAGGCACGACTCCAACACCATCATTAAGTTTGCCGACGACACAACAGTGGTAGGCCTGATCACCGACAACGATGAGACAGCCTATAGGGAGGAGGTCAGAGACCTGGCCGTGTGGTGCCAGGCTAACAACCTCTCCCTCAACGTGACCAAGACAAAGGAGATGATTGTGGACTACAGGAAAAAAAAGAGGACTGAGCACGCCCCCATTCTCATCGATGGGGCTGGAGTGGAACAGGTTGAGAGCTTCATGTTCCTTGGTGTCCACATCACCAATGAACTATCATGGTCCAAACACACCAAGACAGTCGTGAAGAGGGCATGACAAAGCCTATTCCCCCTCAGGAGACTGAAAAGATTTGGCATGGGTCCTCAGATCTTCAAAAAGTTCTACAGCTGCACCATCGAGAGCATCCTGACTGGTTGCATCACCGCCTGGTATGGCAACTGCTCGGCCTCCGACCGCAAGGCACTACAGAGGGTAGTGCGTACGGCCCAGTACATCACTGGGGCCAAGCTTCCTGCCATCCAGGACCTCTATACCAGGCGGTGTCAGAGGAAGGCCCTCAAAATGGTCAAAGACTCCAGCCACCCTAGTCATAGACTGTTCTCTCTGCTACCGCACGGCAAGCGGTACCGGAGCGCCAATTCTAGGTCCAAAAGGCTTCTCAATAGCTTCTACCCCCAAGACATAAGACTCCTGAACAGCTAATCATGGCTACCCAGACTATTTGCACCCCCACCCCATATTTTTATGCTGCTGCTACTCTGTTCATTATTTATGCATAGTCACTTTAACTCTACCCACATGTACATATTACCTCAACTACCTCACCTAGCCGGTGCCCCTGAACATTGACTCTGCACCGGTATCCCCCTGTATATAGCCTCCCTACTGTTATTTTATTTTACTTCTGCTCTTTTTTTCTCAACACTTTTTGTTGTTGTTGTGTTATTTTACTTTTTTATTAAGAAATAAATGCATTGTTGGTTAAGGGCTGTAAGTAAGCATTTCACGGTAATGTCTACACCTGTTGTATTCGGCGCATGTGGCAAATAACATTATATATATTTTTTTTTTTTTGGGGGGGGGGACTAAGTTTACCCACACAAAAAGATGGTGAAAGGCACTCAAAGAAAGTAGTTTGTTGTGATCGAGAGAACGTGGAAGAAGACCATCACCATAAATCTGTCAGTCGAGTTATGTGACAAACACATCAGAGTCATTGCCTGTGTAAGGGCAGCCTTCAGTTTCTCTGCATTGAAAACCTGTAACAGTGCTCTACGCGGACTAGAATGGCTCGATGGACCTTGGGATATCCAGGAACTCTTGGAGAGGGCTTTTGGGCCTTGTGAACTTTGATGCACTGTTAATTCTTTGAGCTATGTGTTGTTGCCCCGAACATGGTGCTCTTACAAAATAAATGACTCTTTCCTAATCCATGAAAAGTAACTTGTGTCTCCATATGAGAATTACAGAGCATGTTTTCTTCCCTTGTTCAACCTATGGTTCAGGGGTCATTTGAAGTGTCAAACATTTCAATCATTGCCAGCTTCTTCTGTATTTCCATTAGGCAAACCTAAGCTCTTCCTTTTACCGTCCTTCCTCAACACAACCTCTTTGAACTGGACATAGGGTCACGGCCACAGCGTATGACTAGTGAGCATGTGCATAACCAAGGGCCACCTTGTCCTCTCTGTGGAGAACAGGGTTAAACGTCATAGGCCATCAGAGGAGGTGCTGAAAGGTTAGATGTATAATCAGGATATCCTCCATGAAGGTGGCGGCACCCCAGCGGGTGTGTGGATCCCTTCTGATCCGCCATGTCTCGCTTTTCTCTTTCGTCTGCGGTGCTGAACCAACTAGGCACCCAACGGTGCTGGCCTACAGTGTCTCAGGAGGCTACTGCTTAGATTTATGCCAAGGTGCATGCTTATTTTGCTTCACTTTTAGAGACTGCAGTTTGAGATAATGAATCAACAGTGAGGGGTTAGAGGTCACATATCCACTGAGAGCTTCTCTTGAAATTTTGGTCATCTCGGTCATCTGGTTTGACCATTTGTTTGATGCCCTGAGACAGGAAATGTATTTCTGTCGAGTGGTTCGGGCCCTCTGGATGATTGAAGTGGCCAAACACACTCGAGATGCTACTTTCTGCAATAAACATTCTCCAACCCCTGGAGTGATTAGCCCGGACTTACCGTGGAGGCTGGGGCATGCTGTCCGTCTAACCGTCTGCCTGGGACCCAGGCAAATGAAGGGTTCAATCATCTTTAATTAGCATTCTTAAGGCTCTCCAAGAAACACACTGAAAGCCCTATATACTAATCTCCCCATGCCTCATTTGCATTTGCAATTTACTTTCGCCCAGCATGTTCTGTTGAACCCCTATGGTCACGATATTGATATAGCATTTAAAAGCAAACACACACTGTACACAGGCAGGTTTCCAGCATCATCAGACATGCAATGGACCATTTCTTATAATTCCAACAGTACCCCACATGCTTGATGGTAGAACGTCTACAATCGTTGCACGGTCAGAAACCTGCAAGAGTGTGTGAGAGGATGACTGAATAAAAAGCAGGGGTGGAAAGAGTACTGAAATATCCTACTCAACTAGAAGTAATGTTACTATAATGCAAGTAAAACTACTGGTGTAAAAAAATTACTCAAGTAAAAGTAAAAAGTAGCTCATTTAAAAAGTACTCAGAGTGAAAGTAATTGAGTTACTTTTAAGATAAAAACAGAGGCAACAACCAAACTCATGGAAATTAAAAATAAATGAGCAAACCTTTGAGATAGAAAACGGGCTACAGATGTTGCAATACTGAGATACTGAGACAGATGTGTGTTTGTCAGATGTTCTCTGACCTAAAAGGTTATACCATATCTAGCTGTACCTATTGTGTACTCACACAGTTATATGCAAGATTAATTAATTTAAAGCAACCCATCTATTGTTCTCTCTCACTTCACATACACACACATACTCAATACAATGAGAATGATGTGTAGACAAAACATTACTTGTGAGAGACATTGATGTTGAATGAATACAATCAATCATAAAAGTTTATGTAATGAATGATAGGCCTAGTTCAACTCATGCATGGCTTCAAAGGTGTTATGAATGCTTATGTAACGTTTAGGCCCCAGTTAAAGTAGCTACAGATTGTCACACCAGAAAATGTGATTTAACCAAAGATTTTTAGTATCTATTACTGGGAGTTACCGATTAGGTACTGTTTAGTGTAGCACAGATAATGTTTTACCAACCTTAACTTGGCGATACAATATTTGTTCTTGATTCAGCCAAACATGTATCTTCTAAAATGTCTGTGTCCAGTTGCAGGTGGTATGTTTGAATTTAGAAAAGGTATACAGTGCATTTGGAAAGTATTCAGACCCCTAGACTTTTTCCACATTTTGTTACGTTACAGCTTTATTCAGCTTTATTGTTTTGCCACTGGCAAAATTAATTGAGAGGAGAAACGGGATTGAAGTAAATTAGGTTGATGTGTGATGCAAGATCCAAACACAATGTGCAATAGGTGGCACGCTTTCAGCTGTTGTGAATCTATTTAGGTTTGAAAGGTGTACAAATCCGATAGAGGTGAAACTGAATTTATAGGAGAAATCTATGAGGTGTTTCGCTAGTGTTTGAGACGCCAACAAGAAATGCGAGATATTGATATTTACCCCATCTACTGCCTTAGTCCGTTTTTTGAAAACTCAGATTGTATTCCTAAGTGTCAGGGGTCTGTGGTTTCGAAGGGCATAATGGAGTAGTATTCGGTTTGAAGGATGACGATGATTGCTGCTGGTATTATTTGTGACAAACAGAATTGGCTATAGTTTGTAGTGACAAAATTACATTCAGTGTTAGACAACAGCTCAAGAGACTACAGGAAGAATTATAAAACAGCATGGTTAGTCAAAGTCTATTCATTATAGAGTTCATTTCCTCTGGAGTACAAACAGGTTTAAAAATATATATATAACATTTTTCAAAATAGTCAAAGAAAATACATTTTTATGTATAATAGTATACAAAATATCAAGAAAATATTGTTTTAGAGATAGTTGAATCAAGCTTGAATCAATGTGCATCTCTTCAGTTAGGCCATGGAAGTGCCATTAGGGCAGTATATAGGCAGTATACTGATTGCAATCAACAAATGTCTAATGATTATGTATGCACTCACTAACTGTAAGTCGCTCTGGATAAGAGCGTCTGCTAAATGACTAAAATGTAAATGTAAATGTAAAATGGATTAAATCGTTTTTCCCCCTCAATCTACACCCCCTAATGCAAAAACAGATTTTTAGAAATGTTTGCAACTTTATAACAAATAAAGCACTGAAATATCACATTTACATAAGTATTCAGACCCTTTACTCAGTACTTTGTTGAAGCACCTTTGGCAGCGATTACAGCATTGAGTCTTCTTGGGTATGACGCTAGAAGCTTGACACACCTGTACTTGGGGAGTTTCTCCCATTCTTATCTGCAAATCCTCTCAAGCTCTGTCAGGTTGGATGGGGAGCATCGCTGCACAACTATTTTCAGGTCTCTCCAGAGATGTTAGATCGGGTTCAAGTCCGGGCTCTGGCTGGGCCACTCAAGGACATTCAGAGACTTGTCCCGAAGCCACTCATGCATTGTCTTCGCTGTGTGCTTAGGGTCGTTGTCCTGTTGGAAGCCACCCCTCAGACCAGAGAATCTTGTTTCTCATGGTCTGAGAGTCTTCAGGTGCCTTTTGGCAAACTCCAAGCGGGCTGTCATGTGCCTTTTACTGAGGGGTGGCTTCCGTCTGGCCACTCTCCCATAAAGGCCTGATTGGTGGAGTGCTGCAGAGATGGTTGTCCTTTTGGAAGGTTCTCCCATCTCCACAGAGGAACTCTGGAGCTCTGTCAGAATGTCACCTTCTCCCCTGATTGCTCAGTTTGTCAGGGCGGCCAGCTCTAGGAAGAGTCTTGGTGGTTCCAACTTCTTTCTTGGGGATAATTTGTAAGTCGCTCTGGATAAGAGCGTCTGCTAAATGACATAAATGTAAATGTAAAATCTTCAATGCTGCAGAAATCTTTTGGTACCCTTTTGGTACCCTTCCCAAGATCTGTGCCTTGACACAATCCTGTCTTAGAGCTCTACAGACAATTCCTTTGACCTCATGGCTTGGTTTTTGCTCTGACATGCACTGTCAACTGTGGGACCGTATATAGACAGGTGTGTGCCTTTCCAAATCATGTCCAATCAACTGAATTTACCACAGGTGGACTCCAATCAAGTTGTAGAAACATCAAGGATGATCAATGGAAACAGGATGCACCTGAGCTCAATTTCGACTCACATAGCAAAGGGTCTGAATACTAATGTAAATAAGGTTTTTATTTTTAATACATTTACAAAAATTTCTAAAAACCTGTTTTTGCTTTGTCATTATGGAGTATTGTGTGTAGATTGATGCGGGGAAAAATAATTTAATCCATTTTAGAATAAGGCTGTAACGTAACAAAATGTGGAAAAAGTGAAGAGGTCTGAATACTTTCCGAATGCACTGTTTTTATAGAAATGCTCCGATATTAAAATAAATAACTAATTTTCTCCATGAAGTAATCAACAATGTGTACGCTGCCATCTTGCCTATTTCAAATCTTCTTTCATTGATTGTAGCTGCAAGGATAGCTAGCTAGTGTTAGCATGCTAGACAACTAGGCTACTAGCTGCTAAAGCTATCCATAGCTACATTTTATAGCATTCATAAATAGATATCTAACCTCCTCAAGTTCAAGGCAGAGTTTTTGTAGGAAGCCACCTCCTTCATCCTGAGTAAGCAACTTGCATTGCATGATTACACTGTCGCCTCTCCTATGCTTGAAGGAGAACTGGTCACTGAAATGCGGCCAGGGATTCTCCTCCTCGTCTTCTTCAGAAGATGAAGGCACTGGGTCTGTGTCTGGATTGTCTCCTGACTCTCCTCAGTCTCCTCCGTCTCCATTGTTTTTCACACACACCGCTTTGATAAAATACCTTTCCTCTCTTTCACGACACGTCTCTCTAATTTATTTTTACCTTTTTAAAAATCATCCGACCATCATCGTTCAGTTTGTGTGCTGTCATGATTCTCCTGGGTGAGGATCCAAGGCCTCAGATCAGCTTGGCAATGGCTGACAATAACCAGACCCTCTCTCACCCACAGAAGAGGGGAGGGGGGGCTGGGCCGGTTTTGACACTTTAACACTCTGTCGTAAATTTCTATCTTCACCTCCAGTATTGATGATTGGAATGTCTCCAGAAGACTTTTGCCGGCAAAACTCGAATGTCCAAAAAGTAAACACTGGAACAATATTTCTAAGATAAGAATGTGGGGAATGGTCAGTGGGGACCTAAAGAATAATCATTCATATTGTTTATTATTTTGTGATGTCATTAAGAATGGTATCAAGAAAATACTGTAACTTGAAAAGTCTACACACTATTTACACTACCGGTCAAAGGTTTTAGAACACCTACTCATTCCAGGGTTTTTCTTTATTTTTACTATTTTTTACATTGTAGAATAATAGTGAAGACATCAAAACTATGAAATAACACATATGGAATCATAGAGCAACCAAAAAAGTGTTCAACAAATTAAAATATATTTTATATTTGAGATTCTTGAAATAGCCTCCCTTTGCCTTGACATCTTTGCACACTCTTGGCATTCTCTCAACCAGCTTCATGAGGTAGTCACCTGGAATGCATTTCAATGAACAGGTGTGCCTTCTTAAAAGTTAATTTGTGGAATTTATTTCCTTCTTACTGCGTTTGAGCCAATCAGTTGTGTTGTGACAAGGTGGGGTGGTATATAGAAGATAACTCTATTTGGTAAAAGACCAAGTCCATATTATGGCAAGAACAGCTCAAATAAGCAAAGAGAAAAGACAGTCCATCATTACTTTAAGACATTAAGGTAATTTCAAGAACTTTGAAAGTTTCTTCAAGTGCAGTTGCAAAAACCATCAAGCGCTATGATGAAACTGGAATCTCAGATATACAATATATTTTGATTTGTTTAACACTTGTATGGTTACTACATGATTCCATATGTGTTATTTCATAGTTGTGATGTCTTCACTATTATTCTACAATGTAGAAAATAGTAAAAATTAAGAAAACCCCTTGAATTAGTAGGTGTTCTAAAACACTTGACTGGTAGTGTATTACAAGTTTTCATCCTTTTACGTTGTATATGTGTATGAACAATGATGAGAGTATTTTTCTTAAGATAGGAATATGATTTTAGTTTTCCAACGAGATCATAGTTTTTGATGATGCTTTGCACCATTAAGTAGCCTCGCCCCGAGTGAGCTCAGAGAGCGTGTCAGCATGATGGAACGCCCCTTTTACCAAGAGTGCATAAAGGCTTGAAAGACAAATTAACATCAGACCAGAAAGACGTGGAGTGGTCGCTACACGTCTGAAAATGGTTGGAACGCTGAACCTCAACACGAGGTGAAGAAGACTAGACCCGAACATTGCCAGGCTGCAGCTGTGTAAAGTGGTTCAAACTCTGACTAACCACACAAGGTGGAAAGGAGAAAATCCCCTCTCAGACAATCACTGGGACATCTGAGAATCTGTTCTGAGGAAACATTCCAATACAAGCCAGGACAACTAAGAAGAACGACATTGTTACCTGTTGTGGACAATCAGAGCCTTACACCCACAGGACAATCAGAGCCTTACAAGTGAGCTGAGCGAAGACCCAGTCAAAACCTCCTTTCCAAGAGGGCTTGGGTCAACAGAGATAGACGACGAACAAAGACATCCACACGTAAATATATCAATGATTTCTTACTCCAAATGGGCGATGGTTCATCAGCAAAGTATTATGATTACTTTGAGGGTAGTTTCCAAATGTATCAACGATAAGTGTTGTGTCTCTCTTTCTCTCTCTCGCTCTCTACCCCTCCCTCTTTTGGTATCCAAGCAGTCATGTTGTTGTTAGTCCGCTAGGGACTTTTTCTTATGTATTAAGTGTGTATGTTATTCTGTGTTATTATTTAGCTAGTAAATAAATAATTAAGCCAATTTGTGAAAGGCTGAATCATAAGTAAAGCTGGGGTTTGTGCAGATCCAAGAAGTCTACTACCGTTCAGAATGAGATTGATAAGAGGTAATGATTAATACGTTGACTGTTTTATACATATTGATAGGTAAAGACCTTTAGAGTTTAATTCGGGAGATGGTAACTCTATAAACAACTTATTCCGTGGTGCCCCAAATCCTAATGAGTTAATTGTTACATGATTAATTTAATCGAGTAACAATTAAACATAGTTAGTTGATTCGATAAATAAGAGTCATCATATTAATGAAAGTCACGTCACGACAGTGCAAAACTTGATTTGATCGGCCTGTTTTGCATGCGATGCGTGAAATTTGAAGTTTGGAACCACCAAGACTCACTGATTAAACAACAATGATCAATTTTTTTCTGGCTCGGGGGCTCCCGACCCCAAACCTTCTGTGCCATCATGATCTACTATTATGGATTATTATGCCTACATTTTACTCTGTAACAGATGGTTTTAAAAAGGTTCATAAAAACATACTTAAAGCTACAATATGTAACTTTGGTGCGCTTCCCGATCAAATTCACATAGAAATCTGAGTTATAGATCTGTAATTCCCGTTGAAAGCAAGTCTAAGAAGAGGTAGATCTATTCTGTGTGCTATTTCTACGCTTCCCGTTCTGAAGTTTTGTTTTTGCGTCTTTTACTTTCGGTTTTGTACACCAGCTTCAAACGGCTGAATATACAATATTTTTGGTTATGGAAAATATATTTCACAGGGGATTAAATGGTAAAATGATTCTCTACACAATGACTGCTTGTTTTGTCACATAAACTGAAATTAGGCGAACGATTAGAATTTTAGCAACCAGGAAATGGCGGAGCGATTTCTGCATAGTGCATCTTCAAAAGTATGCTTTTCACAGCACAATATGCCTCAGTCTAAAATGTACTTATGATTTACTTGAATAGGGACAGATGCACAAACATATCAACAAAATCTGTTTATTTGTTTACTTATGTAAAACATCACCAAAAAATTTGATAATTTCTTGTTGTTTTCTAGTGTTACCCAGTGACATTAGATGCCCCCATCCCGTGTTTAATGATCCCCTTCTCTCAGTGCTGCAATTATCCCTCTAAAGGTGTTGATGATCTCCACCCCTGTATTTCAACATAATGTATTTGTCACATGCTTCTTAAACAGAAGGTGAACTGCTTACTAACGGGCCCTTCACAACAATGCAGAGAAAAAAAGAGAAATAATTGAAAAATAATAACAGGAGAACTAAATACACAATGAGTAACGCTAACTTGGCTATACACACAGGGTACCAGTAGCGAGCCAATGTGCAGGGGTACGAGGTAATTGAGGTAGATATGTACATATAGGTAGGGATAAAGTGACTAGGCAACAGGATAGATAATAAACAGTAACGTCAGCATATGTGATGAGTTAGCGCAAAAAGGGTCAATGCAGTTAAATAGTTAACTAACCTGGACTAAATGTGTTTAGCAGTCTTATGGCTTGGGGCTAGAAGCTGTTCAGGTTCCTGTTGGTTCCAGACTTGGTGCATCGGTATCACTTGCCGTGCGGTAGCAGAGGGAACAGTCTATTACTTGGGTGGCTGGAGTCTTTGACAATTGTTTTGGGCCATCCTCTGACACCGCCTGGTATAGAGGTCCTGAATGGCAGGGAGCTCGGCCCCAGTGATGTACTGGGTCGTACACACTACTCTGTGTAGCGCCTTGAGCTCGGATGCCGAGCAGTTGCCATACCAAGCGGTGATGCAGCCAGTCAAGATGCTCTCAATGGTGCAGCTGTAGAACTTTTGACTGTTACTGTATATTTTCCTTTATTATTTTCCCCTAACCCTACCATCCCTACCCTAATTGGAGTAAACTAATGGAAAACAACACTTAGGCTTCTACTTCCAGCTTATACATACTATATACTGTACATTTTACAGACACAGTATATTTTACAATAGTTATCTTTTGTTCGTTTTTAGTCCCATCCTTCAGCTCCACTCAAACCCTCCCATCTATCTCTGAACACCATCCAGTTTTGATTTCTATTTGCCATATATTTTAACTGTTCTGTGATGTTTCACAAAAGTTCTGAACCGTTCTATTCTCATAGATTCTACATATTGTAAATTAAAGATAAACATTTTTTCTAAGAGTATTATTATATTATTGATCGATTGACTATGACTTTTTAAAATCACCCAGCAGTGCTACTTACAGAGTTAGCTACAGGTAAATGTGGCAATTATTCAGCCATTCCTGAACCTGTGACCAAAAACAAGCTACATATGGACAGTACCAAAACAAATGATCTAATGATTCTGTCTCTTCGCAGCAAAATCTGCAGAGCTGGGCTAGTTGTATCCCCCATATATATATATATATATATATAACATTCTATTGGTTGCAAGAATTTTGTATAATAATTTAAATTGAAAAACTCTAAGCTTTGAATCCAGCGGGAGGATACAGTTATGGTCAAATTTGCCAAATGGAGGGCGAGGTAGAGTTTTGTATACGTCTCTGTGTGTGGAGTAAAGGTGATCTATAGTTTTTTCGCCTCTAGTTGCACAGGTGACATGCTGGTAGAAATGAGGTAAAACGGATTACAGTTTTCCTGCATTAATGTCGCCAGCCACTAGGAGGGCCGCCTCTGGGTGAGCATTTTCTTGTTTGCTTATGGCCCTATACAGCTCGTTGAGTGCGGTCTTAGGGCCGACATCAGTTTGTGGTGGTAAATATACAGCTCTGAAAAATATTAATGAAAATGCTCTTGGTAAAACAGC
Source organism: Coregonus clupeaformis (assembly GCF_020615455.1). Lineage (NCBI taxonomy): Eukaryota > Metazoa > Chordata > Actinopteri > Salmoniformes > Salmonidae > Coregonus > Coregonus clupeaformis. The sequence continues at coordinate 40,345,244 of NC_059193.1, forward strand.
TATAGCTATTTCCAATTTCCATAGAGAAATGGTATTGAAACTGAGAACTTCGACTAGTTACCCCAAGTCTGACTTACTAAATACAGCATATCTGCATTAAAAAGGCAGCTCGCGTTCAGACCGCTCCCCTTAACACAACCCCTTTCTCTGCTCCAGTGTCTTAACCCCCCAACCAGTGCTCACAATGGGGTAACTTGACTGGCTGCCTTGACACCCAGTACTCCCCTATTGTGGCAGGGTCAGAGCCAGCCACGACGGGGCACTTGACAAGTGTCAGATGGATTTGAGAGGGAGAGAGAGAGAGAAGAGAGAAAGAAAGAACGAAAGAGAGAGAGAAATCTCTCTGCAGTTGAGCGTTGGGTGCCTTTTCTTTAGCTGCCGTCTGTTAGCAGAGGGCAGATTGGCTCAAGGGTCTTATACTCCCAGGTCACAGGGTCAGGCTAGGGAGCATGTCAATCCCTTCTCAAGCCTATTATAAGATCCTGGATGTATAGACATGAATGGAGCAGTGCAACAGATCTAAAGCAAAGCTCTTTGATAGCTTCTCTTCACAGAAGCATGTGTAACCAGATGGAACTCCACTGTATGTTGTGCTGCTACGCAGGTTGTTAGTCATTTAATGAAATTTAGCTCTTGATATATTTTCCTAATTTCTTTCCAACATGGGCTGCCTTTTGGAAAACCAGCCATTTATCCAATATTAGGCTTCACTGAAAAGAAGGGGATTTAAAAATACCCATCCCTAATTAAGCTAGAAGCAGTTGGTCATCGGAGCAGCAGTACATGATGACCGGTTGAGGAAACATGTGTGTTTGAATAGTTGGCCATTGACGGAGGCGCAATGGAATTCCTCAGCTCCATGTAACATCCTGCACAATTAACATGGAAAAATTCCAACCGCCAATAATAGGGGACTTTAGACAAACAAGCTGACACACACAGTGACACACAGTGATACACACACACACTAAAACACACACACACTTCGACAAAGACACAGGATGCCCCAAAGTGAGGAAACGGAGTCGGTAGACAGGACACAACACGGCGGGATTGTGTCCCCCTGTCCCTGAAAGCACCATGATGCACTTGAACCTGCCCCCTCTGTCCCTTCCTCCCTGTATTTTCCTGTTTTTGACTCACTTGTTTGGATGTTTTCCTTTGGCCAGTGGCGGACATACAATTAGGCAGAAAAGGCAATTGCCTCAGGCCTCACATCATCAAGGAGCCTCATGAGCTGGGTATAATAATAAAGAAAGAATATAGTATTTAAAATTATATAAAATTATTTATATATATATAATTTCTCCGCTTGAGCCCCCCCCCCCATGCTCCACTTGAGGTATTTTTTACTATCTTTACTATAATACCTATATAAAAAATATATATTACCTTTGAATGTGCCATGATCACAACCAGTCATTATGTTTTCATCTGATTGTCAAACAAATAACTTCAAAAAGTATTGTGATGTCACGAGAGGCTTTGTCCTGGAGGGACGTTACATCCCCCTGAGATGGCTGCAAACCCAGACAGCTATGGCTCCATCTGCTGGTATGGTCGGGAACTCCACCCCTCTATGGCCAATCTTCCCACGCAGCTGAAACAAATGAGGAGCTGATGAGCTGAAGGTTTGGGGTGAAGTAACACAGTCTCCAACCTGGGCTCTCTGGAGGACAAGAGTGCTGCACGTCCACTTCCATGAGGAATATAAGGATTTGGAGATACTTACCTTTGGGAAATACTCACCTTTGGATATATGCACCTGTGGAAATACGTGTGGGACATTTGGAAGGACGTTTTGCTGGGTTGGCCACTCGCTGCAACGTGGAAGACAGTAAGACTGGGGAAAAGTTATTTGAGCGAGGGAGAGTTATGATTTTGGATGTGGAAGAGACATCCCTGAACTGTTAACCCTTAAGAGCCACCAGAGAACAGTATTGTGTTATACTTTCGTTAGTTTCCCAAGACCGTTAATAAAATCCTTGTTTTGGTTGAACCTGGTCTCCTTGCACTACTTGAGCAATCCCGCTGAAAGCTGTGTAGCCTCTCGTGACGTCACAGATGGTGGAGAATACGGGCACGCTCAAGCGTTAATAGTGCATGTCAGAGGAGGATACCGAAGGTTTTGATCACCCAGTTTTCCAAGTTGGCCGTGAGGCTCCCCGCCCGACTGAAATGGAGGACATATTGAAAGCCCTTGTTGCTGGCCAGCAAGCCCAGATGCAAACAAACGTGGCTCTCTTGGAGGAGCAAAAGAAAGCCAACCTTCTGAAGGCAGAGGAATTGCAGTTGCAGAGACAGAGGGTGGTCCAAAATACCCGCCCAATAAAGGCAAGTGACTTTATATCTAAGATGGGAGCTACCGATGACATTGAGGCATACCTGCATGCATTTGAGGCCACGGCCACTAGGGAAGCCTGGCCCAAGCAACAGTGGGTTGGTCTGTTAGCCCCCCTTTCTAACCGGGGAATCGCTGAATGCTGTCCGGGACCTGGGCCCTGACCAGGTTACTGACTATGATGCCCTGAAGTCTGAGATCCTCAGCAGATATGGACTCACAAAGTTTGGTATGGCCCAGCGCTTTCACAGCTGGACCTTCCAACCAGACCAACCTCCTCGGGCGCAGATGCATGAACTTGTCCGAATCGCAAGGGAAATGGCTGGATCCGCAGAGGAATACAGCAGCGGCGGTGGTGGAGGCCGTTGTGGTGGATCGATTACCTACGCGCCCTGCCTTATGAGGCAAAACGGTTCATCAGTCAACAGGCCTTGACCACGGCTGATCTGACCGTGGAAGCTGTGGAAAAGTACCAGGCCACAGCGGAGATGCTGAATGCTTCCAAAAAGACCCCAGGAGTGCGGCCCCACCACAAATGGGAAGAACCCGTCCAAAGGACCCCAAGGTCTCGAACCCAGCCACGTCAGGACTTATCCCGGCTCCAGGGGGAGCCAGAAACCAGGCGGGTCCAAGAAGAGTACACCAGGAGGGGGAAACTTCGACAGTGTTACCGGTGTGGGGAGATGGGACATATCTCCTGGCAGTGTGGGAAACCAGCCGATGAACCTATGCCCACTGCGGAGTCCTCCAGCTCAGCACCCACACACCGTGTTGCCTCGCTCTTGGGAGTCGTAGATGGCGGCCCAGATCGACCCCCCACCTGCCCGGTAACTGTGAATCACCATGATGTGGAGGCCTTACTGGATTCTGGGAGCCGGGCCACCCTGGTGCGTAAGGATTTGGTGGGCCCAACGTGTCTGACCCCGGGGAAAGTCCTCCCAGTTTCCTGTGTCCATGGGGACACCAGAGAATACCCCATTACTGAACTTACAATGACCAGCACACGGGGAACCATACACACGACGGCGGGGTGGTTGATTCCCTCCCCGTCCCTGTCCTAATTGGACGAGACTGCCCAGCCTTTTACCCACTCTGGAGAGAGTCTCAGGAGAGGATAACCCGAGTACCTCGGAAACGGAGAGGCAAGACTCATCCTGGGAAGGCTCCGGTGCAATCCTCCGAGTTACTCACTCCCCGCCCGGGCTCTGATAGGGATGGCAGGTGCCCAGACCGACACGAGACGGAGCTACAGAATCTGGACAAAGAACTGTCTGGTCTGAAGGGGACCGCTGAGAGGTATCGTTTGTTAAAGCAACAGTTAGACATGAAGACAGAAGAGTTAGATATCCTCCAGGCTAAACTCCAACAGAGCTCCTTCCATAAGCAACAGGAGGAGCTGGAGAGGCTGCGCAGGACCATCGAGGAGTGTGAGGAGACCCTGCGCAGTAGTAAGGAGGTCCAGAAGAAGGCAGAGGAGAAGTACAAGGTGTTGGAGAACAAGATGAAGAATGCGGAGGCAGAGAGAGAGAAGGAACTGAAAGCTGCTCAACAGAAGCTAAACTCTGCTAAAACCAAGGCTGATGCGTTCAGTAAGAAACTCAAGAAGAGACAACAGGAGGCTGAGTCCCTGGTCCTAGAGGTGGAGGAGTTGAAGAGAGAGCAGGCTGGCAAGCACCACGGCAATGCGGACGCCCTCTCCCGGCGTGATGCCTTCTTCGCTGCCTTTACCCCGACGAGGACGTCGGTCCCGAGGAGGGGGATGTGTGATGTCACGAGAGGCTTTGTCCTGGAGGGACGTTACATCCCCCTGAGATGGCTGCAAACCCAGACAGCTATGGCTCCATCTGCTGGTATGGTCGGGAACTCCACCCCTCTATGGCCAATCTTCCCACGCAGCTGAAACAAATGAGGAGCTGATGAGCTGAAGGTTTGGGGTGAAGTAACACAGTCTCCAACCTGGGCTCTCTGGAGGACAAGAGTGCTGCACGTCCACTTCCATGAGGAATATAAGGATTTGGAGATACTTACCTTTGGGAAATACTCACCTTTGGATATATGCACCTGTGGAAATACGTGTGGGACATTTGGAAGGACGTTTTGCTGGGTTGGCCACTCGCTGCAACGTGGAAGACAGTAAGACTGGGGAAAAGTTATTTGAGCGAGGGAGAGTTATGATTTTGGATGTGGAAGAGACATCCCTGAACTGTTAACCCTTAAGAGCCACCAGAGAACAGTATTGTGTTATACTTTCGTTAGTTTCCCAAGACCGTTAATAAAATCCTTGTTTTGGTTGAACCTGGTCTCCTTGCACTACTTGAGCAATCCCGCTGAAAGCTGTGTAGCCTCTCGTGACGTCACAGTATGTTACCTTCGCACGTTCATCCAAAATAATTACAGCATCCTAACAGTGCACTGTGCACCCGCCAACTTTCCTTCAATTCACAAGTGGCTGAAACTATCTCACCAGAGAAAGCATCCGAAAGTGCCCCTCTGTCTTACCACACATCTGCTTGGGGCCTCCAAATCACTAAGTCCGCCCCTGCCTTTGGCTCCCCAAAGTCAATATCCTCCTGTGGTGCATGGGCTCTCGCCTGACTTCACTGCTCTTTTCTGGCTGTCCGGACATCATTAAAGGGCTTAGAATATCTGGGATGTCTGATGGAGTCCTGTGCGTGCGGGTGCATTGTTTTGAAACCACCCTGGTTTGGCTAGGGCTATTTCTAGAGCACTGATCGCCTCCCTCCCTGACTGCATCCAAACTGTAAAAAAGCCAGTGATTTTCCACCCACATGCCCGGTAAAATCAAACAATGCCACTTCCATTTAACATTTAAGTAAATCTCTTCCTCTGAACTGTCTTACATCCTCTGTGAAATGCTGGAATGTTATTCAAACGACTAGTTAGTTATACATGTCATGCTTAATTTGGATGTCAGAAAAATGAATGGCGGAGCATTGGAATTACAGATGGTAAAGAATGATAATAAACAAGGCGGCCTTTGCCAAAATGGCCCACTTTCAGCTGGACTCAGACCACAGATTTTTTTTCTTGAATGTTTTTTTTTGGCACGTCCACTCTTTGTCTGCTCTGCACTGCAATACTCAGCTATCAGTCAGGGGAGGACACAGAATCCTCCCGTTGTCCGTCTCTTAATGACCCTTGTGACCCTTTGCTGTGAGATTGCTCAGATGAAGTGCACTCAAGCCCAGTCTCAAGGTCACTGATTGGTCCTTTTGGTTGACCTTAGCATTCACATGTTTTATCACTCTACAAATGGAGCTGAGTGGAAATCTTGCACAGGGATGTTCATCAACTAAAACAAGTGAGTTACAGATTGGCTGAGCATGCACACACACACACACACACTTGTCCCTGTTTGCTGATAGACTCCCCAGCTGTCCTTTCATCCAGACCAACTAACACAGATGACATGAGGAAGAGGAGTGCAATTGGCCGTAGTGTTGAGCTAGTGAAGCTGTCCAGATTCAATCTGACTTCCAACATGTAAAGGCCATCCATCCATCCACACACACACAAAACCTGATGTGCAAGCCCCTGTGTGTGTGTGTGTGTTTCTATGTTTGTATGCATCTTCAATGACCTGCTGTATTGTAATACGTGAAAGCCTACTCAATGTGCAAACCTATGTTCAGTAGATGCAAACCTACAGATGTAGAATCTTAATTTGATCACTCTTTTGTTGCTTAGAATGTCCTGCACAGCAGGAAATGCAAACCTGTATGTCACGGTTTCGGCCGAGGCAGCTCCTCCTCCTTGTTCGGGCAGGGTTCGCCGGTTGTCATCTCCGGAGTACTAGCTGCCACCGCTCTATGTTTTCTGTTTGACTAGTTTTGTCTGTTAGCCACACCTGTCTTGTGTTATGTCTAATTAAGCACCCTATTTAGTTTCCTTGTTGTTAGTGTAGTGTTGTGTGTAATTGTTTCGTGTTAGGTGTCATGGATTATTGCCTCGCACTTTCCAGTAAAGTTTATTGGACTATCAATCTGCTTCTGCACCTGATTCCACACCACACCATTTCTACACGGCCCTGACAGAATTACACACCACTTCGATGGAATCAGCAGGAGCACAAGTCGACAGCGTGGAGGACCGTCTCCAGGGACAGGAACATCGCATCAATCGGATCGGGCACGCGTTGGAGGGCGTCATGGACACTCTTCGGCGCTGGGAGATCAGCGGTGTTCCCACAGCCCCACCGGTCGCTCCATCACCACCAGAGAACCTGCCTACTCATCCACCGGAACCCAGTGGGATTCGGCTCTCGCTCCCGAGGGCGTACGACGGCTCCGCTGCCGGGTGTCAGGGTTTCCTTTTGCAAGTGGAGCTCTACCTGGCCACTATACACCCGGCGCCCTCGGGATACGAGAGCGTTTCCGCCCTCATCTCCTGTCTCACCGGCAAGGCGTTGGAGTGGGCCAACGCCGAATGGAGGGGAATAGACTCCGCCACAGTCACCTATGCGGAGTTCTCCCGCCGCTTTCGTGCGGTCTTTGACCATCCACCAGAGGGAAGAGCATCGGGGGAACGTCTATTCCACCTCCGACAGGGGATGAGGAGCGCTCAAGAATTCGCACTGGAGTTCCGAACTCTAGCGGCTGACGCGGGGTGGAATGAGAGGGCCCTCATAGACCATTTTAGGTGTAGCCTTAGGGAGGACGTCCGCAGGGAGTTAGCGTGTAGGGACGCTACTTTAACGTTTGACCAGCTTGTGGACATGGCTATTCGTCTGGACAACCTACTCACGACCCGCGGGCGTCCCAGATGGGGGCCTCCCATTCCACCCTCCAGCACCTCCGAGCCGAGTCCGATGGAGCTCGGAGGGGCAGGCGCTAGAACGAAAAGAGGAAGGAACCCGAGGGGAGCAGTCTCCTGCACCAAGTGTGGCCGCGGAGGGCACACCGCGGCTAGGTGCTGGGGAGGGTTCCCTGAGGAGGGAGATGGCAGGCCATACAGTGGGGAGGTTCTCCCAGGTGAGTAGGCGCCCTACTTACCCAGAGCTTTCTGTCGTCCACTTTACATTACCTGTTTGTTTTCCACAGGTTGCACCTCGTTCCCAGCATAAGGCGCTAGTCAATTCAGGCGCAGCTGGGAATTTTATAGATCGTAAATTCTGTGTTAAGTTAGGGGATTCCCCTCCTTCCAGTCGATAAGCCTTTCCCCGTACATGCCTTAGATAGTCGTCCGTTAGGATCTGGGTGGATTGGGGAGCTCACAGCGCCACTTAGGATGATGACGCAGGGGGTCATGAGGAGATGATTCAACTCTATCTGATTGACTCTCCTGCGTATCCGGTGGTACTGGGGCTTCCCTGGTTGACTACCCATGATCCTACTATTTCGTGGCGAGAGAAGGCTCTTAAAGGGTGGTCTGCTCAGTGTGAGGGGTTATGTCTGGGTGTTTCCGTAGGGGCGACCTCGGTGGAAAGTCCGAACCAGATGTCCGCACTGCACATTCCTCCTGAGTATGAGGATTTGGCACTCGTGTTTAGTAAAACCCGAGCGGCACGATTACCACCTCATAGACAGGGGGATTGTGTGATCGACCTCCAGACAGGAGCCGCGCTTCCGCGGAGCCATGTGTATCCTTTGTCACAGGAGGAGAAAAGGGCAATGGAAACTTACATTGCCGAGTCTCTGAGACAGGGATACATACGGACCTCTACTTCTCCCGCGTCCTCGAGCTTCTTCTTTGTGAAGAAGAAGGATGGAGGTCTGCGTCCGTGTATTGACTACCGCGGTCTCAATCAGGTGACTGTTAAATATAGTTATCCACTTCCGCTGATTGGGACTATGACGGAGTCATTGCACGGGGCACGGTTCTTCACAAAATTGGACCTCAGGAGCGCATATAATTTGGTGCGCATTAGGGAGGCGATGAGTGGAAGACAGCATTTAGTACTACCTCCGGCCATTACGAGTATCTCGTCATGCCATATGGGTTAATGAATGCTCCATCAGTCTTCCAATCGTTTGTAGATGAAATTTTCCCGGGACATGCAGGCGCAGGGAGTGGTGGTGTACATCGATGATATTCTGGTGTACAGCCCTACTCGGGCCGAGCATGTAGCCCTGGTGCGCAGGGTATTGAGGAGACTGTTGGAGCATGACCTGTATGTCAAGGCTGAGAAATGCCTGTTCTTCCAGGAGTCAGTTTCCTTTTTGGGTTACCAGTTGTCTGCGTCAGGGGTGAGAATGGAGGTGGACCGAGTGTCCGCCCGTGCGTAATTGGCAAACCCCAACGACGGTTAAAGAGGTGCAGCGGTTTTTGGGTTTTGCGAATTACTACCGGAGGTTTATCCGGGGGTTTTGGACAGGTGGCAGCTCCTATTACGTCTCTTCTGAAGGGGGTCCGGTGCGCTTGCAGTGGTCGGCTGAGGCGGACAGGGCTTTTGGGAGACTGAAGGACCTGTTTACCTCGGCTCCGGTGTTGGCGCACCCGGATCCCACTTTACCGTTTCAAGTTGAGGTAGACGCGTCCGAGGCCGGTATTGGGGCCGTTCTATCTCAACGCTCGGGTACACCACCTAAGCTCCGCCCCTGTGCTTTTTATTCTAAGAAGCTCAGTCCGGCGGAGCGGAATTATGACGTAGGGGACAGGGAGCTGTTAGCCGTAGTCCAGGCCCTAAAGGTGTGGAGGCATTGGCTTGAGGGGGCTCAGCACCCTTTCCTTATTCTGACCGATCACCGTAACCTGGAATATATTCGGGCCGCTAGGAGACTAAATCCTCGCCAGGCTCGATGGACTATGTTTCTCGCCCGGTTTGTGTTTAAGATCACTTACATCCCTGGGTCCCAGAACGGGAAGGCAGATGCTCTGTCCCGCCGGTATGACGCGGAGGAGAGGTGCGTGGAGTCCATTCCCGTACTACCGGAGTCGTGTCTGGTGGCACCCGGTGGTGTGGGAGGTCGATGCGGAGATCGAGCGGGCGTGCACGTACCGACCCTAGTCCTCCACAGTGTCCGGTGGGTCGGACGTACGTCCCGCTCGAGGTCCGGGATCGGTTGATTTATTGGGCTCACACGTCGCCCTCCTCTGGACATCCGGGTATTGGCCGGACGGTGCACTGCCTTAGTATGAAGTACTGGTGGCCAACATTAGCCAGGGATGTGAGGGTTTATGTCTCCTCCTGCTCAATATGTGCCCAGTGTAAGGCACCCAGACATTTGCCCAGGGGCAAATGTCTGGGGTAAATTACAGCCCCTGCCCGTTCCACAGCGACCCTGGTCTCATCTATCGGTGGATTTTGTTACCGATCTTCCCTCCTCTCAGGGGAATACCACCATCCTGGTCGTTGTGGATCGGTTCTCTAAGGCCTGTCGTCTCCTTCCCATGCCGGGTCTTCCTACTGCCCTACAGACCGCTGAGCCTCTATTTACTCACGTATTCCGGCATTCGGGGTACCCGAGGATATAGTGTCTGATCGAGGCCCCAGTTTACCTCCAGAGTCTGGAGAGCATTTATGGAACGTTTGGGGGTCTCGGTGAGCCTTACCTCGGGTTACCACCCGGAGAGCAATGGGCAGGTCGAAAGAGTCAACCAGGATGTGGGTAGGTTTCTGAGGTCATATTGTCAGGACCGGCCGGAGGAGTGGGCGAGATATGTGCCCTGGGCCGAGATGGCACAGAACTCTCTCCGCCACTCCTCCACTAGACTAACCCCTTTTCAGTGTGTCTTAGGGTATCAGCCGGTTCTGGCACCGTGGCATGAGAGCCAGATCGAGGCCCCGCTGTGGATGAGTGGGTAGGGCGCTCGGAGGAGACGTGGAACGCTGCTCATGTCCATCTGCAGCGTGCCATACGTCGACAAAAGACGAGCGCCGACCTACGCCGCAGTGAGGGGCCAGTGTACGCACCTGGAGATCGAGTCTGGCTCTCAACCAGAAACCTACCCCTCCGCCTGCCCTGCCGGAAGCTGGGTCGGGCGGTTTGTGGGGCCTTTTAAAGTCCTGAGGAGATTGAATGAGGTGTGTTACAGGTTAGAACTACCTATTGATTACAAGAATATTAACCCCTCATTCCATGTGTCTCTCCTCAGGCCGGTGGTAGCTGGTCCACTCCAGGACTTCGAGATTGAGGAGACTCCCTCCGCCCCCGTTGGAGATCGAGGGGGGCTCCGGCGTACACTGTTCGGACCATCCTGGATTCCAGACGCCGGATGGGGGTCTCCAATATCTCGTGGAGTGGGAGGGTACGGTCCGGAGGAGCGGTGCTGGGTGCCGAGGAGGGATATTCTGGATCCGTCCCTGATGACCGAATTCCATCGTGGTCATCCTACGCGCCCGGCGCCGCGCCCTCCTGGGCGTCCCCGAGGCCGGAGTCGGCGCACGGCTGGAGCCGCGCGTCAAGGGGGGTACTGTCACGGTTTCGGCCGAGGCAGCTCCTCCCTCCTTGTTCGGGCAGGGTTCGCCCGGTCGTCGTCTCCGGAGTACTAGCTGCCACCGCTCTATGTTTTCTGTTTGACTAGTTTTGTCTGTTAGCCACACCTGTCTTGTGTTATGTCTAATTAAGCACCCTATTTAGTTTCCTTGTTGTTAGTGTAGTGTTGTGTGTAATTGTTTCGTGTTAGGTGTCATTTCGTACCTGTGTTTGGTACGCCTCTACAGTATTGCTTACTTCTCGGTTGAGAAGAGTTTTGCGCGCCTGTTTATGCGCGCTTGTAATTTACGCCTGTGTGCGTTTTGCCTCTGGCTGTTTTTTTGGATTATTGCCTCGCACTTTCCAGTAAAGTTTATTGGACTATCAATCTGCTTCTGCACCTGATTCCACACCACACCATTTCTACACGGCCCTGACACTGTAGTGTATTTGAAGTTTATAATTTCCACTTTTAAAATTCAGACTTGATTTGGCCTATTGAAAAATGTATCAAACCTTACAAAAATGTCCATTGATTATAATCCACATAATAATTCACATTTTCTGTTGCTGCAGGATTATTTTCCTGCTGTAATAAACTGGCTCAGTTAAAATCCTACATCAGTATTGTTATTATATATCAATATACTGTACAATGCAGTAGTGACTTCCTTTATTACTAGTAGCAGCCCTACACAATCACTCTCTTACTATACTGACAGTCTGCCCCTCAACCGTAACAAGTGCAGTTACTATTGCGTCAGCAGTTTGGAATACGCCACTCCCCAGACTTCCTGGGGAGTGTCCATAGCACTGGGCTAGTGGAGTAAGACCCTGTCACCCTACACCAAGTCGTCAGTGTTATCTCCCAAAAGCCCTGGCAAAAACATGCCAGCAGCTCCAACTGTAAATCCTGCCTCTTGGTTACAGAGAGTCGCAGCTCTCGTCCTTAACGAGATAGAGAGAGCGACTGTTACAACATTATATATATACATAATATGACATTTGAAATGTCTTTATTCTTTTGGAACTTCTGAGTAATGTTTACTGTTAAATGTTATTTTTTATTTCACTTTTGTTTACTATTGTCACGTCTCCTCCCGTTGCTCCCCTCCGGCGCTCTGATTCGCCGGTCTACTGAGCCACCGGTCTGAGCGCACCACCTCGTCAACACCGGAATGGAAACCCAATGCACCCTAATCACCCCAGCGCACCTGCACCTCATCATCTCATCACCACCCCTATATAGCCCTGGACTGTTCAGTGTAGTGTTGTGTGTGATTGTTAGTGTCATGTCGTGTACTCGCTCTTTGTTTATCTCTTGCTCAGTGTTAAGTAAACATTGTCATTGTTGATTCCTGCGTCTGCGTCCTGCCTCTTCGTATCCTCAGTACTCGTCACAGAATCACACACCTCATGAAGATGGATGCAGCAGGTAATCCTCCTGGAGTTTCCCAGCGCCTCGACCAGCACCAGCAGCAGATTGCCCAGCTGAACGCCTCCATGCAGGAAGTGCTCCAAAGGCTGCTAAACTGACCATCGCTCCGGTTCCACCTCAGGGAGTGGCGAGTGCACCTAGTTCACCTCCTCCCGTGCTATCACCAACGTCTGAGGGACCCCTCGCCCTGCCGGAGCGCAATGACGGGAAAATGACGAAATGTAGAGGCTTCCTGCTACAGGTTTCACTGTATCTGGCACGTCAGCGTGGGGCATCTCCATCGAACCAAGCCAGGATAGCGCTGGTGATTTCACTACTGAAGGGAAAGGCGCTGGATTGGGCCACGGCAGTCTGCGAAGGAGGTGAGGCCGCGGCGCTTCCCTACTCCACCTTCCTCGATCGGTTCAGGGTGCTGTTCGATCATCCCACGGAGGGAAAGGACCGGGGTGAGCGTCTCCTTCGGCTACAACAGGGAGAGGAGGCCGCGTTCGAGTACGTCCTGAGCTTTCGCACGGTGGCGGCGTCTTCCGGCTGGAATGAGCATGCTCTGCGCACGGCCTTCAGGAGAGGGTTACGGGAGGACATCACGACGGAACTCGCATGTCGAGACGACGAGATGTACCTGGATACCCTCATCGCCACGTCCATTCGTCTTGACGACATGTTGAGAGACCGACGACATTCCCAACACCACCCGGAGCCTCGACGCTCACCCCATCTGAACTATGGAAGCCGCCCTGCCTCCGAGTCTTCACCCATGGAGGTGGGCAGCACCCCCTACACCACCACGGACCACAGCTCTCCTGGCTGCTCCCTATCTAGGCGGTATGACTCCCGTCGCCGCTCCGTGAGTGTTCCGTCATCACCTCTCACCAAACCATTGTTTTTAGTTCCTCTAACGGTGAATGGTTCTTCCTTCTCTTCGCTTTCCACGGCAATGATAGATTCCGGATCAGCAGGGAACCTTATCGATTATCACGATCGTCGTAAGAGACGGACCAAGGCGCAGCGCGATATTCGTACATCTTTTAATGAGTACTTATACAATACAACAAAACAACAAAACGATACGTGAAGTCCTAAGGTTAACAAAACACAAACCTCTCCGGAACAAGATCCCACAAATGACAAGTGCAAAACAGGCTGCCTAAGTATGGTTCCCAATCAGAGAAAACAAGCCACAGTTGCCTCTGATTGGGAACCACCCCGGCCAACATAGAAACACATGAACTAGAACATGAACATAGAACACTAAACATAGAAACTAACACCCTGGCTCAACATATAATAGTCCCCAGAGCCAGGGCGTGACATCGATAGGGAGCTGGTCTCTGAATGGGGGTTGCCCACCGTGCCACTGCCTTCTCCGTTACACATCACCTCACCTGACAATAAACCACTTAGATTAGGCACCATTACACACGTCACTCTCCCCATCACCATTCCCACACTACCGGAGCACCACAAGGAGCTGTCCTTCCACATGGTCATGTCACCCCTTCACTGGATCGTCTTGGGATTGCCCGGTCTCAGACTACACAACCCCACCATCGATTGGATCACCAAGAGAATCACAGCCTGGTCCCCCTCATGCAGGAGGACCTGCCTGTCGGTGGTTTGTTGTTCCACGCCAGTGGAGAGTCCGGAGTCCGCCCTCCAGCCCAACATTCTACGTGAATACGCAGATCTCTCCGATGTCTTCTCTGCCTCCAAGGCTAAGTGTCTCCCACCTCACAGGCCCTGGGACTGCGCCATTGACCTGCTGGAGGGACAACACCCCCCGAAGAGTCGCATTTACTCCCTTTCCATAGCGGAGACTGAGGCCATGGAGAAGTATGTGGCGGAGACCCTGAAACAGGGGTTCATCAGACGCTCTACCTCTCCTGCCTTCGCCAGCTTCTTCTTCGTGGCCAAAAAAGATGGAGGACTGAGGCCGTGCATTGACTACCGGGGGCAGTCACCACTAAGTACCAGTACCCACTCCCTCTGGTTCCGTCAGCCATCGAGCAGCTGCGAGGGGCCCGGTACTTTACCAAGTTGGACCGGAGGAGTGCCTACAACCTGATCCGAATCTGGGAAGGAGATGAGTTGAAGACGGCATTCAGCACTACCTCAGGCCACCATGAATACTGCGTCATGCCCTACGGCCTCGCCAACACACCTTCCGTGTTCCAGTCCTTCGTCAATGACGTGTTCCGAGACATGCTGAGTAGACAGGTGGTGGTGTACATCGACGATGTCCTGATCTACTCGGCTACGTTTGAGGAGCACGTCAGGGACGTCCGAGTGGTTCTACTCCGCCTCCGGGAACACAGCCTGTTGGTGAATGGGGAGAAATGCGAATTCCACCAACAGGCCATCTCCTTCCTGGGATACAGGATCAGTCCTCAGGGGGTGTTCATGGAAAGACCTGCTCTCCAGGTCGCTGAGGTCTTCCGGCATTACGTACTTCCGGAGGACATTGTCTTGGATCGTGGCCCCCAATTCACCTCCCGAGTGTGGAAGGCTTTCCTGGAGAAGATCGGGGGTACTGTCACGTCTCCTCCCATTGCTCCCCTCCGGCGCTCTGATTCGCCGGTCTACTGAGCCACCGGTCTGAGCGCACCACCTCGGCAACACCGGAATGGAAACCCAACGCACCCTAATCACCTCCAGCGCACCGGCACCTCATCTCATCACCACCCCTATATAGCCTTGGACTGTTCAGTGTTGTGTTGTGTGTGATTGTTAGTGTCATGTCGTGTACTCGCTCTTTGTTGTTCCCTTGCTCAGTGTTAAGTAAACCTTTACATTGTTGATTCCTGCGTCTGCATCCTACCTCTTCGTATTCTCAGTACTCGTCACAACTATCTGAGTGATGAGACCCCATTGCTTGTTAGAAAGAACAACATCAGCTGACAGGTGGCTCTGTGTTAAATAAAGGAAAACTACTGGAGAAAAACTACAGGAGAGGTTTTTCTCTTCTGCAGTACTGATCTTGCCAACAAGTCTAAGCCTAATCCCTTCTAAATTCAATGCGCAGAATTTACAACATTCTGACACTATTCTGAGTTGTTTTACAGCGTAATTCAAAGTACATGAATTCCCTGCTTCTAATCTTCAGATAGTTCCACTTTCCGTCAGAGGTGAATAACTCTCTTTGGTATTTATTATAAGTCTTCTTTTAAAATCTGTGGCCACCTTAAGACTCGGTGTTAACCTCGATAAATGGTTATCATTGTGTGACTTTGTTGCCATGTAATATTACAGATGTAGGATCTTAATTAATCACCCTGTTGCGAGATAACTTTCCTGCAATGGACATTTTTTACGTGTAGTGTAGAAGTTTAAGAAAACTTCCCTTACGAAAAATTGATCAACCCCTACAAAAATGGCTATGATATATAATCCACATAATAATTCACATTTCCTGTTGCTGTAGGATAATTTCCCTGCTGTAGAAAACAGGCAAAATTTTGATCCTACATCTGTAGGTTATTCCAGGCTCCTTTTTGGTTATATAGAGGGGTTATCTTAGGCTACTGATGACATGGTGTGTGTGTGTGCTCGCTGGATATCTCCAAATGCAACACTTTTATCCATGAATACTTAATAGCAAAAACCTCTCAGATTCTTTGTCATCATACATGCACTCGCACAAACACACACACCACCTGCACCAAATACCCCTTGATGGATCCCAACACCATATCTCCCCCTTGTAAGTTGAATGGAGTAAATATTAACGAGGATGTAGTAGTATGGTCTATACAGTCTGTAACTGATTACAGATGTAGGATCTTAATTTGACCTATATTGTCACAGCAAAATAATCCTGCAGAAACCGATTTTGAACGTTTAGTCCATAATGTTGCTTGATCAGTGGTTAGGCTATTAACTGGCCAAAAGTAGGCTAAATGAAAAGTGCAATACTTTTAATATAACTGTGGGTTTTCTGTGAATTTATGTAAATCAAAAAGCTCATCTGCATTTCATTCTCAGCAACAAATGAGTGATCAAATTAAGATTCTTCATCTGTACATGTGATGGGTTTGTCAGCTAAAATAATTCAGCCATGCCACAAATTTCTGCAAATTGCCTTAACTATGCTATCTCGTAACCTGGCGTCCATTACATTATTGAAGAAAGACTTGAGAAATCACAGTCTCTACCCATTTGTTTCCCCTGAGCCCCAAACTCCCATCATTATACCTCTTCATTAATTCTGCTGATTGGAGCATAGCCCAGTTGGATCTCCATTTCTGCGGCTGCATGTGGCATGTATGTGTGCGTGTGTATATATCAGTGGAGGCTCCTCAGAGGTGGAAGGGGAGGACCATCCTCCTCAGTGAATTTCATAAAAATTGTAAAACATTTAAAAAGTAAACCTTTTTTAGATAAAACTACTAAATATAATCACATCACCAAATAACTGATTAAAACACACTATTTAGCAAAGCCTCAACAGCACTCTGTAGGGTAGCACCATGGTGTAGCCGGAGGACAGCTAGCTTCCACCTCCTCTGGGTACATTGACTTCAATACAAAACCTAGGAGGCTCATGGTTCTCACCCCCTTCCATAGACTTCCCCTTCCACGACACTGGAACTCTTCTAAGTCAAGGTAAGCTTTTGGTATTACTAATTTATTGCCACCGGGCCCGCCGGTGTAACTGCTTACTGACTGTACACTAACATTACTGCATGATTGTAGCGGGTTTACTAACACGTTAGTTATATTAGCTATGCTGATTATGACATTACTTTAGCTAATATGGTGACAACGATGTAGGCTGTGTGCAGCGGTTTTGCTTGGAAAGGTTTTTTAGCCTGGTCACATACAGCTGATGTGTTGTGCGTTGAAGTCCACAAGTGAAGGGAGGTGGTGAGAGGAGGAGAGCGCATAGATGCGAGAATGAATACAACGTGGCTAGTATGAAAGCGAACTGTGTTTCTGCCGATTCTGTTGAAAAACTTTTCTTAAATGGAAGCAAATGGAAAAAAACAGGGATAAACATGCCTGAATTTGTCCAATAGACACTCTCGTTTGCAACTGTTGGACTAATGATTACACCCTATATCAGCTAGATGCAGGAAAGAGTGTGCAAGGCGGTATTGAATGTCACTGTCTGTCCATGTGTCACTGTCTGTCACCTCAAATGTGTCAAGAAACTGAGAAATTGCCAAGAAACTGAAGATCTCGTACAATGCTGTGCACTACTCCCTTCACAGAACAGTGCAAACTGGCTCTAACCAGAATAGAAAGAGGAATGGGAGGCCCCGTTGCACAACTGAGCAAGAGGACAAATACATTAGAGTGTCTAGTTTGAGAAACAGACGCCTCATAGGTCGTCACCTGGCAGCTTCATTAAATAGTACCCGCAAAACACCAGTCTCAACGTCAACAGTAAAGAGGTGACTCAAGAATGCTGACCTTCTAGACAAAGTTGCAAAGAAAAAGCCATATCTCAGACAGGCCAATGAAAATAAAAGATTAAGATGGGCAGTCTGAGATATGGCTTTTAGAGCCAGTTTGCGATGTTCTGTGAAGGGAGTAGTTCACAGCGTTGTACGAGATCTTCAGTTTCTTGGCAATTTCTCACATGGAATAGCCTTCATTTCTCAGAACAAGAATAGACTGACGAGTTTCAGAAGAAAGTTATTGGTTTCTGGCCATTTTGAGCCTGTAATTGAACCCACAACAAGAAGGCCAGTTGTATTGTATCTTTAATCAGCACAACAGTTTTCAGCTGTGCTAACATAATTGCAAAAGGGTTTTCTAATGATTAATTAGCCTTTTAAAATGATAAACTTGGATTAGCAAACACAACGTGCCATTGGAACACAGGACTGATGGTTGCTGATAATGGGCATCTGTACGCCTATGTAGATATTCCATAAAAAATCTGCCGTTTCCAGCTACAATAGCCATTTACAACAATGTCTACACTGTATTTTCTGATCAATGTGATGTTATTTTAATGGACAAAAAAATTGCTTCTTTCGAAAACAAGGACACATAAGTGACCCCAATCTTTTGAACGGTGGTATATATATATGTCAGCGTCTGATGTGGATGTGGTGTAGGAGTCAGGCGCAGGACACAGAAGCTTCGTCCAACAGACTTTACTAGACGACCAAAAATACAAACTAACGGGCCTCTACTAACCCGGAGGCGAGCGATTACGCAACAGTGCGCAAAACACCCAAATATAAACAGATACGCAAAATATGCGTCTGTACACAAAACACAGGAGCAAAATACAAACGCACCTAATGACAGGCGAAACAATTACACACAACACACGTCAAACAAAACGAGAAACTTATAGGGGACATAATGAACACTAAAAGGAAACAGGTGTACAAGGCAGACTAAACCAAACAAACATCGATAACATACAACGGTGGCAGCTAGTACTCCGGGGACGACGACCGCCCGAGCAAGGAGGAGGAGCAGCCTCGGCCGAAACCGTGACAGTACCCCCCCCTTGACGCGCGGCTCCAGCCGTGCGCCGACCCCGGCCTCGGGGACGACCAGGAGGACGCGGAGCAGGGCGCGTGGGATGACCACGGTGGAACTCAGTCAGGAGAGATGGGTCTAAGATGTCCCTCCTCGGCACCCAGCACCGTTCCTCCGGGCCGTACCCCTCCCACTCCACGAGATACTGGAGACACCCCATCCGACGTCTCGAATCCAAGATGGACCGAACGGTGTACGCCGGAGCCCCCTCGATGTCCAGTGGGGGCGGAGGAGTCTCTCTTATCTCACAGTCCTGGAGTGGACCAGCTACCACCGGCCTGAGAAGAGACACATGGAACGAGGGGTTAATGTGATAATCAATAGGCAGTTGTAACCTGTAACACACCTCTTTCAATCTCCTCAGGACTTTAAATGGCCCCACAAACCGCCGACCCAGCTTCCGGCAGGGCAGGCGGAGGGGTAGGTTTCGAGTCGAGAGCCAGACTCGTACACCGGACCCTCACTGCGGTGGAGATCGGCGCTCGCCTTTTGTCGACGGATGGCCCGCTGCAAACGCACCGGGCCCCCCTTCAGCAGGGACGTTATGGGAGCTGCAACCTGTCCAAAACCCCGGATAAACCTCCGGTAGTAATTTGCAAAACCCAAGAACTGCTGCACCTCTTTAACCGTGGTTGGGGTTTGCCAATTACGCACGGCTGACACACGGTCAACCTCCATCTTCACCCCTGACGCGGACAACCGATAACCCAAAAAGGAGACAGACTCCTGGAAAAACAGACATTTCTCTGCCTTGACATACAAGTCGTGCTCCAACAGCCTCCCCAACACTCGGCGCACCAGGGCTACATGCTCGGCTCGGGTAGAAGAGTACACTAGAATGTCGTCGATGTACACGACCACACCTTGCCCCTGCATGTCCCGGAAGATCTCGTCAACAAAGGATTGGAAGACTGAAGTAGCATTCATCAACCCGTATGGCATGACGAGATACTCGTAATGACCCGAGGTGGTACTAAATGCTGTCTTCCATTCATCGCCCTCCCTAATGCGCACCAAGTTGTAGGCGCTCCTGAGATCCAGTTTTGTGAAGAAACGCGCTCCGTGTAATGATTCCGTCATAGTCGCAATCAGAGGGAGTGGATAACTGTATTTCACAGTGATCTGATTGAGACTACGGTAATCAATACACGGGCGCAACCCTCCATCCTTCTTCTTCACAAAAAAGAAGCTCGAGGACGCAGGGGAAGTGGAGGGCCGTATGTATCCCTGTCTCAGAGACTCGGCTATGTATGTCTCCATAGCCCCCTTCTCCTCTTGAGACAGAGGATACACATGGCTCCGCGGAAGCGCTGCGCCTGCCTGGAGGTCTATCGCACAATCCCCCTGTCTATGAGGAGGCAACCGCGTCGCCCTCGCCTTGCTAAACACGAGTGCTACATCCTCATAGTCAGGGGGAATGTGCATTGCGGGCACTTGGTTCGGACTCTCCATCGAGGTCGCCCCCATGGAAACACCTAGACATCGCCCTACACACTGGGCCGACCACTCCTTGAGAGCCCTCTGTTGCCACGAAATGGAGGGATTATGGGTAATCAACCAGGGAAGCCCCAGCACCACTGGATACGCAGGAGAGTCGATCAGATATAACTGAATAGTTTCCTCATGACCCCCCTGCGTACTCATCCTAAGTGGTGCTGTGACCTCCCTAATCAACCCCGATCCCAACGGGCGGCTATCTAGTGCATGGACAGGGAAGGGAGCATCGACAGGAAGGAGGGGAATCCCTAACTTTACACAAAAATTCTGATCAACAAAATTCCCAGCTGCGCCTGAATCTACTAGTGCCTTATGCTGGGAATGAGGTGCAACCTGTGGAAATCTTACAGGTATACATAAGTGAACAACAGAGAGCTCTGGGTAAGTGGGGCGCCTACTCACCTGGAAGGACTCCCCAGTGCGTGGCCTGTTGTCCCGTCCCCCTGGAGACCCCCCCCAGCACCTAGCCGCAGTGTGCCCTCCACAGCCACAGTTGGTGCAGGGGACGGCCCCCCTCGGGCTCCTTCTCCTCCTCTCTCTAGCGCCAGCACCCCCGAGCTCCATAGGGCTCGTCTCGGAGGTGCTGGAGGATGGAATGGACGGCCCCCACTCGGGACGTCCGCGGGTGGCCAGCAGGGTGTCGAGACGGATGGACATGTCCACCAACTGGTCGAACGATAGGTTGGTGTCCCTGCAGGCCAGCTCTCGACGAATGTCCTCCCGTAGACTGCATCGATAGTGGTCGATGAGGGCCCGCTCATTCCACCCCGCATCCGCCGCTAGAGACCGGAATTCCAGGGCGAACTCCTGTGCGCTCCTCTTCCCCTGTCGGAGGTGGAATAGACGCTCCCCCGCCGCTTTCCCCTCAGGTGGATGGTCAAACACTGCCCTGAAGCGGCGGGAGAACTCCGCGTTGGTGATGGTGGCGGCGTCTATTCCCCTCCATTCGGCGTTGGCCCACTCCAACGCCTTGCCGGAGAGACAGGAGATGAGGGCGGAAACGCTCTCGTATCCCGAGGGCGCTGGGTGTATGGTGGCCAGGTAGAGTTCCACCTGCAGGAGGAACCCCTGACACCCGGCTGTGGCGCCATCATACGCCCTCGGGAGCGAGAGCCGAATCCCACTGGATTCTGGAGCTTGGATGGGAGGACTGACCGATGGTGGTGGTAAGGTAGGAGGAGGTGTGGGCACTCCTCTGGTCTCCCATCGGTGCAGAGTGTTGATCACGTCCTGCAGGGCGGATCCGAGTTGAAGGATCCTGTCGTCTTGCCCGCTGACGCGCTCCTCCAACGACGCGGGTGCTGCTGCTGCTCCTGCTGACTCCATGATGGTGTGTAATTCTGTCAACGGCTGATGTGGATGTGGTGTAGGCGTCAGGCGCAGGACACAGAAGCTTCGTCCAACAGACTTTACTAGACGACCAAAAATACAAACTAACGGGCCTCTACTAACCCGGAGGCGAGCGATTACGCAACAGTGCGCAAAACACCCAAATATAAACAGATACGCAAAATATGCGTCTGTACACAAAACACAGGAGCAAAATACAAACGCACCTAATGACAGGCGGAACAATTACACACAACACACGTCAAACAAAACGAGAAACTTATAGGGGACATAATGAACACTAAAAGGAAACAGGTGTACAAGGCAGACAAAACCAAAAAAACATCGATAACATACAACGGTGGCAGCTAGTACTCCGGGGACGACGACCGCCGAAGCCTGCCCGAGCAAGGAGGAGGAGCAGCCTCGGCCGAAACCGTGACAATATATACACACAGTACCAGTCAAAAGTTTGGACACACCTACTCATTCAAGGGTTTTTCTTTATTTTTACTATTTTCTACATTGTAGAATAATAGTGAAGACATCAAAACTATGAAATATCACACAAAGAATCATGTAATAACCAAATAAGTGTTAAACAAATATATGTTATATTTGAGATTCTTCTAAGTAGCCACCCTTTGCCTTGATGACAGCTTTGCACACTCTTGGCATTCTCTCAACCAGCTTAATGAGGTAGTCACCTGGAATGCATTTCAATTAACAGGTGTGCCTAGTTAAAAGTTAATTTGTGGAATTGATTTCCTTCTTAATGCATTTCAGCCAATCAGTTGTGTTGTGACAAGGTAGGGGTGGTATACAGAAGATAGCCCTATTTGGTAAAGTCCATATTATTGCAAGAACAGCTCAAATAAGCAAAGAGAAACGACAGTCCATCATTACTTTAAGACATCAAGGTCAGTCAATACGGAACATTTCAAGAACTTTTTAAGTTTCTTCAAGTGCAGTCGCAAAAGCCATCAAGCGCTATGATGAAACTGGCTCTCATGAGGACCGCCACAGAAAAGGAAGACCCAGAGTTACCTCTGCTGTAGAGGATAAGTTCATTAGAGTTAACTGCACCTCAGATATCTGTACATGCATTCGTAAATCAGGTCCTTTCTTGAGTTGGGCTCTGGGATGTAACAACCGTTGAGCATCTGATCTTATGGTTGATCGTGGAGGAAAGGGGTTGAGTGTGTTAGAGTATGTGTGTGTGTGTATCCCACATCTGTTGCAAGGGGGTAAGGATGTTAGGGAGATTATAGGATGAACCACAATAATTGTTTGCTAAAATAATAATTGCTTGACAAAAATGTAATTTAATACAATGGCAATCCGGGTTATAGGTAACAATCCTTTGCATGAACTGCCAACATTATTAAGCATATTAATTGATAATGGAAATTAAGATATGCAAGATATTTGATTAGATATTTATTTTTTATAGCTAAATATATATATATATATATATATATATATATATATATATATATATATATATATATATATATATATATATATATGAGGTGAGAGCATTGGAAATGCTTCTGGGGGTTGACCTGCTTCTGTTTTGTGGGTGGCACTGTGTGCTGTTTTCGAAGGATGGGTCCTGGCCTCTCGGGGGGCCTAGGGATCCAGGGGGACGGGGGTGGTATGCCGATCACTGGGATGACAACCTAACTTGGGATGGGGAGGGGCTTTAGCAGAGGGAATAGTTGGAGGGTTACTTAGTAGCAATGCAAATATCATGGTACAGCTACAGTGGGGAGAACAAGTATTTGATACACTGCCGATTTTGCAGGTTTTCCTACTTACAAAGCATGTAGAGGTCTGTAATATTTATCATAGGTACACTTCAACTGTGAGAGATGGAATCTAAAACAAATATCCAGAAAATCACATTGTATGATTTTTAAGTAATTAATTTGCATTTTATTGCACGACATAAGTATTTGATACATCAGAAAAGCAGAACTTAATATTTGGTACAGAAACCTTTGTTTGCAATTACAGAGATCATATGTTTCCTGTAGGTCTTGACCAGGTTTGCACACACTGCAGCAGGGATTTTGGCCCACTCCTCCATACAGACCTTCTCCAGATCCTTCAGGTTTCGGGGCTGTCGCTGGGCAATACGGACTTTCAGCTCCCTCCAAAGATTTTCTATTGGGTTCAGGTCTGGAGACTGGCTAGGCCACTCCAGGACCTTGAGATGCTTCTTATGGAGCCACACCTTAGTTGCCCTGGCTGTGTGTTTCGGGTTGTTGTCATGCTGGAAGACCCAGCCACGACCCATCTTAAATGCTCTTACTGAGGGAAGGAGGTTGTTGGCCAAGATCTCGCGATACATGGCCCCATCCATCCTCCCCTCAATACGGTGCAGTCATCCTGTCCCCTTTGCAGAAAAGCATCCCCAAAGAATGATGTTTCCACCTCCATGCTTCACGGTTGGGATGGTGTTCTTGGGGTTGTACTCATCCTTCTTCTTCCTCCAAACACGGCGAGTGGAGTTTAGACCAAAAAGCTCTATTTTTGTCTCATCAGACCACATGACCTTCTCCCATTCCTCCTCTGGATCATCCAGATGGTCATTGGCAAACTTCAGACGGGCCTGGACATGCGCTGGCTTGAGCAGGGGGACCTTGCGTGCGCTGCAGGATTTTAATCCATGATGGCGTAGTGTGTTACTAATAGTTTTCTTTGAGACTGTGATCCCAGCTCTCTTCAGGTCATTGACCAGGTCCTGCCGTGTAGTTCTGGGCTGATCCCTCACCTTCCTCATGATCATTGATGCCCCATGAGGTGAGATCTTGCATGGAGCCTCAGACCGAGGGTGATTGACCGTCATCTTGAACTTCTTCCATTTTCTAATAATTGCGCCAACAGTTGTTGCCTTCTCACCAAGCTGCTTGCCTATTGTCCTGTAGCCCATCCCAGCCTTGTGCAGGTCTACAATTTTATCCTTGATGTCCCTACACAGCTCTATGGTCTTGGACATTGTGGAGAGGTTGGAGTCTGTTTGATTGAGTGTGTGGACAGGTGTCTTTTATACAGGTAACGAGTTCAAACAGGTGCAGTTAATACAGGTAATGAGTGGAGAACAGGAGGGCTTCTTAAAGAAAAACAAACATGTCTGTGAGAGCCAGAATTCTTACTGGTTGGTAGGTGATCATATACTTATGTCATGCAATAAAATGCAAATTAATTACTTAAAAATCATACAAAATGATTTTCTGGATTTTTGTTTTAGATTCCGTCTCTCACAGTTGAAGTGTACCTATGATAACAATTACAGACCTCTACATGCTTTGTAAGTAGGAAAACCTGCAAAATCGGCAGTGTATCAAATACTTGTTCTCCCCACTGTGTATATAAAAAAAATAAAGGGAACACTAAAATAACACATCCTAGATCTGAATGAATGAAATAATCTTATTAAATACTTTTTTCTTTACATAGTTGAATGTGCTGACAACAAAATCACACAAAAGTTATCAATGGAAATCAAATGTATCAACCCATGGAGGTCTGGATTTGGAGTCACCCTCAAAATTAAAGTGGAAAACCACAGTACAGGCTGATCCAACTTTGATGTAATGTCCTTAAAACAAGTCAAAATGAGGCTCAGTAGTGTGTGTGGCCTCCACGTGCCTGTATGACCTCCCTACAATGCCTGGGCATGCTCCTGATGAGGTGGCGGATGGTCTTCTGAGGGATCTCCTCCCAGACCTGGACTAAAGCATCCGCCAACTCCTGGACAGTCTGTGGTGCAACGTGGCGTTGGTGGATGGAGCGAGACATGATGTCCCAGAAGTGCTCAATTGGATTCAGGTCTGGGGAACGGGCGGGCCAGTCCATAGCATCAATGCCTTCCTCTTGCAGGAACTGCTGACACACTCCAGCCACATGAGGTCTAGCATTGTCTTGCATTAGGAGGAACCCAGGGCCAACCGCACCAGCATATGGTCTCACAAGGGGTCTGAGGATCTCATCTCGGTACCTAATGGCAGTCAGGCTACCTCTGGCGAGCACATGGAGGCCCCCCAAAGAAATGCCACCCCACACCATGACTGACCCATCGCCAAACCGGTCATGCTGGAGGATGTTGCAGGCAGCAGAACGTTCTCCACGGCGTCTCCAGACTCTGTCACGTCTGTCACGTGCTCAGTGTGAACCTGCTTTCATCTGTGAAGAGCACAGGGCGCCAGTGGCGAATTTGCCAATCTTGGTGTTCTCTGGCAAATGCCAAACGTCCTGCACGGTGTTGGGCTGTAAGCACAACCCCCACCTGTGGATGTCGGGCCCTCATACCACCCTCATGGAGTCTGTTTCTGACCGTTTGAGCAGACACATGCACATTTGTGGCCTGCTGGAGGTCATTTTGCAGGGCTCTGGCAGTGCTCCTCCTGCTCCTCCTTGCACAAAGGCGGAGGTAGCAGTCCTGCTGCTGGGTTGTTGCCCTCCTACGGCCTCCTCCACGTCTCCTGATGTACTGGCCTGTCTCCTGGTAGCGCCTCCATGCTCTGGACACTACGCTGACAGACACAGCAAACCTTCTTGCCACAGCTCGCATTGATGTGCCATCCTGGATGAGCTGCACTACCTGAGCCACTTGTGTGGGTTGTAGACTCCGTCTCATGCTACCACTAGAGTGAAAGCACCGCCAGCATTCAAAAGTGACCAAAACATCAGCCAGGTAGCATAGGAACTAAGAAGTGGTCTGTGGTCACCACCTGCAAAACCAGTCCTTTATTGGGGGTGTCTTGCTAATTGCCTATAATTTCCACCTGTTGTCTATTCCATTTGCACAACAGCATGTGAAATGTATTGTCAATCAGTGTTGCTTCCTAAGTGGACAGTTTGATTTCACAGAAGTGTGATTGACTTGGAGTTACATTGTGTTCCCTTTATTTTTTTGAGCAATGTATATATATATATATATATATATATATATATATATATATATATATATTGCATATATATATATATGCATATATATTTGCGAGAAGAAAAAAAACATGGGGGATTGGAAGTGATGCAGACAATTACATTGATGGAAGTTACAATCTATCTGCAATATTAAAGCTGATCTACCCCCCCCGAAAAAAAAGAAGAAGAAAAAAGAAAAAAAAAGAAAACTGCACCTCAGATTGCAGCCCAAATAAGTAACAGACACATCTCAACGTTGAGTGAGAGGTTCTTTTTTTTAGCACCACACTCCCAGAGCCCTCACCTCCTCCCTGTAGGCTGTCTCGTCATTGTTGGTAATCAAGCCTTCTACTGTTGTGTCGTCTGCAAACTTGATGATTGTGTTGGAGGTTGAGAGAATGCCAAGAGTGTGCAAAGCTGTCATCAAGGCAAAGGGTGGCTACTTTGAAGAATCTAAAATCTAAAATATATTTTGATTTGTTTAACACTCTTTTGATGTCTTCACTATTATTTTACAATGTAGAAAATAGTAAAAAATAAAGGAAAACCCTTGAATGAGTAGGTGTTTCCAAACTTTTGACTGGTACTGTATATGTGTATGTGTATCTTTTATATGTGTATATGCGCAGCGAGGTGTCGGCACTCCGGGACCACCCGCTGATTATGTAAAAATTCTAGCATCCATCCCGCCTGACCTCCTCCTATTCCTTCTATTTCTCACCATCTCACTCCCCATTACCACACACACACACACACACACACACACACACACACACACACACACACACACACACACACACACACACACACACACACACACACACACACACACACACACACACACACACACACACACACACACACACACACACACACACACTCCTCATCCATCAGCACACAGAGTGATAGACGACAGCACCCTGGACTCCTCTATATCCACCCCTGACCAGACACTTGTGTCATCATTCCTGCATTCCAGTCATGGGAGTTTCTCGGTCCTCTCCTGTGTCCAGCCCAGTGGTTGTTGTCTTTCTGGTGAGGCCATTCCAGCTTCCCTAGTGTATTTTCATAGGAAAAGTACTGCCTAAACATATCTCAAGCAATGTTTGTCTGTCTATACTCCAGCATCCTACAACACCCTACACCTTTGAATGAATCATGTCTAAGATTAAGCCACAACGAGAAGTATCTTAAAAAATGTATTAATTGTGTGACATTTATTCAAAAGTTAAATATTGATGTTAAGTGGTCTAGTCAATGCAATATGGCACAGTATCTATCTCTGCACCAGTGGGAGCTACAGCTATATTATAACAAGGTGTTACTCTAGCTTTATCTGTGGATTTCAGCCTGATTTACAGCACACGTTATCACTAGCCCCCACTATCTGTCTGCACAATCTGCTATCAGTTGGGCTCCTGGCTAGTTTGAAGAGCACCTTTTCAACACAATGAAAGGAAGAGATATTCCTCATACTCATCTGAAGCACCCCAAATTATGTATTGTGTAGCAGAGAAAGGGAAGAGTTATGTAACCAAGTCAGTGCTGAAATCTGTAATGCCTTCAAGATGTTGGAAACTGGTGGATGCTTTATGGCGCACGTAAAAATAGGTTTTAAGAGGTTGTATTTTTCCAACACGGTACAATGCAATCACATCCGAATTGTACTACAATGCAGACCAAAGCATGAAGTGTGTTGATTTCAAATGGAAGGTAATCATGCTGCCATTTATCTTGAACACTTAAGATGTTTTTGGGGGGGTATCGACATTTTGAGGGGAGAAAGTACTGTGTTATAGAAGCAATGCCAAGATCCAGCTACAGTTAGATGTAATCTAAGGGAAACGGTTTGATTTGTAATCTGCAAACAAAGGGGTGTTTGTGGAAGTGAGTGACCCCATAGTGGCTAGTAGCCGTTTACTCTGGTCAGGGACTCGTGGCAGGGGACCTGACTATACCCCATATAAGTGACTGAGGTCCCAAATCCTGCTGGGGAAAAAAACAGTATAGACCAGCATATGGTGGTGACTAGTGCTGGTTTTGCAGGTGACCAGCCTTTGCTATGTTTTGGAGACTTTGATACTGGTATGTTGGTGACCAGCTTGTGCTGGTATGCTGGTGAATCAGTTTAACGTGCTGGTGATGCTGGTATGCTGCACAATCAGTTCAATATGGAAATGTCTAATATTTGGTTGAGATGTTGATCAATGAGATTTCAACCTTTGTTCACCCACTCAAAAAGACAGCTAGAAGTTTGTTGAATTCCAATGTGTTATCACTAGGCTTTAAAACATCTAAAAGCACAACCAAATTCCAATGGAAAAACAATGTCAGATTTTTGGTTTAGTTGCCATCTAAATGTGTTATCATTGTGGTTTCAAATGGGAATATTTATATTATGTATTTATAAAACAACTTCATGTTTTATCACTGTGATTAATCTAATAGCACAACCAAATGACCTGGATTGAAGTTGAGATTACTTAAAAATACCTAGTGCAAGTGATCAATGCTGTTCAAGATTCTGCGCAGATTATTGTTGCATTGCGATGATCTCCACAGACCTGCTACCTTTGTATGCTATCTTGAACATGCACACATTCTATGATTACATTAGAAAACATTTATAGTTATAGTAACCTCAAAATGTGGCCATGGATGTGTTACTCATTTTAGGTTAAATAAATACTGTTACATTAGTTTGTAAGATTTACTGTATTACAAAAGTAATATTGAATTGTGTTTGGTTGACAACTCAACCAAATATCAACATTTAAATGCTTGGATAGTTTAATCTGAGCCACTGGCTTAATCCTATTCTTTAACTTGTATTTTTGGTTTAGTTGGAGACATGAATCCAACATAATTTGTTAAAGATGCACTATGCAGAAATCACTCCGCCATTTCCTGGTTGATAAAATGTCAGTTTATGTGACAAAAAAAGCAAGTATAGTGTAGAGAATCATTGTACCATCGGAACCACTGTGAAATATATTTACAACACCGAAAGTAAAAGACGTAAAAATAAAACTTAAGAACGGGAAGCATAGAAATAGTGCACATAGAACAGATCTACCGCTTCTTAGACTTGCTTTCAATGAGAATGACAGGTCTGTAACAAACATTTCTATGTGAATTTGGTCGGGTCGCCCAAAAAAGTACATATTGCAGCTTTAACTTGTCGACAAGTTAATAGACTATTTACTGTATTGCAAAAGTGATATTGAATTGTGTTTGGTTGTCAACGCAACCAAATATAAACATTTGAAGGAGATGTATCTTTTGTGTCACTGACTTAGTCTGGCTTTAATTCCAGTTGTTTCGATTTTTTTGCGGTGATATATGCTGTATCTAGCAAAGGACTGTGTCAGTTTCTGAAAGAGAAAACGAAGGCAAATTGCTGTGGACCTGTCAGCAGAACGCTTGAATTCAACAATGTTTTACATCGACTTTTCCCCCAACCTAAATACAGGGCCGGCGTTATGGACGGGCCTTACAGGGCCTGGCCCGCCCTACCGTACCTCCTTGCCCGTCCAAATAAAATATTGAAATATTGATAATTTATTTGACCAAGACACACGCCGACAGAAAGACGCATCAATCTCAGTCAAAGCATCCGATCGAGCGAAACAGCGCCCCTCTGTCTTAGTATGTATAGACCATGTATCTGATGCTGACAGTTTTTCTTCTTCCTGCC
The DNA here is from genome assembly GCF_020615455.1 of Coregonus clupeaformis. NCBI lineage: Eukaryota > Metazoa > Chordata > Actinopteri > Salmoniformes > Salmonidae > Coregonus > Coregonus clupeaformis. The sequence goes on from NC_059193.1 coordinate 40,375,357, forward strand.
CTCATACTATTTCTGGCCAGACAGCATCAAATACATGAGCTACAAATGGAGGGGCGCTGTTTCGCTCGCTCGGATGCTTACTCCGGTGATATATAGTAGCTTCAGCAGAGAGAAAGAGGCGAAGCGAGAGGGCTCACTCTCGCCAAAATCTGTCCAGTATAAACCCAATGCGTTTCTATGGGAATAATATGCAGACCTAAGCTTGTCGCCTGCCTTCCTGCCTTTGGGACAAAGACTCACATTGTGAGGGCAGAGACATGATCATCTCGTCATTATATACAGATCTCTGGTTTCAGCCTCTTGCAAATTGGAAAGGAAAGTTGGTGGGTGCACAGTGCACTGTTAGGATGCTGGATTGCTCTAAAGTAAATTGATGTTAAGCCAAAATTATATAATTACTCCTGTCTAAATAAAATCATTCAAAATACTTCACGAGGGAGCATGACTTAGCCACAGAGGATCATTAGCTTCTTTAAAAAATATAAATAGCTGTGGATTGTTTCAAATAAAAAGTGTGTTTGGGAAGCCCACAATTTGTGTAGTGCGCGTGGCAATAGTCTAGCTGTTTGAGTTGCGGCTGTCAGCAAAAAGCATCTAAAACATGTGTGAAGATAATATGTCTTGAGTATAATTTAAAATGTTGCATCAAGAAGAAGGGGGGGTGTGGCAAAGATATGGTGCGTCTCCAGAATACATGCATATGTAGGAAAGTGCCCATTTGGCAGTGTTTTATTTCTGATTGTCTTAACTCACCACGTAGACCACTCATGTTTTATTTATTTTTTACATCCATTGCGAATGATAGTCCCTCAGTATTTGAAAAATCTTTCCAACACTCCCGGCCTCGATAATCACCAAGCCTCGGTGTAAAAGAGCAGAATATCATGATCTGATGATCCCATATATCCAGTGGAAACTTCGAAAAAACTGCTTTCTGTCCCGAGCTCACTAGCACAGGAAACTTTGTGGGCCCAGAATAGGCTATTTGATACAATGCTGGGCTGGACACTCTGATGATTTGATGCAATGTTGAACTTCACTAGCAATAGCTCAAGTCAAGACAGATAGAAAGGGAGGCAGACAGGCGGAGAAGAGAGATTAATATCATTGAAAGAACCAGAATTGTCATCAGGATATTTTCCACTGTTTTGATTTGTCGGCTTTAGGCCTATGTATATAATATATTACATAGTATACTATAATATAATATACTACTTAGTTGATGATGGAAGTTATAGGCCTACTGCTGCATTGGCCTATAGGCTATCTCTGAGTTCTATGCTCTCATTTCTTTAGCCGCCAATGGATCACAGTGTATCAATGTGTCCATGTGGTAGAGGCTGGTGCTCTCGCCATGGTTGAATTTAACATTTTGGATTTCTATCATTTTACTTCAGATTTTTATGCTTAACCACGTGACAATGATTTTGAAAAACAAAAATGTTATTATTGAAATGAAACTGTTCCACAAAAATGTGCATATATAAATATTCATAACTGGCATGCAGATCGGTAGAAATGGTAGGATAAATTGTAAGCTTCCCCAAACTTGAAACTCATGAGTTGCCTATGGTCTTTACTATTACAACCATTTAAAAACTGCGTACAAGCGCGTGCACACATAGGAGGTCCCGTGAAAAAAACTGGCCCGCCTATGGAAATCAAATGCCCGTCCAACTGATTCGTTCTGGCGTCAGATCTGTCTAAATATGATGGACTGCCCGTGAATTCTGAAACATTTTCTACGGCAGGCTACTAAAAACAAATGCAATTACAGTATACAGTAGCATGCATTGGCCTAATTCAATGTAAAAGATCAACCATTCACATGTTAAATTTGACTGTACATTTTTAAACCATGATGCCAATGGGATTGCAACACTTGAAATACATATAGCCTATCTATTTGCCTTGCTACTAACTAGGCTACTAGGTCCAATTTAAATGACAGATGTACATGGTAATTTGTTGTATGGCTACTTCAGGAATATGAACCCATCACGGACAGAAAAGGTGAGGAATTAATTCTGCAATGGTGATTCCTATGTCTAATTATTTTAGATTCTGCAATTTTATTTCGAAATTTGCAAAAGGCAAACTGACAGCTGCAACCAACCATAGACATATAATCCATAGACTGCAGTTCCCATTCAAGTCAAGACTGGCAGCTATTGCTAGTGTACCCATGAGCTCAACAGTCAAATTGCCAGGATTAGAGGTTCCAAAACCCTTCTATGGATTATACACTGAGTTTACAAGACATACTGTAGACTGACCAGGTGAATCCAGGTGAAAGCTATGACCCCTTATTGATGTCACTTGTTAAATCTACTTCAATCAGTGTAGATGAAGTGGAGGAGACAGGTTAAATAAGGATTTTCAAGCCTTGAGACAATTGAGACATGGATTGTGAATGTGTGTCATTCAGTGGGTGAATGGGCAAGACAAAAGATTTACGTTTCTTTGAACGCGGTATGGTAGTAGGTGCCAGGCACACCGGTTTGAGTGTGTCAAGAACTGCAACGCTGCAGGCTTTTTCACACTCAACAGTTTTCCATGTGTATTAAGACTGGTCCACCACCCAAAGGACATCCAGCCAACTTGATACAACTGTGGGAAGCATTGGTCCAGCATCCCTGTGGAACGCTTTCAACACCTTGTAGAGTCCATGCCCCGACGAATTGAGGCTGTTCTGAGGGCAAAAGGGGGTGCAACTCAATATTAGGAAGGTGTTCCTAATGTTTGGTACACTCAGTGTATGTCTATGGCCACAACACAACAAGCTGTTCCACAGATAGAAGAAGGAGCAATAGGAGGGAAAACAGTGCTCGTTCATTGATAACCACACCAAAGACAGCATTAATGATAGGTCATAAAACAAAAAAAAGCGTTCGGTGTTCGACTAGCCATATGCGATATGCACGCGCAGTTACAAGCCTGCTAGAGTTAACGGCAGGCGGACGAGCAATATCCTCCGTCATAGTACGGATGACGCCTGACCTGGAATGTGAAGCTAACTGAAGCTGGCTAGCTATTTAAACGCCTGAGTAGCTTGCTTCGTAGTATACCACTCAGATCTCAACCCAATTGAACACTTATGAGAGATTCTGGAGCGGGGCCCTTGACAGCGTTTTCCACCACCATCACAAAACACCAAATGATGGAATTTCTCGTGGAAGAATGGTGTCACATCCCTCCAATAGAGTTCCAGACACCTGTATAATCTATACCAAGGTGTAGGCTTGGGCGGTATCCAGATTGTCATAACGACATTGTACCATCCCGGCACTGAACAAAAGGGACGCTATTTTCAATCCGAAGGTTAGCAATGCTAACAAGTATATGTAAAACCCTATAGGGAATGCTAGCTAAATGCTAACGAATGCATGCAAACATTTTATACATTATTTTTGTATTTGTATTTATTAAGGATCACCATTAAACTCTTCCTGGGGTCCAAACGAGATTAAGGCGTCTCTTCACAGTCTGTTGTTCCATAAGGTCTAATTTTATCAGTTTTTTAAATCTGATTTTACTGGTTGCTTGAGTTACTTGATGTGGAATAGAGTTCAATGTAGTCATGGCTCTATGTAGTACTGTGCGTTTCCGAGAGTCTGTTCTGGACTTGGGGACTGTGAAGAGACCCATGGTGAAATGTCTTGTGGGGTGTGCATGAGTGCCTGAGCTGTGTGCTAGTTGTTTGAACAGACAGCTCGGTGCTTTCAACATGTCAATACCTCTCACAAAGACAAGTATTGATGCAGTCAATCTCTCCTCCACTTTGAACCAGGAGTGATTGACATGTATGTTATTGATGATAGCTCTCCATGTACATTTAAGGGCCAGCCGTGCTGCTCTGTTCTAGGCCAACTGTCATTTGCCTATGTCCCTCTTTGTGGCACTTGGCCATATGACTGGGCAGTAGTCCAGGTGCGATTAAACTAGGGCCTGTAGGCCTTGTTTTGTTAATAGCGATGTCCAGAAAGCAGAGCAACGCTTTATTAAGGACAGACTTCTCCACATGTTAGATACTTCAAAGTTCCTTCATAGAAGCCGCTCCTCCGTAGGAATAATTATGTTGGCCTAATTCAGATAATGCATGTAAAAACAACATTTCGGTTGCATGTCACACCCTACACTACACGTCTGGCCAATGCATATACATAGCTTGCCCGCTCCATAGCAAGCTGCTCTATCCATTGGTGAAGTAATTTAATGTCGAGCTAAAATAAAAAATATATTTTTTAAAAGTACAGAAAGGAACAATATAAACCGTGACTTTTTTGGGGGACGAACCGGTTCAGAACTTTATTTGGCCGGTCGGAACAGTGGAACGGGACCAAAAAATTAAATTATGGTACTGTTCAGAATGAAACGATTGGAAAATAATTTCGCTTCCAAATCCTGGTTTTGACCATGGCATTTTACAATCCAGGGTTACAGCAAGCAGTTTAGTCTCCTCAACTTACTCAATTTCCACATTATTCATTAAAATATTTAGTTAAGGTTTAGGGTTTAGTGAATGATTTGTCCCAAACACAATGCTTTTAGTTTTTGTAAAATTTAGGACTAGCTTATAACTTGCCACCCATTCTAAAACTGATTGCAGCTCATTGTTAAGTGTTGCAGTGATTTCACTTGCTGTGGTAGCTGACGTGTATAATATTGAGTCACCAGCATACATAGACACACAGGCTTAACTTTGCCAGTGGCAGATCATTAGTAAAATGTGAAAAAAGTAAAGGGCCTAGACAGCTGCCCTGGGGTATGCCTGACTCTACCTGGATTATGTTGGAGAGGCTTCCATTAAATAGCACCCTCTGTGTTCTGTTAGACAGGTAACTCTCAATCGAAGATATAGCAGAGGATGTAAAGCCATAACACATACGTTTTTTCAGCAGCAGACTATGATCTGCTGCTTTTTGTCTCTGACATCAACTATTTGCAGGGCAGACATCCCAGCTCATAAAGTTATAGAAGTAACTCAAAAATGCTCCTCACAGTTTGCTGCACACTCAAAACAAATATTAGACAGCAAGTATTTTGATTCAGGAGGGGATTTTCTGCTGTTACCAAGAGGAGCTTGATTGTCAGAAGTTCACCACTAGATAACTAGCTACTAAGTTAGCAAACCAAATGCATAACTGCAGAGCATTTAGCACATTTAAGACAGTTAACTTAATAGTTTAAGATATCTAGCTGGCAAACATTTAGTTGTGAATTCCATACTATAACTACATCACCTGGGGGCCATACTCAGCCAATTCAAATCGTAGATTTACTTGCACGTGACAGAATGTTAAATTGTAGCTGGTCCCATCAGATAACATGGCACACATTATCCTTATGCTAAACTCACCCGGTGGCAGTGATTATATCCAGGAACAAAATGCAGGTAGTCCGCGTAGCCAATTGATTAGCTATATAGCAGCCTTCTTTAGCAATCTTATGGCTTGGAGGTAGAAGCTGTTGGTTCCAGACTTGGTGCACTGGTACCACTTGCCGTGCGGTAGCAGAGAGAACAGTCTATGGCTTGGGTGGCTGGATACTTTGACAATTTTGGGGGGCTTTCTCTAACACCGTCTGGTATAGAGGTCCTGGACGGATGGAGCTTGGCCCCAGTGATGTACTAGGCCGTACTCACCACCCTTTGTAGCGCCTTACGGTCGGGTACAGTCACCAGACCAAGCGGTGATGCAGCCAGTCAAGATGCTCTCAATGGTGCAGCTGTAGAATGTTTTGAGGATCTGAGGGCCCATGCCAAATCTTTTCAGCCTACTGAGGGGGAAGAGGCGCTGTCGTGCCCTCTTCACAACTGTGTGGGTGTGTGTGGACCATGTTCATTTCTTAGTGATGAGGACACCAAGGAACTTGAAGCCCTCAACCTGCTTCACTACAGCCCCATCAATGTGGATCGGGCATGCTCGCCCCTGTTTCCTGTAGTCCACGATCAGCTCCTTTGTCTTGCTGATGTTGAGGGTGAGGTTGTTGTCCCGGCACCACACTCCCAATTGACGGGTTAGCTGACAACGTCACGAAAACGATGTGCACGCTTCAAAGGCCATCTGTTGCTGTGATTCTGGATGGTCAGTTAGCTAGCAACAATGACAAGAAGCTGCCATGTGGGGAATCATAGGTGGCACGTTTCAGCTAGTTCTTGATACCATGTCTTGTTTTTAGGTGTTTTTACTGATGTCACGTCTATGCTAATATGGCTAAAATTCACTAGCTAGCTAACCCAGTGGTTCTGAAACCTCTCCTCGGGGGACCCCCAGACGTTTTACAGTTTTGTTGTATCCTTGAGCTAGCTCACCTGATTCAAGTAGTCAAGGGCTTGTTGATTAGTTGACAAGTTGAATCAGGTGTGCTAGCTCTGGAATAGTTAATTAAAATACATGGAACGGAGGAGTTGTTTGAGAACCACTGATCTAACCAACAACTAACAATGTATTTGAGATACAACAAGTGCTCATTGTGCAAATGTATTTATGTTTTCAATAAACATTGGAAATTAAATATAGTTGTTGTCAGCAATCTAAGCCAACCCAGTTTGTTTGCCACATAGTTGCACACACTATGGTTTTGTTGCTAAACAATCAACCTGTCTATAGGCTGCCTAATTGTCATCGGTGATCAGTCACACACAGTTGTGTGCTTTCACAGCAATAAAGATACAACATGTACGTTTGTATTTGTACATCGTAAAAAATTGGTCTTCTCAAAGCTGTAATTTACCTTCACTGCTATTACTAATTGGTGGCGTAATCCGCTAAACTGGCAAGACCAGAGATGACAAGGTATGGTGGATGCTGGATTGAGTCCCATTCTGGGCAAGGTTTTTATTTGAGGAAAAATACTCTACACTGTTGGTCCTCAAGTCAAATAACGCATAGCCTATATGACAAGCCTTGTGGAAGTGAGTGATTTAGGTTGTTTCGCAAATATGGGTTTGCATGGTCTCAAAGCACCATGATTGTGTAATGAAACCATGAAAAGTAGATCTGGTGTTTGGAGGGTGTTTGAATATAAACCCAATGTAAGTGTTTAAATACACATAATGTGTTTTAAAACAGAAATGAACATACTCTGAAACACCCAAGTAGTTCTTCAACCTAAATATTGGTGTTAAGAAAACACTGTTGTGCAAACACTTTTTGGGGTTTCAGTGCACGTAAACCACAGCATCAAAACACAAAAACTGTGTTTTTCATACAATCAATGGTTTAGAAATTAAAAAAGGTTTATAGCCTAAATATTGATTGATGATAAGGGCCTATGGAGAATAGTTTTTTTGGAATTCCACCTTTATTTTTTAAATGCTTTATTTAGACATTAGAAACAGGAGGGGCAGTAAGATGGTACATTTCGTTGTAATGTTATCCATTCAACCACACAGCCACACTGTAAGAAATTATTCTGGGGTGAATTGAAATTGACAACAGAAAAAACACCAACATATACTTAATAAAAATGAATACAAGTCGTGCAGAGCCCATGGTGTAGTGATAATGCAACCGGTTTAAACACGTCACCCCTCTCCCCACCGAAGACCGGGGTTAAATTCCCCACTCCAACCCTTCAAAATGTTTCTCCCACCTATCTGTATCCCCTCTGTCATTCCATAACTTTCTCAATAAAATGTCAAAATATATATTTTTAAAAGATGCAAGTTGTTTCAGTGATTTGTTAGTTTCGTTTGACCAAAAAAATGTAAGTATAAATCCTGGCAACTCTTTATTTGGCTAGTCCATCTGTAGACACTCTACAGACTATCAGTAACATTTCAACTAACTATCTACTAACCCTAACCCTAGCTCTAACCCTAAACTTAACCCTTACCCTAACCCTAACCATAGCAAGTGTAACAGGTCCCGGCTTAGGACCACGTCAACAGATAATAGTATCCTGTAAAAAATTATTAATTCTGAGACTGGAAATAAGGTGTCTGGTTCGTGGACAGCGTCGCTCAGAATTGATTGAACATCTTCTAAAAATATCTATTTTCTATTTTCCTTTGGTATCAAAAATAATAATTTCATACAAAAACAACCACTCACATACACTACAGGTCAAAGGTTTTAGAACACCTACTCATTGAAGGGTTTTTCTTTATTTGTACTATTTTCTACATTGTAGAATAATAGTAAAGACATCAAAACTATGAAATAACACATATGGAATCATGTAGTAAACAAATCAAAATATATTTTATATTTGAGATTCTTCAAATAGCCACCCTTTGCCTTGATGACAGCTTTGCACACTCTTGGCATTCTCTCAACCAGCTTCACCTGGTTGAGTTCCCACATATGCTGAGCACTTGTTGGCTGCTTTTCATTCACTCTGCGGTCCGACTCATCCCAAACCCTCTCAATTTGGTTGAGGTCGGGGGATTGTGGAGGCCAGGTCATCTGATGCAGCACTCCATCACTCTCCTTCTTGATAAAATAGCCCTTACACAGCCTGGAGGTGTGTTGGGTCATTGTCCTGTTGAAAAACAAATGATAGTCCCACTAAGCCCCAACCAGATGGGATGGCGTATCGCTGCAGAATGCTGTGGTAGCCATGCTGGTTAAGTGTGCCTTGAATTCTAAATAAATCACAGACAGTGTCACCAGCAAAGCACCCCCACACTAAAACACCTCCTCCTCCATGCTTTACGGTGGAAAATACACATGCGGAGATCATCCGTTCACCTACTCTGCATCTCACAAAGACACAGCGGTTGGAACCAAAAATCTCAAATTTGGACTCCAGACCAAAGGACACATTTCCACCGGTCGAATGTCCATTGCTCGTGTTTCTTGGGCCAAGCAAGTCTCTCAAATCAAATCAAATCACATTTTATTTGCCACATGCGCCGAATAATTAAATGAGTAGCAGCAGCGTAAAAATATGGGATGGGGGTGGGGGGGCAGTGCAAGTAGTCCGGGTAGCCATGATTAGCTGTTCAGGAGTCTTATGGCTTGGGGGTAGAAGCTGTTGAGAAGCCTTTTGGACCTAGACTTGGCGCTCCGGTACCGCTTGCCGTGCGGTAGCAGAGAGAACAGTCTATGACTAGGGTGGCTGGAGTCTTTCACAATTTTGAGGGCCTTCCTCTGACACAGCCTGGTATAGAGGTCCTGGATGGCAGGAAACTTCCCCAGTGATGTACTGGGCCATACGCACTACCCTCTGTAGTGCCATGCGGTCGGAGGCCGAGCAGTTGCCATACCAGGCGGTGATGCAACCAGTCAGTATGCTCTCGATGGTGCAGCTGTATAACTTTTTGAGGATCTGAGGACCCATGCCAAATCTTTTCAGTCTCCTGAGGGGGAATAGGCTTTGTCGTGCCCTCTTCACGACTGTCTTGGTGTGTTTGGACCATGATATTTCGTTGGTGATGTGGACACCAAGGAACATGAAGCCCTCAACCTGTTCCACAACAGCCCCGTCGATGAGAATGGGGGCGTGCTCAGTCCTCTTTTTTTTCCTGTAGTCCACAATCATCTCCTTTGTCTTGGTCACGTTGAGGGAGAGGTTGTTATCCTGGCACCACACGGCCAGGTCTCTGACCTCCTCCCTATAGGCTGTCTCATCATTGTCAGTGATCAGGCCTACCACTGTTGTGTCGTCGGCAAACTTAATGATGGTGTTGGAGTCCTGCCTGGCCATGCAGTCATGGGTGAATAGGGAGTACAGGAGTGGACTGAGCACGCACCCCTGAGGGGCCCCCGTGTTGAGGATCAGCGTGGCAGATGTGTTGTTACCTACCCTTACCACCTGGGGGCGGCCCGTCAGGAAGTCCAGGATCCAGTTGCAGAGGGAGGTGTTTAGTCCCAGGATCCTTAGCTTAGTGATGAGCTTTGAGGGCACTATGGTGTTGAACACTGAGCTGTAGTCAATGAATAGCATTCTCACGTAGGTGTTCCTCTTGTCCAGGTGGGAAAGGGCAGTGTGGAGTGCAATAGAGATTGCATCATCTGTGGATCTGTTGGGGCGGTATGCAAATTGGAGTGGGTCTAGGGTTTCTGGGATAATGGTGCTGATGTGAGCCATGACCAGCCTTTCAAAGCACTTCATGGCTACAGACGTCAGTGCTACGGGTCGGTAGTCATTTAGGCAGGTTATCTTAGTGTCCTTGGACACGGGGACTATGGTGGTCTGCTTGAAACATGTTGGTATTACAGACTCAGTCAGGGACATGTTGAAAATGTCAGTGAAGACACTTGCCAGTTGGTCAGCACATGCTCGGAGTACACGTCCTGGTAATCCGTCTGGCCCTGCGGCCTTGTGAATGTTGACCTGCTTAAAAGTCTTACTCACATCGGCTACGGAGAGCGTGATCACATAGTCATTCGGAACAGCTGGTGCTCTCATGCATGCTTCAGTGTTGCTTGCCTCGAAGCGAGCATAGAAGTGGTTTAGCTCGTCTGGTAGGCTTGTGTCACTGGGCAGCTCGTGGCTGTGCTTCCTTTTGTAGTCTGTAATAGTTTTCAAGCCCTGCCACATCCGACGAGTGTCAGAGCCGGTGTAGTACGATTCAATCTTAGTCCTGTATTGACTCTGCCTGTTTGATGGTTCGTCGGAGGTCATTGCGGGATTTCTTATAAGCGTCCGGGTTAGAGTCCCTCTTGAGTAAGGCAGGTCCAAAATGCAGGTGTTTCAGCCGAGCTCAGTGCTTTCTGTGGTGATAGGGCAGCCAGTGGAAAATACGAAGCGTAGGGGTTGGTAATGTTCTCTAGTTGCGCCGTGATTGGCTCAGTGTTCTGTCATTCATGGGGACACTACGTCACTGCAAAATCGACGGGGAGAGCTCGAAAATGCAAGCCCCTTGGGTGCTGCCATAGAGTTACAGTAGAAGTGACCATCCAAGAAGGCTCAAGGTCATTGGCCACAGGTAAAATGACTTCAAATCACATTATATCTACCGTAGCTTTGATTGGACTGATCATGTCAACATCATACTTTCAAAATCTTAGCTAGCAAGCTAGACAAGCAGTCATCATCATGAATCAAGTCGACAATCTACTGGCAAATCCTTTTCAAGCCTTGTCATATGAAGAGAATTATAGATAAATGTATCGGTGCTCATCGGCCATTGGACATAAACATTACACAACATGTTGGAAATCGCAAATTCAACAATGAGTGGTTTGGAAGGAATAAGTGGCTAACTGGAAGCGTTGCAAAGCAATCACTAGCTTGCCATTCAGTGGAGTAGGTGTGTGGTCCAAGTCTGAGTTTAAGGGTCTCTTTTCCAAGCTTAAAAGGATAAACATTCACATGCAACACCATGGGCCAGAAAAGGTTGACTACATTGGCCATGCTGTCAATCCAGCATGACTTCTGCCGTGTTCAAAACAACTGGAAACTCGGAACTGGGAAATATCAGACTTCAGTGAGTTCAAAACAACTGGGATCTCTGAAAAAAACTAGCTCCGTCTGGGAAAATACCTTTTGAACAGTCATCCAACTCGGAATTCCAAGTCGGGAACTCTGGCCTCTTTCTTGAGCGCCGACCTGAAGATCACTGACGTCATGATTCAACCTTGTTTTTTTCAGAGTTCCAAGTTGTCGTGAAAGCACCATAAATCCAAAGAATGCCAGACTTTGATGACAAAGTTTGATGACAAAATTTACCCACAAGAAGGGGCACCGCGTCACCTTCCTGTTCAAGTGAGCACAGCACAACAAGGTGAGTCAAAAAATGTATCGTATGCTGCTGCATAAAGGATGTAATATGCCAGGGAGATATGTATACTGTAGCTAAGAAAGTAATACTACGTGTATGTTGTGTAGTAAGCTGTTAGTAGCCCATGTGCCGCCCTCACCCTAATAATTTGGTGCCTTTCCCCCTCATAACTTAGCCTGCTGTTCTGACTTGATTCCTGCTTATGTATCCTCCTGATTCCTGCTTATAAGCAAAAACTGAAGCAGGAAGCACCAGTGATTCGGTTAATAAAAAAGTGGTCAGATGACGCAGATGCTAAGCTACAGGACTGTTTTGCTAGCACAGACTGGAACATGTTCCGGGATTCTTCAGACAGCATTGAGGAGTACACCACATCAGTCACTGGCTTCATCAATAAGTGCATCGATGATGTCGTCCCCACAGTGACCGTACGTACATACCCCAACCAGAAGCCATGGATTACAGGAAACATCCGCACTGAGCTAAAGGGTAGAGCTGCCGCTTTCAAGGAACGGGACTCTAACCCGGACGCTTATAAGAAATCCCGCTATGACCTCCGACGAACCATCAAACAGGCAAAGAGTCAATACAGGTCTAAGATTGAATCATATTACACTGGCTCTGATGCTCGTCGGATGTGGCAGGGCTTGAAAACTATTACAGACTACAAAGGGAAGCACAGCCGCGAGCTGCCCAGTGACACAAGCCTACCAGACGAAGCTAAACCACTTCTATGCTCGCTCGAGGCAAGCAACACTGAAGCATGCATGAGAGCACCAGCTGTTCCGGATGACTATGTGATCACGCTCTCCGTAGCCGATGTGAGTAAGACTTTTAAGCAGGTCAACATTCACAAGGCCGCAGGGCCAGACGGATTACCAGGATGTGTACTCCGAGCATGTGCTGACCAACTGGCAAGTGTCTTCACTGACATTTTCAACATGTCCCTGACTGAGTCTGTAATACCAACATGTTTCAAGCAGACCACCATAGTCCCCGTGCCCAAGAACTCTAAGATAACCTGCCTAAATGACTACCGACCCGTAGCACTGACGTCTGTAGCCATGAAGTGCTTTGAAAGACTGGTCATGGCTCACATCAACAGCATAATCCCAGAAACCCTAGACCCACTCCACTCGCATACCGCCCCAACAGATCCACAGATGATGCAATCTCTATCGCACTCCACACTGCCCTTTCCCACCTGGACAAGAGGAACACCTACGTGAGAATGCTATTCATTGACTACAGCTCAGCATTCAACACCATAGTGCCCTCTAAGCTCATCACTAAGCTAAGGATCCTGGGACTAAACACCTCCCTCTGCAACTGGATCCTGGACTTCCTGACGGGCCGCCCCCAGGTGGTAAGGGTAGGTAACAACACATCTGCCACACTGATCCTCAACACGGGGGCCCCTCAGGGGTGCGTGCTCAGTCCCCCTCCTGTACTCTCTGTTCACCCATGACTGCATGGCCAGGCACGACTCCAACACCATCATTAAGTTTGCCGACGACACAACAGTGGTAGGCCTGATCACCGACAACGATGAGACAGCCTATAGGGAGGAGGTCAGAGATCTGGCCGTGTGGTGCCAGGACAACAACCTCTCCCTCAACGTGACCAAGACAAAGGAGATGATTGTGGACTACAGGAAAAAAAAGAGGACTGAGCACGCCCCCATTCTCATCGACGGGGCTGTAGTGGAACAGGTTGAGAGCTTCAAGTTCCTTGGTGTCCACATCACCAACGAACTATCATGGTCCAAACACACCAAGACAGTCGTGAAGAGGGCACGACAAAGCCTATTCCCCCTCAGGAGACTAAAAAGATTTGGCATGGGTCCTCAGATCCTCAAAAAATTCTACAGCTGCACCATCGAGAGCATCCTGACTGGTTGCATCACCGCCTGGTATGGCAACTGCTTGGCCTCTGACCGCAAGGCACTACAGAGGGTAGTGCGTACGGCCCAGTACATCACTGGGGCAAAGCTCCCTGCCATTCAGGACCTCTATACCAGGCGGTGTCAGAGGAAGGCCCTCAAAATTGTCAAAGACTCCAGCCACCCTAGTCATAGACTGTTCTCTCTGCTACCGCACGGCAAGCGGTACCGGAGTGCCAAGTCTAGGTCCAAAAGACTTCTCAACAGCTTCTACCCCCAAGCCATAAGACTCCTGAACACTTTTTTTGTTGTTGTTTTATTCTTACTTTTTTTGTTTAAAATAAATGCACTGTTGGTTAAGGGCTGTAAGTAAGCATTTCACTGTAATGTCTGCACCTGTTGTATTCGGCGCATGTGACCAATACAATTTGATTTGATTTGATTTGATTCGATTTGACTTGGCTATTGGGACAGCTTTATGTAGGCCCTAACATTATGTGGGCACCGTTTGTCACCGTTATACTGCAATTAATGTATTGTTTAGTGTTGTGTTGTGTTGTGGCTTTGCTGGCATGCATCCCAATAATTCTTTTTTGTTTGCCCCACCAAGATTGACATGCTAAAATCGCCACTGGAGCTAATGAATTATGGGCTAACATGCATACGTTTCTAACTTAGGCTACACTACATCTCAAGCCTGTCTCTGTCTTCATGGTGTTGTTGTGCAATTACGAACCTGGCTTCTCTGCTGCCTCGGCTATTCCTCTTAAATATTGTGGAGTCCCAGGAAAAGCCAGACTACAATAGCTTGTAGGACACTTATTTTGACTTATTTTCTTTACTAATAGCCTAATGGAGGAGAGAGATGCATGCTTGCGCTTGCTTGCTGAATGTAAAATAGGCTACAGCATGAAAAACAGGCAGGGAGTTGGAATGGAGAGTGAGATAGTGCATCGTGTCAGAAAAAGCCCATATTTTCCTATGGTATCTTATGACAATGTGTCCTGACAACCACCCCCTAACTACCGCTGATGACCTACGCACCAAATACCCAGGCATTGGTATTGTTCTGCTTAGTGACGTCAACAGACTTGATTTGTCTGAATTGTATAGAGGTAACAACCTGTCACAAGTAGTAAAGGACAGCACTAGAGGCAACGCCTTCCTAGAGCATAACGCCATCCATGATCATAACAAACATGAGTGACTTACAAGCGCCCCTCCTTCCTCCCACCCATAGGATGCATGGGCCACGTCTCAATCTTGCTCTGAAGCCTATGAGGCCAGTGATGCAATCACAAAAGCAGATACCTTCTACAAGACACTCACCAGCGCTGTAGATAACTTTTTCCTATTAAAAACAGACAGAGTGCACCCTAAGTATCAAGCGCCTAATCAGGTTGAGGCAAAAGGCTTTTTTAAAACAGAACACACAAGTATGGAAATTCTACCAAAACAAAACACAAAGGGCCCTGGCTTCAGTGTCACAAGTATAGAGAGGAGTAGGCAGGAGGCAGTCGCAGGTTTAGAACTACTGAATTTATTAAAGCACCATAGCTTAAAGTGGGACGAAACCCACAGTGCAAAATATAAAGTACTCAGGAAATAGTAGGTGAGCTACCTCTCAGGAAAACAAGCAACATATACAATGACCGACATAGACAAATGACAGAGGGAGTATATATACAGTGATGGAGTGGGGATTGGAACCAGGTGTGTGTAATGATGATGAGACAAGTCCGGGGTTGATGAGTGAAGGGTGTTTGCCAGCAGCAGGTTTGGCAGCAACTAAAAGGCCGGCGACGCCGAACGCCTGAGCTGGACAGGAGGGGGAGCCAAAGCGAAGGCTGGTGTGACATTCAGCTAAGAAGAGCTTCTACACTGACAATGTTGCTAGGCTGAAGACTGCAAACCCCAAGCGCTGACATCAAGAGGTGATGGCCATGGCAAATGTAAAGAAAGTGGCGGGAGTTATTAGCGTACCAGGGGCTAAAACCCGAGGACAGTTCTACAACTGCAAACATCATCAACAAATGCTTTGCTGTGATTTCATCTGCTTTGCTTCCACTTGACATGACACAACTCCCAGCTTTCCTCCCTTCCGCCCACCAGATCCCTCCCAGTCTGGGATGTCTCTCTAAGCGATCAACATCTGGAAAGCACTGGAAAGACGCAGTGGGCATCCCCATCCCCAAATCCCAACCCTATGGAACAACTAAGACCAATCTTTCTGATATACCAGTTTGCAAAGATTCTTGAAGGCTTTGCTCTCAACTTGATACTCAAGGACATCTCTTTTGACCCCAGACAGCTTGGAAGTCTAAAAGGCAGGTGCACCACCCCTGCCCTTGTTAACCTTGTTGACAGTCTCCCCAAAGACTCAGAAAAACCAAGTTCAGTCTGCTCATTGGTAGCTACAGATTTCAGTGAAGTATTTGACAGGGTTAACCACGCTACTGTCATCAAAAAGATCCTGTCAATGGGAGTGAGGCCTGTCTCTCTGACAGGAGACAACGGGTGTGCTATCATGGTGCTCTATCTGAATGGGAGTCCCTCACATGTGGGGTGGCCCAGGGGACTCTCCTTGGCCCTGTCCTTTTCCTTGACCACATCAATGATGCTGCACATGAAGCTGCCAACCCTATGTAGAAATATGTCGATGACATAAATCTGCTTGAAACCAGGAAGCTGCAGCAACCATCATCAATGCAGAAGCAACTGGATGAGTTGAGCACATGTACCGCTACCAATGGCATGCTCCTCAATGAGAAGAAATGTGTAGTGATGCATGTCACCTTTCCTAAAAATCCACCCCTGCACTACCCCTCTTCATCAACGGTGTCCCCCTGTCAGAGATATCAAAGGTCAGGGTGTTGGGTCTCACTGTCCAGCAGGACCTGCGCTGGAGCAGCTGGGTTGACACCATGACCACAAGCACCAGCAGGAAGCTGTTCCTCCTCAAGTGCATTAAGTGCTTCTCTGTAACCGCAGCTGGAGTATGCTGTCCCTGCCTGGCACCCTGGCCTCACTCAAACCCTGACTGCTCAGCTGGAGCGTGTCTAGAAGAGAGCCTGCGGAATAATTCTGGGCAGGTCGTTCACCAGCTACCGGGAAGCGCTCAAAATTCTCAGAATTATGTCCTTGGAGAGCCGACAGAAGGAGATCTGCCTGATATTTGCTAAATCCCTGCAGAACTCCCAGTTTGCCGACTGGCTCCCCAACCCAGTATCAAAGAATATTGTGAAATAGACACAAATTGCTTATTGGAAATTGGTGACAGACACATTAAAACATGTATTTTTTTCCATGTGCATTACGCTATTTTGTATACAGTGCATTTCATTCACAGATAAAGACAACAGGTTACTTAAGACAGAAACAATAAAAAGGAGGTTGGTCGAGGAGGATGCGTAGGCGTCTAGCAACTCAAAGGTTGTGTGTTTGAATCTCATCACGGACATTTTTAGCTAATTAGGAACTTTGCAACTACTTCCAATGTTTTAGCCACTTTGCAACTACTTAGCATGTTAGCTAACCCTTCCCCTAACCTTAACCCTTTAACTACTTAGCTAGCATGTTACCTAACCCTAACCTTAACCCTTAAACCTAACCCTATCCTTAACCCCTAACCCTAACATTTACGCCAAGCCTAACTAACGTTAGCCACCTAGCTAGCTTAGCTAACGTTAGCCACAACAAATTGGAATTCGTGTAATGTACACGAATGCGTTATGAAGAAAGAAAATCGTGTAATACACACGAAATGCGTTGTGATGAAAATCATGTAATAGGACATTTTCGTGTGCCTGGCACAAATTTAGAATAAGTCATTTACATTTAAGTAGACGCTCTTATCCAGAGCGACTTACAGTTAGTGAATACATTTTTTATTTTTTTTTATACTGGCCCCCCATGGGAAACGAACCCACAACCCTGGCGTTGCAAACGCCATGCTCTATCAACTGAGCTACATCCCTGCCGGCCATTCCCTCCCCTACCCTGGACCAATTGTGCGCCGCCCATGAGTCTCCCGGTCGCGGCCGGCTGCGACAGAGCCTGGATTCGAACCAGGATCTCTAGTAGCACAGTTAGCACTGCGATGCAGTGCCTTAGACCACTGCGCCACTCAGGAGCTAGTCATTTGTATATATTTCACAATAAGCTGTGATAGTGTGTTGGGCTCCCGCCAACCAGACAGCAGATTACTGGACGGGCAACAGCCACAAACTCCCATGACACGCACAGGCCGCCATCAGAACTCTCCCATTCCATATTTCACTTAAATGCACACACCATTTAGCCCAGGGGCCTTATAGATGCCTTCCTAAGAACTCTAAAGATGTACTTTCTAAAGCTGCCACCACAAGCTGTGTAGTATTGTTGTTTTGTATATATTGCATATTTTAAAATGTTATTATATTACGTGTTTTGTTAGTTGAAGATTTTACTATTGATAATTACACTGAGTATACAAAACATTAGGTACACCTTCCTAATATTGAGTTGCACCCCCCCTTGCCCTCAGAACAGCCTCAATGCGTTGGGGCATGGACTCTACAAGGTGTCGAAAGTAAGGTGTCTAAAGTGTTCCACAGGGATGCTGGCCCATGTTGACTCCAATGCTTCCCATAGTTGTGTCAAGTTGGCTGGATGTCCTTTGGATGGTGGACCATTCTTGATGCACACAGAAAACTGTTGAGCGTGAAAAACCCAGCAGCATTGCAGTTCTTGACAAACTCAAACCGGTGCGCCTGACACATACTACCATACCCCGTTCAAAGGCAGTTAAATATTTTGTCTTGCCCATTCACCCTCTGAATGGCACACATACACACAAGCCATGTCTCAATTGTCTCAAGGCTTACAAATCCTTCTTTAACCTGTCTCCTCCCCTTAATTTAAAGTGGATTTAACAAGTGACATCAATAAGGGATCATAACTTTCACCTGGATTCAACTAATCAATCTTTGTCATGGAAAGAGCATGATTTGTACACTCAGTGTATATACAGTAATTGGTTTACAATTCAGTCTATGACTGTGAGGAACCAATAACTTACTACTACTACTACAAAACACACCATATGCGTGGTCTGCTAATGTACCTTTCTAGACCTTCTAAACTGTCCAGAATAGACCCATAACTGATCCAAATGGTTGCATAATGAGGCCTAGGCTGTATGCAGTTATTTCATCATGAAACAAAACAGGATGTTTGAGCGGTTATTCAAATTAGCCTTTATCACTGCAGTTCACAGCCTATAGACAATAATTGTGTACTCACTTGATAACAATAATAAATTCCTCATTGCACTGTGTTGTTGTCTTAGGTCGTTTCTTTAGGTAGTAATGTTCTAAAACGTCAGCCTATTCAATAGCCTAGTGGAACTTTGCGTGCCTGCAGAGCGCAGCCTGGAGGTGATCTGCAATTTCATAATCTGTTCACTTTTTTTTCACTTTGACAAGTAAATATTTATAGCCCTAATATTTTGGCCTAATATCTAGCTAATAGCTTCTTACTCCGGCTACACATAGGCTATATCCTCTCTCTTCCAGCTATTCCCGTGGGTAATAGACTATTCCTCTTCTCGTGAAATCCCAGGAAAAGCTATGCTGTTGGTATGATGCGATACTGTAATATATCACATAGACTGTTAGGACTGATCTGAGCAAACTGAACAGAATTCATCCATTTTGTGTTTACCTAGAGAGCATCATAAAAGCTATAGGACATTTTTGTTAAAATAAATTATATTATGCCTAATAGCCTATTTGAGGAACGAAGCTTGTGCTTATTGGTGTATGTAAAACAAGGCTGCAGCATAGGCCAAATTAAAGTTGAGGAGAGAAAGCGCATTGGTGTGATCACTTCGGTCGGTTATGATAACATTGTTGCACTATTGCATTGCAAATAGTTGCACAGCATAGACAGAGAGATGAGCACAGTGAAAAACATTTAAAAAAAAAAATTTGACAACCATTAATGATAATAGTAATAATTAAAATTGATTGATTTTATATAGAGCTTTTCATTACAAACAGAATCTCAGTCACTTAAAAAACAAACACAAAAAAAGATGCGGAGGCTAAATTGCGTTTGCTGTTGAATTGCTTCATTTAAATACAAAGCGTTTATATTATTTTTCATTGTAAAAAGTATTCATACCCCTTGACTTATTCCACATTTCGTTGTTACAGCCTGAATTCAAAATGGATTAAATAGATTTTTTGCTCACCCATCTACACACAACACCCCATTATGACAAAGTGAAAACATGTTTTTAGATTTTTTTCATGGCCAAAAGTATGTAAAATACCCCTTCAAATTAGTGAAACACCAATTGCTGACAGGTGTATAAAATCGAGCACACCACCATGCAATCTCCATAGACAAACATTGGCAGTAGAATGGCCTTACTGAGGAGCACAGTGACTTTCAACATGACACCGTCATAGAATGCCACCTTTCCAACAAGTCAGTTTGCAAAATGCCTGTTATTGTGAAGTGGAAACATCTAGGAGCAACAACGGCTCAGCGGTGAAGTGGTAGGCCACACAAGCTCACATAACGGGACTGCCGAGTGCTGAAGCGCGTAGCACGTGAGAATCATCTGTCTTCGGTTGCAACACTCACTACCAAGTTCCAAACTGCCTCTGGAAGCAACGTCAGCACAAGAACTGTTGATCGGGAGCTTCATGAAATGGGTTTTCATGGCCGAGCAGCCTAAGATCACCATGATTTAGCAGATGCTCTTGTCCAGAGCAACTTAGAGTAGTGAGTGAAGACATTTTCATATTTTTGTTTTTGTACTTACATAAGTATTCACACCCCTGAGTCAATACATATTAGTATCACCTTTGGCAGCGATTACAGCTGTGAGTTTTTCTGGGTAAGTCTCTAAGAGCTTTGCATACCTGGATTGTACAATATTTGCACATTATACAGTGGGGAAAAAAAGTATTTAGTCAGCCACCAATTCTGCAAGTTCTCCCACTTAAAAAGATGAGAGAGGCCTGTAATTTTCATCATAGGTACACGTCAACTATGACAGACAAATTGAGAAAAAGAACTCCAGAAAATCACATTGTAGGATTTTTAATACATTTATTTGCAAATTATGGTGGAAAACAAGTATTTGGTCACCTACAAACAAGCAAGATTACTGGCTCTCACAGACCTGTAACTTCTTCTTTAAGAGGCTCCTCTGTCCTCCACTCGTTACCTGTATTAATGGCACCTGTTTGAACTTGTTATCAGTATAAAAGACACCTGTCCACAACCTCAAACAGTCACACTCCAAACTCCACTATGGCCAAGACCAAAGAGCTGTCAAAGGACACCAGAAACAAAATTGTAGACCTGCACCAGGCTGGGAAGACTGAATCTGCAATAGGTAAGCAGCTTGGTTTGAAGAAATCAACTGTGGGAGCAATTATTATGAAATGGAAGACATACAAGACCACTGATAATCTCCCTCGATCTGGGGCTCCACACAAGATCTCACCCCGTGGGGTCAAAATGATCACAAGAACGTTGAGCAAAAATCCCAGAACCACACGGGGGGACCTAGTGAATGACCTGCAGAGAGCTGGGACCAAAGTAACAAAGCCTACCATCAGTAACACACTACGCCGCCAGGGACTCAAATCCTGCAGTGCCAGACGTGTCCCCCTGCTTAAGCCAGTACATGTCCAGGCCCGTCTGAAGTTTGCTAGAGTGCATTTGGATGATCCAGAAGAGGATTGGGAGAATGTCATATGGTCAGATGAAACCAAAATATAACTTTTTGGTAAAAACTCAACTTGTCGTGTTTGGAGGACAAAGAATGCTGAGTTGCATCCAAAGAACACCATACCTACTGTGAAGCATGGGGGTGGAAACATCATGCTTTGGGGCTGTTTTTCTGCAAAGGGACCAGGACGACTGATCCGTGTAAAGGAAAGAATGAATGGGGCCATGTATCGTGAGATTTGGAGTGAAAACCTCCTTCCATCAGCAAGGGCATTGAAGATGAAACGTGGCTGGGTCTTTCGGCATGACAATGATCCCAAACACACCGCCCGGGCAACGAAGGAGTGACGTCGTAAGAAGCATTTCAAGGTCCTGGAGTGGCCTAGCCAGTCTCCAGATCTCAACCCCATAGAAAATCTTTGGAGGGAGTTGAAAGTCCGTGTTGCCCAGCAACAGCCCCAAAACATCACTGCTCTAGAGGAGATCTGCATGGAGGAATGGGCCAAAATACCAGCAACAGTGTGTGAAAACCTTGTGAAGACTTACAGAAAACGTTTGACCTGTGTCATTGCCAACAAAGGGTATATAACAAAGTATATTGAGAAACTTTTGTTATTGACCAAATACTTATTTTCCACCATAATTTGCAAATACATTCATTAAAAATCCTACAATGTGATTTTCTGGATGTTTTTTCTCATTTTGTCTGTCATAGTTGACGTGTACCTATGATGAAAATTACAGGCCTCTCTCATCTTTTTAAGTGGGAGAACTTGCACAATTGGTGGCTGACTAAATACTTTTTTTCCCCACTGTATAATTCTTCAAACTCTGTCAAGTTGGTTGTTGATCGTTGCTAGACAGCCATTTTCAAGTCATGCCATAGATTTTAAAGCCGATTTAAGTCAGAACTATAACTAGGCCACTCAGTACCATTCAATGTCGTTTTGGTAAGTAACTTGAGTGTATATTTGGCCTTGTGTTTTGGGTTATTGTCCTGTCTCCCAGTCTCTCTCTGTCTCTCTCTCTGAACCAGGTTTTCCTCTAGGATTTTGCCTGTGATTAGCTCTATTCCGTTAATTTTTATCCTAAAAAACTCCCTAGTCCTTGCCGATGAAAAACATACCCATAACATGATGCAGCCACCACCATGCTTCAACATATGAAGAGTGGTACTCAGTGATGTGTTCTGTTGGATTTGCCCCAAACATAATGCTTGTATTCAGGACATAAAGTTATTTTCTTTGCCATTTTCTTTTGCAGTTTTACTATAGTGCCTTATTGCAAATAGGATGCATGTTTTGGAATATTTTTATTATGTACAGACATTGTCATTTAGGTTTAGTATTGTGGAGTAACTACAAGGTTGTTGATCCATCCTCTGTTTTCACCATTGGCCTCATGGTGAAATCCCTGAGCGGTTTCTTTGTAGTGACTGGGTGTATTTATACACCATCCAAAGTGTAATGAATAACTTCACCATGCTCAAAGGGATATTCTGTGTCTGCTTTTTTTTTTTTTTTACCCATCTACCAATAGGTGCCCTTCTTTGAGAGGCATTAGAAAACTTCCCTGGTCTTTGTGGTTGAATCTGTGTTTGAAATTCAGTGCTCGACTGAGGGACCTTACAGATAAAATTGTATGTGTGGGGTACAGAGATGAGGTAGTCATTCAAAAATCATGTTAAACACCATTATAGCACACATAGTTTTTATTGCACACAGTATTATGTGACTTGTTAAACAAATGTTTACTCCTGAACTTATTTAGGCTTGCCATAACAAAGGGGTTGAATACTTATCTCAGCTTTAAAAATTTTTTTTTTTTATACATTTCTAAAAACTTAATTCCACTTCGACATTATGGGGTATTGTGTGTAGGCCAGTGACACAAAATCTCAATGTAATCCATTTTAAATTCAGGCTGTAAAAGTCAAGGGGTGTGAATACTTTCTGAAGGCACTGTTAAGTATTATTTGCAGTTGTCACTATGACAATGAACAAACCCTGAAAGTACTGACTGATCTTGTGTTAACACCTTATTAATAGGCCTACAGCGTGCATTAGGATGCATTGATCAGTTGATTGACAGGTGTACTGTAGAACGATAAACGCTCTTCTGGAAAAGTGTTTGTTCACATCCATTTATGTCAACATTTGTAATTGGCTGATGAAGAATTAGCTCCAGGATATAATCACTGCCACCTGGTGAGGTTAGCATAGGGCTAACATGTGCCATGTTATCTGATGGGACTAGCTACAATTTAGCGTTTTTTTCACCAGCAAGTAAATTGATGATTTTAACTGGCTGATACACATTTTGAGCCAGAGTAACTGGGTCCAGTGTGGCTCAGTTGGTAGAGCATTGCGCTTGCAACACCAGCGATGTGGGTTTGATTCCCACGGGGGACCAGTATGAAAATGTATGCATTCACTACTGAAAGTTGCTTTTAATAAGAGCGTCTGGTAAATGTTTACATTTAAATGGTTGCTTATATTTGCAAGTATGTGACAGGTGAAATGAAGAACGCGATCTGCTTTATCTACTAACGTATTGCACAAGTTGACTGCAGGTATTTACTTAAAAAGTAGCTACAAATATTCACATTTATAAAAAACCATGAAAACCATCCCGTGGTTATTTACAAATACCCCTGTATACAGTATATATACGGATACCGCCCAAACCTACCAAGGTGCATTGAAGCTGTTCTGGCTTGTGGTGGCCCAACGCCCTATTAAGACACTTTATGTTGGCGTTTCCTTTATTTTGGCATTACTTGGCAGTATTTTACCTGTAGTTGCCAGCTTGCAATACAATATTTCAACCACTAGCAGATGTGGTACGCATGGTCTGTGGGGAGGTGAGCACATTCTAACGTCAATTTAAATATACATTTTAGAAATGGCAACTGTTGTGTGAAAACTGGCACACGCACATTTTGGGGTAGATTTTCTACGTTCGCACAGTTTATAAATCAGGCCCCTGCACACTGACCATGGTAAATTTGGTTTGATTTTGGATATCCATATGGGGCTAGTTAGGGACCATCAGTAAATTACACAAAGTACATGAGACAATATAAAACAAATTAAATAGCAAAAAAATTTAATGACCAACTATAAATTGTAGAAATTCATATACAAATATTGAAAACATTTTTTATGAGGACTAAAGGGTATATAGTCCCATTTACATTGTGTAATATGTTGACGTCACTAACTAGCCCCACAGATGGGCTATCCAAAGTCAAACCAATTTTGCCACGGTCGCAAAGAAGTTGGCTAGCTTGCTAACTAGCCTAGTCTATTTCCAGACACCAGGTCTGGTTAGACTGTTTCAAGTTATCTAGAAGGGTGAGTGACTGTAACTGCGTACTGTTTTGGCAGAGTGAATGTACAAACGCTTCCCACGTACGAACACACACAAACAAGAGACACCCACATCAAAGCACGCTTCCAAGACCCGAATCTCGTTCTCAGTATGATTGAAACCCAGGCTAAATCAGTAAGTTCAGCCCTTTAAGACAATACATTACATATATCAAAAGGCCTTACTTTGAAGGCCTAGTTTTTCCCTAATACAGTGGCCACATCAGGCCTGCAAGTCACATTATGCTGGCTTTCAAAAATGTTGAAATCCTATTGGAATCCTATTGGGGATATCTGACATAACTTTTATTCACCCACAACCTGCATTCAGAATAACTGCTAGGGCAAGAAAGATGAATAAATGAGACTACCACCATCTAAACTGGAACAACCATTTCAGTAACGGGTGCAATAAGTCCAACTAACAGATTAGATTAGTTTAGGAAAAAGTATGTTATTTAGCTTTGTGTAGCATAAGATTAATCAATCAAAACACAAAATAATGAAACAAACAATTCTAAAAATCTAACTGCAATAGAGCATGCTGAGAAATATGATAATGATGGGTACGGGTTTTTCCAGCTAGACCATGCTGGTCAGACCAGCTTGACCAGCTAGACAGGCATGGACCAGCTTGGTCACCAGAATACCAGCATCACCAGCATACCAGCATGAGCTGGTCACCAGCACCACCAGCTTGCCCAGCTAGTCGGCCAACATAACCAGCTAGACCATGCTGGTCAGACCATTTTGACCAGCTAGACCATGCTGGTTGGGCAGAATAGACCAACTTGAAATTGATGCTGGTCTATGCATAAGAGGAGTTGTATTGCCTCTCTCTCTCTCTCTCCCTCTCTCTCTCTCTCTGCATCTGTATTTCTCTCTCTGTATCTGATTATCTTTCACATACTGACACACACACACACACACACACACACACACACACACTCATCACTCTCTCTTTCCCTCTACCCATGTTAAATGCTATATTTCAGAGGTTTACGATGGTCGTTGATTCCTGTAGGTCAGAAAGAGAAGCAGGGGCGCTCCATGGCGTCTACTGTCTGTGACTCTGTCTCTGATTTATATTCCGTTGACAGGACCCAAACAGCCACTGTTGCTTAAAATAAAAAAATTGTCACATTTAAAATATAAATCCCACAGAGATAGAGGAATTTTTACCACAACAACAATTACATCCCAACATCTCTATACCAAGACAGTGTGTATTGGTTAGGACACCCAGGGTGGAGGACTGTGGAGAGACTAAGGTCCAGGCTAAACAACTCAATGTCTGTCCCCTCAGCCTTCCTGCATCCCCTTACAACCCCCATGCCTCCGAAGTCTGGAGTATGTGCAAGTTAGACTGTAGGCCTATCTCCTCGTTATAGCTAGTGTTGAAAGCTACAAGCAAAGATATGGTACCAGCATTGTTGGCGATTACAGATTTATTGCCCTGTTTTGTTTTCAGTGTCTCCTCCATAGACATTTGCCAGTTTCCTTTAGGCTGAGCTGGTTTCAATGGCGTTAGAATGAAACTGAATCCCTGGCATTGCTAGCAAGTGGCCATGCTGGGTCTTACAGTACACTAGGTGCCTGTGGCATCTCAGTCCCTTGCCCTCCCCTGTGCCTGCACTAGCTAGCTATTCCGACTCACCCACTTAACACAGGGAGCCGTTGCCAGGGCTACCATTTATTAATAGCAGGTAGGTAGGTTGATAGGTAGGTTGATAGGTAGCACCCCCTACTGTTTTTAGGTAAAGGCAGGTCATTTCAACCTGTTTCATAGATTATGTGAGTCTAACAACTGAGGCAGAGCTGACCGGTTGACCTTTTTGGAAATGCATTTTGCCCTCATTACCATTAAACTCGTTTGATCCCTTTGCATTAAATACAAATTCATTATAAAAAAATTAAATAAAGCAAGTAGGATGAAACGCGTAATTCTCACTGTGTTTCTTTCTATGTGTGAAACAAGTATGGTGCAAATGTGCCACCCTCTGGTCAGGTAATGGAATGGCTATAAGCATAACACAAATACTGCCATACATGTCCCATTCAATTGTTTATGGCTGATTATCACTGCAGGTAATAACTCTGGGAGAGGGTCAGGTAGAAGGGTTGTCTACATTACCTTGTCTTTGTATGTTTTACCTTTTTGGCTTCTATTATCATGATTAGACAGTCAACCTGGTCTCAGAGCAAAATGTATTGTATTTTACTAAAATCCATGCCACTCCATTTAGTATGATATGTTACTTTACGTTAGGTTCCATTACATTGGCCTACAGTACCACATAGTATCCTAAGTCTTGATTGCATTTGACCCGTTTAGAATGATATATTACATTCAACTGCTTTTGTATGTTATGTTATGTTCGACTGCTTTAGTATGATATGCTACTTTAGGTTAGGGATAGTCTCGCGTCGCCATACCTCAAAAATCACATCGTTGTCACACCTCCCTTGGAGGTCAGGAGAAGTTTTTTATTGCAAAAACCTCCCAGCGGCAAGATTTTGATTGGATGTTACATTTCAAGAACCCTCCCCCGTGTTTGTTATTTGCGTCACTGTTTTCTGTCCTGGTAGTTGTTGCCTATGCTAGTGTCAAGTGCTAGTTTTCAAGTTATCAAGTGGGGCCGACAGTCTGCAAGTGGGGCCGACAGTTTATTGAAATTGAAAGTGAATTAGTCCAACGTCAAACATGTTCTAAACTGCTCTGGTGACAAACACACTTTTTTCCTTGTCTCCATTCATCCACATGGCTGCTGGCTGTGCTTTGTTACCACCGAAAATATTGCCCATTATTTTGTTTTTGTAAGGATCCCAAAAATGGAGTCAATGGGAGAACCTATTCAAGTAAGCGAATTCATTTTTTAAATGTTTTTTAAAAACTATGGCTACAGTAGGCCAATTTGTAGACTAACTCAACTGAGCTGCTAGCTAGCGAGCTAGATAACTTTACACACTGTTTAGCTAAGTTAATTAAATGTAATCAGCTAGCTATCTTGATGTAATCATTGTAAATTATAAACGTGTAGATAACAGCCATGGAAGACGGTGAAATTGCAGCTCCAGCTGTCTGTATATAATATGTTTTATTGTCACATACACCAGATAGGTGCAGTGAAATGTGTTGTTTTACAGGTTCAGCCATAGTAGTACAGTGAAGGGAGCGTGTAGGCTACTGGATAGCCTAGGCAGCCAAGCTAGATCTGCACGATCGGCTGCCTAGGCTATCTACTGGACAGGGCAGGTCATTTTGTGGGAGGTTCTCCAGTTCCAGTCCCTAGATGGGAAAACTTTGAGGACAGATAGATAATCGCAACATAATATTCAGTGCTGTTTAAGTATAATGAAGCCTGTTTCTTTGTGATGTTTTCTGTCCTCAGCTATGGAAAAACTGTGAAAGCCTGTTTGCTGATGAAGAGAGAGGTCCCAATGAATGTCCCTAGAGACTAAGGGTATATCCTATATGCCATGGGTTATATGTGTAGGCCTACCTATGTTAGCAATTGTTGTATACAAAAATACAGCTAAACATCACACACAATGTATAAACCTATTACAATTGGAGCAGACCAACCCTGCTGGAGGTCTGCTGGATGTACAGGGTTCTGTTTCAGCCCGGCAATAACACACCTGATTCAACTTATCAAATCTAATGAGTTGATAATCAAGTGTGCTATTGCTGGGCTGAAATAGAAGTCTGCTCACCCAGTAGATCAGGGATCAGTGGAGCAAGGTTGGCCACCGCTGGTATGGAGGTTTTTTTGTTAATCTGAAATTATGCTTTAGTAATAATAACCTACTTGTTACTACTCAATGATCTATTGTTGTTTAGACTAAGATGTCTAATCTTTACATAGGAGTTAGCTTATTTGTACATTTTGAAGTACTAAAGTGTTGCTTCTTTGAAGTGTTTGAACTTGTTTTAATTGTTCAACTATTATTCAAATTGACTAGTGTCAATGTTGATTAATCACATATCACAATCCTGCCATAAAGATGGGAATTGGTTCTGTCTCTAATGTGTCTGTGTTTCTGTGCTGTATTCTCAAATGAACATTTCCTTTTTGTCTAGTTGTAAAATCTGTTTTATTTGATTGTCACTCTCTCTCTCTCTCTCAGTATATCAGCTATGTGAATCCATTTTGCAGCTTGTCATATGGCATGCATCTCCAATGCAGCCATAGGCCTACAGTATGATGGTATTACTGGCCTTATGGGCATCTGTCATCTGAATCAGAGAATAGTTAAACTCACACATTGTTTACATGTTGAGCTATATGTTCTCATTTTAAAATGATACCAGTAGACAATGTATACGAGGCAAACCATTCTGTACAGTCGTGGTCAAAAGTTTTGAGAATGACACAAATATAAATTTTCACAAAGTCTGCTGCCTCAGTTTTTATGATGGCAATTTGCATATACTCCAGAATGTTATGAAGAGTGATCAGATGAATTGCAATTAATTGCAAAGTCCCTCTTTGCCATGAAAATGAACCTAATCCCCAAAAAACATTTCCACTGCATTTCAGCCCTGCCACAAAAGGACCAGCTGACATCATGTCAGTGATTCTCTCGTTAACACAGGTGAGAGTGTTGACGAGGACAAGGCTGGAGATCACTCTGTCATGCTGATTGAGTTAGAATAACAGTCTGGAAGCTTTAAAAGGAGGGTGGTGCTTGAAATCATTGTTCTTCCTCTGTTAACCATGGTTACCTACAAGGAAACACGTGCCGTCATCATTGCTTTGCACAAAAAGGGCTTCACAGGCAAGGATATTGCTGCTAGTAAGATTTCACCTAAATCAACCATTTATCGGGTCATCAAGAACTTCAAGGAGAGAGGTTCAATTGTTGTGAAGAAGGCTTCAGGGCGCCCAAGAAAGTCCAGCAAGCGACAGGACCGTCTCCTAAAGTTGATTCAGCTGCGGGATCGGGGCACCACCAGTGCAGAGCTTGCTCAGGAATGGCAGCAGGCAGGTGTGAGTGCATCTGCACGCACAGTGAGGCGAAGACTTTTGGAGGATGGCCTGGTGTCAAGAAGGGCAGCAAAGAAGCCACTTCTCTCCGGGAAAAACATCAGGGACAGACTGATATTCTGCAAAAGGTACAGGGATTGGACTGCTGAGGACTGGGGTAAAGTCATTTTCTCTGATGAATCCCCTTTCCGATTGTTTGGGGCATCCGGAAAACACCTTGTCATGTCTCATCCTGAGACCATTCATGTGTGGGGTTGCTTCTCAGTCAAGGGAGTGGGCTCACTCACAATTTTGCCTAAGAACACAGCCATGAATAAAGAATGGTACCAACACATCCTCCGAGAGCAACTTCTCCCAACCATCCAAGAACAGTTTGGTGACGACCAATGCCTTTTCCAGCACGATGGAGCACCTTGCCATAAGGCAAAAGTGATAACTAAGTGGCTCGGGGAACAAAACATCAACATTTTGGGTCCATGGCCAGGAAACTCCCCAGACCTTAATCCCATTGAGAACTTGTGGTCGATCCTCAAGAGGCGGGTGGACAAACAAAAACCCACAAATTCTGACAAACTCCAAGCATTGATTATGCAAGAATGGGCTGCCATCAGTCAGGATGTGGCCCAGAAGTTAATTGACAGCATGCCAGGGCGGATTGCAGAGGTCTTGAAAAAGAAGGGTCAACACTGCAAATATTAACTCTTTGCATAAACTTAATGTAATTGTCAATAAAAGCCTTTGACACTTATGGAATGCTTGTAATTATACTTCAGTATACCATAGTAACATCTGACAAAAATATCTCATAACACTGAAGCAGCGAACTTTGTGAAGACCAATACTTGTGTCATTCTCAAAACCTTTGACCACGACTGTACATGCCTTTTAAGTGCTGACATATAAAATGGTTTAGTGCAAATCCAACCCTTACAATTTAGGTACAGTATGAAAATAAGGAGACTGTTAAGCTACAGGAGATGTGCATTACAGGTAACATTTTATGAGGTTCATTGTATTTCATTAATCTTAAGCAACCTACTGTCCATACCAAACATAACATATCATACTAAATGGAGTGGCATGTAAAATATAATACGTTTTGCTCTGAGACCAGGCTGAGACAGTAAGTAAATAGAGAGACTATAGAATGGTTGGTTGTTTAGCAACAAAAGTGACGCGTGCGCAACTCTGGGGCAAAACAGACAGGGTTGGATTAGACTGTTGAAAACATGTAAACTATATTTTGTCTCCAAATGTTTATTGAAAACATAAATACATTTGCACAATGAACACTTGTTGTCTCTCAAATACATTGTTACCGTTATTGGTTAGCTAGCTAGCGATTTTTAGCCATATTAGCATAGACATGACATCAGTCAAAACACCTCAAAACAAGACATGGTATCAATAACAAGACACAACAAGCTGAAATGAGCCACCTACGATTCCCCACTTGGCAGCTTCTTGTCATACAGAATCATACAACTCCCTCCTTCCGGCCACATCGATGCCTGCGCATTTGTTTCGAATGGCCACGATGGTGACAAACACACACACACACAAACACACACACACACACACACACACACACACACACACACACACACACAGACAGACAGAATCCCTGAGTGTAGTCTGCTCTGTTCAGATGGAAACACAAGGCTCCATATTCCCTCTTTATTTACATTTACATTTGCATCATTTAGCAGACGCTCATTATAGATTAAGAGTCATCCACTGAGTTTTGCTCTTATTAAGCCATAAAGTCTTACATCAGAGACACTGGTGGCTCCAATAGCTCTGTCTGAGAGCATTCAGATCTGATGTGTTATCAGTTCATGGAAACTGCTGGGCACGTCACAACACACATTATAACAAATTACAACACGCATTAAAAGGGCTGTATCGGCATATAGGCTAATCACTGTTATACACTGCAAATAAAGACAACCCAGCCACACATTAGAGAAAAGCATGCCAACATAACATTAAATAGGCTATAAAGTTATATTTATCATAATGTGATGAAGTAACAAGAAAAAACTTTAAGTGATTTAGGTGCTCTGCATGAAACACTTATGGAGCAAATGTGCCCCCTTCTGGTAGCTTAATGGATCACTTGTCTCTCTGTGTTGATACAATTGTCATTAGCTAAATTATTTTATATATATATATATATATATACAGGCATTTATATATATCACATTCAGTTTTCATCAGAAATTGCATGATGCTGTTGTGGGCAGGTTGATGTCTGCCTATGTTATTGTGTGTTTAATTGTTGAGCAATGGTAACACTTCTGTGCTCTCTGTGTGTTTTTATTGGCCAGTAATGATCTTTCCCAGTACACAGCAGATGTTGGCCATTGGCCAAACATTAACAGCTGCATTTCATAACTCCGCCTCCCTGCTCCGATAGAGGCTATTTTGATCAAAGGCTGAAGTGCAGCTGAGCTTCACGAGTTAATCTTTAACTTAACAGCGCTCCATTAGCAACCTCACCCACAGTGTAGACCTAGTCACTCAAAGTGGACCGTAGATATGTGGTTCTCCAGGGTCATGTTCATTAGGCACCGGCTACGGCTACATCAAGGAATACTATCTTAACGTGTCCAATAACAAGAAACTATTGATTACGTCGCAATATGTATTCAGTTGCAAAATGTTGTGTGCTACTGTTTGCTATGGTGTGTACTAATGAATACACCCCTGATTTCCATAACCTTAACAGTAGATCTTCCTTGTGGGCTTTGGAGGTGTCGCTGTTGCTAAGCAGTAATTGGCCGGGGAGCTGAGGAGTCCCCTGAATGGTTCTGTTCAGGCAATGGAATGGAACACAGTCTAATAGAGTCTCCTCTCCCCTATCATCTCCTGTCCTCTCTCCTATGCCCTCTGCTCACATCATAGGCGAGAGAGGTTGTAGAAATCGAACACTGACTAGTAGCCTATGTTTTCCACTGAGACCTAGGAGGAATTACCTGAAGTGGTCTTGTGTCTGTGAATCTGCGCACGTACTGCACACAGACGGACACACACACATACACACTCATTATGTTGTATGCACCTTCATGGCATGTGTTGGCTGTGTACTGGAGCCTATAGGTGCCTCCCATCTCAATGGCAGGAGTGAAAAACAAGATAAAATGGCTGTGTGTGTGAGAGGCATAAATCCAGGAGCCCTGTGCCGGATGACCACAGTGTTGCACTATTAAATGCAGCAAGGCTTGGGTATCTCGTGCAGAACATACCTCTATTGCAAAATAGATTTTCTTTCAAGAGACCACCTGTATTAAATATAATAAATGCCTGTGTTATCAGGTTCTTCTATTAATTCTGTTATTTCTAACCAGGAAATACAATAAAAGGGAAGCCTTTTATATGCCTCGGACTGCTTAGAGAGAAGGGCAACAAGCATTGCAGCTGAGCACCAGCAGCAAAATGACACACTGGTTTTTATGGCATGGAGCAAAGAGATTTTATGGCATGGAGAAAAGAGATCCATACCTCAGCCAAAGATCCACCCTTTAAGCTGATGTGGTTGATCTCTATCAGAAGAGGGGATAGTACATGGTGTATCATAGCGAGAGAGAGAGGGAGGAGAGAGAGAGAGAGAGAGAGAGAGAGAGAGAGAGAGAGAGAGAGAGAGAGAGAGAGAGAGAGAGAGAGAGAGAGAGAGAGAGAGAGAGAGAGACGTGGCAACACACTCACAGACACTGACACACACACCGATACACACACCTGTCTCACATACAGTACATTCACGCAGGAGCACAGGCATAGCCGTCACTCTCTCTGTGGAATCGCTGGTGGCAGACAGTTTGTGCCAAGATGCCCTTTTCTGACTGGCTCCTGGTTGGCACTCTTCTGGCACTTGGAGGTAAAAGTTTAGTTCTAACTTCATGTGATGATTGATGTATCCATATTAATAAGTGCACAGTGCATGATTTCTGTGCGAAAGGCTATGCGAGAGGCTTTTGGTTGGTAAAGGGTACATTAGAATTTGCCATCTGCTGTTTGTGTCATGCCTGTTGTATTATTCATTGGAATATCTTTGCATGGAATTTGCCTGAGAATGAATGTAATGAGAATGACACTCTATCAATGATTATGCATTCTGAAATGTTGTTTAGAAGTCAATCTTTTGATTGCTTCTATTGTCTTGTTTGAGAGTACTATCGTGTTGCACTGTGATTTTATGAAAGTTATTATACACGATTTGGCTGGCTGCTCTCTTCTTTGTCTACTTGCAGAGCTTCTACAATTTGGCATTTTCTCACCATTGCATTTAGTCCTCATTTGCCCCTGGATGAAGTTACATTGATTTTGGGGGACAAATCCCAGCGCTTACTATAATGTCTGATAAAATCAGTGACTGAACAACAACAGTACTCAACATTGATCTAGGAATGTGCTTACACAGCAGTATAATTGTCACTTTCCAAGGTCTCTTCCTCATTTGTTTTTTTCTCATTTCAGGAAGCTGGAATGTCATTCGTGCTGATGTTGGGTCTGAGAGGAACTGCTCTAAAATCCCACCGGTATGATGATCTAGGTCAGATGTAGTGCTGTTACACCATGTGTCTTTGTATACCATGTCCCTTCTGGGGACTCAAATAAATGTGTAGTGAATGAGTGTCAGGTCAGTGAATATATAATCAGGTCAGACACACAGTATGCAACCCTGCTTTTACAACTCTTAGTTTCACTCATTGGCATAATTAGCCTGGGCCCATATTTATAAAGAAACTCAAGAGTAGGCGTTCTGATTTAGAATCAGGTCCTCCCTGTCCATATAATTTGATTAATTATTATTTATTATTTTAAAAAACTAATCGTAGATCAGCACTTCTATTCTGAAACGCTTTATGAATACGGGGTAAGGAATCTACACTAAATATCGCTCAATTTCACTGTTGTTTTACTTTACTCATTCAGTCTGAGAAATCCACTCATCGTGACTCTGACAATCACGTTAATCATGCATTCATGTCAATAGGCGATTCACACAGATTTTATGGTTGGAATTCAGCCCTCTGACCCTGTCTTCTGTTTGTTCCAGTACCTGCCTTCCACCGTGGTCAACACTACCCTACGGCTGCAGGCCTTGAGGGAGGCTATGAGTTCTCTCAATGTCTCTGCCTACATCATCCCTGGGACAGACGCTCACCTGGTAGGAGTGTGTGTGTGTGTACGCATGTGTGTGTGCATGGTGACCAAGTGTGTGTGTATGTGTTGTGTGTGGTGCTGACAACATGTGTATCTCCTACAGAGTGAGTACATTGCCCCACGTGATGCACGGATGGCCTTTATGTCGGGCTTCACAGGCTCTGCAGGTAGGTATCTCTATGTCCTTTCCTCCCTTCTTTTTTCTCCCCTCCTCTCCTACTTCTCCTCCCCTCAGTTCTAAAATACCACACCCCCTTTATCTCCTCTTGTCTCAGTTTTAGTCCTTCCCATTCACCTCACCTCTACTTCTCAGTTCATCTCTCACCCCCCCTCCTCCTCCTCTCCCCTCCTCCTCCTTATCCTCTCCTACCTCCTAGTCCCACAGTCATTCCTCCCCTGTCCTCCACTTCTCCTACCCTCTCTTCCACTCCTCCATCTTCATTGCTTCTCCTTCTCACATCCATCAGCTCCCTGCCCCCTCCCCCACCCTCACAGAACCATTGATGAGTGACAGATGAGCTGTGAATCAGGGAGCTTCCATAGACCGATCAGCCTGGTCTCATAGACTAGAAGTAACATAGTAAACTCAAATCCGGGACACTGAAATTAGTATGATATGTTACATTTGGTATCGTTACATAAGACAAAAGGTTCTTAAGGCAAAAATGAAAGGAGGGTGGTGGGTCGGGGTTGATAGGTGGGTGTATAACGTGAACATCTACCAACATCTACCTAACCCTAACCCTAACCCTAACCCTAACCCAAAGGTTGTGTGTTCGAATCTCATCACGAACAACTTGAGCAAATTAGCAACTACTTACTACTTTTTAGCTACTTTGCAACTACGTAGCATGTTAGCTAACCCTTCCCCTGACCTTAACCCTTTAACCTAACTCCTAACCTTAACCCTAACCTTAACCCCTAGCCTAGCTAACATTAGCAACCTAGCTAACGTTAGCTTTAGCCACCTAGATAACATTAGCGACCTAGCTAACGTTAGCTTTAGAAACCTAGCTAACATTAGCAACAACAACTTGGAATTCGTAACATATCATATGTATTGCAAATTCGTAACATATTGTAAAAATTGCAATTCGTAACATATCATACGAATTGTAATTCGTAAAATATCAAATGAAATGGATGATGGACATCCACAAATTAATAGATACCATACTAAATGGAGGGAGACAGATTTACGTATACTATGTTAAGTCTACCCTTGAGTCCAGGTTGGACAGATTGATGGGGAGATCTATTCCTGGACTATTGCACTGACATAAACGGATGATCAATGCCATTTCTGTGCTAGAGCTCAGGCAGATGAATAGATCATTCCAAGCACAGTTAGAATTTCTCCCCTGAGAATAAGACAAGCAATTTTATAGTATTTTTTTTTTATCTGGCAGATGTTCAGATTAGTCTGAGTCTGGCAGTTTGCGATATATAAATAGAGGTCAACACCACTATTACAAAGCTGTTATGATTGTGTTATGAAAATTCCTTGAATGATTTGGTACATTTTGTGATCATTGGTACTGTTGTACGTCCCTCTGGTACGTACTTGTCATGTAAGTACTCTTAACTCTGAGATGACCACACAGCCATGCATCATTCAAACTGAACACAACTCTCCATGATGTGTAATGTAACCCTCCCTCCCCAGGCACAGCAGTGGTGACCCTGAACAAGGCGGTCCTCTGGACAGACAGTCGCTACTGGGTCCAGGCTGAACGCCAAATGGACTGCAACTGGGAGCTGGAGAGAGATGGTAAGATGATTTGATTTGATTTATTAGGATCTCTATTAGCCGATGTCAATGGCAATAGCTAGTCTTACTGGGGTCCGATATTTAACGGAAAATACATTACAGACAAAATACTTTAGAATTTACATACATTTAAAAACATTAACATGTAGATTGTGTGTGTAGTTTGTGTGCATGATACTTTATTGCAAAAAAGAGACTAGAGCTGCAGGCTGTGTTGACTAGACTAGAGCTGCAGACGGTTGACTAGACTAGAGCTGCAGACTGTGTTGTCTAGACTAGAGCTGCAGACTGTTGACTAGACTAGAGCTGCAGACTGTGTTGTCTAGACTAGAGCTGCAGACTGTTGACTAGACTAGAGCTGCAGACTGTGTTGACTAGACTAGAGCTGCAGGCTGTGTTGACTAGACTAGAGCTGCAGACTGTTGACTAGACTAGAGCTGCAGACTGTGTTGTCTAGACTAGAGCTGCAGACTGTTGACTAGACTAGAGCTGCAGACTGTGTTGTCTAGATTAGAGCTGCAGACTGTGTTGACTAGACTAGAGCTGCAGACTGTGTTGTCTAGACTAGAGCTGCAGACTGTTGACTAGACTAGAGCTGCAGACTGTTGACTAGACTAGAGCTGCAGACTGTGTTGTCTAGACTAGAGCTGCAGACTGTGTTGACTAGACTAGAGCTGCAGACTGTGTTGACTCAACTAGAGCTGCAGACTGTTGACTAGACTAGAGCTGCAGACTGTGTTGTCTAGACTAGAGCTGCAGACTGTGTTGACTAGACTAGAGCTGCAGACTGTGTTGACTCAACTAGAGCTGCAGACTGTTGACTAGACTAGAGCTGCAGACTGTGTTGTCTAGACTAGAGCTGCAGTGTGTTGACTAGACTAGAGCTGCAGACTGTTGACTAGACTAGAGCTGCAGACTGTGTTGACTAGACTAGAGCTGCAGACTGTTGACTAGACTAGAGCTGCAGACTGTGTTGTCTAGACTAGAGCTTAAGACTGTGTTGACTAGACTAGAGCTGCAGACTGTTGACTAGACTAGAGCTGCAGACTGTGTTGACTAGACTAGAGCTGCAGACTGTTGACTAGACTAGAGCTGCAGACTGTGTTGTCTAGACTAGAGCTGCAGACTGTGTTGACTAGAATAGAGCTGCAGACTGTGTTGACTAGACTAGAGCTGCAGACTGTTGACTAGACTAGAGCTGCAGACTGTGTTGTCTAGACTAGAGCTGCAGACTGTGTTGACTAGACTAGAGCTGCAGACTGTATTGACTAGACTAGAGCTGCAGACTGTTGACTAGACTAGAGCTGCAGACTGTGTTGACTAGACTAGAGCTGCAGACTGTTGACTAGACTAGAGCTGCAGACTGTGTTGTCTAGACTAGAGCTGCAGACTGTGTTGACTAGACTAGAGCTGCAGACTGTTGACTAGACTAGAGCTGCAGACTGTTGACTAGACTAGAGCTGCAGACTGTGTTGACTAGACTAGAGCTGCAGACTGTTGACTAGACTAGAGCTGCAGACTGTGTTGTCTAGACTAGAGCTGCAGACTGTTGACTAGACTAGAGCTGCAGACTGTGTTGTCTAGACTAGAGCTGCAGACTGTGTTGACTAGACTAGAGCTGCAGACTGTGTTGACTAGACTAGGGCTGCAGACTGTGTTGTCTAGACTAGAGCTGCAGACTGTTGACTAGACTAGAGCTGCAGACTGTTGACTAGACTAGAGCTGCAGACTGTTGACTAGACTAGAGCTGCAGACTGTTGACTAGACTAGAGCTGCAGACTGTGTTGTCTAGACTAGAGCTGCAGACTGTGTTGACTAGACTAGAGCTGCAGACTGTGTTGACTAGACTAGAGCTGCAGACTGTGTTGTCTAGACTAGAGCTGCAGACTGTTGACTAGACTAGAGCTGCAGACTGTGTTGTCTAGACTAGAGCTGCAGACTGTTGACTAGACTAGAGCTGCAGACTGTGTTGTCTAGACTAGAGCTGCAGACTGTGTTGACTAGACTAGAGCTGCAGACTGTGTTGCTTTCCTGTCTGCCTCCTCCTCTCATTTCAAATCCCCATCTCTATCTGAATGGAACTACGAAAGGAGAAAGGAATTACAATCATAAACACACACACAGAAAGCACACAGTGATAGGCATGCAAGCCATCAATTAATCAATCAAATGTATTTTATAAAGCCCTTTTTACATCATCAGCAGCACAAAGTTCTTTACAGAAACTGTACCCAGTCTACAACCCCAAAGAGCAAGCAATGCAGACGCAGAAGCACAGTGTCTAGGAAAAACTCCCTAGAACGCAGTAACATAGGAAGAAACCTAGAGAGAAACCAGGCTCTTCTGGCTGTACCGGGTGGAGATTTATGAGTACATACTGTATGGCCAATAAAACCAGATTTTTTTTTAAGGCATTCAAACGTTCATAGATGACCAGCTGGGTCAAATAATAACCATGGTGACTGTAGAGGGTACAACAGTTCAACACAATGTCAGTTGGCTTTTCATAAACAAACATTCAAAGTTTCAAAGTGAAAGGTGCAGCAGCAGGTAGGAAGTGAGGGGGTCGAACAGCAGGTCTGGGACAAGGTAGCACACCCGGTGTATTATCAAATATACAGTATACTGAACAAAAACATAAATGCAACATGTAAAGTGCTGGTCCCATGTTTCATGAACTGAAATAAAAGATCCCAGAAATTTTACATGCGCACAAAAAGCTTATTTCTCTAAAATTTTTGCACAAATTTGTTTACATCCCTGTTAGTGAGCATTTTATCCTTTGTCAAAATAATCCATCCACCTGACAGGTGTGGCATATCAAGAAGCTGATTTAACAGTATGGTCATTACACAGGAGCACCTTGTGCTGGGGACAATAAAAGGCCAAAATGTGCAGTTTTGTCACAACACAATGCCACAGATGTTTTGAGGGGGTGTGCAATTGGCATGCTGACTGCAGGAATGTCAACCAGAGCTGTTGCCAGATAACGTTATGTTCATTTCTCTACCATAAGTCACCTCTAACGTCGTTTTAGAGAATTTGGCAGTACGTCCAACTGACCTCACAACCGCAGACCACGTGTAACCACGCCAGCCCAGGGCCTCCACATCCGGCTTCTTCACCCGCGAGATCGTCAGAGGGGGAGGGGGTGTGCTGAGGAGTAGTTCTGTCTGTAATAAAGCCCTTTTGTGGAGAAAAACGATGATTGGCTGGGCCTGGAAAAACTCATTCTGATTGGTTATGCCCGCCCAGGCCCACCCATGGCTGCGCCCCTGCCCAGTCATGTGTAATCCATAGATTAGGGCCTAATGAATTCATTTCAGTTGACTGATTTCCTTATATGAACTGTAACTATATTTGAAATTGTTGCATGTTGTGTTTATTTTTTTGTTCAGTATATTATTATAATAGAGCTATGATAGAGGTAACCTTAAACAAACACATTGTCAATGCACCCAAATGGCCAACATTAATTTATGTAATCTGAACAAATGAAACTGTTCGGCAAGGAAGATGACTGTTGTGACAATGTTTACTCAAACAAATTTCTCCCACCAGGCACAACAACAGATACGTTTTAAATCCGCATAAAACTTTAATACATTTCACGCTAATCTCTTCATTAATTAATCGATCATACTTGATGTTCTGAAATCATTCAAAATGTGGGGAATAAATGTCTGTCCTATTGTTGCTTCTGCTCCACAGTATCCATCAGCAGTATAACTGACTGGCTGATTCGGGAGGTTTCGGACACTGACGACATCGGCTTTGACCCGTTCCTCTTCTCTATCCGTAAGGCAGCCCATAAAGATCCATGTCACACTTGACAGACTATGGCACTTTGGTTTAGCATCAATAAAGACATCAACCCAAACCGTATGGAAAATATTAATAGGCATTTTAATTATTAAGACCAACAAAACCAGTTGTTATACAGTAGTGACCATTCGCCTAATAGCGATAATTTGAAATAAGTATTAATGTACTATCTAATACAGTGCATTCGGAATGTATTCAGACCCCTTGACTTTTTCCGCATTTTGTTATGTTACAGCCTTATTCTAAAATTGATTAAATCGTTTTTTCCCCTCATCAATCTACACACAATACCCCATAATGGCAAAGCAAAAACATGTTTTTATACATTTTTGTACATTTATAAAAAAAAGAAAGAACTGAAATATGACATTTACATAAGTATTCAGACCCTTTACTCAGTACTTTGTTAAAGCACCTTTGGCAGCGATTACAGCTTCAAGTCTTCTTGGGTATGACGCTACAAGCTTGGCACACCTGTATTTGGGGAGTTTCTCCCATTCTTCTCTGCAGACTCTCTCAAGCTTTGTCAGGTTGGATGGGGAGCGTCGCTGCCCAGCTATTTTCAGATCTCTCCAGAGATGATCGATTGGGTTCAAGTCTGGGCTCTGGCTGGGCCACTCAAGAACATTCAGAGACTTGTCCCGAAGCCACTTGCGTTGTCTTGGCTGTGTGCTTAGGATCGTTGTTCTGTTGGAAAGTGAACCTTCGCCCCAGTCCGAGATCCTGAGCGCTCTGGAGCAGGCTTTCATCAAGGATCTCTCTGTACTTTGCTACGTTCATCTTTCCCTTGATCCTGACTAGTCTCCCAGTCCCTGCTGCTGAAAAACATCCCCACAGCATGATGCTGCCACCACCATGCTTCATCGTATGGATGGTGCCAGGTTTCCTCCAGACGTGAAGTTTGGCAATCAGGCCAAAGAGTTAAATCTTGGTTACATCAGACCAGAGTATCTTGTTTCTCATGGTCTGAGAGTCCTTTAGGTGCCTTTTGGCAAACTCCTAGCGAGCTGTCATGTGCCTTTTACTGAGGAGTGGCTTCCGTCTGGCCACTCTACCATAAAGGCCTGATTGGTGGAGTGCTGCAGAGATGGTTGTCCTGGAAGGTTCTCCCATCTCCACAGAGGAACTCTGGAGCTCTGTCAGAGTGACCATTGGGTTCTTGGTCACCTCCCTGACCAAGGCCCTTCTCCCCTGATTGCTCAGTTTGGCCAGGCGGCCAGCTCTAGGAAGAGTCTTGGTGGTTCCAAACTTCTTCCATTTAAGAATGATGGAGGCCACCGTGTTCTTAGGGACCTTCAATGCTGCAGAATTTTTTTTGTTACTCTTCTCCAGATCTGTGCCTTGACACAATCCTGTCTTGGAGCTCCACGGACAATTCGTTCGACCTCATGGCTTGGTTTTTCCTCTGACATGCACTGTCAACTGTGGGACCTTATATAGACAGGTGTGATCCTTTCCAAATCATGTCCAATCAATTGAATTTACCACAGGTGGACCCAATCAAGTTGTAGAAACATCTCAAAGATGATCAATGGAAACAGGATGCACCTGAGCTCAATTTCGAGTCTCATAGCAAAGGGTCTGAATACTTATTTAAATAAGGTATTTCTGTTTTATATTTTTAATACATTTGCAAACATTTCTAACAACCTGTTTTCACTTTGTCATTATGGAGTATTGTGTGTAGATTGATGAGGATTTGTATTTATTTAATCCATTTTAGAATAAGGCTGTAACGTAACAAAATGTGGAAAAAGGGAAAGGGTCTGAATACTTTCCGAATGCACTGTATATGCCACTATATATGCCAGCTAGCAGATGCTTTTATCCAAAATGACTTAAACTACAGTGAGTGCATATATGCTGTGTATGTGATCCCTTCAGGATGTACTACAGTATAATGGTTGTCTTTTCCACCCCCCATAGAAACCTATGAGTCCTACAGCTACAACCTAGTTCCAGCCAAGCTAATGCTGAAGTCCTTACCTGACAACCTGGTGGACAGAGTGTGGACAGACAGACCCCCCATCCCTCCTGATAACCTCATCCGCCTGCCCGACAGAGTCGTAGGTGTGTGTGTGTCAGTGTCTATCCATGTGTGTGAGTGTGTGCGTGTGTTGAGTGTGTGAGTGAGTGAGTAAGTTACTGTGCAGTTCCCTTAGCTCTGGGCTGATGAATAGATAAATACTTGCTAACAGCGCAGAAAGCCATAGGCTCACAAACTGTCATTAACATCCCCTTTAATTGCTTATGGCTGGCTATCACTGCAGGTAATTACTATGTGGAAAGGGGCCAATGAATGGGGTTGTACCATTAGTCTTGTCTCTGTGTGTTTCCCCAGATAATAATCACTGATACTCAGTGCTTGATTTGGGCCGGAGCTGTCCTGAACGCATACTGGCAAATCTAATTTTGGGGGAATTGCGTACCAGCTCCTCTATAAAAACAAAGTAGCCTATGACTGGCCCAGATTCACACACTGAGGCAAAACATTTTTTATCAAACCAGAATGAAGATGGGATCTTCACTGAATAGCAAGGGAGAGTGGGCATTCATTTCCTGTTTCCGCTTTGTTCAAGTTTATTTGCTGCTAGTCTGTGAATCTGTGACAGTAGGCTGTTCGAGATTGCACAGATTGAAAATGAGCCCGCCTGAATGGCATGATGCGCTGTTCCAAATTGTCAAATTATGGTTTGTAAAGTCATGAAAAGTAATGGAAATTAGTTTCATAAATGTTGTTAATGTAATTCATGAAAGCACACTTTTAAATATGATCAATCAATCAGCTGCTCAACAGGACCTCGATAAGCAGACTTGGGTGTTTCAGGGCTGTTTCAAAAACCAAACCTTCACACCCAGGAGCTCTCCAGATGGAGGGTTGACCACATGTTGACAACATGTGACTAACAGTGCAGTTCTATGTGGGGGGCTAAGTGCCTTGATCAAGTGCAACATGGCAGGAAGTGGTAGGTCTACACTGCATCAGACACAGCAGCTTTCCAGTGTCAATAATGCTTACTTTTTCATGTAGGCTATAATAATAGTCATGAAAATGTGGTTAAAAGTCTACGGAGAATTCATGGAAAATGTGTATAAACCATTAACAGTGAATAATCAGAGGTCTCTATAGCATAATGTCATTTGTGTTTTCTCTATGGTTTTACCTTTTTGGTTCCTATTATCATGATTAGACAGCAGTAGCAGTGCGTGGGTAAAATCACTGAGGAAGCCAAGCCAGAAAAAAAATAGCCATATTACAACCTATGTGTTGTGATAATTGCATTGTTTGCTCTATAACCTATTTGTTCAGATGCCTTTCGACTGTCACATACTGTATAGGCCTAAGGCTGAGACATAAAAATTCAACCACACCTTTGTTTCATCACAAAACCGGAGAGCAACCTCTGTCCAATGAAGTCCACAAAGCATATTACATGTAACAAACAATAACATGACCTACAGCATGGTCAAGCAAGTTAATGTTTCCAACATGTTTGGACTACTAAACAACTATTGATTTAGAACCACGGAGAGTAACCGCAAGTCCCAAAGAAAACAGGAGCTGCCTCCACTATTCCAGCACCATTTTAACTTCAACATTTTAACATAATCAAATCACCTGTGCTTAATCTAATGTAGTGACAACTCAAAGATACCAAAAACAATTTAGTCCAATCAACGTAAGCTAAATATGATGTGGCTGTCCATGGTTCTGATTTCTGTGTGTGTGCGTGCGTTCATGCAAGTAC
Source organism: Coregonus clupeaformis (assembly GCF_020615455.1). Lineage (NCBI taxonomy): Eukaryota > Metazoa > Chordata > Actinopteri > Salmoniformes > Salmonidae > Coregonus > Coregonus clupeaformis. The sequence continues at coordinate 40,419,517 of NC_059193.1, forward strand.
AAAAAACATGTTGACTCACCCTACTTGTAGAGAAACGCCAATGCCATCTTTCTCTCTTTATGTTTACGAAATGGTCTATGACTCTGTCATACAGTACACGCTTTTATTTTTATCCAGAGCGACTTACATCTAGCTACATATTGAACTTCCATCCTCTCAGGCCACATTGGCACATTGTAGGAATTTATGGTTGGATCAGAATCGCCGTTATAATCATTGGCCAGTACGGAGAATTAAGTAAAACCACAAGTCCAAATACCTATCTCCATCTATGGCTAATTTAGGAAAGGGCCAATTTTAGCTAGCCACCGGAGGACAACAACACAAAGAGATGCAACAATTCAAGTTGTTTCTGTCAATTACATATTGCTCTTGAAGTGATGTGATTGGAGTGAAGCCAAATCTAAACTGGCTTCACTTTACACTTTTTTTTGGTGCACCAGGACCATTCACAGATGAGCTCGCTCAGTTTAGCTCAATACTGATTGACTATTATTTTATACTTTTTTATCAAGGGAGGCCAAATGCTCGCTGGCTTCCCTTGCATTCAATGCTACAGGTGGCAACAATGTCATACTCTTTTTGACCTGACAGCATCAGATAGATGGCCTACACATACAGAGACAGAGGGGCGCTGTTTCACTCACTTGGATGCTTTCTCCGGTGAGATACATTCAGCCTCTTAAGAATTGAAGGAAAATTATGAAACACCAAGTGATGAAAGATAAATTATTTTAAATCTTGGTCAATTTGTTGGGGAAGCCTGGCTTCCCTTGGCATCCATGAATACACTCCACTGTTAGACCGTAAGTAAATGGAGGGATCATAAAACTAATGGCCATTATGGTGACCCAGAGTCTGTTTGTGTGTGTTTTCTCCTCTGGCGCCGACACACACCCATTTGACAGAGAGGACCTGGCAGATGAAAGTGGAACACATACGGACTCAGATGACAGAAAATCCTTACAAGCCCACAGCGGTCCTGCTCTCTGCTCTTGATGAGACTGCCTGTAAGAACGTCAAACCTGGACACTCCACATTCATATTCATTCACTTAACATTTAATCATTTGAAGTCTTCATTTCAGTCTTCTTATCTGCTCTGTTTCAGGGCTGTTTAATCTGCGTGGTAATGATGTGCCCTTCAACCCCTTCTTCTACTCCTACACACTACTGACCTTAAATGAGATCTGGTGGGTCTGAAGTCCTTTTCATCATGTAAAATATTGCTTTACAACGTTCAAACGTGCCCCTTGTGTACCATAAACGTTGTTCATGAGCCTATTGGTCTGTCGGCCTGTTTGTATCTCCCTCTCAGGTTGTTTGTACACAAGGACAGAGTGACAGAGGACTTGAAGTTATACTTGAACTCCACTTGTTACCTGGCCCACTGTGTGCAGTTGTTAGAATATGACCAAGTGCGGACAATGCTGAAGAACTACATGACCAGACTTGGTGTAAAAGTGTGGATCGGAACAGAGTACACCAACTATGCCCTGTACGAGCTCATCACTCCAGAAGTGAGGACAGGGGTGGTATATAACCTATTATTACACCCCTCAGTGACTGGGAAAGGTTCTTTCAATGTGTGGTATATTTATTTATCACGCCTCCCTACACTTTACTGTAGAAGTAGGTTGTTGTTGTGTCGCATTGCGTGTACATGAGTATGAACGGAGAGTATTAAAACCATATCTCTCTACCCCTCCATTTTAGGAGAAGCTACTGACCAGTGCCTACTCCCCGGTGCTGACCACTAAAGCAGTGAAGGACAAGACAGAGCAGCACATCCTGAGAGACGCTCATGTATGTGACACACACACCTATTTTCCCTAACTCCTAACCCTAACCTTAACCCCAAACCCCAAATCAAACCGTTAAGCCTAAAATAGCATTTTAACTAATTCAGAACTATTCTTATTTTCCTACCTTGTCAGGACATTCTGGTGACTTGTCAGGACATTATGGTCCTGATAAGGTAGGAAAACATGTACACACACACACACACAGCTGAAAACACAAGACTCCCTATTCCCTCTCTTTATTGAGTTGTGCTCTTATTAAGCCATAAAGTCTCACAACAGAGACGCCAGTGGCTCCAATAGCTGTCTGAGAGCATTCAGATCCAATGTGTTATCAGTTCATCTCAACAAGCCATACTTTTCCATATGGGGATTGTTATATTGGAGGCAAGATTGCATAAGTTTGCATTAGTGCTTTCAATACCCTTCATGGGATATCCTGTCTAAGATTTTCTGTCTTCTATCCATTACCATTAAAGTCAGTTTTTATGATTGGCACCAATAAAGCCCTTACATTTATGGTGTTATTATAAATTCCTCTATTCCTGTCGTCATGGCTGTCAGCTAATGGGGATCCGAATAAAGATACAGATCTGAGCTCGGCAGTAAGATATGACAGACTGTTGTCATGGCATTCACATTTCATATGGGCCATAATGACAAGGTGTTTGTATGGATTATGACTCTGGATGGAAGTTGTCCTTTGAATCAGATCTAGTAATCAGCTTACAAACCCTAACCTCAACCATTGCACACCCTAACCTCAAACATTACACACCATAACCTCAAACATTACACACCCTAACCTAAACCCTTACACACCCTAACCTAAACCATTACAAATCCTAACCTCCACCAGTTTGAAAATCTCAACCACTGTGGGGAAAAAACAGAAAGCTGATCTGAGATCAGGGGCCGTATTTATCAACTATCTCAGAATAGGAGTTCTGATTTAGGATCAGTATTATCTTTTAGATTGCAATTAATAAGATTACATGGACCTGATCCTAGATCAGCAGTCCTACTTTGAGACGATTGAAACATACAGCCCCAGGGTTCAGGGGTAACGTTCCTACTCCTTTGTTGCAAAAGGAGAAAACCTTGTGTGGTCTGATTGTCCTCTCTTGCTCTCCGTAGGTGAGGGATGCTGTGGCAGTCATACAGCTACTGATGTGGCTGGAAAAAGTTGTACCAGAGGGGAAAGAGACAGAGATGACAGCAGCATATTATGTCAATGAGTGTCGCAGGTGGGGAGAAGACACACACACACATGCATGTGTGCACGCACACACACTTAAGCAGACACACACACTTAATCGCTAACACTATCTTTGACACTTGACAGCAAGCAGAAGGACAGCAGGGGGCCAAGCTTTGAAACCATATCTGCCAGTGGGCCCAATGCTGCTCTGGCCCACTATAGGTATCTATAACTTTCTTTTCCACCTTGTCTCCTAATGTTTTTGCTTAGTATCTGCCTCACAGTACCACTAACTCTATTGTTTTGTCACAAACGTTGTGTTATAGCCCTTCTAATGCAACCAGCAGAAAGCTTACTGTTGATGAGATGTACCTGGTGGACTCTGGTGGCCAGTATCTGTGAGTAGAGAAGCTTTCTCACTATAGTTGAGAATGTAGTTATCACCATAGAATTACAAATAACACATTAGATTAGCAATTTAATAGGATCTCTATGGTAAACACTTGCAGTATATTTTTCAGTTATTATCCATATTGAATCAAATGTGAGCCATGACTTGTGTTCTTGAAATCCATAGAGATGGGACCACTGACATCACACGAACTGTTCACTGGGGGACCCCCACCGAGATGCAGAAGGTACAGGTGGCCCTATGGGGCTAAGTAGCTTTATACAGTTGAAGTTGGAAGTTTACATAAACTTAGGTTGTTTACAAACTATAGTTTTGGCAAGACGGTTAGGACATCTACTTTGTGCATGACACAAGTTTTCCAACAATTGTTTACAGACAGATTATTTCACTTATAATTCACTGTATCACAATTCCAGTGGGTCAGAAGTTTACATACACTAAGTTGACTGTGCCTTTAAAAAGTTTGGAAAATTCCAGAAAATGATGTCATGGCTTTAGAAGCTTCTGACAGGCTAATTGACATAATTTGAGTCAATTGGAGGTGTACCTGTGGATGTATTGCAAGTCCTACCTTCAAACTCAGAGCCTCTTTGCTTGACATCATGGGAAAATCAAAAGAAATCAGCCAAGACCTCAGAAAGAAAATTGTAGACCTCCACAAGTCCAGTTCATCCTTGGGAGCAATTTCCAAACGCCTGAAAGGAACTACATTAATCTGTACAAACAATAGTACGCAAGTATAAACACCATGGGACCACGCAGCTGTCATACCGCTCAGGAAGGAGACGCGTTCTGTCTCCTAGAGATGAACGTACTTTGGTGCGAAAAGTGCAAATCAATCCCAGAACAACAGCAAAGGACCTTGTGAAGATGCTGGAGGAAACAGGTACAAAAGTATCTATATCCACAGTAAACGAGTCCTATATCGACATAACCTGAAAGGCCGCTCAGCAAGGAAGAAGCCACTGCTCCAAAACCGCCATAAAAAAGCCAGACTACGGTTTGCAACTGCACATGGGGACAAAGATCGTACTTTTTGGAGAAATGTCCTCTGGTCTGGTGAAACAAAAATAGAACTGTTTGGCCATAATGACCATCATTATGTTTGGAGGAAAAAGGGGGTGCCTTGCAAGCTGAAGAACACCATCCCAACCGTGAAGCATAGGGGTGGCAGCATCATGCTGTGGGGGTGCTTTGCTGCAGGAGGGACTGGTGCACTTCACAAAATAGATGGCATCATGAGGAAGGAAAAGTATGTGGATATATTGAAGCAACATCTCAAGACATCAGTCAGGAAGTTAAAGCTTGGTCGCAAATGGTTCTTCCAAATGGACAATGACCCCAAGCATATTTCCAGAATTGTGGCAAAATGGCTTAAGGACAACAAAGTCAAGGTATTGGAGTGGCCATCACAAAGCCCTGACCTCAATCCTATGGAAAATGTGTGGGCAGAACTGAGAAAGCGTGTGAGCAAGGAGGCCTACAAACCTGACTCAGTTACACCAGCTCTGTCAGGAGGAACGGGCCAAAATTCACCCAACTTATTGTGGGAAGCTTGTGGAAGGCTACACGAAACGTTTGACCTAAGTTAAACAATTTAAAGGCAATGCTACCAAATACTAATTGAGTGTATGTAAACTTCTGACCCACTGGGAATGTGATGAAATAAATAAAAGCTGAAATAAATAATTCTCTCTACTATTATTCTGACATTTCACATTCTTAAAATAAAGTGGTGATCCTAACTGACCTAAGACAGGGAATTTTTACTAAGATTAAATGTCAGGAATTGTGAAAAACTGAGTTGAAATGTATTTGGCTAATGTGTATGTAAACTTCTGACTTCAACTGTATATACCAGGGATGGGCAACTTTGATGGGGGTGGGGGCCACAAAAAATCTGAACTCATCATGAGGGGCCGCAGTGGCGTGTGGGTCTGCGTACCCACATCCATACCAACACATGCAGTCAGAGCTGGCCCTAGCCTTTTGGGGGCCCTAAGTGAAATTGTATTACCTCTGTCAAATGAATATGTAGATATATAAATGACCTTTATACCTGATATACAGTGGGGAGAACAAGTATTTAATACACTGCCGATTTTGCAGGTTTTCCTACTTACAAAGCATGTAGAGGTCTGTAATTTTTATCATAGGTTCACTTCAACTGTGAGAGATGGAATCTTGTTCTCCCCATTGTATACCTTTATGTAGCCTATAGTTATTTCATACGTCTATTCTCATAATTTCAAACCAATTCTCTGATCAACACCGTTCTCTCACATCAAAGGAAGCCTTCACTCGTGTGCTCATGGGAAATATTGAGATCTCTCGGACCATCTTCCCCTCAGGGACAAAAGGTGAGTGCAATGCAATTTACAACTTCACCGAAGCAGATGTTCATTCACGTCACACTGTCAGAGGTTACTACTGGTGGATATGTAAAAGCATACGAGTGATATTCTATACAACCACAAGAGGGCCCTCTTTTTTCACTAGTCCCCTAGCAAGGTGATTTTGTGCTTATTTTACAAAAAGTACATTGGGTCTGTCTGAGGCCCTGTTTGTTGAATACTTTGAAAATTCATCTTTCCTTCTTTGAGATCGCTGATCTGACATGACTGTATTTGTGAAAGGTATATGAGGGAACCTTTACTTTCACGGTTGTGTTAAATCAGTGATTACTTCAAGAGAGGAAGTAAAAATACATGTTTTAAAGTATGCCATCAAGAAGTGGTTGTAAAGGCTTGAAGGATGTTTTACACCAGGGCACGTTAACGCTTTTGTTTATCAACAGGTGTTAACATGGAGATGCTGGGGCGCCGGGCATTGTGGGAAGTGGGCCTGAACTACGGCCATGGAACGGGTCACGGCGTGGGAAACTACTTTGGCGTCCATGAGTGTATAATTGCTTTACTCATTGTATCTTTTTAGTCTATCATCTTTAGTATCGTTTTATGATACTGATATTCAGAGTTGTTATGATTTCATTGTAGTCAAGGTGACGTGAAAGAAATGTGCCAATCACACTGTATTATTTTATCTAAATGCAAAATAAAACCCTTGAATAATACACTATTGAAAATAACAGAAGGAAATTAAAGTAGCTCTATGTGACCATAGAGTTTTGGATTTTACAAATCTTATTCCATCACAGGGCCTGTTGGCTTTCAGAGCAATAACATTCCATTCCGGGAAGGCATGTTCACGTCTATAGGTAAGATCTTACCAAATCAAATTTGTGTCCTTATCTTCAATTAACATCTTGAGGTTCATCATAAGGTTCATTTAGATTTTTTAGCTGCCATTTTGACTTGAATGAATAGGAAGAGAATGGAGACCTTTATTTCATGAGCAGGTTGTATCTATTCCAGAACCAGGATATTACAAGGAAAATGACTTTGGGATCCGTATTGAAGATGTTGTCGTCATCGTGCCAGCTCACACAAAGGTAGATAAACTATTTAACTACAGCATTTTTATTAAACATGTGGAAATACCAGATAAGTGTGGGTAAATATTAATAACATTTAACTATGATGGGGATGTATTAAAGCTGTGAAAAGATTCTAGCTATCCATAATATGACGTCAATTGTCAGATGTCAAATGTAGAATGTCTGAAAATTACGTGTTTCCAAATGTGCGATTTTTACCTGTGAAATGTCCGAAAATCATGTGTTTCACGTGTGAAATCGGCTTCATGAGACGTGACTTTTCCATAAGGGATGTCAACGGTTGTGTTCCAGCCCGGCTTCAGGCATTGTATCAACCAATAGTTGTGTGCCACGTCATCGACTGCGCAGTCGACATCAGATTGCTATATTATATGATGTGGTTTGCTGATAAGTTAAACCCATTTGTATTTGTAGTTATTAGGGATTCCCATTAGTTGGTGCCAAGGCAGCAGCTACTCTTCCTGGGGTCCAAACACATTAAGGCACTTACATCACACATACAATGGTTGTGAGATCTGGCATGTGTCTGCAATGTAGTCCGCTAGGAATGTGGCCAAAGACTGTGACAATCATTGACTTTCTACCCTTTGTGTATTTGTCTCCTGCAGTATGGCCATAATTACCTGACCTTTGAGACTGTGTCATTAGTCCCGTATGACAGGAAGCTGATTGACACTGCTCTCATGAGCGCACAACAGGTAAGAAACACATGGTGTTGACACTTAACTTGTACCCTCTGTCATGAGGCCTACTTACTGCAATGACAGCAGATATCACATCATCAGCAGTCATGATAAAACATCCTCACCAGTCATCACAGCTAGTGTCAGCTTAATTAACAACTGAATTAAGACTGACATGATGTCCATCATACAATTACATATTTAATGTAATTTAATATATATTTAAATTTAAATATTTGTTATTTATTATATAGAATCCCACTTTGTAAAATGTGTAATTTGATATGATCTCTGTGATGTACATTAGGTCATTATTATGACTGCATTATAGTTATGACTGAAGGTTCAAAAACATTGAAAGGTTCAATTATCTGTGACATCTAGTATGATAGCATGAGGTAAATACACATTAGAGCTTCAGACTGACAGGTTGAGGTGTATTCATGCTGATAGTGTGGGTTTCCTCTGAAAATCCCCCTCATAGTTTTCAGGCAGCTTTCAAGACCTGCAAGTTTTTTTGGAGAAACCACGTATGAAGTTTATCAGCAGTGATATTACTTTCTATTCGTGGTCTCAGAGAAAACAAAGCCAGCACTTTCATTTTGTACATGTAGCCTGATCCGTAATCTACTCCTTTATGTTCAGCCGTGCTGCCTTGTTTTATTGTAAACAGTGCTCATATATTATGCAATTTGAATAAAGTTAGCTACACCTGTCACTAAAAGTGAATCTCACACTATTTCTGGACACACACATAATATGACTACTGTAAAAGCCATAAAAACTTTAAAATGTCTCTCCTGTGAAGTAGTGATGTGCAACATGCGCATAGCTTCTTGAAATGGGTCACACATGTCCTATTTTAGTACTGCTACTGTTTTGATTTGATTTATTAGGATCCCCATTAGCCGACGCCAATGGCGACAGCTAGTCTTACTGGGGTCTGACGTATAACGAAAAATACATCACAGACAAAATACTTTACAATTGCCATGCATTTAAAAACATTAACATGTAGTGTGTGTGTGTGCATCTATCAGTTACACATATATGTCAATACATACACACAAGTAGGTCACGGGGGAGAGGCATTGTGCCGTGAGGTGTTGCTTTATTTGTTTTTTGAAACCAGGTTTGCTGTTCACTTGAAACCAGGTTTGCTGTTCACTTGCGCTATATAAGATGGTAGGGAGTTCCATGCACTCATGGCTCTGTATAATACTGTACATTTCCTTGAATTTGTTCTGGATCTGGGGACTGTGAAAAGACCTCTAGTGGCATGTCTGGTGGGGTAAGTGTGTGTGTGTCAGTGCTGTGTGTAAGTTGACTATGCAAACAATTAGGAAATACCAACACATTAATGTTTCTTAAAAGAACAAGAAGTGACACAGTCAGTCTTTCCTCAACTCTTAGACAAGAGAGACTGGCATGCATAGTATTAATATTAGCCCTCTGATTACAATGAAGAGCAAGACGTGCCACTCTGTTCTGGACCAGCTGCAGCTTAACTAGGTCTTTCTTTTGCAGCGCTTGACCATACAATAATCAAGATAAGATCAAACTAGAGCCTGCAGGACTTGCTTTGTGGAGTGTGGTGTCAAAAAAGCATAGTATCTCTTTATTACGGACAGACCTCTCCCCATCTTTACAACCATTGAATCTATATGTTTTGACCATGACAGTTTACAATCTAAGGTAACACCAAGAAATTTAGTCTCCTCAACTTGTTCAACAGCCACACCATTCATTACCAGATTCAGCTGAGGGTCTAGAATGATTTGTACCAACTACAATGCTCTTAGTTTTAGAGATGTTCAGAAGCAGTTTATGACTAGCCACATATTACAAAACAGTCTGCAACTCTTTGTTAAGGGCTTCAGTGACTTCATTAGCTGTGGTTGCTGATGTGTATTTGGTTGAATCATCAGCATACATGGACACACATACTTTGTTTAATGACAGTGGCAGGTCTTTGGTAAAAATAGACAAGAGTAGAGGGCCTAGAGAGCTGCCCTGCAGTACATTAGAGACGTTTCCATTAAAGAAAATCCTCTGAGTTTTTTTTTTGATAGATAGCTCTGAATCCACGATATGGCAGAGGTTGAAAAGCCATAACACATACATTTTCTCAACAAGAGGTAATAATATCAAAGGCTGCACTGAAATCTAACAGTACAGCTCCCACAATCTTCTTATTATCAATTTCTTTCAACCAATCATCAGTCATTTGTGTCATTTCAGTACATGTTGAGTGCCCTTCTCTATAAGCATGCTGAAAGTCTGTTGTTAATTTGTTTACAGGGAAGTAGCATTGTATTTGATCAAACAAAAATGTTTCCAACAGTTTGCGAAGAGCTGACAGCAAGCTGATACAGCTGTAGGTCTGCTGTTAGAACCAGTAAAGGCAGCTTTACCACTCTTGGGTAGCGGAATGACTTTGGCTTCCCTCCAGGCCTGAGGACAAAGACTTTCCTTTAAACTCAGATTAAAGATATGACAGATAGGAATGGCTATAGAGTCAGCTACCATCCTCAGTAGCTTTCCATCTAAGTTGTCAATGCCAGGAGGTTTATCATTATTGATCGGTAACAATATTTTTTCCACCTCTCCCACACTAACTTTACACAATTCTAACTTGCAATGCTTTTCTTTCATTATTTGTTTTTTAATACGAGTACGATGGCTCACCGTTCGTTGTTGGCACTTCCTGCCTAAATTTGCCCACTTTGCCAATTAAGTAATCATTAAAATAATTGGCAAATGGTTTTGTGATGAATAAGCCATCTGATTCGATGAAAGGTGGAGTTGAATTTGTCTTTCTGCTCATCATTTCATTTAAAGTACTCCAATGTTTTTTTCCCATCATTCTTTATATCATTGATCTTGACTTCATAATACAGTTTCTACTTCTTTTTGTTGACTTTAGTCACAAAATGTCTCAATTTCCAGTAAGTCAGCCAGTCAGACCTATTATTCACTCGGTTTGCCCCATCTCTTTCAGCCATACAGTTTTTCAATTCCTCATCAATCCATGGAGCCTTAACAGTTCTAACAGACAGTTTCTTAACAGGCGCATGTTTATCAATAATTGGAAGTAACAATTTCATAAATTCATCAAGTGCAGCGTCTGGATGCTCCTTATTAATCACATCAGACCAACAAATATTTTTAACATCATCCACATAAGAGGCATAGCTAAATATTTTGTATGATCTCTTATACACTATTTTAGGTCCAGCTTTTGGAACTTTGGCTTTCCTGGATGTAGCCACTATATTGTGATCACGGCATCCAATGGGTTTCGGATACAGCTTTAGAACAAAGTTCTACAGTATTAGTAAAAATGTGATCAATACATGTGGATGATCTTGTTCCTGTAGTGTTTGTAAACACCCTGGTCGGTTGATTAATAGGGCGGCAGGTAGCTTAGTGGTTAAGAGCGTTGTGCCAGTAACCGAAAGGTCGCTGGTTCTAATCCCCGAGCCGACTAGGTGAAAAATCTGTCGATGTGCCCTTGAGCAAGGCACTTAACCCTAATTGCTCCCCGGGCGCCGAAGACGTGGATGTCGATTAAGGCAGCCCCCCGCACCTCTCTGATTCAGAGGGGTTGGGTTAAATGCGGAAGACACATTTCAGTTGAATGCATTCAGTTGTACAACTGACTAGATATCTCCCTTTCCCTTTCCCTTTCCCTAATAACCTGAACCAGATTACAGGCACTGATTACAGTGAGAAGCTTCCTCTTGAGCGGACAGCTTGATGAAAACCAGTCAATATTCAGGTCCCCATGAAATTAGACCTCTCTGTTTACATCACATTCACTATCAAGCATTTCACACACATTATTTAGATACTGACTGTTAGCAGTTGGTGGCCTATAGCAACACCCCAAAAGGCTTTAGATGTGCCAGGTGACCCTGCAACCACAACACTTGACATAAGATCTTCTCTAAGCATTACAGGGATATGGCTCTGAATATATACAGCAACCCTTCCCCCATAAGCATTCCTGTCTCTTCTATAGATGTTATATCCGTGTATTGCTACTGATGTGGCTAATATATTAATGTTTTCTGATGTTAGCAAGTTATTGATTTCATTAACCTTATTTCTAAGGCTACATATATTAATATGAGCTATGCTCAGCCCTTTCCTGGGTAGCTCATCAGCCATAGACATAATATGGAAAAGAGCAAACAAAGCAAGATAAAAAATATATACATTCACTGTGTGTGTATATGTGACCAACCGCCTTGATTCGGTCTTATGTAGCAAAATTTGAAATGGTGTTTTTTACATTGGATAAAAGCAGAGACACAGAGCTACAAAATGGTATATCGGACACTGCATATGAGGAACAATGGGAAAGTAATTCTGCTTTGAAAGTTGATAAATTTGTAATCTCACTTTTGAGAAAATGGCCTTTGAATGTTTTGGTACCTACTGAAGAGCTCTTCTTTGTCTACACCCATTCAGCATCGTTCACACCCTGTTAAGCTTTAGTCCCACCCATCTCGTTTCACTCTCGGAACGTTCAGAGTGCACACTGGACGCTCTGGCTGAGGAGTAGGGTTGATCCGAGCGTTCTGACCTCACAACGGCAGTGAAGCACCCAAGCTAAGCACCCATTTAATGAGAGAACACCCCACTGACCATTTTACTCACCCTAGCAGAGCTGGTTAGACTGTGTTCATGTTATTCAGAGCGTTGGTGACTGTAACTGTGCTGCTGGCAACAATATAACTACGCTTTTTTGCCAACATTTACTGACACGGCCATATTCAACGGGTGTTGAGCGTTCGTAAATTCATCAGTTATTCTGCGATCTGGCATACTCAGAATGAATTTACGAACGCACCCGAAATGTTTACTTGCATAGTGGAGTCTTTTGTTAAGAAATGTAGCTAGCTAGCTAGGTAAACAATTAACCATAATCCCAAACCATGACGTTACTACCCTGCATGAATCTGCAGGTAGCTAACCAACCAGGTTCAATGTTAGCTAGCTAACATTAGGCTATAACTAGCCAAGCAAATGGCTCTGAGAAATGAATAACAAGATCGTACATGTAACGTTAGCTAGCGAGCCAGCCAGCTAACATTAGCTAGCTAGCTAAACAATTAACAATACCAACTCATGACGTTACTGCCCTGCATGAATCTGCAGGTAGCTAACCAAGTTGCCATAATTACTGTGTAAGTCTATGGAAGGGGGTGAGAGCCATGAGCCTCCTAGGTTTTGTATTGAAGTCAATGTACCCAGAGGATGACGGAAACTAGCTGTACTCCGGCTACACAATGGTGCTACCCTACAAAGTGCTGTTGAGGCTACTGTAGACCTTCATCACAAAACAGTGTGTTGTAATCAATTATTTGGTGATGTGAATATATTTAGCATAGTTTTATCTAAAAATGATCACTTTTTTAAGGTTTCACAGTTTAAAAAATTCATAAATTCACTGAGAAGGATGGTCCTCCCTTTCATCCTCTGAGGAGCCTCCACTGGTGCATGTGGCATGTGTAAATGCATGTACAGTGGGGAAAAAAGTATTTAGTCAGCCACCAATTGTGCAAGTTCTCCCACTTAAAGAGATGAGAGAGGCCTGTAATTTTCATCATAGGTACATGTCAACTATGACAGACAAATTGAGATCCAGAAAATCACATTGTAGGATTTTTAATGAATTTATTTGCAAATTATGGTGGAAAATAAGTATTTGGTCACCTACAAACAAGCAAGATTTCTGGCTCTCACAGACCTGTAACTTCTTCTTTAAGAGGCTCCTCTGTCCTCCACTCGTTACCTGTATTAATGACACCTGTTTGAACTTGTTGTCAGTATAAAAGACACCTGTCCACAACCTCAAACAGTCACACTCCAAACTCCACTATGGCCAAGACCAAAGAGCTGTCAAAGGACACCAGAAACAAAATTGTAGACCTGCACCAGGCTGGGAAGACTGAATCTGCAATAGGTAAGCAGCTTGGTTTGAAGAAATCAACTGTGGGAGCAATTATTAGGAAATGGAAGACATACAAGACCACTGTAATCTCCCTCGATCTGGGGCTCCACGCAAGATCTCACCCCGTGGGGTCAAAATGATCACAAGAACGGTGAGCAAAAATCCCAGAACCACACGGGGGGACCTAGTGAATGACCTGCAGAGAGCTGGGACCAAAGTAACAAAGCCTACCATCAATAACACACTACGCCGCCAGGGACTCAAATCCTGCAGTGCCAGACGTGTCCCCCTGCTTAAGCCAGTACATGTCCAGGCCCGTCTGAAGTTTGCTAGAGTGCATTTGGATGATCCAGAAGAGGATTGGGAGAATGTCATATGGTCAGATGAAACCAAAATAGAACTTTTTTGGTAAAAACTCAACTCGTCGTGTTTGGAGGACAAAGAATGTTGAGTTGCATCCAAAGAACACCATACCTACTGTGAAGCATGGGGGTGGAAACATCATGCTTTGGGGCTGTTTTTCTGCAAAGGGACCAGGACGACTGATCCGTGTAAAGGAAAGAATGAATGGGGCCATGTATCGTGAGATTTTGAGTGAAAACCTCCTTCCATCAGCAAGGGCATTGAAGATGAAACGTGGCTGGGTCTTTCAGCATGACAATGATCCCAAACACACCGCCCGGGCAACGAAGGAGTGGCTTCGTAAGAAGCATTTCAAGGTCCTGGAGTGGCCTAGCCAGTCTCCAGATCTCAACCCCATAGAAAATCTTTGGAGGGAGTTGAAAGTCTGTGTTGCCCAGCGAGAGCCCCAAAACATCACTGCTCTAGAGGAGATCTGCATGGAGGAATGGGCCAAAATACCAGCAACAGTGTGTGAAAACCTTGTGAAGACTTACAGAAAATGTTTGACCTGTGTCATTGCCAACAAAGGGTATATAACAAAGTATTGAGAAACTTTTGTTATTGACCAAATACTTATTTTCCACCATAATCTGCAAATAAATTCATTAAAAATCCTACAATGTGATTTTCAGGATTTATTTTTCTCATTTTGTCTGTCATAGTTGACGTGTACCTATGATGAAAATTACAGGCTTCTCTCATCTTTTTAAGTGGGAGAACGTGCACAATTGGTGGCTGACTAAATACTTTTTTTCCCCACTCTATGTGTGTGCGTGCCAGCTTACTGTGGTGTGTGGCACTGGTTTGCTGCTCATGTGTGTCTGTGTCCCACTGACCCATTCTCCACTGTTATCCCCTTCAGCTGCAGTGGCTGGATAAGTACTACCTGACCATACGTGAGCTAATGGGGGCGGAGCTGGACAGGCAGGGCCTGACAGAGGAGAAGAAGTGGATGCTGAAGCACACAGTGCCTTTCCAGAGTGCCACTGCTTCTGCTGCCGTCTCCTCCCTCAGCCTGACCCTCACCGCCCTAGCCACCGCCCTCCTCCACAACCTCCTCTGAGGAGCCTCCATCCCTCGCTCCACTTCTCCTGCCATCTCTCCCTCCATCTCTCAATCCTTCTCTCCCTTTATCTCATCTCACTCCATCTCTTATGGCTAGTATTATTATGTTAGCTGTCAGCCTATGCAGTGCCTGTGCATAGTAAATGTATTGTTGTCGTTCAATGTTTGATTTCAATGAATGTTTTGATTACTACCTTTTAGTTGATTTCAATTCGTTTTTTCAGTATTTGGTGATATATGTTCAGCTGCTTTGTTTTGTCACTTTTTGATGTGTCCAACCTCTCTGTGTTTCGAATCCGTTTTTTTGTATGTAATTTATTAAAATATGATTATTTTAAAGT
The DNA here is from genome assembly GCF_020615455.1 of Coregonus clupeaformis. Lineage (NCBI taxonomy): Eukaryota > Metazoa > Chordata > Actinopteri > Salmoniformes > Salmonidae > Coregonus > Coregonus clupeaformis. The sequence goes on from NC_059193.1 coordinate 40,434,841, forward strand.
TTATGAGTACCATTTGTTAACCGACCTGTTATTCAGTACTTACTTTCCGTGTAGAATGCTTTCAATGTATATCAAGCATACTTTGTCCCTGAAGAAAAAGTTGAACCAAACAAACTCAATATAAAACACTACATTACAAGATGGCCATGATGAAACAATGAATGTTGTATTGTAATCTGTGCCTGTTAGCACTTTGTGAGGGACAGATAATTGGGGTCATCATCACATGCTGAGTGTTAATCAGTGTCTCTAAAAGCAGCCATTGTCACTGTCTGATATGAGTCACACCCCCCCCCAACCATCTGAACAGCTCTTGAGGTTCGTCTAGCTGTGCCACATGTGAAGAACTAGTGCCAGTGAGACAGGGGCTGTTGCTTGGCAACAGACCTGTCAGAGCTGCAGGAAGGTGTGAATGTGGGTTTTACAAAGACGTCCGCCCTGCTGCACGCTTTTGTTTGACTTGCATCCCTCCCACATTCGAAAACAAGTTTTCATAAGAAGAGAAAGATGGCTTTTCTTTGTTATATTTCTTTTGTTGTTGGTTAGATGACACTGTCCATTTAACTCTCTGTGTGTGTTTGAAATGGTTGGGTCTGTGGCTATTGCCACTGGAGAAAGAGGAACAATGCAATGACTAATTGATGTTGAAAATATGAGCTCATTGTCTCTGTGTAAGCAACATTTCCCTACAACCTGAACACAGTTTTAGTAAATGTACTATCTCTTAACTTTCACATTGTCCCTAAATGAAGTGTATACTGTTGTATATACTGTACATCCACTTGGATAGCTACTGTTTGTTCTTTCAATGAAACCAGTATATCTTATGCTGAATATTGTTTATTTATCCTTTTGTCCCTCAAACGTTTGTACAAACACACAAAACCTCAAACTTGCAGCCAACCTTCGATTCGAATGAAGAGGAAACTAAACTAGGGCATCCTCTAGTCATGTCGTTTGTCAACCCTCCAAAATAATACATTTAACATGTAAAATACATTCGGAAAGTATTCAGACCCCTTGACTCTATTCACAAGTTTCAGCCTTATTTTAAAATAGATTAAGAAAACATTTTCCCTCATCAATCAACACACAATACCCCATAATGACAAAGCAAAAACTGGTTTTTAGAAATGTTTGCAAATGTATAAAGGAAAAACGGAAATACACATTTACATAAGTATTCAGACCCTTTACTCAGTACTTTGTTGAAGCACCTTTGGCAGCAATTACAGCCTTGAGTCTTCTTGGGTATGACGCTACAAGCTTGGCACACCTGTATTTTGGGAGTTTCTCCCATTCTTCTCTGCAGATCCTTTCAAGTTCTGTCAGGTTGGATGGGGAGCATCGCTGCACAGCTATTTTCAGGTCTCTCTAGAGATGTTAGATCGGGTTCAAGTCCGGACTCTGGCTGGGCCACTCAAGGACATTCAGAGACTCGTCCCGAAGCCACTCTTGCATTGTCTTGGCTGTGTGCTTAGGGTCGTTGTCCTGTTGGAAGGTGAACCTTCGCCCCAGTCTGAGGTCCTGAGCGCTCTGGAGCAGGTTTTCATCAAGGATCTCTCTGTACTTTGCTACGTTCATCTTTCCCTCGATCCTGACTAGTCTTTCAGTACCTGCCGCTGAAAAACATCCACACAGCATGATGCTGCCACCACCATGCTTCACCGTAGAGATGGTGCCAGGTTTCCTCCAGACGTGACGCTTGGCATTCAGGCCAAAGAGTTCAATCTTGGTTTCATCAGACCAGAGAATCTTGTTTCTCATGATCTGAGAGTCCTTTAAGTGCCTTTTGGCAAACGCCAAGCAGGCTGTCATGTGCCTTTTACTGAGGACTGGCCTCTGTCTGGCCTGATTGATGGAGTGCTACTGAGATGGTTTTCCTTCTGGAAGGTTCTCCGATCTCCACAGAGGAACTCTGGAGCTCTGTCAGACTGACCATTTGGTTCTTGGTCACCTCTCTGACCAAGGCCCTTCTCCCCCGATTGCTCAGTTTGGCCGGGCGGCCAGCTCAGAAATGTTTTGGTACCCTTCCCCAGATCTGTGCCTCGACACAATCCTGTCTCGGAGCTCTACAGACAATTCCTTCGACCTCATGGCTTGGTTTTTGCTCTGACATGCACTGTCAACTGTTGGACCTTTTATATACAGGTGTGTGTGCCTTTCCAAATCATGTCCAATGAATTGAATTTATCACAGGTGGACTCCAATCAAGTTGTAGAAACATCTCAAGGAGGATCAATGGAAACAGGATGCACCTGAGCTCAATTTCGAGTCTCATAGCAAAGGGTCTGAATACTTATGTAAATAAGGTATTTCTGTTTTTTATTTTTAATACATTTGTAGAAAATTCTAAAAACCTGTTTTCGCTTCATCATAATGTGGTATTGTGTGTATATATAATTAATTTAAACCATTTTAGAATAAGGCTGTAATGTAACAAAATGTGGAAAAAGAGAAGGGGTCTGAATACTTTCCGAATGCAATTTATCTACTTCCTTTAATGTCTATTTCTGCATAGGCCTACTAATGATTGTTTTGTCTAACATGTATAATGTATACACATTTCCCTGTGAATTCTATTTCTAGTATTTTCTATATCATCCATCAGTTGTTTTTATTGGTTGTTATTGGCTCAAAGTAAAAGTTGCCCTTGAGTTGCAGGGTCAGGGAGTTGTCCCTAACCACTGAAGCAGGGGTCGATATGTTCTATCCCCCTAATGGTTAAGGTTAGGATTGAGGGGTAGGGTAATCTGGTCCTAAATCAAGGGCAACTTCTACCTTGAGCCAATAACAACCTAGAGAATCCACCGATGGGCAATAAAGAAAATACTAGAAATAGAATCCACAGGGAAATGCGTGACTTGACTGATCACTCTGTATACCTTATCAAGGATCAACATGGTCAAGCAGGCTGTGTGTTTCTCCTGTGGCAAGGATTTCCACCTGCCCAGCAGCTTCAGTTTCTAAATGTGTCATCTCTTGTTGGCTTTCACTTCCAGGGTTCAGGTCTGCTCTGACAGAATTACTTCGGGTGTTTTTGTAAAGCTGACTCAGTGCTGGAATCCTCAACTAGCATCTCTATCATACACAACCTCAACTAGCACCTCTATCAGACAGAAATCACTCTAAAGGTGGAACTCATCTTCTTCTGACCAGCATTTCGTATGACTGGCATGACAAGTAACAGTGCCCTACAACAAGTGAATATTACTTTGAGCACTCTAATAATGAGCACTCATAGCATATAGGATGTGGAAGAGTGAATGCCAAAAGGGATGGCAGCTTTCAAGCCAGGGTGGGGTTTTACTCCCACCCAGTACTGTAGTTTAGTAGGCCCCTACTCTATGTTAGGGTTAAGAGGAAGAAAGCCTCAACTACTCCTTTTACATGCAACAGATGATTCATTTCTCACACTCTGGTAGATCTGCCTAAATATAAACAGCATGAGAGGGATGCATGAACTTGTTCAACCCATTCAGGCCATCATTGTAAATAAGAATTTGTTATTAACTGACTTACTTAAATAAAGGTAAAATAAAATAAAATAAACATTCATAGACGCTGGGGAGTTTTGTTAAGAGCCCCGATGCTCGTTCTGAACGTTAAAAGGCATCACTTCCGGAACGGTTTTGGAAACATAAGGAACGTATCTGAAATTAAAATGGATGCCCCTCCCTTCAGCAAAATATATTTTACCTAAACCCACCCTGAATGCTTGAAAAAAAAAAAAAAGTAACCCTCCCCTATACCCAAAATAATAATTAAAACAAAGTGGATAGCAGAGAACATGTCTACCATTTACCCTTACTTCTTGGACAGACCAGAGTCTTAGATATGCAGTTTTAGAAACTGTTAATGGTCCTGTGTAGTAGGCTACATAGCATTGAAGGAATTTTTATAGTGCGCAGGGCTGTGGGCCAGAAGGTTGTGGGTTCACAGACCACCTTGGACAAGAGTAGGGATGGAACGCTCTCTTTTATAGTAAAAGCATTGCATGAATCTATCTCTCTTTTATAGTAAAAGTATTGCAAGAATCTATCATCGTAATTGCAGGTCGAGAAAAAATTGCCTTTTATAAACATTTCATGCAAGTAATACCAAGAAAATTACCGAAATTACAGGCTAAGAATGGACAGAGAGATAGCCCATCTTATCATATTTCTCCAATGCCAAATCAGTGTTGTTTGATTTGAAACTGTCCCTGTTTGCAAATAATTAAATCTGAGACATCATTAGGAATCTGAGCATTGTACTTTCGAAAGTTAGGCCTACCTTTCCACCCCAGACAGAGTAGGCCTACCGACACAGACAATTGTAATCTTTAACTGCTGGCTGCTCTTGTTCCGTGGCTTAAACCCTATTTTATATTAGCTATCCCCTATTTTAGACAAATTGGATTAGAACCATTACTTTTTTCTGACTATTTGTTGGAGGAGCTATAGGTGGACAGGCTCATTGTCATGGCTGGAATGGAATAAATGGAACGGTATCAAACGGTGTCAAACCACGTTTGATTCCGTTCCAATATTCCATTCCAGCCATTACAATGAGCCTGTCCTCCTATAGTTCCTCTCACCAGCCTCCACTGATATCAACCATTAGTTTTGTGAATTTAGAGATGAATCGTCTCTTTCACCAGCAATGTAGAGCCAAAAAGCCTGGCACACAAGGTTATTAAAATAATTAAAAGGAAGAAAAAATAAATAAAGCATTGTTGAGTTTCTCTGTCAAACCCAAACCAAAGTGCCTACAGAAGTTTGCTTCTCCACTTCCTGTGTGGTCACGTGACTTCCTCTCAGTCTCTGTGCTCCACTCTGCCAAATAAGAAGTCACTCTTTTTGTCTACTATTTTGTCAGAGTTCTCTAGTAGTGACATCAGAGTGACAGGAGCTGCTGAAGTCTGCATTGGTGCCTGTCTCTCCACTCTTTGACCACAAAGAATAGCAGGAGGAACCATAGAGGAACAATGTTACGGCGAAAACCTTCCAACGCCTCAGAGAAGGAGCAGGTGCAGAAGAAGAAGGTAAGGAGGTTTGGGTTGTCTGTGTTTGGATGGGAGGATTGTGTCTGTGAGTAATGACGACACAAAGTGCAATGACGAGGAGAAGCGCTGTCTGAACACTGCAAAAAGGGCTTTGGACTGCAAAAAGTCCTATTTCTTTTTCAAAATGAGCAGGGATCAAGTGAAAGAAGTACACTGTGCAAAAATATTTGCTAGAACATGATAGAGCAACACAACGTGTCCATCTTATTGATGAATGAACACATGATGGACAGTAATTTAGAGTGCTACTTTGTCTGGCTCATCCCATTGTACTAACTCAAACACTGATAATGAGAGGCACGTTAGCCTATTGCCTGTATGTGCTGCCTGTATGTGCAGCAAACACTGACAGGTTTTGCTACACAGACTTAGAAGAAGAAACCATTGTGGTGACCTGAAAAAAACATTCTGAAACTTGGAACTGAAATAGATGGAAGCCTTAGTTGTCAGGCTTAAAAATACTAAGTATTGCTTCTCATGGCACTAAACGTTAGTTCATCTAATATTGCTGTATGATTCATTGCTACTGGCCATGGACGTAGCAGCTAAGTTCAGTTTGAGTCAGACTTAGGCATTTTGTGGCTTCTCGCTCTAAAGCTCTACTGGCTTGGTTGGTTAACAGCTATTCTCCCACGTTTAACACCAGTGCCCTTGTTTTCCATCTGCATGCATCTTCTATGCTTCTATCCAAGTTTCATCATTACACATCTCATTACCTTAACCTCATTGCTCCTCACCACCACGACACACTATAGATGAGAAAGTTCAAAACTGTATGCAAAGATTATTGTTCAGGAGCAGATATACTGTAGAGAAAATGTATCTGAAACATGGGCTTCAGTGGGTTTTGATGCCAGAGAAGGCAAATGATTTGCTCCTCAGCAAGATCACCTAATGGATATTAGATGATACTAATGCCTATCATAAGAAACTACACTAAAACTCTGTCTTCTCTGAGAAGTTGTTCCTTCTAATTCAGTGGTTTGATTAGTGCAACATTCTCAGTAAGAGACGACACAGACCACTATTGCCACCAAGGCTGTCTAGACACCTGCAGCGATTGGCTGCTGACAGTTGCCCAACATGTACCCACTTTCTGTGGGTTTTTAGATAGGGGCAAGAAGGAGAGGTGGATAAGAAAATATGCCATGGTGTCACATGGAAAGCAATGGCTGCTTAGGGGAGAGTGAGGTAAGTTGAGCCAAAGTGGTAAGTTGAACCACCGTTGTTTCTAGGAAACCATACACAAAATGAATCATTTGACCAAATATTTAGGAAAGCGTCATCATTTCAGGGAGTCTGTGAAGGACGAAACCACATGAAATAAGGGGTAAGCAAGTTGGGTCCAAAAAACGGATTTTCATCAAGTCAAATTAATTTATTGTGTTAGAGGTTTCATGATGCTTGTAAGGTGAACCAATGGCCATGGGGTAAGTTAAGCCAATGGCAAGTTGAGCAAATGTAAGTGTTTTCTTCCCAGGCGTAATGCAAGGCATTATCGCTGGGATATGAGGTAACAACAGGGCCTATGTAAAAAGTGTTTTTAAAAAGTACTAAGTGTTTGTTTGGTGTTAAGATTCTTTAAATTATTAAAAGACAAAATGCAGGCTCTCCCGAGTGACGCAGCAGTCTAAGGCACTGCATCGCATGACTGGACCTTCGCCTCCTGAGTCAGTTGGGGAGTTGCAGCGATGAGACAAGATCGAAATTGGGGAGAAAAAGGGGCTACATTTTTTAAAAATTAAAATAAATATGACAAAAAGTGATTGTATTGAATTGTGTTTGAGAAATAAAGATAGACATGGTTTTAAAAAGGTAGTGGTAATATTTAATTCAGTACAGAAATGTGTAGGCGGCTTAACATACCCTGTGCCGTGGCTCAACTTGTTAAGTTCTCATTTTAATAAACCTGATGATTCAGAGTTTGTGTTTTTTACAAAAAATGTAAAATATTTAATGCATTGTCATTACAGTAAGTGCTCAACAGGAGGCCTAAACCAGTACCCAGGCCTAACCCCCCAAAGAGTGGCCACAGTGGCGTTTTGGCTCTTCTTCTCAGCTGTATCTGATCGTTTCCTCCTCCTCAAATCTAACAAATGTTGCCAAATGATGATAAATGCTACCATGTGTTCTCTACTGTATTTTAGATATCATGCCAATGTTCTATCTCCTCCTGGCTCATTGTCTCTATCACAACTGTCTCTGCGTATTTTACTAGAAGAACTCTCTGGGTGCCAAAATATCTTTGATGAAATGTTGTAGGTTTAAGACCACATGACTTGAATGTCGAGATTATCTTTTGTTATGACTCAAATGTGTATTTCTCTGGGTCTCCCCTACATGAATCCTCTGTGTCCTACCTCTGTCTCCACAGCTCACCCTGCAGAGGTCCAGCAGCTTCAAAGACTTCATGAAGCCCAAGTCCCCTGTAGTGGTGGACAAGGAGTTCAACTTGGACTACACAGTAAGTTTACAGTGTGACTGACTGGTTTTGAACCCGGGTCTCCAGTATGCTGTGTTAGCCCTCTGAGCTAAAGCCTAGACATTAGCTTGGGAAGCTAATGTAATTATTCAGGCCTTAGGCAAGGTTACTCATCACATGAGCATAGTTCACCGAACTACCTCTGTTAAAAACAAAAGCCTCTGCTGTCTTCCATTGGAAGCCATATGTATTCACAGAATCCCATCATGTTACAGTTTAATAGCAAAAATGGATTAAAGAAACACAGGGTTTGTTTCAAATTCAATCTATTAGTTTACTGAAATTCTAAAAGTACTTGTTCCTCGACGGAGGACATACTGGTTAACGGTCATGCAACAACTGAGTTTCAACCATACCCACAGTCACACTAAATTGTCTATTGAACACAAAGGGCAAACTGACATCAGTGTTTGAATCTTTAACAATAAAGGAAGTTTGCATTTCATGCTTCCCAAAAATTGCCAAAAACAAAACTGTCGACAATCGATACCAACAATAGCAGAGTTCTGCACTTCCTCAGTTTCACGTTGATGACAATATAATCAAACTTGAATGGATAGCATTTATTTCTCTACTGTATTTTACAAACAGTATAACTGGAAGTTAGAAGACAGAGCTAGAAGTTTAGAAGAGGTTTTCAACAAGGACAGGAAGTTCACAGAGGACGAAGCTTAGAGCTGCGTGTAAACCAAACCACATTGAGAGACAGAAGGACAGAAATACCAGAGCAGGATGTCCTCTGTAAAAGCTAGTCAAGCAGAGAACCACTTGCTGCTTTGTCTTCCAGACAGTCTGCTGCTTCACAGTCAGATCCATTCACTACAGCTAATTACCTCTCCAGAATCAGTGCCATTAACTGTGAGGGATTCTCCACCTCCAGAAATGATTAAATAATGAGATATCTGCCTAAGCAATGTTCCTATGATTTTGTTGGTGTTGATGTATGTGTGTGTGTGTGCTTGCATCGATGCTTTCGTATGGGTTTTTGCATTTCTTTTCTGTATGTATGTGATTTAATCTGCAGTATGTGTTTGCAGCACTTGTGGTCTGTTGTGCTGAAGATGGGGCTGTAGGCTTCCATGTTCACCATACAGCCATACTGACACAGCACTGTAGCCCTGTGGGGAGGAGCTAGTATGACTCACCGCACCATGCTCTGCTCCTCTCTCTCTCTCTCTCTCTCTCTCTGGGCTTTCTGCCGGTGACACACGCAAACTGTCATCACAGCCAAGCTTTACTGGAAGCACTCTCACCGACACAGTGTCCCAATCACTGATTCACGTCACACACTGCAATCTGTGTCTGTGTGTGTGAAGGGTGCGCGCAAACCACTCTAGAGCACATCATAACACAAGTTACATTGATCACTTACATTTATGTGTATAAAATCAGTTCGGTTAGGTGTAGCCTAGGGCTGTTATGGTGACCGTATTACCGCCACACCAGTGGTCACGAGTCATGATCGCAGTCAAATTCCACATGACCATCTAGTCACGGTAGATGGGGCGGCAGGTAGCTTAGTGGTTAAGAGCGTTGTGCCAGTAACCGAAAGGTCGCTGGTTCTAATCCCCTAGCTGACTAGGTGAAAAATCAGTCTATGTGCCCTTGAGCAAGGCACTTAACCCTAATTGCTCCTGTAAGTCGCTCTGGATAAGAGCGTCTGCTAAATAACTAATTTTTTAAAAATAACATTGACAAAATAACGGTAACTAGGCTTCTCCAATGCTATATAGGCCTTTTTTTTGCAACTTTTTCAAATCATAGTCACACACCTCATGTAGCCTAACCCATAGGCCTATATATTTTGATAAGGTTTGTATCACAACTAAAGTGGCCAAATAACTTAACATTAAGCAGAGCCTGGGGCCTCCCGAGTGGCACCGTGGTCTAAGGCACTGCATTGCAGTGCTTGAGGCATCACTACAGACCTGGGTTCGAACCAAGGCTGTGTCACAACTGGCCATGACCGGGAGTCCCATAGGGCGGAACACAATTGGCCCAGCGTCGTCCGGGATGATGGAGGGTTTGGCCGGGGGGGCTTTACTTGGCTCATCACGCTCTAGCGACTCCGGCGGTCCGGGCACCTGCAGGCTGACTTCAGTTGTCAGTTGGGCGGTGTTTCCTCCGACACATTGTTGCAGCTGGCTTCCGGGTTAAGCGGGTGGGTGTTAAGAAGCGCGGTTTGGCAGGACATGTTTCGGAGGACGCAAGACTCGACCTTCGCCTATCCCGAGCGCATTGGGGAGTTGCAGCGATGAGACAAGATCAAAAAGGGGGGTAAAAAAAAAAATCACGGGATTGGCATCAGCTAATTAAGCAACCCCCTCGTACCTTATTGCTTAATTAGCCAATGACCGTCACGTGATCTGGTCCTTCTCACAGGCATCTCAGCTCCGAAGTAGGCTACAAGTGAAGACAGAGACATCTGGGACGCAACTGTGTGTGTCCTTCTTATCGAATTCTGAGACGCATATTGAATATGTTAGAAGAACTGTCCACATTTTACTTTTCGTCAGCCAACAAGATGAGTAGGCCTAACGAACAGCAAAAGCATTAGCCAGCCTATGTCAATCTACTATCCCCCATAGTACAGAAATGTACCTATTCTATTGGTCACCTTGTCTTTCTGTGCGATAAATGAATATTCCAAACATACTCTAGGACAGTTGTGGGATGCAATAGATCCCAATTACTTTGGTTACCAATGTAATTAGAACTGTAAAAATAAATGTTTTGTCATACCCGTGGTATACCACGGCTGTCAGCCAATCAGTATTCAGGGCTCGAACCACCCCGTTTATAATAAGAATTGAGATATCTTAGAGAGCGTGAGAGGTGCTTCGGAGCACAACGATTGGCAGCCAGGAGAAGGGAATTCAAAAATTATTATATTCAGTCCAAAGACACAAAAGGCATGGATTTTTTAGGGGGCATTACGGCCACACAAGGGGGATGCCACCAGGAAATTCGAGGCCTGGTGAGAATATTATCAAGTGCTTGTCAAATTGTGAATGAGAGACTGATGAAGTGTGTGCAGCCTGCACAAGAAACAAAGCAGAGCTCATGTCTTTCATGCAACTTTTTTCAAATCATCATTAGAGTAGCATCATGCAGCCTTAGAATGTATTAAACATCAAAACATATAGCCCATCATTTGTATCACAACTAAAGTTGCATAAATAACTCTAAATTAAGCATATAGGAGGGCCTGTTTCTTTGTTAACCGCTCAACACAGAATAGCCGCCGCATGTGCGCACTCCCTCAGAGATTGTTTGGATATAATATCTATAATATTCTATTTTATTCAGCTATGTGCAATTGTATTCTTCATACTATAAAATCTAAGCAAATCTTGTCTGCTAAATGAACTAGTGTAGTCCACAATATGGCATAGCCAGATCAGGGCCTAACATAAAGAAAACTCAGAGTATGCTATTATGTTCTTCTGAAAGACTACATTTTCTTCATGTCACGTTTCTTTAGACTTGTCTGAAATAAATAATGGATTTATTGTGATGGTGTAGGCTATATTAAAATGATTTATTAGACTTTGTAAAATGTAGGCTAGATGTTCCAAAGGTCTGCATCAGTGGCTTGTAGGCTATGCATGGAAGCCAGGAGATGCTAAACCTGTTTATGTTAATTAACGGTCAATTACCGAGAGACCGGCAGCTATTTGCTTGACAAACACCTGCTGACAAAATTTCATGACCGCCACAGCCCTAGTTAGGTGACCCTGTGCACTTAATTTGTGTCTGAGAAGATGCATTTCTTGTGTTCCACATAGATAAAAACAACGCACAACAACCACATCTTGCAAAGATAGGCTTAAGTAAATGTTGAAATGGTAACCAAAATTAACCTTTTAGGTGCCAGAGGATGTGCCTGTGGAGGATGCAGTGAAGAGTGGCAGTAAGCAGGGGAAGAAGTCGTGGCGTAACGTCATCTCACGCACCATGACCCGCAAAACCTCCAAGACGGTACAGAAGGCCCTGGCAGAGGAGGGGGTAAGTGTAGCGTGATTTACTACAGTGCCCATAATGCTATCTGGTTTGGTCTTAGCAAAGATTGTTCCAAAGCTAACAACGTGATGTCTGTCTCCTTACCAATTAATCATCATAACTGACAGGTTGTCTAATAAAATGGCAATTATATTGTAAACATCTACATAATTTATGATTGTGCAACTAATTTATATTCAAATAATCAAATATAGATTCAAATGTATATATATATATATATTTTGGCATAGATATTTAGTTTAACCTTGAAAATGACAAAGACACTTCATTTGAGTTGTAATGGATATACAGGTAATAAAGGAATCACCAACATAAAGTGTCTTAATAGGGCGTTAGGCCACCACGAGCCAGAACAGCTTCAATGCACCTTGGCATAGATTCTACAAGTGTCTGGAACTATATTGGAGAGATGCAACACCATTCTTCCACAAGAAATTCCATAATTTGGTGTTTTGTTGATGGTGGTGGAAAACGCTGTCTCGGGCGCCGCTACAGAATCTTAATTGGGTTGAGATCTGGTGACTGAGACGGCCATGGCATATGGTTTACATCGTTTTTATACTCATCAAACCATTCAGTGACTACTTGTGCTCTGTGGATGTGGGCATTGTCATCCTATTGGGGCATAGCCATGGTAGCCAAAATGATGGCCTGCCCAGAAGGTTTATACATGACCCTAAGCGTGATGGGATGTTGATTGCTGAATTAACTCAGGAACCACACCTGTGTGGAAGCACCTGCTTTCAATATACATTGTATCCCTCATTTACTCAAATGTTTCCATTATTTTGGCAGTTACCTGTGTTTTAAATACTGTGCTCCTTTGCATGAAAATCTTCAAAAGGTTGATAGTGCCTCCCCCTAGTGGTCACATTAAAAAAAGCATCCAAACAAAGGCTTTCACAGCCTTAACTCATTCTAGCATACAAGGCTCAGTGGTGTAAAGTACTTAATTAAAAATACTTTAAAGTACTACTTAAGTAGTTTTTCTGGGTATCTCCACTTTACTATTTATATTTTTGACAACTTTTACTTTTTACTCCATACCTTTTTCCTGACACCCAAAAGTAATCGTTACATTTTGAATGCTTAGCCGGACAGGAAAATTATCCAATTCACTCACTTTTTAGAAGAGAACACGTGGTCATCCCTACTGCCTCTAATCTGGCGGACTCACTAAACACAAATGCATCTTTTGTAAATGACATCTGAGTGTTGGAGTGTGCCCAGGGCTAATTTTCAAAACAAGAAAATGGTGCCATCTGTTTTTCCTCAAGTATATTTTAGCACTTACATTTTACTTTTGATAGTTAAGTATATTTGGAACCAAATACTTTTAGACTTTTACTCAAGTAGTATTTTACTGGGTGACTTTCACTTTTACTTGAGTCATTTTCTATTAAGGTATCTTTACTTTTACTCAAGTATGACAATTGGGTACTTTTTCCCACCACTGACAAGGCTACACTACAGCACAGTATACTTTGGAGTGACTTTTGTATTGTGAGGTCCCCAGACAGCTGTCTGTAGGTGTACTTTAGCCCCATGCTAGGGCCAAGAGATATAAACAAAATATATGTATATACAACACACTTCACCTATCCATTTTTTTTGTATAATTAATATATGTCTATGGTTAGGGCATATTTTGACCTGAAGGCTCTGTCTGTTGTTGAACACTAAATAATATCCTCTATGTATACAGGGGGAGAGTGGTGAGGAGGGCTCCCTGTCCCCCACCACAGACTGGATGCAAGGTCTGACAGCAGGCAATAGGACCTCCGTGTGCTCCAATGGCTCCGAGGACACCGTCCACAGCCCCGTCTCTCGCCAGCTCTCTGGGTGTAAGTTAAGATATATTTTATTGAACCTATCTAACCAAGCCAAGTACATAAAGGTAACCCTCACTACATTCAAGTCAGAAGCCCATAGTAGATATGCGTTCTTATCATAGAAATGCCCAGGGTTGCTGGGCACTCCCATAACTAATCATGGCACAGCCACAAGGTTGGGAACATTGGAATAGGTATGGATATAAACTTTAAATATGGTTCAGCTCCCTATTGTTACGGAAACCCTTTATGAGACTAAATGGCTATAAGCTGACAATGCCTGTGAATAACTGTGATAGCCAGTGAGTGCCTGTGAATGCCTGTGATTTCCAGTGATTGTCTGACTATGGGTGTTGTGTATTAAAACAGGTGGGGACCGCCAGAGCCTGGACAGTGGCTACAGCCAGAGAAACAGCATGAGGCTGGAGGAGTCCGGTCCTCCCTACGAAGGCCCCTTCTGTGGTCGCGCCCGCGTCCACACAGACTTCATCCCCAGCCCCTATGACATAGAGTCCCTCAAGCTCCAAGTAAGTAACCTGGTTTAACCAGATTGACGGTGCACTTAGCATTCAGACTGGTTTAACCAGGCTACCAAGTAAGGCCCTCCTTAAAGAACTTGTTAATAGATTGTGAAATAAAAGAATGGTTCCTTAGTCATCATCCATGGCTGAATAGGGGCCAATTGTACTGAGCGCTGACCAGATTAGACATGTAACATAATTACAGTAGCTATTATCAGTAGCTCAGTGAAGTATAGAATTACACAGACCCACATATAGTATTTAACTGGAATGCAGATAATGTTTGGATCGAGGTAGTCATCCACTGTTTATCCTGCAGAAAGGTGACAGAACCACTTCACATAATACTACAAAATGTACAGTGCCTTCAGAAAGTATTCATACCCCTTGACTTATTCCACATTTTGTTGTGTTGCAGCCTGAATTCAAAATGGATTAAATATGTTTTGTTCTCACCAATCTACACTCAATACCCTATACTGACAAAGTAAAAACATGTTTTTAGGAATTTCTGCAAATGTATTGAAAATGAAATACATATACAGTGGGGAGAACAAGTATTTGATACACTGCCGATTTTGCAGGTTTTCCTACTTACAAAGCATGTAGAGGTCTGTAATTTTTATCACAGGTACACTTCAACTGTGAGAGACGGAATGTAAAACAAAAATCTGAAAAATCACATTGTATGATTTTTAAGAAAATAATTTGCATTTTATTGCATGACGTAAGTATTTGATACATCAGAAAAGCAGAACTTAATATTTGGTACAGAAACCTTTGTTTGCAATTACAGAGATCATACGTTTCCTGTAGGTCTTGACCAGGTTTGCACACACTGGAGCAGGGATTTTGGCCCACTCCTCCATACAGATCTTCTCCAGATCCTTCAGGTTTCGGGGCTGCCACTGGGCAATACAGACTTTCAGCTCCCTCCAAAGATTTTCTATTGGGTTCAGGTCTGGAGACTGGCTAGGCCACTCCAGGACCTTGAGATTCTTCTTACGGAGCCACTCCTTAGTTACCCTGGCTGTGTGTTTCGGGTCGTTGTCATGCTGGAAGACCCAGCCACGACCCATCTTCAATGCTCTTACTGAGGGAAGGAGGTTGTTGGCCAAGATCTCGCGATACATGGCCCCATCCATCTTCCCCTCAATACGGTGCAGTCATCCTGTCCCCTTAGCAGAAAACCATCCCCAAAGAATGATGTTTCCACCTCCATGCTTCACGGTTGGGATGGTGTTCTTGGGGTTGTACTCATCCTTCTTCTTCCTCCAAACACGGCGAGTTGAGTTTAGACCAAAAAGCTCTATTTTTGTCTCATCAGACCACATGACCTTCTCCCATTCCTCCTCTGGATCATCCAGATGGTCATTGGCAAACTTCAGACGGGCCTGGACATGCGCTGGCTTGAGCAGGGGGACCTTGCGTGCGCTGCAGGATTTGAATCCATGACGGCGTAGTGTGTTACTAATGGTTTTCTTTGAGACTGTGGTCCCAGCTCTCTTCAGGTCATTGACCAGGTCCTGCCGTGTAGTTCTGGGCTGATCCCTCACCTTCCACATGATCATTGATGCCCCACGAGGTGAGATCTTGCATGGAGCCCCAGACCGAGGGTGATTGACCGTCATCTTGAACTTCTTCTATTTTCTAATAATTGCGCCAACAGTTGTTGCCTTCTCACCAAGCTGCTTGCCTATTGTCCTGTAGCCCATCCCAGCCTTGTGCAGGTCTACAATTTGATCCCTGATGTCCTTACACAGCTCTCTGGTCTTGGCCATTGTGGAGAGGTTGGAGTCTGTTTGATTGAATGTGTGGACAGGTGTCTTTTATACAGGTAACGAGTTCAACAGGTGCAGTTAATACAGGTAATGAGTAGAGAACAGGAGGGCTTCTTAAAGAAAAACTAACAGGTCTGTGAGAGCCGGAATTCTTACTGGTTGGTAGGTGATCAAATACTTATGTCATGCAATAAAATGTAAATTAATTACTTAAAAATCATACAATGTGATTTTCTGGATTTTTGTTTTAGATTCCATCTCTCACAGTTGAAGTGTACCTATGATACAAATTACAGACCTCTACATGCTTTGTAAGTAGGAAAACCTGCAAAATCAGCAGTGTATCAAATACTTGTTCTCCCCACTGTATGTCTAATTTATATAAGTATTCACACCCCTGAGTCAATACTTTGTAGAAGCACCTTTGGTGACGATTTCAGCTTTTAGACGTCTTGGGTATGTCTGTGTCAGCTTTGCACATCTGGATTCAGGGATTTTCTCCCATTCTTCCTTGCAGATTTGCTCAAACTCTGTTAAAGGTGCACTATGTAGAAATCACTCCGCCATTTCCTGGTTGCTAAAATGCTAATAGTTCGGCTAATCACATTTACGTAAGTATTCACACCCCTTTGCTATGACACTCCAAATTGAGCTCAGGGGCATCCAATTGCCTTTGATCATCCTTGAGACGTCGCTACAACTTGATTGGAGTCCACTTGTGGCCAATTCAGTTGTTTGGACATGATTTCGAAAGAAACACACCTGTCTATATAAGGTCCCACAGTTGACAGTGCATGTCAGAGCAGAAACTATACCATGAAGTCCAAGAACTGTCCGTAGATCTCCGAGATAGAATTGTGATGAGGCAAATATCTGGGTAAGGGTATAAAACAATTTCTAGAGTGTTGAAAGTTTCCAAGAGCACAGTGGTCTCCATCATTGGGATATTGAAAACAAATATTGAACTACCCAGCCTAGAGCTGGCCGTCCGACCTAACTGAGCTACCGGGCAAGAAGGACCTTGGTCAGGGAGGTGACCAAGAACCCATGACCACTCTGACAGAACTTGGCTGAGATGGGAGAACTTGCCAGAAGGACAACAGTCTCTACACCACTTCACCAATCTGGGCTTTATGGGAGAGTGGCCAGACGGAAGACACCCCTGAGAAAAAGGCACATGACGGCACGTGAACTCTTTGGCCTGAATGTAAAGTGCTATGTCTGAAGAAAACCAGGCACAACCACACCCGTCTAACACCATCCCTACCGTGAAGCATAGTGGTGGCAACATCATGCTATGGGGATGCTTTTCAGTTGCAGGGACTGGGATACTGGTAAGGATATAGGGAACAATGAATGGAGCTAAATACAGGCAAGTCCTTGATGAGAACCTGCTTCCGAGTGCAAATGACCTTAGACTGGGGGCGAAGATTTACGTTCCAACAGGACAATGACCCCAAGTATACTGCCAAAGCAATGCTGGAATGGCTTCAGAACAAGAATGTGAAAGTCCTTGAGTGGCCCAGACAAAGCCCAGACTTGAATCCCATTTGAAATCTATGGAAAGACTTTTGTACACCAGCTTATGGTTATGGAAAATATATTTCACAGCGGTTTAGATGGTACAATGATTCTCTACACTATACTTGCTTGTTATGTCACATAAACTGAAATTAGCCGTACTATTAGCATTTTAGCAACCATGAAATGACGGTGCAATTTCTGCATAGTGCACATTTAACAGAGCTTGAAAAAATCTGCAAGGAAGAATGGGAGAAAATCCCCAAATCCAGATGTGCAAAGCTGATACAGACATACCCAAGACGACTCAAAGCTGTAATCGCCACCAAAGGCGCTTCTACAAAGTATTGACTCAGGGGTGTGAATACTTATGTAAATTAGATGTTTGTATTTCATTTTCAATGAATTTGCAAAATAATCTAAACATATTTTCACTTTGTCATTATGGGATATTGTGTGTAGACGGGTGAGATATAAAAAAAAAAATGTAATCCATTATTTAATTCAGGCTGCAACACAACAAAATGTGGAATAAGTCAAATGGTATGAATACTTTCTCAAGGAACTGTATGTGGTCACATTGTATTATATAACTGGGAAGCAGATTGGATCTAGTTTGAATCGAGGTAGTCATCATCCACTGTTTCTCCTGCAGAAAGGTGACATCATCCATATCATTGAGAAGGACCCGGTCGGCACATGGACAGGGAAGCTCAACAACAAGGTGGGCACCTTCAAGTTCATCTATGTCAACATCTTACCGGACCAGGCCACGCCGCCCATGAGGAAAAGGTGCTCCAACAAGAACCGCTTCTCCAAGGCCAAAAACAAGCCCCAGACCCTGGAGGAAGTTCTGGAGAGGATCGGTCTCACCGTAAGACAATCATATCTTCTTAATCTCATACAGATTCAAATAGACAATTGGCTTCGAGAACGCAATCAAAGAGCAATCATTATTAACTTAGATCAGTTCAGAGTTGGAAAAAGTTTAAACACAGAGTGCTGCATAAAGACAGTGAAATTGGATAAGTATTTGACAATGCATCTCGTATAATTGCATTGCATTCGAAGCTTTCAGAAGTCCCTGTCAAATGATGAACATTTATTTTTGGATTATTGTGCAATGCTAATGTGATGCTTCTCTCTGTTGTTCAGGAGCTGGGCTCTTTGCTGTCTATGCATGGCTTCCAGAGCCTGGAGGACTTTGGCGGGCTGAAGGAGTCCCACCTCAACGAACTTAACATCACAGATGCTGAGCAACGTACCAAGATCCTGACTGCTACTGAGCTGCTGCGTGACTGTAGGTCCACTCTCAATTCCATATAATAACATACTAGATCACACACGAAACACACTATAGGGAGCCCATGATCACATAATAATCATAGAAAAACTAAGCACACAGATGCCATGCTTTACTACAGGTAGATGATGCCATAATGTACCTGTAAGCTATCACCCCATTGTATGTATTCATTTCTCTTTTACATGGGAGCCTCCCTCATAGCCTCCTATGTGGTACTTCAAGATGTAATGTAATGCAGGACATTTTCAGCAAAGCCTATAAGTGTATGCTTTTCTCTATACAGTGCCATCTTCAGCTTTCTCTCCTTTCTTGGAAAGTATCCTTTCCGGGAATATTGTTACCTAATTAGCTTCATTTTATGAGGCAAACTGTACAGTAATGGTACAACATTCCACTCACATGTTCCTGCTGTGCTCATTGGCCTGTAGGAAACCTCATTTGACCCTCAGAAACACTTTGATATGGGAGCTCTCTTCCCTCCAGCCAGATCATTAGCCCTCTTTTAAACACCTGTCCTCTAGCTGTTTCCTCTGTTCTGAACATAACTGCTTGGTTGGCCGTTAGCCTGAGGGGCTAGCAGCTTCAACGTGCTTCCCTGTTTTAATTACATACACTATAACTGGGATTCAAACGAACCACATTGCGCTGACGTCGCACTGCACTTGACTTTAAAGGCAATTTCCCTGACATTAGAGGCACATACACATAATAATGACATTTGTACCAACACTGAAATTGATGGGATCGTTATTTACGCTGTATTGATGCTCATGATTGTTTTGTCTTTGTCCCCGTCAGCGGATGATGAGTCTGAGCCAGAGGAGGAGGGAAGTAGCGCTGAGGAGAAGGGTGACGTACCCAGGGACTCAGGCTGCTTCGAGAGCACAGAGAACATGGAGAACGGGCGCCATGAACCAGAGGGAGAGCCTGGTACGGAGCAGAAGTCTAACCAGGAGCCAGAGCAGCAACAGAGCGAGGAGGAGCAGCTGAGTTCTGTCGAGGAGCAACTGCAGGAGCTTACAGTGGATGAGGAGGTCTCCTGAGCGCTGAAGAGAAGAGAAGCTCTGGAATTGAAGAGAACCTTGGTTGGTTGACTTTACTAACGGACATTTATCAAAAGTCAACGACAATTGGTTGATTTATTCAAACCATCAGAATAGAGCGATAAAGTCAGGATTAAGCCACATATACTGCGAGGGAGTGTCTTTTCATTTGTGGCCCCCACACTTTTGAAACAAAGGGCCATAGGGACTGCAACCATAGCATGCGCTCCACCAGTAACTACTGAAAATGTTTTGGAAGAATGCAAGACCTTTTGAAAGTATCTATTTTTTGTTGAAAGCTGTAAATACAAATTGATTGTGCAAGTGTCGTCCTTTTCCTTGATACCATGTCATTTGAGCAGTTCTGAGTGGATTTTGTATATACTGAGAGCATTCATATCATCTTTCCAGGGTACTGTTAAGACCTTAGTAAGGACATACAAACTTTAATATTCTTCAGTGTGTTTTGGACCTGATATGGTCACGTATTTCCTATTATTTCCATCAATGAACAGGTAAGAAACATGACTTTCCTGTGACTTTTAAATCCTTTATTCTGTCATGTTTCATCTATTATTTTTGAACATTTGAGGTATTTTAATTTTAAATGTTTTGAGTTTTCAATATGTAATGCTTTTGCATGCATGTTTTTTTTCAACCGTTATTTTAGAAATAGACAACCAATTCTTGAATATGACCTATGAATGAATGTTTATATATTATGTGGACTGTATATAACTTTTAGACATTTGACAGCACCAAAGCCATATCTCATGTGTTCAGAGTTTTCATTGTATATTTGTTTTTACCTTTTTGTTGTGTTGATCAAAGTTAACATCTATATGTCTGTCATAGTTGTTAGGTTGACTTTTCTGTATTCAATTTGAAATAAAACACTTTTTTTTATACCGGTGGAGATGATTAAAAGAACTGATCAGATCTTCTTGACCACCTCCGAAAGGAGGAATTGATTGGTTGGATAGGCTATGGCAGTCATGACATTTGTCAGCCGGTCAGGAACAAGGGCAGGGGAAAAAATACATGTCATCTGTATGCACTTGAATAGTGAATGGAGGCCGCTTTACCACTGGTTCGTTTTTTTAAATCATGCCAGGTAGGCTACTCCAGTTAATTCTCTCCACCCATCAACCACTGTTTGAGGAGCATGCAGCCTCTCACTGCGCGACAGATGATATTCCGCCCAAACTCTGTATGCCATCGGCTCTCCAACCCTGTTCCTGTAGCTACCCAGTGTTTCATTTGGGAAACCAAGTGAAATCTGTTCGGGAACATTGATAGTAACAGTTTCACAACAAAACAAATTAAACTGTTGACAGCCCCTCTCCGCACGTTTGAGAAATGAATAGAGAAGATGGAAACGCATGGTGGTGAAATATTCTGTTGCTAAAGGTAATGTCAGCCTATTAATTATGAAAATACAGTATCAAAAATGCCCTACACTGTAAGACTTTCCTGTAATCTCAACAGTAAAAAACACTGTAGAATGCACAGTAAAGATGGCGCCGTACTGGATGGCTGTCGTTTTGCAAGCTCCGACCCAACTGTGCTATTTTGTTGTTTATTTTTACTATATTTTCACAATGTATCCGCTCTTATTTCTTACAACCGACAATAACTTTTGATCATGAGATCAGCATTTACCCCAATTCCGGCTTCTACTTCGACTCATCTACCCTGGGCTCTCTCTGTAATTCCGACCGAATTTCCGGGCTACCCAAGAGGAAACGCCAGCGTTACAGAGGCAAGAGGAGGGAATCCTGGTGAGAATAAGGCGAAGGGAAAACCGGCCACCTCTACCCCGTCCAGTCTACTGGCCAATATACACTCCATAATAAGATGGATGACCTCCGATCGTGGATTTGCTACCAACAGGAATCTCGAAACTGCAATATTATTTGCTTTTCTGAAACATGGCTCTCGAACAAGATACCTCCATGGCTATCCAACTCGACATCAACACCAACTGGTGTGCTAACTCCGGCGCGGTGGAAGTGTCGACCCACTGTTCACCTGTCTTGGAATACCTGACGGTCAAATGCCAACCCTTCTACCTCCCGAGGGAGTTTTCAGCTGTTATCGTGACTGTTGTATACATTCCACCTCAGGATAAGAAAGATGAACTGTACGAGGCTATAAACAAGCCAGAAAATCTACATCCAGAGGCTCCTTTTCTGGTTGCCGGCAATTTTAATTCCGTGTCACTAAGACACGTGATGTCCAACTTCCATCAACATGTCTCCAACACCACTAGGGGCAATAAAGTCCCAGACCACTGTTATTCTACCCACAAGCAAGCATACAAGGCCTTCCCTCATCCGCCATTTGGCAAATCAGATCATGACGCCGTACTCCTGCATCCTGTTTACAAGCAGAAACTCAAACAGGAAGTACCTGTGACTCGCTCCGTTGAGAAATGGTCACCAGAATCAGAGCTTATGCTACTGGACTGCTTTGCAAGCGCTGATTGGAATGTGTTTTGAGATTCCGCCGATAACATTGATGAGCTAACCACCTCCGTCACCAGCTTCATTAGAAAATGTATAGGCGACGTTGTCACCACGGTGAGGGTTCGCTGCTTCCCCAATCAAAAGCCCTGGATTAACACAGAGGTTGCCGCTAAACTAAAGGACAGGGTTACCACACACAGAGCTATCGTAGACAACCCTGAGGCTACGGCCGAGGACAGGAACAAGTACAAGAAGTCCCGCTATGACCTCCACAGAGTCATCAAATGAGCAAAAGGACAATATAGGAATAAGGTGGAATTATACTACACAGGCTCCGATGCCCGCCGCATGTGGCAGGGTCTACAGTCCATTACGGATCACAAAAGAAGACCCAATCATGATCTGCTCAACGATGCCTCTCTACCAGACTAACTCAATGTATTTTATGCATGTTTTGACAACAACAACATCGTGCCGGGTGTGAGGGCCGTCAACGATCCAGAAGATTGGGCGATCTCGCTCTCAGAGGCCGACGTGAGGTCTTTAATCAGGTCAACACCCGCAAAGCCGCGGGGCCCGACAGTATTCCAGGGCAAGTTCTCAGTGCATGACAGAACAGCTGGCAGGCTTAATCACAGTCATTTTCAACCTCTCCTTGTCCCAGTCTGTACTGCCCTCATGTTTTAAGATGACCACCATCATTCCTGTCCCCAAGTACTCTAAGGCTTCATGCCATAATGACTACCGCCCTGTAGCACTCACTTCTGTAATCATGAAGTGCTTTTAAAGGCTGGTTATGGCACACATTAACTCCACCATCCCAGACCCACTCCAATTTGCAGACCACCCCAACGCAATCTCAATTGGTCTCCACACTGCCTCACCCACCTAGATAAGAGGAATACCTATGTTAGAATGCTCTTCATTGACTACAGCTCAGCGTTCAACACCATTGTCCCCTCCAAGCTCGTCACCAAGCTTAGGACTCTTGGTCTGAACACCTCCCTCTGCAACTGGATCCTGGACTTCTTGACGGGCCGACCCCAGGTGGTGAAAGTAGGCAACATCACCTCCGCCACGCTGACCCTCAACACAGGTGCCCCACATGGGTGTGTGCTTAGTCCCCTCCTGTACTCCCTGTTCACCCACGACTGCGTGGCCACGCACGACTCCAACACCATCATCAAGTTTGTTGATGATACGACAATGGTAGGCCTGATCACCGGCCACAATGAGTCAGCCTACAGGGAGGAGGTCAGTGACCTGGTAGTGTGGTGTAAGAACAACAACCTCTCCCTCAACGTCAGTAAGACCAAGGAGCTGATCGTGGACTACAGGAAATGGGGGGGCAAGCACGCCCCTATCCACATCAAAGGGGCTGCAGTGGAGCAGGTCGAGTGCTTCAAGTTTCCAAATCACTAGACTTAAAATGGTCCAAACACACGCGCACAGTTATGAAGAAGGTGCCACAGCGCCTCTTCCCCCCTCAAGAGGTTGAAAAAGTTTGGCATGGGTCCTCAAATCCTCAAATAGTTCTACATTCATCACTGCCCGGTATGGCAATAGCGCTGCCCTCGATTGCATTGCGCTACAGAGGGTGGTGCAGACAGCCCAGCACATCACTGGGGCCGAGCTCCCTGCCATTCAGGACATTTATATTGGTAGGAAGGCCCGTAAAATCGTTAACGACTGCAACCACCCAAGCCGTAGACTATTCTCTCTGGTCCCATGTAGCTCAGTTGGTAGAGCATGGTGCTTGCAATGCCAGGGTTGTGGGTTCGATTCCCACGGGGGGCCAGTATGAAAAAAAAAACATGTATGCACTCACTGTAAGTCGCTCTGGATAAGAGCGTCTGCTAAATGACTAAAATGTAAATGTTTCCCCATAGCAAGCGGTACCGGTATATCAAGTCTGGCACCAACAGGCTCTTGAACAGCTTCTATCCCCAAGCAATAAGACTGATAAATAGCTACACGGACTATCTGTGTAAACCTTGTATCCTTATTGACCTTTTATTTTTGCACTGTCTCTATGCACACTCACAGGGCTCTACACATTCACTCCATCAACTTCTCACTCACACATACACATAAATATATACTGACTCTACACACACGCACACCCTTCACATACAAGCTGCTGCTACTCTGTTTATCTTATATCCTGTTGCCTAGTCACCTTACCCCTATACATACAGTGAGGGAAAAAAGTATTTGATCCCCTGCTGAATTTGTACGTTTGCCCACTGACAAAGAAATGATCAGTCTATAATTTTTATGGTAGGTTTATTTCAACAGTGAGAGACAGAATAACAACAAAAAAATCCAGAAAAACTCATGACAAAAATGTTATAAATTGATTTGCATTTTAATGAGGGAAATAAGTATTTGACCCCCTCTCAATCAAAAAGATTTCTGGCTCCCAGGTGTCTTTTATACAGGTAACAAGCTGAGATTAGGAGCACACTCTTAAAGGGAGTGCTCATAATCTCAGCTTGTTACCTGTATAAAAGACACCTGTCCACAGAAGCAATCAATCAATCAGATTCCAAACTCTCCGCCATGGCCAAGACCAAAGAGCTCTCCAAGGATGTCAGGGACAAGATTGTAGACCTACACAAGGCTGGAATGGGCTACAAGACCATCGCCAAGCAGCTTTGTGAGAAGGTGACAACAGTTGGTGCGATTATTCGCAAATGGAAGAAACACAAAAGACTGACAATCTCCCTCGGCCTGGGGCTCCATGCAAGATCTCACATCGTGGAGTTGCAATGATCGTGGGAACGGTGAATAATCAGCCCAGAACTACACGGGAGGATCTTGTCAATGATCTCAAGGCAGCTGGGACCATAGTCACCAAGAAAACAATTGGTAACACACTACGCCGTGAAGGACTGAAATCCTGCAGCGCCCGCAAGGTCCCCCTGCTCAAGGAAGCACATATACAGGGCCGTCTGAAGTTTGCCAATGAACATCTGAATGATTCAGAGGAGATCTGTGTGAAAGTGTTGTGGTCAGATGAGACCAACATCGAGCTCTTTGGCATCAACTCAACTCGCCGTGTTTGGAGGAGGAGGAATGCTGCCTATGACCCCAAGAACACCATCCCCACCGTCAAACATGGAGGTGGGAACATGCTTTGGGGATGTTTTTCTGCTAAAGGGACAGGACAACTTCACCGCATCAAAGGGATGATGGACGGGGCCATGTACCGTCAAATCTTGGGTGAGAACCTCCTTCAGCCAGGGCATTGAAAATGGGTCGTGGATGGGTATTCCAGCATGACAATGACGCAAAACATATGGCCAAGGCAACAAAGGAGTGGCTCAAGAAGAAGCACATTAAGGTCCTGGAGTGGCCTAGCCAGTCTCCAGACCTTAATCCCATAGAAAATCTGTAGAGGGAGCTGAAGGTTTGAGTTGCCAAACGTCAGCCTCGAAACCTTAATGACTTGGAGAAGATCTGCAAAGAGGAGTGGAACAAAATCCCTCCTGAGATGTGTGCAAACCTGGTGGCCAACTACAAGAAACGTCTGACCTCTGTGATTGCCAACAAGGGTACTAAGTCATGTTTTGCAGAGGGGTCAAATACTTATTTCCCTCATTAAAATGCAAATCAATTCATAAC
This sequence comes from Coregonus clupeaformis, assembly GCF_020615455.1. Classification (NCBI taxonomy): domain Eukaryota; kingdom Metazoa; phylum Chordata; class Actinopteri; order Salmoniformes; family Salmonidae; genus Coregonus; species Coregonus clupeaformis. Next base: position 40,460,492 of record NC_059193.1, read on the forward strand.
ATTTTTGACATGCGTTTTTTCTGGATTTTTTTGTTGTTATTCTGTCTCTCACTGTTCAAATAAACCTACCATTAAAATTATAGACTGATCATTTCTTTGTCAGTGGGCAAACGTACAAAATCAGCAGGGGATCAAATACTTTTTTCCCTCACTGTATCAGGCGACCCCACATGGGGTCGCAACCCCTAGATTGGGAATCGCTGGGTTAGAGGAACAATAGAGCCCTGAGGTCTGATGGGCATTAGCAAGTTGGGTACTACCAAAGAATGTCTAGAGTGCATAAGAGGAGATTACTGTGACTCAACGGTCACATGGAATTTTACTACGGTCATGACTCATGACTGCCGGTGTGGCGGTAACTGCCCTACTCCCTTTCATGTCATCAACAGCCCTACTCTCTTCCATCTCATATAGCGCAAGTGAACAGCAAACCTGGTTTCAAAAGACAAATAAAGCAACGCCTCTCCCACATGTGACCTACTTTTGGTGAGTATGTACTGACGTATGTGTCACTGATAGATGCAAACACACACTACATGTTAATGTTTTTAACTGTATGTCAATTGTAAAGTATTTTGTCTGTAATGTATTTTTCGTTATGTGTCGGACCCCAGTAAGACTTGCTTTCGCTATTGGTTTCGGCTAATGAAAATCTAAATTGAATACTGACCACAACCACTGACCACAACTACTAAACCACAACTACACAACTACTGAACCACACACCTACTTACCAAAACTACCGACCACTACTAACCACAACCACTGACCTCAACTACTAAACCACAATCACACAACTACAGAACCACACACCTACTTACCAAAACTACCGACCACAACTACTGACCCCAACCACATAACTACTGACCACAGACCACAAGTACTGAACCACACACCTACTTACCAAAACTACTAATCACAACTACTGAATCACTGAACTCATGACCACCCTCACATGACTACTGACCATGTCCATACTGTAGGGTCCAAATAACCTGCAACACAACTACTGACCACAACTACTGCTCTGCACTAGCTCTGGTCCTGTGATTAGCTAGCTCTGGTTCGCACTAGCTCTGGCCTGAACTACAAATTGTAACTCCCTATATGTGCATAAATTAGCATATAATACTCACCAACAATAATTGTAACTCTTGAACTGTTCAAGCTAGAGACACCAAACCAACTTTCACGTTTAGGCTACGCTACACTATCAACCAATCAATCTTTTCATCTACCTACTTTTTCAACTATAACCAGTCACCACCATTACTACTGCAGACACTTCCAATACTATAACTTATTTCAAAATCATACATACTTTAAAACATCTAGCAAGCGCACCACATTTCTTCAGGAAATTTACTTTTCAGTGATCACGGTTAGCCTAAATAGTTTATTAATTAGATAGAATTACAACATAAACCTATTCTACATAGTTATTCAACTACCACAAAAATAAACTTAAAGAGGTGTCATCACTAGATGCACCATCATTTCTTACCCCAAATAATAGACCACAACCTTCTAATCATTACATCATCATTCAACTAAAATCAAACTTAATTTACAGTGAACATTTTACCAAAGAAAATTGTTAATCTATTTACTGTATCTGAAACCCACAGCATAAATGATTCAGAGTTGCTTTGCTTTCCTAACAGTGTTGTCCACATGATCCTGCCTTTTTTTCCCATCTTCTGACACAAGATTGCTTTGCCCTGTTTTTCCTCTTTCAGTTTTCACACGCAACAACTGTAGTTTAGAAATGTTTGTGATCTAACTGCCCCACAATTCAAAGTAATAATGTTGATACATTAGTCTATCAAAGTAATCAGACCAATTACTTTACAACATTGAACTTTTACTATATCTAACTGCTTTGCTTAAAATAGTAAAGTAAAACGTTTTTAACTTCTTCCATTAACACAAGAATACTTTACATTACATCCATGCAAATTATTAGGGCATACAATACAAATTCTGAATAATGGCACAGCTAAAGTGCTTCAGAAAGTATTCACACCCATTGACTTTATCCATATTTTGTTGTGTTACAGCCTGAATTTAAAATGGATTAAATTATAATGTCAAAGTGGGAGAAAAAAAAGAATGAAAAGCTGAAATGTTTTGAGTCAATAAGCATTCAACCCCTTTGTTATTACAAACCTAAATAAGTTCAGGAGTAAAACGTTTACTTAAAAAGTCACATAAGTTGAATGGACTCAGTGTGTGTGCAATAATAGTGTTTAACATGATTTGTTTATGTCTACCTCACCTTTCTACCCCACATATACAATTATCTGTAAGGGCCCTCAGTCGAGCAGTGAATTTCAAACACAGATTCAACCACAAAGACCAGGGAGGTTTTCCAATGCCTCACAAAGAAGGGCACCTATTTGTAGATGGGTTAAAAAAAGAAGCAGACATTGAATATCTCTTTGAGCATGGTGAAGTTATTAATTACACTTTGGATGGTCTATCAATACACCCAGTCACTACAAAGATACAGTCGTCCTTCCTAACTCAGTTGCCGGAGTGGAGGGAAACCGCTCAGGGATCTCACCATGAGGCCAATGGTGACTTTAAAACAGTTACAGAGTTTAATGGCTGTGATACCAGGAAACTGAGGATGGATCAAAAACATTGTAGTTACTCCACAATACTAACCTAATAGACAGAGTGAAAAGAAGAAAGTCTGTACAGAACAAAAATACTCCAAAACATGCATCCTGTTTGCAACAAGGCAATTAATACTGCAAAAAAACACATTACTGAGTACCACTTTCCATATTTTCAAGCATAGTGGTGGCTGCATCATGTTATGGGTATGCTTGTAATCGTTAAGAACTGGGGAGTTTTTCAGGATAAAAAAAAGAAACAGAATGGAGCTAAGCACAGGCAAAATCCTAGAGGAAAACCTGGTTCAGCCTGCTTTCCCCAGACATTGGGAGATTAATTCACCTTCAGCAGGACAATAACCTAAAACACATAGCCACATCTACACTGGAGTTGCTTACCAAGAAGAGAGTGAATGTTCTTGAGTGGCCGAGTTACAGTTTTGACTTAAATCTACTTGAAAATCTATGGCAAGACTTGAAAATGATTGTCTATCAATGATCAACAACCAATTTGACAGAGCATGAAGAATTTTGAAAATAATGGGCAAATATTGTACAATCCAGGTGTGAAAAGCTTTTACACTTACCCAGAAAGACTCACATGTGTAATCGTTGCCAAAGGTGATTCTAACATGTATTGACAAAGGGGTGTGAATACTTATAAAAATGAGATATTTCTGTATTTCATTTTCAATACATGTGCACACATTTCTAAAAACATGTTTTCACTTTGTCATTATGGGTTATTGTGTGTAGATGGGTGAGAAAAAACATATATTGAATCCATTTTGAATTCAGGCTGTAACACAACAAAATGTGAAATACATCAAGGGGTATGAATACTTTCTAAAGGAACTGTATTTACAGTATAGCAGTGGAGGCTGGGAGGAGCTATTCATAGGTTGCACCTCCGTCATTCGGTCGCTTCATGCCATTGTTATGAACGTTCTCAAGCCGCCTTCTACCAGCGGCGCAATAGTGGTGCCCTAAAGATGTGATAAGCCCAGTCATTCTGGACAGTGGTTAACGACTGGTTAGTTTAAAGTGCCTGGAAATACAATGACATTGCTAAAGTAGTCAAATGTTTAGCAGGAAACAACTTTGTCAGCATTATTTTGTCATCAAATTTACGTTAGACAGATGGCAATGTTGAAATCAGCTAGCAAAGTTCGCCAAAAATAGTTAGCAATCCTAACATTAGCTAGCTAAAATCTGGTGACCTCCCCTCAATCTTAGCTAATGTTATACTGCATATAAAGTCAAATCTGGTGAATGGCATTGTATTTCCAAGCCACTGTAATTAACTTTTGATGAAATCTTCATCAGTGCTCATTGACGATGCAATATAATATATGCTCAGTTGGGCATCAGTACAAAGCAAACTGTGATGGAACATTTTATGTTTGTGCTTTTCTAATAACCAATGTCTGTGTTCATGCAAGTGACTGATTGAACGAATCCTCACTATCAGTATCTGCTATTTGGCAGTACGCCCAGACCCTTGTTTTGAGAACAAAAGGTATCTCAGTTTCAAGGTCTCAGCTTAGAGAGAAGAAGCCTTGTGAGGTAATGGTCTGTCACATGCATGAACCAGTATTGGTTGGTCACATGAATGAAGCAAACGTTAATATTGAATTCATTATGAATGATGAATAAGCTAAATCATGCAAATATAACTTGTCAGCAGTATATAAGAGAATTAACGGGACTGCCCCAGTAGAGCTCCTGACAGACGTTCACTATGGTGCATCAAGTTTGTTGGAACCTCTCCAATTAACTGTTAATAAAGAATTATTCATTTAAGATTGACTTTGAGTGTCCCATGTATAGAATTTCCACGACAATTTGGCATCAACAAACAGGATGATTGATTCTGCCTGCGGAGCTTTCCAGCGGGGGTCTGCGCGGAAAACCGGTGGCACATTTTATGAAGCGTAAGGGAAATTCCTGTCTGACCAAAAGACGACGTGGACCCGCCCAGACCAGACCCTTACTGTGAGCTGCCCAGGAGGAGACACATCATCTGTGAACAATTGAGGGACGGCAACTGATTTCAGTAAGTCAATTTAAATAAAATGATCAAACCAATAAAAGGCGAGTAATGCATAAAAAGGTACCCATAGTCTTATAGAGAGAAGGCTCTTCACTAGTCTTATGAGAAGACTAGAGCGAGGACGTAACAGTACCATGGAAAGCCCCGCTGACAGCTGTCTGTAGGCATTTTTACAAGAGAAGTGTCTACGTGGTCTGTAGCCACTACTAATAGCACGTGGCGTTATTATATATGTATGTGAAAGATACATATGGTGCATAGATACACATGGGGTAATAAGGGAGATGACCTTGTGTTTGGGAATAGTACTAAGTGAATGTGGATATGAAAGTTGTGTGAGTGTGGACAGGATGTGTTAAACTGATTTAATTTGGATTATTAACTGATTGATTGAAATTTGGATAATAAGAGGAATGAAATGTTACTATTAAGTACTGAGTGAATGAGAGGGGGACTAGCTCATCTGTGAAAGAGGTGAATTAATACCCCAACCAGTTCTGTGTGAGCTGAGTTTTTCGATCTATAACCTTATCTACGGTTATCTAGGGGTTCCGTCCACCACCGCCCATCGTAGTCTGGGACTACTACCACGAGGTGGTATTATATATGTATAGGAAGTAGCGGCAAGATAACTGTTGAAGATACATATGGTGCATAGGATGTAACAATAGAAAGATCTACGTGGTCTGAACCACTGATAATAGCACGAGTGTTATTGTTATTGTAGGCATTAAGAAATCGTTGAAGATGCACATGGGGGGGGGTGGATGTAAATACTTACGTCCACCACCGCCCGTCGGATCTACAGGTAGAGGATACATTTCTCAGGATCTCAATCAAGGGTGACGAGGATAACATGTCTCATTAGATGATAACATGACAACATGCCCCGGTAGAGCTCCTGACAGACGTTCACTATGGTGCATCAAGTTTGTTGGAACCTCTCCAGTTAACCGTTAATAAAAAATGATTAATTTAAGATTGACTTTGAGTGTCCCATGTGTAGAATTTCCACAACAGAACGTTCAAAACAATATTGTGATGAAACATGCAACCCATGAATAGGAGGACGGCCTCATTGTAATGGCTGGAATGGAATAAATGGAACACTATCAAACACATCAAACATTCCATCTATTCCATTACAATGAGCCCATCCTCCTATAGATCCTCCCACCAGCCTCCACTGATTTATAGCCTACTTCACTGTGGAAAAGGGGCCACAATACATGTCATGTTGATATGATTTTCAGTGTGCTTCCATGACTGGTTTTTACATTAGTCTCCAAGGATCATAAGGAAAAATCTAAAACAATTGCTATGTGTATTAATAATCCCCTTCTCCAAACGGATCACTCATTTACCTAGCGCTTATCAATTTATAAATTACAGTGCATGGAGATTCTATCTGAAAAAATAAAGTAGATGCTTTTTCCGCTTGGAACTGTCAGGTTCGCTCGAACTTGGGCTCAATTCAATCTGTAAATCTGAAGGATTACAGATTCCAGGATAGAAATATAAAAGGTACTTTCCGATTTAGCCAACATATGCAGCGTTTACCGTGAATGCAGTCTCCGCTAAAGCAGGAACATTGCCTTTAAATTTCAGTCACGCTGTAAAGCTGAACTTCTGCAATGTGGATTGAATAGAGCCCCTTATTCATGGTTTCCTCACGCATATAGGTGCTGGAATTATTAGGGAATGAAGTCTAGGTCAGAATATGGGGTAGCTGTAGCCACACCTTCATTTCTTAGATATCCACTCCAAACGAATAGCGGGTGAATCGTCACTGATATAGGGACCAGAAGGTCACAGGTTCTAATCTTTCTGATGCTCTTTGTCAAATAATGTCTATTCATAGCCCTGGTTACACCTTGCATTAACATGTGGTTTTCATGATCTGATCAAGACGATCCAGTTACTATCTGTTCAAGGTTCTGTGTCTACACATGGTTTTTAAATGTCTCTTATCCTTCCACTGTGTCTGTATTGTGGCCAGATTTCCTGGTCCCTCCATGTATGCAAATTATTTGACAGATATTATTTGGCAGTCTGCAGTCAAAATCCTTTCCATGCAATAATTCAGAAACAATATTATTAATAATAACAATAATAATAATACAATATCCTTTAATTACCAGACACGTCAATCAATCATGTAAAAAGAAGTGAGGGAAATATCATGAAATATACGTAATCACAGTGTTATTACTAAACAAAGTCAACAAATACAATTCCATCAGTGGTTTTGTATCTACTGTATACATTATGTACGGTCTTATGTAGATCAGAGCATTCAGATCGGAGACCCTTGTAGAGTAATTTTCACATTATAAATCAAAATCATACATCCAAACATTAACTCAACATTGAGATAACCAATTCCAAACTTCTCAAGTCATTGTATAGACTATTACTATATGTCCATAGAGATAACATTAATAGTACAAGGGTCCGATCCGTTCAATTATCTTTCAACCAGCTTAAACTTTAACATTCCCTTTTTCATTTGTTAATCACAATCACCAATACAGTCACACTTTTCATTGACAGCAATGCAGCAGCACAGTTATCTACTGAAAGAGAATTTTTACAACAACTGGTCAGAACCTAATATTATTCAGGGACAAAAACTCTACTTCAATTGATAGGAGGATTGGTTTGAGGGTAGGCCTAACAACTGCTCCGAAAGACAAAAATAGATTTAAAAAAAAAAGAAAATAGAATACATTTCCTGAAAGGCCTTCTCAATGCACACGCATAAATTCAGGAAATAATGTACACCACTCTTTGATTAAAACAACCATTTGTTGTCCATTTCACAAGGCGGCTTACATTCTCAGCAGTTCCGGGGTGAAACTTCCCCTAGGTACAGATCTACAGTTGGATCGTCTTCCCCTCACCAATCCTAACCTTAAAGGGATACTTTGGGATTTAGGCAATGACGCCCTTTATCTACTTCCCCAAAGTCAGATGAACTCGTGGATACCATTTTTATGTCTCTGTGTGCAGTTTGAAGGAAGTTGCTAACTCTAGTTAGCATTGCCTAGCGAAACTACCTCCAACATCATTCATACTGGACGCAGAGATCATTGGTGGGGAAAATTCTAAACTGACCAAAGATCAGGGGCAACTTCACCCTACACATCAGCACAAGCAACCTTACAGACTCTGTAGACTACACAAGTTAATATGGATTTGGCTTTTATCTTTCCTTCCCTAAAATAATCCCTTCAATGACCTTCACTGGATTGTTTGATAGTCTACTCCAGATTTAAAATAAAGTGATAAAAAAACACTGCAAGGGCCTAGATGGAAACAACTAGTAACTCCCCTACTCACATTCCCAATTCAAATACACTTTTTCACTGGAAAGGAGAATCTTTGTGAAATGAAATCAACATATACAGTAGCTCTGCAATCCTTTTCATTCATTAAATCAGATTATTTCAGTATCATTCTGTTCTGGTCATATTTAAATAAGGCAAAAGTAAACATGTCGTTCCCCACTAATTATGCAGTGCCCTCACTTGGGCCAATTGAGATAATGCGTGTGACTAACATTTCGCTTTGGGCCAATCAGTGTAATTTAGTAAATACCGGATCTCTATGGCATGACGCATCATTCACTCAAGTTTCGTCAAAATTGGCCCAGTGCGGTCTGAGATATCACGTGTGACTAACGTACGAATGAAAGGACGGAGACAGATCTACAGTCCCCTCCCCGATTTCATCGTGGGGGACAATTATCTTGGGCATATGAAAAGGCTGAATGACACTGTCAAAGCTATTATACTAATGTTTCTATACAAGTATACATCACAATTACTCTGCCTTGCATACAACACAACGAGTATTACAAACTCTCTCCAACCAATATCAGTTTAACATATCACCCAACAGTCAAGCAAGCCATTCTCACTGACTATCCCTTTGTGAATCCTGTCCCTTCGAGTTGTCTCTGAAGCACCTGAAATTCTCACCCACCTTGCCCATCTCTCACAAACCCCCATAATCCTCTGCTCCATTTGGTGTGAAATTAACAGATGTGTGAAAAGATGTGGATCATGACATGGAGCAAGGACACCAAGTTGACAGTGGAAGCTAGGAGGACAAATTCAGGAGTTGCACGACTTGCAAGAAGCAGGGCAGGCCTTCATCTACAGGCAAATATCTAACACTGGCCACATGCACTTTCCAAAAACAGAGACAACCTGGGTCTCTTCTCTGAATCTTCTCTTTTCATCAGCAATAGATCCAATAGTTTTTTTAACACCTACATACAGTATGTACATTTAAACAATGGCTTTACTTCTTATTTTGCAGTCTCAAAGTCTCATTGGTAACTTTATAAAAAGTGATGTTATTTCTCGTTGGACAGTCTGCATGTACGATTTGGAGTGCTGAGCCATGAACTGGAGTCTAAGGGTCTCTCTGTAGATAGACAACCTTAGTTATAGTTGCATGTGATAGTGCAGCTTCTTGATAAGGCACTGTAACTAGTGTCTACTGTGAACAGCAATCATGCCTTCTCTGTCTCTCACACACACACACGTTGGAGTGCCCATTATAAATTCAGTCGAGTCAAAGGGTAAACAGAAAATCCTATTTTTTTTTTTTGTTTACTTGGAATAGGAATTTCAGTTTACTTTCTTAATTGACTGAATTGAAATGCCCCCAACACTGAAAACACACACCTACCCAGTCACACACTCTGGGACAGTGGCAAAGTGTCTACTTCTAATGCTAGATACAGGAACTCTGTGAGGGTACCCCTGCAAACGGTCTGCAAAAATGTGGACTTTCAACCATTCCAGAAGATTTTACCTTTTGCTATAACAGTATAAAAATGGAAGGAAGGTAGCCGAGGCTGCACCTTTATCTCAACAAATCTAGTCAGATATGTTAATTAGGATAGAACTAAATGCAGCAATATCAGTGTAAATCAGGTAGTTTCACTTACTGGAAGAGAGACAAAATGGTGTCTGAGATCTTGCCTCTATCTCAACCATAAAGGATGGTAAGGGTTTCCTTTCGCCACTATGTTTTACTGTTAAAACACACCTTACAACCGGCTGTCAATCCTTATATCCTCATTATCCAAACTGCCAACTTTCCCATTAATTGCATAGAGGCCTGTACGGTGTGCTTCAGTACAAGAGAAGATGAGAACGGACTAATAGTGTGTATGTGTTAGAGGATTTACAACACAAAAGCTAGTATGTTAGAACTGGCTTTTTCACATTTTAAAGTAATCATCACAGCTATAAAACAAAAATACAGAAAAAGTAGAATTAACAAATCAATGAGTCTACAGTTAGCCATAAGCCAGAGACGTCTAGGTACGGTGCATATTTTAGGACACCCTCAGCCTCACACTACCCGGGGATATACAGTCATCTGCATCCAGTGATATCGCAGTTCTTCCCACAGTTTCCCCATCATCTGTGTTTTTCCATGCAATGTTCAGGGGAACGAGAAAGGTGCTGAGCCACCAACCCCCAATCCCCCACCCTTCTGGAGTGTGAATGTCAATCAAGCAGTCCTGCAGTCACTGAGTTAGGGGGGGGAAGCAGGGTTTGGTGTGGGCACCAACTCTGCATATCTGGTGGAAAGAGCAGGGAGTCAGAGCCTTACAGTCATTCCCCACTCATTACAGGCAGATGCTTTTCACTCATTTAGAGGTTGATTAAAGTGTCTCCTCACAGGTCCAGACAGAGCGTTTTAGTGATAAGCTGTGACTTTGGGCGGCGCAAAGAAGGAGTCTTCACCCCCACCACACAGCTAGAGCGCCTTCTCCTTGGCAATAATGATGGAGGCCTCCACGTCAGTTTCAGGTGAGGCCAGGGGCGGGACTTTGGTGGGAGTGGGTGGTGATTTGGGAATGACCGGGGCTTTGGGCGGAGTGGGCGGCTTCTCCTCCTTGGGGGAGGGGCTTATTTTCTCTGCGTGGGCGATGGCCAAGTCTGCGATGCTGGGCTTGGCGTCGTCAGGGGTGTGCTCGTTGGGGATGAGTGGAGCTGTAGTTCTCTACAGAGGGAACATGGCACAATAAGAAGGATACTAATAGTAGCCAAAGACAAGAAACTATTGATAGCTGCCCTGTATTAGAATTCAGGGGAAGTGAAAAGGCAAGATATTGCACCAGTAAAAATATACTGACAAAGTGAGGCACAAAATGGCTACAGACATAGTGAGGTACAATATTGCAACAGTAGATGGCACAAAATGGCTATAGTAGGATAGACTAGACACCAGTACAAAATGGCATCTGTACAGACACAAAATGTCTACAGAACTGTGAGCTGCTGAGTACATTAATAGTATCTCTATAAAAAAGGAAAACGTTTTCTGCTCTACAGTACATTGTTCACCCCGTACACCTCCTTTGCTCTCCTCCCTCTATGTAATTGATTTAGGCTATCTTTTATGCATGTTCACTGTACTAATGCTTTGTGTCTGGCAAGCTGAAACCATTTTAGTGCCAGACAGTAAATTTCCGTGCGTGGGCTTACTGTGGTCTGTGGCACTGGATTGCTCTTGGTGGCAGTGGATGCGGGAACAGGCAAATCATCCTGCGTCAGTCCTCTTCTGTCCAAGACACTGCCAAGGGAAGACAGACAATCAGTCAGTCATCAACAATACCCTATTCACCGCCGAACAGAAAGGAGACGGAGACAGAGAGAACGAGAGAAAGGAGGGAGGTGGGAGGATAAAAGGGAGGCTACAGTATGAGAGAGGAATAATATTAGAGACGAAGCGAACAAGAGAGCGATTGAAAGAAGTGAGAGTGAGACGAGGGAGGGTCAGAAGGGGCAGGAGGACAGAGGGTGGCTACAGAGAAGAAGAATAGTAGAGACAAGTTAGCAAGAGGAAGATAAAGAAGGCTCAAGTGAGAACGAGACCATGAGGAGAAAGGGTAAAACAATGAAAAACAGTATTTTCCACACTAGTTAATCCTAGGAGCACAGTTAAGGCAGCTGGTTCTCCTACAGTACAGTACAGTACCTGGGGTATGCAGGCCCACACAACACTTCACAGCAGTTATTGATGATGTTCTTGTGGCTGTAGGGGTTCTGCACCCGGTTCTTTCCCGACCACGAGCCTTTGATCTGTGAAACACAAAATACAGTCAATGGTAAAAAAAAAAAATGATAATAGTAGGAACGATGCCTTCAGAAAGGATTCACACCCCTTTACTTTTTCCACATTTCATGTGACTTTTAACGATCTACACAGAATACTCTGTAATGTCAAAGTGGAAGAAAAATGCTAACATATTTTAAAGATGAATGAATAACAAAACACTAATATAACTTGATTAGATAAGTATTCAACACCCTGAGTCAATACATGTTAGAATAATCTTTGGCAGGGATTACAGCTGTGAGCCTTTTTGGGTAAATCTCTGAGTTTTGCACACCTGGATTGTACAATATTTGCCACTTATCATTTTTAAACTCTTCAAGCTCTGTCAAGTTGGTTGTTGATAATTCCTAGACAGCCATTTTCAAGTCTTGCCATAGATATTCAAGGCACTTTAAGTCAAAACTGTAACCAGGTCACTCAGTGTATATTTGGCCTTGAGTTTTAGGTTATTGTCCTGCTGAAAGGTGAATGCCTCCCAGTGTCTGTTGGAAAGCAGACTGAACCAGGTTTTCCTCTAGGATTTTGCCTGTGCTTGGCTCCATTCCACATTCCCAGTCCTTAAAAATTACAAGCACACAAAAAACATGATGCAGCCACCACTATGCTTGAAAATATCTAGAGTGGTACTCAGTGATGTGTTGTGTTGGATTTGCCCCAAACATAATGCTTTCTATTCAGGACAAAAGGTGAATTGCTTTGCCAAATGTTTTTGCAGTATTACTTTAGTGCCTTATTGCAAACAGGATTCATGTTTTGGAATATTTGTATTCTGTACAGACTTCCTTCTTTTCACTCCTCAGTTCTCTCCTATCACAGCCATTAAAATCTGTAACTGTTTTAAGATCACCATTGGCCTACTGGTGAAATCCCTGAGAGGTTTCCTTCCTCTCCGGCAACAGAGTTAGGAAGGATGCTTGTGTCTTTGTAGTGATTGGGTGTATTGATACACCATCCAAAGCATAATGAATAGCTTCACCATGCTCAAAGGGATATTCAGTGTCTCCTTTACCAATAGGTGCCCTTCTTTGTGAGGCATTGGAAAACCCCCCTGGTCTTTGTGCTTGAAATTCACTACTCTAGTGGTGGACCTTACAGATAATTGTATGTGTAGGGTACAGAGATGGGGTAATCATTAAAAATAATAATGTTAACCATTATTATTGCACACAGTGAGTGCATGCAAGTTAGTATGAGACTTGTAAAGCACATTTTTACTCCTGAATGTATTTAGGCTTGCCATAAGAAAGGGGCTGAATACTTATTGACTCAAGACATTTCAGTTTAATATTTTTTATGAATACAGTGAGGGAAAAAAGTATTTGATCCCCTGCTGATTTTGTACATTTGCCCACTGACAAAGAAATGATCAGTCTATAATTTTAATGGTAGGTTTATTGAACAGTGAGAGACAGAATAACAACAAAAAAATCCAGAAAAACACATGTCAAAAATGTTATAAATTGATTTGCATTTTAATGAGGGAAATAAGTATTTGACCCCCTCTCAATCAGAAAGATTTCTGGCTCCCAGGTGTCCTTTATACAGGTAACTAGCTGAGATTAGGAGCACACTCTTAAAGGGAGTGCTCATAATCTCAGCTTGTTACCTGTATAAAAGACACCTGTCCACAGAAGCAATCAATCAATCAGATTCCAAACTCTTCACCATGGCCAAGACCAAAGAGCTCTCCAAGGATGTCAGGGACAAGATTGTAGACCTACACAAGGCTGGAATGGGCTACAAGACCATCGCCAAGCAGCTTGGTGAGAGGGTGACAACAGTTGGTGCGATTATTCGCAAATGGAAGAAACACAAAATAACTGTTAATCTCCCTCTGCCTGGGGCTCCATGCAAGATCTCACCTCGTGGAGTTGCAATGATCATGAGAATGGTGAAGAATCAGCCCAGAACTACACAAGAGGATCTTGTCAATGATCTCAAGGCAGCTGGGACCATAGTCACCAAGAAAACAATTGGTAACACATTACGCCGTGAAGGACTGAAATCCTGCAGCGCCCACAAGGTCCCCCTGCTCAAGAAAGCACATATACAGGGCCGTCTGAAGTTTGCCAATGAACATCTGAATGATTCAGAGGAGAACTGGGTGAAAGTGTTGTGGTCAGATGAGACCAAAATCGAGCTCTTTGCCATCAACTCAACTCGCCGTGTTTGGAGGAGGAGGAATGCTGCCTATGACCCAAAGAACACCATCCCCACCGTCAAACATGGAGGTGGAAACATTATGCTTTGGGGGTGTTTTTCTGCTAAGGGGACAGGACAACTTCATCGCATCAAAGGGACGATGGACGGGGCCATGTACCGTCAAATCTTGGGTGAGAACCTCCTTCCCTCAGCCAGGGCATTGAAAATGGGTCGTGGATGGGTATTCCAGCATGACAATGACCCAAAACACACGGCCAAGGCAACAAAGGAGTGGCTCAAGAAGAAGCATCTTAAGGTCCTGGAGTGGCCTAGCCAGTCTCCAGACCTTAATCCCATAGAAAATCTGTGGAGGGAGCTGAAGGTTCGAGTTGCCAAACGTCAGCCTCAAAACCTTAATGACTTGGAGAAGATCTGCAAAGAGGAGTGGAACAAAACCCCTCCTGAGATGTGTGCAAACCTGGTGGCCAACTATAAGAAACGTCTGACCTCTGTGATTGCCAACAAGGGTTTTGCCACCAAGTACTAAGTCATGTTTTGCAGAGGGGTCAAATACTTATTTCCCTCATTAAAATGCAAATCAATTCATAACATTTTTAATATGCGTTTTTCTGGTTTTTGTTGTTGTTATTCTGTCTCTCACTGTTCAAATAAACCTACCATTAAAATTATAGACTGATCATGTCTTTGTCAGTGGGCAAACATACAAAATCAGCAGGGGATCAAATACTTTTTCCCCCTCACTGTATGTAAAGATTTCTAAAAACTAAATCCACTTTGACATTGTGGGGTATTGTGTGTAGAGCAGTGGCACAAAATCTCAATTTAATCCATTTTAAATTCAGGCTAGAACAAAATGTGGAAAAAGGCAAGGGGTGTGAATACTTTCTGAAGGCACTGTAGCAAGGAACATTGTAATTGTAATTTCAGTTCTGTAATTGACTGAATTGGAATGGAATTGACCCCAACCCTGCTTCCGCCAAACGCGACGCCCTTACAGATAGATCTCCGACACTGCCTGTCTGGTTACCATAAAAAAAAAAAAGAGGGTATATTCAGTATTGCCTCCCCCTGCAAAAATAATTTCCCTGGTCTTATACCTTATTCAAAAGTACGGTTCCATTTTTAGATTGTAATCCCACAGGGTGAGGGATTGAACAATTCCTGGTAAAAGTATAACATAGGTATGTTAATATGTATGTATGTATGTATACGGGGCATATTGTCACAGGTAAACTAGCTATTGACTTTTTTCACAACTGCCACCAGTTTGGCACCAACACATTTACAACATAGACCTATAGACATAGTAAAATAAAATGGTTTATATTTAGGATGATGTTTTACAGCTTTGTCATTATATATTTTTCATTTTTAAATAATCTTATTTGATTATTTTCTATATTTTACAGGTGATAAGGCCACACAGAGGGCCAGAGATAATTAAAGACACCTGTGATAATCTGAAGTACCCAAATACGCCACTTGATGTCATCTGATAAAATTCCCCCAAAAACCTTGAACGTTACCAAAATTCTGGTTGTTTACTGGTAAACTTAGGTTTCCAGTAATATACCCTCCCTTTGCAACCCTACCTGCTGGTGAATGTAATGGAAACAGAAATCCTTCGGGGTGTTCAGAAATATACTAGACAGCTCCTTTCAGGAGGTTAGACCTCTGAGATATACACTAAATGTACAAAACAATAAAAAGACCTTCCTAATATTGAGTTGCACCCCCTCCTTTTGCCCTCAGAACAGCCTCAATTCGTCGGGGCATGGACTCTACAAGGTGTCGAAAGCTTTCCACAGGGATGCTGGCCCATGTTTACTCCAATGCTTCCCACAGTTGTGTCAAGTTGGCTGGATGTCCTTTGGGTGGTGGACCATTATTGATACACACGGGAAACTGTTGAACATAAAAAACCCAGCAGCGTTGCAGTTCTTGCCTATTACCATACCCCGTTCAAAGGCACTTCAATCTTTTGTCTTGCCCATTTCCCCCTTTGAACGGCACACATACACAATCCATGTCTTGAAGAACAATCTGGCCTTAATGGCCATGTACTCATATAATCTACACCCGGCACAGCCAGAAGATGACTGGCCACCCCTCAGAGCCTGGTTCCTCTGAAGGTTTCTTCATAGGTTCCTGCCTTTCTAACAATTTTTTCCTAGCCACCGTGCTTCTACATCTGCATTGCTTGCTGTTTGGGGTTTTAGGCTGGTTTCTGTAGAAGCACTTTGTGACATCTGCTTATGGAAAAAGGGCTTTATAAATACACCTGATTGATTGATGGCTGAATTGTCTCAATGCTTAAAAATCCTTCTTTAACCTGTCTCCTCCCCTTCATCTACACTGATTGAAGTGGATTTCACAGGTGACATCAATAAGGGATCATAGTCTTCACCTGGATTCACCTGGTCAGTCTGTCATGGAAAGTGCAGGTGTCCTTAATGTTTTGTCAACTCAGTGAAGATCAAGGGCCAGCCCTGGGACCAGCTGCATACGATTTCTAAAGATGCATCCCTATATATCCCTATGGGCCCTTGGTCAAAAGTAGTGCACTATGTAGGGAATAGGGTGCCATTTGGGACACAAACCTAAGTCTAAGGCTATGTGTATGCATCCGGATCCTGATGTATCGAGTACTTGCACTTAACATTCAAATGTCCCAGTGTTTTATGTGATCACATGTTATCTTGCTAAGGGAGACAAAGGATGCAGCATATGTTATCCCTAAAGAGACCAGGGGTGTAATCATTAATCCAAACAGTTGCAAAATATATATATATATATATATATATAGGACACATTCAGTTAGGTCCCTCCCATTCCATTTACTTTAGTTTAAGAAACGTTTTGCAACAGAATCGGCGTAATGAATACACCCCAGCCCAACCATAGATCTGAAGGTGCCCTCCACGCCGCACGCGCACCTACCCCACATGCGTACTTTTGGCTGCGAACACCAACGTGAAGTTCATAAGAGCACATCAAATTTGGTGTCAAATGAAAGCTAAGAGTGTATTTTTTCTTTTAAATAGCTAAATAGCTCATTAATAGCTAATGTGTCGAATAATACCCAAACATGCAAAGGAGGAAATTACATTTTTGTACCTTTGTGTACCTATTCAGGATACATCAATGAATACATCGCATATCCATAATGATGCATTTCTGTATAGTACAGATCAGGACCTATTCGGTTACAGTCATTCTGTTATCAGGTGTTAATCCACTTCACATACTGTAGTTCAATAACCAAAATAGATTTTTTCAAACTCAAGGTGTCATATCATAGCTTTACGTCCCATTCTTTCTGCAGACATCTTTGAATCTTAATTCAGAGTAGATATTTAACAGAGTTTTTGGAAAACTTGGTCACAAACTGAGGGAGACTTTTACCATCATTCTGTTACAAAACTTTATATCTGCACTGTTCAAGTAAATGTGTTTTTGTAAAATGTTCATTGGAAATGGTTGAAAGTGGTCCTTGTGCAGTTGTACGGTTTGTTAAATTTTTGTTTAATGGTTTTGTAATTTTTTTACTATGGAATTGCCCTCACTATTCAATACGCTTTTGAAAACTTGTTCATGATTTATTGTTTATGTAATACCCATGGATTTGAATGTCAGACTGCTATGTAGTTATTAATCAAACTTGAACTTTGAATTGCCATATTTACACAGTAAAGCTTTTTCCCCATGGTTATATAAAAATCACACACTGGTCTTAGGTACTGTATAAAAACCTACGACTAGTACAGGTAGATGTCACTCACAGCCTTGCATTCACTTATCAGAATAAGTCGTCTGTGTGAGCATTTGAAAAAAAGACTGAGTAAATATTGCCATGGTGGATTTGATTGAATTCCAGCCTTTTAGTTCCTAAGGCTGCAAAGAAAAAAAAGTGTGTGTGGTTTCCAAGGTGACAGCTGACTGGTGGTAGAACTTTGGAGTGTTTACACCACACTCCTGAGTGTGTATTTATCTTTCCAGCCACGTGAAGCCATGCCATGCTAGCACTCCACTTTTAGCATATAAACAGAACCCTGGAGTGAAGCAGCTCCCTACAACTGACACAGGGTCAGATCTTATTGCATTATGGTTAAGGTTAGGATTAGCGGTAGGGTTAATCTGATCCCAGACCTGTGGTAATGTAAAAACTTTAACTCGAGTCCGGGCTGTGTAGTATGTACCAATGTTGCAGCATGCACGCCTGTACTTAGACAACGTCAGTTTGGCATAGAGGAAAGGTCAGAGTTGGGACATCCGGCTTTCTTACGTCACTGCCTTATCCGCTTGTTGCCCTAGCGTAAACATCCCCAGACACAAAATAGTATCTTGAATAAGAGCATTTAGCAAGTGGATAGTTTGCATCAACCTTTAATAAAACTACTGCAAAGGTTTTGCCTGCAAACGTTGTTTTCAAATCGTGACGTTCTGGCATGTCTGCCTACAGGCTATGGTAAGACTTTTTCACGAGCACAATTCCTGTCTGCATTTTAAACCCCGCCTACCCAAACTCATGATTTGTTGGGAGAGTTGTCTGTCTGAGGAGGACCCTTCCCGGATGTATTTTTCCCCTTTTCGAAGTTACCAAGAGAATCCCTCATGATTCCCAGACTTAGTGCTGTTGCCCTAGGTCTGGGTTTTCCGAGACTACCAGCTGTGTCAATCTAAAATGTCCTTCCATATCTCCATAATCACCAGTGCTGGATAAAAGAGGAGAGGAAGTCAGTTTAAACTGTTGAGACACAGCCCCTGTAGTAGGAGTAGTGAATGGTAGAGAATAGATATACTCACATCCTCATTGGTGGTCTGGTTGAGGGAGATAAGATAAGAATGGAAGCCTGTCAGTCCCACTACTGACCACAAGGTGAAGAAGCACACCAGCACTTCCAGCACAGTGGGATCATCAGGTTAAGGAAACAGCACAGATAAATTAACAGTATTACAAGCTCTCAAAGTCCACCTGTCAAGGATAGGTCTTTGTCGAACATGAGGTTACTGCAATCACTACTGATTAATTATCGCCTTTGATGTTAAATGCACCAGTGACGATTCAGGTTATAACTCAATTTAACTTGATTTGGCTCAATAAAAACAAAGATATGTCTGTATGGTATGATTATTATGAATGTCTGTTTCTTTTAGGTTTAAAAGTAAACTACAGTGGCCCTAAGGGTCAATAAACAGATGGGATTTATGTGGAACTGAAAGGATATGTCCCAGGTGTGTCCTGCAGTGTCTTCACAAACCCGGAGTCCACCGAGCCTGTAGAGCACATAGTTAAAGGTTCTGTGGAGCACATACAGTGCATTCGGAAAGTATTCAGACCCCTTGACTTTTTCCACATTTTGTTACGTTACAGCCTTATTTTAAAATGGATTAAAAAAACAAACAAAAAAACTCATTAATCTACACACAATACCCCATAATGACAAAGCAAAAACGAGTTTTCTGAAATTTTTTGCAAATGTATTACAAAGAGGAAAACAATCCTGTCTCGGAGCTCTACGGACAATTCCTTCGATCTCATGGCTTGGTTTTTGCTCTGACACGCACTGTCAACTGTGGGACCTTTTTATTGACCGGTGTTTGCCTTTCCAAATCATTTCCAGTCAATTGAATTTACCACAGGTGGACTCCAATCAAGTTGTAGAAACATCTCAAGGATGATAAATATAAACAGGATGCACCTGAGCTCAATTTGGAGTCTCATAGCAAAAGGTCTGAATACGTATGTAAATAAGGTATTTCTGTGTATATTTATATATATAAAAAAAACATTTTTTTAACCTGTTTTCGCTTTGTGATTATGCACATTGTGTATAGATTGCAGAGAATTTGTATTTATTTAATCAATTTTAGAATAAAGCTGTAACGTAACAAAATGTGGAAAAAGTCAAGGGGTCTGAATACTTTCCGAATGCACTGTATAAGAGCGTGCACACACACACACACTCCTAATAAGCTCCAAGACGTACACTGAAATATTCCCCTCACTCACTCACTCCAACATTAAAAGAATAAACGATGCTGCTGCTTGAATTAAGATCACAAGCCTGGAGCCAATTATCCTGACTGTAAATGCTCTGCCCCTTTCCCTGCCATCTCGCTGTCTGTAAAGTCCCACATATAGGAACAAATCAAAGGGAAGTGTGTGAGTATGAGTATGTGCATGTCATCCAGGCAGTAACTGTTGCATGTCCCTTCATGCTCCGGTCAAGCCTCAGCTGAACTAGGTCTCTGTTTCATCATATTTAGTCCGCATCACTCACTCACCCTTCCAGATCGATTACATTCTCTCAACTGTCAAGTCAAGAGTGACGGTTTCCCGCACACCTGTGAATTTCCTATCGACCAATCTGTAAACACCGTCTTGAAGTACTGTCAGTCTGAAACTGACCTAAATCTACATTTGCTTTTGTTATTATACTCTGCTCTGGTCTTGACAGTGACACATATGTAGCGAAACTATGAAGGAACAACAGTACTCACGCATCACCACGTGTACGATGCCGAAGGTGAAGATGTAGATGGTAAGCAGGGACAGGGACAGAGTGAACAGATAGAAGTAGCGGTAGTTCCTCTTGCCCACACAGTTGCCCACCCAGGGGCAGTGATGGTCAAAACGATCTGTGGAAAAGAGGAGAAGGATGAGGTCAAAGATGGAGAGGAGAGGGAAGAGGTTCTGTGGCCACGGGATCAAATGCACATGTTCCAACAGACACAAAAACAAACTTGGTTCAATTTAACTTTGAGATGCAAATGAGTGCGTAGGATAGACCCTTCCCCAAAGTTCTGCTGGTTAAAGGCTTTCAACTTCTGACAATAACAACCTAGTTCAACAAAGGTCAAATAGCCATTAGCCAATGTCTTCTGCTACAATAGGTCACTATTCCCCAAAGACAAACACACCGTTTTGACAGGAACTAAGAGTCATTTCCCTATAATTCCCCTTTCTCTGATCTAAATATAGTGACCACCGTTTCCTCATTACACTTGGACCAGAGCCAGAGTGAAGCTATCGAGGGTCAGATAGCTTTACAGAGGAAAAACATCTTGCTTAACACTTTTCCTGTGGCAGACAACACGTACACATGAAAAGATATATGATGACAGCATGCAGGTGGGGCACTTCTGCATTGGAGCATATCAGGAATGAGGAAAAACCATCATAAATATGATCTGTTGATGTACTGTATATAAAAAGGAGCCCAGTGTATATAATCAACTACTAAATCCTGTATGGCACACAACACACAGGGCAGGTTCATGGAAAACACCTTCATTCCAGCTATTAACCACGCCCACTAGTTTTACTCAAATATGTGAAAAAGGTCTGTTTTTATTCACTAAAATACTGCAACAGACTTGATTGCACTGAAGAAGAGGTCATGTATTTTGTTTTGTCCAACACCTGTGCAAAGATGGATAAACAAACACAATAGACAATAACCGATCTTTAAAGGCCAAAGGCATGGTTCAATCACGACTAGCCAAATTACTGTTATTCTGCAGAGTTTGACATGTTCATGCACACACATGAGAAACTATATAATATAATATAATAATATGCCATTTAGCAGACGCTTTTATCCAAAGCGACTTACAGTCATGCGTGCATACATTTTTTTTTGTGTGTATGGGTGGTCCCGGGGATCGAACCCACTACCTTGGAATTACAAGCGCCGTGCTCTACCAGCTGAGCTACAGAGGACCACTATCCTCAAGCAACATTCCAAAGAGTGCTTTGTAGAGAACTGGGGAAGAAATAATAAATATGCCAGCATTCCAAATTCCCACTGGAAACCCATTCAGCTATCAAATGTCCATCACAAGCATATCAGGATATAGAACAAAATAACTTTAGATTAAAACTCTTTCCAATAAATTTTTCTAAAACACTGACAAATAAATGAAGGTAAGGTCAAGGCTTGAGCAAACAAATAAAAACTTGCATCAGCAGAATGTGTCCTTCACATGCTGATAAAAAAAGCTACTTTTATCACAATACCCAGTCACTGAGTGAATTGAAGTGTAAAAATGTGTATGTTATTTTCAGACTGAGTCTTCTTTCATGATAACAAAAAAAAAAAAATGAATTGACTGAAGGTAGAAGAATGCTCTCTCTTACCCACGCAGTTGTCACAGATACTGCAGTGTGAGGCGCGAGGCGGTCGGAAGATCTTGCAGGTGTAGCAATACTTCAGTTTGACAATCTGCCCGTTGATTTGGACGTTGCGGATCCGAGGTGGAGGCCGCTGCCCAGCCGGGACATTCCCATTAGCCGCCTCTGAGACAACAAAAGGTGGCCATTTGGGATTATACTCATAGTTAACAATGGAGTCATATCTATTCATTTTCATACTGTGTAGTGCAAGTTTCACATATACAGGTTAAGCCTAAATTGCCCTTTAACCAATAATAATGATAATTTGGCTTCAGACATGTCTTAACCATGGATGATGATCTGCATTTAACAAGTTGTGAGTCATAGATCGACCACACGCAAATTACATTTTAGGTCAACTAAATATACCAGACTTAACCAGAACTTAAACAATTGACCCAGAGTGCCTCTACCACACACATAATCATAAAGTAGAGCATACATTCTGAGAATATTGCATTGCCTGTTGCTAGCGCCATTGCCACACTTCAAAGTATTGTATTCAAAGCCGGTGGAAGCCGAGGTTCCAATTGGGTTGAATATCTACACAGTGAAGCCATGAGTTTCGAGCCATAATGGCAGTTAAAAATGAAGGGCTTTGGAAGAACACAAATGCGAATCGTTGAACCTAGAGAATGTCAGTGAATGACACTGTCGCTTCAGCCCAATGTTCCACACACGCCGGTCAGTTATTTACCATTATGTTTTATCATAACAGGGCTGTTATTGTTATTTATTAGCCCGGACCTGGGACGATGTGTCTTGCTGTGTCAGGTATGTAGTCCTGTTTACAGTAACATTAATCGCTTAATGGAAAAATCCACCCAAAACCACTTATTCCTTTAAATGTACAGTGTTAAATAACACAAATATGTGAGAATAAATTTTTTTTGTGAACACATGTTTCATTGTGGGGTTATAAAGTTGGTAGCAACATGGGAAATCGCTGTGGAAATCTGTTGCAGCTCAAGTCGACTACAAAATCCACAATGCAATGCTCTCTTCTATGGGCTGGCTAGCTAGGTACACGCAGTAATACCAAAGACAATATCAGCATGTAACATAGCTAGTTCGCTATAAAATCGCCTAAACAAACTGCACTATCAATTTAGGAATCTACAATCTCACCATGTTCAACCTGCAGATCGATGTGCCTCACAGAGTTGAGTCTAACATTCGCAACGGCATATATACTTTTGAGGAAACGTTGCCATGCTACGTCAATGGTCCGCTCGGTTCATTCTGGACGATTATGGGACAAGGAGCGCTTTCCTGCAATGGGAGTCTATTGGGCGCTAGCTCAAAAACCCAACATTAGCACGAATTTCGTCAAAACATTACAAATATTTTCCAAGATGTGGAATAATTAACTTGCCATCTGTAGTATCGTATAGCTTTGGAATCGTGACATTCCGTACTTTCGAGAAAAATAGGCACGTTTCTCGACATATTCACTGACTTTGAGAAGGGATTGCGTGACGATTAGTTTAGCAACCGCGTGACGCAGCATTACAACGTGAACGCGATTGGTCGACAGTCTGCTAAGTGGCGCGTTAAACCTTTCTTAGTTCATTGGATTCCTATCTCCGTTCTATAATATCTCCAGTAACGGCACCATGCAAAGCGCAGACAAATAGGAAAAATGTGCTATACCCTCCGTTAAATTACAAATTTATCGAGGTAGGAATATAAAAAAAATATGATCAATTGCTCATTCGAGAGAATACATCCTCCCAAGTTATGAAATCGGCCAGTATTTAAATCTGACATGTATGATAGACGTTTTCGCGATCTTAAAGTCGTATTCCTATTAAACTTCCAGTGTAGTGTGAGAGACTTTATCACGGTGCCATGTCAATAACTCAGATAAACATGAAAACATGAAATGACCCAGGAAATCGATAGAACATAACTCAGAGATGCACAAAAACAATATTATTTTCAAAATGGGTGAACCTTTCCTTTAAGTTTCATTTTAATAAATGGAATAACATTACTGAATAATGGCTCAGTTGCCTTACATACAGTTGAAGTCGGAAGTTTACATACACTTAGGTTGGAGTCATTAAAACTAGTTTTTCAACCACTCCACACATTTCTTGTTAACAAACTATCGTTTTGGCAAGTTGGTTAGGACATCTACTTTGTGCATGACAAGTAATTTTTCCAACAATTGTTTACAGACAGATTATTTCACTATCACAATTCTCCACCCACACACACACACTACACTGACACTCCAACACACACACACACACACACACACACACACATATTGACACCACACACACGCTGCTGCTACTCTGTTATCCATCCTGATTGCCTAGTCACTTTTACCCCTACCTACATGTACATATTACCTCAACTACCTCATACCCCTTCACATTGACGCGGTACCGGTACTCCTTGTACACTGAGTGTACAAAACATTAGGAACACCTGCTCTTTCCATGACAGACTGACCAGGTGAATCCAGGTGAAAGCTATGATCCCTTATTGATGTCACTTGTTAAATCCACTTCAAATCAGTGTAGATGAAGGGGAGGAGACTGGTTAAAGAAGGATTTTTAGCCTCGAGACAATTGAGACATCGATTGTGTATGTGTGCCACTCAGAGGGTGAATGGGCAAGACAAAAGCTTTAAGTGCCTTTGAACGGAGTATGGTAGTAGGTGCCAGGGACACCGGTTTGTGTCAAGAACTGCAATGCTGCTGGGTTTTTCAACGCTCAACAGTTTCCCGTGTGTATCAAGAGTGGCCCACCACCCAAAGGCCTTCCAGCCAACTTGACACAACTGTGGAAAGCATTGGAGTCAACATGGGCCAGCATCCCTGTGGAACGCTTTCGACACCTTGTAGAGTCCATGCCTCGACAAATTGAGGCTGTTCTGAGGGTAAAAGGGGGTGCAACTCAATATTAGGAAGGTGTTCCTAATGTTTTGTACACTCAGTGAGTACAGTTACATGCACACAATAATAATACGATTATGGTGGATTGTCCGATTAATGCAATAGTTTAAAACATTTACATGCTTTGCAAGAAGAACAATTTCCCTAATAATCCTGTTTACATGGACACATCAAATGAGGCTACTTTATGGGACTTTTGATAAATGCAGAAAATCGCCAAAGAAAATAAACATTCTACCACAGTGACCATGTTATTTTTGCTAAGTCCATTTGATTCTGAGTTCGGACATATAAAGTTTGTATGTGAAAACTACTTATAAGATGAATACTTTCAGTTTTTCCGAAATCACTTCACTCGCGCATAAGAGGGAGGCTTGCGCTGCTGTTTATGGCACATGCACAGATCAAATACAATGCTGGAACGCCGATTAAGCTGTTTACATGTCCTAATAATTCGAAAGATTGCTCAGAAAACCAGGTGTTTTAATCAGCGTACGTTACT
Organism: Coregonus clupeaformis; assembly: GCF_020615455.1. NCBI lineage: Eukaryota > Metazoa > Chordata > Actinopteri > Salmoniformes > Salmonidae > Coregonus > Coregonus clupeaformis. The sequence goes on from NC_059193.1 coordinate 40,486,068, forward strand.
TCATGATTAAGATAGGCAGGGTAAGGTTTTTACATTTACGTCATTTAGCAGACGCTCTTATCCAGAGCGACATGACTATTTCCATAGTCTGCCTACTGCCACAATCAGTTTAATATTTAATTATTATTGTGCATGGAAACGTAGCCCCATTATTGTTTTATTGTGTCCAAATTCTTCTTACTTTTTAACTCTGCATTGTTGGGAAAGGACTCATAAGTAAGCATTTCACAGTAAAGTCTACACCTGTTTCGGTGCATGTGACAAAACGTTTTATTTTATTTGTTAAAGGCAAGATTAATTGAATGTGGTAGTTAATTTTTCTTGTACAAACATGTTTGTACAGCTTGGTGAGGATGTGATTTGTTTTTGTCATTTGAGCGATTTATCTCGTCATTTTTTGCGAAGGCGTGGTATGTGTGTGGGCTCTGTACTAGTTTACGATGAGGAAGACAAGTTTGGGAGGAGTGAAAAATCTGTTATCAGGGAAGGATCGATGCATGCTCCCAAACACAAGCTGTGTTCGAATACTCATACTAACCACACTAACCGTACTATTTGTGACGTGAATTGAGTATATAGTATGCTTATTGGTCACAGTATGGCTATAGTTAGTATGCCAAAAGTTCCTGGATGTCATACTAAATTCGCCAAAATAAGAAGTATACATGCAGTGGACACTATTTCCGTGCTTTTAGGGCCCAAAATGCAATTCTTCAGAAAATAGGTGTGGCTTCACAACGTTTTCAGATTTGGCGGTAAATATGCAGCCGATGTCCGACGAGAGCGGATACAAATTCATTGCTTTAACTAATTATGACAAATGTTGAGCAATGTAATAAAGTAATTACTTTTCAAATAAGTTACACGTTATGTTGGCTGACAATTTGTTAGCTATGCTATCCTTACGAACCGCATAGCATTACAGCAGTATGTACCGGTATGAACAGCTAGTTACCTAACGTTAGTTGGCTACTAATACAGCGAACTTGCCAGGCAGTATATTAACTATCTGCTATCTAACTACCCAACGTTTATTGACTTGATTATTCACATCATTCTTAGTTAAGTGGTATAGTCGTTGTGCGTATCAATGGACATTGTTAATTCTGGCTATCTACTCCAATTTCAGAGCACTCTCGCGCAGAATAACTGATACATTTACAAACGCTTAACACCTGTTGAATATGGCCGGTGTCAGTAAAAGTTGGCAAAAAAAAAGCATAATTAAATTGTTGCCAGCAGCACAGTTACAGTTACCAACGCTCTGGATAACATGAAAACAGCCTAACCAGCTCTGCTAGGGCGAGTAAAATGGTCAGAGTGAGGTGTTCTCTCATTTGTGTATGGAAGTAGCTAGCCAAAGTTAACCAGTTAGCTTGGGTGCTTGACTGCCGTTGAACGCTCGGATCAACCCTACTCCTCGGCCAGAGCGTCCAGTGTGCGCTCTGAATTTATAAAACGGACAATCTGACAACGCTCTGGATTTACGAAAACCCAGAGTGCACTCTGGCACTCCAGATTGAATTTACTAACACACCCGAAATCGTAAAATGTTTAGCTAGTCATTTGTGATGCTAACAAGCTAGCAAGAGGTTGCATAGCAACAGCATCAACTTCCGGTAGACAGGCGAAGCTCTAGTACGCTCAACTGAAACGATACAGTTTGTTTACAGTATACTAAAATGAACTAATAGTATATAGTATATACTCATTAAGTATGTAGTATACAGTATGTTAGTATGGGTATTCGAACACAGCTCTAGTCTGTGGCTCAACATAGTCCATATGCTAAACAAGGTCATGTCACACAAACTGAATGGCCTCGCCGTTCTAAGTAGTGCCATTGCAGCCATTGTTAGGCCAAACATGGGAATGTTATCCCAAATCCATTAGCATGTTAGCCCAACAGTCATTAGCATGTATCTCTATGGAGTCGGACTGGAAGGCCTGAGCCATCACAAAGGGAGCATATCGTCCCAATAGCCGTTAGCATGCATCGCCTTGTTTTCTGACTGGAAGGCTTGAGTCAAAGCCGTGACAAAGGGAGCGCTGCCAGCCCAGGCACTCCCAGTGGACCACCTGCAGAAGTGGCCATCATTTACAGCCCTCTTCTGTCAACTGGAGAGGACCTCTTACCTGTCCCCCACCCACGCCTCTTGACCGCAACGAGAGAGAACAGGGGCGCATGAAGGGCAATTTGAATCTTCCACCGCCCAGACAGAGAGGCTGCACACTGAACAGCTAGAGAGGGAGGGAGGGAGGGTTGGGCAGTGGCATGGCTACTGCAAAACAGACAGGCTTTTTCCTCAAGAGATAGATAGGAAAGAGAGGCTGGCTGAAATAATGGCTAAATTGTAGATAGTCCACAAGGGAATGGTCATCAAAACAAAAGCCATTACATGCAAGTGCAGCAAGTTAATTCAGACCCACATCTGGCTAGGTTATGCGAGGTAACATAGGAAGATTGTCTGCAAAACCCTCCTATTTGGTGGTGCCTTCATAATTAATGCATGTGCTACTGTTGTCTAGATAATGAGAACGTCACAATGCTTTGCTGGAGGGCCAAACTGATGAATTCAAACTACACAGAGGCTTGAAACAGTACACTTCAGATTGGAGAAAAAGTTGGGAACAATGCGGGGGTGACTGACTAGGGGATGAGCTCAGAACAGCATGGATGACGAACCTTTAGCGATATAAAGCATAAGAAACATAAATTAAACAACAGGCCGGGGCTCTGGTCTCCCACACTGCTGCTTGACACACACGTCTGTTGTATTCATGCACCTAGAATGCTTTACACCTCGCTTGGTTCCTAATTCGCCTCGGGTGGTGGGCCACAGTCCTCCTCGGCCCCCCGTTGACATTTGTTCCATGTCCGGAAGCGACCTTGCTAGCCCCTAACCCTTAGGCATTTCATGTACATCTGAAAGGATTAGATAGGTATGAGCAGCATGATAGTACCTCCTCCTTGCCCTCTGATTGGCTAGATGGAATGCTTGCCATATTGCTTACCTTAGTCTTAAATTCTTTCAGAACTACAGAAGTGTCACACTACGGTGATCCAGTTTGGATTTCGAATCTACAAATGTAGGGGGTATGGCCTAGGGCAGGGATGATCAACTAGATTCAGCCGTGGGCCTATTTCTTCTTGAGCGGATGGTCAGCGTGCCGGAACATAATTTCAAATATTTTGTAGACTGCAAATTGACTGCAAGAAGCCCAAACAGATATAATATTTGACTAAAACAATAATGTCAAACCTTGCTTACATTTGTATACAATCACATCTCTCTCTTTTATGCGTGAGAATACTTTGGAACAGATTTCCAAAATTAAAAACACTTGGAACTGATTTGCTGGGGGCCGCCAGTTGGGGAACCCTGGCCTAGGGGTTGTTTCTATACAGGGCCTAGGGAAGAATGAGGGAGGCATGGGTGTGGATTATGATGATGATGATGATGATGATAACACAGTTAGGGGTCAACTACTCACCAATTTCCATCTCGATGAAGGTGGCCTCCTCGGAGAGTGCACGCGGCAACACCCCCGGGTCACTGAAGCTGGTCCTTAGCAGCATGGCCATGACGAAGAGGAAGAGGACGATAGCGAAGACCGGGATGGCAGGGGACAGGTGGATTGCCAGGTATGGGCACCTGCAGATGTGACAAGAGGACCATAGGTTAAATAGCAATATTCCAGCAAACACACAAGCACCACACAAAGTTGTCTCTTAATACTCCATACTGAGTGATTATAATGTGATTGACCTGTAAAACATTAAGCTAAAGCAGGATAGTTCGTGCCATGGTGATTGTTCTGTTTAGTTATGTTGATGCAAATTCTCATGAATAAAGTGGAAATGACAATTTCTTGCCTTCAATTTCATACCAAAACTAATACTCCTTATCTGATATAAAATATATACAGTTGAAGTCTCCACACATTTCTTGTTAACAAACAATAGTTTTGGCAAGTTGGTTAGGACATCTACTTTGTGCATGACACAAGTAATTGTTTACAGACAGATTTCACTGTATCACAATTCCAGTGGGTCAGAAATGTACATACACTAAGTTGACTGTGCCTTTAAACAGCTTGGAAAATTCCAGAAAATGATGTCATGGCTTTAGAAGCTTCTGCTAGGCTAATTGACATCATTTGAGTCAATTGGAGGTGTACCTGTGGATGTATTTCAAGGCCTACCTTCAAACGCAGTGCCTCTTTGCTTGACATCATGTGAAAATCAAAAGAAAATCAGCCAAGACCTCAGAAAAAACAATTGTAGACCTCCACAAGTCTGGTTCATCCTTGAGAGCAATTTACAAACACCTGAAGGTACCACGTTCATCTGTACAAACAATAGTACGCAAGTATAAACACCATGGGGCCACGCAGCCGTCATACCACTCAGGAAGGAGACGCGTTCTGTCTCCTAGAGAGGAACGTACTTTGGTGCGAAAAGTGCAAATCAATCCCAGAACAACAGCAAAGGACCTTGTGAAGGTTCTGGAGGAAACAGGTACAAATGTATCTATAGCCACAGTAAAATGAGTCCTATATCGACATAACCTGAAAGGCCGCTCAGCAAGGAAGAAGCCACTGCTCCAAAACCGCCATAAAAAAGCCAGACTACGGTTTGCAACTGCACATGGGGACAAAGATCTTACTTTTTGGAGAAATGTCCTCTGGTCTGATGAAAGAAAAATAGAACTGTTTGGCCATAATGACCATCATTATGTTTGGAGGAAAAAGGGAGTAGCCTGCAAGCCGAAGAACACCATCCCAACCGTGACGCACAGGGTTGGCAGCATCATGCTGTGGGGGTGCTTTGCTGCAGGAGGGACTGGTGCACTTCACAAAATAGATGGCATCATGAGGAAGGAAAATGATGTGGATATCTCAAGACATCAGTCACGAAGTTAAAGCTTGGTCGCAAATGGGTCTTCCAAATGGACAATGACCCCAAGCATACTTCCAAAGTTGTGGCAAAATGGCTTAAGGACAACAAAGTCAAGGTATTGGAGTGGCCATCACAAAGCCCTGACCTCAATCCTATAGATCATTTGAGGGCAGAACTGAAAAAGCATGTGCAAGCAAGGAGGCCTGCAAACCTGACTTAGTTACACCAGCTCTGACAGGAGGAATGGGCCAAAATTCACCCAACCTATTGTGGGAAGCTTGTGGAAGGCTACCCGAAACGTTTGACCCAAGTTAAACTATTTAAAGGCAATGCTACCAAATACTAATTGAGTGTATGTAAACTTCTGACCCGCTGGGAATGTGATGAAAGAAATAAAAGCTGAAATAAATAATTCTCTACTATTGTTCTGACATTTCACATACTTAAAATAAAGTGGTGATCCTAACTGACCTAAGACAGGTAATTTTTACTTGGATTAAATGTCAGGAATTGTGAAAAACTGAGTTTAAATGTATTTGGCTAAGGTGTATGTAAACTTCTGACTTCAACTGTATGCATTTACATGACCGAGGAGCAAATCTATTTTTCCTTTTATGGCAGCACAACAATATGGCTGCGAAGATAACTACATCAGGGGTGGAAGAAGCCCTCGTCTTTACACAAGAAACTATTAACATCCCATAATTGTCAACAAAAGCGCAGCACAGTCGGCACTGAGAAACAAGCCTGTACACATCCTTGTAGAGCAGAAGGTCACTGTTGCAACGTGCCGTTAGGGCCGTCTGGTCTGCAACCCTTCCCCTAGGGCCACACACACACACACACACACACACACACACACACGCATGCACGCACTGCAGCCATGGCCCAAGAATCAACAACAGCCGGAGGCCGTGTTTACTCTTCCGAACGCTCACGCTCTCTGGAGAGGGGAGGGCTGCATTAACATAAGTCCAATTGGCACGCCTAAACTGTAAACTACCAATATAGTCAGGATTCCCTTCTAAAAAAGCAATTCTTCCCGTCACGGTGACGAAGGTGGTCTATAAAGTGATGCGGCAGATTGGTAAGTAAGCTGCACTTCTCTCCTTCTTCCCCATGTGAAGAGATCACACATCCATAATGTAAGGGTAATATATTATGATAACACTTCCCTCTTCATAATGCATGCCACATAGAATTCATTGTGAAGGGAGCATGGGAAAGAAGAGAATCTAGGATGAATCTAGGGGAAAACCTAGTCAGTTGTACAACTGAATGCATTCAACTGAAATGTGTCTTCCGCATTTAACACAACCCCTCTGAATCAGAGTGGTGCGGGGGGCTGCCTTAAATCGATATCCACGTCGTCGGCGCCCAGGGAACAGTGGGTTAACTGCCTTGCTCAGGGGCAGAACGACAGATCTTTACCTTGTCAGCTCTGTGATTCGATCCAGCAACCTTTCGGTTACTGGCCCAACGCTCCTACCCACCAGGCTACCTACTACAATATCTGGTCATACAGGGCAATATCCTGAGTATTGCATGTTAGACAGCACATGGTTGATGAGTCATCATGAGTGTATTTCACAGTGTCAGTGACCAAATGGTGTAACGCTTTGGTTTTTGCCCTAACACTACACAGCTGATTCAAAATGATCAAAGCTTGATGATTAGTTAATTAGTTGAATCAGCTGTGTAGTGCTAGCGCAAAAACCAAAATGTGCACACCTTGAGGTCCGGAGGACAGAGTTTGCGAAACCCTGGTGTAACAGGATATAGATTTGATTATGCAAGAGGTATGTAAAAAGGAAATCATTTTTTCAAAACACCAGATTTCTAGTGGATCCAGATAAAGACTGTGGATCTCCCTACAAAATCCAAAAACATTATCCAAAAATCCCAAAATATTATCAATCCAAGAAAATACTTTCTAGTTGAAAAACAAACACTCCCAACTCAGTCTGGTACAAATGCTGTTGTGATGTAAGCCCCGGACACTGACTGGTTAGGCTGGTTCTGTCATTTTCAGTTCCCATTTAAAATGTTCCATTTCCTCTTTGTCTGGGTGCCATTTTATGCTGACTCATAAACACTGTCCTACACCACAGCGGAAACATACTGTAAGAGGGGGGAAGAGGTTAAGGGGAGGGGTGTAGCTACAGTGTCCAAGAGTGAGCCAACAAAAAACAGGGTAACAATATCCACCTGTTCCTTTCACATTATGTAGATTGACTTGATTTCAGGATTTATTCCTTTTAACTCTTAGCAGAGCAAAAGGCACTATGTAGATTAGACAGGTAAGTCTGCATACTGGTGCCATACCTGCAGGACAGGTCCGATAAGTTTCTCCCTGTACCTGGTTCCAGCTCTGTTTTTGCGGTGTGTCCAACTTCTTTGCCTTGACAACGACCATAAGAGTACAAACAGATCTGGGACCAGGCAACCTTTTCTACACTAATGAAAAAAATTATTAAGGAGAGATCCATCCAATCAATATACATTTCCACTGGTTCAAGCCCTGAGACAGTTGCCCAGAGCTTGTTAAATTACTGCAGAGTCAGCATAGACAACAGAGGACAGGAAGTAAATTGAGAGGACAGGAAGTGAATTGAGAGAACGGAAAGGCAGGGGAAGGAAGCTTGGTCTCAGCCCTCTCGCAGTCTGTCAATGACGTATAATTCCAGCACTGATGACTGGTTGAGCATTCTAGTCACACTTATCACCATCAGTTCCAGTCAACACCAAGCATCCTCTCCTGGAATTCCTGGGCATTACCAGTAGCCAAAACCAGGGTGGTACCAGAGCCATATATTTGGGTGGTTCTTAGAGCATGACAGATTTATCGGTTGACCGATATTATCTGCCGATATTGGCCTTTTACGGACGCATTTGTATCCACCGAAAAGGACCGAAATAAGATGCGGAGAAAAAGCTTGCGCCCATCTTGCCTTTGTGCACTACAGCAATACTGGTCACTATCACCCAACACAACTACACCAGTTGGACAGGAGAGTGAACTAATCATTAGTGCTTCTACGGTGAATGCGGAGTAGATAGAAGCTTGCCAGCTCAGTAAAGTGCCAGGGACGCCCCTATGCCAAACCCTAACCCCTACCTAACTTGAACCTTTACTGTAACCATTTAAAATGCCAACTTCAAATGGGGGTAGGGACATCCCAAGTATCCCAGATAGCAAGTGCCGTTGATTGAGGCAACGCTTGAGGCGAGAGGCAGTGCTGTGCCAGCGGCAAATTGTGATTGTTTTTCCAGTCAAGTGAAAACTACCAGAATCCAGTGGCTACATCCCTACCATTGATAAAAACATAGCTACATACCAATACATTGAAAATGTGTCCTATGTCCTTGTTTTCCAGATGGCTAGCATGAGGCAGCTCAGTCTTCAGAGGCAAATGTTTTGCTGGAATCGGTGCGGTTTATCCTCCTTTCACTAGAGTAAGAGTTTCTCCCCCCCAAAACTTGAGCGTGCATAACTATTCACCCCCCCAAAGTCAATACTTTTGTAGAGCCACCTTTTGCAGCAATTACAGCTGCAAGTCTCTTGGGGTATGTCTCTATAAACTTGGCACATCTAGCCACTGGGATTTTTGCCCATTCTTCAAGGCAAAACTGCTCCAGCTCCTTCAAGTTGGATGGGTTCCGCTAGTGTACAGCAATCTTTAAGTCATACCACAGATTCTCAATTGGATTGAGGTCTAGGCTTTGACTAGGCCATTCAAATGTTTCCCCTTAAACCACTCAAGTGTTGCTTTAGCAATATGCTTAGGGTATTTGTACTGCTGCAAGGTGAACCTCCGCCCTAGTCTCAAATCTCTGGAAAACTGAAACAGGTTTCCATCAAGAATTTCCCTGTATTTAGCGCCATTCATCATTCCTTCAATTCTGACCAGTTTCCCAGTCCCTGCCAATGTAAAACATCCCCACAGCATGATGCTGCCACCACCATGCTTCACTGTGGGGATGGTGTTCTCGGGGTGATGAGAGGTGTTGGGTTTGCACCGGACATATCGTTTTCCTTGATGGCCAAAAAGCTCAATTTTAGTTTTCTTCTATATGTTTGGGGAGTCTCCCACATGGCTTTTGGCGAACATCAAACGTGTTTGCTTATTTTTTTCTTTAAGCAATGGCTTTTTTCTGGCCACTCTTCCGTAAAGCCCAGCTCTGTGGAGTGTACGGCTTAAAGTGGTCCTATGGACAGATACTCCAATCTCCGCTGTGGACCTTCGCAGCTCCTTCAGGGTTATCTTTGGTCTCTTTGTTGCCGCTCTGATGAATGTCCTCCTTGCCTGGTCTGTGAGTTTTGGTGGGCGGCCCTCTCTTGGCAGGTTTGTTGTGGTGCCATATTCTTTCCATTTTTTAATAATGGATTTAATGGTGCTCCATGGGATGTTCAAAGTTTCTGATATTTTTTTATAACCCAACCCTGATCTGTACTTCTCCACAACTTTGTCCCTGACCTGTTTGGAGAGCTCCTTGGTCTTCATGGTGCCGCTTGCTTGGTGGTGCCCCTTGCTTACTGGTGTTGCACACTCTGGGGCCTTTCAGAACAGGTGTATATATACTGAGATCATGTGACACTTAAATAAAGTCCACCTGTGTGCAATATAACTAATTATGTGACTTCTGAAGGTAATTGGTTGCACCAGTTCTTATTTTAGGGGCTTCATAGCAAAGGGGGTGAATACATATGCACGCACCACTTTTTCGTTATTTATTTTTTTGCATTCTTTTAAACAAGTTATTTTAAAAATTTCACTTCACCAATTTGGACTATTTTGTGTATGTCCATTCCATGAAATCCAAATAAAAATCCATTTAAATTACAGGTTGTAATGCAACAAAATAGGAAAAAACGCCAAGGGGATGAATACTTTTACAAGGCACTGGTGTGGTTTTACTATTGATACGTCGCCCAGCCCCATCTCTGCCCTTCTTTTGAGCGAAAAGCTCCCCAAATTAGTCTGTTCAGAGTAGGCTATATATATATATATACATACATACACTGCTCAAAAAAAATAAAATAAAGGGAACACTTAAACAACACAATGTAACTCCAAGTCAATCACACTTCTGTGAAATCAAACTGTCCACTTAGGAAGCAACACTGATTGACAATACATTTCACATGCTGTTGTGCAAATGAAATAGACAACAGGTGGAAATATAGGCAATTAGCAAGACACCCCCAATAAAGGACTGGTTTTGCAGATGGTGACCACAGACCACTTCCCAGTTCCTATGCTTCCTGGCTGATGTTTTGGTCACTTTTGAATGCTGGCGGTGCTTTCACTCTAGTGGTAGCATGAGACGGAGACTACAACCCACACAAGTGGCTCAGGTAGTGCAGCTCATCCAGGATGGCACATCAATGCCAGCTGTGGCAAGAAGGTTTGCTGTGTCTGTCAGCGTAGTGTCCAGAGCATGGAGGCGCTACCAGGAGACAGGCCAGTACATCAGGAGATGTGGAGGAGGCCGTAGGAGGGCAACAACCCAGCAGCAGGACCGCTACCTCCGCCTTTGTGCAAGGAGGAGCAGGAGGAGCACTGCCAGAGCCCTGCAAAATGACCTCCAGCAGGCCACAAATGTGCATGTGTCTGCTCAAACGGTCAGAAACAGACTCCATGAGGGTGGTATGAGGGCCCGACGTCCACAGGTGGGGGTTGTGCTCACAGCCCAACACCGTGCAGGACGTTTGGCATTTGCCAGAGAACACCAAGATTGGCAAATTCGCCACTGGCGCCCTGTGCTCTTCACAGATGAAAGCAGGTTCACACTGAGCACGTGACAGACGAGTCTGGAGACGCCGTGGAGAACGTTCTGCTGCCTGCAACATCCTCCAGCATGACCGGTTTGGCGGTGGGTCAGTCATGGTGTGGGGTGGCATTTCTTTGGGGGGCCTCACAGCCCTCCATGTGCTCGCCAGAGGTAGCCTGACTGCAATTAGGTATCGAGATGAGATCCTCAGACCCCTTGTGAGACCATATGCTGGTGCGGTTGGCCCTGGGTTCCTCCTAATGCAAGACAATGCTAGACCTCATGTGGCTGGAGTGTGTCAGCAGTTCCTGCAAGAGGAAGGCATTGATGCTATGGACTGGCCCGCCCGTTCCCCAGACCTGAATCCAATTGAGCACGTCTGGGACATCATGTCTCGCTCCATCCACTAACGCCACGTTGCACCAAAGACCGTCCAGGAGTTGGCGGATGCTTTAGTCCAGGTCTGGGAGGAGATCCCTCAAGAGACCATCCGCCACCTCATCAGGAGCATGCCCAGGCGTTGTAGGGAGGTCATACAGGCACGTGGAGGCCACACACACTACTGAGCCTCATTTTGACTTGTTTTAAGGACATTACATCAAAGTTGGATCAGCCTGTAGTGTGGCTTTCCACTTTAATTTTGAGGGTGACTCCAAATCCAGACCTCCATGGGTTGATACATTTGATTTCCATTGATAATTTTTGTGTGATTTTGTTGTCAGCACATTCAACTATGTAAAGAAAAAACTATTTAATAAGATTATTTCATTCATTCAGATCTAGGCTGTGTTGTTTAAGTGTTCCCTTTATTTTTTTGAGCAGTATATATATTAAAATTGGGCCTTGAGCCCAACATGCATGCCATGGGCCCTGTAAAAGTTGTCACACAGCCAATTCTTGAAAGCAGAGATAACATATCACCCCTGCCAATTTTTGCAATGCAAAGGCACCACTCCTACCTGGTACGAATTATAATAGGTAACTGATGCAGAGTGAGAAGTTTTAACTACTGGAGGGGAAGGGACATTTGCATGAGGGCTCTCTAATCTAGACTTTGAACCATTGAACTTCACACACACAATGCACCGAGGAGAGGATATGTACAGGACTCGTTAAGTAACAAGAACTGTTCCCTTCGAGTTGGTGTGTCCATGAAACGGGCTCAATTATCCCAGTTTGAGACTTATCTGCCCCATTTCCTGAACACAGATTACACCTACTCCTGGACAAAAAAAACTATCTCTGTTGAGCATGCTTTTTAGCCAAGGACTTGGCTAAAACTGGCCCATCATGTACTTTGAGAGTGGAGATCTCTCTAAAGTAGAGATGTTGCAGCCTTAAAATATTAGTACTCCTCATGCTGAGCAACACCACCGTGCCTGAGCATCAGAGGGAGATGTCATGCCTAGGTATTTCCTACCCAGACTTTAAACTTGACATCAGCGTTAGCCGTCCAATTAATGATGTACCGTACTGCTGCGCTAGCAGATCTGCAGTGGGCCAGCTGTGTAACCTCCGTTACAAGTAAGGATGTCTGCCTTACAACTCTCTCCCTCTCTGTGTCTCTCTCTGTCCCTTTGTCTCGCTCACTCGCTCTTACTCCCCGTCTTTGTTTCTCGCCAGTGCCCTAGAAAGAGAGCCCACAAACTACATTTGATGCTTCTCTCTTTCAGATGCCCATGGGAAATAGTTCCATAAAAAGAGGTCCCAGTGATCTCTCATTCAGTCATCTCAACAACACGTTCAGCAGTACGCGATTCCTTATTCTACATGTCATGTTTGTTCTAGACAGTATATTTCTATATGAACTTTCCACAATGTTTGTGCCCTGACATATCCGCTGGAGACCGAGACCTCCAGCTATGGCCACAAGACTGTAAGACCCCAAAGTGCTGGCTGGAAACGTCCCTTTCAAACAATAAGAAAGAATCCCAAGTAAGGGTGCAGTTTAGTGACATAAAATTACATTAAAGCTGAATAATGAACTTAAAACGCTACAATCATTTAGGAAACTTAAGGACAATCTGAATTTATGTGTGGTTGGAATTGAAAACTGATCTTAGTAGTCAGAAACAAGTTGAATCAGCAACACAAAGTTGTAACACAGTGGAGCAGAACAAAGTGATTAATTACCGTAATCAGATAATAACGATTCGATTCCAGAAACATTGAAATACCACACCAGTGACCTCTGACAGAGGAAAAAGGAACATAGATTTTCCACAATACTAAGGGCCCAACAAGCAACTGCAATACATTGGTTGTGTCCCAAATAGCACCCTATCCCCCATAGTGCACTACTTCTGACCAGAGCCCAGTAGGATGCCATATGGGACGCAATCCATATTGATCTGCAAATTGGGAAGGGACCGATTGCTGCCAAAGTGGCTATGAGGCAGTACGTGCACCTGAGTCCAGGCCTTTAAAAAGAGTTGACATCAGACAGAAGACATCTCTTGGGAAAATGGTGTCATCTGTCATCCATTACAAAGCACTTGGACGAGGAGGCAAATATGTATTAAGTGTCAGTCCCTAGCTCGCCTGCTTGTATTGAAATACAGATATGAATAGGATAATTCCACAGAAATTCACTCTCCCCATAAACACAACACAACCTTTAACAAGAAAGCTTTTAGGGAACAAAGACGCCATTTTATTGTTATTGGAAGTAGATACAGTAGGTTCTCAGCTGAATAAAAATCAGCGCATTGACTGAGTTATGTTCATTAGGCACCAAAACCTTGACTTCATTTTCAATGTTAGAAGTTTTGTTACGTTGTGCCCTACTGAACAAAACCGTTCTCATTGTTATTGGAGCTAGATGCAGAATGGTTTCTAAGAAGCTGAATATAAATTAGGGCATTTACTTAATGGGTCGTGTTTATTAGGCAGGAAAACAGACAAACAGGGAGGGACAAGCTAGAAGCTGTCTCCATAGCCCTTTGTTTGTGAGTGGTGTGGTTTTACTATTCTTGTGGGGACTAGAAGTCCTGACAAGGATAGTAAAACAAAGAAAATTTGCCGGTCCCCACAAGGAAAAACACTTTTTAAGGGGTAAGGTTTATTTTTAGGGTTACAATTAGGGAGTGTGTTAGAATTAGAGGTTAGATTTGGTTTTAGGGTTTAAGATAAAATCGGATTTTGAATGGGAATAAATGTTTTGGTCCCCACAAGAATAGTAAAACAAACATACAGTACCATTCAAAAGTTTGGACACACCTACTCATTCCAGGGTTTTTCTTTATTTTTTACTATTTTCTACATTGTAAATATCGCCGCTTATTCATGGAGGCCAAGGGAAGCCAGGCTTCCCTAAAACATATACCAAGAAAAAAAGAAATTATTTTGTCTTTCGTCTCTGTGTTTCATACATTTTCTTCAATTCACAAGAGGCTGAATGTACACTACATTGTCAAAAGTATGTGGACACCCGCTTGTCGAACGTCTCATTCCAAAATCATGGCCATTAACATAGAGTTGGTCCGCCCTTTGCTGCTATAACAGCCTCCACTCTTCTGGGAATGCTTTCCACTAGATGTTGTAACATTGCTGCGGGGACTAGCTTCCATTCAGCCACAAGAGCATTAGTGACGTTGGGCAGTGATGTTGGCCGATAAGGCCTGGCACTCAGTCGGCGTTCCAATTCATCCCAAAGGTGTTCGATGGGGTTGAGGTCAGGGCTCTGTGCAGGCCAGTCAAGTTCTTCCACACCGATCTCGACAAACCATTTCTGTATGGACCTCGCTTTGTGCACGGGGGCATTGTCATGCGGAAACAGAAAAGGGCCTTCCCCAGACCATTATTCCTCCTGCACCAAACTGTACAGTTGGCACGATGCAGTCGGGCAGGTAGCGTTCTCCTGGCATCCACCAAACCCAGATTTGTCCGTCAGACTGCCAGATAGTAAAGCATAATTCATCACGCCAGAGAACGCGTTTGCACTGCTCCAGAGTCCAATGGCGGCGAGCTTTACACCACTCCAGCCGATGCTTGGCATTGCGCCTGGTGACCTTAGGCTTGTGTGCGACTGCTTGGCCATGGAAAACCTTTTCATGAAGCTCCCGACAAACAGTTATTGTGCTGACGTTGCTTCCAGAGGCAGTTTGGAACTTGTTACTGAGTGTTGCAACCGAGGACAGATGGTTTGTTACATGCAATATGTTTTGTGGACTTCACCGGACAGATGTTGCTCTCCGGTTTTGTAATGAAACAAGTGTGTGGTTGAATGTATTCTGCCACTGTGTCTTCTCATTGTCTCGGCCTTAGCCAAATATATATCACACACGTATGTGGACACCCCTTCAAATGAGTGGATTCAGCTATTTCAGCCACACCCATTGCTGTCAGGTGTATAAAATCGAGCACACCGCCATGCAATCTCCATAGACAAACATTGGCAGTAGAATGGCCTTACTGAAGAGCTCAGAGATTTAACGTGGCACCGTCACGAGGTCCATACAGAAATGGTTTGTCGAGATCGGTGTGGAAGAACTTGACGGGCCTGCACAGAGCCCTGAATCAACCCCATCGAACACCTTTGGGATGAATTGGAACGCCGACTGCAAGCCTGGCCTAATCAGCCAACATCAGTGCCCGACCTCACTGATGCTCGTGGCTGAATGGAAGCAAGTCCCCGCAGCAATGTTCCAACATCTAGTGGAAAGCTTTCCCAGAAGAGTGGAGGCTGTTATAGCAGCTTAGGGGGGGACCAACTCCATATTAATACCATGATTTTGGAATGAGATGTTCGACGAGCAGGTGTCCACATACACTACATTACCAAAAATAGCACGGCGTCAAGGCATATGAACTAATAGGTTATAGAGCAAATGCAATTATCATAACACATAGGTTGTAATATGCCTTTTTTTTCCTGGATTGGCTTCCCCAGTGATTTTACCCACGTACCACTGCTGCTATCAAAGCCGGAGTCAAATGGAAGAAAACAGACTGAAACTGAGGGACCTGGTCCAATAAACGTTGCAAAACGTTTTAAAACGTGCCCTAATAAACACAACCCTGCTCTCTGGCACAGAGGTAAGCTCCCATTCAAAGCACAAACACCACTTAAATGCATGTCTGAAATTCTATTATAACAAATAGTGAAATGTTACTGGGCAGGGGCACAGAGGAAAACTTTATTTTACCTTTATTTTTTAAGTAGGCAAGTCAGTTAAGAACAAATTCTTATTTACAATGACGGCCTACCCCGTAGTAAGCCCACACAATCTGTGAATCCTTTTGTATGAATCAATGCTGGAAAAAGACTACCTCATCCTACAAATGGTTTCTACCAATTTGGCTAATCTGTTTTGTCTATTTGTTGCTCATTTCCGCAATTTAGTACAGCTACTCTTCAGGGGGAGCGCCTCTCTCGCTGGACTGCTGACGGTTGGAGATTAGTAATAAGAGGTCTACACAGTTGGTTGTTCTTGGACTGGGTCCAGCCCGCTCATGGAGGACACTGCCTCTTTGTTCTCCCATCTATGCCCTGTTGCTACTTTCTAATCCTAAATCCACATTACAAGAAGAGCCCTAATGCAGTGAATTGATTCCCAAGGGAAGGAAAGTTAGTGGGGGGAGAACTAAGACGGGGGTCAGAGAGTAATGCAATCATAGGATTCCTCTGAAGTTGTTGGCCTTGAGCTTTCAGAACTGGGTCGTGTTCATTAGTAGCCTGACTACCCATCCACATTGCTCCAGCCAAACTAGCGTTTCTTTTTCCACGACGAGTCTGGATTTGCTTTCCTCCCTGACATTTTCTAGAATCCAAACACATTCTGACTGTTCTGATTGGTCCTAGAAACAGATGCGTTAAGCCAGAGTCGGACTACATGATGATGTTATCAACTTTGATATTCTAAAATGGTTAGATCGCTGATTAATTGCCCCTCATTTTGAGGTCTGCACAAACAACTTCTAGGATGGCAGTTTCAGACAATGTATGGCGCCATCGATAGAGCAGCGGAATTAAATTCAGCATGAGTGGACAGGCAAGTACATTAGGGTACACAAAGCAAAACATTTCAAAACGTTTACAGAAAACGGAAATTAGAATTTCTTAATGGCAAGTGCAGATAAGACGACTTAGTTTCACACAATTTTCTTCTGTTTGGTGTAGTATTAGACCCGTCTCCCCTCTGAAAAAGTATATGTATTCAGTGTAGAGAAGATGCTACACCAGTGATGATTATACTGACCAGTCTCTTATTGGTGTAAACCATGAAAGCACTGACACCAAAAGCAGTTTCCGTCAATGCTTCTCTACTCCCGTTAGACTAGTTTAGCCTACAGTAACATTAGTAACATTTTTGCTAAATGAGGAATGTCAAACCTTTGCCAGATACCAACGAGAATCACAGAGACCCTTGTGTCCAGCTGAAGAATTTCTCCCATAGATGATCCATGGCAGCCTCGTTCCATAATGTGCTATAGCCAACTCCTCTATTGTCATGCCATACTGTACCTGCACATACAGAACATGGGACAAGGCTAGATCCATGGGAATCTATATAGATACATCTCTTTAGGTGAAGATTTACTTTTTTTCGCCCCATGAGCCATGCCATTTAAGATTTAGACATCTATGTTAAGACATTTATTCATCTCTTAAGATATATAGTATAGTGCAAGTGAAAGATCACAGCTATCACTTCTTAGTTTCTAATAGAGGAGTGCCTGTAGCTGTTGATTAGTGGTAGTGAGCTACTCTCTCAAACATGACTCTTGAAAAGCATTTCAGCAAATTGCCACTAGCCCGTCAAGGGGCTAGATCAGATACGTCTCAAATTGCTCCGTAATGGAGAGTTTTGAATTACAGCCCCTGTTCCCCAGCACAATCTCCATGTTAATATTCAGGCGTCCCCCCCGTGAGGGACAATTGTAATATGAACGTAGCGTGCTAACAACACTCGCGCCATTAGTCATTGTTGGCCCTGGTTCAAACTCAGCCGCTAAGCTAGTGGCATCCGTATCGGTCTCAACGGTTCCCTCTGTGGGGACTCAGCTGAGAACTTGGTCTGTTCATAAGGGCACAATGTTTTAAAACGTTTTGCAACATACAATAGAATTTAGCACTATTGATTGGAGTCCAGAAAGTCCCTCCCTGTTTTAGTCAGTTTTCTTTCATGTGGTGCCTAATGAACACGACCCAGACTCCCAGTGAGTGCAAACAGAGATGGGAAGGGCTTGGCACTTACAGTAGGGCCAGAGGCTTCAGGAAGCTGCAGTCTGCAGCCACTAATGTAGCTCCTCAGCAGTCCACTGGATGATTACATTAGGTCTAGTAACCTAGCAGTGATGGTCCCTGTCTAGTGGAATTACTTCCCAACAATGCAGAGAGAAAAATAATAACACAAGGAATGAATACACAATGAGTAACGATAACTTGGCTATATACACGGGGTACCAGTACAGTGTCGATGTGCAGGTGTACGAGGTAATTTAAGTAGATATGTACATATACACTACCGGTCAAGCATGGAGGTGGTGGTGTTATGGTGTGGGGGTGCTTTGCTGGTGACACTATCTGTAATTTATTTAGAATTCAAGGCACACTTAACCAGCATGGCTACCACAGCATTCTGCAGCGATACGCCAGCCCATCTGGTTTGGGCTTAGTGGGACTATCATTTGTTTTTCAACAGGACAATGACCCAACACACCTCCAGGCTGTGTAAGGAATATTTTATCAAGGAGAGTGATGGAGAGCTGCATCAGATGACCTGGCCTCCACAATTCCCTGACCTCAACCAAATTGAGATGGTTTGGGATGAGTTGGACCGCAGAGTGAAGGAAAAGCAGCCAACAAGTGCTCAGCATATGTAGGAACTCCTTTAAGACTGTTGGAAAAGCATTCCAGGTGAAGCTGGTTGAGAGAATGCCAAGAGTGTGCAAAGCTGGCATCAAGGCAAAGGGTGGCTATTTGAAGAATCTCAAATATAAAATATATTTTGATTTGTTTAACACTTTTTTGGTTACTACATGATACATGTGTTATTTCATAGTTTTGATGTCTTCACTATTATTCTACAATGTAGAAAATAGTAAAAATAAAGAAAAACCCTTGAATGAGTAGGTGTTCTAAAACTTTTGACCGGTAGTGTATGTTAGGGCCAGGACAATGTCGCAATATATTTTAATTTTTTTCATATCGCAATATTTTTCCCATGCCAAAAATGAAAACATGAAGCAGAACTCTTTGGTCATTTAAAAACCTGCTGTATGTAAAATATTGTGTGCTATAGCTTAGAAAATAAATAAATGTGACTCTGGATGACAAAATAATGATTTTTGTTTTCCAACATTAGGGCTGTTTTCCTAAAGCAGTTTATTCCGCATCGTGTTCTCTTTCGTTGCCACGATACTAACGAGTACCTTAATACTGGTATCGTCCTGGACCTAATATAGGTAGGGGTAAAGTGAATATGCAACAGAATAGATAATAAACAGTAGCAGTAGCATATGTGATGAGTCAAAGGAGTTAGTGCTAAGAGGGTCAATGCAGACAGTCCGGGTAGCTATTTTGTTAAAGCTGCAATATGTAACTTTTTGGTCAACCCGACCAAATTCACATAGAAATATGAATTTTAGATGTCATTCTTATTGAAAGCAAATCTTTAAAGCGGTAGATCTGTTCTATTTGGCTATTTCTACGCATCCCTTAAGTTTCATTTTTGCGTCGTTTACTTTCGGTTTTGTACACCAGCTTCAAACAGCTAAAAATACAATATTTTGGGTTATTGAAAATATACTTCACAGCGCTTAAGATGGTACAAGGATTCTCTACACTATGCATTGCTTGTTTTGTTACCAACGGAAATTAGGTGAACTATTCGATTTTTAGCAACCAGGAAATGGCGGAGCGAATTCTGAATATTGCACCTATAACTATTTAGTAGTCTTATGGCTTGGGGGTAGAAGCTGTTCAGGGTCCTGTTGGTTCCAGACTTGGTGCATCGGTACCGCTTGCAATGCGGTAGCATAGAGAGCAGTGTGACTTGGGTGGCTGGAGTCGGACAATTTTAAGGGCCTTCCTCTGACACCGCCTGGTATAGAGGTCCTGGATGGCAGGGAGCCCGGCCCCAGTGAAGTACTGGGCTGTACGCACTACCTTGCGGTCGGATACCAAGCAGTTGCCGTACCAAACGGTGATGGAGCCAGTCAGGATGCTCCCCATGGTGCAGCTGTAGAACTTTGAGGATCTGAGGGCCCCATGCCAAATCTTTTTAGCCTCCTGAGGGGGAAGAGGCGTTGCTGTGCCTTCTTCACGACTGTGTTGGTGTGTGTGGATCATGTTAATTCCTTAGTGATGTGGACACTGAGGAACTTGAAGCTCTCGACCTGCTCCACTACAGACACGTCGATGTGGATGGGGCGTACTTTTGAATCATCTGTCCATAGAACGTTCTTCCAAGAGTCTTGATGATCATCCAGGTGCTTTTTGGCAAACTTGACTCAACTTTTTGGATGACATGGGTCCCAGTACGCCTGGCGAAAACCAAACACTGCATTCCACAGTAAGAACCTCATACCAACGGTCAAGCATGGTGGTGGCAGTGTGATGGTTTGGGGATGCTTTGCTTCCTCAGGACCTGGACGACCTTAATAGAAGGAACCATGAATTCTGCTCTGTATCAGAGAATTCTACAGCAGAATGTCAGGGTAGGCTGAAGCTAAAGCGCAGCTGCTTCATGCAGCAAGACAATGATCCAAAACACACAATCAAGTCTACATGAAAATGGCTAATAAAGCAACAAATTTGAAGTTTTGGAATGGCCTAGTCGAAGTCCAGACCTAATCCCAATAGAGATGTTGTGGCAGGACTTGAAACGAGCAGTTCATGCTTGAAAACCCACAAATGCAAGAGTGGGCCAAAATTCCTCCACAGCGATGTGAGACTGATAAACAACTACAGGAAGCATTTGGTTGCAGTCATTGCAGCTAAAGGTGGCACAACCAGTTATTGAGTGTAAGGGGGCAATTACTTTTTAACACGGGGGAATTGAGTGTTGCACAACTTTGTTAATTAAATAAGTATCCATTTTTGAAGGTGGGGTTATTTGTAAACTCAGGTTCCCTTCATCTAATATTTGGTTTTGGTTGAAGATCTTAACGTTCAATACCCAAAATATGCACAAAAAATATATAAAATCAGAAAAAGGGGCAAATAGTTTTCATCTACAGTGGCGTGAAAAAGTATCTTGGTATATAGTATGGTCTGCAGCTTATCATGAGGTATTCTAACTCAGGCGAGCAAAAACTTGAGACTTTAACATTAGCTGTTAACAATAGAACCGCCTGGCCTTTCATCCTAGAGAACGTTGCTGGGCGTCCCCTTTATTTAGCATATGCATCAGATGCATATCAACCCACAAGGTGCGCAAATGTAAGCGCCAACGCTTGATAAATATTGCATAAACTATTGCGAAGGATTCATTGCATGAAGAAATAGTGGAAATATATCAATTCGAGTCAAGGATATGTTTTGTATAATTCTACAAAGTCCTAGAAAAAAACATAGCCTATTTTTATTCCCCTTCCAATAAAAACATTACAGTATAATCCATTTGATCAACATGATCTGTAGATTCGATTACTAATAGAGTTATAGTCCAGAAGTTACAGCTTCTTTTGACAAAGTAGAAACGAAAAAGATTATATAACCAGCAAGGTGCACAAGTGAAATTAAAAGCACCAGTGCATGAACAATTAGAAAAGGATGAATTGCATAAATAAATGTGGAAAAATATGAATTACAATATATAAAAAACAGTAATTTGTTGATTGTATCGGATACTGTATTGTGCCCTTATGCGCATTAATCAATCTTGTCTTCGCTTTATGCTTCGGTTCCACAGTCAGCACACAGCGTCAGGGCTTTGTGTGAGCAAGCCCCACAAACAAAATCGGTTGCACTGCACAGTTTTCATGGGCCTTGTTTCGTGTGCACCTGCCACAGGTGTCGCATAATCTCTCTGAAGCTGTTGCATGGTATGGTCCACCCCATACCTATCAGACAGAAATGACTCCACATCCATGCTCTTTCCGCCGTATGCCCCGCGGACATACAAGAGTGCAATAAATGCTTTGAGTTCATCCATAGACATGTCCCACATACTGTTTCCTTTTCTGTGCGCAGTTGGGATCACCGTCTCAGTTCTGGTTTTTCCCACGCTGAGGCTCAGGTCCCAGAGGTGGAAGTTCGAAGTCAACATCAGAATCAGATGAAGAGTCTTCATCAGCAACGTTGATTTAGGCTCATTATCAGATCCTCCATCTGACTCCAACTCATCTAAATTCTGTAGCATTTGGATTGGCTTGCCACTGTGAACTACACACATTGTATGTTGTACTCAGTGTATGATTTGACTCTCCGAGGGGAAATTATATACAATTTTCAGCCTTTTATAATAAAATAGACCACAAAAAACGCAATTCTTCATCATCATTACACTATTGTTCTAAATTCAAATCATCCTTTTCGCCCTCATCAGTCAGATCAAATTCAAATCACCCTCTTCATCATTCAGTTTTGAAGTCACATGCACCATTATCAGTTTGTAATCGCACATTCATCCATTGACGACAGAACATAATATTTTAATTTTATTATGTTACTAGTTTTTGCTTAGTAGCCAGAGCAATGCTGTTGCGCGAGTGGTCATGTGCTGAATACATGGACAGCACGGATATTCTTGGAAAAAGTGAAATTTAGAAATAAAGCTGAACCTCTTGAATTGAGTGTTTTTTACAAAGGTAAGTGTCATGGAAACTGCAGAATATGCTCTTTCTGATACTATATAGAAATCAAATTGTTTTACTTGCATGTGACTGAAGGAGCGGCAGGTAGCTTAGTGGTTAAGAGCGTTGTGCCAGTAACAGAAAGGTTGTCGAGCCGACTAGGTGAAAAATCTGTCGATGTGCCCTTGAGCAAGGCACTTAACCCTAATCGCTCCTGTAAGTCGCTCTGGATAAGAGCGTCTGCTAAATGACTAAAATGTAAGGAGGACTTGATAAAGTGATGCTCCTTTACCTGCATCTGTCAATTACAAGATGCACCCATCTATTCATGTACAATTTGACAACTGATAGGGCTAATATTGTCAATGTAATCTTGTATATAGGCTAAATCTTATGTGTGAAATAAGTGTCGGTATAGTTTCGATGGGCCGGCTGTGCAGGCTGACTGGCATCGTTTGTTCCCCGTTCATCATCATGGATAGAGTCAAGGATATATTTTGCATTATTCTAAAGGCTTACAGCAACACATACAGTTGAAGTCGGAAGTTTACATACACTTAGGTTGGAGTCATTAAAACTAGTTTTTCAACCACTCCACACATTTCTTGTTAACAAACTATCGTTTTGGCAAGTCAGTTAGGACATCTACTTTGTGCATGACAAGTAATTTTTCCAACAATTGTTTACAGACAGATTATTTCAATCATAATTCACTCTATCACAATTCCAGTAGGTCAGAAGTTTACATACACTAAGTTGACTGTGCCTTTAAACAGCTTGGAAAATTCCAGAAAATTATTTGAGTCAGTTGGAGGTGTATCTGTGGATGTATTTCAAGGACTACCTCCAAACTCAGTGCCTCTTTGTTTGACATCATGGGAAAATCTAAAGAAATCAGCCAAAGACCTCAGAAATAAAATGTGTAGACCTCCACAAGTCTGGTTCATCCTTGGGAGCAATTTCCAAATGGCTGAAGGTACCACGTTCATCTGTACAAACAATAGTACACAAGTATAAACACCATGGGACCACGCAGCCGTCATACCGCTCAGGAAGGAGACGCGTTCTGTCTCCTAGAGATGAACGTACTTTGGTGCGAAAAGTGCAAATCAATCCCAGAACAACAGCAATGGACCTTGTGAAGATGCTGGAGGAAACAGGTACAAAAGTATCTATATCCACAGTAAAACGAGTCCTATATCGACATAACCTAAAAGGCCGCTCAGCAAGGAAGAAGCCACTGCTCCAAAACCGCCATAAAAAAGCCAGACTACGGTTTGCAACTGCAAATGGGGACAATGATCTTACTTATTGGAGAAATGTCCTCTGGTCTGATGAAAGAAAAATATAACTGTTTGGCCATAATGACCATCGTTATGTTTGGAGGAAAAAGGGGGTACCTTGCAAGCCGAGGAAACACCATCCCAACCGTTAAGCACGGGGGTGGCAGCATCATGCTGTGGGGGTGCTTTGCTGCAGGAGGGACTGGGGCACTTCACAAAATAAATGGCATCATGAAGAAGGAAAATTATGTGGATATATTGAAGCAACATCTCAAGACATCAGTCAGGAAGTTAAAGCTTGGTCGCAAATGGGTCTTCCAAATGGACAATTGCCCCAAGCATACTTCCAAAGTTGTGGCAAAATGGCTTAAGGACAACAAAGTAAAGGTATTGGAGTGGCCATCACAAAGCCCTGACCTCAATCCTATAGAAAATGTGGGCAGAACTGAAAAAGCGTGTGCGAGCAAGTACGCCTACAAACCTGACTCAGTTACATCAGCTCTGTCAGGAGGAATGGGCCAAAATTCACCCAACTTATTGTGGGAAGCTTGTGGAAGGCTACCCGAAACGTTTGACCCAAGTTAAACAATTTAAAGGCAATGCTACCAAATACTAATTGAGAGTATGTAAACTTCTGACCCACTTGGAATGTGATGAAAGAAATAAAAGCTGAAATAAATCATTCTCTACTATTATTCTGACATTTCACATTCTTAAAATAAAGTGGTGATCCTAACTGACCTAAGACAGGGAATGTTTTTTTTTTACTAGGATTAAATGTCAGGAATTGTGAAAAACTGAGTTTAAATGTATTTGGCTAAGGTGTATGTAAACTTCCGACTTCAACTGTAGCATGTTTTCATTTCCCTTACAATAAATGTGATTAGTAACAGAGTTACAGTAAATAAAACAGTCCTGTAACAGCTGGTTTTTACAAAGTAAAAGAATGGTATCAACCGACAAGGCGCGCGGTCAAATTATTAACATGAGCGTCAACACTGATAAATAAGCATAACAAACTCATCATTACATTATTGTTGTTCTAAATTAAATCAACTACAGTTAGGCCTAATTTAATTCAATTGTGAAGTAACTTGTACAATTATTGCCCATTCCATCCATTTGTCATTCATTCAGTGGGCCGGCATCGTTTGTTTGTTTTTGGCCGCGTGTAGCTCAGTTGGTAGAGCATGGCGCTTGCAACGCTAGGGTTGTGGGTTCGATTCCCACGGGGGGCCAGTATGAAAAAAAAATGTATGCACTCACTAACTGTAACTCTCTCTGGATAAGAGCGTCTGCTAAATGACTAAAAAAAATTCGCTGGATAGAGTCAAGGATATGTTTTGCATTATTCTAAAGGCCTACTGCAACATGTAGCATGTTTTCGTTTCCTTTACAATACATTTGATTAGTAATATAGTTGTAGTAAATAAAAATAGTCCCATAACAGCTTATTTTTACAAAGTAAAACGTAAAATAGAAAGGTATCAACCCACAAGGCGCGCGGTCAAATGATTTGCTGCTGATAAATAGGCATAACACAAACTCATTAAATTAAATCAACCTCTTCACCCTCATCATTCAGTTAGGCCTAATTTCAATTCAATTGTGAAGTAAGCTGCACAATTATCGCCCATTCACCCATTTGTCATTCATTCAGTGAGGAGAAGTAGACGCATTAGCGCCTGGCTGGTTATCAACATCCTACAGCACATTGTCT
This sequence comes from Coregonus clupeaformis, assembly GCF_020615455.1. Taxonomy (NCBI): domain Eukaryota; kingdom Metazoa; phylum Chordata; class Actinopteri; order Salmoniformes; family Salmonidae; genus Coregonus; species Coregonus clupeaformis. The sequence goes on from NC_059193.1 coordinate 40,511,491, forward strand.
TGGCAGATTAAGTTTGGAATAGGTGTGAAAAAAACGAGTAAAAAGGCTCTGAATACTTTTCTGTTTGTGATTTCAAAATTCTGACAACTGAGCAGTGTAAAATACAAACATTTAGGAAAAGTAATGGAAGGAGCAGGACATAGCTTTTTTTCGGCAGATTTTTTTCTATTTACAAAATCAAATGTGTCAGGTGGTCGTTGGGCTATGGCGGTTCTAGTGTTAACAAATACACACCCCTCCCCCTCTAAGCTTACTCGAGGCTGCTGTCCAATCTTGACGATGCATGGAAAAGCCAGTGAGGTGTATATTATACATGTCCTTGGTCAGCCACGACTTAGAGAAAAACATAGGATATTACAGTTCTTCAGGTCCCATTGATAGGATAGTCTTGAACAGAGCTCATCCAATTTGTTCTCTAGTGATTGTACGTTCGTCAACAAAACAGAGGGCAATGGTGGTCTAGATGCTCGCCAACTTAGTCAAATCATGACGCCACCTTGCTTGCCTCTCTTTCACCACAGCTTTAGAGTCCCAGGGATAAGGGCCTGGTCCGGCGTAAGCATAACATCCAGAGCTGCCTGACTCGTTGAAGAATAAATCTTCATCCAAATCAAGGTTAGTGATCGCCGTTCTGATGTCCAGAAGCTGTTTTCGGTCATAGGAAATTATAACGGAAACATTATGTACAAAAAAAGTTCAGATCAGTGTAAAAAAACACAAACTAACAGAATTGGTCAGGAGCCTTTAAGACGGCAGCTATCCACTGCAGTGCCATCTCCATCATGCCATACATTTCATGGAGGAAAACGTATTGTGGTTTCAGGGAGAGTGCAAAACAAGAAACTGGCCTTGGTATTTCTAACACACTGGACCACTTTTCCTTGAGGCCCTCATTTTTAGCTAAATAATGAGAATTCTGCAAAACCCACAATTGAGACAGGCCCACAGACAAGGCATTTGACCGAACTGCTCTTTGGCCAGCTTTGTTAGGCAGTTTTACTTTATGTTGATGAAGTACAAGAAAGGCAATCAATTGATAGATGGAGGCAGCAGAATCTACAGTAGGCTTAGGTTGATGTTATATTATTATGTTCTGAATGGCAATGCTTAATTTTGAGCAAGGGCCCCCTTCACTTGACAGTAAGGGAATTAAAGATTGAAATATGCAAGACTAGATATTAGTCAATAATGGTTCCCTTCTGATATGCTACCACTCAGCCATTGATTTTTGTGGGGAGAATATTTTATATGCCTTATTACTTAAGAGCGGCAGATAGCCTAACCATTAGACTCTTTTAGAATCCGAGAGTAAAACACTTGCACTCGTCTCTAAGATGTAGGCTCAGCCTTCCCGAGCAGTCCTATTACAAGTCAGAATGTTGAACAAACTTCATTTCAAATTACTTTAGGGATAAAATCGGCAGACAGCAGCTATGTCGGAGGTAACCTGCGACAAAATATCCACAGGGAAGCGTTTTCATCCCAACCTTCGGTACGACGGTCTGCATATAGTTTCTTCGCACGCAATAAAAACACTTCCACAATATGGCCGAGCCTAACTGAACATTGTCCCACACAATCAGCTGGCTAATTTCACAAAAACTTCCAGCTGATTGCAAGGAAACTTGTGCCGGTCGACTATGTTCGGTTACATTCGGCTATTGTTTACTTATTGTGCATCACCAGCAATGCCTCAGGAGATTGAAAATACAAGTGACAGAACCTACTGCTGCCGAGAAACAAACAAAACATTTGGGTAAACAACACCTTCCTGTGAATAACGTATTTCCACCTCCTACCGCCAAATGGACCAACAGCACAAACAACCGGTAAAGTACATCTTTTATTCAACATTCTTGCTTATAGAGACTCTTTTTTCTGGCAAACTTCTTTCAGACTGAATATCCATGGGCTAACCATGGTAACAGGCTGATGTTTAGGCAAGCGTTGGGCCAGTAACCTAAAAGGTCGCTAGTTTGAATCTTAATTGCTTCAGCGTCTCCATTGATAATGTCAGCCCCTGGCCGTGACCCGACTCACTGAGGGTGTCTCAGGGGGAGTTGGATATGCACTTTTTAAAATCAATTTCACACATGCGTATTAATACACACTTGTACATGTGTGAAACAGGACAAATATAAGAACCCATAAAATTATAATATGAATAATATGAATAATTAATTATTCAATCATAACTTGGTACAGCGTAAATATAACCTATATTCTAGGCCTACTACAGGTTATTATTTGCATCTGACTTGCAGCCCTATAGGAAAAGCACCTCATCAGGGGCTCCAGGCCCAACGGTCTTTTGTTCCTTTCGTTTTTTTAGTCGGGGTCTCAACTTACTGTTGAGAGTTAGAATAGTAGAATAAACAAGGTGCAACATTTGGTTGTGCATCAGCAATGTTTCTCTTGCTGTGTCATTCACTGACAGTCACTCAATTAGCCATGTCAGCTAACAATTTTTGGATTGGTAAGTTAGTCTAGCAAGCTATCATGGCCAAATACCAACCAGGCACATGCCCAGGGACCCTGAACTCCAGGGGGCCTCTATTGATTTTGTTAGTCACTCTCAATCAGATATCATTAACATGGCATAATTCATGGCAAAATAGGTATAATTGCAGGGAATTAACTGTATAACTGATTTTTCTTCTCTCTGCCCCATGGCAAAATTACTAGAATTGCATAAAATGTGTAATAAAATTGCAAAAATTGCTCTCCACCCCATGGAAAAATGTGTAGAATTGCAGGAAATGCACTTTTAAACGAGATTTAGGTGGGACCGGCCCTGCACCTCTTCCTAGAAAACATTTTATACACTCAAATAAAAATGTTCATGTCATGACACTTCCACTGCTGGTGCATGTTCAGGATTTCTTGAGAAAACACGCCCCAATGATTGACAGTTTGTTTTATCATCGCCCAAATGAACACTGGAGATGCAACTATACTTACTCGAATGCGAAGAACAAGGAGCAGGTGCCGACGATAAGAAATACGGTTAGATAGAAGACGCCTTTCTGCCGGGCCATCATTACGCGTCCATCGCAGCAGAAAGTGTTTTTCCCCGGGAGCTTTTCCCATTTTCGTGCCTTCCGTGTGATCATTACCGCCGACATACTGACAGTTTACGTTCAACTCAGTATAGTGACATATGTGTAAAGTCCACAGTAGGTAGCCCAAATGACAATATTTCCTTGCCTTTCAAACCGACAATGATATGGTAAAATAAATTGCCTTGTAACAGGCAGAATCACAACATCAGAGAGTTATATATATATATTTTAAATCTGAAACGGACGATTCCAAATGATTCAAAAGCTCACAAATATGCCTATGATAAAAAAAAAAAAAAAAAGATGTTTTTGTTGTAGATTTAAATCTGGCAGCCTATTTTATCTTCTGGTGGTAGCCTAGCAAAGCTCCATCAATAGGCCTACAGTCCATTCAGTCTGATGCAACGAATTTCATCCGTCAGCAATCCGCGTTAATTACTCTGAAATGAGATGATTACGAAGCACTTGTCGTTTGTGTCATACATTTTCACAAAATCCATGCATCCATATTTTCGGCAATGAAAGTTCTCTTTTCAGTGTGGCCGCCTCCTTCCAGTGCCAGAGGGCTTCCATTCTAGATTAGAACAGTAATCAGGATCCCAAATTCTCCCTTTAATAATGGAATTTGTTTTAATTTTATGCAAACGCTTGAGGCAGATTTTCTCGGCCCATAGGAAAGCAATCCAATCTTGGTACTCGCATCGGGAGAGTGGACCTTGACCGAGTGACGTTCATACCATCTCGATAAAACTGATCATACGCGCGCACCACACAGGCTTGGCTTATGTTGGTTGTTATTATGCTATTCAATAAGGCTCATTATTAATAAAAATAAATAACTACAATAGGCCTATCCTAAATAAAATACAAATAATCGTAGCCTAAATTAGAATGTGTGTTCGCTGTGCTTTGCCGCAGGATGCTCGTTTCTAATCAATGGGAGCAGAGAACACGCCTAGATTGAAATATTTTCTCTTAAAGGGGCAGTACAGGTACAGTGAAATAGAAAGGAACAAAGGAGCTTGAGTTCCCTAAAACATTGGCAATATGATACCGTATAACGTTAAAACATCCTTAATGTTCTAATCAAGTAATGGTGAAAATATTCCCAGACACTAAATATTAGCAAGTTTTGTCTTCCAGAAATAATGAATTATATTCTATTATTTTCTATTGTATTATACTCCACTCCATTCTATCGTTTTCTAATGTGTTCTATTCTATTGTGTATTATTATATTCTATTATCTAGGTTATTCTCTAGGCTAGTGTCTCTATTATCATTGTCAATAATTTTAAACAAAACATTTTGGGGCAATTTTGCCTGTAATATGCATTCTCCATAGAGAGCAAAGCACACATTTTACATTACATTTTAGTCATTTAGCAGACGCTCTTATCCAGAGCGACTTACAGGAGCAATTAGGGTTAAGTGCCTTGCTCAAGGGCACATTTACGTCATTTAGCAGACGCTCTTATCCAGAGCGACTCACCAATTGGTGTGTTCACCCTATAGCCAGTGGGGGGTAGAAGGATTACTTTATCCTATCCCAGGTATTCCTTAAAGAGGTGGGGTTTCAAATGTCTCCGGAAGGTGGTGAGTGACTCCGCTGTCCTGGCGTCGTGAGGGAGCTTGTTCCACCATTGGGGTGCCAGAGCAGCGAACAGTTTTGACTGGGCTGAGCGGGAACTATGCTTCCGCAGAGGAAGGGAGCCAGCAGGCCAGAGGTGGATGAACGCAATGCCCTCGTTTGGGTGTAGGGACTGATCAGAGCCCGAAGGTACAGAGGTGCCGTTCCCCTCACTGCTCCATAGGCAAGCACCATGGTCTTGTAGCGGATGCGAGCTTCAACTGGAAGCCAGTGGAGTGTGCGGAGGAGGGGGGGTGACGTGAGAGAACTTGGGAAGGTTGAACACCAGACGGGCTGCGGCATTCTGGATGAGTTGTAGGGGTTTAATGGCATAGGCAGGGAGGCCAGCCAACAGCGAGTTGCAGTAATCCAGACGGGAGATGACAAGTGCCTGGATTAGGACCTGTGCCGCTTCCTGTGTGAGGCAGGGTCGTACTCTCCGAATGTTGTAGAGCATGAACCTGCAGGAGCGGGTCACCGCCTTGATGTTGGCGGAGAACGACAGGGTGTTGTCCAGGGTCACGCCTAGGCTCTTCGCACTCTGGGAGGAGGACTCAGCGGAGTTGTCAACCGTGATGGCGAGATCATGGAACGGGCAGTCCTTCCCCGGGAGGAAGAGCAGCTCCGTCTTGCCAGGGTTCAGCTTGAGGTGGTGATCTGTCATCCATACTGATATGTCTGCCAGACATGCAGAGATGCGATTCGCCACCTGGTTATCAGAAGGGGGAAAGGAGAAGATTAGTTGTGTATCGTCAGCGTAGCAATGATAGGAGAGGCCATGTGAGGATATGACAGAGCCAAGTGACTTGGTGTATAGGGGAGAAAAGGAGAGGGCCTAGAACTGAGCCCTGGGGGACACCAGTGGTGAGAGCACGTGGTGCGGAGACAGCTTCTCGCCACGCCACTTGGTAGGAGCGACCGGTCAGGTAGGACGCAATCCAGGAGTGAGCCGCGCCGGAGATGCCCAGCTCGGAGAGGGTGGAGAGGAGGATCTGATGGTTCACAGTATCAAAGGCAGCAGACAGGTCTAGAAGGACAAGAGCAGAGGAGAGAGAGTTAGCTTTAGCAGTGCGGAGAGCCTCCGTGACACAGAGAAGAGCAGTCTCAGTTGAATGACCAGTCCTGAAACCTGACTGGTTTGGATCAAGAAGGTCATTCTGAGAGAGATAGCAAGAGAGTTGGCTAAAGACGGCACGCTCAATAGTTTTGGAAAGAAAAGAAATAAGGGATACTGGTCTGTAGTTGTTGACATCAGTGGGATCGAGTGTTGGTTTCTTGAGAAGGGGAGCAACTCTCGCTCTCTTGAAGACGGAAGGGACATGGCCAGCGGTCAAGGATGAGTTGATCAGCGAGGTGAGGTAGGGGAGAAGGTCACCGGAGATGGTCTGGAGAAGAGAGGAGGGGATGGGGTCAAGCGGGCAGGTTGTTGGGCGGCCTGCAGTCACAAGTCGCAGGATTTTATCTGGAGAGAGAGGGGAGAAAGAAGTCAAAGCATAGGGTAGGGCAGTGTGAGTAGGACCAGCAGTGTCATTAGACTTAACAAACGAGGATCGAATGTCGTCAACCTTCTTTTCAAAGTGGTTGACGAAGTCATCCACAGAGAGAGAGGAGGGGGGGGGGGGGAGGATTCAGGAGGGAGGAAAATGTGGCAAAGAGCTTCCTAGGGTTAGAGGCAGATGCTTGGAATTTAGAGTGGTAGAAAGTGGCCTTAGCAGCAGAAACAGATGAAGAAAATGTAGAGAGGAGGGAGTGAAAAGATGCCAGGTCGGCAGGGAGTTTAGTTTTCTTCCATTTCCGCTCCGCTGCCCGGAGCTCTGTTCTGTGAGCTCGCAATGAGTCGTCAAGCCACGGAGCTGGAGGGGAGGACCGAGCCGGCCGGGAGGATAGGGGACACAGAGAGTCAAAGGATGCAGAAAGGGAGGAGAGGAGGATTGAGGAGGCAGAATCAGGAGATTGGAGGGAGAAGGATTGAGCAGAGGGAAGAGATGATAGGATGGAAGAGGAGAGAGTAGTGGGAGAGAGAGAGCGAAGGTTGCGGCGGCGCATTACCATCTGTGTAGGGGCAGAGTGAGTAGTGTGGGAGGAGAGCGAGAGAGAAAAGGAAACAAAGTAGTGGTCGGAGACATGGAGGGGAGTTGCAGTGAGATTAGTAGAAGAGCAGCATCTAGTAAAGATGAGGTCAAGCGTATTGCCTGCCTTGTGAGTAGGGGGACGGTGAGAGGGTGAGGTCAAAAGAGGAGAGAAGTGGAAAGAAGGAGGCAGAGAGAAATGAGTCAAATGTGGACATAGGGAGGTTGAAATCCCCCAAAACTGTGAGGGGTGAGCCATCCTCAGGAAAGGAACTTATCAAGGCGTCAAGCTCATTGATGAACTCTCCAAGGGAACCTGGAGGGCGATAGATGACAAGGATATTAAGCTTAAATGGGCCAGTGACTGTGACAGCATGGAATTCAATTGAGGAGATAGACAGATGGGTTAGGGGAAAAATTGAGAATGTCCACTTGGGAGAGATGAGGATTCCTGTGCCACCACCCCTCTGACCAGATGCTCTCGGGGTATGCGAGAACACATGGTCAGACGAGGAGAGAGCAGTAGGAGTAGCAGTGTTTTCAGTGGTAATCCATGTTTCCGTCAGCGCCAGGAAGTCGAGGGACTGGAGATTAGCATAGGCTGGGATGAAGTCAGCTTTGTTGGCAGCAGAACGGCAGTTCCAGAGGCTGCCTGAGACCTGGAACTCCAGGTGTGGGGTGCGTGCAGGGACCACCAGGTTAGAGAGGCAGCAGCCACGCGGTGTGGGGGCGTTTGTGTAGCCTGTGCAGAGAGGAGAGAACAGGGATAGGCAGAGGCATAGTTGACAGGCTGTAGCAAATGGCTACAATAATGCAGAGGAGATCGGAATGAAATGAACTAAACATCTGGGACAGTAGAGAGCAGGGCCTCCCTCACCAAGAACTTCTACTTCTAACAACTATAATTGTTTCACTGAACCACCCGAACAAAAACTCTACCAACTTCCACCTTTAGAAATCAGAATTGTTGTGAACCACAGCGGTTCAATGTTTAAAGGAATAGACTCAACCCACTTTATTCAGCTAGCTAACTATGACACCATAGCTAACTAGCATGCTAGCATCCAAAAACACACAGTTTAGCACCAACACTTGCATCCAAAAACACACAGTTTAGCGCCAACACTTGGTCACAACAAACCACCAATAGTGTGTTAACACACTAAGCAGATAATTCGTGTCCGTGTCTGTTGGCTAGCTAGCAATGGCCACTGTGTTGACCTTGTTTGAAGAACGGCTAGCTAGCTAGCTTCGTGCTACCCCGGCACCGCCGAACAACAATGCCAACCCACAGTAACTAACCACAACAGCCCACGATGCCTAGCTATGACGCCATAGCTAACTAGCATGCTAGCATCCAATAACACACAGTTTAGCACCAATACTTGGTTACAACAAACCACCAAGAGTGTGTTAACACACTAAACAGATAATTCATGTCCGTGTCTAGTTTCTTTCGTAACGCAGCAAAAAATTAAGCGTTGGTTAGCTAGCACATTAACATTGGAAACAACTCTCCACCGTTGCACTAAACAGATAATTACCAATAAACGTTACCAGTAGCTACCCGCTAGCTAGCTAGCATACCAAGAGTGTGTTAACACACAAAACAGATCATTCATGTCCGTGTCAAGTTCCTTTCATAACGCAGCAAAAAAAATAAACGTTGGCTAGCTAGCTAGCACATTAGCTAGCACATCAACATTGGAAACCACTCTCCACCATTGCACTAAACAGATAATAACCAATAAACGTTACCAGTAGCTACCCGCTAGCTAGCTAGCCTCGTGCTCATGAGCAGAATATCATAGATAGAAAATCTCTATCCTTTACAGCAAAATTAGTCTATGGAAACATAGTATCAAAGGTCAACAAATAGGGGAAAATGAGTATTGATCAGTATTTGTTTAAAGTCCCCATTTTCACAAGTTGGGCAAATGAGCAAATCCTTGCAGCACTTCAGGAGATCCACTGTGCAGGACATTATGCATGCTTAAAGAGCATCAGCAAAAACACCAGTGAGGATGAGAGGGTTGTAAAGGAAGTAGAGGAAGAGATGGGAGGGAGGGAGACCCCCCCCCATTCCTCCGGAGGCAGTAAATGAGTAGAACCAGAACCACTCTGTCTCCATCATCACCACCAGGGATTCTGTCTATTTCAATCCACACAAGAGGGTCATGGGTAATATATGACTTGTCAGAGGCTGCCATGGATGAGCGGTATACAACTCAGGTTTAATGTTTACTAAGATATCATCATACACAGTTGTTTTCTGATACATAATCTAACTCTGGATGTCAGCATGTAAGCTTTTATAATTGTTTTACCCTCTCTAAACAGTGGGGTGAAAACAGACATTAATATATCATGTTTCTGTTCATTGATTTAACACAAAACATAATTTAATTTATACAAAACATACTCTGGAATAGGTTATGCCACGTACACTGAGAGTACAAAACATTAGGAACACCTGCTCTTTCCATGACATAGACTGACCAGGTGAATGCAGGTGAAATCTATGATCCCTTATTGATGTCACTTGTTAAATCCACTTCAATCATTGTAGATGAAAGGGAAGAGACAGGTTAAAGAAGGATTTTTAAGCCTTGAGACAATTGAGACATGGATTGTGTATGTGTGCCATTCAGAACGCTAATGTAAGTGCCTTTGAACGGGGTAGTAAGTGCCAGGCGCACTGGTTTGAGTGTGTCAAGAACTGCAATGCTGCTGGGTTTTTCACGCTCAACAGTTTCCTGTTTGTATCAAGAATGGTCCACCACCCAAAGGACATCAAGCCAACTTGACACAACTGTGGGAAGCATTGGAGTCAACACGGGCCAACATCCCTGTGGAATGCTATCAACACCTTGCTGAGTCCATGCCCCGATGAATTGAGGCTGTTCTGATGGCATAAGGGGGTGCAAGTCAATATTAGGAAGGTGTTCCTAATGTTTTGTACACTCAGTGTATATTCTTTGTATGTTCAATCATTGAGTGTCTGATTACTGAACTACAATTTACACATAACAACTCAACTCAATTTCCTGGGCTATATCAATGATAATGTTGATTATTGATAATGTTGCACATTATTTGCATGGTAAATCCCTTAACCTGTCAGGTGAAAATGTTACCTCACATAGGATGCCAACATATCCTTCTAATTGGGTAGACCTTTGTAACGACAATTATGTCATCATAGGCTACACTCTAGGCTACCTAGAACCACAGTTCTTTGGTTGTCTGTAGGAGAACCCTTTTTGGTTCCAGGTAGAACCTTTTCACCCTTGGATGTGCCATTGTACTGTCTTTAACTATGGGAGATTCTTAATTGGGGAAAGGTCTGTCCTCTCCTCGACTCCTACGTCCTCCTCTCCTCCCTGACCCGGAAACCGATAAGTAGTCAAGTGGTTGAGGAGAGTGTAAATTCGTTAGTAGGCGAACAAAGGAGTGTCCTCCTCTTCTCTATTACCTACTTCAGCAGAGGATGCACTAGAGCATCCTCCCGGCGGCTAGCGCATAAGTGTTTTAACATCCACCACACCCACTTTGAATCAGCTGTTTTCTCAAAGGAGAAAAGCATGCACACATTTAAAAATGATACACAACTTATCCTTTTGTCTATCAAATGTCTTGCACACTTAGCTACATTAGTTTTTATCACTTTACACATTTATTTTGGGATTCTATCCCTGTAAATGTCATTTGCCTGATGAAGCGCGAGTGGAGAAGGAGAGTCTCATACAAGCGCATTTGTTTCTACTTTCGCTCTCCTCGCCGCCTCTCCTTGAGGAGAGGACGGAGGAGAGGAGGCAGGAGGCAAGCAAAAACTATTGAGATTCTCTGATGTGTGTGGGTGTGAGGCTGGGATCTGATGATGTGGGTTTCCCATTTTGACCTGTGGGGGACAACAATATGTCTACAAGTGTCAATTGCTTGTGTGGCCTTGTCAGGTGGCTCCCCCTAGTGGTTAGACATAATCACGACAATTTAGGACCCAGAAAACAATCAACATAGCATACTCCTTGTCCAAATGATCTTAAAATGTTAGGACTTTCTTTCAGGTTTGAGTTTCATGTGACTAAGTCCAGGTTCTCTGCTGGCAACATCACAGGGAAGCTCAGGATAGCCTCACTGAACTGCAGTTGGAATACTGGTGGATTTATATGCTGGTTAACATATTGCATGTAATAATTCTTAATGTGTTGTATGTGTTACAGGAAGGCTTTAAAGTCTTTAAAGTATCCCATCCCTATGGGCAGCAGAAGCTGGGTGCCAGGTGCTTGGAGCACTGGGCCTTTAAGAAGGACTGATTGCTCAAGTGTGAGGAATTGGCGGGAAATCAGTTAAATGAGAGTGAGAGGTGAATTGAGTAGCCTCCCGACCTGGCGAGGTTTGCACACGTTCGTTTGAACCCTTTCTTTTGGCATGCCTATTTGTGTATTCATATTGGTATAATATTATTTGTCACCATCAACTGAACATAATCTAACTTGCTTGGGCTGGGCGACTCAGGAGTCAGAACAGCGCTCACATTGGACCCCAGTAAGTAGGCCTACACTGTCTCCGAAGTAGCCTACATAGGCTTACAGACATCACTCGTCCGCTTACTCTTACTTTCATGCTAAAAACAGACAGGCCTAAATAAGACCCACAGACAGCGAAATTAGATTTATCAGTAGGCTGGCTAGTCAGTTTTGTAATGTAGGTCTACTATGATCAAATTGAACTCGATGTGCGGGTTGATACTGTCTGCAAACGGCGATCTCTCTCTCTGTCTGTCTGGAAACAAAGATCAATCGTTGTCTTTCGGTCAGCAGTCTCTCCTTCTCAACTTACATCTTGCTTTATTAAAGCAATATGTCAAAACCTATCAGAAGGTATTGTGAAGCAATTACAAAATTGCTTAAATCTACAGATCATCTCAGATTTAGACTACAGGAGGGTGGTGGCCTATATTAATTAGGGGCTATGATGTTATTTTGAATTGATTGTAATGGTGCACTGCACATTGTTATTATGCAACCTTGTCTCAGGGGTAGACGTAACATAGTAAACGTGTATATACAACACTCCAATTAGAATGATATGTTACGTTTTGTATGGTATGTATTCATTTGTGGATGTCCATCATCCATTTTGTATGATGTGTTACGAATTATAATTTGTTGTGGCTAGCGTTATACGCACACCCATCCACCCCGACCACCCTACTTAAATTTTTGACTTAAGTAACATTCTGTCATATCTAACTATGCCAAATGTAACATATCATACTCATTTGAGTGTCTCGGATTTACTTTTACTATGCTAAGTCTAGTCTATGAGACCAGGCTGTATTATGTGTAGGTCTACAGATGAGTTGTTTAATGATTTATACAGTAGGTGGCAGAATTTTACTGAAATAACATACTGTATGCATGTAAACCAAAATTAGAATCGCTATGTTTGAGATGGTAATCTGTATTTGTCAAACAGCACCCAGCTAATCTTCATCTACATTTGCGCCTTTGCTTCATATATGTAACAGTTTGTTCTGAAATATATATTATTTATTTCCATTGCATAGAATTCATATTTAGCATTCAGCACATGCACAGCTGTATCTAACAACCAATGCTAAAGAGCTCCCTGGGGTCTACCATCAAAAAGACAAAAACAATGACCTAATGAAAGAAAACATCATAGATCACTGAGACAAAAGTAATAGGCTAAACACTGAGTATACCAAACATTAGGAACACCTTCCTAATATTCCACAGGGATGCTGGCCCATGTTGACTCCAATGCTTCCTACAGTGGTGTCAAGTTGGCTGGATGTCCTTTGGGTGGTAGACCATTCTTGATACACACGGGAAACTGTTGAGCGTGAAAAATCCAGCAGCGTTGCAGTTCTTGACACAAACCGATGCGCCTGGCACCTACTACCATACCCCTTTGTCTTGCCCATTCAACCTCTGAATGGCACACATGCACAATCCATGTCTCAAGGTTTAAAAATCCTTCTTTAACCTGTCATCAATAAGGGATCATAGCTTTCACCTGGATTCACCAGGTCAGTCTATGTCATGGAAAGAGCAGATGTTCTTGAAGTTTTGTATACTCAGTGTATTATCTGCAACAAATATTTTACAACAAAAATGTGGCTATGACTTTTGTACATTTATGTTTTCTGACAGTGTTTAGAAAAATGCTTGCGTTGATTTATGGGCCGATGGCTCTTTGGATGATTGATCCATGGAACGATTTAATACATGAATGAGTAATGTAGTGTCATTAAGCTCACTGCATTTTTTTAACGCACTGCAAAAGTGAACGTGGACCCGATCATAATACTCTCTCTTTTCTGTTTCTTATTCCTAGAACTCACTATCTTCAGACAATGTTTTATGACATCTACGTTGATAGTCATTAGCTAAAGATCACAAAGTCTTAATAGAAGGAGGATAAGTCATATTTTATTGTGTGTATTGACAATGCAAAGGGCTGAGAGAAATTGATTCTCCATCCTCCTGCATCTTTGGCATTAGTTCAATGACTTCTGGAAACATGCTTCACTTTGGCCACTAGATGTCTCTAGACACTGCTTTTATGTTTATGGCAAAGATACAAGCGTTATCTCTGTGGTTTATTCATAGCCTCCTATCCTGTGAAGATTAGAAGGATCTCATGTTAAATACTGTTGAAGTAAATTGGCTACAGGTTCATCGGCATCACCTAAAGCCAATTCTGGTGGGATTCAGTGCTAACAGTCAGTTCAGTGCCAATTCAGTGCTAACAGTCAGTATCTGGATAACGTGTGAAATGCTTGATAATATATGTGATGTCAATAGAGAGGTATACTTTCTGGGTGATTTAAATATTGACTGGCTGTCATCAGGCTGCCCACTCAAGAGAGAGCTTCAAACTGTAACCAGTGACTGCAACTACCAGGGTGGTTACAAACAGTACAGGAATTAAATCATCAACATGTATTGATCATATCTTTACTAATGCTGCAGATATTTGTTTGAAAGCAATATCCAAATCCATTGGATGTAGTGATCACAGGAAAACCAAAGTTCCAAAGGCTGGGCCTAATATTGTGTATAAGAGGTCATACAAGAAGTTTTGTAGTGATTCCTATGTTGTTGATGTAAAGAATACAGTTGAAGTCGGAAGATTACATACACCTTAGCCAAATACATTAAAACTACGTTTTTCACAATTCCTGACATTTAATCTTAGTAAATATTCCCTGTTTTAGGACAGTTAGGATCACCACTTTATTTTAAGAATGTGAAATGTCAGAATAATAGTAGAGAGAATGATTTATTTCAGCTTTTATTTCTTTCATCACATTCCCAGTGGGTCAGAAGTTTACATACACTCAATTAGTATTTGGTAGCATTGCCTTTAAATTGTTTAACTTGGGTCAAACGTTTCGGGTAGCCTTCCACAAGCTTCCCACAAGAAGTTGGGTGAATTTTGGCCCATTCCCCCTGACAGAGCTGGTGTAACTGAGTCAAGTTTGTAGGCCTCCTTGCTCGCACACGCTTTTTCAGTTCAGCCCACAAATGTTCTATAGGATTAAGGTCAGGGCTTTGTGATGGCCACTCCAATACCTTGACTTTGTTGTCCTTAAGACATTTTGCCACAACTTTGGAAGTATGCTTGGGGTCATTGTCCATTTGGAAGACCCATTTGCGACCAAGTTTTAACTTCCTGACTGATGTCTTGAGATGTTGTTTCAATATATCCACATAATTTTCCTTCCTCATGATGCCATCTATTTTGTGAAGTGCACCAGTCCCTCCTGCAGCAAAGCACCCCCACAGCATGATGCTGCCACCCCCGTGCTTCACGGTTGGGATGGTGTTCTTCAGCTTGCAATTTTTCCCCTTTTTCTTCCAAACGTAACAATGGTCGTTATGGCCAAACAGTTCTATTTTCATTTCATCAGACCAGAGGATATTTCTCCAAAAAGTACGATCTTTGTCCCCATGTGCAGTTGCAAACCGTAGTCTGGCTTTTTTTAATGGCGGTTTTTGAGCAGTGGCTTCTTCCTTGCTGAGCGGCCTTTCAGGTTATGTCCATATAGGACTCGTTTTACTGTGGATATAGATACGTTTGTACCTGTTTCCTCCAGCATCTTCACAAGGTCCTTTGGTGTTGTTCTGGGATTGATTTGCACTTTTCTCACCAAAGTACGTTCCTCTCTAGGAGACAGAATGCGTCTCCTTCCTGAGCGGTATGACGGCTGTGTGGTCCCATGGTGTTTATACATGCATACTATTGTTTGTACAGATGAATGTGGTACCTTCAGGCATTTGGAAATTGCTCCCAAGGATGAACCAGACTTGTGGAAGTCTTGTTTTTCTGAGGTCTTGACTGATTTCGTTTGATTTTCCCATGATGTCAAGCAAAGAGGCAGTGAGTTTGAAGGTAGGCCTTGAAATACATCCACAGGTACACCTCCAATTGACTCAAATGATGTCAATTAGTCTATTAGAAGCTTCTAAAGCCATGACATCATTTTCTGGAATTTTCCAAGCTGTTTAAAGGCACAGTCAACTTAGTTAGTGTATGTAAACTTCTGACCCACTGGAATTGTGATACAGTGAATTATAAGTTAAATAATCTGTCTGTAAACAATTGTTGGAAAAATTACTTGTGTCATGCACAAAGTAGATGTCGTAACAGACTAGCCAAAACAATAGTTTTTGTGGAGTGGTTGAAAAATGAGTTTTAATGACTCCAACCTAAGTGTATGTAAACTTCCGACTTCAACTGTACATATAGACACTCACTCTACACACATGTACACATGGATGTTGTATTGTAAATATGTGATAGTGGAGTAGTAGCCTGAGGGGTGTATTGGGTAAAGTGTTATGAAATATAATATTTTAAATTGTATATATTAATTGGGCCCGTCCTCTCCAATTAAGGTGCCACCAATCTCCTGTGGTCTACTCCCTCAGCACTATTTTTTTATGCTAAGCAGATGCACACCTGGGTCGTGTTCATTAGGGCACACTGTAGCAAAATGTTTTGCAATGGAAAACGAAGATGAATGTTCCTTGTTGGACAAGTCGAGGTAGCCCCTCATGTTTCAGTCAGTTTTCTTCCGTTTGTTGGTTAATGAACACATCCCTGATACTGCTCACCTGGTGAATGCAGGCATGTGCTCCCACACACAAGAAGGCACTTCACAATCTCAGACACAAGCTTTGAAAAATACCTATGTCGAAACATAGCTTCAGCTTTTCATTAAAAATCATATATCTACTTGTCTTCCAGACTACCAGCACTCAAGTCTGTTTTAAAGAGCATCTATATTATTTGATGAGATTTTATGGAAATAATGTATTGCTTGACGTTATCATGTCGATAGTGTAATTACCCAGAATACAAACGGTATAAGAAATGCTGATTTAGCTGATGAATGGTTTGCTATTTCTCGATCGCAGCTATGAGCGCTAGTGTGAGTGTCCTTGCCACAACGAAACATGATGATAACATAGTTGGAGATGAAAAATGAATGGGAAATAATGGTTGCGTCTCATTCTTATTCCCTATAGTGCACTACTTTTGACCAGGCCCCATAGGGAATAGGGTGCCATTTGGGATGCAGCCTATGCATTTGTTAGTGTTGGATCAGTGCAGCATAGTTGTATAGCCTATCCCTGTCCACACGGACAACTGTGTTCAACAAACAGCCATTTTTGACAGCCGTTTTTTAGAATGTTTATTACAACTGAGTCAGTGCACTGAGACTGCAGTTAGGTCATGGTGGTTAGAAATCTAGTTAAAATGCATTGGTATCCCTCAACGCTCTGCAATACAGACAGGAAGAAACTGATAAGTGAACACAAACTACAGTGATACTGTACGCACACATACACAAAATATTTATAGTAAGTGAATGAGTAGTACGGGACATGGGTTTTACTAACCGATGAGATTGTGAACTAACCTTTCAAAAGTGTTAGTCTATTCAATAGCAAATATGAAATGATTTTTCGCCTTACAATTTCTACTGTCATGTTTCAAAAGACATACCGACAATGTTCCATTCCTCTAATGCAGGGTTTCCCCCGGGTGCACGTTTTTGCCCAAGCACTACACAGCTGATTCAAATAATCAAAGCATGATGATGAGTTGGTTATTTGAATCAGCTGTGTAGTCCTAGGGTAAAACCCAAAATGTGCACCCAGGGGCGGCCCCAGGACCGAGTTTGGGAAACCCTGCTCTAATGGTTGACATTCTAGGTATGCACAAATAGGCACCATTGAAATACAACAAACATTGTTACAAAGCAGGTGGTCAAAACGGTTTACGTTCATGAGTAGCTTGATCCAATTGTGTAGTCTACTTTATGTATTTGAATAGGCTTAAAATGTTTAGAAAAGTGGGCATATGCATGCATACAGCTAAGATAAACCCCAATAGCGAAGGACAGCATAGATGCTTATATTAAATAATTAATTCATTACATTTTAATTAAAGGCTGGAGATCTCCCGCCTGGCTGGTCTGTGTCGGACAGAGTGAAAGGTCGTCACCCACCTCTGCTGTCCAATAAACCTGCCCTGTCAGAAGTCCAATAACCTCTCCACCTCTCCACTCCTCCTCCCCCTCTTCTCCTGCTGTCACCTGGGCCTCTTGCCAGCAGTCTGTCTGCCAACACATGTCAATGCTGATGAATGATATCCTACCGCTGCGAGGCAGGAGAGAGGGAGACCTTGTGGGATTTGGAGTGGCGGCCTTGAAGTCGCTGACAAGGCTGTGAGGGAAAGCGAGAAGGGACGTGTTCGTAGACCCTGTCAGGGCCGTAACCAGGATCTGAGTTTTAGTGAGGTCCGGACAGATGGACCTAAAATGATATTTGGAGAACATCAAAAAAGAAAAAAGATATCCCAGCCATTTTCACATTGGTTGCTGTTGCTTCATTAACCTCAGTCGATCTACAAACACATAGCCTATTAGCTATACAATTAGCCGCTACACATTAACTCACATTAATTTAGCACCGGGATTAAAAACTAATTTAATACGTATAGAGGGATCTGTGTAGAATTGTAGAAAATTAGCTGTAAAACTGCAGAAAATTTATTTTATTAACAGAAAGTTACAAAATTAGTTTTTTGTGCAGTTTTAGAGCTAATTTCCTGCAATTCTACACATTTTGCCATGGGGTGGGGAGAAATGTTTGAAGTTTACAAGATAATTTCCTGCAATTCTACACATTTTGCCATGACTTATGCCATGTTGTGATATCTGAGTGAGAGTGACTAACAAAATCAATGG
The DNA here is from genome assembly GCF_020615455.1 of Coregonus clupeaformis. Lineage (NCBI taxonomy): Eukaryota > Metazoa > Chordata > Actinopteri > Salmoniformes > Salmonidae > Coregonus > Coregonus clupeaformis. The sequence goes on from NC_059193.1 coordinate 40,529,545, forward strand.
GGGCTCTGGAGGTCGGGACCCCTGGGCATGTGCCCTGTGTGCCCGGTCGGTATGATTACTACAGGTATCTCTCAACAGCAAGTTGAGACCCCTTCTGAAAATGTTTTTGAAGAATACTCTCAAATGTGCACTTTTGTAACACAACACAATGCCACATGTCTCAAGTTGAGGGAATTGTGATACAGTGAATTATAAGTGAAATAATCTGTCTGTAAACAATTGTTGGAAAAATTACTTGTGTCATGCACAAAGTAGATGTCCTAACCGACTTGCCAAAACTATAGTTTGTTAACAAGAAATGTGTGGAGTGGTAGGAAAACTAGTTTTAATGACTCCAACCTAAGTGTATGTAAACTTCTGACTTCAACTGTAAATAAGTATTCAGACCCTTTGCGATGAGACTCAAAATTGAGCTCCGGTGCATCCTGTTTCCATTGATCATCCTTGAGATTTTTCTACACCTGTGGTAAATTTGATTGATTGGACATGATTTGGAAAGGCACACACCTGTCTATATAAGGTCCCACAGTAGACAGTGCATGTCAGAGCAAAAACCAAGCCATGAGGTCGAAGGAATTGTCCATAGAGCTCTGAGACAGGTTTGTGTCGAGGCACAGATCTGGGGAAGTGTACCAAAACCTTTCTGCAGCATTGAAGGTCCCCAAGAACACAGTGGCCTCCATCATTATTAAATGGAAGAAGTTTGGAACCACCAAGACTCTTCCTAGAGCTGGCCGCTCGGCCAAACTGAGCAATCGGGGGAGAAGGGCCTTGGTCAGAGAGGTGACCAAGAACCCGATGGTCACTCTGACAGAGCTCCAGAGTTCCTCTGTGGAGATGGGAGACCCTTCAAGAACGACACCATCTCTGCAACACTCCACAAATCAGGCCTTTATGGTAGAGTTGCCAGACGGAAGCCACTCCTCAGTAAAAGGCACATGACAGCCCACTTGGAGTTTGCCAAAAGGCACCTAAGGGACTCTCAGACCATGAGAAACAAGATTCTCTGGTCTGATTAAAGTAAGATTGAACTCTTTGGCCTGAATGCCAAGCGTCACGTCTGGAGGAAACCTGGCACCATCCCTACAGTGAAGCATGGTGGTGGCAGCATCATGCTGTGGGGATGTTTTTCAGTGGCAGGGACTGGGAGACTAGTCAGGATCGAGGGAAAGATGAACGGAGCAAAGTACAGAGAGATCCTTGATGAAAACCTGCTCCAGAGCACTCAGGACCTCAGACTGGGGCGAAGGTTCACGTTCCAACAGACAACGACCCTAAGCTGACAGCCCCCGCACATTGACTATACACCGGTACCCCCCTGTATATAGCCTCCCTACTGTTATTTTATTTTACTGCTTGATAATGTAGTGATTGCTCACAGGCAGGGCAGGACTGAACCTTCAGGCAGGGCCGTAAGCAAGATTTGGTTGCGTGCTTCCCCCCTACCAAGCGGGTACATTTTGGCCCCCCTCTTAAGGGTGGAAAGAAACATTTACCTCTTAAAGTTAATTTCCTGCAATTCTACACATTTGGCATAGAGAAAATGTTGCAGTTTTAAAGCAAGTTATCTACAGTTCTTAACATTTTCCCATGGGGCGGAGAGAATATCTTGCTATTTTATAACATATTTCATGCAATTCTACTCATTTTGTCATTGGGTGGAGATACATTTTTGCAGTTTTAAAGCGAATTTCCTGCAATTCTACACATTTTCCCATGACTTATGCCATGTTAATATGACATCTGAGTGAGAGTGACTAACAAAATCAACGGGGGCCCCTGGGCACATGCCCTGCGTGCCCGGTCAGTATTCGGCCATGATTCTACAAGTTTAGATAGGCTAGACTAACTTACCAATATAAAATTGTTAGCTGACATGACTGTCAGTGACTGACATAAAATAAAAAAACTCCTGATGCACAGACACATTTCAAACTTGCACCTTATGTATTGTATCATTCTAATTCTCGACTGGCATGCCTTTTGTATATTATTATTTGCGTCACCAATCTGACCTGCTTGCGTCGGCCGACTACAGTGTCTCAGACTACATGTAGTTAGTCATGGGCCCTGGTGAGTACACTAGCTGTCTCCTTGGCCATTTAAATACAACACCTCATTCCCTTGCCTGACATTTCACGTTAAATGCTTCCACTCAGAGAAGTTACAGGATTTAGCTTATCCTGGCTTCCAAAGATTGTGCGAGAGTAGGAATTTGGATCGAGCAGCTAACCAGGACATACAGTGGGGGAAAAAAGTATTTAGTCAGCCACCAATTGTGCAAGTTCTCCCACTTAAAAAGATGAGAGAGGCCTGTAATTTTCATCATAGGTACACGTCAACTATGACAGACAAATTGAGATTTTTTTTTCCAGAAAATCACATTGTAGGATTTTTTATGAATTTATTTGCAAATTATGGTGGAAAATAAGTATTTGGTCACCTACAAACAAGCAAGATTTCTGGCTCTCACAGACCTGTAACTTCTTCTTTAAGAGGCTCCTCTGTCCTCCACTCGTTACCTGTATTAATGGCACCTGTTTGAACTTGTTATCAGTATAAAAGACACCTGTCCACAACCTCAAACAGTCACACTCCAAACTCCACTATGGCCAAGACCAAAGAGCTGTCAAAGGACACCAAAAACAAAATTGTAGACCTGCACCAGGCTGGGAAGACTGAATCTGCAATAGGTAAGCAGCTTGGTTTGAAGAAATCAACTGTGGGAGCAATTATTAGGAAATGGAAGACATACAAGACCACTGATAATCTCCCTCGATCTGGGGCTCCACGCAAGATCTCACCCCGTGGGTCAAAATGATCACAAGAACGGTGAGCAAAAATCCCAGAACCACACGGGGGACCTAGTGAATGACCTGCAGAGAGCTGGGACCAAAGTAACAAAGCCTACCATCAGTAACACACTACGCCGCCAGGGACTCAAATCCTGCAGTGCCAGACGTGTCCCCTGCTTAAGCCAGTACATGTCCAGGCCCGTCTGAAGTTGGCTAGAGTGCATTTGGATGATCCAGAAGAGGATTGGGAGAATGTCATATGGTCAGATGAAACCAAAATATAACTTTTTGGTAAAAACTCAACTCGTCGTGTTTGGAGGACAAAGAATGCTGAGTTGCATCCAAAGAACACCATGCCTACTGTGAAGCATGGACCATGACCTGTTTTTCTGCAAAGGGATCAGGACGACTGATCCGTGTAAAGGAAAGAATGAATGGGGCCATGTATCGTGAGATTTTGAGTGAAAACCTCCTTCCATCAGCAAGGGCATTGAACATGAAACGTGGCTGGGTCTTTCAGCATGACAATGATCGCAAACACACCGCCCGGGCAACGAAGGAGTGGCTTCGTAAGAAGCATTTCAAGGTCCTGGAGTGGCCTAGCCAGTCTCCAGATCTCAACCCCATAGAAAATCTTTGGAGGGAGTTGAAAGTCCGTGTTGCCCAGAGACAGCCCCAAAACATCACTGCTCTAGAGGAGATCTGCATGGAGGAATGGGCCAAAATACCAGCAACAGTGTGTGAAAACCTTGTGAAGACTTACAGAAAACGTTTGACCTGTGTCATTGCCAACAAAGGGTATATAAGAAAGTATTGAGAAACTTTTGTTATTGACCAAATACTTATTTTCCACCATCATTTGCAAATAAATTCATTAAAAATCCTACAATGTGATTTTCTGGATTTTTTTTCTCATTTTGTCTGTCATAGTTGACGTGTACCTATGATGAAAATTACAGGCCTCTCTCATCTTTTTAAGTGGGAGAACTTGCACAATTGGTGGCTGATTTAAATACTTTTTTCCCCCACTGTAATAATTAGAGCTACTGACATCAGTGGAGTGCATACTTTTCCATTTGTAATACAAACGTTGATCATTAACTCTTCAAAACACACACACACACACACACTGCAACATGCACTCACACTGACTAGCTAGCACAAAGCTTTGCCAGAGCTCTAAATTATATTAGCCTTTTATATCCAACCTCCCCTCCACTCACCCTCATCCCACAAAACTCTCCAATTTACTGCTGTGATGAAGCACTGGAGATAAACACACACAGCAGGGCAAAGACCAATCACCGGCCGGGCCTCGCTTCACTAATCACTCATATACAGATGAGAGAGTGCAGGGGAAAAGGGGTCTATATTTCAAAAGGGGTGAGATATGACTCTAGAGTCCATACAACATTCACACAGTAGGAAGGAACGAAGGACACATTTATCATTTTAGGCATGACTCCCAGTCCCAGCGCACTCGTTGGGAGACTGTTTGTTTGTTTGTTTGTTTGTTTGTTTGTTTTCCAGGGAGCAACTCCGAACTGGGTCTGTTTAAAAAATTTAATGAACTGACACACAAGATCAGCTAATCAACTCCTTCATCCTCGTGCTTTTATTGTTTGCAATTAAGACTTCAGCTTCTAACAAATCTCTGACACCCCATTGTCACAGCATCACAAAATCACCACTATGACTCACTGGTTGGTTTCAGGTTCCTCAAGGAGCAGTACATAATTGCCCCAATTTTAGAGGAACAGGAGGTTGTTCTCATGGGGAATGGGAAGTAGCAGGGTGTGGTGAAAGTCGAGTGAGGGAGAGAATACTAATAGTTGATGGTCAGACAGCTTCCTATCCTCACTAACGCCTGGCATATTTATGAGCTAGGAACTAAATTTGGGAAGGAATGTTGGGAATGATTCCAAACCTCACCCTCTCTATCCATGCATTCACTCTCTTGGTGATGGGTAATGGAGTGTATCTATCTGAAACTGTCTGCAAAACTTGATTAGAGTCGGGGGAAATTATATTAAGTGAACTCTAACGTGAATTTGTCTCAAGTGGCTGCACAAGGGAGGCTGGTTTTGGAGTGAATAACATTGCAGAGGATGTTAATAGATTATTATTAGTCGGTTGGGTCAATATGTTCATTCCTTTCATCAACAATGCTGCTGGACAATGCTAATGTGTCCCATGGCACATTTCTTAACTGGACAGCTGGACCCCCAAAAAATATTTGACCAAAAACACATTACACTAGGATTTTGTGCCACTTTTCTGTTATGTTACTGAGATAAGCCAAACCAAGCGGAACTGCGCTGTACTGTGCTAGCTGGATACACAGTATGGTTTGGGTTGGAAAAATAATGTGAAAAGGGTTCATCAAAGTTCTTACATATTTTCAGGTCTCAGAAGAATGATCAATATCTATTATCAAGATCATGGAGCAGATACTGTATCATTGCATGCAGAGGTCATCAGAGACTGCGTGGCGCAGCACATACTCCTTTCTTTAGTGTAAAGCAGCTTCTGTAGAGCAAATGTGTACAGTACAATGGATGAATGCCCTATGAGCTACACTAGTGGATTACTGTGGAGAACTGTAAAGGGTTTATCAGTGAAGTTGGAGTTTGTAAAGCATGTGCCGGGGCTCTGTCTCGAACCACAAAACCCTGGATCACACTCCGGGTTGCACTCCAGTGAATGCAGTATCCGCAGGAGAATACTGATGTTCATTTTAAGCTTTAATTGCTAGCCTCTTTTGTTCCCGGGCTCATCAAAAGGCTGGCTACAAAGTTAATTATTAATGTTTTCCTTACGTAGCAACACAGGAGTCTATGAGAGGGAATGGAAGAGCTACTATACAGTAGTCTTTGACTGGGCACAAACTGGCTGAATCAACATTGTTTCAATACAAATTGTCAACGTATTGTGACGTGGAATCTACGTGGAAAATACATTGGATTTGAAAAAAAGTCAATGTAAATTGTTGTTTTGAGGTACAAAATTTACCACAGGATTATGTCATCATGGTAACCACATTTTACGTAGACAACCCTTGTATAAAATATGTTTAATTTGTACCTTTAAAATAACGTCAGATTTACAACATTATATCCACTATCAGAAAAAATATATAAAATTGGCTTGGCAGCACCTCCTATTGGAGGACTGATCTATCTACAGCTACCCTGTCACGTTGTATAATGATTTGAAGACAGGCGCAGGAATACGTATTAGGGTTTTTATTTACTCCACCCAACACAAACACGTGTGTATACAGTTGAAGTCGGAAGTTTACATACACTTAGGTTGGAGTCATTAAAACTTGTTTTTCAACCACTCCACAAAATGTCTTGTTAACAAACTATAGTTTTGGCAAGTCGGTTAGGACATCTACTTTGTGCATGACACAAGTCATTTTTCCAACAATTGTTTACAGACAGATTATTTCACTTATAATTCACTTTTCACAATTCCAGTGGGTCAGATGTTTACATACACTAAGTTGACTGCCTTTAAACAGCTTGAAAAATTCCAGAAAATTATGTAATGGCTTTAGAAGCTTCTAATAGGCTAATTGACATAATTTGAGTCAATTCGAGGTGTACCTGTGGATGTATTTCAAGACCTACCTTCAAACTCAGTGCCTCTTTGCTTGACATCATGAGAAAATCAAAATAAATCAGCCAAGACCTCATCCTTGGGAGCAATTTACAAATGCCTAAAGGTACCACATTCATCTGTACAAACAATAGTACGCAAGTATAAACACCATGGGACCACACAGCCGTCATACCACTCAGGAAGGAGACGCCTTCTGTCTCCTAGAGATGAACATACTTTGGTGCGAAAAGTGCAAATCAATCCCAGAACAACAGCAAAGGACCTTGTAAAGAAGCTGGAGGAAACAGGTACAAACGTACAGTGGGGAGAACAAGTATTTGATACAATGCCGATTTTGCAGGTTTTCCTAATTACAAAGCATCTAGAGGTCTGTAATTTTTATCATAGGTACACTTCAACTGTGAGAGACAGAATCTAAAACAAAAATCCAGAAAATCACATTGTATGATTTTTAAGTAATTAATTTGCATTTTATTTTATGACATAAGTATTTGATCACCTACCAACCAGTAAGAATTTCGGCTCTCACAGACCAGTTCGTTTTTCTTTAAGAAGCCCTCCTGTTCTCCACTCATTACCTGTATTAACTGCACCTGTTTGAACTCGTTACCTGTATAAAAGACACCTGTCCACACACTCAATCAAACAGACTCCAACCTCTCCACAATGGCCAAGACCAGAGAGCAGTGTAAGGACATCAGGGATAAAATGGTAGATTCTAAATGGTGGCCTAGCCAGTCTCCAGACCTGAACCCAATAGAACATCTTTGGAGGGAGCTGAAAGTCCGTATTGCCCAGCGACAGCCCCGAAACCTGAAGGATCTGGAGAAGGTATGTATGGAGGAGTGGGCCGAAATCCCTGCTGCAGTGTGTGCAAACCTGGTCAAGACCTACAGGAAACATATGATCTCTGTAATTGCAAACAAAGGTTTCTCTAACAAATATTAAGTTCTGCTTTTCTGATGTATCAAATACTTATGTCATGCAATAAAATGCAAATTAATTACTTAAAAATCATACAATGTGATTTTCTGGATTTTTGTTTTAGATTCCGTCTCTCACAGTTGAAGTGTACCTATGATAAAAATTACAGACATCTACATGCTTTGTAAGTAGGAAAACCTGCTAAATCGGCAGTGTATCAAATACTTGTTCTCCCCACTGTATCTATATCCACAGTAAAACAAGTCCTATATCGACATAACCTGAAAGGCCGCTCAGCAAGGAAGAAGGCACTGCTCCAAAACCACCATAAAAAATCCACATTACGGTATGCAACTGCACATGGGGACAAAGATTGCACTTTTTGGAGAAATATCCTATGGTCTGATGAAACAAAATTAGAACTGTTTGGCCATAATTACCATTGTTATGTTTGGAGGAAAAAGGGGGATGCTTGCAAGCCGAAGAACAACATCCCAACCGTGAAGCACGGGGGTGTTAGAATCATGCTGTGGGGGTCCTTTGCTGCAGGAGGGACTGGTGCACTTCATAAAATAGATGGCATCATGAGGAAGGAAAATTATGTGGATATATTGAAGCAACATCTCAAGACATCAGTCAGGATGTTAAAGCTTGGTCGCAAATGGGTCTTCCAAATGGACAATGACCCCAAGCATACTTCCAAAGTTGTGGCAAAATGGCTTAAGGACAACAAAGTCAAGGTATTGGATTGGCCATCCCAAAGCCCTGACCTCAATCCTATAGAAAATGTGTGGGCAGAACTGAAAAAGCATTTGCGAGCAAGGAGGCCTACAAACCTGTCTCAGTTACACCAGCTCTGTCAGGAGGAATGGGCCAAAATTCACCCAACTTATTGTGGGAAGCTTGTGGAAGGCTACCCGAAACGTTTGACCCAAATTATACAATTGAAAGGCAATGCTACCAAATATGAATTGAGTGTATGTAAACTTCTGACCCACTGGGAATGTGATGAAAGAAATAAAAGCTGAAATAAATCATTCTCTCTACTATTATTCTGACATTTCACATTCTTAAAATAAAGTGGTGATCCTAACTCTTCTAAGACACGGACATTTTACTACGATTAAATGTCAGGAATTGTGAAACACAGAGTTTAAATGTATTTGGCTAAGGTGTATGTACATTTCCGACTTCAATTGTATATACAAAAGGCATGTAACCCAAACAAAAAGAGTGAGGTGTAACCCCTACAAAATACACGGGACGAGACCCGCAAACAACAAGAGCACTATACACGACTCGACCTCGGTTCCGCCCGTTTCCCAAACCGCGGAACCCCAGTCCAGGGCCAGTCCTTTGTGCCGAGATGACTGTGGCAACCCTGTCTCTCCAGGAGACAGCCTCGGTGTAGTGAGCGAGGTACAGGTCCCATTGCAGAAGGAATCCCTTGCATCTCACTGGCGTGCCGTCAAAGCGCTCCGGGAGGGACAGGGGTATTCCGCGGACCGGCTCAGATGGAACGGAGGCAGGTAGTGGTGGTGTGGAGGCTGGTGCCGGAACCAGTGCAGGATGGTTGCCAGCACGCTGTACATGGCGCTGCCGAGTCTGCAGAGACAGTCCTCGTGATGCTGGACTGTCTCTACTGTGGTCGCCAGCTCGGGATTTCCCGCTGTCTCCATTTTTATCGGTTGATTATTCTGTCACGTTGTATAATGATTTGAAGACAGGCACAGGAATACGTATTAGGGGTTTTATTTACTCCACCCAACACAAACACGTGTATATAAACTCAACAAAAAAAGAAACGTCCTCTCACTGTCAACTGCGTTTATTTTCAGCAAACTTAACATGTGTATACATATATTTGTATGAACATAACAAGATTCAACAACTGAGACATAAACCTAACAAGTTCCACAGACATGTGACTAACAGAAATGGAATAATGTGTCCCTGAATAAAGAGGGGGTCAAAAGTAACAGTCAGTATCTGGTGTGGCCACCAGCTGCATTAAGTACTGCAGTGCATCTCCTCCTCATGGACTGCACCAGATTTGCCAGTTCATGCTGTGAGATGTTAACCCACTCTGCCACCAAGGCACCTGCAAGTTCCCAGACATTTCTGGGGGGAATGGCCCTAGCCGTCACCCTCCGATCCAACAGGTCCCAGACGTGCTCAATGGGATTGAGATCCGGGCTCTTTGCTGGCCATGACAGAACACTGACATTCCTGTCTTGCAGGAAATCACGCACAGAACGAGCAGTATGGCTGGTGGCATTGTCATACTGGAGGGTCACGTCAGGATGAGCCTGCAGGAAGGCTACCACATGAGGGAGGAGGATGTCTTCCCTGTAACGCACAGCATTGAGATTGCCTGCAATGACAACAAGCTCAGTCCGATGATGCTGTGACACATCGCCCCAGACCATGACGGACCCTCCACCTCCAAATCGATCCCACTCCAGAGTACAGGCCTCGGTGTAACGCTCATTCCTTCGACGATAAACGCGAATCCGACCATCATCCCTGGTGAGACAAAACCGTGACTCGTCAGTGAAGAGCACTTTTTGCCAGTCCTGTCTGGTCCAGCGACGGTGGGTTTGTGCCCATAGGCGACGTTGTTGCTGGTGATGTCTGGTGAGGACCTGCCTTACAACAGGCCTACAAGCCCTCAGTCCAGCCTCTCTCAGCCTAATGCGGACAGTCTGAGCACCAATGGAGGGATTGTGCGTTCCTGGTTTAACTCGGGCAGTTGTTGTTGCCATCCTGTACCTGTCCCGCAGGTGTGATGTTCGGATGTACCAATCCTGTGCAGGTGTTGCTACACGTGGTCTGCCACTGCGAGGACGATCAGCTGTCCTTCTTGTCTCCCTGTAGTGCTGTCTTAGGCGTCTCACAGCACGGATATTGAAATGTATTACCCTGGTCACATATGCAGTCCTCATGCCTCCTTGCAGCATGCCTAAGGCACATTCACGCAGATGAGCAGGGATCTGGGCTTTCTTTTGGTGTTTTTCAGAGTCAGTAGAAAGGCCTCTTTAGTGTCCTAAGTTTTCATAACTGTGACCTTAATTGCCTACCGTCTGTAAGCTGTTAGTGTCTTAACGACCATTCCACAGGTGCATGTTCATTAATTGTTTATGGTTCATTGAACAAGCATGGGAAACAGTGTTTAAACCCTTTACAATGAAAATCTTTGAAGTTATTTGGATTTTTACAAATTATCTTTGAAAGACAGGGTCCTGAAAAAGGGAGTTTATATACAAAAGGGATGTAACCCAAACAAAGAGCGAGGTGTAACCTCTACACAATACACAGGATGAGACCCGCAAACAACAAGAGCACTATACACGGTACTCACGAGACCAATGGACATGGGACAATAATCGACAAGGACAATGGGGAACAGAGGGCTCATACAGTGGGGAGAACAAGTATTTGATACACTGCCGATTTTGCAGGTTTTCCTACTTACAAAGCATGTAGAGGTCTGTAATTTTTATCATAGGTACACTTCAACTGTGAGAGACGGAATCTAAAACAAAAATCCAGAAAATCACATTGTATGATTTTTAAGTAATTAATTTGCATTTTATTGCATGACATAAGTATTTGATACATCAGAAAAGCAGAACTTAATATTTGGTACAGAAACCTTTGTTTGCAATTACAGAGATCATACGTTTCCTGTAGGTCTTGACCAGGTTTGCACACACTGCAGCTGGGATTTTGGCCCACTCCTCCATACAGACCTTCTCCAGATCCTTCAGGTTTCGGGGGCTGTCGCTGGGCAATACGGACTTTCAGCTCCCTCCAAAGATGTTCTATTGGGTTCAGGTCTGGAGACTGGCTAGGCCACTCCAGGACCTTGAGATGCTTCTTACGGAGCCACTCCTTAGTTGCCCTGGCTGTGTGTTTCGGGTCGTTGTCATGCTGGAAGACCCAGCCACGACCCATCAATGCTCTTACTGAGGGAAGGAGGTTGTTGGCCAAGATATCGCGATACATGGCCCCATCCATCCTCCCCTCAATACGGTGCAGTCGTCCTGTCCCCTTTACAGAAAAGCATCCCCAAAGAATGATGTTTCCACCTCTATGCTTCACGGTTGGGATGGTGTTCTTGGGGTTGTACTCATCCTTTTTCTTCCTCCAAACACGGCGAGTGGAGTTTAGACCAAAAAGCTCTATTTTTGTCTCATCAGACCACATGACCTTCTCCCATTCCTCCTCTGGATCATCCAGATGGTCATTGGCAAACTTCAGACGGGCCTGGACATGCGCTGGCTTGAGCAGGGGGACCTTGCGTGCACTGCAGGATTTTAATCCATGACGGCGTAGTGTGTTACTAATGGTTTTCTTTGAGACTGTGGTCCCAGCTCTCTTCAGGTCATTGACCAGGTCCTGCCGTGTAGTTCTGGGCTGATCCCTCACCTTCCTCATGATCATTGATGCCCCACGAGGTGAGATCTTGCATGGAGCCCCAGACCGAGGGTGATTGAACGTCATCTTGAACTTCTTCCATTTTCTAATAATTGCGCCAACAGTTGTTGCCTTCTCACCAAGCTGCTTGCCTATTGTCCTGTAGCCCATCCCAGCCTTGTGCAGGTCTACAATTTTATCCCTGAAGTCCTTACACAGCTCTATGGTATTGGCCATTGTGGAGAGGTTGGAGTCTGTTTGATTGAGTGTGTGGACAGGTGTCTTTTATACAGGTAACGAGTTCAAACAGGTGCAGTTAATACAGATAATAATATATAATATAATATATAATAAATATAATATAATATGCCATTTAGCAGACGCTTTTATCCAAAGCGACTTACAGTCATGTGTGCATACATTTTTACGTATGGGTGGTCCCGGGGATTGAACCCACTAGTGAGTGGAGAACAGGAGGGCTTCTTAAAGAAAAACTAACAGGTCTGTGAGAGCCGGAATTCTTACTGGTTGGTAGGTGATCAAATACTTATGTCATGCAATAAAATGCAAATGAATTACTTAAAAATCATACAATGTGATTTTCTGGATTTTTGTTTTAGATTCCGTCTCTCACAGTTGAAGTGTACCTAGGATAAAAATTACAGACCTCTAGATGCTTTGTAATTAGGAAAACCTGCAAAATCGGCAGTGTATCAAATACTTGTTCTCCCCACTGTAACTTAGATTTTTGGTTGAGATGGAGACGTGAATCCAACATACTGTATGTAAGGGATAAAAGCCAACGTTCTGTACATTACATTGGAAATGTTGGATGGCCCAGCGGGACGACGCAGCAGGGCAATATTCTTTAAATTTGATGTTTTGGTGCCTCTAGGGCAATTCAGGAAGCTGATTGAGGACCTTATTACTGATTGATTAATGTGTTTTCTTTTTTTTATGGCAGTATTCTTCTTTCTTTCTGCTTGCAATTTGTATTTTGATGTGTGTATTTTCTGTAATTCAGGGTTCATCTGTAAAAGAGAGCTTGGTCTCAGTATGACTCCCTAAAATAAATGTATGTTAAAATAAAGTAAAGTTGTCCGTATATCTTTTCCAACTGTCCCGTTATCTGGTTTTATTGTCCATTCTAGAATGCCCTTCTAGCCAATCAGAAACGAGTATTCAACAATGCTGTTGTATAACAATTAAACATTTTCATACAACGGGTGGGTCTAATCCTGGAAGCTGATTAGTTAAAACCGCATTCCAGCCGGTGTCTATTACACAAGTTACCACCGGCTAAAGCTATGATGTTGAAATGCCTACAGTTGAAGTCGGAAGTTCATATAGACCTTAGCCAAATACATTTAAACTCAGTTTTTCACAATTCCTGACATTTAATCCTAGTAAAAATTCCCTGTTTTAGGTCAGTTAGGATTATTTTAAGAACGTGAAATGTCAGAATAATATTAGAGAGAATGTTTTATTTCTTTCATCACATTCCCAGTGGGTCAGAAGTTAACATACACTCAATTAGTATTTGGTAGCATTGCCTTTAAATTGTTTAACTTGGGTCAAACGTTTCGGGTAGCCTTCCACAAGCTTCCCACAATAAATTGGTTGAATTTTGGCCCATTCCTCCTGACAGAGCTGGTGTAACTGAGTCAGGTTTGTAGGCCTCCTTGCTTGCACACGCTTTTTCAGTTCTGCCCACACATTTTCTATAGGATTGAGGTCAGGACTTTGGGATGGCCACTCCAATACCTTTGAGGTCCTTAAGCCATTTTGCCACAACTTTGGAAGCATGCTTGGGGTCATTGTCCATTTGGAAGACCCATTTGCGACCAAGCTTTAACTTCCTGACTGATGTCTTGAGATGTTGCTTCAATATATCCACATAATTTTCCTTCCTCATGATGCCATCTATTTTGTGAAGTGCACCAGTTCCTCCTGCAGCAAAGCACCCCCACAGCATGATGCTGCCACCCCCGTGCATGGTTGGGATGGTGTTCTTCGGCTTGCAAGCATCCCCCTCTTACTCCAAATATAACGATGGTCATTATGGGCAAAAAGTTATATTTTTGTTTCATCAGACATGAGGACATTTCTCCAAAAAGTATAATCTTTGTCCGCATGTGCAGTTGCAAACCGTAGTCTGGCTTTTTTATGGCTGTTTTGGAGCAGTGGCTTCTTCCTTGCTGAGCGGCCTTTCAGGTTATGTCGATATAGGACTCGTTTTACTGTGGATATAGATACTTTTGTACCTGTTTCCTCCAGCATCTTCACAAGGTCCTTTGCTGTTGTTCTGGGATTGATTTGCACTTTTCTCACCAAAGTACGTTCCTCTCTAGGAGACAGAACGTGTCTCCTTCCTGAGCGGTATGACGGCTGTGTGGTCCCATGGTGTTTATACTTGCGTACTATTGTTTGTACAGATGAATGTGGTACCTTCAGGCATTTGGAAATTGCTCCCAAGGATGAACCAGACTTGTGGAGGTCTACAATGTTTTTTTCTGAGGTCTTGGCTGATTTCTTTAGATTTTCCCATGATGTCAAGCAAAGAGGCACTGAGTTTGAAGGTAGGCCTTGAAATACATCCACAGGTACACCTCCAATTGACTCAAATGATTTTCTGGAATTTTCCAAGCTGTTTAAAGGCACTGTCAACTTAGTGTATGTAAACTTCTGACCCACTGGAATTGTGATACAGCGAATTATTAGTGAAATAATCTGTCTGTAAACAATTGTTGGAAAAATTACTTGTGTCGTGCACAATGTAGATGTCCTAACCGACTTGCCAAAACTATAGTTTATTAACAAGAAATTTGTGGAGTGATTGAAAAACAAGTTTTAATGACTCAAACCTAAGTGTACGTAAACTTCAGACTTCAACTGTATTTACTCTGTTCCATCTCACTGTCTCATCAGCCCAGCCAGACAATTTATAAACTTGATTTCCACTGTAAAAATGATCTACACATTATCTCCCATTTCTTTTAGACCAGCAATTGGTTTTCAATAGCAGAGATTTGTATAAACCTGATTGTCTGTCTCTCTGACATTTGGAACATTGTTTCAGTATTGACATTCGATCTCCAGCTGTCCCATAGTAATTAACGTGTAGGGGTCGGGAGTCGTGATGAGACTAACAGGCAAGCAGCTTTTCTCAGCCAGTCGAAATCATGATTCAGCATAATTTTTATGGATATATACAAGGAAATGTCAATAGAACACAGTTAAAACGAAATGAAGTGCAGCTAGTTTGCAGTCTTTCCAGCTTCAGTTTGAAGTGATTGTGTTAGCTGTGTTCTTGGCTAGCTCCTCTGAACAACAGTCCTGATGAGGGAGCACATTTTCTATGCCAGGTGAAATTGCGCATCATTAGCTCATTTTGATGGATGTATCCAAATAAACGTCACTAGAAAACAGCTTAAACAAATGCAAATGCAGCTACTTTGTTGTTATTCTGGTTGCACTGTTTGACATGACCGTAATTTAGTCGTAGTTGGCTAGCTAGCAAGCAAGGGATAAGAACGTTGCCAACATTTATAACAAACGACTGGGTCACGTCCATAGATGAAGAACAAAAATACTTAATGACTGGGTCATGTCTCTGGCAACCGAACCGATAGAACGAATGACCAGCCGGCTTGGGTAGTAACCCTAGATTTGTGTTGGGACTATATCTTGTGTAAGGATGAAATAGTATGAATAAATTCATCAAAACAACGTTTTTAATGAAAATATGTAAATCATTATTTGAATATGTTGGTAACCCGTAGTATAAAAGTGATAATGCCCTCGAAGCCGGTGTTTGGAGGATATATTGGCACGGTTTTCCGACCCTCGACTTCGTCTCGGGCCTAACAACACCCATGCCAATATATCCTCCAATCACCGGCTTCTCTGGCATTATAACTTAAGTAGACAAACTGGAATTAAAGCCAGACTAAGTCAATATCACAGATGGAACTATCCAAGCAGAAGATACATCTCCTTTAAATGTTGATATTTAGTTGTGTTGACAACCAAACACAATACAATATCACTTTTGAAATACAATAACACATCCATGTCCACATTGAGGTTACTGTAACTATACATTTCTTCTTATGTAATCATATAAAACTTCAAGATGGCATGCATAGTTCATCGCAGGGCTGTGGAGATCTTGACAATTGCTGTAATAATCTGTGCAGAATCTCGAAAGGCATTGATCACTTGCACTATGTACATTTAATGTAATCTCAACTGCAATCCAGGTCATTTGGTTCTGCTATTAGATGAAGCTGTAGTATCTGAACAGTTTATAATTTTGGCTGACATTTGCAAATGGTGTGTTAGATGAACTTTACTTTGCCTTGCTGAAACATCTGGAAAGCATTACTATAGGGGCCCCTTGAAACAGAGGAGACTTGGATATGTGGAAGCCAGGGATTGGTCTATTCAAAACACCCATATTATGTTACATAGGATAAATACCATGTTTGAACAAAGGACTGGGAGAATAATCATTTTTAGATTGGTTAGTTGTTCTCCGGATTTCTGCAGAAATCTGTAAATTGATGCTGGAACCTTTGATATAATAAACCTTTATAATCAAGTACAGTGTCAGCTGATTCCTTGTCTACACAGCATATCAGCATCGTTGTCTCGACACCACAAAGCACAGGGATATCACATTTTATCTGTTATATAAATAAACACAATATCTGACTTTGTATTCCCATTCGAACTTTGCTGTACTTTTAAATGGTTGAATGTGCAGTGAGGTACATCTGGGTGACAACTAAACCAAAAATCAGACAATGTTTTGCGATTGGAATTTGGTTGTGCTTTCAGATAGCTGAAAGCATAGTGATAATAAGTGATCAATAAGTGATAATAAGTTGACGACGGACTCGCTCAAGCTGTTGGGACTAACCCACAACGTTAGACACGGACACAAATTATCTGCTTGGCATGTTGACACACTGGTGGTTTGTTGTGACCGAGTATTGGTGCTAAACCGTGTTGTTGGAGGCTGGCATGCTAGTTGGCTGTGGCGTCATAGGATTCGGTGCCCTGGACGGTTTTCACTGAATAATACTGTACCAAGTAAGCTAACTGAATAAACTAAGTTAGTCTATTCCTAGAAAACATTGAACCGCTGTAGTTTACAACAATTATAGTTTCTGAGGTGGAAGTTGGGAGAGTTATATTTGGGTGTTTCAGTGAAACGTAAGTTCCCAGATGTTTAGTTCATTTCATTCCGACCTCCTTTGCATTATTGTAGCCATTTTCTGTAGCCTGTCAACTATGCGTCTGTCTATCCCTGTTCTCTCCTCTCTGCACAGGCCATACAAACGCCTCACACCGCGTGGCTGCTGCCTCTCTAACCTGGTGGTCCCTGCACGCACGACCCACGTGGAGTTCCAGGTCTCCGGCAGCCTCTGGAACTGCCATTTCTGCGGCCAACAAGGCAGAGTTAATCTCAGCCTATGTTACCCTCCAGTCCCTCGACTTCTTGGCGCTGACGGAAACATGGATTACCACTGAAAACACTGCTACTCCTACTGCTCTCTCCTCGTCTGACCATGTGTTCTCGCATACCCCGAGAGCATCTGGTCAGCGGGGTGGTGGCACAGGAATCCTCATCTCTCCCAAGTGGACATTCTCTCTTTTTCCCCTGACCCATCTGTCTATCTCCTCATTTGAATTCCATGCTGTCACAGTCACTAGCCCATTCAAGCTTAACATCCTTATCATTTATTGCCCTCCAGGTTCCCTTGGAGAGTTCATTAATGAGCTTGACGCCTTGATAAGTTCCTTTCCTGAGGATGGCTCACCCCTCACACTTCTGGGTGACTTTAACCTCCCTACGTCTACCTTTGACACATTTCTCTCTGCCTCCTTCTTTCCACTCCTCTCCTCTTTTGACCTCACCCTCTCACCATCCCTCCCTACTCACAAGGCAGGCAATATGCTTGACCTCATCTTTACTAGATGCTGTTCTTCTACTAATCTCAATGCAACTCCCCTCCATGTCTCCGACCACTACTTTGTATCCTTTTCTCTCTCACTCTCCTCCAACACTACTCACTCTGCCCCTACTCAGATGGTAATGCGCCGTCGCAACCTTCACTCTCTCTCTCCCGCTACTCTCTCCTCTTCCATCCTATCATCTCTTCCCTCTGCTCAATCCTTCTCCCTCCTGATTCTGCCTCCTCAACCCTCCTCTCCTCCCTTTCTGCATCCTTTGACTCTCTATGTCCCCTATCCTCCCGGCCGGCTCGGTCCTCCCCTCCTGCTCCGTGGCTTGACGACTCATTGCGAGCTCACAGAACAGGGCTCCGGGCAGCAGAGCGGAAATGGAGGAAAACTAGACTCCCTGCGGACCTGGCATCTTTTCACTCCCTCCTCTCTACATTTTCTTCCTCTGTTTCTGCTGCTAAAGCCACTTTCTACCACTCTAAATTCCAAGCCTCTGCCTCTAACCCTAGGAAGCTCTTTGCCACCTTCTCCTCCCTGCTGAATCCCCCCCCCCCTCCTCCCTCTCTGTGGATGACTTCGTCAACCATTTTGAAAAGAAGGTTGACGACATCCGATCCTCGTTTGTTAAGTCAAATGACACTGCTGGTCCTGCTCACACTGCCCTACCCTATGCTTTGACTTCTTTCTCCCCTCTCTCTCCAGATGAAATCTTGCGACTTGTGATGGCCGGCCGCCCAACAACCTGCCCGCTTGACCCTATCCCCTCCTCTCTTCTCCAGACCATTTCCGGAGACCTTCTCCCTTACCTCACCTCGCTCATCAACTCATCCTTGACCCTTCTCAAAAAACCTACATTCGATCCCTCCGATGTCAACAACTACAGACCAGTATTCCTTCTTTCTTTTCTCTCCAAAAGTCTTGAGCGTGCCGTCTTTAGCCAACTCTCTTGCTATCTCTCTCAGAATTACCTTCTTGATCCAAACCAGTCAGGTTTCAAGACTGGTCATTCAACTGAGACTGCTCTTCTCTGTGTCACGGAGGCTCTCCGCACTGCTAAAGCTAACTCTCTCTCCTCTACTCTTGTCCTTCTAGACCTGTCTGCTGCCTTTGACACTGTGAACCATCAGATCCTCCTCTCCACCCTCTCCGAGTTGGGCATCTCCGGCGCGGCTCACTCTTGGATTGCGTCCTACCTGACAGGTCGCTCCTAGCAAGTGGCGTGGCGAGAATCTGTCTCCGCACCACGTGCTCTCACCACTGGTGTCCCCCAGGGCTCAGTTCTAGGCGCTCTCCTATTCTCGCTATACACCAAGTCACTTGGCTCTGTCATATCCTCACATTGCTTCTCCTATCATTGCTACGCAGACGACACACAACTAATCTTCTCCTTTCCCCCTTCTGATAACCAGGTGGCGAATCGCATCTCTGCATGTCTGGCAGACATATCAGTGTGGATGACGGATCTCCACCTCAAGCTGAACCTCGGCAAGACGGAGCTGCTCTTCCTCCCGGGGAAGGACTGCCCATTCCATGATGTTGCCATCACGGTTGACAACTCCGTTGTGTCCTCCTCCCAGAGTGCAAAAAGCCTTGGCGTGACCCTGGACAACACCCTGTCGTTCTCCGCTAACATCAAGGCGGTGACCCGATCCTGTAGGTTCATGCTCTACAACATTTGGAGAGTACGACCCTGCCTTACACAGGAAGCGGCACAGGTCCTAATCCAGGCATTTGTCATCTCCCGTCTGTATTACTGCAACTCGCTGTTGTCTGGGCTCCCTGCCTGTGCCATTAAACCCCTACAACTCATCCAGAATGCCGCAGCCCGTCTGGTGTTCAACCTTCCCAAGTTCTCTCACGTCACCCCGCTCCTCCACACACTCCACTGGCTTCCAGTTGAAGCTCGCATCTGCTACAAGACCATGGTGCTTGCCTACGGAGCTGTGAGGGGAACAGCACCTCCGTACCTTCAGGCTCTGATCAGTCCCTACACCCAAACGAGGGCATTGCGTTCATCCACCTCTGGCCTGCTGGCCCCCCTACCTCTGCGGAAGCACAGTTCCCGCTCAGCCCAGTCAAAACTGTTCGCTGCTCTGGCACCCCAATGGTGGAACAAGCTCCCTCCCCAGGACGGCGGAGTCACTCACCATCTTCCGGAGACACCTGAAACCCCACCTCTTTAAGGAATACCTTGGATAGGAGAAAGTAATCCTTCTACCCCCCCAAATAAAAGAAGAAAAAAATACATATTGTAAAGTGGTTATCCCACTGGCTATAAGGTGAATACACCAATTTGTAAGTCGCTCTGGATAAGAGCGTCCACTAAATGACGTAAATGTAAATGTAAATGTAAATGTGATAACATATTGGAAATTCAACTAACTTTTAGTTGTCTTTTTGAGTGGGTGAATATAGGTTGTAATCTAATTGATCACTGTCTCAATCAAAGGTTACCCAATTATCTACGTTGAAATGACGTAATGTTTATTTTGTTAATTGGATAGACACAGTGGAGAATGACAGGAAAGGCGAGTAGAAGTGTTATTTTGCATTGCCGGGTGGGGCAGACAGGTGTGCTAGACCAGCCCACCAATGGACCATAGTTGTCAATCAAATGTATTTGGTGTGTTGTTTTCACAGTTCTTTTAACAGGCACTGGGTGTCGGTAAACTAAAGCAAGGGTAATACTTTACTTGACTCCCAGCGTCATAACACGTTATGACATGGTCATAACCATGTCATAATATGTCATAGCTGACATAACGTTATAATATGATCAAAACATGACACATATTGAAAGTTGTAGTGACATATATTGCGTTATTTTATGACTGGTTATGACACCTACATAAGAATGTCAAAGTCTAACACACAACGCAAAACATTCCATTACACCATAGCCTACGTGTCAACCATACGTTTGTTATTTTTATATATACACTACCGTTCAAAAGTTTGGGGTCACTTAAAAATGTCCTTGTTTTTGAAAGAGAAGCAATTTTTTTGTCCATTAAAATGACATCAAATTGATCAGAAATACAGTCTAGACATTGTTAATGTTGTAAATGGCTAATGTAGCTGGAAACGGCTGATTTTTAATGGAATATCTACATAGGCGTACAGAGGCCCATTATCAGCAACCATCAGTCCTGTGTTCCAATGGGACGTTGTGTTTGCTAATACAAGTTTATCATTTTAAAAGGCTAATTTATCATTAGAAAACCCTTTTGCAATTATGTTAGCACAGCTGAAAACTGTTGTGCTGATTACAGAAGCAATATATCCTTCTTGAGACTAGTTGAGTATCTGGAGCATCAGCAATTGTGGGTTCGATTACAGGCTCAAAGTGGCCAGAAATAAATAACTTTCTTCTGAAACTCGTCAGTCTATTCTTGTTCAAGGAAATGAAGGCTATTCCATGCGAGAAATTGCCAAGAAACTGAAGATTTCGTACAACGCTGTGAACTACTCCCTTCACAGAACAGCGAAAAACTGGCTCTAACCAGAATAGAAAGAGGAGTGGGAGGCCCGGTGCACACCTGAGCAAGAGAACAAATACATTAGAGTGTGTAGTTTTAGAAACAGACGCCTCACAGGTCCACAACGGGCAGCTTCATTAAATAGTACCCGCAAAACACCAGTCTCAACGTCAACAGTGAAAATCAGCCATTTCCAGCTACAATAGCCATTTACAACATTAACGATGTCTACACTGTATTTCTGATCAATTTGATGTTATTTTAAATGGACCAAAAAATTGCTTTTCTTTTGAAAACAAGGACATTTCTAAGAGACCCCAAACTTTTGAACAGTAGTGTGTGTGTGTGTGTGTGTGTGTGTGTGTGTGTGTGTGTGTGTATATATATACAGTACCAGTCAAATGTTTGGACACACCTACTCATTCCAGGGTTTTTCTTTATTTTGACTCTTTTCTACATTGTAGAATAATAGTGAAGACATCAAAACTATGAAATAACACATATGGAATCATGTAGTAACCAAAAAAGTGTTAAACAAATGAAAATATATTTGTATATTTGAGATTCTTCAAATAGCCACCCTTTGCCTTAATGACAGCTCTGCACACTCTTGGCATTCTCTCAACCGGCTTCACCTGGAATGCTTTTCCAACAGTCTTGAAGGAGTTCCCACATTTGTTGAGCACTTGTTGTCTCCTTTTCCTTCACTCTGCGGTCCGACTCATCCCAAACCATCTCAATTGGGTTGAGGTCGGGGGATTGTGGAGGCCAGGTCATCTGATGCAGCACTCCATCACTCTCCTTCTTGGTAAAATAGCCCTTACACAGCCTGGCGGTGTGTTGGGTCATTGTCCTGTTGAAAAACAAATGATAATCCCACTAAGCCCAAACCAGATGGGATGGCGTATCACTGCAGAATGCTGTGGTAGCCATGCTGGTTAAGTGTATCGTATGTAAAAATCATCTGTCCTCGGTTGCAACACTCACTACCGAGTTCCAAACTACCTCTGTAAGCAACATCAGCACAAGAACTGTTCGTCGGGAGCTTCATGAAATGGGTTTCAATGGCCGAGCAGCAACACACAAGCCTAAGATCACCATGCGCAATGCCAAGCGTCGGCATTGGACTCTGGAGCAGTGTAAACGCGTTCTCTGGAGTGATGAATCGAACTTCACCATCTGGCAGTCCGACGGATAAAACTGGGTTTGGCGAACGCCAGGAGAACGCTACCTGCCCCAATGCATAGTGCAAACTGTGAAGTTTGGTGGAGGAGTAATAATGGTTTGGGGTTGTTTTTCATGGTTTGGGCTAGGCCCCTTAGTTAATGTGAAGGGAAATCTTAACGCTAGAGCATACAATTACATTCTAGACAATTTTGTGCTTCCAACTTTGTGGCACCAGTTTGGGGAAGGCCCTTTCCTGTTTCAGCATGACTATGGCCCTGTGCACAAAGCGAGGTCCATACAGAAATGATTTGTCGAGATCGGTGTGGAAGAACTTGACTGGCCTGCACATAGGCCTGACCTCAACCCCATGGAACACCCTTGGGATGAATTGGAACGCCGACTGAGAGCCAGGCCTAACTGCCCAATATCAGTGCCCGACCTCACTAATGCTCTTGTGGCTGAATGGAAGCAAGTCCCTGCAGCAATGTTCCAACATCCAGTGGAAAGCCTTCCCTGAAGAGTGGAGGCTGTTATAGCAGCAAAGGGGGGACCAACTCCATAATAATGCCCATGATTTTGGAATAAGATGTTCGATGAGCAGGTGTCCACATACTTTTGTCATGTAGTGTGTGTGTGTGTGTGTATGTATATATACACTGCTCAAAAAAATAAAGGGAACACTAAAATAACACATCCTAGATCTGAATGAATGAAATCATCTTGTTAAATACTTTTTTCTTTACATAGTTGAATGTGCTGACAACAAAATCACACAAAAATGATCAATGGAAATCAAATTTATCAACCCATGGAGGTCTGGATTTGGAGTCACCCTCAAAATTAAAGTGGAAAACCACACTACAGGCTGATCCAACTTTGATGTAATGTCCTTAAAACAAGTCAAAATGAGGCTCAGTAGTGTGTGTGGCCTCCACGTGCCTGTATGATCTCCCTACAACACCTGGGCATGCTCCTGATGAGGTGGCGGATGGTCTCCTGAGGGATCTCCTCCCAGACCTGGACTAAAGCATCCGCCAACTCCTGGACAGTCTGTGGTGCAACGTGGCGTTGGTGGATGGAGCGAGACATGATGTCCCAGATGTGCTCAATTGGATTCAGGTCTGGGGAACGGGCGGGCCAGTCCATAGCATCAATGCCTTCCTCTTGCAGAAACTGCTGACACACTCCAGCCACATGAGGTCTAGCATTGTCTTGCATTAGGAGGAACCCAGGGCCAACCGCACCAGCATATGGTCTCACAAGGGGTCTGAGGATCTCATCTCGGTACCTAATGGCAGTCAGGCTACCTCTGGCGAGCACATGGAGGGCTGTGCGGCCCCCCAAAAGAAATGCCACCCCACACCATGACTGACCCACCGCCAAACCGGTCATGCTGGAGGATGTTGCAGGCAGCAGAACGTTCTCCACGGCGTCTCCAGACTCTGTCACGTCTGTCACATGTGCTCAGTGTGAACCTGCTTTCATCTGTGAAGAGCACAGGGCGCCAGTGGCGAATTTGCCAATCTTGGTGTTCTCTGGCAAATGCCAAAAGTCCTGCACGGTGTTGGGCTGTAAGCACAACCCCCACCTGTGGACGTCGGGCCCTCATACCACCCTCATGGAGTCTGTTTCTGACCGTTTGAGCAGACACATGCACATTTGTGGCCTGCTGGAGGTCATTTTGCAGGGCTCTGGCAGTGCTCCTCCTGCTCCTCCTTGCACAAAGGCAGAGGTAGCAGTCCTGCTGCTGGGTTGTTGCCCTCCTACGGCCTCATCCACGTCTCCTGATGTACTGGCCTGTCTCCTGGTAGCGCCTCCATGCTCTGGACACTACGCTGACAGACACAGCAAACCTTCTTGCCACAGCTCGCATTGATGTGCCATCCTGGATGAGCTGCACTACCTGAGCCACTTGTGTGGGTTGTAGACTCTGTCTCATGCTACCAATAGAGTGAAAGCACCGCCAGCATTCAAAAGTGACCAAAACATCAGCCAGGAAGCATAGGAACTGAGAAGTGGTCTGTGGTCACCACCTGCAAAACCAGTCCTTTATTGGGGGTGTCTTGCTAATTGCCTATAATTTCCACCTGTTGTCTATTCCATTTGCACAACAGCATGTGAAATTTATTGTCAATCAGTGTTGCTTCCTAAGTGGACAGTTTGATTTCACAGAAGTGTGATTGACTTGGAGTTACATTGTGTTGTTTAAGTGTTCCCTTTATTTTTTTGAGCAGTGTATATAAGAGTGAATAAAAGTGCCTATTAGGGTGTCGTGCCTGGCCTGTAATTATGCAATCCAAAAGGTGTTATGCCTTCTGCTGACATTTTTAAAACATTCCAAATTATTACAAATGTGTTATGCAAGACATCTCTAAGATTTGAATGTTTGTTTCAGACTCTGTAGCATCCAGAGCGGAGGGTGTAGCATCCAGAGCGGAGGGTGTAGCATCCAGAGCGGAGGGTGTAGCATCCAGAGCGGAGGGTGTAGCATCCAGAGCGGAGGGTGTAGCATCCAGAGCGGAGGGTGTAGCATCCAGAGCGGAGGGTGTAGCATCCAGAGCGGAGGGTGTAGCATCCAGAGTGGAGGGTGTAGCATCCAGAGCGGAGGGTGTAGCATCAAGAGCGGAGGGTGTAGCATCCAGAGCGGAGGGTGTAGCATTCAGAGCGGAGGGTGTAGCATCCAGAGCGGAGGGTGTAGCATCCAGAGCGGAGGGTGTAGCATCCAGAGCGGAGGGTGTAGCATCCAGAGCGGAGGGTGTAGCATCCAGAGTGGAGGGTGTAACATCCATAGCGGAGGGTGTAGCATCCATAGCGGAGGGTGTAGCATCCAGAGCGGAGGGTGTAGCATCCAGAGCGGAGGGTGTAGCATCCATAGCGGAGGGTGCAGCATCCAGAGCGGA
The DNA here is from genome assembly GCF_020615455.1 of Coregonus clupeaformis. Classification (NCBI taxonomy): domain Eukaryota; kingdom Metazoa; phylum Chordata; class Actinopteri; order Salmoniformes; family Salmonidae; genus Coregonus; species Coregonus clupeaformis. The sequence continues at coordinate 40,554,829 of NC_059193.1, forward strand.
GGGTGTAGCATCCAGAGCGGAGGGTGTAGCATCCAGAGCGGAGGGTGTAGCATCCAGAGCGGAGGGTGTAGCATCCATAGCGGAGGGTGTAGCATCCAGAGCGGAGGGTGTAGCATCCAGAGCGGAGGGTGTAGCATCCATAGCGGAGGGTGTAGCATCCAGAGCGGAGGGTGTAACATCCATAACGGTCATTTTTGCTCTCTAAAATAATAATGGAAATCTTTTCAAAATTATCATTTTTGTGTTCAGCTATTTTGACCTAAGACTTACAAACTCACAGACTTTTACTAATATGTTCAGTCTCCCCCAAAAGTTGGTCCATTTCATGTAACATCCATGACACTTCTTATTTGCTTTATTTCTCCAACATGCCAATATTTAGAAGTCCGTTTTTTGGGGTATACACTCCCCCCAATAGGTACTATACATTTCAAAAGTTTCATTCATATTTTGTTTGTACATTCTGTGAGACATTAAAATTGTGACTTTGGGTAACGGCCATATCGCTGTGATCGACCATATATTTTTTTATGTGCAAAAAAAGTGCAAGAACAATCACAAGCCTTCTAATGAACTGCATGTTTGATGGGATTATCCAGTTCAAAACGTGAATGCACCCAACTCGTATTTAAGACTTCACAACAGGTAATTACCACCTTCCCACTTTGTTATGAATGCAGCATATATCTCTTTCCATTACACCCCAAAATATGTTTATTATGAACTTGTGTAGTAATATACTACAAATAATTTGCTGCCGTTGGCTTGGGGGCAATAATTACGTTTCTGTGTGTCTGTCCATCCTTCACTTATTCAATTTGACAATCCTTTTCTGATGCAATTGCATCATCCATTACTATAATGCCTATCTCTGAAATTCAAGAGAACTTGTGTTCAAAATAATTTGTGAATGTGTAAGAGGTTATGAGAGAAATATGAAGAGAGCAAGAGTGTACTGTAGCAGTCTGACACTGTATTGCAAAAGTTATTTGACAAAAGAGCTTCGTCGGAAACGTGCCAGCAATAAACATTAATGTAGGGAATTAAGCTACCATCCTGAACCTTCTTTTACTGAAGGTGAAATGGATGTTGAGAATTTCTCAACATTAGTCAGATGGCCAGGAAACAGGGTGGTGTAGGAGGGAGGGGGGATGTTGATCATAATATCATTCAGCTTCTGTCATCGCCACCGGAAAACGCCCAGAGGTCACAGGAGACACAAGCTGCAATGACACACAGACGTTCTGTCTGTAACTCGCAATTCACTTACCAGCCACCATCTTGCATTGAATTAGATTGGTAAATTTAGCACTACTGCTTTTTACTCCCCCTCTATACCAGAGCAGGTTGGCATTTATTGTCATGAATCTAGCTGGCACAGCCATAAAGTCATAACATCTGATTTGAAACCTAAACTTAACCACACTGCTAACCCTAATGCCTAACCTTAAATTAAGATTAAAAAGCTAAAAATAAATTCAAAGATTTTTACGATATAGCCAATTTTGACTTGCATCTGTCTCATCTATTGGAAATCGCTCAGTTCTGCCTCCAGGGCAAGATTCATGACAAACGTCAACTTGCTATACATGATTGCTCAGATTCATATTTCTTTCTGTCCTTTCATGCAAAGAATATATCTTGATTGAATGTGTTAAATTTAAATATTAATTTTCTATCTCTACTATGCCAGCTAGATTTTATATGTAATTGTGCTTGGGTTGGTCTTGAAAAGGACTTGTAAGCAAGACTCCTACCACCTATGTAAATGTCTTTATTTAAAATGTGAACTTTAGAGGATGCTCTGATATTACACCCTGCAGCTACCTCTAAGCTCTACAAATCTATATTTGATCTAGGGAATACTATCACAAGACCTTCATGTTCACCTGTCCACTTTTATCAGTTTTTACTGACCCATTGTTTTGCCAGGGAATCAAAGCAGTCTGGCTTCAATAAAAGCCCCCTCACTCTCTTACGGTCTTCAGAAGCTGCCAGCGTCATACTTCAAAGCCAAAACAGACACAGAAGTGCTGGCCATAATCATGTTAGCATAGCATGGCTGATGCAAGACAGACAGTTTAAGGATGAAATGTTTGTTTTGTCTCTGAGTGGTGGTTTTTATCCAGTGAGGGGCAAAAACGACTATAAATCCTCCCAGTCATGAAGATTTTATGTCAAAACATGAGCCAAGAGAAAGAAATCATAAGAATGTACAAAAAGACGAGCATACTGTATGCCATGGCTCCCAGACCTCAACCCAATTGCACACTTATGGGAGATTCTGGAGCAGTGCCAGAGAAGGGTTTTCCACCACCATCAACAAAACACCACATTTATTGTGGAAGAATGGTGTCACCTCCCTCCAATAGTTCCAGTCACTTGTAGAGTCTATGCAAAGGAACATTGAAGCTGTTCTGGTGGCTCATGATGGCCCAACGCCCTATTACATGTAAGACACTTTATGTTGGTGTTTCCTTTATTTTAGCAGTTACCTGTATATAGTGTATCAAAGAGTTAGAATAATATGATTTTATACATGTTACATTCCTAGTCTTAATAAGACATTTGGAACTACCAGAGAAATCATTACTATTTTGTCAAAGGAAGAGTACAACCAACTCTTTCAGTCATAGGAGGTAAACTCTAACATTAAAGGCCCAATGCAGCCTTTTTTTATATCAATATCAAATCATTTCTGATTTACTTTTATAGATTTCCATTAAAATGGGCAAAATAGCTTTGAGCAAAAATCTATTTCTCAAGCAAGAGTTTTGCTAGGACTGTCTGGGAGTGGTTTGAGTGGGAGGGGGGAAAATAGAAAACTAGCTGTTATTGGCAGAGAGGTATGGAACTCTTTGTTATTGGTCTAACCAATTTACTGCATGGTGATGTCACCATGGAAAGCATAAACTCCTGCCCATGCAAACCTGCTGATTAGAAGGTCCTGTGTAGATTATTGTATTTTCAACCAGCAACTATCAGGAAATAACACTGATCAAATGTTTTCACACTTTACAGTGTTAGTTTAATCAGCTGTTGTACGATATGATAAACACAGGAGAAATAATTTTGACTGCACTGGGCTTTTAAACTCAAAGGCACACTGGGAAATATGCAGATACAGTGAGGGAAAAAAGTATTTGATCCCATGCTGATTTTGTATGTTTTCCCACTGACAAAGACATGATCAGTCTATAATTTTAATGGTAGGTGTATTTGAACAGTGAGAGACAGAATAACAACAAAATAATCCCAAAAAACGCATGTCAAAAATGTTATAAATTTATTTGCATTTTAATGAGGGAAATAAGTATTTGACCCCTCTGCAAAACATGACTTAGTACTTGGTGGCAAAACCCTTGTTGGCAATCACAGAGGTCAGACGTTTCTTGTAGTTGGCCACCAGGTTTGCACACATCTCAGGAGGGAATTTGTTCCACTCCTCTTTGCAGATCTTCTCCAAGTCATTAAGGTTTCGAGGCTGACGTTTGGCAACTCGAACCTTCTGCTCCCTCCACAGATTTTCTATGGGATTAAGGTCTGGAGACTGGCTAGGCCACTCCATGACCTTAATGTGCTTCTTATTGAGCCACTCCTTTGTTGCCTTGGACGTGTGTTTTGGGTCATTGTCATGCTGGAATACCCATCCACGACCCATTTTCAATGCCCTGGCTGAGGGAAGGAGGTTCTCACCCAGGATTTGACGGTACATGGCCCCGTCCATCGTCCCTTTGAAGCGGTGAAGTTGTTCTGTCCCCTTAGCAGAAAAACACCCCCAAAGCATAATGTTTCCACCTCCATGTTTGACGGTGGGGATGGTGTTCTTGGGATAGGCAGCATTCCTCCTCCTCCAAACACGCGAGTTGAGTTGATGCCAAAGAGCTCGATTTTGGTCTCATCTGACCACAACACTTTCACCCAGTTCTCCTCGGAATCATTCAGATGTTCATTGGCAAACTTCAGACGGCCCTGTATATGTGCTTTCTTGAGCAGGGGGACCTTGCGGGCGCTGCAGGATTTCAGTCGTTCACGGTGTAGTGTGCTACCAATTGTTTTCTTGGTGACTATGGTCCCATTTGCCTTGAGATCATTGCCAAGATCCTCCCGTGTAGTTCTGGGCTGATTCCTCACCGTTCTCAAGATCATTGCAACTCCACGAGGTGAGATCTTGCATGGAGCCCCAGGCCGAGGGAGATTGACAGTTCTTTTGTGTTTCTTCCATTTGCAAATAATCGCACCAACTGTTGTCACCTTCTCACCAAGTTGCTTGGCGATGGTCTTGTAGCCCATTCCAGCCTTGTGTAGGTCTTCAATCTTGTCCCTGACATCCTTGGAGAGCTCTTTGGTCTTGGCCATGGTGGAGAGTTTGGAATCTGATTGATTGATTGCTTCTGTGGACAGCTGTCTTTTATACAGGTAACAAACTGAGATTAGGAGCACTCCCTTTAAGAGTGTGCTCCTAATCTCAGCTCGTTACCTGTATAAAAGACACATGGGAGCCAGAAATCTTTCTAATTGAGAGGGGGTCAAATACTTATTTTCCTCATTAAAATGCAAATCAATTTATAATATTTTTGACATGCGTTTTTCTTGATTTTTGTTTTGTTATTCTGTCTCTCACTGTTCAAATAAACCTACCATTAAATCATAGACTGATCATTTCTTTGTCAGTGGGCAAACGTACAAAATCAGCAGGGGATCAAATACTTTTTTCCCTCACTGTAATGCATCAACAGCACAATATGGTGTATGTAAAGGTTATTTGTTCACCACATATTTGTTCAACACACGGCTTTAGATCACACCCTGCTAGACCTGTGCTCATATATATATATATATATATATATATATATATATATATATATATATATATATATATATATATACATAAAAAATCCAACCTCAAACCCCGCCCATCTGGCACTCCAGGCAGTATGGAGCAAAACATCAACATAGTTGAATGATTTCAAATAGTATTTGAAGCCAGGTCTTCACCCTGCCTCGCTCATCAAACAGCAGCGAACATACAGTACATACCATAGAGTACTAAACAGCAGCAAACATACCATAGAGTACTCGTAATGAAAAGATAACTCATTCAACTGTGCCAGAGCTATTCACTCATGTTGCGTGCCCTTGCTCAGACATTGCATGCATCAAAATGTTTGCGTGCCACGTCATCGACGGATCCGTTGGGCAACAGATTGCTATACAAAATGATGTGGTTTGCTGATATGTAAAATACCTATTCAGGCGTAAGATCTGGCATGCGTCAGCAATGTCTGAGCAGAGGAACACAACCTCAATCTTAAGCTCATTAGAAAGACTGCTTCCCTGACCGGGGACTTATAAAGCAACAGGTGTTGCTAATGTTATCCTTTTTCAATAATGCTTCCTAATTCAATCTGAGATGTTCCCACTACATGCTGTTCAGCTGACTCAACATATTGAAGGATTTCACTGAGGCAAGACAGGTTAAGAGCTTTTATTGAGGGCACGCCAGGACAACAGCTTCCCTTTAGCCCACACTGACAGCATGCTAATTTATGCTAATGTAGATATACAACTTTATCACGATGGACACTTTTAAATGGCTAAATGTTTTGAGCCACTACGAACTGACCGACATGTTGTCTCGACGCAATGCGCAACATTCTTCAACTATCTCATTTCAAATTTTAACATGAATGCTAATTTGGTTAGTTTGTGAGGCATACTGTATAACTACACTTAACACAAATATAAACACAACATGTAAAGTGTTGGTCCCGTGTTTCATGAGGTGAAATAAAAGATCCCAGACATTTTCCATACGGACAAAAACCTTATTTCTCTCAAATTTGGTTCACAAATCTGTTTACATCCCTGTTAGTGAGCATTTCTCCTTTGCCAAGATAATCCATCCACCTGACAGGTGCGGCATATCAAGAAGCTGATTAAACAGCATGATCATTACACAGGTAGCACCTTGTGCTGGGGACAATAAAAGGCCAAAAGGTGCAGTTTTGTCACAGAACACAATGCCACAGATGTCTCAAGTTTTGGCATGGTGACTGCAGGAATGTCCACCAGAGCTGTTGCCAGATAATTTAATGTTAATTTCTCTACCATAAGCCGCCTCCAACGTCGTTTTAGAGAATTTGGCAGTATGTCCAACCGGCCTCACAACCGTAGACCACGTGTATGGCGTTGTGTGGGCAAGCGGTTTGCTGATGTGAACAGAGTGCCCCATGGAGGCGGTGGGGTTATGGTATGGGCAGGCATAAGCTACGGACAACGAACGCAATTGCATTTTATCGATCCTGAGGCCCATTGTTGTGCCATTCATCCGCCGCCATCACCTCAAGTTTCAGCATGATAATGGACGGCCCCATGTCGCAAGGATCTGTACAACATTCCTGGAAGCTGAAAATGTCCCAGTTCTTCCATGGCCTGCATACTCACCAGACATGTCACCCATTGAGCATGTTTGGGATGCTCTGGATCGACGTGTACGACAGCGTGTTCCAGTTCCTGCCAATATCCAGCAACTTCGCACGGCCATTGAAGAGGAGTGGGAAAACATTCCACAGGCCATAATCAACAGCCTGATCAACTCTATGCGAAGGAGATATGTCACGCTGCATGAGGAAAATGGTGGTCACACCAGATACTGACAGATTTTCTGATCCACAGCCCTACTTTTTTTTAAGGTATCTGTGACCAACAGATACATATCTGTATTCCCAGTCATGTGAAATCAATAGACTAGGGCCTAATGAATTTATTTCAATTGACAGATTTTGTTATATGAACTGTAACTCAGTAAAATCTTTGAAATTGTTGCATTTATATTTTTGTTCAGTATACACATTTATTTTAATTGAATTTTGGGTAAACAATTTGTACAGTTAAAAACTATATAAAAGTACAAAGATCCCTACAGGATGACCTATTAAAGCGATAAAAACACTTATTTCCAATGTGGTCCTTGTGTAGAACAAATTTTGACATTCTAATGAGACCATGTTGATTCTTGCGCTCTACCAAGTGAGCCACCACCTTGACCTTACCTGTCAACCTATCATATTGCCCACTGGGTCTCTGGACAGGTACATTTCATGCATGTGGCTAAAGCTGTGTTATACGGATCAGCCAGGAGTAAATTACCCTTTTAGCCTTTCCCCAGTAGAATGGCCTCCAGAGGATGTCCACAGTAATTGAACTGGCAAATGTAATTGATAGCTTTCCCTTCAGTCTCATTAAAATAACCTTTTCTTTGGCGGGATTAATAAGAAATCAGAACAGTGTGTGCTAAGACCATTAAAAAACGTTTATGCCGTTATATACCTCTGGCATATAGCGATATAGCTAACTAATCTAACCATAATTTTTACATTTGCAGTTATTGTGAGAGTGACAGAGGAGACTCGATTCAGATGGCAGAGAATTACCTCAAACTATGCTGCATTCACTTTCTCATAGGAACTTGGATTTTTTTCAGTTATGAAGTCGTCCAACATGATTGTGTTCAAGTGCTTTTGAAGTCAGAATGATTCTTCAAATAATGAGATTTTAGCTAGCTAGATGAGCTAGCTAACGTCGCTTGCTAATTATAAAGTTAGCAAGCTTGCTTAACGTTGACAATATGGTCAAACTTGCTACATTATCCACACTGATACATTTGCTTAATCATCTTTTGCTTGAAAAGGTGAATGGTTAGTGATGAAAATCTGACTTTGGAGGGTCGTACAACTTGTTATCTAGTCGGAAGCTCGTATTTCCTTCTTCCAAGCAACATTTCAAGGCACCATAAGACCTTATATAAGTATTAGATTAGGACGAGGCAACAGATTTGTGTCTCGTGAAATGTTCCAATGCTTTGTGCGAATACAATTGGAATGATATATTATTTATGTCCTTACCAAACAATCCACGTTGCATTCAGGCCACCTCCTGAACTAAGTCATTGCATCGCTATCTTAAGATTAGCAGTATATTTACAATGCTGTACACAATTATGTGCACTGTACAGAACCCATAGGGCTCTGATCAAAAGTAGTGCACTGTATAGGGAATAGGGTGCCATTTGGGACGCTATTTCAGACTCATGAAAATACATGCGTCATAGACAGTGAGGAACAAACCATTGGAGAAATGGGGTGGATGTAGATTGGCTGTTTTTGTTTGTTTGTTTGTTTGTTTGTTTATATAGTGCTAGGAGGAATTTACAATTACGGGACAGACTAAGTTCTGTTTTATGTGGGACAATACTAGCACTGCCTGAAATATCCTAAAATATTGAATTATTAATGAAAGACAACAATAGTCCTTGCAGTATTTATGTTAAAGCCACAAAGAAGGAGCCTCTAGCTTCGTTCTTATTGGCCTTAACACAGCACAAAAAACTTGTTTCTACAGAAGTTTAATGGAGTTCTCTATTGCTGTTGCTAGCCCTAAGGAACACAGCACAACATATTTAAAGTTAAGTTTGACAGTTTTGAAAAATACATCCACTTACAGTGATGGTTCTAGCTTGGCAGGGTCAGACTCAAAATAGGAATGTTTATTGAAGGACCACACAGAGATTGACGTAACTATTTAGAAATATTCTGAACCATTATTATTAATAGTTAATAAGCAAGACATATATTTTTGTTTGTATTCATATTGTGAATATTTCTATATTTATTTTTACTCTGGAAGTGTAGAGAACTGTAGGTTGTATAGATAATTAAAACAAATCCTAAATTGTAGTTCGCTGAACACCTCATATAGACAAAGCAATATAATAAATGTATCTGCAAGCAGCAATGAATGGTGACAAAGGTAGAGTGCGGACATATTTGAATGCAGCAAAAAATAAATCTCAACCATTAAAGACTGAGGTAATGAGTCCAAATGTGGTGGCCAGTGGATAAACTAATGATCAGTTGAACATACGTCTGAACATTTTGCCAGTGGTGTAATCATGTCTAACCAGTTTGCTAATGTAGCCTGTGTGCCCATGAGCTCTTGAGCTACTTTTCAGTCATAAACTAGCTATGTGTTGTACATACAGTGAGGGAAAAAAGAATTTGATCCCCTGCTGATTTTGTACGTTTCCCCACTGAATAAGAAATGATCAGTCTATACTTTTAATGGTAGGTTTATTTGAACAGTGAGAGACAGAATAACAACAAACAAAATCCAGAGAAACGCATGTAAAAAATGTTATAAATTGATTTGCATTTTAATGAGGGAAATAAGTATTTGACCCCCTCTCAATCAGAAAGATTTCTGGCTCCCAGGTGTCTTTTATACAGGTAACGAGCTGAGATTAGGAGCACACTCGTAAAGGGAGTGCTCCTAATCTCAGCTTGTTACCTGTATAAAAGACACCTGTCCACAGAAGCAATCAATCAATCAGATTCCAAACTCTCCACCATGGCCAAGACCAAAAAGCTCTCCAAGGATGTCAGGGACAAGATTGTAGACCTACACAAGGCTGAAATGGGCTACAAGACCATCGCCAAGCAGCTTGGTGTGAAGGTGACAACAGTTGGTGCGATTATTCGCAAATGGAAGAAACACAAAAGAACTGTCAATCTCCCTCGGCCTGGGGCTCCATGCAAGATCTCACCTCGTGGAGTTGCAATGATCATGAGAACGGTGAAGAATCAGCCCAGAACTACACGGGAGAATCTTGTCAATGATCTCAAGGCAGCTGGGACCATAGTCACCAAGAAAACAATTGGTAACACACTACGCCGTGAAGGACTGAAATCCTGCAGCGCCCGCAAGGTCCCCATGCTCAAGAAAGCACATATACAGGGCCGTCTGAAGTTTGCCAATGAACATCTGAATGATTCCGAGGAGAACTGGATGAAAGTGTTGTGGTCAGATGAGACCAAAATCGAGCTCTTTGGCATCAACTCAACTCGCGTGTTTGGAGGAGGAGGAATGCTGCCTATAACCCCAAGAACACTATCCCCACCGTCAAACATGGAGGTGGAAATATTATGCTTTGGGGGTGTTTTTCTGCTAAGGGGACAGGACAACTTCACCGCATCAAAGGGACGATGGACGGGGCCATGTACCGTCAAATCTTGGGTGAGAACCTCCTTCCCTCAGCCAGGGCATTGAAAATGGGTCGTGAATGGGTATTCCAGCATAACAATGACCCAAAACACACGGCCAAGGCAACAAAGGAGTGGCTCAAGAAGAAGCACATTAAGGTCCTGGAGTGGCCTAGCCAGTCTCCAGACCTTAATCCCATAGAAAATCTGTGGAGGGACCTGAAGGTTTGAGTTGCCAAACGTCAGCCTCGAAACCTTAATGACTTGGAGAAGATTTGCAAAGAGGAGTGGAACAAAATCCCTCCTGAGATGTGTGCAAACCTGGTGGCCAACTACAAGAAATGTCTGACCTCTGTAATTGCCAACAAGGGTTTTGCTACCAAGTACTAAGTCATGTTTTGCAGAGGGGTCAAATACTTATTTCCCTCATTAAAATGCAAATCAATTTATAACATTTTTGACATGCGTTTTTCTGGATTTTTTGGTTGTTATTCTGTCTCTCACTGTTCAAATATACCTACCATTAAAATTATAGACTGATCATGTCTTTGTCAGTGGGCAAACGTACAAAATCAGCAGAAGATCAAATACTTTTTTCCCTCACTGTATGTGTCTGAATTTCTCTATGGGGGCTTATGCCAAATGTAGTGATTTTCCGAGTGAGAGTAGCAGGTATAACTCCAGGTAAAAATACACTTTATCTTGTCTTTGGCCTATATCCTAACCTGACTTTGGTGCAGGTAATGTTCGTCTTCACATTATTGTCTCTGGTAAACACACACTATATCAAACCACATAAATTCTGATAAAAGTTTATTTGTCTCATGCACAGGATACAGCAGGTGTAAACGGTACAGTGAAATGCTGACTGCAGTATCAATATCAAAAATAGAAAAAGTGTAAATATAAAAGTATCAATATAAACAAATAGAAAAAGTGTCAATGCCAGTACAGAAAGAACACAATAATATACAGTATGTACAAGACCAATATCAAAAATGATGGCAGTGATACTGGTGCTAGATGAGGTAGTTACAGTATATGCATATAATCAGGGGTGGAGTGTCTGAGCAGCAGGATACATTTATAATAGGAGTCATGTGAGTGTGCATAATCGGTGCAGATAATCCGAGGGTGCAGGTAGACAGCCATTGATTAGCTGTTCAGCAGCCTTACTGTAGTGATGGACTGGGTTGTCTGCATCATGCATCAACAAGGGAATCTATATTCTGAGAGCTTGTTTCTGTCCTGCCCCCGACTTTGATGCAGTGCATGTGATGTCCATGGTCTCTTCATCGCAAAACTCCCTGATCTTCTTAAAAATATAGGCTTGTCGAGCTGTGTCCAGTCCGTGTGGTGTTTGTACAGGCAGACCATCTCTGGGAGGAAGAACGTCAGCGTTGCGCAGCTGCTGAAACCTGGCCCTGATTGAGTCTGAACACTCCTTGGCGACAACACCAGGCTGTAGGCTTACCCAGACACACTTGGCTAAGTTGATGGACCATAATAGCTGGCTATGAACACCACCAGACACATCTAGCTAAGTGGATGGGTCTTTTGTTTAGACATGTAAACATGTTCATGAACCACACAACAAACAAGAAATAAGACAAAAAAACAGAAAACTTCAGCGTGCATAACTATTCACCCCCCCCCCCAAAGTCAATACTTTTAGAGCCACCTTTTGCAGCAATTACAGCTGCAAGTCTCTTGGGGTATGTCTCTATAAGCTTGGCACATCTAGCCACTGGGATTTGTGCCCATTCTTCAAGGCAAAACTGCTCCTTCAAGTTGGATGGGTTCCGCTGGTGTACAGCAATCTTTGAGTCATACTACAGATTTTCAATTGGATTGAGGTCTGGGCTTTGACTAGGCCATTCCAAGACATTTAAATGTTTCCCCTTAAACCACTCAAGTGTTGCTTTAGCAGTATGCGTAGGGTCATTGTCCTGCTGGAAGGTGAACCTCCATCCCAGTCTCAAATCTCTGGAAGACTGAAACAGGTTTCCCTCAAGAATATCCCTGTATTTAGCGCCATCCATCATTCCTTCAATTCTGACCAGTTTCCCAGTCCCTGCCACCACCATGCTTCACTGGGGGGATGGTGTTCTCGGGGTGATGAGAGGTGTTGGGTTTGCGCCAGACATAGCATTTTCCTTGATGGCCAAAAAGCTCAATTTTAGTCTCATCTGACCAGAGTACCTTCTTCCATATGTTTGGGGAGTCTTCCACATGCCTTTTGGCAAACACCAAACGTGTTTGCTTCTTTTTTTCTTTAAGCAATGGCTTTTTTCTGGCCACTCTTCCGTAAAGCCCAGCTCGGTGGAATGTATGGACAGATACAGTGGTCCTATGGACAGATACTCCAATCTCCGCTGTGGAGATTTGCAGCTCCTTCAGGGTTATCTTTGGTCTCTTTGGTTTAATGGTGCTCCGTGGGATGTTCAAAGTTTCGGATATTTTTTTATAACCCAACCCTGATCTGTACTTCTCCACTACTTTGTCCCTGACCTGTTTGGAGAGCTCCTTCATCTTCATGGTGCCTCTTGCTTGGTGGTGCCCCTTGCATAGTGGTGTTGCAGACTCTGGGGCCTTTCAGAACAAGTCTATATATACTGAAATCATGTGACAGATCATGTGACACTTAGATTGCACACAGATGGACTTTATTTAACTAATTATGTGACTTCTGAAGGTAATTGTTTGCACCAGATCTTATTTAGGGGCTTCAGAGCAAAGGGGGTGAATACATATGCACACACCACTTTTTCAGTTTCATTATTTTGTATAATTTTTTGAAACAAGTCATTTTTTTCATTCCACTTCACCAATTTTGACTATTTTGTGTATGTCCATTACATGAATTGGAAATAAAAATCCATTAAAATTACAGGTTGTAATGCAAGAAAATAGGAAAAACACCAAGGGGGATGAATACTTTTGCAAGGCACTGTAACTAAACAGATTGTCATACTAGTGTTGCTAAAGTAGGGGTATATCTTTAAAATACAATCGTGCATTATGGGTAATGTAGTAAATTAACTTTTGTTTTTTTGATGGAATTGTTGTGTGACAGAGAGGTAGCGGAACTGTGAGATACGCTCTTTTTGCTCCATTAGCCCACTATTTTATTTTGTCATACAGACTACCTCATTTACAAGTTTAATAAATGTAAACTACTTCAGTGGAATTCCAGACATATTCATCATTAGCAGCGGATAAGATCCCTAAATGTGGGAATTACCCCAGAGCATCCGTAAATTGCTCTGGCCCTGGAGCTAGCAAGTGAAGGCTCCCCTGAGCCGTCCCAACTACGGTCTGGAGGCGAGCCAGGAAAGGTAACACTGGGGGCTCGTCCGGGTTTAATCCTGCCTGCATCGGTGAGTTTTTATTTATTTATTATTATTTCACCTTTATTTAACCAGGTAAGCCAGTTGAGAACAAGTTCTCATTTACAACTGCGACCTGGCCAAGATAAAGCAAAGCAGTGCAATTAAAAACAACAACACAGAGTTACATATGGGGTAAACAAAACATAAAGTCAAAAATAGAACAGAAAATATACATACAGTGTGTGCAAATGTTCCAAGTTATGGAGGTAAGGCAATAAATAGGCCATAGTGCAAAATAATTACAATTTAGTATTAACACTGGAATGATAGATGTGCAAGAGATTATGTGCAAATAGAGTTACTGGGGTGCAAATGAGCAAAATAAAAAACAATATGGGGATGAGGTAGTTGGGTGGGCTAATTTCAGATGGGCTGTGTACAGGTGCAGTGATCGGTAAGGTGCTCTGACAACTGATGCTTAAAATTAGTGAGGGAGATAAGAGTCTCCAGCTTCAGAGATTTTTGCAGTTCGTTCCAGTCATTGGCAGCAGAGAACTGGAAGGAATGGTGGCCAAAGGAGGTGTTGGCTTTGGGGATGACCAGTGAAATATACCTGCTGGAGCGCATACTACGGGTGGGTGTTGCTATGGTGACCATTGAGCTAAGATAAGGCGGGGATTTGCCTAGCAGTGATTTATAGATGACCTGGAGCCAGTGGATTTGGCGACGAATATGTAGTGAGGACCAGCCAACAAGAGCGTACAGGTCACAGTGGTGGGTAGCATATGGGGCTTTGGTGACAAAACAGATGGCACTGTGATAGACTACATCCAATTTGCTGAGTAGAGTGTTGGAGGCTATTTTGTAAATGACATCGCCGAAGTCAAGGATCGGTAGGATAGTCAGTTTTACGAGGGCATGTTTGGCAGCATGAGTGAAGGAGGCTTTGTTGCGAAATAGGAAGCCGATTCTAGATGTAACTTTGGATTGGAGATGCTTAATGTGAATCTGGAAGGAGAGTTTACAGTCTAACCAGACACCTAGGTATTTGTAGTTGTCCACATACTCTAGGTCAGACACGCCGAGAGTAGTGATTCTAGTCGGGTGGGCGGGTGCCAGCAGCGTTCGATTGAAGAGCATGCATTTAGTTTTACTAGTGTTTAAGAGCAGTTGGAGGCTACGGAAGGAGTGTTGTATGGCATTGAAGCTTGTTTGGAGGTTTGTTAACACAGTGTCCAATGAAGGGCCAGATTTATACAAAATGGTGTCCTCTGCGTAGAGGTGGATCTGATAGTCACCAGCAGCAAGAGCGACATCATTGATATACACAGAGAATAGAGTCGGCCTGAGAATTGAACCCTGTGGCACCCCCATAGAGACTGCCATAGGTCCAGACAACAGGCCCTCCGATTTGACACATTGAACTCTATCTGAGAAGTAGTTGGTGAACCAGGCGAGGCAGTCATTTGAGAAACCAAGGCTATTTATTCTGCCAATAAGAATGCGGTGGTTGACAGAGTTGAAAGCCCTTGCCTGGTCGATGAAGACGGCTGCACAGTACTGTCTATTATCGATCGCGGTTATAATATCGTTTAGGACCTTGAGCGTGGCTGAGGTGCACCCATGACCAACTCAGAAACCGAATTGCATAGCGGAGAAGGTACGGTGGGATTCGAAATGGTCGGTGATCTGTTTGTTAACTTGGGGCTTTCAAAAACTTTCGAAAGGCAGGGCAGGATGGATATAGGTCTGTAACAGTTTGGATCTAGAGTGTCACCCTCTTTGAAGAGGGGGATGACCGCGGTAGCTTTCCAATCTCTGGGGATCTCAGACGTTACGAAAGTGAGGTTGAACAGGCTAGTAATAGGGGTTGCGACAATTTCGGCAGCTAATTTTAGAAAGAAAGGGTCCAGATTGTCTAGCCCAGATGATTTGTAGGGGTCCAGATTTTGCAGCTCTTTCAGAACATCAGCTGTCTGAATTTGTGTGAAGGAGAAGTGGGGGGAGGGGGAATGGGCAAGGTGCAGCAAAATGCTTGTTGAAATTCTCGATTATTGTAGATTTATCGGTGGTGATAGTGTTTCCTAACCTCAATGCAGTGGGCAGCTGGGAGAAGGTGCTCTTATTCTCCATGGACTTTACAGTGTCCCAATACGTTTTGGAGTTAGTGCTACAGGATGCACATTTCTGTTTGAAAAAGCTAGCATTTGCTTTCCTAACTGATTGTTTATATTGGTTCCTAACTTCCCTGAAAAGTTGCATATCGTGGGGGCTATTCGATGCTAATGCAGTACGCCACAGGATGTTTTTGTGCTGGTCAAGGGCAGTCAAGGCTGAGGAGAACCAGGGGCTATATCTGTTCTTAGTTCTGAATTTTTTGAATGGGGCATGCTTATTTAAGATTGAGAGGAAAGCACTTTTAAAGAACAACCAGGCATCCTCTACTGACGGAATGAGATCGACGTCCATCCAGGATACCTGGGCCAGGTCAATTAGGAAGGCCTGCTCGCTAAAGTGTTTTAGGGAGCGTTTGACAGTGATGAGGGGTGGTCGTTTGACCACGGACCCGTCACGGACGCAGGCAATAAGGCAGTGATCGCTGAGATCCTGGTTGAAGACAGCGGAGGTGTATTTAGAGGGTGAGTTAGTCAGGATGATATCTATGAGGGTGCCCATGTTTACGGATTTAGGGTTGTACCTGGTAGGTTCCTTGATAATTTGTGTGAGATTGAGGGCATCTAGTTTGGATTGTTGGTTGGCCGGGGAGTTAAGTATATCCCAGTTTAGGTCACCAAGCAGTACGAACTCTGAGGATAGATGGGGGGCAATCAATTCAGATATGGTATCCAGGGCACAGCTGTGGGCTGAGGGGAGTCTGTAGCAAGCGGCAACAGTGAGAGACTTATTTCTGGAAAGGTGGATTTTTAGAAGTAGGAGCTCAAACTGTTTGGTCACAGACCTGGATAGTATGATAGAGCTCTGCAGGCTATCTCTACAGTAGATTGCAACTCCACCCCCTTTGGCAGTTCTATCTAGACGGAAAATGATGTAGTTGGGGATGGACATTTCAGAATTTCTGGTGGCCTTCTTAAGCCAGGATTCAGACACTGCTAGAACATCAGGGTTGGCGGAGTGTGCTAACGCAGTGAATAACTCAAACTTAGGGAGGAGGCTTCTGATGTTAACATGCAAAAAACCAAGGCTTTTATGGTTACAGAAGTCAACAAATGATAGTTCCTGGGGAGTAGGAGTGATACTGGGGGCTGCAGGGCCTGCATTAGCCTTTACATCACCAGAGGAACAGAGGAGGACTAGAATAAGGATACGGCTAAAGGCTTTAAGAACTGGTCTTCTAGTGCGTTGGGTACAGAGAATTAAAGAGGCAGATTTCCGTGCGTTGTAGAATAGATTCAGGGCATTATGTACAGACAAGGATATGGAAGGCTATGAGTACAGTGGAGGTGAACCTAAGCGTTGGGTAACAATGAAAGAGATAACATCACTGGAGGCACCGATTGAGCCGCTCTCCGCGTGTTTTGGGGGTGCAACAAAGGAGCTATTTGAGGCAGTTTGAGAGGGACTTGGGGCTCTACATTCTACATTCTACCGGAATATCAAAGAGAAATAATAATAAATACAAAAACTAGAATTGGACTTTCACGAGGTAGCGTAAACGGCTAACACATTTAATCATCATTGTCTGAGTAGTGGCTGATGTTCTAGCTAAAGTTGTGAAATGGCAGCTACACACAGAAACTCTGTTATTATGAGAAAGAATTTGCCTGAGGATTCGACGTGCTACTCAAACCCATTCATGTCGCTAAATACAGTGAACAAAGAAATGCAATCACAATGCAATCCAACTGGATGAACGAATTTGATGTTGCAAATGCCAACAGTAACTGCAATCCATTTATTCCAAGTTCAGATGTAGCTAATATGCAGCCAGCCACAGCTAATATGGCTGACTCATGCCGTGAATCAAAGACGTCTCCTCGACAGCCAAGGAGAGAAACGAATCCATTCAAGTCTCATGTGAAAAACATGAGACAGTGGAATCGAATCACAACTAAGTCACAACCAGAACTATGCCAGCTGGCATGCTAGATGCTCACCTGAAAATGCTATCTCTGGAAATGTGTTTCAGCCAACTACTGAAATGCTGCATTCTCCATGCACTAACCCTTCCAACTCTGCCAACCACAGACTCTATGCAGCGAGTACACCTGTAGATGCAGCTTACTCCCATTACCCACGCAGGATGCCAGCAGCTCTGCCCTCCATTCCAGCCATGCCTCGCAGGACAGAAGGCAATGAAATGTACTGAAGGTAATGAAATGTACTGTTATAAAAATGAACAGTCTCGCCCCAGGCGAGCAAGATCCAGTTCACATAGCAGGCAGCCCTGGCGTGTACATTATGATATCTCATCTGACAGTGAGGATGAATACGCTACTCAGAAGGAGAGGATCCCCACACTATGACCAGGTCCTATTTGATGGTTCTGGCTCATGGAAAGAGTTCTTACACTGCTTTGAGAGCTGTGCTAAAGCTAATGTCAGTCCAGCTGAGATTCTGTTTGGTGGGCGCTGCAGGGGCTATGGTCCACAAGAACCCTAGGTCTTCCCATTGGGACTACTTACGCATAGTGGGGGAGGTGGACTCGGCATACGGGCCAGCATCAGAGCATGCAGCTGCCATTGGCATTGAGTTGAGGCAGAGAGTGTGCAAACCACGTGAATCACTGCATATATTGAGAGATGACATTTTATGAGAAAGTGTCCATTGTGTGTGCAGATCGCTCTGAGGGAGAACAGGACTCCATCAGTGTGGAGGTCTTCACTAACACCATGGGAGACGCCGGCATTGTGCAGAAGCTACTGGAGAAGCATCCACGCACATTGGCATGAGCCTACGAGGTCGCCCACAGGTACGAAGCCACCAAGCGAGCAGCTAACAGTGTTGCTCAACTAAAGCAGTCTGGTTTGTGAACTACAGAGCGGAGAGCCAGAGCAGCTACCTTACGGGAATGCATCGACCACAGCGAAGATGAAGGCGAGAGTTGGACGACACCACCTGTAGAACGGAGTCGGAAACCTCCAAAGTCCAGCTTCAAGCCACACAAACCAAAGACTGGTGAGTGCAAAAATACAAATTGGAACGAAATCAGATGCCACAACTGCCAAGGCATTGGACACATGAAACAGAGCTGTCCATCACCAAGGATGTCAGCTAAGCCGCGGGCAGTCCCCGACTCGCCCAATTCCACTGAAAGCCAGAACACACTTGCTGTTCTCAGTGTCAAGGGCACAGGTCCCGAAATGTGTATCCACCGACTAATGTAGGACATGGAGGTATGTGCTCTTTTGGACAGTGGGGCACGGCGAAATGTGCTGCCTTGGTGCTGTTACGACACAGGCCAATAACCAAATCCCCATCAGGCTCTACAACCCAGGAACAGAGTCAGTGAAAGTAAGGAAGGAAGGGTGCTATCGCCAGATTCCTCCAGGCAGCTGATGTTGTTCAGCCCAGTGATATTTCTTCCATGTCACCACAAACTAGTTTAATCTCTCCAGAGGTTCACTTACAGTCGGTGTATATGGAAAGCTCTACTGCGCTAAGTGCAGATGAACGTTGTGGGCTGGCTCAACTCCTTAGTGCCTACGGGGATGTCTTCTCTACTGGACCCACTGATCTTGGTCGCACTAGTCTTGTACAGCATGACATTTGGACGTTGCCTGGACCCCCTGTGAAGCAGCAACCGCAGCGGATGGCATTCAAAAAGCAGCTCAATGCAGACCAGCAGATCCAACAAAGTCTTGAAATTAGAGTAGCCTCTCCAAGCCACGGCAGCTGGGCTTCTCCGATAGTCATGGTATGCAAAAAGGACCAGACATACCATCTATGTGTGGACTACAGGGCTCTGATTGAGCGTACTGTTAAGGATGCATATCCTCTTCCTCATTTCCAAGACACTCTAGAGACCCTGTCGACGACCACAGCAGCCTTTGGTGGCTCATAAGGATGAAGGAACCAGAAGGTCAACTGGCGAGGTGGCTCGAGAAGCTTGGGGAGTATAACTTCAAGGTCATACATCGTCCAGGACGCCACCCCAAAAATGCTGACGTCCTGTCCAGGAGGTCCTGCCGCCAGACTTGCCTCTGCACTATACAGGACCCTACCCAGAACAATGACCGTTTCAGGCACCAGAAAGTGCAGTGTGACCTCAGCCCCAGCATAGCTGATTATGCTGTGGAAGCTACGTTTATGGAGCTCCGCTCAGTGGGGGTATGAGAAGACCCCTGCCTACAGCCTGCACTCCCTGGAGCTTCTGGAGCTGCCTTCGACGTGGAGTCGGGTCATCGGGACAGTGAAGATGGCATGTAGGACATGGAAAAGATTTGCCTCACCGACGCAAGTGACACTGTTCTGTTCCATGGATGGACTACTGAGGAATTACGTCAAGCTCAGATGGCTGACTCTGACATGTGCCCCGTAAAGAGATGGCTCGAGGAAGGACAGGAACGCCCATCGTGGGGAGATGTGTCGCCTTTCGGGCCCGCGACTAAGGCTTATTGGATCCAATGAAAGAGACTATATGTCAAGGACGGCATTCTCTTACGGTGCTTCTACTATACCTAAGGTGCAGTTTTACCCACAGATACTTCTATCTCGTGTGTTCCGGACAGACATCATGAAGCAGATGCATGACGGCCCAGTAGGCGGTCACTTTGGCGTGGAATGCACACTTGACCGGCTGCAGACAAGATACTACTGGTACCGAATGAGAGAGGATGTCACCCTATGGTGTCGTACATTTACCAGCTGTGCCGTTAAAGCCAGACCTCCAAGGAAGCCCCAAGCACCTATGGGCACTGTCCGCGTGGGAGTACCTATGGAGAGGCTCGTCATTGATCTCACGGGCCCCATGAACGAGACCGAACGCTACAATCGCTACATATTGGTGGTTCAAGACTATTTCACAAAGTGGGTGGAAGCCTACCCTCTGCCCAACGATCAAGCCGTGACAGTGGCTGAAGTTCTGACAGCTGAATGGGTGTGTCACTCTGGAGCCCCACAGACACACCACAGCGATCAAGGCTCCAACTTCGAGTCTGAAGTCTTCCAAAGAATGTGTGAACTGTTAGGAATCTAAAAGACTCACACAACCCCCTTCAGACCGCAATCTGACAGGCAAGTCGAAAGATTTAATGCCACTCTACAGAAGATCAGGAAAGGTAACACTAGGCAAGACAAACTCATTTTCACGATTTCACTAATATCATCAAAATCAATAAATCATAGCATGTTTTTGGGCTCATTCAGTAGTATTTACCTGATTAAGTAGAATCTTGTTGAAACACAACGTTAAAAGGTATTCTACATGTAACTGTCGATAGAATACTTTCGCAAGCCACTGTATACCCAAGAAGCCTCAACCAATCACCCAACGGATATGAATGACTTGACCGGATATGCAATAACCCAGCATCTCCCAAAAATGGATGTTGAGAAAAATGTATCTAAGAAAAGTGAATTGTTAATAGTGTCCTTAGTTTTGCAGATATCAATACCAAACTTAGTCATCATGGTAATGTCTTTGATGGCCTTAAAAAGTTTCAAGTTGATAGCCCATTATGGAGTGTATTTACACATGGAGATGTAAAATCTGAGTTCCTGATTTCTCAATCACTCAGCCTTCTCTTAACCAATCCCTTAGCTTTTCTCAATCTACTGTAAGTTAAGAGATGTACCATGTGCCTACATACCAAATGGTGGCACTTCTTATAACAGTGCCACCTATAGGCCAATTGGTGCCATTATTTTAGACCAAGTTACTCATGGCCTTTAGTTTCTGTGTGCCAAATTAGAAAAAAAAGTTACCAATGTATGCTTCAGTTATTTGACCATGTCAATAAAAAATGTATCTAAGAACCCCTAATAATATGCTTTGCTGTGAACCCCTAATAATACGCTCCATCTGCCACCCCAGTCCTTGAGAAAGATGAGCTATTGTTCCATCTGTCTGTGTCTCCTCCACCTTGCTCTATAAGTGCTGCTCTGCTGCTTTCATCTCCTCTCCTGCATCAGTGTAGCGTCTGTCATGGCTGACAAAGAGCCAAGACTTATGGCAGGGCTGATGTGCAATAAGACAATCAAGACACGAGGCAGCCAGCCAGGCACAAAGCCCTCAAGCTCTCCCCAAGTAGACAATAACAATTCCGCACTTTTGTACTCAGCTATAGGGACCTAGCAGTGATTTTTTGGGATGTCACTTCCTGCCACTGGGGGGGCAGTAATACATACGGTAATGGGCCAGGACCATAAACTTGGATAGACAAAACATCTCTGTATCCGTGTCATGATGGCATCTGTGAGAGCATGGGCAGCGCCATCTCTATCTTGAAATAGTCATTTTTCTTTTTCACAAGTAAAATGAATGGGCTAATCCCTCCTGATGAACTGGTTGTCACAACTCCATGATTCATCAGTTCATGCCAACCGGGTCATTAGGAGGGATCAGCCAATGAAGTTGGAATTCCTGCCCAGCAGACTAAATCAAGATGGCAAAGTCCTCAATGGCGCTGCCCATGCTAACAGAGGCTTTTGACCACTAGAGGACTCCATACAACTCCATGTCCAGGACATACACTACATGTCCCAAAGTATGTGGATACCTGCTCGACGAACATCTCATTCCAAAATCATGGGCATTAATATGGAGTTGGTGCCCCCTTTGCTGCTATAACAGCCACTCTTCTGGGAAGGCTTTCCACTAGATGTTGGAACATTGCTGCAGGGACTTGCGTCCATTCAGCCACAAGAGCATTAGTGAGGTCGGGCGCTGATGTTGGGGGATTAGACCTGGCTTGCAGTCGGCGTTCCAATTCATCCCAAAGGTGTTCGATGAGGTTGAGGTCATGGCTCTGTGTAGGCCAGTCAAGTTCTTCAACACCGATCTCGACAAACCATTTCTGTATGGACCTCGCTTTGTGCATGAGGCATTGTCATGCTGAAACAGGAAAGGGCCTTCCCCAAACTGTTGCCACAAAGTTGAAAGCACAGAATCGTCTAGAATGTCTGACATTGCTTCCAGAGGCAGTTTGGAACTCGGTCAGGACAGACAAATTTTACGCGCTACAGCACTTGGTGGTCCAGTTCTGTGATCTTGTGTGGCCTACCACTTCACGGCTGAGCCGTTGTTGCCCCTAGACGTTTCCACTTCACAATAACAGCACTTACAGTTGACTGGGGCAGCTCTAGCAGGGCAAAAATTTGACAAACTGACTTGTTGGAAAGATGGCATTTTTTTTAATTTTTTTTATTAATTTCACCTTTATTTAACCAGGTAAGCCAGTTGAGAACAAGTTCTCATTTACAACGGCATCCCATGACAGTGCAACGTTGAAAGTCACTAAGCTCTTCAGTAAGGCCATTCTACTGCTAATGTTTGTCTATGTGGATTGCATGGCTGTGTGCTCGATTTTATAAACCTGTCAGCAACGGGTGTGTCTGAAATAGCCGAATCCACTAATTTGAATGGGTGTCCACATACTTTTGTGTATATATATAATCTAGGTTTTGTTAGGTTTAAATTATATATAAATCAATCCTATTGTGACTTAGATTTAAAAGATAAGTGCCTGGACTGGTGCAAGAAATATGGTCGAAGGAAACTCTCTTGCCCATGTTTACACCAATCCAATGCTTTTTAAAACTTTACAAGAAGATGTAAGAAGAATCAAGTACCTTTACCTTTATCTGACATAAAGAGAGAGGAAAAAAACAACAAATGGAGTAATGGCACATTTGACATGTTATGTTTTTGAAATATTAAACATGTATCACTGACTAACCCCTTCAAATAGGGTTAATAAAAACAGCTGCAACAACAGCAAAAACATAAGCAATATAACACTTCTTCATAAACTATCAGTTCACAGCCAGACAGCTTGTCTGTGTGCATGTACTGTGTGTGTGTGTGTGTTTCTGTTCAACCAAACAAGATTTTCTGGTTTATCTTCAAGAAGACTGCGTTCCAGAGAGGTGGTCGTTCGGTTTCTCAAGCCTGATGACAGTTGTCCACAGACAGAGAACATGTGACCAACATTTGAAATGGTGTGTTTTACATTGGTTAAAAGTAGAGACTCAGAGCTAGAAAATGGTACATCATACACTGCAGCTGAGGAACAGTGGAAAAGTAATTCTGCTTTGGAAGTTGATAAACTTGTAACCCCACATTTGCGAAAATAGCCCTTGAATGTTTTGGTAAACCTACTTGAGAACTCTTCTTTGTCTACACCCATTCAGAAAAGTTCACACCCTTTTAAGCCTTAGCCCCACCCATCTCTTTAGGGATTCACAAGTGAGGCCATGTGCTAAACAGAGTGAGTAAACAACCAAAGATTTCAAGACTAAAAGTAGTAAAAGTA
The DNA here is from genome assembly GCF_020615455.1 of Coregonus clupeaformis. Classification (NCBI taxonomy): domain Eukaryota; kingdom Metazoa; phylum Chordata; class Actinopteri; order Salmoniformes; family Salmonidae; genus Coregonus; species Coregonus clupeaformis. Next base: position 40,578,634 of record NC_059193.1, read on the forward strand.
GTAGCCTACAATAAGGAAAAACTCCAGGTAAAAATACACTTTATCTAGTCCTTGGCCTATATCCTAATCTGATTTAGGTAAAATCTAAGTTCATTTTTCACATGCACAGGATACAGAAGGTGTAAACAGTACAGTGAAATGGTTACTTGCATAGTAGCAATATCAAAAACAGAAAGTGTCCAGATAATTATTAGATGACGCTTACCCAGACACACTTATCTAAATTGATGGATCATGTGAAATAAATGATATAACCACTCCCCAGCCACATCTAGCTAAGTGGATAAGTCACAATTGTCTAGACATGTACAGTGCCTTGCAAAAGTATTCATCCCCCTTGGCGTTTTTCCTATTTTGTTGCTTTTCAACCTGTAATTTAAATTGATAATTTTTTTTCCATTTCATGTAATGGACATACACAAAATAGTCCAAATTGGTGAAGTGGAATGAAAAAAATAACTTGCTAAATGCTAAAGAATAATGAAACGGAAAAGGGGTGCGTGCATATGTATTCACCCCCTTTGCTATGAAGCCCCTAAATAAGGTCTGGTGCAACCAATTACCTTCAAAAGTCACATAATTAGTTAAATAAAGTCCCCCTGTGTGCAATCTAAGTGTCACATGATCTGCCACATGATCTCAGTATATATACACATGTTATGAAAGGCCCCAGAGTCTGCAACACCACAAAGCAAGGGGCACTACCAAGCAAGCGGCACCATGAAGACGAAGGAGCTCTCCAAACAGGTTAGGGACAAAGTTGTGGAGAAGTACAGATCAGGGTTGGGTTATGAAAAAATATCTGAAACTTTGAACATCCCACGGAGCACCATTAAATCCATTATACATTTTTTAAAAGAATATGGCACCACAACAAACCTGCCAAGTGAGGGCCCCCCACCAAAACTCACGGACCAGGCAAGGAGTGCATTAATCAGAGAGGCAACAAAGAGACCAAAGATAACCCTGAAGGAGCTGAAAAGGTCCACAGCGGAGATTGGAGTATCTGTCCATAGGACCACTTTAAGCCGTACACTCCACAGAGCTGGGCTTTACGGAAGAGTGGCCAGAAAAAAGCCATTGCTTCAAGAAAAAAATAAGCAAACACGTTTGGTGTTCACCAAAAGCCATGTGGGAGATTCCCCAAACATATGGAAGAAGGTACTCTGGTCAGATGAGACTAAAATTTGAGCTTTTTGGCCATCAAGGAAAACGCTATGTCTGGCGCAAACCCAACACCTCTCATCACCCCGAAGGAATGATGGATGACGCTAAATACAGGGAAATTCTTGATGGAAACCTGTTTAAGTCTTCCAGAGATTTGAGACTGGGATGGAGGTTCACCTTCCAGCAGGACAATGACCCTAAGCATACTGCTAAAGCAACACTTGAGTGGTTTAAGGGGAAACATTTAAATGTCTTGGAATGGCCTAGTCAAAGCCCAGACCTCAATCCAATTGAGAATCTGTGGTATGACTTAAAGATTGCTGTACACCAGCGGAACCCATCCAACTTGAAGGAGCAGTTTTGCCTTGAAGAATGGGCACAAATCCCAGTGGCTAGATGTGCCAAGCTTATAGAGACATACCCCAAGAGACTTGCAGCTGTAATTGCTGCAAAAGGTGGCTCTAAAAGTATTGACTTTGGGGGGGGGGGTGAATAGTTATGCACGCTGAAGTTTTCTGTTTTTTTGTCTTATTTCTTGTTTGTTGTGTGGTTCATGAACATGTTTACATGTCTAAACAAAAGACCCATCCACTTAGCTAGATGTGTCTGGTGGTGTTCATAGCCAGCTATTATGGTCCATCAACTTAGCCAATCTCGGCTATCTTGAGGGAATTAGAAGGACCTGGTGGCCCGCTTCCCTGATTCTCTCCAGAGTTGCTGGAATCAGGGGGAAGGTGTATAGCCTCTTCCTCTGCCACTCGTGTTCCAGGGCATCTAGGCCAAGTGGTCTGGGGGGTTGGATATCGAGAACCAGAGGGGGCACTGTGTGTTCCTCTCTGAGGCGCACAGATCCACCTCCGCTTCCCCAAAGAATACCCACATGCAACTCACTATTCGGGGATGTAGTCGCCACTCCCCTTCCGGAGGGCCTTCCCTGGACTGCCGCAGTGTTCAGGTTCCCTGGGAGGTGTACAGCTCTTAGTGAGGCCAGATTCTTCTATGACCACAGCAGAAGGTTTATGTACACTACCACTGTGGTGATGTCTGTCTGTACCAGCACATGTTTGTCCCGCAGTTGTGGAAGAAAGTTGAGCAGAGCAAGTTGGATGTTGATGTGGAGTTTGGGCCAGCAGGGCCTCCATGTCCCGTTGACCATCCACCCCCTCAAAACTGCTCCCCAGCTTGTCAAGGAGGTGTCTGTTTGAACCAGTTCCCTTTGCCCGAGGTTTCCCACCTGAAAGGAATTTCAGGGATCCCCAGTGCTCACGTGCATTCATTGGACACAGTCAGGCAATAATACCTGTGTTCCTTGGGATGTAAATCTTGAGCACTGAATCACCTCTGCAAGGGTTTCAAGTGTAGAAGGCCCAATAAGGTCAAAAGAGAGGCTGCGGAGAGGAGACCCATCAGTCTCTGACATTTGAAGAACAGTCATCTTCTGGTCTTGGACAAAAGGATTGAGGTGATCTACAATTTTCTGGACTCGCTCTTCGGCTCATTAGAGACGAGTTGATCCGCATGCCCACAAACGTCACAGTTTGTGTGGGGACCAGGTGGCTTTTTTGCCTGTTCAACCTGAGGCCTAGCTCTGACATGTGCTTCAGGAGAGATGTTGTGTCTGCTGCTGCCTGTTCTTGTGACTGAGTGCAGATTAGCTAATCGTCGAGGTAATTTAGTACTATCATCCCATAAAGGGTTTCTTCATAGATGCCGACAGCTGTCTGCGAGACGAGATAACCGTAGATAGGGCTTTGCCATTATCTCAGTGATATCTCAGCATTTAAGAGGGAGAGGAGTGTGGACACCTGAGTAATTTCATCTGTCAGCTCAGGGTCACCGTCGGTGGACAGGCGAGCTATCAGACTGTGCAGGTATACCTGCAGCAGAGTGGTCGCATTTGTGAGGCGAGCCACCATGGCCAAGGTCAGGAAGGTATCCTTTAAGTGGTTGTCAGCAGCCCGATGAGGTCCCGGAGGAAAGCGGGGAGACCTATCAATGATCTCCTTGTCTGGGAGGACCATGGCTGTAACAATGGGGTCCATGACCGGGTACTGGTCCAGTCCCAAGTCCTCGGGGAAGCCATGAAGGTCCAAGGCTTGCACTGGCTTGAGACATGGAACCTTGAGTTCACCTTAGCCCAAGTTTGATGCAGTTCATTGGAGAACTTCTGAAACTGGGGAATGTACACTCTGCCCGGTCTTCTGTTAGGGCCTGGATTAATATCCAGAGCTTTCAGAACCCTAGAGAGGAGCTCCTGTATATCAGCTGATGAACAGGGAGCTTCACTCTCAGCCCTCTCTGAGCCATGGATCGCTGACCCAGAACCGGCATCAGATGTCTCTTCGTATAGGTCTTTACCAGCAAAGATGGAGATAGCATCAGGATCCTGTCTTAAGTCTTCAACGGAGCCTGTCGGGCTGAGAGAGCGGAGCTGCGAAGACAGAGAGGCTGCCTGGGCCTCCAACTCATCCAGAGTAGGTCTCCTGTCCTTCTAGGACTGCTTGGTGGGCGGGCCCGCTGCTGAGGAGGGTTGTTTACGCTTCACTCTGCTCCTGGAGCCTCTAGTATTTGTCTCCTTCATCATAGCTAATCATGCTTCACATAGGCATGGGCCAAGAGTAGCATAATACATGCAGCTGAAGGGGGAATTCACAGCCTGAATGGCATACTCTAATCCTAGGCACATCATATAGGTGGAATGGGCAAGCCAAGCCAGCATTGCATTTATCGAAGTAGTATGGAATGGACAATCCTCTCCCTGTCTAGACAGAAGCAGAAATACAGATATGTCTTATAGAACAGTTAATCTGTATAATACCCCTTTAATACTATACTAGGTGTAAATATAAAGTAGTTCTGTTCTCAGGGCAATATGTGAATTAAGTAAGAATACAGTGAGGGAAAAAAGAATTTGATCCCCTGCTGACAAAGGAATGATCAGTCTATAATTTTAAGGGTAGGTTTATTTGAACAGTGAGAGACAGAATAACAACAAAAAAATCCAGAAAAACGCATGTCAAAAATGTTATAAATTGAATTGCATTTTAACGAGGGAAATAAGTGTTAGGCCTACTGCTGATAGGTAGCTCTCTCTGCTCTCTCCCTCCCCTCTGTCTGTCCTTGATTGCAGGAGTGAAGTCTGGTGTGCGGGAGTCAGGGTTCCAGCTGCAGCTCATTCACTATAATCACCTCAGCCTTTAAGACCCGGTCAAACTTACCACTCATCGTCAGATCATAGTCAAGACGACCATGTTAGTCTCGCTGCCGACTCAACCTGGTTATTTTTGCTCTTTGTGTTTTTGGTCTGTTCTATTTACTTTTTCTCCTGTGCCACAGATATTTGGAACCTGACTCCTGCCTCCGCTTCACTCCTGCCACCACCATCCTGCTCTCCATTACCGGACCTCTCTTTTGGACTCACCACGGACACTAGGACATTACGGTACCACACCTGCCCTGATCTGGATCTGTTACCCTCCCTGTACCTGGACTTGCTCTTCCCATATATTTGGAAACCTGGACTTTGAACATTGTAAATAAACCTGTTAAAACTTCTCTGGCTTGGTGTACTTGTCTGCATTTTGGTTCTTATCCAGTTAAATCATAACAATAAGTATTTGACCCCCTCTCAATCAGAAAGATTTCTGGCTCCCAGGTGTCTTTTATACAGGTAACGAGCTGAGATTAGGAGCACACTCTTAAAGAGAGTGCTCCTAATCTCAGTTTGTTACCTGTATAAAAGACACCTGTCCACAGAAGCAATCAATCAATCAGATTCCAAACTCTCCACCATGGCCAAGACCAAAGAGCTCTCCAAGGATGTCAGGGACAAGATTGTAGACCTACACAAGGCTGGAATGGGCTACAAGACCATCGCCAAGAAACTTGGTGAGAAGGTGACAACAGTTGGTGCGATTATTCGCAAATGGAAGAAACACAAAAGAACTGTCAATCTCACTCGGCCTGGGGCTCCATGCAAGATCTCACCTCGTGGAGTTGCAATGATCATGAGAACGGTGAGAAATCAGCCCAGAACTACACGGGAGGATCTTGTCAATGATCTCAAGACAGCTGGGACCATAGTCACCAAGAAAACAATTGGTAACACACTACGCCGTGAAGGACTGAAATCCTGCAGCACCTGCAAGGTCCCCCTGCTCAAGAAAGCACATATACAGGGCCGTCTGAAGTTTGCCAATGAACATCTGAATGATTCAGAGGAGAACTGGGTGAAAGTGTTGTGGTCAGATGAGACCAAAATCGAGCTCTTTGGCATCAACTCAACTCGCCGTGTTTGGAGGAGGAGGAATGACCCCAAGAACACCATTCCCACCGTCAAACATGCAGGTGGAAACATTATGCTTTGGGGGTGTTTTTCTGCTAAGGGGACAGGACAACTTCACCGTATCAAAGGCACGATGGACGGGGCCATGTACCGTCAAATCTTGGGTGAGAACCTCCTTACCTCAGCCAGGGCATTGAAAATGGGTCGTGGATGGGTATTCCAGCATGACAATGACCCAAAACACATGGCCAAGGCAACAAAGGAGTGGCTCAAGAAGAAGCACATTAAGGTCCTCGCCTAGCGAGTTTCCAGACCTTAATCCCATAGAAAATCTGTGGAGGGAGCTGAAGGTTCGAGTTGCCAAACGTCAGCCTCGAAACCTTAATGACTTGGAGAAGATCTGCAAAGAGGAGTGGAACAAAATCCTTCCTGAGATGTGTGCAAACCTGGTGGCCAACTACAAGAAACGTCTGACCTCTGTGATTGCCAACAAGGGTTTTGCCACCAAGTACTAAGTCATGTTTTGCAGAGGGGTCAAATACTTATTTCCCTCATTAAAATGCAAATAAATGTATAACATTTTTGACATGCGTTTTTCTGGATTTTTGTTGTTGTTATTCTGTCTCTCACTGTTCAAATAAACCTACCATTAAAATTATAGACTGATCATGTCTTTGTCAGTGGGCAAACGTACAAAACCAGCAGGGGATCAAATATTTTTTTCCCTCACTGTAGGTGTGTCCAAACTTTTGACTGGTACTGTATGTCAAATCTAAAAGCAAAGGAATTGTATCTGTTATTTATGCAAAAATGGTTGATGGTACAAACAAACCCTTTAAGACTAATTAAACATGGAATAATGAGTTTCCAGTATTAGTGGGAGACATTGAGTGGGAAACTGTGGATTAACATAAGTCAAGCATCATGGAACCCTAATCACCATACAACTATTTTAAACTTAATTCATAAAACGTATGCTACTCCACACAAAATATATAAAATGTATTTAGTACCCTCCCCTTTATGTACCTTCTGTTTACAGAAGGCCATCGGCTCATTTATGCATGTAATGTGGATTTTTCCTCAGGTGTATTGTTTTTGAAAAAAGATCACTATATCCCTATCCAACATACTTGGGAGTCGATGTACCTTGCTCTCCTGTTCTGTTGCTGTTGAATGACAGCCCATCAGTATCAATGTCGTTAGATCAATAAAGGACAGTGGCTAGCAGGCATACCACTGCAAAAATTATTATTGCCTAAGATGGAAGCCCCCACATACATTGGCATGGCTCCAATGGGTCTTCTCGTTTTTAGATGCTGTTCTTTTAGAATTGACCACTGCTCATTCTCATGGTGCCAATGAAAGAACCATATTAATGTGGTCAAATGCAGCTGAAAGTGTAAGATCTCTTGCTATGAGAAGTTAAATCAAAAGGGTCACTCGGGTGGGAGGGGTGGGATGGGTTTTATTTTGGGTTTATTTTCTAATTAATCTTGTTTTATGTTTTACTTGCAATGGTGGAATCAATTAGAGTAGCATCTACTGTTGCTTGGTAGGTGCATGTACAATGAATGTACCTTATGTTATTGATAAGCATGTAATTATTATAATGTGATATGGACGTGCGGTGACATGGTATGTCATTTGTCCAATGCTGTTTATTCTGCCGATTTAATTGAATAAAGAATAATAATACAAATTGTAAAACATTTAATGAAAATAAAACATCCCATCATGCTTAGGGTCATGTATACAAATGCTGGGCAGGCCATTATTTTGCCCATTATTGTGGTTACCATGGCTATGCTCCCATAGGATGACAATATCCCGATCCACAGGGCACGAGTGGTCACTGAATGGTTTGATGAGCATGAAAACAATGTAAACCATATGCCATGTCCGTCTCAGTCAACAGATCTCAACCCAATTGAACACTTAGGGGATATTCTGGAGCGGCGCCTGAGACAGCGCTTTCCACCACCCTCAACAAAACACTAATAGACCACCCCAATAGAGTTTTCAGACACTGTTCTGTCTTGTAGTGGCCCAACGCCCTATTAAGACACTTTATGTTGGTGTTTCCTTTATTTTGGCAGTTACCTGTATGTGTGCAGTGGTAGAAAACGACATGCTCTCAAGAACATTTACATAATATGGTATTACTACATTATGATATCAAAGCTCTTGCGTTGAACAATTTAAATAATTTCATAGAGATTTTTGTCAGAACCGCCTCTTACCGTTCAGGCTTATTAAATATTTTGATGTGTCTTTGCATCTATAATGAGGTAGCTAGCCTGCTATGCAAACACACACACACACACACACACACAGTTTCAAATATACAGGGCTTCAAACATCTGAGACTGCCCGTCTCCCTCTCTGTCAGCTCGGATTAATTCAGATGGAGGGATCTGACTTATCAAACTCGACAACACACACTCCAACTAATCAAAGAACATACAGTATGGACCCAGACCCAGGAATATCATTATCTGAACAAAGTAAAAGTACCATTACCCAGGCAAATGGAAGTCTGGGGAACTTATTTGCGCATGTGTGTGTTCGCGTGTGTGTGGTGGGAGCGTGTGTAAGAGCGGGTGTGTCTCCAGAAACGGTTAGCTGGATCTCTCTGTTCTGCGCATGGACTATGTATGATGATTAACTATCCATCCCTGTGCCCGCATCAGTACCACTCATGTGTAATTGGGTTGGCTGGCATTTGTCTGAATCAGTCGGGGCAGATACACGGAACGGAAGGCTTGAGCAGGGGAAACTTACTCAAGTGTTCTGTTTCAGGGAAATGTACAGTCCCAACCTCCTTACTAAACTCACCATAAACTCACTATAGTAACCATAGAGTATAGCTCAGTAACACAAATACTATAAAATTGACTAGGTTAAATGCTAGCCATTCTGCTCACAGAGCCAATCATTTGTATATACAGGTAGATAACCAACCACCAACTTCAGGGTTTATAGCAGGGTTGGCGGCAATTCCAATCGAAATTCACTTTCTGAATTGAAAATAGCCAATTAAGGTCTGTGAAGATATTGTCAATTCACTTCGTGAAATTATCAAATTGAAAAAGGAATTGACCCTGGTGTTTAGATTACAGTCACTTCAGAGCCAATGTGTTGCTTCGCTGACCACCAACACGGCATTGGTATCATAGTATAATATAACCACTAAGCATAGAGTATTGCTCCCAGAGCCTTGGAAGACAGGACAGCAGCAGACAGAGGACAAGCCATTAATAAACCTATTTACATGAATAACACAGCCCACATGCCAAATCTACAGCTGCCGCCAGAGGCTCTGGTTGCATCCCAAATGGCACCCTATCCCCTTTATCGTGCACTACTTTTGGCCAGAGTCCTATGGGGCCCTGGTCAAAAGTAATGCACTATAAACGGAATAGGGTGCCATTGGGGACGTAGCCTCCGAGACCGTTGCCACATCCTCCTGTCACACGAGCATCAAACGATGTGGCTATAGCACTGCCTGGCTGCAAGATAGATCATATTTCATAAGAACTAGCCAGTCTGGAGCCATACACTAATGCAAAGGCTTTTGGCAGCCGGGAGCTGTTGATCGTAGTGCAGGGGTACTATGTCATTGGTTAAGGGTGGGGGGAGGGTTGTGTGTGTGTGTGTGTGCTCGTGCGTGATCGTGCGTGCGTGTTTGCATCTGTGTTAGTGGACAATAGAAAATGTCCGACAAGCAGTAACCCTGACACTTTTCTGACAGTAACAAATGCCATAGGCAGAGTTATTGGAAATAGAGATTAGGAGGGATGAAGGTACAGCAAAGAAAAAGGGAGACCTTGAGAAGAAGTCAATAACATAAACATGTATCAGGTAATATGTATATATTACCTGATATATACATAAGGGATGTTTTTCAGCGGCAAGGACTGGGAGAGTAGTCAGGATCAAGGCAAAGATGAACGGAGAGAGATCCTCGATGAAAACCTGCTCCAGAGCGTTCAGAACCTCAGACTGGGGAGAAGGTTGACCTTCCAACAGGACAACGACCCTAAGCACACAGCCAAGACAACGCAGGAGTGGCTTCGGGACAAGTCTCTGAATGTCCTTGAGTGGCCCAGCCAGAGCCCGGACTTGAACCCGATCGAACATCTCTGGAGAGACCTGAAAATAGCTGTGCAGCAACGCCCCCCATCTGCAGAGAAGAATGGGAGAAACTCCCCAAATACAGGTGTGCCAAGCTTGTAGCGTCATACCGAAGAAGACTCGATGCTGTAATCGCTGCAAAAGGTGCTTCAACAAAGTACTGAGTAAAGGGTCTGAATACTTATGTAAATGTGACATTTCCTTTTTTTATTTTTAATAAATTAGCAAAAAAGTATTTTTATTATATTTTTGCTTTGTCATTATGGGATATTGTGTGTAGATTGGTGAGAAAAAAGCTATTCAATCAATTTTAGAATAAGGCTGTACGCAACAAAATGTGGAAAAAGTCAAGGGGTCTGAATACTTTCCGAAGGGACTGTATGTTGCAGTGCAGCCTACAATCCACAAAGGCAGAAATAAAATTTAAGGGAAAAAAGTGATCCTTCTCAAATGTTTTTCCTAATTTGTGTGCTGCCAGAACTGCCAGACGTATCAATGCTTAAATGTTACTTTCGGTATTGCCCTGAAACCATTATTATAACACACCAGGTTAATGAGGTCTCCTTCGTCTTATTGAGATACAGAATCAACCTACAGAGTGACTTTAAAGCCTGAATCCTGAATGGTGAAACCGCCACATCCGTTTGCGAACAAATAAGTTGCTGCAAACAACGAACACTGTTTCTTCCCCTCGGACATCATTGCACACGCAAAGAGCACAATATTTACTGCAATTATTATATATTTTTTCACCATGCTGCGTGAAGTCTCCTCAGCTCGGCAACAGAAACAATAACAACGATGGTGGGGCGGCCGTGGCACTGTTTCCACCTACTGCGGAAAAAATTATAACTGGAAAAGAATAACCATTTTAAATGTTTATAGCTTTCTAATGTCAAATTATCTTTATGTCTTTGGAAGAGTCATTTTTACTTAACCAGGTAGTCCCATTGATGGCAGAAGACCTCTTTCCCAAGGGAGAATGACAGACCACTTGAAGAGAGTGACAGATCTGGATAATAAAAAACTATATAGACAATCAAAAAGAAAGCATGGGCGGATTGGCAAATGGCAGAAGGGCCGCACCATCTTTTATTGGGGTGGGCTGGTTGAAATAACGACAAAAAGAAAAAAGTATATATTTTAAAAATGTCCAGAGGCCCATGGGCCTGTTTTTTTAATAACATTTGTGCTATTTCTCTGTTGTCATAAACATCTATATTGAGCATTTGGCTGACCAGTGGGCAACAGCCTGCCCCCCTACCAAGATGGGCCGGCCCGTTTTCTGATTGGCTGAGCTGAGGTGGCGCAAAAAGGTGGTACCGAAAAAATTAGACCAAAAAAGGGCTCTTGAGGCCGACGCTGCTAAATGTGTGAAATGAACTGACTTATTTGCTAAAAGTTCTGATTCTGCTGGTCCGAGTGCTGTGTCTGTGTCTGTGAGAAATTACAGATCAGCTGCTGTGGTACAGTCGAAGTAGGAAAGACATTCAAGCACACTGACACAGATCATGTAGCCTACAGTTGCCAGTTGGGCCTAATATTTTGGCTGTATATTGTATTAAATATATTTCATACCTGCTATATACTGTAGTAGGCTAATTAGGGAAGGAGGATTCAGGGGAACATTTAGACACTAGGCTACTTGCAAAATAGCCTAAGAAGTCATTAGATTGGCTTTTATAACACATAGGTAAGGCAATAGGCTAACAAGTAGGCCTAACGAACAGCAAAAGCACTAGCCTATGTCAATCTACTATCCCCCATAGTACAAAAGCTGACCTATTCTAGTCTGTGCGAGAAATAAATATTCCAAACAGTCTGGGACAGTTGTGGGATTCGATAGATCCCAAATTAATACAACCACTAGCATGAAAAAAACTTTTTTACACAATGAGGCTTATGTAACAGATCAGAACGTTTAGCTTAAAATGTGATAAACTATTAGGCTATTTCTTCACATTATAAGCGCAGCAATGGGATACACGGCAGTAGCAGGAAAACACCATTCACAAAAGTGACTGCAAATGCGATCACGCACGTAATGCTTTTATTATAAAGGTGCATTTTTATGGTGAACATTATCTTCCCTAAACTTGAAGCTCATGCGCTGCTTATGTATGCCAGTTAGGCTCTACACCCCCTGTAAAGAGGATTAATGTGCTTAATTTTAAGAAGTTATTTGGCCACTTTAGTAAATAACCTTCTCAAAATATATAGGCCTATGGGCTAGGCTACATGAGGTGTGTGACTATGATTCAAAAAAGTAGCAAAGAAAGGCTTTGTTTCTTGCCTTACGCTGAGCATCATTCACAAGTGATAATATATAATTCACAAGTGATAGGCTAATATTGTCACCCATCAGACTATTCTTGATTTAATCTTTAAATTTACTAAATAATATACGTGTGAAATATGTTTTGATTTAGAATGGACCATTATCATGCACCTGTCTCGAAAAAGGGGCAGGTGGAAAAAAATACATGTCATCTATGCACTTAAATAGGACTAGGATGCTTTTCCCATTGTTCATTTTCAAGCCAGCCAGGTAGGCTATACTCCTGTTGTAAAGATAAGCAATGTGCTTAATATTAGGAAAGTTGAGAAAATATAGTAGGCCTAGCCTATAGAAAGCTGATGGGATCCTCCTCTTTTTAATAGAGGCCATCGCTCTGTTTTATAAATTATATATATGTGGCGCCGGAGAAGATGGCTGTCGTTTTACAGCTCTCTAACCAATTGTACTATTATGTTTTATTGTGTTTTTTCGCGTTATTTGTAATTTATTCTGTACATAATGTTTCTGCCATCGTCTCTTATAACCAAAAAGAGCTTCTGGATATCAGGACAGTGATTACTCACCTCATATTGGACAAAGATTTTTTCTTCAACGAGTCGGACGCAAAGGAAATCCTACAGACACCCGACAAGGCCCAAATCCCTGTCATTCGTAGGAGAAAGAGACAGAGATATCGTGGACGTAGGTCGGGGTGCCTTGTAAGGATCCGATGGCGAGCGAGTAAACTGCCTCTTCCATCAATCCTATTAGCCAATGTTCAATCATTTGAAAATAAATTAGATGACCTAATATTACGGTTATCCTACCAACGGGACATTAAAAACTGTAATATCTTATGTTTCACCGAGTCGTGGCTGAACGACGACATGGACAACATACAGCTGACGGGATAAACGCTACATCGGCTGGATAGAATGGCTGACTCCGGTAAGACAAGGGGTGGCGGACTGTGTATATTTGTAAACAACAGCTGGTGCACAAAATCAAATACTCAGGAAGTCTCAAGGTTTTGCTCGCCTGAGGTAGAGTATCTTATGATAAGCTGTAGACCACACTATTTACCAAGAGAGTTTTCATCTATATTTTTCATAGCTGTCTATTTACCACCACAAACCAATGCTGGCATTAAAGATTGCACTTAATGAGCTGTGAGGGAAAAAACTTATTTGATTCCCTGCTGATTTTGTACGTTTGCCCACTGACAAAGACATGATCAGTCTATAATTTTAATGGTAGGTTTATTTGAACAGTGAGAGACAGAATAATAACAAAAAAATCAAGAAAAACGCATGTCAAAAATGATATAAATTGATTTGCATTCTAATGAGGGAAATAAGTATTTGACCCCTCTGCAAAACATGACTTAGTACTTGGTGGCAAAACCCTTGTTGTCAATCACAGAGGTCAGACGTTTCTTGTAGTTGGCCACCAGGTTTGCACACATCTCAGGAGGGATTTTGTCCCACTCCTCTTTGCAAATCTTCTCCAAGTCATTAAGGTTTCGAGCCTGATATTTGGCAACTCGAACCTTCAGCTCCCTCCACAGATTTTCTATGGGATTAAGGTCTGGAGACTGGCTAGGCCACTCCAGGACCTTAATGTGCTTCTTCTTGAGCCACTCCTTTGTTGCCTTGGCCATATGTTTTGGGTCATTGTCATGCTGGAATACCCATCCACGACCCATTTTCAATGCCCTGGCTGAGTGAAGGAGGTTCTCACCCAAGATTTGACGGTACATGGCCCCGTCCATCGTCCCTTTGATGCGGTGAAGTTGTCCTGTCCCCTTAGCAGAAAAACACCCCCAAAGCATAATGTTTCCACCTCCATGTTTGACGGTGGGGATGGTGTTCTTGGGGTCATAGGCAGCATTCCTCCTCCTCCAAACACGGCGAGTTGAGTTGATGGCAAAGAGCTCGATTTTGGTCTCATCTGACCACAACACTTTCACCCGGTTCTCCTCTGAATCATTCAAATGTTCATTGGCAAACTTCAGACGGCCCTGCATATGTGCTTTCTTGAGCAGGGGGACCTTGCGGGCGCTGCAGGATTTCAGTCCTTCACGGCGTAGTGTGTTACCAATTGTTTTCTTGGTGACTATGGTCCCAGCTGCCTTGAGATCATTGACAAGATCCTCTCGTGTAGTTCTGGGCTGATTCCTCACCATTCTCATGATCATTGCAACTCCACGAGGTGAGATCTTGCATGGAGCCCCAGGCCGAGTGAGATTGACAGTTCTTTTGTGTTTCTTCCATTTGCGAATAATCGCACCAAGTGTTGTCACCTTCTCACCAAGCTGCTTGGCGATGGTCTTGTAGCCCATTCCAGCCTTGTGTAGGTCTACAATCTTGTCCCTGACATCCTTGGAGAGCTCTTTGGTCTTGGCCATGGTGGAGAGTTTGGAAACTGATTGATTGATTGCTTCTGTGGACAGGTGTCTTTTATACAGGTAACAAACTGAGATTAGGAGCACTCCCTTTACGAGTGTGCTCCTAATCTCAGCTCGTTACCTGTATAAAAGACACCTGGGAGCCAGAAATCTTTCTGATTGAGAGGGGGTCAAATATTTATTTCCCTCATTAAAATGCAAATCAATTTATAACATTTTTGACATGCGTTTTTCAGGATTTTTGTTGTTTTTATTCTGTCTCTCACTGTTCAAATAAACCTACCATTAAAATTACAGACTGATCATTTCTTTGTCAGTGGGCAAACATACAAAATCAGCAGGGGATCAAATACTTTTTTCCCTCACTGTATAAGACCATAACTAAACAGGAAAACGCTCATCCAGAGGCAGCGCTCCTAGTGGCCGAGGACTTTAATGCAGGGAATCTTAAATCCGTTCTACCTAATGTTAAATTTGCAACCAGAGGGAAAAAAAAACTCTAGAGCACCTTTACTCCACACACAGAGATGCCTACAAAGCTCTCCCTCGCCCTCCATTTGGCAAATCTGACCATAACTCTATCCTCCTGATTCCTGCTAATAAGCAAAAACCAAAGCAGGAAGCACCAGTGACTCAGTTAATAAAAAAGTGGTCAGATGACGCAGATGCTAAGCTACAGGACTGTTTTGCTAGCACAGACTGGAACATGTTCCGGGATTCTTAGATTGCAATTAGGAGTACACCACATCAGTCACTGGCTTCATCAATAAGTGCATCGATGACGACCACTTACCAGACAACCGGACGACCACTTCTATGTTCGCTTCGAGGCAAGCAACACTGAAGCATGCATGAGAGCACCAGCTGTTCCAGATGACTATGTGATCACGCTCTCTGTAGCTGATGTGAGTAAGACTTTTAAGCAGGTCAACATTCACAAGGCCGCAGGGCCAGACGATTACCAGGACGTGTACTCTGAGCATGTGCTGACCAACTGGCAAGTGTCTTCACTGACATTTTCAACATGTCCCTGACTGAGTCTGTAATACCAACATGTTTCAAGTAGACCACCATAGTCCCCGTGCCCAAGGACACTAAGATAACCTGCCTAAATGACTACCGACCCGTAGCACTAACGTCTGTAGCCATGAAGTGCTTTGAAAGGCTGGTCATGGCTCACATCAACACCATTATCCCAGAAACCCTAGACCCACTCCAATTTGTATACTGCCCCAACAGATCCACAGATGATGTAATCTCTATTGCACTCCACACTGCCCTTTCCCTCCTGGACAAGAGGAACACCTACGTGAGAATGCTATTCATTGACTACAACTCAGCGTTCAACACCATAGTGCCCTCAAAGCTCATCACTAAGCGAAGGATCCTGGGACTAAACACCTCCCTCTGCAACTGGATCCTGGACTTCCTGATGGGCAGCCCCTCAGGGGTGGTAAGGGTAGGTAACAACACATCTGCCACGCTGATCCTCAACACAGGGGCCCCTCAGGGGTGCGTGCTCAGTCCCCTCCTGTACTCCCTGTTCACCCATGACTGCATGGCCAGGCACGACTCCAACACCATCATTAAGTTTGCCGACGACACAACAGTGGTATGCTGATCACCGACAACGATGAGACAGCCTATAGGGAGGAGGTCAGAGACCTGGCCGTGTGGTGCCAGGATAACAACCTCTCCCTCAACGTGACCAAGACAAAGGAGATGATTGTGGACTACAGGAAAAAAATGACAACTGAGCACGCCCCCATTCTCATCGACGGGGCTGTAGTGGAACAGGTTGAGAGCTTCAAGTTCCTTGGTGTCCACAACACCAACAAACTATCATGGTCCAAACACACCAAGACAGTCGTGAAGAGGGCACGACAAAGCCTATTCCCCCTCAGGAGACTGAAAAGATTTGGCATGGGTCCTCAGATCCTCAAAAAGTTCTACAGCTGCACCATCGAGAGCATCTTGACTGGTTGCATCACCGCCTGGTATGGCAACTGCTCGGCCTCCGACCACAAGGCACTACAGAGGGTAGTGCGTACGGCCCAGTACATCACTGGGGCCAAGCTTCCTGCCAACCAGGACTTCTATACCAGGCTACCAAGTCTAGGTCCAAATGGCTTCTCAACAGCTTCTACCCCCAAGCCATAAGACTCCTGAACATCTAATCATGGCTACCCGGACTACTTGCACAGCCCCCCCACCCCCACCCCATCTTTTTACACTGCTGCTACTCTGTTAATTATTTATGCATAGTCACTTTGACTCTACCCACATGTACATATTATCTGCACCGGTACCCCCCTGTATATAGCCTCCCTACTGTTATTTTATTTTACTTCTGCTCTTTTTTTCTCAACACTTTTTTGTTGTTGTTTTATTTTACTTTTTTATTAAAAAATAAATGCATTGTTGGTTAAGGGCTATAAGTAAGCATTTCACAGTAATGTCTACACCTGTTGTATTCGGCGCATGTGGCAAATAAAATTTGATTTGATTTTGTGTGTTCACCTTTTATTAAAGGTTCACTATGCAGAAATCTCTCTGCCATTTCCTGGTTGCTAAAATTTCAGTTTATGTGACAAAAGAAGCAAGTATAATGTAGAGAATCATTGTACCATCTAAACCGTTGTAAAAGCTGGTGTACAAAACCGAAAGTAAAAGATGCAAAAACTATCATAAACTTAAGAATGGGAAGCACGGAAACAGTGCACATAGAACAGATCTACCGCTTTTTAGACTTGCTTTTAATGAGAATGACGGATCTATACCTCACATTTCTTTGTGTATTTAGTTGGGTCGTCCAAAAAGTTTCATATTGAAGCTTTAATCATTACTCCCACATTAATAAACCATTTACTAATACTTACTCAAGTATTTTTGCAGTTCCTAATCTAAGCGCTATTTATACTTTATAAATGTTTTGGGTGACCATTGTAATTTCTCACAAAAAGATGGGCATGCCACTGGTAGCCATTCCTGCTGCATGTGGGCTTGTGTCGCTGAAATGCCAGGGCAGAATTTTTGTCCCAATCCGCCCCTGCAAGAAAGACACCCAAATGTACTGTACTATTAGCATGACCTACATTTATCGCTTATGCTCAAAGCTGCTAGTCCATAGGGACTAACATCATCAAAGCCTGTCTGGATCGTAAGAATACGAACAAATGCTAATGTGAATGCACGGATATAAATTAATGCTAAATGCTAAAAAGCTAATATTGCTAAAATATGATTTCCATTGTTGTCAATTGTTTCCTAAATGATACTGTTAGATATTCAGACAGCCTTGAACAAGGTCAAATGATTGCCTTTTCCGCCAACATGCGATAACAATTTAGGCCTACACAATATTAAGCATATCACACATTTCTCAATTTACTCATTTGGTACATATATCATGAGAACAGCTTTTCAGATGAATAATCAAATTATCTGTCCCCATATCGCAAACAGACCACTGTAGACAGAATTACAAATATGATTGGTGTACCAAGAGGTCATCTGGAGGTCAGTGCCACTTGCAGCCTACAGGTTTTCACTGATGGGCAATTGTATTAATTCCACCCACAGTGTCAGGTCATGTCTCACTATCCCCAGTCCTGTATGTGTAACATCTCAGAGTAGGAAAGTTCTGAGAGGAGAGAAAATGTAGTTCTACTTTTTGATGGCCTGATAAATCCTACCCCCGCAACCATATTTGAACTTTCCTCCACATCTAAATGTGATGAGTTAGCGGCATATTTCAGAGATAAGATAACAAACATTAGGCTGGGTATCAGTCAAGCAAGACCTGATGAGAATGTGATGTTATGTGCCCTAGCCTACCACGCAAAGGCAGTAAGGCACTATGGATTTATTTTCCCTGGTTGACACAGACATGCTCAGGAAAGTGATATCACAACTTAAGAATTCTACTTGCCTTCTCGATTCTATCCCCACCAACTTCTTCAAAACAGTTTTTAATTACATATCTGAAGAAGTGCAAGTTATTGTTAATCACTCCCTGTTCACAGGCACTTTCCCCACTGCACTAAAAACTGCTATGGTGAAACCCCTATGAAAATAAAAATAATCTAGATTCTTCAGTTCTTATCAATTTTCGGCCAATCTCCAATCTTACATTCTTAAGCAAAATTGCTTTTCAAACAGCTAAATTATTTTTAAATGCCAACTGCATTTTAGAATAATTTCTATCTGATTTTCGTGCCAATCACAGCACATAGACAGCCTTAATTAAAGTGGTAAATGATCTTAGAGCCAACACAGATGCCAAACAGCTCTCTGTCCTTGTACTTTTGGATTTAAGTGCTGCATTCGACAATGTTGACCATTATGTCCTTCTGGACAGACTGGAGAGGTGGGTTGGCCTCTATGGTCCAGTTCAAAATTGGTTTAGGACCTATTTAACCGGTCAAGAGTTTTCTGTCACCCTTGGTGAACATAACTCAGAGAAAATACATATCACGTGGCGTTCTACAAGGTTCGATTTTGGGTCCGGTACTGTTCAGTTTACAGTATATATGTTACTCCTTGGAAGTGTTATCAGAAAGCACAACATTGATTTTCACTGCTACGCAGACGATGCACAACTTTACATTTCTGTGTCACCAGAGGATTTTAGCTCCACAGATAAATTATAATACTGCATTAGTGATTTAAATACTTGAATGGCTCACAACTTCCTCCAGCTAAATCAAGACAAGATTGAAGTACTTATTGTTGGAGCCAAAGCACAGAGAGAGAATATGGCCGCACATTTTAATTCACAGGCAATAAAGATAAAACCCCAGGTAAAAAACCTAAGGGTTATTTTAGATTCTGAACTCAATTTTGAATCACATATTAGCAATGTGACCAAAATAGCTGTTTACCACCTGAGGAACATTGCCAAGGTGTGGACGTTTCTCTCTCAGGCTGATACAGTGAGACTCATCCATGCTTTTATTACAAGCAGGCTTGACTACTGTAATGTTCTCATGTCTGGTCTACCCAAGAAAGCCATTGGTCAACTGCAAAACATACAGAATGCTGCAGCAAGGGTACTGACTAAGTCCAGACGGAGAGCACACATTATACTGGTTAAAAGGTCTCTGCAGTGGCTGCCTGTGACTTTTAGAATTAATTTAAGAGTATTCTATTGTTTTTTAAATCAATCCACGATCGTGCACCCCAATACATGTCTGACATGCTTTTAAGTTATGTTATGTTTCTCTGCAAGTTAATGGAAAAAATATTATTCTTCTTCTTGTTTTTCTTATTTTGTAGTGAACCACATTCATTTCATGATTAACCTTGCTTGAGACCTGAAGACTTGCATTAGCTCGGCAAGCTATTGCCTAGATTTTAGCTCAGTGGGCTAACACAGTCTTGTACAAAGGAGACCTGTGTTCGAAACCCAGTGGGTCACACTGGCAGTTATAAACTCTGATCAAGCAATGCCAGGCAATGGCTAAATAGACACTGCATTTGTCAGGTTTTGGCCATGACTGTTCGGGTTTTGGTCACTAGATGTCCCCATTGCACCTTTTTTGTACCTTTTGTTTTTCTTGCTCTAATTATTGTTTGCACCTGTAGGTCATTCCCTTGTTAGTATTTATACCCTGTGTGTTCCTCAGTTCCTTGCTCAGTGTTTGTAAGTTAGCACCCAGCCCCAGCCCAAGCCTTGTTTTATATAGATATTTCTCTGGTGGGATTTTCCAGAGGTTCTCTGGTTTAGTTCTTGTGTTTTGTTTGAGTAGTCTTTTGAGGTTTGTTTTTCCCTGCTGTTTTTTACCACTTTGTGGAGTTTCTTTTGTTTTTTGGAGGTTTTCCTCTTTGTGCCTCTTGGCTTTATTTTTGGACATTGTGGATTTAGTTTCTTTGCCTGAAGATTTTGTTCTTTAATTAAACCACCATCTCTAGTACAGCTGTGTCTGCCTCATCTTCTGGGTTCTGACAATTATTAGTGACTGTTTCTCGCACCGGGTCGTGACAGAAACACTGAGCCATTATTATGAACCCAGAGGCAGCCAGTACCCAGGATCTTTTTTCCATGCTGTCCCACCATGAGGGGGACTGTCCAACGCCACGAAGCTGCTCTGGTTCAGCAAGAGGCCTTAATGGCTAGACATTCTCAACTTCTGTCAGAGATGCTGACTTCCATAAAGCAGATTTCGGATCGACTTTCCCCGGCAACCGCTTCTGCTCCAGTTCATCCGATTCAAGGGCCCCTGGCAGTTAATCCCCTGGCTGAACCTCGTCTGCCGCCTCCCCAACGGTTCTCAGGGGATCCGAGTGTTTGTAAGGGGTTTTTCACCCAATGTTCTCTCTCCTTTGAGCTGCAACCATCGTCGTTTCCCACCGACCGGTCCAAGATAGCATATATCATCACCCTGCTGTCGGAAAAGGCCCTAGCCTGGGCTACTGCTGTGTGGGATGCCCAAAGTCCCTGCTGTGCCAGCTACTCTACCTTTGCTGAAGAATTCAAGCGAGTGTTTCAAGGTCCTACCAACGGCCCTGACTCAGCCAAACAGCTCCTGACTCTCCGCCAAGGTCGGCGCAGCGTGACGGACTATGCCATCCAGTTCCGCACTGTGGCAGCAGCAAGTGGCTGGAACGACGAGGCGCTCACAGTGTGTTTTTTGAAGGGTCTTTCTGACACCATCCAAGATGAACTGGCCACTCGGGAACCACCGGACAACCTCGAGTCCCTTATCAAGTTGGCTTCACGCATAGACCAGCGTCTGAGAGAGAGAGAACAAAACCATAGACCGCTCACCCTAGCTCCTATCGGTTCCAGCTCCGAGTCTCCACCTTTATCCTCGCTGGCTCCACCAGAACCCATGCAGGTTGGACGCATCTCCCAGGCTGAGAGAGACCGCCGGATGAGGGAGCGATGCTGTCTATATTGCGGCAAACCGGGCCATTTCCGCTCCACGTGTCCCGGGCTCCAGGGAAACGCACTCTCCCGTGCAGGCCTGGGAGGACTGTAACGGGAAACATAACCTCCTCCCATCCATCCAACTCCCGCCTGCTCATTCCAGTTACCCTTTCCTGGGACAACCACGAGTTTTCTCTTCAAGCCTTGGTAGACTCTGGAGCCGCAGGTAACTTCATGGATGGGATCTGGGCGAAGGAGAATGGCGTTCCTTCTGAACCTCTAAGTGACCCCATAAGGGTTACTACGTTGGATAGAAGTCCTTTGGGATCTGGACTTGTCACTCATGCCACTACCCCCTTACGACTTTCAGTTTCCCAACACCAGGAAGTGATGAACTTTCATCTGATCTCCTGTTCCGAGTTTCCTCTCGTCCTTGGTTATCCCTGGCTTCACAGCCATAACCCTCACATCGACTGGTCTGTGGGCACTATCAAGCAGTGGGGTCCTACGTTTCAAGCCACTTGTATCTTCCCGAGTTCCCAGAGTTCTCCTTCCGAGTCTCTAGAATCCATCGACTTGTCCCGAGTTCCCGAGTGTTACCATGACCTCAAACTGGTATTTAGCAAACAGAGGGCCACCAAACTACCACCCCATAGACCTTACGATTGCACCACCGACCTGTTGCCGGGGACCTGCCCTCCCAGGGGTCGGATCTTTTCCCTTTCTCCTCCCGAACGAGCTGCTATGGATACCTACATCAAGGACGCTCTGACAGCAGGCCTCATGCGTCCATCTACCTCGCCGGCGGGAGCAGGGTTTTTCTTTGTGGCCAAGAAAGACGGTGGATTACAACCTTGCATCGACTACCGGGGACTCAATGCCATAACCGTCCGTAACCGCTACCCGCTACCCCCTTATGGCCACAGCCTTTGAGCTGCTCCAGGAAGCAGTTGTCTTCACTAAGCTTGACCTGCGGGAACGCATACCATCTTGTGCGGATCAAACCCGGGGACGAGTGGAAGACCGCTTTCAACACGCCTACTGGTCACTACGAATACTCGGTGATGCCCTTCGGCCTGACCAACGCTCCGGCTGTGTTCCAAGCGCTCATAAACGATGTGCTTAGGGATATGCTTAACATCTTTGTGTTTGTTTACTTGGATGACATCCTCATCTTTTCGAGCTCCCTTCAAGAACACACTAAGCATGTCAGACAAGTGCTCAAACGCCTCCTAGACAGCCATTTGTACGTTAAGCCGGAGAAGTGTGAATTCCATTCCTCTCGAGTACAATTCCTGGGATTTATAGTGGAACCCGGACAAGTCCAGATGGACCCCAAGAAGGTAGAGGCGGTAGCGGATTGGCCCACCCCCAAGTCCGTTAAGGAAGTTCAGCGCTTTCCTGGGCTTCACCAACTTTTACCGCAAGTTCATCAAGAACTTCAGCTCGGTGGCAGCCCTCTCTCGGCGGTAACCAAGGGTGGCAACACAAGGTTTCTGTGGGGTAGAGAAGCTGAGACGGCCTTCCAAGGACTCAAGCAGCGCATCCTCTCTGCTCCCATCCTGACACTACCAACGGCGGATGAACCTTTTGTGGTGGAGGTAGACGCATCAGAGGTTGGGGTTGGAGCTGTCCTGTCTCAGAGGGGTGAAGACAAGAAGCTTCATCCTTGCGCCTTCTTCTCTCACCGGCTTACCCCCGGCCGAGAGGAATTACGATGTGGGGGATCGTGAACTCCTAGCGGTTAAGATGGCATTGAAGGAATGGAGACACTGGCTCGAGGGGGCTTCTCAACCGTTTCAAGTGCTTACGGACCACAAGAATCTGGAGTATATCCAGCAGGCGAAGCGGTTGAACGCCAGACAAGCTCGATGGTCTCTTTTCTTCAGCCGATTTCAGTTTATCCTCACCTATAGACCCGGGTCGAAGAATCTCAAACCGGACGCCTTGTCACGAATCTACTCTCCTGCCATTCGAGAAGATACTGACATGACTGTCCTTCCGGCCGCTAAGATCGTGGCTCCGATCTCGTGGCAAGTGGAGGATACCGTGAAACAAGCTCAAGCCATCGAACCGGGCCCTGGAGGAGGTCCTGCTAATCGGTTGTTTGTTCCCAAGGCAGCAAGGTCCCAAGTCCTTCGGTGGGGGCACTCCTCTCGCCTCACCTGTCACCCGGGCGTAGGCCGCACCTTGGAGTTCATCCAGCGTAAGTTCTGGTGGCCCACCATAAAAGAAGACGTTGCCACTTTCATCAAGGCCTGTTCCGTGTGCTGCCAGGGCAAATCTTCTCACCTCCGCCCTCAAGGACTCCTTCACCCTCTATCTATTCCCCACCGACCCTGGTCCCATATCTCGTTGGACTTTATTACTGGCCTTCCTCCGTCCCATGGTAACACTACGATCCTAGTCATCATCGACAGGTTTTCTAAGGCGGCCAGGTTTGTTCCTTTGACCAAATTACCTTCTGCCAAGGAAACAGCTGAGTTGGTGATTAACCATGTGTTCCGAGTCTTTGGGATTCCACAAGATATGGTTTCCGACAGAGGTCCCCAGTTCGCCTCAAGGTTTTGGAAGGCCTTCTGCCAACTCATAGGGGCCACGGCCAGTTTATCTTCAGGGTACCATCCGAGTCCAATGGCCAAACTGAGAGGATGAATCAGGAGCTGGAAACCACCCTCAGATGCATGGTTTCCAACAACCCGTCCACTTGGTCATCCTTCATTGTTTGGGCCGAGTACGCGCACAACACCTTGTGCTCCTCCTCCACTGGTATGTCCCCGCATGAGTGTCAGTTTGGCTATGCGCCTCTATTGTTCCCCGACCAGGAGGCAGAAGTCAGAGTGCCTTCAGCCTCGAGGTTCATCAGACGCTGTCGGCTTACGTGGAAGAAGGCACGTCTTAATCTTCTGCGTTCCTCTCAGCAGTACCAACGACAAGCCAACAGAGGTCGCCGTCCCGGTCCTACCCTGTACCCCGGCCAGAGAGTATGGCTCTCAACTAAGAACCTACCACTACGGGTGGAGTCTCGCAAGCTGTCCCAGAGGTTCATCGGTCCCTTTAAGATTGCCAGGAGAGTCAATCCCGTTACTTTTCGCCTGCACTTACCCAGATCACTTAAGATCAATCCAACATTTCACATTTCTTTATTAAAACCTGTTGTTTTTTCTCCCCTTATCCCGGCAGGCAGACCTCCCCCTCCGCCCCGTGTCATCGGTGGCCAGTCGGCTTATACCGTCCACCGGATACTGGATTCCCGCCGGGTGCAGCGGTCCTGGCAGTATCTGGTGGACTGGGAAGGCTACGGTCCCGAGGAGCGCTCCTGGGTTCCTGCCAAGGACATACTGGACCCTGACCTCATTCGTCAGTTCAGGGCCCTCCACCCTGAGAAGGCTGGTAGGAACGTCAGGAGCCATTCCTAGGAGGGGGATTCTGTCAGGTTTTGGCCATGACTGTTCGGGTTTTGGTCACTAGATGTCCCCATTGCACCTTTTTTGTACCTTTTGTTTTTCTTGCTCTAATTATTGTTTGCACCTGTAGGTCATTCCCTTGTTAGTATTTATACCCTGTGTGTTCCTCAGTTCCTTGCTCAGTGTTTGTAAGTTAGCACCCAGCCCCAGCCCAAGCCTTGTTTTATATAGATATTTCTCTGGTGGGATTTTCCAGAGGTTCTCTGGTTTAGTTCTTGTGTTTTGTTTGAGTAGTCTTTTGAGGTTTGTTTTTCCCTGCTGTTTTTTACCACTTTGTGGAGTTTCTTTTGTTTTTTGGAGGTTTTCCTCTTTGTGCCTCTTGGCTTTATTTTTGGACATTGTGGATTTAGTTTCTTTGCCTGAAGATTTTGTTCTTTAATTAAACCACCATCTCTAGTACAGCTGTGTCTGCCTCATCTTCTGGGTTCTGACAATTATTAGTGACTGTTTCTCGCACCGGGTCGTGACAGCATTAACATCTGAATGGAGGGAGTTTACACTTGATTTAGGAATTGGCAGTCCCATTCAAGCTCATTTTGATATCACTCGCTACCATTCAACTTCCTGCTACAAATGTGGCTCCTGCTTTGCACCAGTCTGTGATCTAAGACTTCCAAGACACACCATAATGCTGGAACAAGCCTGTTGCCCAACAGGCTCAAAACACTACAGTTCACCTCCTGTTCTCAATGATAACTTATTTTGAGGCCATCAAAAATCCACCAACTCAAACATTTTGTAACACGATCTGTCAGTTGGTTGAAGACAGAGTACTCCCACCACATTGTGGAGCCCCAAAAAACAGACTGTTCTGTCTGACTGAGACATCTTCCGCACTTCAAGCACAGACACACAGAGCTTATTGTGCCAAGTGGGCCACACTCAGCAATAGAGGAGCTGTACCAATCAATCCCTCTAGTGAACTCCTCCATTGCCTCTGCACATCACTCAATAGAGGTCTGGTTATGCTGCAGGCGGTCTCTCTCTTTATTGGCTAACGGCCCTTATTTTTAGAGGGAGCACAGAGGGCTATGTGCTAATCATTGTTAATGGAAACTAAAACCCAAAGGACAGCCTGGTAGCTGGTTGGATGGCAACATCAGTGTTCTAGCATTCACATGGTCAAGCCTGGAGTTATCACACTCACTGGGGACCTATGGGGCATACATGACTGTACAGTACAAGTGAGAAGTGATATTTTGATTTAGGCTACTATAGCTCATATGATTGATAGATCATTATTACTGGTGCATTTCTACCAGCAGGAAATGAAAGATGAGGGTAGGACAGCAAATACTTTCCATAAACTGCAGTGAGCTCAGTGATGCTGTACAACAAACTAGTAATCTGTCTGAACCTATAGCTAGTCTCCAGTCTTCCAGTCCCCAATGCACCTTCTGATACGTCCATTCATATTGGCCATGAACTTAAATCCAGTTGGCAGCATATGTTGAATGATTTGAGTCAGAATACCAACTTGGCATTGGGCCAAATGTGTGCCCACAGTGATTCCTCTGCTTGCCTTGATGTGCGAGGTGCCAGGAACACTCTAAATGAAATCCTTCCTGCCCTGTACCCCCTGGACTCTTCCGGTGCCTGTTGTGTTCTTTGTCCTCATCAGAAGACACAACATAAAGGTTGTGAGATCTGGGAATGTCACATCCTCTTCTGCTACTCCTTCTTCTATGCAGCCTTCTAGTGACTTAAGACGACTGCTGTCCACCCTCAAAATATGAACTGATTACCTGGCATTGGTATATTAATGAGGCATGCAGTTGCACATTAATTCAAAGCCAGTACATTGATTTGAATCCCTTACATATTTTAGCAGTGGTGCCATCTGCACAGTGCGACAAATCTCTGCATAGGATGATCTGTTTGTTGTCTGAAAAAGTTGATGTTTCCCAAACCAGAAACTTGCAGCATGCAAGTGAATATCTCCTCCAACCCCTTGGGGTTCAATTGGAGTAAACGAAATAGCTTAGCTCACTTTGTACCATATGGTCTGGATGGGCAGACAAATGCTGATCAGCTGCACAGTCGTGCTGAGTGAGTAACGCTGCAGTGCTGTCCTTGGTGAGCAGGCTGCTGTGGCGAGTCGAGCTGTCCATGGTGCTGAAATGGGAGCCAAAATTGAGCTTTAGTACACAGAGCTATCTATGGTGCTAGAGTTGCCAATAAGGTACTTAGTGGCATTGTCCATGGCACTGTAATGATGGCCAACACGGTACTATAGTACATCTTGCTGTCTATGTTGCTGAATGGCCATTTTGGTACTTAGTGGAGCTGCCTATGGATCTGAAATGAACAGCACTGCATTGAGTTGATCTGTCTTGCCATAGGTTTTCAGCACAATTAATCGAATTCACATCAAAATCGCAGTGATGTAAAGTACTTAAGTAAAAATACTTTAAAGTATTTTGACTTTTACTCAATTTGTATTTTACTGGGTGATTTTCACTTTTACCTGAGTAATTTTCTATTAAGGTATCTTTACTTTTACTCAAGTATGACAATAGGGTACTTTTTCCACCACTGCAAAATTGCAATATTGACATGTGCAATATCCATTTGTGCAAGAGATCCATATCGCATGCAATATGTTTTAACGCATCTCAGCCACATTTAACCCCCTAGAGTCGATTGATGCACCAGTGTGTCAATTTAATTTACATAACAAAATAATCCCCATCAAAATCCATCACTTTAAGCTAGAGATATCTGTTTTTTTGCTAGAGATATCTGTTTTTATTGCATTGGATGAGTTTCACTCCACCACATCCGACAGTGTTGCATTTCCGCATCTCTGGTGAAAGATGGCAGAGCTAGAGCAGTGTTTGTCAGACCCACGTAAATGTCTGTAGCGTTCGAGCCGTTTGGGCTACAAACTAATGGGACCCCACTGATTCTCAGTTTTGCTCCAGGACCACAAGTGTCATGGGACCCGTCTGAAGGTAACCGGTACCAGTTAAAAAAACGAATTGAAGTATGAAGGTAGTTTTGTATGAACCCAAAAAATAACCAAAATATTTCCTGAGTTTTTTTTATATCTCCTAGATTTAGAACAGACACAAAATCTTATTTCTTATGATTACATTTTTGACTGTCCTTGAATGTGATCTTCAATGTGTTTCTATGGGCTTTAGTAGTAAAGGCCAAAATCACTATTTTATCAAACAATTTTGTAATATATATTTTCTATACCTGAAGGGGTCCTAAAATTAAAAATCAAATAGCTAAATTATCCATAGTATGACCATCTTAAAACCATCTTAAAACAATTCCATAATTATGTCTTAGACTCAAAATATTTGTTTTATATACTTTTTTAAATAGTTTTATAGTCTGCTATAGTGTGTTTTCTATTGTCGCTCATGACCTTTGGGGTCAAACATTTCACATATCAAACATTTCACCCTAACATTTTACACATCCCCCCCTGTCACACCCACTTTTTGTTTTCTCTGAAAATATAGGCTATTGGTGTAATGTTATGGTTTTAATTTGGGCCTGCCTGATATTCATGGTAAAACCTCTCCTGTATTACAGGTCAACCAGATGATGATCTTGGGAAAATATTTCCTCTGAAATCACACACACACACACACACACACACACACACACACACACACACACACACACACACACACACACACATATATAACACACAAACACACACAACAAACAGACACACACACACACTTGAGATCAAAGAGGTGATACAGAGGTGGCCAGTAATTAAGGGTCTTACATCTAGCATTTACTGTGTGCATATTTCATGTGCAATATGCCAAATGTTTGAATCATGTAACAGTACCTTGGGGGATATGGTGCCACCATGCATACATACTTTCATAAGCAATTAGAACCACTCTAGAAACTGAGAAGCAGATTAGATGCAGATTAGATTGCTGTAAGAGTGCTGTAAGAGTGCTGCACTAGTATTCAGATGGCTGAGGGCTACATCAAACCAACAGCTCTGTGATTTATAATCCAAAGAAAGCAATAATGGAAAGCAAGCAAACATCTTTCAGTTCCAAGGCAAATACTTAACCTTCTACTTGTGTGCTTTTAGTAACCTAGTGGTGGTGGTGGTAGTGGTAATGATGAATACGGTGATTGATGAGCGTTCATTTGGCAGAAATGGGCTGGGCCACTACAACCTCCCATTCAGTTCACTTGTGCAAACTAGCCCACAGTTGTACAACGGCCTGGGGAAATAGACCGTAGGCTGGCTACCTGCTGAGAACGCAAGCACGAGCCGGCTTCATTCCGAAGCCAAAACGGACGTGCTGACTTCAGAATTTTGCCGCCAAAAAGGAGACAGTAGAAAGTGACTACTGCCCATAAATTCACGAAGGGCTGAAAGTATCACAAGAGAGGATCGTTCTCCGAAGAGGAGGATGAACAGTGCTGGATAGAGGAAAACAGCGTTGTGGATGCACATTACCTAATATCCGTCCAAAAACTCCGGGACTCATCGGGATATTATGCTTATAATATGTGAGTAGACTAGCCTACTGTCTACGCATAACTCATGGGAGGCTAGATAAAGCTGGCACAATAATTTAGATACTATCTTTGTGTGGATTAAGATTTTTACTTAAAACTGTTGATATTTCATTAATTATTATTTTAGGACACAGGCTACTTTAAATTGACTTTTCTGCCTTTGGTCCAATGAAAAATCAACATTTCTCATGCGCTCTTCGAAGATCAAGCCTATTCATATTTGTTGCACTGACAGGTCATAGAAAGTCCTCCGATATGAATCCTTTAACTGGTAGCTAATAGTGCAATGATGTTGTTTTGGGCCAAACCCAAATGTATAATTATAGTCTATTATCAAATCTACCTACATCTTTGGACATTGGCAGCATTTGTGATAACACTTGCGCCACTTCGTTCGTGATCACACATGACGTAATGCAGACGAGAGAACATGATGCTGTCTTCACTCCCAGTTAGGCTGATAATGCATAAACCGACATGTAGTTTACATACACTACATGACCAAAAGTATGTGGACACCTGCTCGTGGAACATCTCATTCCAAAATCATGGGCATTAATATGGAATTTGTCCCCCCTCTGCTGCTATAACAACCTCCACTCTTCTGGGAAGGCTTTCCACTAGATGTTGGAACATTGCTGCGGGGACTTGCTTCCATTCAGCCACAAGAGCATTAATGAAATCGGGCACTGATGTTGGGCGATTAGGCCTGGCTCGCAGTCGGCGTTCCAATTCATCCCAAAGGTGTCCGATGGGGTTGAGGTCAGGGCTCTGTGCAGGCCTGTCAAGTTCTTCCACACCAATCTCGACAAACCATTTCTGTATGGACCTCGCTTTGTGCACGGGGGCATTGTCATGCTGTAACAGGAATGGGCCTTGCCCAAACTGTTGCCACAAAGTTGGAAGCACAGAATCATCTAGAATGTCATTGTATGCTGTAGCGTTACGATTTCCCTTCACTGGAAATAAGGGGCCTAGCCCGAACCATGAAAAACTGCCCCAGACCATTATTCATCCTCCATCAAACTTTACAGTTGGCACTATGCATTCGGGTAGGTAGTGTTCTCCTGGCAACCGCCAAATTCAGATTCGTCCGTCGGACTGCCAGGTGGTGAAGCGTAATGGCTACACCCATGGTGGCGATCTTTACACAGTTTGGAACTCGGTAGTGAGTGTTGCAACTGAGGACAGATGATTTTTACGCTCTACACACTTCGCGGTTGAGCCGTTGTAGCTCCTAGACGTTTCCACTTCACAATAACAGCACTTACAGTTGACCAGGGCAGCTCTAGCAGGGCAGAAATTTTGCGAACTGACTTGGAATGGTGGAATCCTATGACGGTGCCACGTTGAAAGACACTGAGCTCTTCAGTAAGGCCATTCTACTGCCAATATTTGTCTATGGAGAGTGCATGGCTGTGTGCTCGATTTTATACACTTGTCAGCAACAGGTTTGCCTGAAATAGCCGAATCCACTAATATGAAGTGGTGTCCACATACTTTTGCTGAAAAATGAATTTGTCTCCCAGCGTCTGTTGGAAAGAAAACTGAACCCGGTTTTCCTCTAGGATGTTGCATGTGCTAAGCTCTATTCCGTTTCTTTTTATCCTAAAAACTCCCTAGTCCTGCCGATGACAAGCATACCCATAACATGATGCAGCCACCACCATGTTTGAAAATATGAAGAGTGGTACTCAGTTATGTGTTGTGTTGGATTTGCCCCAAACATAACATGTTGTTTTACTTTAGTTTCTTATTGCAAACAGGATGCATGTTTTGGAATATTTTTATTCTGTACAGGCTTTCTTCTTTTCACGCTGTCGTTTAGGTTAGTATTGTATAGTAAAGACAATGTTGTTGATCCATCCTCAGTTATCTCCTATTAGAGCCATTAAACTCTGTAATGGTTTTATAGTCACAAATAGCCTCATGGTTAAATCCCTGAGCGGTTTCCTTCCTCTCCGGAAACTGAGTTAGGAAGGACGCCTGTGTCTTTGTAGTGAATGGGTGTATTTATACACCATCCAAAGTGTAATTAATAACTTCACCATGCTCAAAGGGATATTCAATGTCTGCTAATAGGTGCCCTGCTTTGCGAGGCATTGGAAAACCTCTCTGGTCTTTGTGGTTGAATCTGTGTTTGAAATTCACTGCTTCGCTGAGGGACCTTACAGATAATTGTATGTGTGGGGAACAGAGATGAGGTCGTCATTCAAAAATCATGTTAAAAACTATTATTGCACAGTCCATGCAACTTATTATGTAACTTCTTAAGCAAATTGTTACTCCTGAACTTTTTTAGGCTTGCCATAACAAAGGGGTTGAATACTTATTGACTCAAGACATTTCAGCTTTTCATTTTTAATTAATTTGTAAACATTTCTAAAAACATAATTCCACTTTGACATTATGGGGTATTGTGTTTAGGCCAGTGACTCAAAATCTCAAATTAATCCATTTGATATAAATCCCAAACTATAACACAACAGAATGTGGAAAAGGTCAAGGGGTGTGAATACTTTATGAAGGCACTGTACATGTAGCACAGGGCTATGGTAAGTAGTATAGTGTTTAACATCCTTCTAACTATGGATGTAAACTCTGCGTTTTGGATGTTCTTTATGATTAGCAAGCTGGTGCCATCTTACATTGTCAGGCTAAGCTGAGTTTACGGCTGTATATTAAAAATCCTGTTTGAAAAGTCAGTAGAAATACTTTAAAATGAACCTGTCAAACAATAGTAGGCCTACCACAGTCCCACAACCATGCTGTGTTGGGGATAGTAATAGCTCAAGTCTTGTGTGTTGAAATTTTTATATTTACTTAGATATTCCTTAGGTATATGTTCAGTTTGTGAATACAACAAAAGTGGATGTCTTGCATTTTAAGATACCAATGCCATTTTATGCCTTGCCAATGGTATGCCTTGCCATCATGTGATTTGCGCCCTAGGTGTAGAGACCCTAGCCTGGTCTCAGATCTGTTTGTGCTCTTACCAAATCCATTGCTCATTGCCAAGCCAAACATGTTTGACATGACAATCAGTGACAAGGAATTGGCATGATAACACAACCAGACTGGCACGCAGGCTACGCAGGCTACGCAGGCATAGAATTAGAATGAGTATAATTTATATATATATATTTCTTCAGTCCATGGATTTTATTAGTGGTCCACTCAATATGGCAACACAATAGTCACTTGTGTGAGTAGAATAGTGAGAGAATTCTGACAGTATTTTCAGCAGAAGATTCTCACTGACAGAGAAAGCATTGTTCGACCTCGACCACCCAGGAATTAAAGTTAATGAATTCCTCCAGGCAGTGAAATTTATCCTCTGAGAAGATCATCTGTGACCTTCCAAGAGCTGCCATTGTCTTATGGTCTTTAGCCTAGACAAAAACAAAAACATTAAGACCATGTACTGGGTCGTTCCACGAATTGAGTTCCTTTTGCATCTCTTTGATAATTTAAGTAGAAATTGTGCACAAATATAGAATTTCAAAAGCCTGCTATATTAAATGAAGTGCTCTTTATTATAGACCACTTGGAAAATTCTACCAAACTGATTGAATAAAGACTTGCTAAAGTGCCAAATTTCAGCATTTTCAGTGCATCCTCTGTGACTTCTAGGAATATTTTAACCCACTTAATCCCAACATTTACCCAATAATTCACCATCATTGGAAAGCCCTAGTTATGTTGTTGCTTTGACAAAGTAATTTCTGAAGATTATTATTTATTTAATGTCATTAGTGATTCAAGGGGAAAAAATAAAAATAAAACTGTCCCTCATTTTAAGGTCAACCCTGTTACGTGAACTGAACTCTCGTTTTAATATGAAATCAAAGTTTATTGGTCGCGTACACAGTTGAGCAGGGGTTATAGTGGGTGCAGCGAAATGCTTATGTTACAACTCCTAACAATGCAGTAAAATGTCAAACAATGAAATGTAAGAACATAAAAAACTACATGAAATCAAGAACGGCAGGACGAATCTGATTAACAACCCAAATACCACTGTAGCAGTAATCAAATGCAATCTGTAAGTATGTACATACACTGGGAGAATTTACACAATATCAGCTAAGAACGATATGTACAGCAGGAGATACTGTATATTAGAGTAAGCAATGTCAAAAATCCAGTGTATAAATAAATATGCAATGTGTATAAACAGTGTAACCGAAATACAATGTACAGTAATATATTTATTATGATGAACTACGTCGGGGATACAATATTTAAATGCACAGTGTGAAACGGGAAGTGACCAGTGGTTCAATGTCTCTAGCATGGGACAGCAGCGTTGGTCCTTAATGATTTTCTTGGCCTTCCTTTGACACTGGGTGCTGTAGATGTCCGGGAGGGCAGGCTCCGTGCCCCCGGAGGTGAAACTATTCCTTTTCAAATAATGTCAAATCATAGTGTAAAAGCAGGTGAGCTGGTTCTACTCTTTTTGGCCATTTTCTGGTGGCCAAAAAGTGAGCAGGTCGAGCACAACACGATAACCCTGTTACCCATAGATAGACAAGCTAGAAATGTTTGAACAATTTCAATGTTTTAGTGAAGCTTGCATTCAATTGCCCCTCCCTGTTGCACACAACATGGGGATTTACAGTGCCTTGCAAAGGTATTCATCCCCCTTGGCATTTTTCCTGTTTT
Source organism: Coregonus clupeaformis (assembly GCF_020615455.1). NCBI lineage: Eukaryota > Metazoa > Chordata > Actinopteri > Salmoniformes > Salmonidae > Coregonus > Coregonus clupeaformis. The sequence goes on from NC_059193.1 coordinate 40,612,423, forward strand.
GTTGCATTACAACCTGTAATTTAAATGTTTTTTTTATTTGGACTTCATGTAATGGACATACACAAAATAGTCCAAATTGGTGAAATGAAAAAAATAACTTGTTTCAAAAAATTCTATAAAATAAATAACGGAAAAGTGGTGCGTGCATATGTATTCACCCCCTTTGCTATGAAGACCCTAAATAAGATCTGGTGCAACCAATTAACTTCAGAAATCACATAATTAGTTAAATAAAGTCCACCTGTGTGCAATCTAAGTGTCACATGATCTGTCACATGATCTCAGTATATATACACCTGTTCTGAAAGGCCCCAGAGTCTGCGACATCACTAAGCAAGGGGCACCACCAAGCAAGAGGCACCATGAAGACCAAGGAGTTCTCCAAACAGGTCAGGGACAAAGTTGTGGAGAAGTACAGATCAGGGTTGGGTTATGAAAAAATATCTGAAACTTTGAACATCCCACGGAGCACCATTAAATCCATTATTAAAAAATGGAAAGAATATGGCACCACAACAAACCTGCCAAGAGAGGGCCACCCACCAAAACTCACGGACCAGGCAAGGAGGGCATTAATCAGAGAGGCAACAAAGAGACCAAAGATAACCCTGAAGGAGCTGCAATGCTCCACAACGGAGATTGGAGTATCTGTCCATAGGACCCCTTTAAGCCGTACACTCCACAGAGCTGTGGTGGCAGCATCATGCTGTGGGGATGTTTTTCATCGGCAGGGACTGGGAAACTGGTCAGAATTGAAGGAATGATGGATGGCGCTAAATACAGGAAAATTCTTGAGGGAAACCTGTTTCAGTCTTCCAGAGATTTGAGACTGGGACGGAGGTTCACCTTCCAGCAGGACAATGACCCTAAGCATATTGCTAAAGCAACACTTGAGTGGTTTAAGGGGAAACATTTAAATGTCTTGGAATGGCCTAGTCAAAGCCCAGACCTCAATCCAATTGAGAATCTGTGGTATGACTTAAAGATTGCTGTACACCAGCGGAACGCATCCAACTTGAAGGAGCTGGAGCAGTTTTGCCTTGAAGAATGGGCAAAAATCCCAGTGGCTAGATGTGCCAAGATTATAGAGACATACCCCAAGAGACTTGCAGCTGTAATTGCTGCAAAAGGTGGCTCTACAAAGTATTGACTTTGGGGAGTTGAATAGTTATGCACGCTCAAGTTTTCTGTTTTTTAAATCTTATTTCTTGTTTGTTTCACAAAAAAATAATATTTTGCATCTTCAAAGTGGTAGGCATGTTGTGTAAATCAAATGATACAAACCCCCCAAAATCAAATTTAATTCCAGGTTGTAAGGCAACAAAATAGGAAAAATGCCAAGGGGGGTGAGTACTTTTGCAAGCCACTGTATGTTACGGTCAATCCTGTTACTTTATTTGGCACTAAATAGGCACTTACTATAGTAATTTTATTTAACCTCTTAAAATGGAAAACATGTTATTTATTAAGTTGAACATGTGTTCTTTATGAATGTTAAAATTATGTGAAATAACATGTATTTTTTCACCAAGTTACACTACTCAAAAGGCACCTAATTGGTGGAACAACCCTACTATTGTACTGGATGTGTCTTTACACATTGGATTGGGGTTCTAATTATGGTGCAAAGCAACTGTATTGTCAAACCAAAATGTTTTGGTAGTTTGTTCCAGCGCTGTGGTAATATTTCCCTTTCCTGCCAGAATTGGCAAAGTTCTGACCTTTCATATGCTTTCTTTTGGACTTAAGGTATATCAGACAAGCTACTGGATCAGTGATTTATTAATGAATGTAATTAACAGACCTGTTCAACATGTAGTCCTGATCATGTGACCTAATGTCACTCAAAGTATTGCAGATTCTCACAATGCACTCTGCACTGTAAATTGTTATCATGACACTTGTACCTGTCTTACCTGTACTAAAACCCTCTGGAGTGTCATGGAAATAGTGTAGGCCTACAATAGTAATTAGGACAATAATAAGGCCCTGCAATAGACTAGCATACTGTCCAGTAGGTGTACTTGTACGTTAAGCAGCCTCACGCTACAGAATCAGGAGACAGTCCCCTGCACTATGGGCCATTCTGGCTCTGACAAGGCTACCTACAATATCAATTGAGGCTTTTGTATTGTATAATTAGTTGGGGCGAAGCTGGGACTAAATGGCTTTGTCAGGTCCAGGCATTTTCTTAGGCAGTGTATTAGGCTCTGGCCAGTCTGTGTCGCCACCGGCTGTGACTGTAAAAAAGGCCAAGCCTGTGCATGTGACTTTCCCCGATGTCAGCAGATGAAGACACAAGTTTGGCTGCCGACCAAGTTATCAGTGTTTACTAGAAAATTGTGCGTGTCTCTTATACAGAGGCAGTGAAAATTGTCGAAGCAGCAAGTAGAGACGATGAAGCCATGGCAGTGGATGCCCAACAGTCTGTGGATGTCAGTCAGTTGAGAGATCCTGAAACACAAATCGTGAAGAAGGTTGATTTTGTTGCGTTTATTGCGCAGGTTATTAATTGTACAGGACAAACTAACAAAAAATCGAAGAAACTGGAAATCATTGTGAAAGCGGCTAAAAGGTTCTTGGATCTCCAGGATTTCACGGCTGAAACATTGCAGAGAATACTGTCTGAAGAAGCTTCCCCCTCTCAGGCCTCAGAGCCTGTGTAGGGATCTGAGTACATTGACTTTGTTTACCCCACCCAGTAGGTGGCGGCAATACACCTTTTTGGATGTAGTACACCAATAAAACTTTAAAGAAGAACAAGAACATTGTGCACACATCCATAAAGTGAGTTGTGGGTTTACTGTTGTGGGTTTTATGCTGTTAGCAATGCTCAGTCACTTATAGTTACTTTCTTACATTTGTAACTGTGCATAAAGTACTGTTTGTAACATTCAGCTAATGTTTGTGTATATTTCAGATATAACATCTGCATGTTGTTTATATTGTCTGTGCCAGCATTGCCTTAATTGCATGAGTATTTATGCATAATATGTTAGTTTAGAGATGCTTATTGTATAGCCTGTAGTTTATGCTCATGCTAGTTTATGCACATGGCGTGTTTCTAGAACCTAATAGAAGTTTCAGAGAAGGTTCTTGGATCTGGAGCATGCACAGTGTAATTTACGACCCTGTGGCACCAGGGCAGATCAGATAAGATCTCCACCAGTCCGCAGAGGGCCATAAATCTAGCCCGTCAGAGTAATTTGTTTCTTCTCTCTCCTTTTCATTCCTGTTATATATTCCTATTGCATGTACAACTATATTAATACTGTCATATGTATATGTTTCTTCTCTTTAGAACCACAAGTCCATCCTATGCACAAATATACTTCTATGGGGTGTGTGTGCAACTGTGTGGTGGTGACCAAGATATAATAAACCTCTGGATATGGACACACCTGCCTTGTTCTTGCCGGACAGCCTGTAGCGAGTCAGAACCAAACCAATCATCATTAAGTACTAGTGGGTGAGGGCATTCACAGCCAACCACAAAGACGAACTCCAGCTAGCAGTTTTTACATGGTCCTTCATTTCGCCGGATTTAACAACCAACAGTTTTTACATGGTCCTTCATATCGCCGGATTCTGACCTGGCTACAGTGAAGATGTTCCAGTACCCAAAAGAGGAGTTGTTTCTGCACCCCAGGATACAGAGAAGTTATCCTGCAATCCTAAGCCGTATGGGGCTGCTGTCACGCACCTCTCTCATCCTACAGTTGACCAGACCTGCTCCAGGCCTCCTCACCAGGGGTTAGCTGCTGAGGGAATATGAGGACCTAAGTCATGAAGCGCAAGAGATCACGAGGGTGTACTCTAGGCTCTCCCGGTCTGAGTCACCGCCACAGGAGCACCGGTACCGCCGCTACTCTCCTGACCACCACCGCTCTAGGCCTCCCCGGCTAGAGCCATCGTCAGCGCCACATGAGCGCCACCACAGCCAATACTCCCAGAGTCAGCCCGTCTACTCCAGGCCCACCTGGTCTGAGCGTTCGCCCCCTCTAAGGGAACATTGAGACCCCCACTACGTCCCGAGGTGGCCCAGCTATTCAACAGATCGTTGTCGCTCCAAGCCCCCCCTGCTGGAGCCTACATTGTATCTACCAGAACGCCACCTCCCCCCGAGGTGGTCCAACCGCTCTCCCGACCGACGTCCCTCTAGGCCCCCCGGCCAGAGGCACGGCAGCGTCGGGTCCACTTCAGCTCACCAGAGCGGCTTAGCTCCCCAGCAGATGAAGATAACTCCAGAGTGCACAGTCCACCACACTAAGGTCTGCACCCCCCTCAGCCAGAGCCTCGACTAGCCATAGTTAAGGAGACTTCCACTCCAGTCGTGGAGCCACAGCCAGCCGCTGCCATGGGGCCTGTTCTGGTTGCAGTTGCGGAGTCATCCTCTACTTTCTGTGAGGAGACCATGCTATTCGAGGCAGATGCTCGGGTGCCCGAGGTTCGACTGTCTGCTACCCTGGAACCTTCAGCCACAAAGACTCCACCTAGTCTCCATCAGGAGCTCCTCCCTGCTCCTGGCCCAGAGTCCAAGCCTGCACTGGATTATTTGCCCGCTCCTAGGAGGGAGCCACAGCCAGCCACTGCCATGGGGCCTGTTCTGGTTGCAGTTGCAGAGTCGTCCTCTACTCCCTGTGAGGAGACCATGCTAGTCGTGGCAGATGCTCGGGTCCCAGAGGTTTGAATGTCTGCTACCCACGGCCTGGTGGGATCAGCCCCGGCCTGTCTTCGAAGTTCAGCTTTCGCTGTCAATTTCCAGGCTGCGGCCACAAGGACTCAGACCACTTCTGCTAGTCCCAGGCCTGAGGACCCTGCTGGCCCGCTTGCTAGCACCCTGCTAGCTCCAGCCTTGAGGACCCCGATTCTTCCAGACCTCGCCTCAGGGGACCCTCCAGTCCTCTCCATGGGGGTCACCAGACATCACCCCGGGTGACCCACCAGAAGGCACCTTCAATGACCCCCTGACCTAGATGTAGGGTCAGAGTTCCCTGTCTCCCTCTTGGGGTTTACGTTTCCTGTCTTCCCAGTAGGCCAAGTGTTTCCCCAAGTAAGGTTAGAGTTCCCTGCCTTCCCGGTAGGTCCAGTCTATTTTGCCCCCTCGGTAGGTCAAGAGTATTCTGGCCCTTCGGTAGGTCAGATGTATTCTGTCCCCCAGTAGGCTCTCAGTTTCCGTGATGCAACCGGTCAGGATGCTCTCGATGGTGCAGCTGTAGAACCTTTTGAGGATCTTTTCAGTCTCCTGAGGAGGAATAGGCTTTGTCGTGCCCTCTTCACGACTGTCTTGGTGTGTTTGGACCATAATAGTTTGTTGGTGATGTGGACACCAAGGAACTTGAAACTCTCGACACGCTCCACTACAGCCTCGTCAATGTTAATGGGGGCGTCTTCGGCCCTCCTTTTCCTGTAGTCCACGATCATCTCCTTTGTCTTGCTCACATTGAGGGAGAGGTTGTTGTCCTGGCAACACACTGCCAGGTCTCTGACCCCGTCCCTATAGGCTGTCTCATCGTTGTCGGTGATCAGGCCTACCACTGTTTTGTCATCAGCAAACTTAATGATGGTGTTGGAGTCGTGCTTGGCCACTAGGTCTGCAACCTTTGCCCTGAGTTGGTCCGCAGTCCCCAGCCTCAATCGGCAAGCAGTCAGCTCCCTTAGTGCTATACGCCAAACCTCCTACCCTAGTTCTAGTTCCTGGGTATCCCATCCCGCTAGGTTCTGAGTTTTCTGCTCCTCTAGGTGTGCAGTCCCATCCCCTAGCCAGTTCGCAGCCCCAAGCCTCAGCCGCCGCCCAATCGCCTATATTAGCACTAGGCTATAAGTTCCCTGCTCAGCTAGGTTTGCAGCCTCCCCCCATACCTGGCTTGCAGTCCTCAGTCTTAGTAGTAGGTTCCAAGTCCCCTGCCCTGTCAGGCCCCGAGTTTCCTGCCCTCAGCCCCCTGACCCGGGGGGCCTGCTGTCTTTATTTCTGTTATGTTATTCTGCAATCTGGACTCAGGGGTAGACGTAATATTGTAAACATATATACAACACTGCAATTAGAATGATATGTTATGTTTTGTGTGGTATGTATTAATTTGTGGATGTCCATCATCCATTTTGTATGATATGTTACGAATTATAATTTGTTGTGGCTAGCGTTATACGCACACCCATCCACCCCGACCACCCTACTTTAATATTTGCTTTAAGTAACCTTCTGTCTTATCTAACTATACCAAACGTAACATACAGTGGGGAAAAAAAGTATTTAGTCAGCCACCAATTGTGCAAGTTCTCCCACTTAAAAAGATGAGAGAGGCCTGTAATCATAGGTACACGTCAACTATGACAGACAAATTGAGAGAAAAAAATTCCAGAAAATCACATTGTAGGATTTTTAATGATTTTATTTGCAAATTATGGTGGAAAATAAGTATTTGGTCACCTACAAACAAGCAAGATTTCTGGCTCTCACAGACCTGTAACTTCTTATTTAAGAGGCTCCTCTGTCCTCCACTCGTTACCTGTATTAATGGCACCTGTTTGAACTTGTTATCAGTATAAAAGACACCTGTCCACAACCTCAAACAGTCACACTCCAAACTCCACTATGGCCAAGACCAAAGAGCTGTCAAAGGACACCAGAAACAAAATTGTAGACCTGCACCAGGCTGGGAAGACTGAATCTGCAATAGGTAAGCAGCTTGGTTTGAAGAAATCAACTGTGGGAGCAATTATTAGGAAATGGAAGACATACAAGACCACTGATAATCTCCCTCGATCTGGGGCTGCACGAAAGATCTCACCCCGTGGGGTCAAAATGATCACAAGAACGGTGAGCAAAAATCCCAGAACCACACGGGGGGACCTAGTGAATGACCTGCAGAGAGCTGGGACCAAAGTAACAAAGCCTACCATCAGTAACACACTATGCCGCCAGGGACTCAAATCCTGCAGTGCCAGACGTGTCCCCCTGCTTAAGCCAGTACATGTCCAGGCCCGTCTGAAGTTTGCTAGAGTGCATTTGGATGATCCAGAAGTGGATTGGGAGAATGTCATATGGTCAGATGAAACCAAAATAGAACTTTTTGCTAAAAACTCAACTCGTCGTGTTTGGAAGACAAAGAATGCTGAGTTGCATCCAAAGAACACCATACCTACTGTGAAGCATGGGGGTGGAAACATCATGCTTTGGGGCAGTTTTTCTGCAAAGGGACCAGGACGACTGATCCGTGTAAAGGAAAGAATGAATGGGGCCATGTATCGTGAGATTTTGAGTGAAAACCTCCTTCCATCAGCAAGGGCATTGAAGATGAAACGTGGCTGGGTCTTTCAGCATGACAATGATCTCAAACACACCGCCCGGGCAACAAAGGAGTGGCTTCGTAAGAAGCATTTCAAGGTCCTGGAGTGGCCTAGCCAGTCTCCAGATCTCAACCCCATAGAAACTCTTTGGAGGGAGTTGAAAGTCCGTGTTGCCCAGCGACAGCCCCAAAACATCACTGCTCTAGAGGAGATCTGCATGGAGGAATGGGCCAAAATACCAGCAACAGTGTGTGAAAACCTTGTGAAGACTTACAGAAAACGTTTGACCTGTGTCATTGCCAACAAAGGGTATATAACAAAGTATTGAGAAACTTTTGTTATTGACCAAATACTTATTTTCCACCATAATTTGCAAATAAATTAATAAAAAATCCTACAATGTGATTTCTTTGAATTTTTTTTCTCATTTTGTCTGTCATAGTTGACGTGTACCTATGATGAAAATTACAGGCCTCTCTCATCTTTTTAAGTGGGAGAACTTGCACAATTGGTGGCTGACTAAATACTTTTTTTCCCAACTGTACTTAACTCCCCGGCCATCCAACAATCCAAACTAGATGCCCTCAATCTCACACAAATTATCAAGGAACCTACCAGGTACAACCCTAAATCCGTAAACATGGGCACCCTCATAGATATCATCCTGACTAACTTACCCTCTAAATACACCTCCGCTGTCTTCAACCAGGATCTCAGCGATCACTGCCTTATTGCCTGCGTCCGTAATGGGTCCGCGGTCAAACGACCACCCCTCATCACTGTCAAACGCTCCCTAAAACACTTTAGCGAGCAGGCCTTCCTAATTGACCTGGCCCAGGTATCTTGGATGGACATCGATCTCATTCCGTCAGTAGAGGATGCCTGGTTGTTCTTTAAAAGTGCTTTCCTCTCAATCTTAAATAAGCATGCCCCATTCAAAAAATGCAGAACTAAGAACAGATATAGCCCCTGGTTCTCCTCAGCCTTGACTGCCCTTGACCAGTACAAAAACATCCTGTGGCGTACTGCATTAGCATCGAACAGCCCCCGCGATATGCAACTTTTCAGGGAAGTCAGGAAGCAATATACACAATCAGTTAGGAAAGCAAAGGCTAGCTTTTTCAAACAGAAATTTGCATCCTGTAGCACTAACTCCAAAAAGTTTTGGGACACTGTAAAGTCCATGGAGAATAAGAGCACCTCCTCCCAACTGCCCACTGCACTGAGGCTAGGAAACACTGTCACAACAGATAAATCTACAACAATCGAGAAATTCAACAAGCATTTTGCTACGGCTGGCCATGCTTTCCACCTGGCTACCACTACCCTGGCCACCAGCTCTGCACCCTCCGCTGCAACTTGCTTCTCCTTTACACAAATTCAGACAGCTGATGTTCTGAAAGAGCTGAAAAATCTGGACCTCTACAAATCAGCTGGGCTAGATAATCTGGACCCTTTCTTTCTAAAATTGTCGCAATCCCTATTAATAGCCTGTTCAATCTCTATTTCGTAATGTCTGAGATCCCCAGAGATTGGAAAGCTGCCGCGGTCATCCCCCTCTTCAAAGGGGGTGACACTCTAGATCCAAACTGTTACAGACCTATATCCATCCTGCCCTGCCTTTCGAAAGTTTTTGAAAGCCAGGTTAACAAACATATCACCGACCATTTCGAATGCCACCGTACCTTCTCCGCTATGCAATCCGGTTTCCGAGCTGGTCATGGGTGCACCTCAGACTGTAAACTCTCCTTCCAGACTCACATTAAGCATCTCCAATCAAAAGTTAGATCTAGAATCGGCTTCCTATTTCGCAACAAAGCCTCCTTCACTCATGCTGCCAAACATGCCTTCGTAAAACTGACTATCCTACCGATCCTTGACTTCGGCGATGTCATTTAGAAAATAGCCTCCAACATTCTACTCAGCAAATTGGATGTAGTCTATCACAGTGCCATCCGTTTTGTCACCAAAGCCCCATATACTACCCACCATTGTGACCTGTACACTCTTGTTAGCTGGCCCTCAATACATATTCCTCACCAAACCCACTGGCTCCAGGTCATCTATAAATCAATGCTAGGCAAATCCCCGTCTTATCTTAGCTCACTGGTCACCATAGCAACACCCATCCGTAGTATGCGTCCAGCAGGTATATCTCACTGGTCATCCCCAAAGCCAACACCTCCTTTGGCCGCCATTCTTTACAGTTCTCTGCTGCCAATGACTGGAACGAACTGCAAAAATCTCTGAAGCTGGAGACTCTTATCTCCCTCACTAACTTTAGGCGTAAGTTGTCAGAGCAGCTTACCGATCACTGCACCTGTACACAGCCAATCTGTAATTAGCCCACCCAACTACCTCATCCCCATATTGTTATTTATTTTGCTAATTTGCACCCCAGTATCTCTATTTGCACATCATCTTTTGCACATCTATCATTCCAGTGTTAATACGAAATTGTCACTATTTTGCACTATGGCCTATTTATTGCCTTACCTCCATAATTTACTACATTCGCACACACTGTATATATATTTTCTGTTGTATTTTTGACTTTATGTTTTGTTTACCCCATATGTAACTCTGTGTTGTTATTTTTATCGCACTGCTTTGCATTATCTTGGCCAGGTCGCAGTTGTAAATGAGAACTTGTTCTCAACTGGCTTACCTGGTTAAATAAAGTAGAAAAAAAGAATAAAAAAAATAGGACAGAAGCCTATCTCCTGTTCCTGAAGCTTGAGGCAGCTTGATGTACAAGTACTCCCCCTTGTCTATCAGGGCATTATTTGAATGTATGATCCTCCAGTGTTCTTGCCTTATGACTCAAACTGAAATTGAGTTGGATGTTTTTAATCAAAACTGGACTTGAGTTGAATTGGCCCAGAGAGGGAATGGAACCGAATTGAATTAATGGAATAGACTATTAATTGGCTACTCATTTATTTTGATAAATGTGTATTTTCATATCAAGCATTATTTGGTCCATTTGAGGTGGGCTGGTTTAATAATAATTTCCAAGTTCAAGTACATTTTATGGACCAACTCCTACTACTCAATTACCAATGGTGTACAAATACTTACCAAATACCCTCGGATATTATTAAGCCACTATCAAAAATAAGTAATCCAACGTATTTTATGACTATGGCTCTCATCTCTGGCAAGTGCAGTTGCTTGAGTTCATACCTGGCACAGAAACCCATGATATATCAGTGCAACCTGTAGTTGTATCACTCAGGCATCTGTTGTGTGTCATTAAAATGCTATTAACACCACAAGGATTTCTCACACAGTCTGTGGGGTGCTCTGTCACTGGCTCACCTCTCACTAAGACGGCTGGGGTGGCTAGGTTCTAATGAATACACTGCTGTCCGGCTGCCACTCTCCACTCTGTTGTGAACGTAGGGGTGGCATGGGGTGGTGGAATTATGTGGCTGTGGGCCAAGGAACAACAGAAACTGTGCAGACATCAAAGATGATGCTCTAGATAAGCCCTTGTGCCAGAACGCAACAAAAGCGCCGAGCTTATATCACTGGTCTCTTTGAATGGTGAAGGGTCATTTAGTAGACTTTGTAAAACATAGGCCTACAACTGAAGTCATCTATTTATAGTTGAAGGACAAAGCAGCTTGTTTTAACTTGTAGGGTAGTTTATCTTTACTATCCCAGAGGGGCAATTGTCTTTATAGCTGGTAGTCAGTCAAACTTGGTGGTAAATATGTTTGCAAAAGTCAAGGCTCTTCACAGAGGAAGTAACCATGATGTCGTTTTCTCTGTCTCTGCAAGGAAATCCGCAGCGGAACTCGAGCTCCCCGCCCACCAGCGGATGACGGCGGCGCGGGAGAAGGGTCGCCGACCGGCGATGCGCGGGCCGGCCTTCATGTTCAACGACCGCACCACCAGCATGACCGCCGAGGAGGAGCGCTTTCTGGACGCTGCCGAGTACGGCAACATCCCTGTGGTCCGCAAGATGCTGGAGGAGTCCACCACGCTCAATGTCAACTGCGTGGACTACATGGGCCAGAACGCATTGCAGCTGGCGGTGGGCAACGAGCACCTGGAGGTGACGGAACTGCTGCTGAGGAGGGACAACCTGGCGCGCATCGGTGACGCCCTACTCCTGGCTATCTCGAAAGGCTATGTCAGGATCGTGGAAGTAATCTTGGCCCATCCGTCCTTCCAAGCCAGCGAGCGGCTGACGCGGAGTCCGTGCGAGCTGCAGGACGACGACTTCTACTCGTACGACGAGGACGGTACACGCTTCTCGCCCGACATCACCCCCATCATTCTGGCTGCGCACTGCCAGAAGTATGAGGTGGTGCACATGCTGCTGTTGAAGGGTGCGCGCATCGAGCGGCCACATGACTACTTTTGCAAGTGTGCAGAATGCACCGAGAAACAGGGCAAAGACTCTTTCAGCCACTCACGCTCGCGCATCAATGCCTACCGGGGCCTGGCTAGCCCAGCTTACCTGTCGCTGTCTAGCGAGGACCCGGTGCTCACCGCACTGGAGCTCAGCAACGAACTGACCAAGTTGGCCAACATCGAGAAGGAGTTCAAGGTAGGACACTTATGAACTACTCGCACAGGGTTGCAAAATTCTGGAAACGTTCCCAAATCGCAGGTTTTTCAGAAATCTATTTCTAAGAACGCTCTCAATATTGTTAGCTTTTTCAGAAAAACCTAGGAATTTTGGGAAATTTCACAGAATTTTGGAAACCTTCTACTCAGAAGCTAATGCGCGATGTCTGTTTTTTCGACATTTATTTTGATGGCATAACCATGTTTGATCGGTTTCTTGACATAGTACTAACAAGATTGATGATTGTTATCAGGTAAAGTCTTGTACAATAGCAATGTGTTGATGCTGCTTATCTACACCTAATTTCTGCCTCATGTTTTCATTTTAACACAGATGTTGTCATGTAATGAATCTTCAACCTGTGTGTGTGTTTGTGTGTTATGCTGCTGTCGCCACCAGGATAAAAAGAGCCATAAAAAAGAGACCATGCAGCACAATTGCTTTTCCCTGGTAAATATGTTTAACTACATCAATTCATTGACATTGATTTAAAAAATGCCTAGCCTCACACTGGCTAATTACTTGCTGTTACTTCAAGGGTAAACTGTCTTTTAGCATTTCTGGCTGACTGTCAGCTTGTGCATTAAGTTGTTATTTAGACACACATTGTGAAAGAGACTTGAATTACAAGACTAGTTAATGGGAGAGAGGGAAAACTGTGGTGTTTCAAAAAACAAATGTCCTCTCCTTTAAGAACTGCTTTGATTTTTTTAAAATTATTTGTCTAATTTGTATTGATTGTAAAAATGAGTTCACTGAACCATATTGCCACAAAAGCTTATTACCCAAATTTGCTAAAGTGTTCCATGCTGTTAAACATATTAACAACCATTTTGAGCTTGGCATGATGCAACAAGCTGGACTGAATTTGTTTTAAATTAGAACATTTTAGGAAAGGATGCTTGTTTGTAGTCTGGATACCAGTCTTTTTAGCTAACATTCCACTCCTTGCCACTCCCCACTGGGCACAAACTGGTTAAATCAGTGTTGTTTCAACGTAATTTCTCAATGTATTGTGACGTGCAATCTACGTGGAAAATACATTGGATTTGAAAAAAGTATTTGTTTTGAGGGTGAAATTACAACCACATGACTGGCATCATGGTAACCAATTTTCAACATTGACAAACCTTGTATAAAATATGTTGAATTTGTACCTTTGAAACAATGTCAGATCTTCAATGTAATGTCCACTATAAGAACAAACTATAGGCTGGGCAGCACCTCCTACTGGAAAGTTGATCTATCTACAGTTACCTTTTGGTATCCCATCCAGGGTTTTAACCAAGCCCAGTCCTGCTTAGCTTTGATATTTGTCACCAGCTGTTACCAATGTGCTATCGTGAGGATGATTGTTGAGAAATCTCCACTAAATAGATTCACTGTTGCTATCAAAGTCATTTCAACAGGTAGGTTTAACAGAGAAAATGAAATTTAACCATACTGTATCAATCATATATCATCATGATGCTATTTGGGCATGTATAGCATTTGGGAAGTCATCAACAGCTATTGTTTAAATTCAACCCAGGATTCAACTAAAAATAGACAATACATATAGGCCTAGGTTACATAGCTCTCAATATCGGACCTCATACAGGGCTTGTTATGTTTTGTGCTGATACCTGTTTTCTTCAATCTGTTCTCTGAATTGTCCTTTTGCTTCCCTCTGTGAGAGATGCAGTGAGATGATGGAGGTATATCGGAACATGTTCTAGTGAATCAAATGCAGTAAATGGTTCACTGCCTCTTACCACATGGTGCAATGCTTCACTTTAGAGTTGGAACATAATGTTCAGTTATGAGTGACTGGAAATGTAGGGTTTGGACTTGCCAAAAACTGCATTCAAATTGTCTCCCATTCTATGTCTTTGGACAGATGGATTAGGACAAATCGATCATAATTAGAAAGAATAAAGCAAAGACATAAACAAAGTGGCAGATGCACTCTGAACAAAGTCTAGTTGTTCCATGGAAATTAAATCCAGAATAAATGCTCTCAGCAAACAATCACATTTAAAAGCACATTGACTGTTCTCCATGCTCCTATCTGGCAGGCGGTATCAAGGCTTAGACCAAAAGACTCATAAACAGCTTCTATCCCCTGGCCATAAGACTGTTAAATGGCTAACAACTACTGCTCCCCCTCACACCTACGCTGCTGCTAAAATGATTATTGATTCGATATATTACTACCATTACGCTGCTGTTCATTGAAGATTGATTGCCATTAGTATCTATCTATTTATCCTGCTACTGGTCACTATTACTCCTGTTTACATGTATAGTACCAGTGAAAAGTTTGGACACACCTACTCATTCAAGGGTTTTTCTTTATTTTTAATATTTTCTACATTGTAGAATAATAGTGAAGACATCAAAACTATGAAATAACACATATGGAATCATGTAGTAACCAAAAAAGTGTTAAACAAATCAAAATGTATGTTATATTTTAGATTCTTCAAAGTAGCCACCCTTTGCCTTGATGACAGCTTTGCACACTCTTGGCATTCTCTCAACCAGCTTCACCTGGAATACTTTTCCAACAGTCTTGAAGGAGTTCCCACATATGCTGAACACTTGTTGGCTGATTTTCCTTCACTCTTCGGTCCGTCTCATCCCAAACCATCTCAATTGGGTTGAGGTCGGGTGATTGTGGAGGCCAGGTCATCTGATGCAGCACTCCATCACTCTACTTCTTGGTCAAATAGCCCTTACACAGCCTGGAGGTGTGTTTTGGGTCATTGTCCTGTTGAAAAACAAATGATAGTCCCACTAAGCGCTAACCAGATGGGATGGCGTATCGCTGCAGAATGCTGTGGTAGCCATGCTGGTGTTTCTTGGCTCAAGCAAGTCTCTTCTTTGCAGCAATTCGACCTTGGCCTGATTCACGCAGTCTCTTCTGAACAGTTGATGTTGAGATGTGTCTGTTACTTGAACTCTGTGAAGCATTGAGGGTTGAAGTCAGAAGTTTACATACACTTAGGTTGGAGTCATTAAAACTAGTTTTCAACCACTTGCAAAAACCTATAGTTTTTGCAAGTCAGTTAAGACATCTACTTTGTGCATGACACAAGTAATTTTTCCAACAATTGTTTACAGACAGATTATTTAATTTTTTATTTACTGTATCACAATTCCAGTGGGTCAGAAGTTTACATACACTAAGTTGAATGTGCCTTTAAACAGCTTGGAAAATTCCAAAAAATATGTCATGGCTTTAGAAGCTTCTGATAGGCTAATTGACATAATTTCAGTCAATTGGAGGTGTACCTGTGGAAATCAGCCAAGACCTCAGAAAAAAAATTGTAGACCTCCACAACTCTGGTTCATCCTTGGGAGCAATTTCCAAACGCCTGAAGGTACCACGTTCATCTGTACAAACAATAGTACGCAACTATAAACACCATGGGACCACGCAGCCGTCACAGGAAGGAGACGCGTTCTGTCTCCTGGAGATGAACATACTTTGGTGCGAAAAGTGCAAATCAATCCCAGAACAACAGCAAAGGACCTTGTGAAGATGCTGGAGGAAACAGGTACAAAAGTATCTATATCTACAGTAAAACAAGTCCTATATCGACATAACCTGAAAGGCCGCTCAGCAAGGAACAAGCCACTGCTCCAAAAGCCAGACTACGGTTTGCAACTGCACACGAGGACAAAGATTGTACTTTTTGGAGAAATGTCCTCTGGTCTGATGAAACTAAAATGTAACTGTTTGGCCATAATGATCATCGTTATGTTTGGAGGAAAAAGGGGGTTACTTGCAAGCCGAAGAACACCATCCCAACTGTGAAGCACGGGGGTGGCAGCATCATGCATCAAATTATGTGGAGATATTGAAGCAACATCTCAAGACATCAGTCAGGAAGTTAAAGCTTGGTTGCAAATGGGTCTTCCAAATGGACAATGACCCCAAGCATACTTCCAAAGTTGTTGCAAAATGGTTAAGGACAACAAAGTCAAGGTATTGGAGTGGCCAACACAAAGCCCTGACCTCAATCCTATAGAACATTTGTGGGCAGAACTGAAAAAGCGTGTTCGAGCAAGGAGGCCTACAAACCTGACTCAGTTACACCAGCTCTGTCAGGAGGAATGGGCCAAAATTCACCCAACTTATTGTGGGAAGATTGTGGAAGGCTACCCGAAACGTTTGACCCAAGTTAAACAATTTAAAGGCAATGCTACCAAATACTAATTGAGTGTATGTAAACTTCTGACCCACTGAGAATGTGATGAAAGAAATAGAAGCTGAAATAAATCATTCTCTCTACTATTATTCTGACATTTCACATTCTTAAAATAAAGTGGTGATCCTAACTGACCTAAGAAAGGGAATTTTTACTAGGATTAAATGTCAGGAATTGTGAAAATTGAGTTTAAATTTATTTGGCTAAGGTGTATATAAACTTCCAACTTCAACTGTATTTGTGCTGCAATCTGAGGTACAGTTAACCAAGATGGCGTAGCAGTGCGGTCGTGTATTCTGTAGTGTGCTCGTGTAGCCAATTTTTATTTTTTTGTATTTTTCGTATATATTTCTCAATCTCACTTTTCATCCTTCAACTAAATATACTTTCCTGCAACCCGCCTCACCCAATGTGGAACGGATTCTATTATTTCTTATACCTTTTTATCAAGAACCTCCATCTGAAACTAGCCAGCTAGCCAGCTAACTAGCTACTTGCAAGCTACTTGCTATTAGCCACCGTTAGCGGTTTTCACCATTGTCCGTGGCCTGCACTACCTACCAGCTAGCTCTAGCCTGGACAATTATCGGCCAGTCTGCACAGCACGCTATTGATCCAGAACATATTGGATTTTCTGCCGGAATCACTGAATCACTGGACCTTTAACATCGGATCATCGCAACTAGCTAGCTGCAACCGAATGGATGTTGTTGTTGGCTAATCACCACTGCCCCGAAACAAGCACCAGTTAGCCTTGAGCTAGCCTCGAGCCAGGCCCATCTCCCGGCCATCTACCTCTCTGTCAACCGGACGGGACCTCCTAGTGTAGACATGGAGCCCCGCCGATCCATCACGACTGGTCTGCCGACGTAATCGTCTGATGTGGTTTCAACAGGCTTCCCATTGCGGCGACCACAAGATCCATCTGCTAGCCCCGGCCCGCTAACACACGCAATCAACAGCCGAGCCTCCTGCTAGCCTGTGCAATAGCAGCCATCGAACTGCTCCCGGACTCTCCTTTTGCTGTTCACTGGACCTTATGATCACTCAGCTACACAGCTGATGCCTGCTGTACTGTTCCCTTACACGATACCCCATCCTGTTAATCTGTCCTGTTTATCTGTTTAGCCTCAGCCCAAACTTTCGTCTCCATTAACCAGTTGTTGTCTTAGCTCTCTCGAATAACACCTGTGATTGTGTTATGCTTCTCTCGCATGTCAATATGTCTTGCCTATTGCTGTTTCGGTTAGTTCTTATTATGCAATTTCACTGTAGAGCCCCCAGTCCCGCTTAACCTGCCTCAGATAGCTCCTTTGGCCCACCCCCCAAACACGCGGAGACCGGCTCAATCGGTGCCTCCAGTGATGCTATCTCTTTCATCGTTACCCAACGCTTAGGTTTACCTCCACTGTACACATATCCTTCCATATCCTTGTCTGTACATAATTCCCTGAATCTATTCTACAACGCCCGGAAATCTGCACCTTTTATTCTCTGTACCCAACGCACTAGAAGACCAGTTCTTAAAGCCTTTAGCCATATCCTTATTCTACTCCTCCTCTGTTCCTCTGATGATGTAGAGGTTAACCCAGGCCCTGTAGCCCCCAGTATCACTTCTACTCCCCAGACGCTATCATTTGTTGACTTCTGTAACCGTAAAAGCCTTGGTTTCTTGCAAGTTAACATCAGAAGCCTCCTCCCTAAGTTTGAGGAATTCACTGCGTTATCACACTCTGCCAACACTGATGTTCTAGCAGTGTCTGAATCCTGGCTTAGGAAGGCCACCAAAAACTCTGAAATGTTCATCCCCAACTACAAAATATTCCGTCTAGATAGAACTGCCAAAGGGGGCAGAGTTGCAATCTACTGTAGAGATAGCATGCAGAGCTCTATCATACTATCCAGGTCTGTGACCAAACAGTTTGAGCTTCTACTTCTAAAAATCCACCTTTCCAGAAATAAGTCTCTCACTGTTACCGCTTGCTACAGACCGCCCTCAGCCCCCAGCTGTGCCCTGGACATCATATGTGAATTGATTGCCCCCCATCTATCCTCAGAGTTCGAACTGCTTGGTAACCTAAACTGGGATATGCTTAACACCCCGGCCGTCCTACAATCTAAACTAGATGCCCTCAATCTCACACAATTTTTCAAAGAACCTACCAGGTACACCCCTAAATCAGTAAACATGGGCACCCTCATAGATATCATCCTGACTAATTTACCCTCTAAATACACCTTCAACCAGGATCTCAGCGATCACTGCCTCATTGCCTGCTTCCGTAATGGGTCCGCGGTCAAACGACCACCCCTCATCACTGTCAAACGCTCCCTAAAACACTTCAGCGAGCAGGCCTTTCTAATTGACCTGGCCTGGGTATCCTGGATGTATATTGACCTCATTCCGTCAGTAGAGGATGCCTGGTTGTTCTTTAAAGTACTTTCCTCTCCATCTTAAATAAGCATGTCCCATTCAAAAAATTCAGAACTAAGAACAGATATAGCCCCTGGTTCACCCCAGACTTGACTGCCCTTGACCAGCACAAAAACATCCTGTGGCGTACTGCATTAGCATCGAACAGCCCCCTCGATATTAAACCTTTCAGGGAAGTCAGAAACCAGTATACACAATCAGTTAGGAAAGCAAAGGCTAGCTTTTTCAAACAGAAATGTGCATCCTGTAGCACTAACTCCAAAAATTTGGGGACACTGTAAAGCCCATGGAGAATAAGAGCACCTCCTCCCAGCTGCCCACTGCACTGAGGCTAGGAAACACTGTCACCACTGATAAATCTACCATAATCGAGAATTTCGCTACGGCTGGCCATGCTTTCCACCTGGCAACCCCTACCCTAGCCACCAGCTCTGCAACTTGCCCATGCCCACCCCCCCTTCTCCTTTACCCAAATTCAGATAGCTGCAAAATCTGGACCCCTACTATTTTTTTTACATATTAGTCATTTAGCAGACGCTGTTATCTAGAGCGACTTACAGTTAGTGAGTTTTTTTTATTATTTTTTTATACTGGCACCCCGTGGGAATCGAACCCATAACCCTGGCATTGCAAGCGCCATGCTCTACCAACTGAGCTACACGGGGCCCCTTGCTGGGCTAGACAATCTGGA
Organism: Coregonus clupeaformis; assembly: GCF_020615455.1. Lineage (NCBI taxonomy): Eukaryota > Metazoa > Chordata > Actinopteri > Salmoniformes > Salmonidae > Coregonus > Coregonus clupeaformis. Next base: position 40,631,616 of record NC_059193.1, read on the forward strand.
CCCTTTCTTTCTAAAATTAGATCCCCAAAGATTGGAAAGCTGCCGATGTCATCCCCCTCTTCAAAGGTGGTGACACTCTAGATCCAAACTGTTACAGACCTATATCCATCCTACCCTGCCTTTCGAAAGTATTTGAAAGCCAAGTTAACAAACAGATCACCGACAATTTCGAATCCCACCGTACCTTCTCCGCTATGCAATCTGGTTTCCGAGCTGGTCATGGGTGCACCTCAGCCACGCTCAAGGTCCTAAACGATATTATAACCGTGATCGATAAAAGACAGTACTGTGCAGCCATCTTCATTTGGTTTCTCAAATGACTGCCTCGCCTGGTTCACCAACTACTTATCAGATGGAGTTATATGTATCAAATCGGAGGGCCTGTTGTCTGGACCTCTGGGAGTCTCTATGGGGGTGCCACAGGGTTCAATTCTCGGGCCGACTCTATTCTCTGTGTATATCAATAATGTCGCTCTTGCTGCTGGTGACTCTCAGATCCACCTCTACGCAGAGGACACCATTTTGTATACATCTGGCCCTTCATTGGACACTGTATTAACAAACCTCCAAACGAGCATCAACGCCATACAACACTCCTTCCGTAGCCTCCAACTGCTCTTAATTGCTAGTAAAACTAAATGCATGCTCTTCAATCGAACGCTGCTTGCACCCGCCCACCCGACTAGAATCACTACTCTCGGCGGGTCTGACTTAGAATATGTGGACAACTACAAATACCTAGGTGTCTGGTTAGACCGTAAACTCTCCTTGCAGACTCACATTAAGCATCTCCAATCCAAAGTTAAATCTAAAATCGGCTTCCTATTTCGCAACAAAGCCTCCTTCACTCATGCTGCCAAACATGCCCTCGTAAAACTGACTATCCTACCGATCCTTGACTTCGGCGATGTCATTTAAAAAATAGCCTCCAACACTCTACTCAGCAAATTGGATGTAGTCTATCACAGTGCCATCCGTTTTGTCACCAAAGCCCCATTTACTACCCACCTTTGTGACCTGTACGCTCTCGTTGGCTGGCCCTCACTACATATTCGTTGCCAAACCCACTGACTCCAGGTCATCTATAAGTCTCTGCTAGGCAAATCCCCGCCTTATCTTAGCTCATTGGTCACCATAGCAACACCCACCCCAAATCTCTGAAGCTGGAGACTCTTATCTCCCTCACTATCTTTAAGCATCAGTTGTCAGATCAGCTTACTGATCACTGCACCTGTACACAGCCCATCTGTAATTAGCCCACCCAACTACTTCATCCCCAGATTGTTATTTATTTTGCTAATTTGCACCCCAGTATCTCTATTTGCACATCATCTTCTGCACATCTATCACCCCAGTGTTAATACTAAATTGTAATTATTTTGCACTATGGCCTATTTATTGCCTTACCTCCATAACTTACTACATTTGCACACACTTTATATATATTTTCTATTGTGTTATTGACTGTATGTTTTGTTTATCCCATGTGTAACTCTCATGTGAGCCAGTTTCATCATAGCGCTTGATGGTTTTTGCGACTGCACTTTCAAAATTCTTGATTGACTGACCTTCATGTCTTAAAGTAATGATAGACTGTCGTTTGTCTTTGCTTATTTGAGCTGTTCTTGCCATAATATGGACTTGGTCTTTTTTTGCCAAATAGGGCTATCTTCCAATTATTCAGTGACAACTTTTTGAAGTTTGTGACAGCAACTATGTGAGCTTATTACAGTATTATAGACACTATGTCCTGGGATTTCCTATGATCTTCTATGTAGAAGAACCCTTTACCTTCTAACAACTCTTGTGTAGGTTGTGAGTGTCATAGAGCAAGAGTCTCAGCTTTTCATAGATAGCTTTTAATAGTGTGTAGCTCAAACCATTCTACAGATGTTTTTGTAAAAATGCCTTGCCCCGGGCCCCTTCGGGATCTGCCCTTGTCTCACAAACACCGCTCTAGCTCAGCCCCCGTTAATCACACAGACATGTTTGGTGTCTACGGATGCAGAAGACACACAATGTTTAAAATGGGTTGGCGTTACGGTGGGACTGTTTGGGTTAATGCATCTTTAATTGTGTTCTTAGAGCGAGGTTGAAACAACAATGTGATTGATTATATTTCACTCCAAGCTGCATTTGTTTTGCATTGTTTTTGTAAGATAATATTATTTCCATTTCAATAATGAATGTACTTTGCTAAACTCAAGTAAAAGTGGTGTCTCGTGAGTATCGGTTATTCAATAAATAATTATGACCATTATAGACGGGACCTATCCCTATTATAGGGATAGGATGTAGCTCAGTGTTAAATTCACCATATATAAGCCAATATGACACCAATCTCGATGAAAATTAGCAAATCAACTTGATTGGAGGTACACAAAACACTCCCCGCATTTCGTCAAGAGCCGTCCGGCCGTTACCGAGAACCACATACTGGATTTTGTAACAGGGTCGTTAGCAATTGATTTTGAAGAGTATTCCTTGAGCATACCTAGTTCAAATTCTAAACATCAGATTAAAACGAGACTATAGTGTCCATAAAGTGACCATTGGACTTAAAAAATGACGGATTGACTAAGTTTGTAGGTAGAACAGTTTTTATTAAATGTATAATTTATCGCTCTCACGTGCTCATTTCTGTCCATTAAGAACCAACGAGGTGCTACCTTTTTGTAGCATTTCTGACAATGCTAACATATTTTTTAGCCGAAATTCAGAGTTCTAACACTGGGTTGGTTGCTCGGACACAACACAGCTGCTTGCACCATGCTACCAGTCATAAGAAGTGTATGCGAACAAACCTAGGCTACTGTACATAGCTAGCTATATGGTGGTATTCAAGCTGAGGTTAATCAATAAATGCAAACAGATATTTTGATTAGCTAGGTAGCCAACTAGCTAACGTTACGTAGCTAACGTTAGCTTACTTGTACAAAATCCAGCAGCTAGCCTCTGTAGCTAGCTAACGAACAGGCAACTAAAGGTAGCTAGCCAATGAATGTGGTTTTATTTTGATTAGATGGGTAGCTAGCTAGCTAGCTAACATAATGTTGTACTAGTCAGATGAGAGCTAACGTTGGCTAGGTAGCTAACCAACAAGCGAGGAAAGCTAGCTAGCTAGCTATATTTAGCCAAGTAAGGTTTTTCACATAAGGCTGAAGTCATGTGTAAACTGCTGATCTAGACACTCGCGTGTAATCGAAGCACAAACAAATATGCACAATTAAACTAGCGAACGTCATTGGCTGCTATGATAGCCAATTAACTTTAGTAAGCAAAGTAACCATAGCTAACGTAAGCTCGTAATGTTAGCTAACGTGGATGGCCGGTTCATGCACCACAATAGATCATACTTTCTTACACACAACATAACTAGCAAAATACTAGCAAAATGCATAGGGCTTACAATTAAAAAGGTATTGTCGGATATTATTAATCTTAATCAGACAGGCTTTTTACATCAACGATACATTGGAGATAATATAAGACAAGTACTGGAAATAATAGAACACTATGAAAAATCTAGGAAACCAGGCCTGTTATTCATAGCTGACTTTGAAAAGGCTTTTGATAAAGTACAACTGGAATTTATATATAAATGCCTGAAATATTTCAATTTTAGAGAATATCTTATACAATGGGTTAAAGTTATGTATAGTAACCCTGGGTGTAAAATTATAAATAATGGGTACTTCTCATAAAGTATTAAACTTTCAAGAGGAGTAAAACAATGCTGTCCACTATCGGCATATCTATTTATTATTGCTATCGAAATTTTAGCTATTAAAATCAGTTACAATAATATCAAGGGACTAGAAATCCAGGGCTTAAAAATAAAGGTGTCATTGTATACTGATGATTCAGGTTTTATTTTAAATCCACAATGTGGATCCCTCCACAGCCTCAAAAAGGATCTAGATAATGTGTATAACCTCTCTGGATTACAACCAAATTATGGTACGTGTATTATATTACGTATTGGATCAGTAAGAAATACAACTTTACATTCCTGTGTAGTTTACCAATAAAATGGTCTGACAGTGATGTGGACATACTCGGTATTCCTATCCCGAAATAAATAAATGATCTCACTACAATCAATTTTAATAGAAAGATAGCAAAAATAGATAATATTTTGATACCATGGAAAGGAAAATACCTGTCTATTTGTGGAAAAAACACCCTGATTAACTCTTAAGTCATATCCCAGTTTACCTATTTTCTTATGGCCTTGCCTACACCTAGCGACATGTTTTTTGTATTTTATGAGCAAAATATATTCCATTTTATTTGGAACGGCAAGCCAGACAAAATTAAACGGGCCTATTTATATAATGAATATGAATTCGGAGGGCAGAAATTATTAAATATTAAAGCATTAGACCTCTCACTAAAGGAACTGGTTCTCTATCAGATTAGTAAGAATATCTCACCCAATGTTCAAGAATGGCCTTTTCCCCTTTATTCAGATTACAACCTCTCACTTTCGGTTATTTGCAAAATCATCTCCAAAATATCGCTATTTTTAAAACAAGCCATAGAAAGTTGGTTGCAACTTCAATTTAATCCTCCTGAAAAGACAGAACAAATAATACAAAAAATCTTATGGTTAAACTCAAATATAGTAATTTATTTTAAAAAACATAGTTTTGGGAAGAAAAAAAAAAATATATATATAATCTTTGTAAATTACAGTGGGGAAAAAAAGTATTTAGTCAGCCACCAATTGTGCAAGTTCTCCCACTTAAAAAGATGAGAGAGGCCTGTAATTTTCATCATAGGTACACGTCAACTATGACAGACAAAATGAGGAAAAAAAATCCAGAAAATCACATTGTAGGATTTTTAATGAATTTATTTGCAAATTATGGTGGAAAATAAGTATTTGGTCAATAACAAAAGTTTCTCAATACTTTGTTATATACCCTTTGTTGGCAATGACACAGGTCAAATGTTTTCTGTAAGTCTTCACAAGGTTTTCACACACTGTTGCTGGTATTTTGGCCCATGCCTCCATGCAGATCTCCTCTAGAGCAGTGATGTTTTGGGGCTGTCGCTGGGCAACACGGACTTTCAACTCCCTCCAAAGATTTTCTATGGGGTTGAGATCTGGAGACTGGCTAGGCCACTCCAGGACCTTGAAATGCTTCTTACGAAGCCACTCCTTTGTTGCCCGGGCGGTGTGTTTGGGATCATTGTCATGCTGAAAGACCCAGCCACGTTTCATCTTCAATGCCCTTGCTGATGGAAGGAGGTTTTCACTCAAAATCTCACGATACATGGCCCCATTCATTCTTTCCTTTACACGGATCAGTCGTCCTGGTCCCTTTGTAGAAAAACAGCCCCAAAGCATGATGTTTCCACCCCCATGCTTCACAGTAGGTATGGTGTTCTTTGGATGCAACTCAGCATTCTTTGTCCTCCAAACACGACGAGTTGAGTTTTTACCAAAAAGTTATATTTTGGTTTCATCTGACCATATGACATTCTCCCAATCCTCTTCTGGATCATCCAAATGCACTCTAGCAAACTTCAGACAGGCCTGGACATGTACTGGCTGAAGCAGGGGGACACGTCTGGCACTGCAGGATTTGAGTCCCTGGCGGCATAGTGTGTTACTGATTGTAGGCTTTGATACTTTGGTCCCAGCTCTCTGCAGGTCATTCACTACGTCCCCCCGTGTGGTTCTGGGATTTTTGCTCACCGTTCTTGTGATCATTTTGACCCCACGGGGTGAGATCTTGCATGGAGCCCCAGATCGAGGGAGATTATCAGTGGTCTTGTATGTCTTCCATTTCCTAATAATTGCTCCCACAGTTGATTTCTTCAAACCAAGCTGCTTACCTATTGCAGATTCAGTCTTCCCAGCCTGGTGCAGGTCTACAATTTTGTTTCTGGTGTCCTTTGACAGCTCTTTGGTCTTGGCCATAGTGGAGTTTGGAGTGTGACTGTTTGAGGTTGTGGACAGGTGTCTTTTATACTGATAACAAGTTCAAACAGGTGCCATTAATACAGGTAATGAGTGGAGGACAGAGGAGCCTCTTAAAGAAGAAGTTACAGGTCTGTGAGAGCCAGAAATCTAGCTTGTTTGTAGGTGACCAAATACTTATTTTCCACCATAATTTGCAAATAAATTCATTAAAAATCCTACAATGTGATTTTCTGGATTTTCTTTTCTCATTTTGTCTGTCATAGTTGACGTGTACCTATGATGGAAATTACAGGCCTCTCTCATCTTTTTAAGTGGGAGAACGTGCACAATTGGTGGCTGACTAAATACTTTTTTTCCCCCAATGTATATCTTAAATAGGACTGGTGGAGATATGTCACACATGCAGCTACCAAAAATATATGGAAATGTCTGCTCTACCAAAATTACAACCAACAAATTGCAGCATTACCGCAAAAATGGAAGAGGCAAGTGGAAGGGGAAAAAAGTAAGGAACTTGTTTGTCGGCCCTGCATTAATGACCAAAATTGGTTAAAGGACCAAAAATTTTACAGCTGCACCATATAGATTGCAAAATAGTTGGGAAGAGATTTTCGATGTACCGATTCCATGGCACAGGGTTTATGAACTGATACAAAAAATGACGCCAGATTCAAAACGTAGTATTTTTCAATTTAAATTATTATACAAAATTCTTGCAACCAATAGAATGTTATATATATGGGGGATACAACCATCCCAGCTCTGCAGATTGTGCTGCGAAGAGACAGAATCATTAGATCATTTGTTTTGATACTGTCCATTTATAGCTTGTTTTTGGTCGCAGGTTCAGGAATGGCTGAAGAATTGCAACATTTACCTGGAGCTAACTCTGCAAATAGCACTGCTGGGTGATTTGAGAAGTAATAATCAATCGAACAATAATACAATAATACTTTTAGCAAAAAAAAGGATCTTTCATTTACAATCTGTAGAAACTATGAGAATAGAAATGTTCAGAACTTTTGTGAAACATCACAGCACAGTTGAAAAATATATGGCAAATGGAAATGGGAGAGGTTGAGGGTAGCTGAAGGATTAAAAATAAACAAAAGATAACTATTGTAAAATACACTATGTCCCTAAATGTACACTGCTCAAAAAAATAAAGGGAACACTTAAACAACACAATGTAACTCCAAGTCAATCACACTTCTGTGAAATCAAACTGTCCACTTAGGAAGCAACACTGATTGACAATAAATTTCACATGCTGTTGTGCAAATGAAATAGACAACAGGTGGAAATATAGGCAATTAGCAAGACACCCCCAATAAAGGACTGGTTTTGCAGATGGTGACCACAGACCACTTCCCAGTTCCTATGCTTCCTGGCTGATGTTTTGGTCACTTTTGAAAGCTGGCGGTGCTTTCACTCTAGTGGTAGCAAGAGACGGAGTCTACAACCCACACAAGTGGCTCAGGTAGTGCAGCTCATCCAGGATGGCACATCAATGCGAGCTGTGGCAAGAAGGTTTGCTGTGTCTGTCAGCGTAGCGTCCAGAGCATGGAGGCGCTACCAGGAGACAGGCCAGTACATCAGGAGACGTGGAGGAGGCCGTAGGAGGGCAACAACCCAGCAGCAGGACTGCTACCTCCGCCTTTGTGCAAGGAGAAGCAGGAGGAGCACTGCCAGAGCCCTGCAAAATGCCTCCAGCAGGCCACAAATGTGCATGTGTCTCCTCAAGCGGTCAGAAACAGACTCCATGAGGGTGGTATGAGGGCCCGACGTCCACAGGTGGGGGTTGTGCTTACAGCCCAACACCGTGCAGGACGTTTGGCATTTGCCAGAGAACACCAAGATTGGCAAATTCGCCACTGGCGCCCTGTGCTCTTCACAGATGAAAGCAGGTTCAGAGTCTGGAGACGCCGTGGAGAACGTTCTGCTGCCTGCAACATCCTCCAGCATGACCGGTTTGGCGGTGGGTCAGTCATGGTGTGGGGTGGCATTTCTTTGGGGGGCCGCACAGCCCTCCATGTGCTCGCCAGAGGTAGCCTGACTGCCATTAGGTACCGAGATGAGATCCTCAGACCCCTTGTGAGACCATATGCTGGTGCGGTTGGCCCTGGGTTCCTCCTAATGCAAGACAATGCTAGACCTCATGTGGCTGGAGTGTGTCAGCAGTTCCTGCAAGAGGAAGGCATTGATGCTATGGACTGGCCCGCCCGTTCCCCAGACCTGAATCCAATTGAGCACATCTGGGACATCATGTCTCGCTCCATTCACCAACGCCACGTTGCACCACAGACTGTCCAGGAGTTGGCGGATGCTTTAGTCCAGGTCTGGGAGGAGATCCCTCAGGAGACCATCCGCCACCTCATCAGCAGCATGCCCAGGCGTTTACAGGCACGTGGCGGCCACACACACTACTGAGCCTAATTTTGACTTGTTTTAAGGACATTACATCAAAGTTGGATCAGCCTGTAGTGTGGTTTTCCACTTTAATTTTGAGGGTGACTCCAAATCCAGACCTCCATGGGTTGATAAATTTGATTTCCATTGATAATTTTTGTGTGATTTTGTTGTCAGCACATTCAACTATGTAAAGAAAAAAATATTTCATAAGATTATTTCATTCATTCAGATCTAGGATGTGTTATTTTAGTGTTCCCTTAATTTTTTTGAGCAGTGTATAAACAGTGCATTCGGAAAGTGTTCAAACCCTTCACTTTTTCTTCATTTTGTTACGTTACAGCCTTATTCTAAAATGGATGAAATAGTTTTTTCCCCTCATCAATCTACACACAATACTCCATAATGACAAAGCAAAAAAAGCTTTTTAGAAATGTTGGATAAAAAAATAAAAAAAATAAACAGAAATATCACATTTACATATGTAGTCAGACCCTTTACTCAGTACTTTGTTGAAGCACCTTTGGCAGCGATTACAGCCTCAAGTCTTCTTGGGTATTACACTACAAGCTTGGCACACCTGTATTTGGGGAGTTTCTCCCATTCTTCTTTGCAGATCCTCTCAAGCTCTGTCAGGTTGGATGAGGAGCATCGCTGCACAGCTATTTTCAGGTCTCTCCAGAGATGTCCGGGCTCTGGCTGGGCCACTCAAGGATATTCAGAGACTTGTCCTGAAGCCTCTCCTGCGTTGTCTTGGCTGTGTGCTTGGGGTCGTTGTCCTGTTGGAAGGTGAACCTTTGCCCCAGTCTGAGGTCGCGAGCGCTCTGGAGCTTTCCCTCGATCCTGACTAGTGTCCCTGCCGCTGAAAAACATCCCTACAGCATGATAATACCACCACCATGCTTCACCGTAGGGATGGTGCCAGGTTTCCTCCAGACGTGACGCTTGGCATCTTGGTTTCATCAGACCAGAGAATCTTGTTTCTCATGGTCTGAGAGACCTTTAGCTGTCTTTCGCCAAGCTCCAAGCGGGCTGTCATGTGCCTTTTACTGCTTCCGTCTGGCCACTCTACCATAAAGGCCTAATTGTTGGTGTGCTGCTGAGATGGTTGTCCTTCTGGAAGGTTCTCCCATCTCCACAGAGGAACTCTGGAGCTCTGTCAGAGTGACCATCTGGTTCTTGGTCACCTCCCTTACCAAGGCCCTTCTCCCCCGTTTGGCCGGGCGGCCAGCTCTAGGAAGAGTCTTGGTGGTTCCAAACATCTCCCATTTAAGAGTGATGGAGGCCACTGTATTATATGGGACCTTCAATGCTGCAGACATTTTTTGGTTCCCTTCCCCAGATCTGTGCCTCGACACAATCCTGTCTCGGAGCTCTACGGACAATTTCTTCAACCTCATGGCTTGGTTTTTGCTCTGACATGCACTGTCAACTGTGGGACCTTATATAGACAGGTGTGTGCCTTTCTAAATCATGTTCAATCAATTGAATTTACCACAGGTGGACTCCAATCAAGTTGTAGAAACATCTCAAGGACGATCAATGGAAACAGGATGCACCTGAGCTCAATTTCAAGTCTCATAGCAATGAGTCTGAATACTTATGCAAAAAAAAAGAAGAAGCTGTTTGCGCTTTGTCATTATGGGGTATTGTGTGTAGATTGCTGAGGAAATTGTTGTATTTAATCCATTTTAGAATAAGGCTGTAACGTAACAAAATGTGGAAAAATTCAAGGGGTCTGAATACTTTCCGAAGTATATACAGTACCAGTCAAAAGGTTTGACACACCTACTCATTCCAGGGTTTTTCATTATCTACATTGTAGAATAATAGTGAAGACATCAAAACTATGAAATAACACATATGGAATAATATAGTAACCAAAAAAGTGTTAAACAAATCAAAATATATTTTAGATTTGAGATTCTTCAAATAGCCACCCTTTGCCTTGATGACAGCTTTGCACATTCTTGGCATTCTCTCAACCAGCTTCATGAGGTAGTCATCTGGAATGCATTTCAATTAACAGGTGTGCCTTCTTAAAAGTTTATTTTTGTCACGCCCTGGCCTATAGAACTCTAGCTAGTTTGGTCAGGGTGTGAATTTCTAGGTTTGTATTTCTATGTTTGGCCGGGTGTGGTTCCGAATCAGAGGCAGCGGTCGCTCGATTGGGGATCATACTTAGGCAGCCAGTTTTCCTGCCTGTGTTGTGGGTTTTTGTTGTGTTCCTGTTTTAGGCTTGTGTGTTAGCCTTTTTTTTTATTTATTTTTTATTTCACCTTTATTTAACCAGGTAAACCAGTTGAGAACAAGTTCTCATTTACAACTGCGACCTGGCCAAGATAAAGCAAAGCAGTGCGATAAAAACAACAACACAGAGTTACATATGGGGTAAAACAAAACAAAGTCAAAAATAAATAAATAATACAACAGAAATACATATATATACAGTGTGTGCAAATTTAGCAAGTTATGGAGGTAAGGCAATAAAATAGGCTATAGTGCAAAATAATTACAATTAGTATTAACACTGGAATGATAGATGTGCAAGAGATGATGTGCAAATAGAGATACTGGGGTAAAAATGAGCAAAATAAATAACAATATAGGGATGAGGTAGTTGGGCGGGCTAATTTCAGATGGGCTGTGTACAGGTACAGTGATCGGTAAGGTGCTCTGACAACTGATGCTTAAAGTTAGTGAGGGAGATAAGTGTCTCCAGCTTCAGAGATTTTTGCAATTTGTTCCAGTCATTGGCAGCAGAGAACTGGAAGGAATTGCGGCCAAAGGAGGTGTTGGCTTTGGGGATGACCAGTGAGATATACCCGCTGGAGCTCAGACTACGGGTGGGTGTTGCTATGGTGACCAATGAGCTAAGATAAGGCGGGGATTTGCCTAGCAGTGATTTATAGATGGCCTGGAGCCAGTGGGTTTGGCGACGAATATGTAGTGAGGACCAGCCAACAAGAGCGTACAGGTCACAGTGGTGGGTATTATATGGGGCTTTGGAGACAAAACGGATGGCACTGTGATAGACTACATCCAATTTGCTGAGTAGATGTTGGAGGCTATTTTGTAAATGACATCGCCGAAGTCAAGGATCGGTAGGATAGTCAGTTTTACGAGGGCATGTTTGGCAGCATGAGTGAAGGAGGCTTTGTTGCGAAATAGGAAACCGATTCTAGATTTAACTTTGGATTGGAGATTCTTAATGTGAGTCTGGAAGGAGAGTTTACAGTCTAACCAGACACCTAGATATTTGTAGTTGTCCACATACTCTAGGTCAGACCCGTCGAGTGTAGTGATTCTAGTCGGGTGGGCGGGTGCAAGCAGCGTTCGGTTGAAGAGCATGCATTTAGTTTTACTAGTGTTTAAGAGCAGTTGGAGGCTACTGAAGGAGTGTTGTATGGAATTGAAGCTCGTTTGGAGGTTTGTTAACACAGTGTCCAATGAAGGGCCAGATGTATACAAAATGGTGTCGTCTGCGTAGAGGTGGATCTGAGAGTCACCAGCAGCAAGAGCGACGTCATTGATATACACAGAGAAAAGAGTCGGCCCAAGAATTGAACCCTGTGGCACCCCATAGAGACTGCCATAGGTCCAGACAACAGGCCCTCCGATTTGACACATTGAACTCTATCTGAGAAGTAGTTGGTGAACCAGGAGAGGCAGTCATTTGAGAAACCAAGGCTATTTAGTCTGCCAATAAGAATGCGGTGGTTGACAGAGTCGAAAGCCTTGGCCAGGTCAATGAAAACGGCTGCACAGTACTGTCTATTATCGATCGCGGTTATAATATCGTTTAGGACCTTGAGCGTGGCTGAAGTGCACCCATGACCAGCTCGGAAACCGGATTGCATAGCGGAGAAGGTACGGTGGGATTCGAAATGGTCGGTGATCTGTTTGTTGACTTGGCTTTCAAAAACTTTTGAAAGGCAGGGCAGGATGGATATGGGTCTGTAACAGTTTGGATCTAGAGTGTCACCCCCTTTGAAGAGGGGGATGACCGCGGCAGCGTTTCAATCTCTGGGGATCTCAGACGTTACGAAAGAGAGGTTGAACAGGCTAGTAATAGGGGTTGCGACAATTTCGGCGGCTAGTTTTAGATAGAAAGGGTCCAGATTGTCTAGCCCAGATGATTTGTAGGGGTCCAGATTTTGCAGCTCTTTCAGAACATCAGCTGTCTAGATTTGTGTGAAGGAGAAGCGGGGGGGGCATGGGCAAGTTGCAGCGGAGGGTGCAGAGCTGGTGGCCGGGGTAGTGGTAGCCAGGTGGAAAGCATGGCCAGCCGTAGCAAAATGGACCGTCACGGTTAAGTTTTGTTATTTTGGTTACTGTGTCGTGTGTTTATTCTTTAATAAACATGTACGCCTTTCACGCTGCACCTTGGTCCGTCCCGTTCCTTAACGTACATGACAATTTGTGGAATTTCTTTCCTTGTTAATGCATTTGGGCCAATCAGTTGTGTTGTGACAAGGTAGGGGTGGCATACAGAATATAGCCCTATTTGGTAAAAGAGCAAGTCCATATTATGTCAAGAACAGCTCAAATAAGCAAAGAGAAATGACAGTCCATCATTACTTTAAGTTACTTGATGTATTTTTAAATATAAGCCTGTAAATGTGTAGTATTGTTGCGTCACCATCTTTATTGCAACAAGAAATACAATACAAACATTACTTTAAGCTACACATTATTTTGACAGAGGTAATGAACTGTCCATTGATCAGCACAGCAATTGATAAAACAGGACCATGTTTGAAACACAAGTGATTCTGAGCTTAATTAAATATTACACAATATTACACACGTAAGCTAACAGTTACAGGAATCAGGAATGCAGACAGGCTCTACTTGTCTGAGCTACTGTGTCCAACACACCACCTGTTGTGATGTTGGGCACCTACTGCCCAACATGAAAAAAAAATCAATGACAAGCGTTGCTTAAATAAATGTTTAAGGAAGTACATACATGCACCACATTACTATAAGACAAAGTAGCTCAATCAAGCCTTATGGTCTTGTAAGTATAAAAACAAAGCTTGCATTCATGTAATTTTAAAAAAGCATGAAAAGGTAGCGTAATGGGATAATGTCTTACTGTTGTTTGTGAAGAGTCCAATACTTTACCTTGTATGCGGTACAAATCACATTATTGTGAAAGCACCTTCTCTAAGAGTATGAATTAGGCTGTTTGAGAAGGTTTGAATCCTAAGCAACCTGCCTACACATAGTTTGAAGTACAATACCAACATAGCTACTGTAGTAGGTCAAAGCTGTGTGCTGGAAAACCTTGGCAGAGCATTGGTGGAATAGGCATTGTGGTGCTCATGTGAATTCCCTTTCTTTATCGGCTTCAGACCAATGCCTATTCTCACTTAAAACATATTATTTTGCTTTTCTAGTTAAAAGGGATAGGCTACTGCTTGGCAGTGTGTTATAAGGACGGTTCAAAGTGAGATGTGCCAAAACCATTAAAAACTAATGTTTTATCATGAGACTGCATGCATTTGAAATGTGCAAATGTATTCCGTTGTCAACTCAACACTTATTATATAAGTTGTGTAAACATTATACAATTTTATATTGATATCTGAATTATACCATTGAAACATGCATGGTTTGTTCCTTCCTTGTAGCTATATATTACATTTATTTTGGATAGATAATCAACAAATAGAGGGATCCAAGCTAGCGATAGTTGATCAGAAGTTCAATTAACAGCTTAAATATGATACTAAGTAATGCTAAGGGCATACTTTTTTAATACTGTGCTGGATGCAGTCAATCTGGTCACCTGGCAAGCACAGTAATTATATCAAAACACAGAGATGTCATTTAGCATAGGACTAGACTATTATCAGTGGACCCACAAGTTTATTGGAATTAGGCCTATTTGTGGTAATAAACGGGAATAAAATTGCGGATGCGCTCAGATAACAATTACATTACCTGACCCATAGCAGTAGGAAGTAGGGTATTTTTTATATATTTTTTAATTTATATATTTTTTAAATATAATAATCCACAATATTTGTGAACTAGGCCTTTATTATTCCTTTATGAGCAGAGAAAATACTCCTCAGCACCTCCCCAAAACATCTTCCCGCGGCCATGACCTTACCTCCCCCTTGTACACTGCACAGTATTAATATGTAAATGTATTTCAGATTTTCCTACTTGAGTAATAATACAATGTTATGAAATGTGCATATACAACACTGCTCTTGTGAGTTCAGCTATTGCCGAGATCATTACACACAGATATTCCCATTGGGTCACCACTACCGTAGGCCTATGGCTCTTTTTGTCCAGCCAAGGAGTACTCAGTTACTCGGGAATGCTAAAAGGGTTTTCTGAGAAAAGGAGTTGTTTTCTCACTGAAAAATATACCACTGTAAGTTTATATTATGTTCGTGTCACATATTACCTTTGTAAATGAGATTTATGCCGACGAGCTTGCATTTCCCTGTCTACAGCAGCTGTCTTGGCTTTAACCTGTGTTTTCTCTACCTCCATCCAGAATGACTATCGCAAGCTGTCTATGCAGTGTAAGGACTTTGTAGTGGGAGTGCTGGACCTCTGTCGGGACACGGAGGAAGTGGAAGCCATTTTAAATGGAGATGTTACCGCCGAGAAGGAGGCGGGGCAGGGCCTTCGCTCTCTCCTGAGCAGGGTCAAACTGGCCATCAAGTACGAGGTGAAAAAGGTAAGTAGGTAACAGTTTCCTTTATCTATCCTAAGGCCTTGCAAGTAATTTACTTCTCTTTCTATCTTGTAAGTTATTTCTAGAATATACAGTAGTTCAGTCAAAACAATTCCCAAGACACCCCACTTTACATCCAAGGGACTCCATTGCTACTTGTCTGTGTACCAGACCTGCATCCTTGGCCCTTCTGTCCCTTCTACCCCTCTCCACTGGCCCTGCCTACAATATTCACCTGCCAAACTTTAACCCGAGCAAAAAACGTATCACGCCTTCCAACTCATTAGGGTTTACTTTTGTGAAACTATCTTTCTCATATGCAGCATCCATCCATTTTTCATCAACATTTTGGCTCTACACTTTGTGCAACAGTCAGCCATTTTCATTGCTTCGATGCTGGGTGCTTTTGTTTTTTGCCAGAACTACAATATGTGATACTAGAAATCCCTGTGCTGTACCTCAAGGTTCAACGGTCAAGTAAGACTTTATTTTTTTAAATTGTTTTATTTATTTAACCTTTATTTAACTAGGCAAGTCAGTTATGAACAAATTCTTATTTACAATGACGGCCTACACCGGCCAAACCCGGACAACGCTGGGCCAATTGTGCGCCGCCGTATGGGACTAAACATAACCTTCCTGTTCAGAGTGCCTAGAAGTAACACAGCATAATTCCAACCAAACCACAGTCAACATATTGAACGTACATGCTCAGTGAGCTCCAAAGGTATTGGGATATTTGAAATGGTACAATGACTATGAGGTTGAAGTGCAGACTGTCAGCTTTAATTTGAGGGTATTTTCATCTAATATCGGGTGAACCGTTTAGAAATTACATCATTTTTTGTAAATAGGACCAAAAGTATTGGAACAAATTCACTTATACTGTATGTGTATTAAAGTAGTATAAAGTTAAGTATTTGGTCCCATATTCATAGCACACAATGTCTACATCAAGCTTGGGACTACAAATTTGTTGGATGCATTTGCTGTTTGTTTTGGTTGTGTTTCAGATTATTTTGTGCCCAATAGAAATGAATGGTAAATAATGTATTATGTCATTTTGGCGTCACTTTCTTTGTAAATGAGAATAGAATATGTTTCTAAACTCTTCTGAATTAATATGGATGCTACCATGATTACGGATAATCCTGAATGAATCGTGAATAATGATGAGCAAGAAAGTTACAGAGGCATAAATATCATACCCCCCAAAAAAAAGAAATCTCCCCTGTTATTGTAATGTTGAGAGGTTAGCATGTCTTCGGGGTATGATATTTGTGCGTCTGTAACTTTCATTCAGGACTATCCGTAATCATGGTAACATCCACATTAATGTAGAAGTGTTTAGAAACATATTCGATTCATATTTACAATAAAAGCTGACAGTCTGCACTTTAACCCCATAGTCATTGTATCATTTCAAAACCAAAGTACTGGAGTACAGAGCCAAAACAGCATAACATTGTGTCACTGTCCCAATACTTTTGGAGCTCACTATATATGAATAAATATGCAATGATTATAGTTATTAGTAAATCCAGTGTATGACAGTACCGATGATCCAAAAGAGAAAATAATAATGAATTAACGAAGAACCAACGAAAAACACAATTGACAGCAAAATGACCCTGAGTTTGAGGCATTGAGGCATGCAAAGCGCCAGCCTACCAGCCAGCCAGCCAGCCAGCCAGGCAGCCAAGCCAGTCACATGTATGTTATACACCAGTCAGGCAGCCAGCCAGCCAGCCAGATTTTTGTTCAGAGGCAGGCAGCAAACTTCTTAGTGCAGTTTAATCACAGGACTGGGTGAGTTTTGCCTACTCTGTGGGATTTCCTGCGCTCAAGGTCGTCCAGTGATGTGATGTTAATCAAGCTAACACTTACAGGGTATGGATAAAGTGCTGCACTCCCTGCATAAAGGGGCCATCATACACTGCAATTTAAAAGATTAGATTTTGACAATATAATATAAACCTCACTAAGGCCTTCTTCTTCCTATAATGTGTGAGGTTCATTGAGGTGTTTGCATGATGGAAATGAAACCGACATGAAGTTGATTGATTAATTAGCAGCCGTGGCCACAATGGTAAAGGATGTTGGATCCTACCCTCTGGGCACACCACGTCATTTCAACGTGGAGCATTGGGTAATATTTGTTAGATACATTGATCAATGAGATTCCAACCTATTTTCACCCACACAAAAAGACAGCCAAACGTTTGTTGAAATCCCAATGCGTTATTGCTATGCTTTCAACCATCTAGAAGAGCAAACAAATTCCAATAGAAAATCTGTCCGATTTTTGGTTTAGTTGTCACCCAAATGTGTAATCACTGCACTTTTAACCATTTTTAAAGCACATCGAAGTTCAAATGGGAATACAATGTCAGATATTTAGTTTATTTATACAACAGCTTAATGTGTTATCACTGTGCTTGATCTAATACCAAATTACCTGGATTGCAGTTGAGATTACAATAAAAGTTCATTGTGCAAGTGATCAAGGCTGTTGGAGATTCTGCACAGATTATTATAGCAATTGTGAAAATCTCCACAGACCAGCGACCTTTGCAGGCTATCTTGAGCATGCACGCTTTCTATGATTATGTAAGAAGACATTTAGTTACAGTTACCTCAAAATGTGGCCATGGATGTGTTACTCATTAAGGTTGAATAAATACTGTTACATTAGTTGGTATGGTAGAATTAAGATGTGTGGCTCAGTTGGTAGAGCATTGCGCTTGCAACGCCAGGGTTGTGTATTCGATTCCCACAGGGGGCCAGTACAGAACAAAAATATGAAAATGTATCCACTCACTACTATAAGTCGCTCTGGATAAGAGCGTCTGCTAAAGTGTAAATTAACTTTAGGCTATATACTGTATTACAAATTGATATTACCAAATATCAACATTTGAAGGATATATATTTTGCCACTGATTTATTCTGGCTTTATTTCCAGTTTGTCTACAAAGTAATAATTTATATGTGGATTCACATCTCCATCTCAACCAAAAATGTAAGTTAAAGAATAGGACTACATCAAATGAAACTTTATTTAAAGCGCATTTAAAGTTTGATTTGATTTAGTGTCACGGTCGTTGAGAGACGGTCAGACCAAGGTGCAGCGTAGTATGCGTACATGTTTATTAGAACGAATAAACACTCGACAAAACAACAAAAGCAACGTAACCGTGAAGGTCCTAAGGGCTAACACCACATCCTATCAGGAACACAAGATCCCACAACTAAGGTAGGCAACCAGGCTACCTAAGTATGATCCCCAATCAGAGACAACGAGCGACAGCTGCCTCTGATTGGGAATCACACCCGGCCAAACCTAGACATACACATACTAGATCTCCAACATAGAATATGATCACATAGATCTCAAACTGAAACTCACACCCTGACCCAACCAACAAGAGTTCTCTAGGTCAGTCAATTTGTAGACAAACTGGAATTAAAGCCAGCCGAAGTATGTGGCACAGACGGAACTATCCAAGCAGAAGATACATCTCCTTCAAATGTTGATATTTGGTTGTGTTGACTGCCAAACACAATGTAATATCCAGTTTGTCTGCAAATTAATAATTGATATGTTGGATTCACTTCTCCATCTCAACCAAAAATGGAAACAGGAGACAAAGGGCTGTGAGACAGAGGTTTAATCCTAGACACGTGAAAAGTGGGATGTACAGTTGAAGTCGGAAGTTTACATACACTTAGGTTGGAGTCATTAAAACTTGTTTTTCAACCACTCCACAAATTTCTTGTTAACAAACTATCGTTTTAGCAAGTCGGTTAGGACATCTACTTTGTGCATGACACAAGACATTTTTCCAACAATTGTTTACAGACAGATTATTTCACTTATAATTCACTGTATCACAATTCCAGTGGGTCAGAAGTCTACATACACTAAGTTGACTGTGCCTTTAAACAGCTTGGAAAATTCCAGAAAATGATGTCATGGCTTTAGACGCTTCTGATAGGCTAATTGACATAATTTGAGTAAATTGGAGGTGTACCTGTGGATGTATTTCAAGGCCTACCTTCAAACTCAGTGCCTCTTTGCTTGACATCATGGGAAAACCAAAATAAATCAGCCAAGACCTCAGAAAAATAATTGTAGACCTCCACAAGTCTGGTTCATCATTGGGAGCAATTTCCAAACGCCTGAAGGTACCACGTTCATCTGTACAAACAATAGTACGCAAGTATAAACACCATGGGACCACGCAGCTGTCATACCGCTCAGGAAGGAGACGCGTTCTGTCTCCTAGAGATGAACGTACTTTGGTGCGAAAAAGTGCAAATCAATCCCAGAACAACAGCAAAGGACCTTGTGAAGATGCTGGAGGAAACGGGTACAAAAGTATCTATATCCACAGTAAAACAAGTCCTATATCGACATAACCTGAAAGGCCGCTCAGCAAGGAAGAAGCCACTGCTCCAAAACCACCATAAAAAAGCCAGACTATGGTTTGCAACTGCACATGAGGACAAAGATCATACTTTTTGGAGAAATGTCCTCTGGTCTGATGAAACAAAAATAGAACTGTTTGACCATAATGACCATCGTTATGTTTGGAGGAAAAAGGGGGTTGCTTGCAAGCCGAAGAACACCATCCCAACTGTGAAGGACGGGGGTGGCAGCATCATGCTGTGGGGGTGCTTTGCTGCAGGAGGGACTGATGCAATTCACAAAATAGATGGCATCATGAGGAAGGAAAAATATGAGGATATGTTGAAGCAACATCTCAAGACAGATCAGTCAGGAAGTTAAAGCTTGGTTACAAATGGGTCTTCCAAATGGACAATGACCCCAAGCATTCTTCCAAAATGGCTTAAGGACAACAAAGTCAAGGTATTGGAGTGGCCACAAAGCCCTGACCTCAATCCTATAGAGAAATTGTGGGCAGAACTGAAGAAGTGTGTGCGAGCAAGGAGGCCTACAAACCTGACTCAGTTACACCAGCTCGGTCAGGAGGAATGGGCCAAAATTCACCTAACTTATTGTGGGAAGCTTGTGGAAGGCTACCCGAAACGTTTGACACAAGTTAAACAATTTAAAGGCAATGCTACCAAATACTAATTGAGTGTATGTAAACTTCTGACCCACTGGGAATGTAATGAAATAAATAAAAGCTGAAATAAATCATTCTCTCTACTTAGATACTTATATTCTAAGGATTTTATAGATGGGGAAAGGTCTGAAAAAGCGGGGGGAAAGTTCACGGGACTACACCCGGAGGGGCAGATCCCAAGTGGACAGCCATACCCTCTGCCCGAGACAATAGCGGGGAGCAGGGGCCCAGTGGCGGTCTGCCTGTCGCCGATACCTGGAGGTGGTCTTGAGAAGAGTGGACCGGGCTCTCTTCCAGGTACGGCGACAGCGGCGGACAAACATCTGGGCAGAGGATATGCTGACTTCTTCCTCTTGCTCAGGGAAGAGCGGGGGCTGATATCCCAAGGAACACACGAAGGGCGAGAGACCAGTGGCCGAGCAGGGAAGGGTGTTGTGGGCGTATTCCACCCACACTAGTTGCTTGCTCCAGGTGGTGGGGTTGGCAGAGACGAGGCAAGGAAGAGCTGTCTCCAGGTCCTAATTGGCTCTTAGACTGGGGATGAAAACCGGAGGACAGGCTGGCCGACGACAAAATTAGGGTTGAGAACGCCTTCCAGAACCGGGTCGAGAACTGAGGACCGCGAAGTCCATGGATCCGGAAGACGTGCTGCACCATGAGCTGGGCCATCTCCTTCGCTGAGGGTAACTTGGGAAGGGGAATGAAATGGGCGGCTTTGGAAAACCTATCCACCACCATAGGGATAGTGGTGTTGCCATCTGATGGAGGGAGACCAGTGATGAAGTGTTGTGGAATGGCATCTCATGAAAAAACAGCTGATCATCACAGTCATTGTCTGGGGGTGCATTAAACATCAAAACTGCAGTCATGTGAGAAGCTAAAGACGAACAGATCAATTTACAACAGGCTAGCATCATAATAATACCAGCCAAGAAAACTAAACCAACTATAACCCACTGGGCTATCTGTGATCCCCAGGCCTCGAACAAACCCTCTGACCATGTGGTAAGCTGCCACCCCACTGGTCCCTGATGACGTTTGGCAGTGTCTGCAATACAATTGGCCAGATGAGTCACATTAAAGGCTACATCTGGGACAAAAGTGCAACACTCATCTCCAATTATTGCACACGTGCCACCCTGGCCTGCCAAAAGGTAGTCAAGCGCTTTCTGTTTTGCAGGACAAGTGTTCTAAATTGCTTAACTTCCCCATTTAGAGCCACTAGAGCATCTCTGGTGGCATTTCCCATTTTCGCAATTTTCATTACCAAATCACGAATTTGATCAAGGGCACAAGCTACCCCATATAAAGGCACGAGCACACCCAGAAACCACGAGCCAGATGTCTGAACGTGAGTGATACCAGCAAGGGAGCGCTTTGTTCTCCTTTTACGAGGAGCAAACAGGCTTCTCTCATTTGCATCAGTTTCCTCTAGCACCCTCATTGCTGGAACCACAAAACCGACAGTACATGTGCCACCCCAGTTAGGGGGCAGGTTATAATAGGCGTTCTTACCACACAGCCAATATGTTCCTGTTCAAATAAGGGGATCCCTTGACACAGCATTAACTTTCACAAAAATACAAAAATAGACAAATTAGTCAGGCTGCAATTGTTCACTCCCTCCTGGTCCAGTGTACAATTGCAGACTGTCTCTCGCACATGATTACTACCTTTCCCTTTAATACACCAGGGGGCCACCATAGAACCCACAATGGGGATAGGGGGGTTACTACTATTATCAGGACGTGCATAAGCATCACAGAGTTTGGGGGCTTTATACATCTGGTAAAAGGTCATGTCGTCTGGTCTCTTTGGGGGATAGGTTAAAGGGCGGGACTGACATCACACTTAGGGTGTAATTCACTCTCAGGGGGACCCCCATATATGGTAGTCCCTTGTTTCGCCCTTGAGGAGCAAGCCTACAGACCCAACATGACCTCTCACCAACTGTTGCTGTAGCCACCAACAGCTCTACTCAGAAAACATTTGTGCTGTTCTTCGACAGGGGGGGTGGTTCCTTCAATGCCCTCCCCTGTCTGCTGCTTCTAACTTCTGGGCCTATACTCCGGGCCTGCGTTGGTCCCTTTGGCTCAGGACTCCTTCTACGATGACCATCTACTTATAGTCATCATAGACTTGATATCTTCCTCTCTCAGTCTTCTTTCTCTTTCCTCTCTCATTCGTTATTTTTCTCCTTCTTCATGTTCTCTTTCACGTTCCTCTCTTTCCTTTTTATTGCGTTCTTCTCTCTCTTTCCTCTTGTCTGTTTCTTCTCTTACTCTGTCTTCCTCTTTCCGTCTCTGGGTTTAATCACTTTCCCATTGACCTGGAGAGGGACATGTTTCAGCAACGGGCATTATTGCTGCTGCTTCTCCTCTGCTCGCTCCACCTCCAGGCTGATAGGGAGGGGTGCCGATGCCAGAGTCTGGTAATTATCGGTCTTCATCATCACGTCTCTTTCGTCGTCTTCTCTTTTCCCTCTTCTTCTTTATTTTCTTTGTCCTTCTCAACATTGGCTTTCAACATCAAACCCTTTGTAGTTTTCTCCTTCTGTGTCTCAGCTTCTCTCTCCCATTTTCTAAAATCGTCCCACTTCACTTTCTTATTTTTCTCCTTTTCTGCTTTTTCAAGTACCTTTCGTGCTTCTTCCAATTTGTCAGTACTCATAGTACCTTCAAAAGGGAACACCCCGTTCGTCCACTCGGTCCAGTTCTCTGTTTGCCCCAGTACCCCCTTACCAATTATTTGTACCATTATTGCCAGAGCCCCCCTGGGCTCCCAACATGGATCCTCCATCCTACTTTTTGAGTGCTTCCCACCCATTTTCTTGGCTATTAATCTTATCCTTTACAGTCTAAGAATTAACAATCCACACTCTCCTTATTCACACAGGAGGCTATTCTTCCTGTCAAAAAGGTTAGTTATTCACACTTATTCTCTCATGCATGCATGTTCAACACACCCCTGTACAGTATTCAACTCCCACTTCTCTACTTTCACTACTCGTAGCTCTCAGGCTACATAGACATTTCTATTATGCCTACAAACAGTACTGCACCAAATCCCCTCTCTGGGATTTAGGATCCTTGTCACTACTTTTAATTTCACTACAAATTCATTTAAATTGACTTACTGAAATTCAGTGGGTTGTCCTGTTCAGATTCGTGAATGTGGTGCTTTCCCCCAGGCAGTCACCAGTAGAGGTCTGGTAAGTGCGGGTCCACATCGTCTTTAGTTGGACAGGAATTTCCCTCACTCTCCCACGGAGAGTGCCACCGGTGTCTCCTTTGCAAACCCTTACTGATGCCTTCCCCAGACAGAATCACACATCCGGAGAGATTACAGACAAACAGCACTTCATGTGGAGTTTAGTCAGAAGCTCTGACGAGGTATTTCCCCCTCAGCATATTAATACTATCGCTACAGATTACATAAAGATAGTCAAGTGCATCCTTTCTCAGCAAAGCGTTTGCTCCCAGAGACTGGTTGCAGAGGAGGAGAACACCTGGCAACCACAGTCTGGGTTTTCAGCCAATATTTCCACTCCCGCTGAGCCGACCTTTGTGAGAGCAAACCTCAGACACCCTGTCTGTTTACAACAGGCACATTTCTAAGTATGCAACAGGTCAAACATGTAGAATAAGTGTGAGACACTGAAGAAGATGAAAGAGACACAGTAAAATTCCACTACAGTAGTCCAGGGATATATGGGACCAGGGGCAGTGAGGAACAGGGAGTGGTTGGAGGCCAGCCAGAGCTTGCCGTAGAGTCTTATTCTGTGCACACAGTGCAGACGGCAATGAACGCGGAGACGTCAGGAACCATGGTGGGCCACCAAAAACGTTGTTGGATGAAAGCCAGGGTCCGACGGGAGCCAGGGTGGCAGGTCAGTCTAGAGGAATGTGCCCATTCCAGGACCGGGGAACGGGCAGAGTCCGGGACAAACAGTTGAGTGCAGCCGCTAGACAGGAGGTAGGGAGGATGGTGTCGGGGTCAGACGGTGTAGCAACTGGCCTATACAGGTGTGAAAATGCGTCAGGCTTCACATTCTTGGACCCATGGTGGTAGGAGATAGTAAAATTGAACCGAGTGAATAACAGGGCCCATCGAGCCTGCCTTGAGATGAGGCGCTTAGCGGTGCGGAGATATTCCAGGTTCTTATAAATAATAAAATAATTAGTCATTTAGCAGACGCTCTTATCCAGAGCGACTTACAGGAGCAATTAGGGTTAAGCACCTTGCTCAAGGGCACATCGACAGACTTTTCACCTAGTCGGCTCGGGAATTAGAACCAGCGACCTTTCGGGTACTGGCACAACGCTCTTAACCACTAAGCTACCTGCCGCCCATTATATGGTCAGTCCACACTAAGAATAGATGTTCCGCCCCCTCTAACCAGTGCCTCCACTCCTCCAATGCCATCTTGACCGCGAGTAGTTCTCGATTTCCCACGTCATAGTTCCTCTCAACGGGTTTAAGATGATGGGAAAGGAAAGCACAGGGATGCAGCTTTTGGTCCTGGGCAGAACGCTGGGACAGGACGGCCCCCACTCCGACGTTCGAGGCATCGACCTCCACCACAAACTGACGGGACGGGTCCAGATGGATTAAGATGAGAGCTGTAGTGAACCGATGCTTGAGGTCCAGGAACGCCCGGTCAGCTGCTGGAGACCACGTGACCGGAACCTTGGGAGAGGTGAGTGCTGAGAGGGTGGAAGCCAAGGTGCTGTAACCAGGGTGCTGTAACCCCGGATGAAGTAGCGGTAGAAATGAGCAAACCCCAGGAAACGTTGCAGCTGCACTCTGGATGTGGGTTGAGGCCAATCCACCACCGCTCTCACCTTGTCAGGGTCCATCTGAATATTTCCTGCAGCAATGACGTATCCTAGGCAGGAAATGGTGGAGCGATGGAACTCACATTTCTCTGCTTTAACAAAAAGCTGGTTCTCCAGGAGACACTGAAGCACCTGTCAGACGTGGAGGATGTGCTCTTGAGCTGAACGGGAAAAAACAAGGATGTCGTCGAGGTAGACAAACACGAACCGGTTCAACATGTCACGGAGCACATCGTTGACCAGGGCCTGGAACACTGCGGGAGCGTTGGTCAGTCCAAATGGCATAACAAGGTTCTCGTAGTGCCCGCTAGCCGTGTTAAAGGCTATCTTCCATTCGTCTCCTTCCCGTATCCAAACCAGATGGTAGGTGTTCCGAATGTCCATCTTCGAGAAGATCGTCCCCCCCTGGAGATGCTCGAAAGCCGAGGAGATGAGTGGTAGAAGGTAGCAGTTTTTATCCGTGATGTCATTAAGGCCCCGGTAGTTGATACTCTGGAGGAGGCGAGTCGACAGCCATCGGTGATTCCCTAAGGAACTCGGGTGACATTGGATTCTCCCGGTGTTGTAGATGCCGGGGACTTCCGGGATTCCTTGGAGGCGAGGTGGGAGCCATGGACGAGCGAGTGTGAGTGGGAACAGACCTCCTCTCCCTCCTACGTTCCCGTAGCCGCCCATCAATCCGTATGGTCAAGGCTATGAGAGTCGAGGTCCATGGGAAGCTCCCGGGCTGCGAGCTCATCTTTAACTACCTCCGATAATCCATGAAGGAACGTGTCGAACAGAGATTCCGGGTTCCAGGCACTCTCGACGGCCAAAGTGCAAAAATATACTGCGTAGTCTACCACACTACGGGAGACTTGACGCAGTTGAAGTAGCTTCCGAGCAGCCTCTCTCCCGGACAACGGAGAATCGAACACCTTTCTAACCTCCGCCACAAACTCCTCCAGACTGAGGCAAACGGTGGGTTGTTGCTCCCACACCGCCACCCAGGCGAGTGCCCTCCCGGACATCAGCGTTATCAGGTAAGCTATCTTCGAGCGATCCGAGGGAAACGAATAGGGCTGCAGCTCGAAGATGAGGGAGCACTGGGAGAGAAGCGCCCGGAAGGTTCCTGGATCTCCAGCGTAGCACCGCTGGTAACGGGGTTACTGAGAGTCTGGGGGGTTACTGTTATGGCTTGATGCCTAGTAGATCATCTGCGGAATTGCTCCAGACCCTCCCTGTTTCAGTCGATATTCTTCCGTTTTGTGCTTAATAAATACGACCCATTCCATTACTACATTATTGATGTAAATCCAATCAGCACCTTAGTTAGTTATATTAACTCTACAATAGGGTAAGAGAGTTTACATTGAATATTTACAGTGTAGAGCAGTACATTCTATGCTGAAAAGGAGAATCAAATGTAGTAGCCTGAATAGGCAGTTCTTTATTAAAGCCACTAACGGTATTATTACTCATTGCCAATATAAATATTAAATTAAAGGGGTAGTTCACCCAAATAACAAATTAACCTAATTTTCTTGGATAACTAACAAGAGAACTGGATCCTGAGAGTCAGTGACCCAAAAATATTGCTTTATTTAAACAAATGGGAGTGGAAGAACCCCTAATAACATTCTAAACTAGTCAATTAACTAATTAGTTGGCTATATCATGGACCATGAAGCTGGAGCATGTTATAAAAAACTAACTCAATTACAAATTGCCACCTTTAAAGGCTTTATACTCTTATGTATGTGTATTCAGCCTATTTAATTGGCAAATATGTGCCAAATGACCATTTGCTCCATGTGTTAAAGTGGACAGTAGGGTGCAGTCCTGGGCCAAAAATGTATGTATTTTGTCGTTTTAAAAGTCAAACGTTTCCAAATAGTTCAGATAGTTGAATATAAATGGTCAACTCAAGGCAGCGTCATTAGTCTCTGTGATTTTAAGTTTGATATATACTATTGTATCATCATATCTGAAGTGTGCACCTGCTATGATTAATAATGCTGAGTGTTTGGTGTAATCACTGTGCCTTGCTGTTTTATGGTTGTTGTTATATTGTCATTATAGTTTATTTGTATGTATTATTATGTTGCTGCCTGTTGGCCAGGGCGCCCTTGAGATTTGCATTTAAATGGGACTCACAAGGTTAAAGAGGCAATCTGGAGTTCAAACAATAAATGCCGTAACCCCGCCACTTGTTTTGGAAAACATCTGAGAGATAGGGTTGGAGAAATATAACCATTCTCAAATTCATAGACAGCCATGGATGCAAGATCAAAATGATAGTTTTAACCATGGTTTGAGGCTATACAGTGTTTGTTTACCATTACAGTGTTTTCAAACAATGGAGTAAACAAGCTTATATTTTGGGTTCTGATGGGGTAAGACAGTTGAACTAAGCTCATGATGCATTTATACGTTATATTCTTCAAGAATCAATGGATATATATTATTCATCTAAAAGTCCAAAAATGGATGTAGCAATCACAGATTGCCCCTTTCAATTAATCATATAGACACATGAAATAAATAAAAAATCCTTAGTTGGCACTTCAGACTAACTGAAACAAAAACCATGCCATTACAGTTAGCTTGTAAAATGGGAATCGCAAGGTTAAATAACACATCAAATAAATTAAATGTATAATTCACAGAGAACAGAGTTGCATAGCAAGTTGAATCCTTAGTTGGCACATTAGAAAATGTAATCAAATACCATTCAAAAACTTTCAGGATGACCAAAACCACCATTAAATATTTTGAACACCTACACCTTACAGACATTTTGAGTTTCTACCTATAGATTTTTGGCAAGATTTTCTCACATTAAGTGTTTTAAAATGTCCTTTTTCCTGTAACTGCAAGGTTCATTTTCACCTCTCAACTTGTCCCAGGCTTTTAGTACATCCCTCACAGTCCACTCATACCAATAATTTACGAATGTCACACATTTCTGCCTTTCCAAAGAATCTGGCATGCAGTGTCAAGGAAACCCACAGAGAGAACTGTCCACTTCATTAATGGCTCGTGGGTTTTGATTAAACACTTCCATTACAGGGAACACCACCTCCCCAGGTCTCCCCACACCAGCCGCCACTGGCGAAAGCCTAATGCATTTCTCCCAGATTTGAAAAAGCCAGTTAATGTGATTATATGAGACGCTCTCTCTCTCTCTCTCTCTCTCTCTCTCTCTCTCTCTCTCTCTCTCTCTCTCTCTCTCTCTCTCTCTCTCTCTCTCTCTCTCTCTCTCTCTCTCTCTCTCTCTCTCTCTCTCTCTCACGCACCACACACACACACACACACACACACACACACACACACACACACTATAGGCCCACTTAAAATGCAAATGACCAACCAATGATTGGTGCCTACACTCCAGCAGTCCCTTTTCCTGGTTTCCGCCTGGTGCCTACAGAATAGATTCGGAACTGGGTCTTCATCCTCATTTTCCAGACTGAACTGCGTGGCAGCCTAGAGGATGAACCAGGCCTGCCACTCAGCCTCTTTTCTTCCCCAGACTGCTTCCCCATCGCATTAACTTTTCCTGTTCTCTCTCTCCTCCCCGACAGTTTGTGGCCCACCCCAACTGCCAGCAGCAGCTGCTGACGATCTGGTATGAGAACCTGTCGGGCCTGAGGGAACAGACCATCGCTGTGAAGTGCCTGGTGGTGGTGGCGGTGGCCGTGGGTCTGCCCCTATTGGTTGTGGGCTACTGGTTCGCCCCCTGCAGTCGGGTAAGAGTACCACGTCCACTGACATACCCGCTGAGTGTCATTTACCAACCTGAAACACTTTGGTAAGAATTTAGATGTAGTAGTAGTCAGAGCAATGTTGATGGAGTATGTTGTTCACAAAAGTGCACAAACGCTCGTACGAACGTGCACACTCACACATGCACACAGACCGGTTAACCAGGACTGCCGGAAAACGTGTGGCAAAACGTGTGACACCATTTTTGATTTAGTTTAATAAAATATATCGATGCAAAGCATTAAATAGGGGCAAAGTACTGTTTTTTGGTGTTTTTTTGCCTCATGATTTGTCAGCTCACGCACAATTTCTCTGTCCTTCACATTGGAGTGCTGCTGCAGGCTCTTTGCATGTCTTGACCAGTCAGATTCACGGAAATTGCAGGTTGCGCGGGCCGGGCACAAAGCTCAAGGCACGCTCTCCACTTTCCTCCGGTAATTATTTAGCAAGTGTCACATCACTCCCAACAGACACAAGCAACAACTCTATAAATAAATGTTGTAGCAGCCTACACCTAAACATTAGCGATCTGACATGCTGTATTGCATGGAAACAATACTATTTTTGAGTGTGATCAACTGTAGGCTACTAACAACAGAAGCTGCATAGTCCAGCCTACTATGCGCCTTGTCCCTCTGGCCAGGGTAAACGAAGCGGTAACGTTGGTTATTTATAGCCCATTTGGTTGTGAGAAAATGTGAATGGGATCAAATTTGGTTTATATTCAAACTTGGGCTGACTAGGCAACCTAGTTATTAGAACATAGTTATTTGCAACTCTTCAAAGTTCAAACCAATATAGATGATTGTCCCTGACCTGCTGTTTCGACTCTCTCTCTCGCTCTCTCTCTCTCTCTGACCTGCTGTCTCGACCTCTGAATGCTCGGCTATGAAAAGCCACCAACTGACATTTACTCCTAAGATGTTGAACTGTTGCACCCTCTTTAACCAATGTGGTTATTATTTCACCCTGTTGGTCACCTATGAACATTTGAACGTCTTGAAGAACGATCTGGCCTTAATGGCCATGTACTCTTATAATCTCCACCCATCACAGTCTGAAGAGGACTGGCCAACCCTCGGAGCCTGGTTCCACTCCAGGTTTCTTCCTAGGTTCCTGGCATTCTAGGTAGTATTTTCTAGCCACTGTGCTTCTACATTGCTTGCTCATTGGGGTTTTAGGCTGGGTATCTGTATAGCACTTTGTGACAACTGCTGATGTAAAAAGGGCTTTATAAAATCAATTAGATTGATTGAATTTGATTGATAATTGTTTTGCGATATGAAAAGTAATATACGCCAAGAGAGTATAGATAGAAGTCTGGCATGCAAGGCCACCCACCTCCATCATTCCTGCCACTCAGAACCTCACAGGTAGATCAACTGGAGTATGTCCAGGCTGTAGATTTCAATTTGAAATACAGAGGCTGTGTTGGGACAAAATTCACCAATTGTGATCCCTTCAATTATCTCAACTCAAACCAGAGCATATGAAGAGTATCGTGTCTAGCTCATATAATTACATATAGAATAGTAATGTATAGGGCCTCGTGTCCATTACCCGAACTGTTCCTCTTAAAAGTAAAACAAAGATATTTACAGCCACCTGTGATTTAAGTAAGTAAGTCTAGGAGTGTGAGAGTGTAGTGTGTTTATTTGATTATATTCACTAACCCTGCTCTGCCCAGGTGGTTTATGGGTACATGCCAGTAGTATAACGAGTCTCTTGCTACGCTCCAATGAATGTTAGTGTTACATTTTATATATTTAGGGACGTTGTTTACCCTCTGATAAAGCCAAGACTAAGAATGTGTGTTTTAATCATAAAGGATTTTAGGACTGGAGAGGAGCAGAGCCACAGCACAGCATTTTAATGGGTTAGGTGTGTGGGTACAATGCCAATCTGGGTTGTTGGCATCATTACAACGGCTGGCATCATTTGGATTCAGGGGTGGCACCTTGAGAGCACTTTGATTAGTTTTTCAGGAGACGGGGTCGTTCAGGTGCTTTGATGGCCAATTGGTAGGAATAGAAAAGTGAATTCAACAGACTAGGAGTACCTTTTCTAGTATGCTTTAGCACGTAATTGTATAACACAGATGTATGAAAAAAACATTTCAAGGCTTGGAACAGTTGTATACATCATTAACGACACCAACAAAGTTTGTTAGATTTTCTGAAGAAAGTCTAAATCAAATACTACAACCACCTCAACTGAATTGATTTGTGTTTGTTTTGAAATTACTCCAGACTTCACTATAAACTAATTTCAATCAGGTTAAGTGGTTGTAGCATAGTTACTCTATAGACTTCTTATCGACTGAATTCTCGCTTTGCATCCCACTGATCCCATTGAAGGCTTTACTTGCAATGATTGATATGTGGTTGTTTTACCTACATACAGTTGAAGTCAGAAGTTTACATACACCAAATACATTTAAACTCCGTTTTTGTCACGCTCGTTGAAGGACGGGTCAGACCAAGGCGCAGCGTGAAATGCATACATGTTTATTCAAAAGATAAACACACGAACAAAAAACAACGTAACGTGAAGTCCTCAGGCTAAACACAATACAAGCCTCTACACGGAACAAGATCCCACAACTAATGAGTGCCAACAGGCTACTTAAGTATGATCCCCAATCAGAGACAACGAGTGACAGCTGCCTCTGATTGGGAATCACACCCGGCCAAACATAGAAACACACAACATAGAATGCAAACATAGAAATACTAACATAGATATCTACACCCTGACTCAACATACAAGAGTCCCATAAGTCAGGGTGTGACAGTACCCCCCCCCAAACCCCCCAAAGGTGCGGACTCCGACCTCACAAACCTTACATAACAGGGTAAGGTCCGGGTGGGCATTCCGCCTCGGAGGCGGATCCGGCTCCGGGCGTGACGACCACATTCTCTCAGCCTCCCCGTTGCGCCCCTGGTCTGGTCTGGACCTCGGCGCGCTGCTTCCCCTCTCCTTCCTCCCACGATACACCAAGCCCTGTCTGGACCCTGGTGTGGGAGACCCCGAACCTGGAGAAGGGCTGACGTCTGGGTCTGGACTGGAGCCGCTGACCGGAGCTGGACTAGGCACCGGTGGAGCCGACTGCTCTGGCTCCGGAGTGAAGCTGCTGACCGGAGCTGGACTATGCACCGGTGGAGCGGACTTCTCTGGCTCCGGAGTGGAGCTGCTGACCGGAGCTGGATCAGCCACCGGTGGAGCGGACTGCTCTGGCTCCGGAGTGGAGCAGCTGACCGGTGCCCGACCAGGCACCGGTGGAACGGGCACGGGCCGTGCCGGACTGGACACACGCACCACTGGTCTGGTGCGAGGAGCAGGCACGGGCCGGGCCGGACTGGGAACACGCACCACTGGCTTGGTGCGGGGAGCAGGAACGAGCCGGGCCGAACTGGGAACACGCACCACTGGCTTGGTGCGGGGAGCAGGAACGGGCCGGGACGGACTGGAGACACGCACCACAGGTCTGGTGCGAGGAGCAGGAACGGGCCGGGCCGGGCTAGTGACATGCACCACAGGCTTGGTGCGGGGAGCAGGCATGGGCCGTACCGGACTGGGAACACGCACCACTGGCTTGGTGCGAGGAACAGGAACGGGCCGGGCCGGACTGGCGACACGCACCACTGGCTTGGTGCGGGGAGCAGGTACGGGCCGTACCGGACTGGGAACACGCACCACTGGCTTGGTGCGAGGAGCAGGCACGGGCCGGGCCGGACTGGGAACACGCACCACTGGCTTGGTGCGGGGAGCAGGAACGAGCCGGGCCGAACTGGGAACACGCACCACTGGCTTGGTGCGGGGAGCAGGAACGGGCCGGGCCGGACTGGAGACACGCACCACAGGTCTGGTGCGAGGAGCAGGAACGGGCCGTACCGGACTGGGAACACGCACCACTGGCTTGGTGCGAGGAACAGGAACGGGCCGGGCCGGACTGGGCACACGCACCACTAGCTTGGTGCGAGACGCAGGCACAAGGTGTACCGGACTGGGAACTGACGTTAGACATCTCCGACTGTGCCAGTCTTTCACTCTCCACACCCAGTCCTCCTCCCGTGAGGACTCCTCCCTGAGCCCCCACGAGTGCAGTGGTCGGGGCTCTTCTCCATCGATCCCGATCACCCTTTTAGCACCCCCCCCCCCAGAAATGTTCTTGGGGCTGTCTCTCGGGCTTCCTCCTCGGCCGGCGCCTTCTGCGTTGCCGTTGCTCCTCTCTAAACCGGGCCTCCACTGTCTCCTCCCAAGGACGGCGATCCATCCCAGCCTGAATCTCCTCCCATGTCCAGGATCTCCTCCCATGTCCACGATGTCTGCTCCTGGGCACGCTGCTTGGTCCATTTTTGGTGGGATCTTCTGTAACGCTCGTTGAAGGATGGGTCAGACCAAGGCGCAGCGTGAAATGCATACATGTTTATTCAAAAGATATACACACGAACAAAAAACAACGTAACGTGATGTCCTCAGGCTAAACACAATACAAGCCTCTACACTGAACAAGATCCCACAACTAATGAGTGCCAACAGGCTACTTAAGTATGATCCCCAATCAGAGACAACGAGTGACAGCTGCCTCTGATTGGGAATCACACCCGGCCAAACATAGAAACATACAACATAGAATGCAAACATAGAAATACTAACATAGATATCTACACCCTGACTCAACATACAAGAGTCCGGAAGTCAGGGCGTGACAGTTTTTCACAATTCCTGACATTTAATCGTAGTAAAAATTCCCTGTTTTAGGTCAGTTAGGATCACCACTTTATTTTAAGAATGTGAAATGGCAGAATAATTGTAGAGAGAATGATTTATTTCAGCTTTTATTTATTTCATCACATTCCCAGTGGGTCAGAAGTTTACATACACTCAATTAGTATTTGGTAGCATTGCCTTTAAATTGTTTAACTTTGGTCAAACGTTTCGTCTAGCCTTCCACAAGCTTCCCACAATAAGTTGGGTGAATTTTGGCCCATTTCTCCTGACAGAGCTGGTGTAACTGAGTCAGGTTTGTAGGCCTCCTTGCTCGCACAAGCTTTTTCAGTTCTGCCCACACATTTTCTATAGGATTGAGGTCAGGGCTTTGTGATGGCCACTCCAATACCTTGACTTTGTTGTCCTTAAGCCATTTTGGCACAACTTTGGAAGAATGCTTGGGGTCATTGTACATTTGGAAGACCAATTCCAAGCATCTGCCTCTAACCCTAGGAAGCTCTTTGCCACATTCTCCTCCCTGCTGAATCCCCCCCCCCTCTCTCTCTCTGTGGATGACTTCGTCAACCACTTTGAAAAGAAGGTTGACGACATCCGATCCTCGTTTGTTAAGTCTAATGACACTGCTGGTCCTGCTCACACTGCCCTACCCTATGCTTTGACTTCTTTCTCCCCTCTCTCTCCAGATAAAATCCTGCGACTTGTGACTGCAGGCCGCCCAACAACCTGCCCGCTTGACCCCATCCCCTCCTCTCTTCTCCAGACCATCTCCGGTGACCTTCTCCCCTACCTCACCTCGCTGATCAACTCATCCTTGACCGCTGGCTATGTCCCTTCCGTCTTCAAGAGAGCGAGAGTTGCACCCCTTCTCAAAAAAACCAACACTCGATCCCACTGATGTCAACAACTACAGACCAGTATCCCTTCTTTCTTTTCTTTCCAAAACTATTGAGCGTGCCGTCTTTAGCCAACTCTCTTGCTATCTCTCTCAGAATGACCTTCTTGATCCAAACCAGTCAGGTTTCAGGACTGGTCATTCAACTGAGACTGCTCTTCTCTGTGTCACGGAGGCTCTCCGCACTGCTAAAGCTAACTCTCTCTCCTCTGCTCTTGTCCTTCTAGACCTGTCTGCTGCCTTTGATACTGTGAACCATCAGATCCTCCTCTCCACCCTCTCCGAGCTGGGCATCTCCGGCGCGGCTCACTCCTGGATTGCGTCCTACCTGACCGGTCGCTCCCTACCAAGTGGCGTGGTGAGAAGCTGTCTCCGCACCACGTGCTCTCACCACTGGTGTCCCCCAGGGCTCAGTTCTAGGCCCTCTCCTATTCTCCCTATACACCAAGTCACTTGGCTCTGTCATATCCTCACATGGCCTCTCCTATCATTGCTACGCTGACGATACACAACTAATCTTCTCCTTTCCCCCTTCTGATAACCAGGTGGCGAATCGCATCTCTGCATGTCTGGCAGACATATCAGTATGGATGACGGATCACCACCTCAAGCTGAACCCTGGCAAGACGGAGCTGCTCTTCCTCCCGGGGAAGGACTGCCCGTTCCATGATCTCGCCATCACGGTTGACAACTCCGTTGTGTCCTCCTCCCAGAGTGCGAAGAGCCTTGGCGTGACCCTGGACAACACCCTGTCGTTCTCCGCTAACATCAAGGCTGTGA
This sequence comes from Coregonus clupeaformis, assembly GCF_020615455.1. Classification (NCBI taxonomy): domain Eukaryota; kingdom Metazoa; phylum Chordata; class Actinopteri; order Salmoniformes; family Salmonidae; genus Coregonus; species Coregonus clupeaformis. Next base: position 40,666,750 of record NC_059193.1, read on the forward strand.
CCCGATCCTGCAGGTTCATGCTGTACAACATTCGGAGAGTACGACCATGCCTTACACAGGAAGCGGCACAGGTCCTAATCCAGGCACTTGTCATCTCCCGTCTGGATTACTGCAACTCGCTGTTGGCTGGGCTCCCTGCCTGTGCCATTAAACCCCTACAACTCATCCAGAATGCCGCAGCCCGTCTGGTGTTCAACCTTCCCAAGTTCTCTCACGTCACCCCGCTCCTCCGCACACTCCACTGGCTTCCAGTTGAAGCTCGCATCTGTTACAAGACCATGGTGCTTGCCTATGGAGCTGTGAGGGGATCGGCACCTCTGTACCTTCAGGCTCTGATCAGTCCCTACACCCAAACGAGGGCATTGCGTTCATCCACCTCTGGCCTGCTGGCTCCCTTCCTCTGCGGAAGCATAGTTCCCGCTCAGCCCAGTCAAAACTGTTCGCTGCTCTGGCACCCCAATGGTGGAACAAGCTCCCTCACGACGCCAGGACAGCGGAGTCACTCACCACCTTCCGGAGACATTTGAAACCCCACCTCTTTAAGGAATACCTGGGATAGGATAAAAAAAAACATATTGTAAAGTGGTTATCCCACTGGCTATAGGGTGAATGCACCAATTTGTAAGTCGCTCTGGATAAGAGCGTCTGCTAAATGACGTAAATGTAAATGTAAATAAGTTAAATGCACCAATTTGTAAGTCGCTCTGGATAAGAGCGTCTGCTAAATGATGTAAATGTAATGTAAATGATGTCTTGAGATGTTGCTTCAATATATCCACATATTTTTCCTTCCTCATGATGCCATCTATTTTGTGAAGTTTTTTTCTGAGGTCTTGGCTGATTTATTTTGATTTTCCCATGATGTCAAGCAAAGAGGCACTGAGTTTGAAGGTAGGCCTTGAAATACATCCACAGGAACACCTCCAATTGAATCAAATGATGTCAATTAGCCTATCAGAATCTTCTAAAGCCATGACATCATTTTCTGGAATTTTCCAAGCTGTTTAAAGGCACAGTCAACTTAGTGTATGTAAACTTCTGACCCACTGGAATTGTGATACAGTGAATTATAAGTGAAATAATCTGTCTGTAAACAATTGTTGGAAAAATTACTTGCGTCATGCACAAAGTAGATGTCCTAACCAACTTGCCAAAACTATAGTTTGTTAACAAGAAATTTGTGGAGTGGTTGAAAAACGAGTTTTAATGACTCCAACCTAAGTGTATGTAAACTTCCGACCTAAACTGTAAGTTGAATGCACTGATTGTAAGTCACTCTGGATAAAAGCAAAATGACTGAAGTGTAAATGTGATCCTTCTTATTTTCTGTAGCTGGGCAATGCCCTGCGCAGCCCCTTCATGAAGTTTGTGGCCCATGCCGCCTCCTTCATCCTCTTCCTGTGCCTGCTGTTGTTCAACGCATCAGACCGCTTCGAGGGCATCACCACCATGCCAAACGTGACCGTCACTGACCATCCCATGCAGATCTACCGGGTCAAGACCACTGAATTCAGCTGGACCGAGATCCTCATCATGGTCTGGGTCACAGGTGAGATAACATTTTGTGGTACTGTGAAGGGTTGACGGCACCAGAGGGGCTTGAAAAGGTGTGGTCAAAGGCAAGGAGATATATCAGAGTCATGTTTCAGGGTGCAAAAAGATTCCATAAAGCTTCATATTGAATTTGGCCTTTACTGCAATAGGCCATAAAATTGCATTAAATAACACATTCATAAATTACAAAACAGACAGTCAAAAAGTAAATCATAAGGAATAAGGTTTTGAAATGTCTATCCTATATTTAGGAGATATAATAAGCTTCATGAGGTAGTCACCTGGAATGCATTTCAATTAACAGGTGTGCCTTGTTAAAAGTTAATTTGTGGAATTTCTTTCCTTCTTAATGCTTTTGAGCCAATCAGTTGTCCATATTATGGCAATAACAGCTCAAATAAGCAAAGAGAAACGGCAGTCCATCATTAATTTAAGACATGAAGGTCAGTCAATCCGGAAAGTTTCAAGAACTTTGAAAGTTTCTTAAAGTGCAGTCACATCAAACACTATGATGAAACTGGCTCTCATGAGGACTGCCACAGGAAAGGAAGACCCAGAGTTACCTCTGCTGCAGAGGATAAGTTCATTAGAGTTAACTGTACCTCAGATTGCAGCCCAAATAAATGCTTCACAGACACATCTCAACATCAACTGTTCAGAGGAGACTGCGTGAATCAGGCCTTCATGGTCGAATTGCTGCAAAGAAACCACTACTAAATGACACCAATAAGAAGAAGAGATTGCTTGGACCAAGAAACACGAGCAATGGACATTAGACCGGTGGAAATCTGTCCTTTGGTCTGATGAGTCCAAATTGGAGATTTCTGGTTCCAACTGCCATGTCTTTGTGAGACGCAAAGTAGGTGAACGGATGATCTCTGCATGTGTGGTTCCCACTGTGAAGCATGAAGGAGGAGGTGTGGTGGTGTGGGGGTGCTTTGCTGGTGACACTGTCTGTGATTTATTTAGAATTCAAGGCACATTTAACCAGCATGGCTACCACAGCATTATGTAGCGATACGCCATCCCATCTGGTTTGCGCTTAGTGGGACTATCATTTGTTTTTCAACAGGACAATGACCCAACACACCTCCAGGCTGTGTAAGGGCTATTTGACCAAGAAGGGGAGTGATGGAGTGCTGCATTAGATTACCTGGCCTCCACAATCACCTGAAAGTGGTGGCAATTGTTACTGAGTGGACTATCCTGGTTAGATTAAAATTAAATTAAATATAGCATTTAAAACACAGCAGCTGTATGGCACAATCGTCAGGAGACTATCTCTGCCTTTAAAACACTGATATAAACACTGACAGTAATGAGGTCTTTTCAATGAAAAGTGAACAATTTCAATTCACTTTCCATAGCTTCACTGGTCAGTTGTACTTAATGCTTAACAGCCAGACTGATCTAAATTGGAACGAGCAGGTGACAATGCATACTTGCGAGCGAGAGGATCAGGGAACTCTCTGGGGAGAGCGAAATCAGTTGAGATTTTGGCGAGGAGCAGTCTTCAGTCCCCCTGCGGCTCCCGGAAGATTGAAATACCAATTATGGTGACACATCCGCAAATGGACCTTCTCCTTCCTCTCCTCTACCCAACAGTCTCCATTCTGTTCTCAGCATGGGGAAGATTCCAGGATTGTGTTCATTTGGCATCAAATGGAAGAAAACGGACTGAAACAGGCAGGAACTACCTGGACTTGTCCAATAAGAAACACCAATTTTAGTTTTCTGTTGCAAAATGTTTTAAATCGGTTTCCGTTGCGTGCCCAAATGAACACGGCCCTCATCGGACCCGGTCGAGGGTGACACCATTGACAGGTACTGCAGGTTTTGACTAGATTGGATACAGTTTATCCCTAAATCTACTTTTCGTAGCAAGTTAGGCAAACTTACATAGCAGGTTAGGAAAATTAACGTAGCAGGTTAGGAGAATTAGGTTAAGGTTAGGAAAAGGGTTAAGGTTAGGGTTAGCTAAAATGCGAAACATTTAAACTTTTGATGTCAATTTGACATAAGCTGTATTCTATCTAGACATGACCGATGTTGCGAGGTCGCTCCGCCATTAAAGATGCATCTCGTTTGGTCGGATAGGAAGTTATTATAATGAGTCACTACCGGCCTTTTGACATGACCCAAGAGGTCCTCTGACCTTCATTTACCAAACCACAGTACGGTATGAAGATGGGCAGAAACTGCTTTTCCAATAGAAATCCCTGATCACACTTGTAGGCGGTATCATGGGGATGTTGGCTAGCTAAGCTCATGTGCAGAAGCACGTCATCAAGTCTAACGGTCATCTTGTGCCGAACTGCACATGTGCAGGGCGTCAAATCAAAGGCATTCCTTCGATATAAAGTTGTTTTTCACAAAAATGAAAGCGTGTCAGTTTGTCACTTTCAACTACTTAAGACATTGGCTCGGTTGTGCCTTTAGATTTTGCGAAAATTAACAACTAAGGAAGAATCTTTCACTTCTCTCATTGACTTCTCAAACTCTGGCCTGGTCTGCTTGGTCTGTTTCGCAAGCATTCCCGGAAGTCTCACGATGTTGCACCTCTGGGTTTAGAAACTCTGTGACCAAGCATCTAAATGCAAGATCAATTGTCTCTGAGGAGGGAACATTTCTTCCTTTTTCTCTCCCCCTATGACGGATTGAGTGAACAAATCGATGCAGTGACTATGCCTATGTTCCATCTTCTGAATTTTGAATCGCTATGTAACGCACAGTTCAGACGTCGAATTTATGGTGCGTCAAACTGAATAGAAATTAATAGCGGGCTGGCATGATTGAGAGCTTTGCTTGATACACCGATTGGTTTCATACAACCCCACTCTCAACACTGCAGACTTCCTAGTTGTTTTTGGGCCGAATTCAGGCATAACAACGCCCTCTTGTGTAAAAGAAACCACAAAGTTTATTGCAGTAAAAGGTATGTTTGAAACAGTGAATATGATTGGTTTAATGTGTCTCGGTTAACATAACGTGTCTTCAGATTGCTTAACTCCCTTTTACTATCACAAGGAAGCTTGATAAGTAGCCTTTCTGTAATATCTGAAATTATTGGATAGCCTTTGCTGTGATGAATACAGTGTAGCCTTATTAGGAACTGTGTTTCAGATATCTCTATAAAGCTCTTATAATGAAAGGTGCTATGTTAATAGTTCAAACGCAGCGCTATCATCGCACCGAACTAACAAAAGTCTTCCAACTGCGAATCCGAGGCCATGATTGTTCTTCCGTTGTAGGTGTGGTAGTGAAGCAATTTTTATTTGCACGCAATTAACATTATTAATATGCATTACCATTACTCCTGACAGTAGAAGAACTGCTCTGACGCGCTGCATGAAACAGGGGCACGCTTCACCCGCACTGCGCCGAAAGAGCGGCAGAGCAAGGTTATTATAGTTTTGTGAATTAATATTCGTTTTTATTTGTCAAATTTTTTTTTTTGAAATTCAGTTTAGTTTCAGTTAGTTTTCAGACTTGATTTACTCATTTTTATTTAGTTTCAGTTTGATAAAAAAATATATATTTAGTTTTTATATAATTTAGCTAAAGTTTAAGTTTTAGTGTTAGGGAAAAAAAGTAGCCATTTTGTGGGAGGCTAGGAGCCATTTATGTGTTGTAGGCCTATAGTTATTTTTTTGGGGGGTGTCTTCTTGCCACTTGAGGGCAGTAATACATAAGGGGATGGGAGAGGACGATAGACTTGGACAGATGTAACATCTCTATCTGTATCATGATGGCATCAGTGAGAGCATGTGCAGCGCCATTGAGGCCATCTCCGTCTTGAAAAATAAAATGTTCTTCTTCATAAGTAAAATTTGTTGGCTGATCCCATCTGATGACCCGGCTGTTACGAATCCAACCGGGTCATCAGGTCATGCCAACCAGGTCATCAGGAGGGATCAGCCAATGAAGATGGAAGTCCCGCCCAGTTGGCTAAATCAAAATGGTGAAAGTTCTAAATTGCGCAGCCCATGCTAACACAGGCTTTTAGCCAGTAGAGGACTCCATACAACTCCATGGCCAGGACATAGGTTTAGTTAGGTTTAAATTATAAATCAATTCTAATGTGACTTGGATTTAAAGGATAAGCGCCTACACTGGTGCACGAAATATGGAGGAAGGAAACTCTCTTTGGTAGTAAACACTACCATTCAAAAGTTTGGGGCCTCACAGGTCCTCAATTGGCAGATTCATTAAATAGTACCCGCAAAACACCAGTCTCAACGTCATCAGTGAATAGGCGACTTCGGGATGCTGACCTTCTAGGCAGAGTTGCAAAGAAAAAGCCATATCTCAGACTGGCCAATAAAAACAAAAGATTAAGATGGGCAGTCTGAGATATGGCTTTTTCTTTGCAACTGCCTAGAAGGTCAGCATCCCGGAGCCGCCTCTTCACTGTTAACGTTGAGACTGGTGTTTTGCGGATACTATTTAATGAAGCTGCCAGTTGACGACCTGTGAGGTGCCTGTTTCTCAAACTAGACACTCTAATGTATTTGTCCTCTTGCTCAGTTGTGCACCGGGGCCTCCCACTCCTCTTTCTATTCTGGTTAGAGACAGTTTGCGCCGTGAACGGAGTAGTACACAGCGTTGTACAAGATCTTCAGTTTTTTGGCAATTTCTCGCATGGAATAGCCTTCATTTCTCAGAACAAGAATAGACTGACGAGTTTCAGAAGAAAGTTCTTTGTTTCTGGCCATTTTGAGCCTGTAATCGAACCCACAATTGCTGATGCTCCAGATACTCAACTAGTCTCAAGAAGGCCAGTTTTATTGCTTCTTTAATCAGCACAACAGTTTTCAGCTGTGATAACATAATTGCAAAAGGGGTTTCTAATGATCAATTAGCCTTTTAAAATGATAAACATGGATTAGCAAACACAACTGTATTTCTGATCAATTTGATGTTATTTTAATGGACAAAAAAATTGTCTTTCTTTGGAAAACAAGGACATTTCTAAGCGACCCCAAACTTTTGAACGGTAGTGTATGTAGGACGAATCAAATACCTTTACCTTTATCTGACAGAAAGGAGGGAGAAAAAAAAAACTAATGAACTCATGGCACATTAGACATGTTGTGTTTATGTAATATTAAACATGTGTCATTGACTAACCTCTTCAAATATGGTTAATAAAAACAGTTGCAACAATAGCAAAAACATAAGCAATACAACCAAACAAGATTTTCTGGTTTATCTTCAAGAAGACTGTGTTTCAGAGAGGTGGTCGTTCGATTTCTCAAGATGACATGCTGAATAATGTCTTGAATGCTTGGGATGCAGGGGCAGAAACCAGATCCAGTTCCACAGGGCACAGCTTTGGATGAACAGCCATCCTTGCCTGCCAGAACTGGAGAGGTGACTCTTCCAGGTATTTCTGCAGCGCATACGGGGCACTTAATGCCCTGCCAGGTTGACCCCCGTATGGACAGCGACCTCAGACACAATCTTCGAATTGAGGAAATCTTTATTTCTCAAGAACTGTGTTTGAGATGCTTGCTGGATTCATCGTGCTGGCATCTTGCTGGGGTCCTGCTGCTCCACACTCTCTGATTTGCTGAAGTACAAAAGACTCTGCTTCCCTCATCAGTGGCCATCACTGTTGAGCGAAGGGCCAGAGACACACTTAGGTCCATCAGGCAAGCTGCTGCAGGGATTGGATCGAAGTTGGCTGCCAGAGGATTCAGTATGCATGCAAAGCACTCACACAGTGACTTCAGGAGGACCTGTGTCAACTGTTTTGCAACAGTAGTTGACTGCAATTGTGCCTCAAGGTTGAGAAGGCACGGCACCACATCAAACAGCATGTCAGTTTGAAGTTGGTCGGTGTGGATTGCGAACAGCTCCTGCAACTTCAAGCTGCGCTAGCTTAGCCCAGTCACGCACTACTGGCAGCATTTACCCGCCAGATTCAGAAGCTCGAAAACCCCATTATAGTTTAGAAGAAACAAAACGTAATTTTTTATGGTTTTTATTTAATTTTAGTTAGTTTTGCAGTCAAAGATAATAGTTTCAGTCTAGTTTTAGTTTTTCTGATGTTTTTTATTATTAATTGTTTCACTACATTTACATTTAGCAGATGCTCTTATCCAGAGCGACTTACAGGAGCAATTAGAGTTAAGTGCCTTGCTCAAGGGCATCTCGACAGACTTTTCACCTAGTCAGCTCAGGGATTAAAACCAGCGACCTTTTGGTTACTGGCCCAACGCTCTTAAACGCTAGGATTTTCCTTTTCAGCGTATACTAAATAGTTTTTCCAATGTATTTTTTTATTTTTTTATTTTTATTTTTTATTTTTTACTATAATAACCTTGCTGCCGAACTATTGCCAAAAGTCAGACGAGGTGCACTGCATAGTTTCAAATGGCACTCTATCCCCACTCTTCAGTCCAAAGAGAAAGTGGCATATTTTTTTGTTCGGTGCGGCGATAGAGCTGTGTTTGTACTAGGGCTTAGAGGTTTTATTCTGTAGTGATTCAGTAAATGCACAGATAGATTAATTAAGTTGATTTAATAAACAAATTAACCTATTGTCAGGCCCTCAAGGTGGTTTCATTAGGTAGACATTAGGTGGTTACTGAATCAACACACTGCAGTCTCACTATTGCCAGATGATTCAATGGTCATGTTAATTAGGGCACGACATAGCAAGGGAAAACAAAAACCTGCATTTCTTATTGGATACGTCCAGATAGTCCTTCCTCGTTTCAGACCTTTTTTTTCAGTTTTTAACCTAAGAAACACAACCCATGTCCTCTTGTTGTTGTTACCTCTGCAGAAATGTTTCTCTCAGTTTCAGAACCTTTTAATCTGTTTGGTGCCTATTGAACACAACCCACAACTTTGTTGCCTCCTCTGCAGGGATGATGTGGTCGGAGTGTAAGGAGCTGTGGACAGAGGGGCCCAGGGAGTACACCCAGCAGCTGTGGAACGTTCTGGACTTCGGCATGCTCTCCATCTTCATTGCCGCTTTCACAGCCCGGTTCTTTGCCTTTGTACAGGCCACCAGAGCCCAGCAGTACGTCAACGAAAAGATCCACGCCACCGACCTCTCCCTGGTGACCCTACCCCCGGAGGTCAAATACTTTACCTACGGTGAGAGAAGAGCTCTTGTATACATTTTTTCCTCAAATCAGGATGCACCCAATCAAATGTTATTTGTCACAGAAATAGTGACACGAGCAATAAATACACAGTGAATAATGAATAACATTAACAAGTAAAAGTAACATGGCTGTATAGAGAGTACCAGTACCGAGTCGATGTGCAGGGGTACGATGTAATTGAGGTTGCTATGTTCATATAGGTAGGGGTAAAGTGACTAGGCAACAGTATAGATAACAGACAGTAGCAGCGTCGTGTGTGTGTGTATGTGTGTGTTGGGATGTCAGTGTAAGTATGTGTGAGAGTAGAGTCCAGTGTGTGTGCATGGAGTGCAAGAGAGTTAGTGCAAAACAGTGTAAAAGCAGGTAGTCCGGGTAGCCATTTTATTAGCTAATTAGCAGTCTTGTTTAGCAGTCTTATGGCTTGGGGTTAGAAGATGTTCAGGGTCCTGTTGGTTCCAAACTTGACAACAGTGTATGGCTTGGGTGGCTGAAGTCTTTGACAATTTTTTGGGCCTTCCTCTGACACCGCCTGGTATAGCGGTCCTGGATGGCAGGGAGCTCAGCCCCAGGGATGTACTGGGCCATACTCACTACTCTCTGTAGCGGCTTGCGGTCGGGTACCTTGCAGTTGCCATACCAAGCGGTGATGCAGCCAGTCAAGATGCTCTCAATGGTGCAGCTGTAGACTTTTTTGAGGATCTGAGGGGCCATGCCAAATATTTTCAGCCTCCTGAGGGGGAAGTGGCACAAACGTGCCCTTTTCACAACTGTGGGGATGTGTATGGACCATGTTAATTCCTTAATGATGTGGACAAAGAGGAACTTGAAGCTCTCGACCCGCTCTAATACAGCCCCATCGATGTGGATGGGGGCATACTCACCCCTCCATTTCCTGTAGTCCACGATCAGCTCCTTGCTGTAGTTGAGGGAGAGGTTGTTGTCCTGGCACCAAACTGCCAGGTCACTGACTTTCTCCCTACAGGCTGCCTCATCAACATTGGTGATCATTCGTACCACCGGCTTGTCATCAGAAAACTTGATGATGGTGTTGGAGCCGTGCGGGCCACGCAGTCGTGAGTGAACAGGGAGTACAGGAAGGGACAAAAGCATACTCCCCTGAGGGGCCCCGTGTTAATGGTCAGCGTGTCGGATGTGTTGTTGCCTACCCTCACCGTCTGGGGGCGGCCTGTCAGGAAGTGCAGGATTGAGTTGCAGAGGGAGGCGTTCAGTCCCAGGGTCCTGAGCTTGGTGATGAGCTTGGAGTGCACTATGATGTTGAATGCTGAGCTGTAGTGAATGAACAGCATTTTTACATGGGTATTCCTTTTGTCTAGGTGGGTGAGGGCAGTGTGGATCACAAAAGAGAAGGCGTCATCTGTGGGTCTGTTGGGACGGTATGCGAATTGGTGTGGGTTCAGGGTGTCTGGGATGATAGTGTTGATGTGAGCCATGACCAGCCTTTCAAAGCATTTCATGGTTATAGATGTGAGTGCTATGGGGCGATAGTAATTTAGGCAGGTTACCTTGGCGTTCTTGGGCATGGGGACTATGGTGGTCTGTTTGAAACAAGTTGGTATTACAGACCATTTCAGAGATGGTTGAAAATGTCAGTGAAGACACTTGCCAGCTGGTCAGTGCATGATCAGAGTACGCGTCCTGGTATTCCGTCTGGCCCCGCGGCCTTGTGAATGTTAACCTGTTTAAAGGTCTTACTCGCTACTTAGAGCGAGATCACACAGTCATCCGGAACAGCTGGTGTTCTCATGCATGGTTCAGTGTTGCATGCCTCGAAGGAGCATATAAGGCTTTTAGCTCGTCTGATAGACTCATGTCGCTGGGCAGCTCACGGCTGGGTTTCCCTTTATAATCCATGATAATTTACAAGCCCTGCCTCATCCGTCGAGCATCAGAGCCGGCGTAGTAGGATTCGATCTTAGTCCTGTATTGATGCTTTGCCTGTTTGATGGCTCGTCGGAGGGTGTAGCGGGATTTCTTATAAGCTTTGGATGAATGTCCCGCTCCTTGAAAGTGGCAGCTCTAGCCTTTCGCTCAGTGCGGATGTTGCCTGTAATCCATGGCTTCTGGTTGGGGTATGTACAGTTGAAGTCGGAAGTTTACATACACCTTAGCCAAATACATTTAAACTCAGTTTTTCACAATTCCTGACATTTAATTCTAGTAAAAATTCCCTGTCTTAGGTCAGTTATGATTACCACTTTATTTTAAGAATGTGAAATGTCAGAATAATAGTAGAGAGAATGATTTATTTCAGCTTTTATTTCTTTCATCACATTCCCAGTGGGTCAGAAGTTTACATACACTCAATTAGTATTTGGTAGCATTGCCTTTAAATTGTTTAACTTGGGTCAAACATTTCGGGTAGCCTTCCAGCAGCTTCCCACAATAAGTTTGGTGAATTTTGGCCCATTCCTCCTGACCGAGCTGGTGTAACTGAGTCAGGTTTGTAGGCCTCCTTGCTCGCAAACGTTTTTTCAGTTCTGCCCACAAATGTTCTATAGGATTGAGGTCAGGGCTTTGTGATGGCCACTCCAATACCTTGACTTTGTTGTCCTTAAGCCATTTTGCCACAACTTTGGAAGTATGCTTGGGGTCATTGTTCATTTGGAAGACCCATTTGCGACCAAGCTTTAACTTCCTGACTGATGTCTTGAGATGTTGCTTCAATATATCCACATAATTTTCCTTCCTCATGATGCCATCTATTTTGTGAAGTGCACCATCCCCTCCTGCAGCAAAGCACCCCCACAGCATGAAGCTGCCACCCCCGTGCTTCACGGTTGGGATGGTGTTCTTCGGCTTGCAAGACTCCCTTTTTCCTCCAAACATAACGAAGGTCATTATGGCCAAACAGTTCTATTTTTGTTTCATCAGACCAGAGGACATTCCTCCAAAAAGTGCGATCTTTGTCCCCAAGTGCAGTTGCAAACCGTAGTCTGTCTTTTTTATGGCGGTTTTGGAGCAGTGGCTTCTTCCTTGCTGAGCGGTTTCCTCCAGCATCTTCACAAGGTCCTTTGCTGTTGTTCTGGGATTGATTTGCACTTTTCGCACCAAAGTAGGTTCATCTCTAGGAGACAGAGCACGTCTCCTTCTTGAGCGGTATGACGGCTGCATGGTCCCATGGTGTTTATACTTGCATACTATTGTTTGTACAGATGAACGTGGTACCTTCAGGTGTTTGGAAATTGCTCCCAATGATGAACCAGACTTGTGGAGGTCTACACATTTTTTTCTGAGGTCTTGGCTGATTTATTTTCATTTTCCCATGATGTCAAGCAAAGAGGCACTGATTTTGAAGGTAGGCCTTGAAATACATCCACAGGTACACCTCCAATTGACTCAAATTATGTCAATTAGCCTATCAGAAACTTCTAAAGCCATGACATCATTTTCTGGAATTTTCCAAGCTGTTTAAAGGCACAGTCAACTTAGTGTATGTAAACCTCTGACCCACTGGAATTGTGATACAGTGAATTATAAGTGAAATAATCTGTCTGTAAACAATTGTTGGAAAAATTACTTGTGTCATGCACAAAGTACATGTCCTAACCGACTTGCCAAAACTATAGTTTGTTAACAAGAAATGTGTGGAGTGGTTGAAAAACTAGTTTTAATGACTCCAACCTAAGTGTATGTAAACTTCCGACTTCAACTGTACATACGGTCACTGTGAAGACAACGTCGTCGATGCACTTATTAATGAAGCCGGTAACTGATGTGGTAAAACTCCTCAATGTTATCGTATGAATCCCGGAACATATTCCATTCTGTGCCAGCAACATAGTCCTGTAGCTTAGCATCCGCTTCCTCAGACCACTTCCGTACTGAGCGCATCACTGGTACTTCCTGTTTGAGCTTTTGCTTGTAAGCAGGAATCAGGAGGATAGAGTTAGGGTCTGATTTCCCAAAAGGAGGGCGAGGGAGGGCCTTGTATGCGTTTCTGAGTGTGGAGTAAAGGTGATTTAGAGTTGTGTTGCCTCTATTTGCACAGGTGACATGCTTGTAAAAATCTGGTCAAACGTATTTCAGTTTTCTTGCATTAAAACGCGGCCTCTGACTGTGCATTTTCTTGTTTGTTTATGGCCCTAAACAGCTCGTTGAGTGTGGTGTTAGTGCTAGCATTGGTTTGTGGTGGTAAATAGACATCTACGAAAAATATAGATGGAAAGTCTCTTGTTAAATAGTATGGTCTGGAGTTTATCATGAGGTATTCTAACTCAGGCAAGCAAAAACTGTAGGCTTCCTTAACATTAGAGATCACGCATCCCTCCCCCTCTCGCCTTACCCAAGTCTGACGTCTGATCATGACGATGCATAGAAAAACCAGCGAGTTGTATATCCATGTCCTCGTTCAGCCACGACTGAGAAACATAGGATATTACAGTTTTTTCAGGTCCCGTTGATAGGATTGTCTCGAATGGAGCTCATCCAGTTTGTTCTCCAGTGACTGCATGTTCGCCAACAAAACAGAGGTCAATGGTGGTCTACTTGCTCGCCGACGTAGTCTCGTCAAGACACCACCTTGCTTGCCTCTCTTTCGCCGCTGCTTCCTCTTCCGAGTCCCATGGATCAGGGCCTGGTCCGTGGTAAGCAAAATGTCCAAAGCTGTCAACTCGTTGAAGTAGAAATCGTCATCAAATCGAGGTTAATGATCGCTGTTCTGATGTCCAGAAGCAGTTTTCGGTCATATAAAATGATGGCGAGAAACATTATGTACCAAAAAATGTAAGATCAGCAGGTTTAACAATTTTTTTATAGCAGAATTCGTCAGGAGCCGTAAGACGGCAGCTATCCACTGCAGCGCCATCTTCTTATACCCGTGATACAGTTGAGACAAGTAGGCATCTTACACACATCTACAAATACCACCACAAATGTCAATACTAATTTTTCCTAACCACTTGCCCTGCAAGACGTGTAACGGTGTTATCAATGATTATGCTTAAGGGCAGGCACACTAATCTCAAGAATCATTAGATTATTAACACAGGTTAAGCTCTAATTGTCTAATTGTGCACAGTGAGATACACGTACATAATTATTTTAAGTGCAACATCATCCACCTGGTACACTGCACACAGAAGGGAGAAAAAGGATCATTAGATATATCATTAGAACATGCAAAAGGGCAACATTTAAAATCACACAAACACCTGTTTTTAATTTGACATTGAGAGCATAAGTGGCCTATGCAAATAGTGGTAGCATTTTATTTTATAGTCCTGTTTCATTTAGTTTTACCTGATATTTACTGAGAAATTACGAGGTTTACTGAGAAATTATATGTATTGATGCTTGTGTTGATGAATCCTAAAGAAACAAAAGACTACTTTTAGGGGAATTATTATATAATTACAATTTGCTGTGTTACTTCAAAGCCCACAAAGACCTAGTCGGACTGTAAAACAAAGTGTAACCCAACCATTGTGTAGAACAGTCATATAGCACAATGCATTAAACACATTGTACATGTTACTGTGAGTGATAAGAAAACGACTGACTGTTGCCCATTCTTCCACGTAGCAAGGGACAAATGGCTGCCGTCGGACCCCCAGCTGATCTCAGAAGGACTGTACGCCATCGCTGTGGTGCTGAGCTTCACACGCATTGCCTACATTCTGCCGGCTAATGAGAGCTTTGGACCACTCCAGATCTCCCTGGGCCGCACGGTCAAAGACATCTTCAAGTTTATGGTCCTGTTCATCATGGTCTTCCTGGCGTTCATGATCGGCATGTTCATCCTCTATTCTTACTACTTGGGTGCCAAGGTCAACCCGGCCTTCACCACGTGAGTGATATAGCAGACATATAGAGGACACTTGTGTATAGAGGACACTTATTGGAATAGACGTATGGGGAGATACTTATGGGGACAGACTTACTCACCACATAAGAGAACCTTAATTGATGGTCACTCAGGGAGGTCTGGAGTCAGTGACAGGAACTACTCCGTACACAGTTACTGTGTATGGACTGACAGTCAGTAGGGAGGCTTTGTACACATTCAACCATACTGTTTTGTCCCCAAAGCCCCTAAAATGAATACACTTCTAAAACATAAGACTAGAGAATAAGATTGGTACACATTTATAAAGTAAGACTGCCTGGGACCTATCTACATTAAACAAATTTTTTAAAAAATTCAACAAATGAGTTCTCCATTCATGTAGGGAGCTCTTTTCTTCCTCTATTGAGCCCATTCATGCAGTGCTAGCTCACTCAGTCTATCGACTCAGTCATTGTAGTGCAGAATCAAGTTGAAAATGGCCCACCTTGGACTCCCTTTCTAAGAGTTCCTCAAAACTGAATTGGAAAAGGCACCGCCGAGCTTGTGGCAGCTCAGCAAAAATAACTAATTTCACACTGGAGTGGATTACCGCCAAGGTTACTCTTTCCAAGCTGAGGCTGAGAAAATGAAATCCTTCCCATTGTTATGGTTATTGTTTTCCTGAATTGTCTTAGTGTCCATATTGAATTTCATTAGGGCCCCGTGTAGCTCAGTTGGTAGAGCATGGCGCTTGCAACGCCAGGGTTGTGGGTTCGTTTCCCACGGGGGGCCAGTATGAAAAATGTATGCACTCACTAACTGTAAGTCGCTCTGGATAAGAGCGTCTGCTAAATGACTAAAATGTAATTAGCCAAGTTGCCTTGGCATAAATGGAACACACACACATCTAACATTGCCAGGAGTCACAATGGTCATTTCTGCCCTTACCAAGGACATCTGTGGAAATCATATTACACAAAATATAAAATACAGCAACATCACCTGAAATAAAAATATATAATTTCATGGCAACAATTCTCACGAAGCTGTCCTTCAATCTCGTTATAAATGTTTGGCAAACAGGGACTTTGGCAAACAGAATACTATAACACAGGATGATGCAGTCATCTAATTTTAGTATTAAGCAAGACATACTAAGATATTTGGTTCATTCCCCACACATCATACAGCTACATGTTTGCCCCTTATAAGTTAGGCTACACATGAGCACACTTTATTTGAAGCAGCACTTTATCGCCTGTCACTTTGGGCAAAAGCTAAATGTAGTTTAACCACGAAATAGAAACCCCCAATCTGATCAGCCTGTCCTGTAACTTTCTTATCCCCTTCCTTCCTTGTCACAACAGGGTGGAGGAGAGCTTCAAGACTCTGTTCTGGTCTATATTTGGACTGTCTGAGGTGTCCTCCGTGGTGCTCAAGTACAACCACAAGTTCATCGAGAACATCGGCTATGTGCTCTATGGAATCTACAATGTGACCATGGTGGTGGTGTTGCTCAACATGCTGATCGCCATGATCAACAGCTCTTATCAAGAGATCGAGGTGAGTCACTGGTGTAGTGAAGTTGCCCCTAGATGCTGATCTTGGGTAAATGTAACATTTCCCCCACTAATCATTAAGGTTAGGATTGGGGAAGTGAAGCCAATCCTAGCTCTGTACCTAGGGGGAAACTTCACCCCAGAGGTAAGTTAATGGCACCTGTAGACCCACCATTTCATCTGGTTATAGTTATAGGGATACTAGTGTATTTTGGGGTAATCTTTTTATATACAGTGCATTCGGAAAGTATTCAGACCCCTTCACTTTTTCAAAATTTTGTTACGTTACAGCCTTATTCTAAAATGGATACAATTATTTTTTCCCTCATAATGACAAATCAGAAACAGATCAAATCAAATCTAATTGTATTTGTCACAAACACGTGTTTAGCAGATGTTATTGCGGGTGTAGCGAAATGCATGTGCTTCTAGCTCCGACAGTGCAGTTATATCTAACAAGTAATATCTAACAATTTCACAACATATACCCAATACACACAAATCTAGTAAGGAATGAAATGTAAGAATATATACATATATGGACAAGCAATGACAGAGCGGCATGGACTAAGATACAGTAGAATATTATAGAATAGAAAACAGTATATACATATGAGATGAGTAGTGCAAGATATGTAAACATTATTAGCTCAGAAAGTGTTTTGCATCATTACATACAGCTGGGGGAAACTATTGGATATCAGAGCGGCGGTAACTCACCAGCATTACGAACAGGAATACAACTTCCCCGAAGCAGATCCTTTGTTTGCTCTCCCCAGGGCAACTGAACTGATTCCAGCGACTGACCCAAAACATCACCGGCGGAGGAGAGGCACTCGGAGCGGCCTGCTGGTTCTACTTAGAAGGCACGCACACCACCCACCGCTTCCAAGTTTCTACTCGCTAATGTTGTAGGCTAATCACCACTGCCCCCATAGCACCAGTTAGCCTTGAGCTAGCCCCGGCTATCTACCTCTCTGTCTACCGGACGGGAGTAGCCAGCTAACCAGCTAACTAGCTACTTGCTATTAGCCACCGTTAGCGGCTTTTCTCCATTGTCCGTGGCCTGCACTACCTACCAGCCAGCTCTAGCCTGGACTATTATCGGCCAGTCTGCACTGTCTGCACAGCGAGTTATCGACCCAGATTTTCTGCCGGAATCACTGAATCACTGGACCTTTAACACTGGATAATCGCAACTAGCTAGCTGCAACCAAATGAACGTTGTTGTTGGCTAATCAGCCTTGAGCTAGCCTTGAGTCAGGCACATCTCCCGGCTATCTACCTCTCTGTCAACCGGACGGGACCTCCTAGAGTCGACACGGAGCCCTGCCGATCCATCACGACTGGTCTGCCGACGTAATCGTCTGTGGTTTCAACAGGCTTCCCGTTGTGACGACCACGAAGATCCATCTGCTAGCCCCGGCCCGCTAGCACATGCAAACTACAACCGTGCTTCCTGCTCGCTGTGCTGAAGCACCAATTTGAACTGCTCTCAGACTCACATATTGCTGTTCACTGGACCTTATGATCACTCAGCTGCACAGCTGATGCCTGCTGGACTGTTCCTTTACACGGTACCCTGTCCTGTTTATTCTGTTTAGCCTCAGCCCAAACTTTATCGCCATTACCAGTTGTTGTCTTAGCTCTCTCTAATAACACCTGTTATTGCTTTATGCCTCTCTCCCATGTCAATATGCCTTGTCTATTGCTGTTCCAGTTAGTTCTTATTATACAATTTCACTGTAGAACCCCAAGTCCCTCTCAAACTGCCTCAAATAGTTCCTTTGTTCCACCCCCCATACACGCCGAGACCGGCTCAATTGGTGCCTCCAGTGATGCTATCTCTTTCATTGTTACCCAACGCTTAGGTTTACCTCCACTGTACTCATATCCTTCCATATCCTTGTCTGTACATAATGCCCTGAATCTTTTCTACAACGCCCGGAAATCTGCCCCCTTTATTCTCTGTACCCAACGCACTAGAATACCAGTTCTTAAAGCCTTTAGCCGTATCCTTATTCTACTCCTCCTCTGTTCCTCTGGTGATGTAGAGGCTAACCCAGGCCCTGCAGCCCCCAGTATCACTCCTACTCCCCAGGAGCTATCATTTGTTGACTTCTGTAACCGTAAAAGCCTTGGTTTTCTGCACGTTAACATCAGAAGGCTCCTTCCTAAGTTAGAGTTATTCACTGCGTTAGCACACTCCGCCAACCCTGAGAATTTCAACAAGCATTTTGCTATGGCTGGCCATGCTTTTGTCACGATCGTCAGGAACCGATGAGGACCAAGGCGCAGCGTTGCAGGCAAACATACTCTTTATTGAGCGAAACACGATCAAAACAACAAAGACGGTAACGTGACAGTTCACGGTCAAACACAACCAACTTGAAACAAGAACCCACAAAAACAAAGGAAAAACCGACAGTTTAAATATGGCTCCCAATCAGAGACAACCAGCAAACAGCTGACACTCGTTGCCTCTGATTGGGAGTCACTCAGGCCAACATAGAAATAGAGTACCTAGATCTACACACCCTGGCTCAACATAACAGTGTCCCCAGAGCCAGGGCGTGACAGTACCCCCCCCTAAAGGCGCGGACTCCGACCGCGCCAACTAAATACCACAGGGGAGGGACCGGGTGGGCACTCCGCCTTGGCGGCGGATCCGGCTCCAGGCCTGATCCCCACTCCCTCTCCAACCCCCAAAGTACCCTGGTCCGGTCTGGCCCTGCTGGCCGGAGCCGGACTGACGACACGCACCCCTGGCTTGGTGCGTGGAGCAGGAACGGACCGGACCGGGTGACGATGCGCACCCCTGGCTTGGTGCGTGGAGTAGCAACTGGCCGGACCGGGCTGACGATACACACCCTGGCTTGGTGCGTGGAGCAGGAATGGACCGGACCGGGCTGACGATGCGCACCCCTGGCTTGGTGCGTGGAGTAGCAACTGGCCGGACCGGGCTGACGATACACACCCCTGGCTTGGTGCGTGGAGCAGGAATGGACCGGACCGGGCTGACGATGCGCACCCCTGGCTTGGTGCGTGGAGTAGCAACTGGCCGGACCGGGCTGACGATGCGCACCCCTGGCTTGGTGCGTGGAGTAGCAACTGGCCGGACCGGGCTGACGATACGCACCCCTGGCTTGGTGCGTGGAGCAGGAATGGACCGGACCGGGCTGACGATGCGCACCCCTGGCTTGGTGCGTGGAGCCGGAACGGGCTTTACAGGGCTGGCGACGCACACCGTAGGCTTGGTGCGTGGAGCAGGGACAGGCCGGACTGGGCTGGCGACGCACACCGTAGGCTTGGTGCGTGGAGCAGGGACAGGCCGGACCGTACTGGGGACACACACCACTGGCTCTACCTCGGGATCTGGAACGGGCCGGACCGGACTGGTAACACACCCCAGTACCTCTCGCCGTGCCTCTACACTTTCCTTCCCCTTTAACACCAGTGGCCCCCGTAACCTGGCGGCCTCCTCTGCCGACCCGCTGGACCGCTCTATCGCGGCCTCCTGCTGCCCCGACGTCCACGTCGTGAGCCCCCCCCTAAAGAATTTCTGGGCGGCTCTCCTCTTGGACCAGGCCTCCATGTCTCTAGCCAGACACTCACTCCACTGCTTCAAAGTCCAACCTTTCTGCTCCTCACTTGGCTTGGCCCAGTCGAGACTCTTACTCCACTGCTCCATAGACCAACCTCTCTGCTCTTCACGCTGCTTGGTCCTGTCTTGGTGGGTTCTTCTGTCACGATCGTCAGGAACAGATGAGGACCAAGGCGCAGCGTTGCAGGCAAACATACTCTTTATTGAGCGAAACACGATCAAAACAACAAAGATGGTAACGTGACAGTTCACGGTCAAACACAACCAACTTGAAACAAGAACCCACAAAAACAAAGGAAAAACCGACAGTTTAAATATGGCTCCCAATCAGAGACAACCAGCAAACAGCTGACACTCGTTGCCTCTGATTGGGAGTCACTCAGGCCAACATAGAAATAGAGTACCTAGATCTACACACCCTGGCTCAACATAACAGTGTCCCCAGAGCCAGGGCGTGACAGCTTTCCACCTGGCTACCACTACCCTGGCCACCAGCTCTGCACCCTCCATTGCAACTTGCCCATGCCCCCCCAGATTCTCCTTCACACAAATTCAGACAGCTGATGTTCTGAAAGAGCTGCAAAATCTGGACCCCTACAAATCATCTGGGCTAGAAAATCTGGACCCTTACTTTCTAAAACTTGCCGGCGAAATTGTCGCAACCCCTATTACTAGCCTGTTCAACCTCTCTCTCGTAACGTCTGAGATCCCCAGAGATTGGAATGCTGCCGCGGCCATCCCCCTTTTCAAAGTGGGTGACACTCTAGATCCAAACTGTTACAGACCTATATCCATCCTGCCCTGCCTTTCGAAAGTTTTTGAAAGCCAAGTTAACAAACAGATCACCGACCATTTCGAATCCCACCGTACCTTCTCCGCTATGCAATCCGGTTTCCGAGCTGGTCATGGGTGCACCTCAGCCACGCTCAAGGTCCTAAACGATATTATAACCGCGATCGATAATAGACAGTACTGTGCAGCCGTCTTCATCGACCTGGCCAAGGCTTTCGACTCTGTCAACCACCGCATTCTTATTGGCAGACTAAATAGCCTTGGTTTCTCAAATGACTGCCTCGCCTGGTTCACCAACTACTTCTCAGATAGAGTTCAATGTGTCAAATCGGAGGGCCTGTTGTCTGGACCTATGGCAGTCTCTATGGGGATGCAACAGGGTTAAATTCTTGGGCCGACTCTTTTCTCTGTGTATATCAATGATGTCGCTCTTGCTGCTGGTGACTCTCAGATCCACCTCTACGCAAACGACACCATTTTGTATACATCTGGCCCTTCATTGGACACTGTGTTAACAAACCTCCAAACAAGCTTCAATGCCATACAACACTCCTTCAGTAGCCTCCAACTGCTCTTAAACACTAGTAAAACTAAATGCATGCTCTTCAATCGAACGCTGCTGGCACCCGCGCACCCGACTAGAATCACTACTCTCGACGGGTCTGACATAGAGTATGTGGACAACTACAAATACTTAGGTGTCTGGTTAGACTGTAAACTCTCCTTCCAGACACACATTAAGAATCTCCAATCCAAAGTTAAATCTAGAATCGGCTTCCTATTTCGCAACAAAGCCTCCTTCACTCATGCTGCCAAACATGCCCTCGTAAAACTGACTATCCTACCGATCCTTGACTTCGGCGATGTCATTTACAAAATAGCCTCCTACACTCTACTCAGCAAATTGGATGTAGTCTATCACAGTGCCATCCGTTTTATACTACCCACCACTGTGACCTGTACGCTCTTGTTGGCTGGTCCTCACTACAAATTCGTCGCCAAACCCACTGGCTCCAGGCCATCTATAAATCACTGCTAGGCAAATCCCCGCCTTATCTTAGCTCATTGGTCACCATAGCAACACCCACCCATAGTATGCGCTCCAGCAGGTATATCTCACTGGTCATCCCCAATGCCAACACCTCCTTTTGCCGCCATTCCTTCCAGTTCTCTGCTGCCAATGACTGGAACGAATTGCAAAAATCTCTGAACCTGGAGACTCTTATCTCCCTCACTTACTTTAAGCATCAGTTGTCAGAGCACCTTACCGATCACTGCACCTATACACAGCCCATCTGAAATTAGCCCACCCAACTACCTCATCCCCATATTGTTATTTATTTTGCTCATTTGCACCCCAGTATCTCTATTTGCACATAATCTCTTGCACATCTATCATTCCAGTGTTAATACTAATTTTAATTATTTTACACTATAGCCTATTTATTGCCTTACCTCTATAACTTGCTACATTTGCACACACTGTAAATATATTTTCTGTTGTATTTTTTGACTTTATGTTTTGTTTTACCCCATATGTAACTCTGTGTTGTTGTTTTTATCGCACTGATTTGCTTTATCTTGGCCAGGTCGCAGTTGTAAATGAGAACGTGTTCTCAACTGGCTTACCTGGTTAAATAAAGGTTAAATAAAAAAATAAAGAAAATGTTCAGTCTTTGGTTAACAAGCTCGACGAACTACGGGCAAGGATTTCTTTCCAGAGAGACATAAAGGCCTGTAACATACTCTGTTTCACGGAAACATGGCTCTCTTGGGATATTCTGTCGGAATCGGTCCAGCCAGATGGGTTCTCAGTTCATCGCGCAGACAGGAATAAATATCTCTCCGGGAAGCAGAAGGGCGGAGGTGTGTGTTTCATGATTAACGACTCATGGTGTAATTGTAGTAACATACAGGAACTTGAGTCCTTCTGTTCACCCGACCTAGAATATCTCACAATCAAATGCCGACCGTATTATCTCCCAAGATAATTTTCTTTGGTTATAGTCACAGCCGTGTATATCCCCCCTCAAGCCGATACCACGACGGCCCTCAAAGAACTTCACTGGACCTTATGCAAACTGGAAACCACATATCCTGAGGCTGCATTTATTGTAGCCAGGGATTTTAACAAAGCAAATTTGAGGACTAGGCTGCCGAAGTTCTATCAACATATCGACTTTTTTACTCAAGCTGCTAAAATCCTCGACCATTGCTATTCGAACTTCCGGGATGGTTATAAGGCCCTCCCCCGCCCTCCTTTCGGCAAATCTGACCAAGACTCCCATTTTGCTTCTCCCTTCCTATAGGCAGAAACTCAAACAGGTGCTAAGGACTATTCAACGCTGGTCTGACCAATTGGAATCCACGCTTCAAGATTGTTTTGATCACGCGGACTGGGATATGTTCCGGGTAGCTTCTGAAAATAATTTAGACGTATACACTGAAACGGTGACTGAGTTTATCAGGAAGTGTATAGGAGATGTTGTGCCCACTGTGACTATTAAAACCTACCCTAACCAGAAACCGTAGATAGATGGCAGCATTCGCGCAAATCTGAAAGCGCGAACCACCGCATTCAACCATGGCAAGGTGACTGGGAATTTGGAGCTACTCACTCCAAAGGCAATTAAACTGGCAAAACATCAGTATAGAAACAAAGTGGAGTCGCAATTCAACGGCTCAGACACGAGACGTATGTGGCAGGATCTACAGACAATTACGGACTACAAAAGGAAAACCAGCCATGTCGCTGACACCGACGTCTCGCTTCCAGATAAGCTAAACACCTCCTTCGCCCGCTTTGAGGATAACACAGTGCCACTGACGAGGCCCACTACCAAGGACTGTGGCCTCTCCTTCTCCATGGCCGACGTGATTAAGACATTTAAGCATTGTTAACCCCCGCAAGGCTGCCGGCCCAGACGGCATCCCTAGCCTCGTCCTCAGAGCATGCGCAGACCAGCTGGCTGGTGTGTTTACGGACATATTCAATCTCTCCCTTTCCCAGTCTGCTGTTCCCACATTCTTCAAGATGGCCACCATTGTTCCTGTATCCAAGAAAGCAAAGGTAACTGAACTAAATGACTTTCGCCCTGTAGCACTCACCTCTGTCATCAAGAAGTGCTTTGAGAGACTAGTCAAGGATCATATCACCTCTACCTTACCTGTCACCCTAGACCCACTTCAATTTGCTTACCGCCCCAATAGACCCACAGACGATGCAATCGCCATCACACTGCACACTGGCCTATCCCATCTGGACAAGAGGAATACTTATGTAAGAATGCTGTTCATTGACTATAGCTCAGCTTTCAACACCATAGTACCCTCCAAGCTCATCATTAAGCTCGAGGCCCTGGGTCTTAACTCCGCCCTGTGCAACTGGGTCCTGGACTTCCTGACGTGCCACCCCCAGGTGGTGAAGGTAGGAAACAACATCTCCACTTCGCTGATCCACAACACTGGGTCCCAACAAGGGTGCATGCTCAGCCCCCTCCTGTACTCCCTGGCAAAGCACGCCTCCAACTCAATCATCAAGTTTGCAGACGACACAACAGTAGTAGGCTTGATTACCAACAATGACGAGACCGCCTACAGGGAGGACGTGAGGGCTCTGGGAGTGTGGTGCCAGGAAAATTACTTCTCACTCAACATCAACAAAACAAAGGAGATGATCGTGGACTTCAGGAAACAGCAGAGGGTGCACCCCCCTATCCACATCGACGGGACCGCAGTGGAGAAGGTGGAAAGCTTCAAGTTCCTTGGCGTACACATCACAGACAAACTGAAATGGTCCACCCACGCAGACAGTGTGGTGAAGAAGGCGCAACAGAGCCTCTTCAACCTCAGGAGGCTGAAGAAATTCAGCTTAGCTCTTAAAACCCTCACTAACTTTTACAGATGCAATATCACCGCCTGGTACGGCAACTGCACCTCCCACAACCGCAGGGCTCTCCAGAGGGTGGTGCGGTCTGCCGAACGCATTACTGGGGGCAAACTACCCACCCTCCAAGACACATACAGCACCCAATGTCATAGGAAGGCCAAAAAGATCATCAAGGACATCAACCACCCGAGCCACTGCCTGTTCACCCCGCTATCATCCAGAAGGCAAGGTCAGTACAGGTGCATCAAAGCTGGTACCGAGAGAATGAAAAACTGCTTCTATCTCAAGGCCATCAGACTGTTAAATAGCCATCACTAGCACATTAGAGGCTGCTGCTGCCTATTGAAATCACTGGCCACTTTAAGAAGGATGATCAATGGAAACAGGATGCACCTGAGCTCAATTTCAAGTCTCATAGCAAAGGGTCTGAATACTTATGTAAATAAGGTATTTTCAGTTTTTTAATTGTAATACATTTCCAAAAATGTCTAAAAACCTGTTTTTGATTCGTCATTATGGGGTGTTGTGTGTAGATTGATGAGGGAACATTTTTAATTTAATCAATTTTAGAATAAGGCTGTAACATAACAAAATGTGGAAAAGGTGAAGGGGTCTGAATACTTTCCGAATACACTACATGACCAAAAGTATGTGGACAACTGCTCGTCGAACATCTCATTCCAAAATCATGGGCATTAATATGGAGTTGGTCCCCCCTTTGCTGCTATAACAGCCTCCACTCTTCTGGGAAGGCTTTCTACTAGATTTTGGAACATTGCTGCGGGGACTTGCTTCCATTCAGCCACAAGAGCATTAGTGAGATCGGGCACTGATGTTGGGCAATTAGGCCTGGCATGCAGTCGGTGTTCCAATTCATCCCAAAGGTGTTTGATGGGATTGAGGTCAGGGCTCTGTGCAGGCCAGTCAAGTTCTTCAACACCCATCTCAACAAACCATTTCTGTATGGACCTCGCTTTGTGCACAGGGGCATTGTTATGCTGAAACAGGAAAGGGCCTTCCCCAAACTGTTGCCACAAAGTTGGAAGCACAGAATCGTCTAGAATGTCATTGTATGCTGTAGCGTTAAGATTTCCCTTCACTGGAACTAAGGGCCCTAGCCCGAACCATGAAAAACAGCTGTCGTGGAAATTCTAACCAATGAGGGGAGTCTTTGTTATTTCTTCAAACAATCATACTTTGTCTATTAATTATTGCAATAATGGAGCTGGTCAACGAGAGCCCAAATGACACGAGGAGTACAGAAACCTTATATAGGCAAGCCATCTTTTGCAAGCATGTACAAAACTTGTGATCTTGGTGTGTGTATGTGCTGGACAATGAGACAGAGCTGGGGTATAGGGTACAGACCAGCTGTGAAATAGGTTGTCTCATTCTGAGGACAATAGGTGTTAAAACAACAGGAAATCTTCCCAGACATAGTTCCTCAAAAGTAGATTAATGGTCTCTCGAACCAGGCAAGCAAGCGTTTTTCGCTGTCTGCCTAGATATGTGGGGTTTAACACACACACATACACACAAAGAAGCTTGAACCTTTTGCCCAGCAACAGGTCTTAGGCAGGACAACAGCTTTATCATTAGTGCGCAGAATTTAACACTTTGCTTCAGTAGATGAAGAGGAACTGGTTATTTTCCTTCTGACTATCAGGAAACCATAGGTCTCACCTGTTAGCTCTGGGCTGTACATACTTCTCTAAAACTAGGTTCTTATGCTACACACACAGAACAGTTAGAAACAGGCCCATACCCATGCACAATCCCATCTCATATGATCTAGTTATATTAACAATCTCAGAATTAATGCCTAAACAACTAGGCTTAAAGAAAAAGCTTCTATTACACAAGCATGATAAAGGTTTAACAGAAATTCCCATCACACAGCCCCAGACTATTATTCCTCCTCCACCAAACTTAGCACTATGCATTCGGGCAGGTAGCGTTCTCCTGGCATCCGCCAAACCCAGATTTGTCCGTGGGACTGCCAGATGGTGAAGCGTGATTCATCACTCCAGAGAAAGCATTTCCACTGCTCCAGTGTCCAAAGGCGGCGAGCTTTACACCACTCCAGCCGACGCTTGGATTTGCGCATGATGATCGTAGGCTTGTGTGCGGCTGCTTGGCCATGCAAACCCATTTCATGAAGCTCCAAACGAACAGTTATTGTGCTGCCGTTGCTTCCAGAGGCAGTTTTAAACTCAGTAGTGAGTGTTGCTACCAAGGACAGATGATGTTTACTCACTACGCGCGCGCGCGCTTCAGCACTCGGCGGTCCCATTCTGTGAGCTTGTGTGGCCTACCACTTTGCGGCTGAGCCGCTGTTGCTCCTAGACCTTTCCACTTCACAATAACAGCACTTACAGTTGACCAGGGAAGCTCTAGCAGGGCAGAAATGTGACGGTGCCACGTTGAATGTCACTGAGCTCTTCAGTAAGGTAATTCTACTGCCAATGTTTGTCTACGTGGATTGCATGTCTCTGTGCTTGATTTTATACACCTGTCAGCAACGGGTGTGTCTGAAATAGCCGAATCCACTAATTTGAAGGGGTGTCCACATACTTTTGTATATATACTGTATATATACAGTGGGGGAAAAAAGTATTTAGTCAGCCACCAATTATGCAAGTTCTCCCACTTAAAAAGATGAGAGAAGCCTGTAATTTTCATCATAGGTACACGTCAACTATGACAGACAAAACGAGGAAAAAAAATCCAGAAAATCACATTGTAGGATTTTTTATGAATATATTTGCAAATTATGGTGGAAAATAAGTATTTGGTCAATAACAAAAGTTTCTCAATACTTTGTTATATACCCTTTGTTGGCAATGACACAGGTCAAACGTTTTCTGTAAGGTTTTCACACACTGTTGCAGGTATTTTGGCCCATTCCTCCATGCAGATCTCCTCTAGAGCAGTGATGTTTTGGGGCTGTCGCTGGGCAACACAGACTTTCAACTCCCTCCAAAGATTTTCTATGGGGTTGAGATCTGGAGACTGGCTAGGCCACTCCAGGACCTTGAAATGCTTCTTACGAAGCCACTCCTTCGTTGCCCGGGCGGTGTGTTTGGGATCATTGTCATGCTGAAAGACCCAGCCACGTTTCATCTTCAATGCCCTTGCTGATGGAAGGAGGTTTTCACTCAAAATCTCACGATACATGGCCCCATTCATTCTTTCCTTTACACGGATCAGTCGTCCTGGTCCCTTTGCAGAAAAACAGCCCCAAAGCATGATGTTTCCACCCCCATGCTTCACAGTAGGTATGATGTTCTTTGGATGCAACTCAGCATTCTTTGTCCTCCAAACACGACGAGTTGAGTTTTTACCAAAAAGTTATATTTTGGTTTCATCTGACCATATGACATTCTCCCAATCCTCTTCTGGATCATCCAAATGCACTCTAGCAAACTTCAGACGGGCCTGGACATGTACTGGCTTAAGCAGGGGGACACGTCTGGCACTGCAGGATTTGAGTCCCTGGCGGCGTAGTGTGTTACTGATGGTAGGCTTTCTTACTTTGGTCCCAGCTCTCTGCAGGTCATTCACTAGGTCCCCCCGTGTGGTTCTGGGATTTTTCCTCACCGTTCTTGTGATCATTTTGACCCCACAGGGTGAGATCTTGCGTGGAGCCCCAGATCGAGGGAGATTATCAGTGGTCTTGTATGTCTTCCATTTCCTAATAATTGCTCCCACAGTTGATTTCTTCAAACCAAGCTGCTTACCTATTGCAGATTCAGTCTTCCCAGCCTGGTGCAGGTCTACAATTTTGTTTCTGGTGTCCTTTGACAGCTCTTTGGCATTGGCCATAGTGGAGTTTGGAGTGTGACTGTTTGAGGTTGTGGACAGGTGTCTTTTATACTGATAACAAGTTCAAACAGGTGCCATTAATACAGGTAACGAGTGGAGGACAGAGGAGCCTCTTAAAGAAGAAGTTACAGGTCTGTGAGAGCCAGAAATCTTGCTTGTTTGTAGGTGACCAAATACTTATTTTCCACCATAATTTGCAAATAAATTCATTAAAAATCCTACAATGTGACTTTCTGGAAAAAAAAATCTCAATTTGTCTGTCATAGTTGACGTGTACCTATGATGAGAATTACAGGCCTCTCTCATCTTTTTAAGTGGGAGAACTTGCACAATTGGTGGCTGACTAAATACTTTTTTACCCCACTGTACAGTACCAGTCAAAAGTTTGGACACACCTACTCATTCATATTTTTACTATTTTTTACATTGTAGAATAATACTGAAGACATCAAAACTATGAAATAACACATATGGAATCATGTAGTAACCCATCAATATATATTTTATATTTGAGATTCTTCAAATAGCCACCCTTTGCCTTGATGACATTCTCTCAACCAGCTTCACCTGGAATGCTTTTCCAACAGTCTTGAAGGAGTTCCCACATATGCTGAGCACTTGATGGCTGCTTTTCCTTCACTCTTCTGTCCGACTCATCCCAACCATCTCAATTTGGGTAATGTCGGGGGATTGTGGAGGCCAGGTCATCTGATGCAGCATTCCATCACTCTCCTTCTTGGTAAAATAGCCCTTACACAGCCTGGAGCTGTGTTGGGTCATTGTCCTGTTGAAAAACAAATGATAGTCCCACTAAGCCCAAACCAGATGTGATGGCGTATCACTGCAGAACGCTGTGGTAGCCATGCTGGTTAAGTGTGCCTTGAATTCTAAATAAATCACAGACAGTGTCACCAGCAAAGCACCCTCACACCATAACACCTCGTCCTCCATGCTTTACGGTGGGAAATACACATGAGGAGATCATCCGTTCACCCACACCGCGTCTCACAAAGACACAGCGGTTGGAATCAGAAATCTCCAATTTGGACTCATCAGACCAAAGGACAGATTTCCACCGGTCTAATGTCCATTGCTCGTGTTTCTTGGTCCAAGCAATCTCTTCTTCTTATTGGTGTCCTTTAGTAGTGGTTTCTTTGCAGCAATTCGACCATGAAGGCCTGATTCACACGGTCTCCTCTGAACAGTTGATGTTGAAATGTGTCTGTTACTTGAACTCTGTGAAGCATTTATTTGGGCTGCAATTTCTGAGGCTGGTAAGTCTAATGAACTTATCCTCTGCAGCAGAGGTAACTGTGGGTCTTCCATTCCTGTGGCGGTCCTCATGAGACCCAGTTTCATCATAGCGCTTGATGGTTTTGCGACTGCACTTGAAGAAACTTTGAAAGTTCTTGACATTTTCCGTATTGACTGACCTTCATGTCTTAAAGTAATGATGAACTGTCATTTCTCTTTGCTTATTTGAGCTGTTCTTGCCATAATATGGACTTGGTCTTTTACCAAATAGGGCTATCACCTTGTCACAACACAACTGATTGGATGAAACGCATTAAGAAGGAAATAAATTCCACAAATTAACTTTTAAGAAGGCACAGCTGTTAATTGAAATGCATTCCAGGTGACTACCCCATGAAGCTGGTTGAGAGAATGCCAAGAGTGTGCAAAGCTGTCATGAAGGCAAAGGGTGGCTATTTGAATAATAATTTGTTTAACACTTTTTTGGTTACTACATGATTCCATATGTGTTATTTCATAGTTTTGATGTCCTCACTATTATTCTACAATGTAAAAATAAAGAAACGCCTTGAGTGAGTAAGTGTGTCCAAACTTTTGACTGGTACTGTGTATATGTATTGCTTTAATCAATAATGTTATGTGTTGTGGGAATTTCCTTTGCTAATGCACTAAACAAGCAACAACAGGTGACATGAGGCCTCTGCTGTAATTTCCTATCAGAGACAACAATTAGTGTGTGACCTTTAAATGGCAGTATTAGGCAAATGCTGTTATCTAAAAGTCACAATCTATTGATGTCTCATAGATTAGGCCTACAGCAAAGGAAGTGAATAGGTTATCATTAGTTCAAATAGGTTGATAATGTGTGTTTGTAACATTAACTGAGCTAGCGTCTCTAAGTCAATCTCTTAAGGGGGTGTTTGCTCAGAGAGAGAAATAACTCTGCTTATCTCTCAGGATGATGCAGACGTGGAGTGGAAGTTTGCACGCTCCAAGCTGTGGCTGTCCTACTTTGACAACGGCAAGACACTGCCTCCTCCCTTCAGCATCGTTCCCACTCCCAAGTCCTTCTACCACCACATCAGGTGGATAGTCGGCATGCTGCATTGCAGAAAACGGAGTGTGAAGAAGGATGTAGAGCTGGGGATGGACAGTTCAAAGCCCAGGGTATGGATGGATGGATGGATGAGTGTGTGTGTGTGTGTATGTATGTACAGTGCCTTCAGAATGTATTCATATGCCTTGACTTATTCCACATTTTGTTGTTACAGGCTGAATTCTAAATGGATTAAATATGTTTTTCTTTTAACTCATCTACACACAATAAACCATATTGACAAAGTGAAATATGTTTTTAGAAATGTTAGTACATTCATTGAAAATTAAACACAAAAATAACACATTTACATAAGTATTCACACCCCTGAGTCAATACTTTGTTGAAGCACTTTTGGCAGCGATTACAGCTGTGAATCTTTCTGGGTAAGTCTCTTGTGCAACATTTGCCCATTATTATTTTCAAAATTCTTCAAGCTCTGTCAAATTGGTTGTTTATCTTTGCTAGACCATTTTCAGGTCTTGCTACAAATTTTCAAGCAGATTTAAGTTAAAACTGTAACTCGGCTACTCAGGAACATTCACTGTCTTCTTGGTAAGCAACTCCAGTGTACAGTGAGGGAAAAAAGTATTTGATCCCCTGCTGATTTTGTACGTTTGCCCACTGACAAAGACATGATCAGTCTATAATTTTAATGGTAGGTTTATTTGAACAGTGAGAGACAGAATAACAACAAAATAATCCAGAAAAACGCATGTCAAAAATGTTATAAATTGATTTGCATTTTAATGAGGGAAATGAGTATTTGACCCCTCTGCAAAACATGACTTAGTACTTGGTGGCAAAACCCTTGTTGGCAATCACAGAGGTTAGACGTTTCTTGTAGTTGGCCACCAGGTTTGCACACATCTCAGGAGGGATTTTGTTCCACTCCTCTTTGCAGATCTTCTCCAAGTCATTAAGGTTTCGAGGCTGACGTTTGGCAACTCGAACCTTCAGCTCCCTCCACAAATGTTCTATGGGATTAAGGTCTGGAGACTGGCTAGGCCACTTCAGGACCTTAATGTGCTTCTTCTTGAGCCACTCCTTTGTTGCATAGGCTGTGTGTTTTGGGTCATTGTCATGCTGGAATACCCATCCACGACCCATTTTCAATGCCCTGGCTGAGGGAAGGAGGTTCTCATCCAAGATTTGACGGTACATGGCCCCGTCCATCGTCCCTTTGATGCGGTGAAGTTGTCCTGTCCCCTTAGCAGAAAAACACCCCCAAAGCATAATGTTTTCACCTCCATGTTTGACGGTGGGGATGGTGTTCTTGGGGTCATAGGCAGCATTCCTCCTCCTCCAAACAAGGCGAGTTGAGTTGATGCCAAAGAGCTTGATTTTGGTCTCATCTGACCACAACACTTTCACCCAGTTCTCCTCTGAATCATTCAGATGTTCATTGGCAAACTTCAGATGGGCATGTATATGTGCTTTCTTGAGCAGGGTGACCTTGCGGTCGCTGCAGGATTTCAGTCCTTCACGGCGTAGTGTGTTACCAATTGTTTTCTTGGTGACTATGGTCCCAGCTGCCTTGAGATTATTGACAATATCCTCCCGTGTAGTTCTGGGCTGATTCCTCACCGTTCTCATGATCATTGCAACCACGAGGTGAGATCTTGCATGGAGCCCCAGGCCGAGGGAGATTGACAGTTATTTTGTGTTTCTTTCATTTGTGAATAATCACACCAACTGTTGTGACCTTCTCACCAAGCTGCTTGGCGATGGTCTTGTAGCCCATTCCAGCCTTGTGTAGGTCTACAATCTTGTCCCTGACATCCTTGGAGAGCTCTTTGGTCTTGGCCATGGTGGAGAGTTTGGAATCTGATTGATTGATTACTTCTGTGGACAGGTGTCTTTTATACAGGTAACAAACTGAGATTAGGAGCACTCCCTTTAAGAGTGTGCTCCTAATCTCTGCTCGTTACCTGTATAAAAGACACCTGGGAGCCAGAAATCTTTCTGATTGAGAGGGGGTCAAATACTTATTTCCCTCATTAAAATGCAAATAAATTTATAACATTTTTGAAATGCGTTTTTCTGGATTTCTTTGTTGTTATTCTGTCTCTCACTGTTCAAATAAACCTACCATTAAAATTATAGACTGATCATTTCTTTGTCAGTGGGCAAACGTACAAAATCAGCAGGGGATCAAATACTTTTTTCCATCAATGTAGATGTGGCCTCGTGTTTTAGGTTATTGTCCTGCTGAAAGGTGAATTCATCTCCCAGTGTCTGGTGGAAAGCAGACTGAACCAGATTTTCCTGAAGGATTTTCCTTGTGCTTAGCTCCATTCCATTTCTTTTTTATCCTGAAAAACTCCCTAGTCCTTAACGAGTACAAGCATACCCATAACATGATGCAGCCACCACTATGCTTGATAATATGGAGAGTGTTCCTCAGTAATGTGTTGTATTGGATTTGCCCCAAACATAAGACTTTGCATTTAGGACAAAAAGTTAATTGCAGTATTCCTTTAGTGCCTTGTTTGAAGCAGGATGCATGTTGTAGAATATTTTTATTCTGTACAGCAGTGTCCTTCCTTTCCGGCAACTGAGTTATAGGAAGGACGCCTGTATCTTTGTAGTGAGTAGGTGTATTGATACACTATCCAAAGTGTAATTAATAACTTCACCATGCTCAAAGGGATATTCAATGTCTGTCCCCCCCCCCCATCCCCATCTACCAGTAGATGCCCTTCCTTGCGAGGCATTGGAAAACCTCCCTGGTCTTTGTGGTTGAATCTGTGTTTGAAATTCACTGCTCAACTGAGGGACCTTACAGATAATTGTATGTGTGGGGTACAGAGATGAGGTAGTCATTAAAAAATCATGCTAAACACTATTATTGCACACAGAGTGAGTCCATGCAACTTATTATGTGACTTGTTAAGTAAATTCTTACTCCTGAACTTATTTAGGCCTGCCATAACAAAGTGGATGAATACTTATTGACTCAAGACATTTCAGCTTTTCATTTTTAATACCTATTTTTTTTATTCATCAGAAAACATCAATCCACTTTGACATGATGGGGTATTGTGTAGGCCAGTCACACAACAAATCTAAATTTTAAATTCAGGCTGTAAAAAGTCAAGGGGTGTGAATACCTTCTGAAGGCACTGTATGTAATGTATGTAAGTATGTATGTATGTGCCCAATTAAATAACATACCCAAATCTAACTGCTTGTAGCTCAGGACCTGAAGCGAGGATATGTATATTCTTGATACCATTTGAAAGGAAACACTTTGAAGTTTGTGGAAATGTGAAATTAATGTAGGATAATATAACACATTAGATCTGGTAAAATATAATACAAACCAAAAAATAAGTTTTTGTTTTGTTTTTGTTTTTCATCATCTTTGAAATGCAAGAGAAAGGCCACAATAAAATATTGCAGTTTAGGTGCAATTTATGTAGGAGAATAGAACACATTAATGGCTGTGATAGATTTTGGCCACTAGATGGCAGCAGTGTATGTGCAAAGTTTCAGATTGATCCAGTGAAGCATTGCAATACTGGACTATTTTGTATCAAGTCTGCCCAAATGTGCCGAATTGGTCAATTCATACAAGTACATAACTATAGAGAACATACAAAAATGATATGGTAATGCAAAATGTAAGTTTACACACTCCCAGGAATGTCATACATGATGGATCATTAGCTTATACACTAACTTTCACAGATCTAGATGGCCGGATGTGGAACCGGGTGTGGAACCAGAGACAGCAGGGGTTCAAACTGTAGAACCCAGTTCCTACATTTGAATATAAACATTTATTTTATCAAACAAAACTATGCTACATTTTATCTCTGGGACCCTTAGGATGACAAATCAGAGCAAGATTACTGAATGGAAGTACATTATTTACCTTCAGAGGTGAATGTATCAAACCAGTTGCCGTGATAAGTTTTTTGTTGTTGTGCACTCTCCTCAAACAATAGCATGGTATTTGTTCACTGTAATAGCTACTGTAAATTGGACAGTGCAGTTAGATTAACAAGATTTTATGCCTTCTGCCCATATAAGACATGTCTATGTCCTGGAAAGTTTGCTGTTACTTACAACAGTCATGCTAATCACATTAACGCACGTTAGCTCAACCGTCCTGTATACGGGACACCGATCCCGTAGCGGTTAAGAAAACCAATGGTTGGCCCTCATGTCTCTATCACAATCTATTCAAAAGTCATTGGAGTTTTTACCCTTGTTGTTTGGACAAAATTAGATATCGATTTTGAGACATGATATGTAGTATTTTCATAATTTAGTATACACTTTTAACATTAATGCTAAATTCCTGTTCTTTTTAGAAGATTTCTCTGAAAAATTTCAACGGAGCACTGTAATAGGTTACAAAATCGGATATACTGTTTATGATATGTTAGAGAAAGACTCCACTGAACGTTTCAGAACATGAAGAATTATATTTGTCTTGGTAAAATGTATTTTATACCATAAGGAAGTGAAATTTCATCACCAAAGCACGTTTTCACCCACTCTGGGTTTCCCTGCCGGTTGGTAAGTAGTGTTCCTAGAGATGATGTCTTTGTTGACGGTAAAGTTCTTTGGGGTGTAACTGTACACATTAGGGCTGTAATTACTTTCAGAGGCCAGGCTACGGAATGATGTGCAAATAGGATGCCGTCCGTATACAACATCCATCGTAGTTGCAGTCCCGAAGCTAGGCTGAAACATGGGGTTGCCCATATGCCCCATTTGGCTAATCATGAGCTAGATCCCAAACTCTAAACATGATCTTGATATAAGCAATGTATTGATGACTTTAATGTCCCCAAAAAAACTTGCATAAACACAGTGAATTTAATGTAGGCCTACCTGTTACAATTGACCCGTGTTACATTTAGGTTTCCCCTATGCACTCACAGCGAATTGCAGGGAGCTAATGTGCCTAAACCATGCTGATATAGCCAACTAGGTAAATTACTATTCTAGGCCTACTATGCGGTTGTCCGATTTACTGGTCTTGTTGGCAGAGGAAAAGTAAACATGGACAGTTCTAGCATCTTCAAAGTGCGCCTCGGCAGATTATTTTTTTCATGTTCCATATTTCTGGGGTGTGGTGGCAACAATTTAGCAGAGGCGGAGCCGCTCCAGCCGAATAGGCTACATGAGCAACGCTGTAAAGCCACTCCAGCCGGATACAACATGGCGTACATTTAATGGGGTGAACTCTGTTTAAGGGGTTTATGATTGTCCTTGTCCATTGTAATATCCGTATAGGATTTCCCAATGCAATGTTGTCTCTGTATTGTCATAATTTGCACTCCCCTCTTTTTGACCCTAGAGAGGATCAATGGCATTTGCATTATGTCTGTGGCTCGCCATATTTACATTGAAAATAATTATGTACGCTATCCACCTAAAGAGATGCATATAGGCTATTTATTGATGCATCTGGAGTACTAGAGTCTAATAAGAGCACATGGACTATTATTCAAGTCCTACTTGAAAATGGCAACTGAAACATGTATCATATTTATATGTATGGAGATGACTGTTCTCTGGAAATTCCCATTTAAGACAAGTTTAAACCAATGTAGTTTGATGCCTCTCTCTAATTTGATCCCTTGGAGGAAATAATTTACTTAAAACTTCAATCAGTAGGCCCCCATGGCATATATAGAATAACAGTATCAAGATGATTCGTGTGGCCAAGGTCACTTTCTTTCTCTCTGTGTCGTCTGTCGCCCTCTCTCTCTGTCTCTCTTGCTGTCTCTCTCTCTGTCCCTCTCTCTCTCTTTGTCTCTTGTTTTCCCTTTACATTAACTACATTTGACCACATTGATTTCTCCTCTGAGGCCTATTTCAAATGGAAATCTGACAACTGGACTGGAAATGTTGCGGCATTGTTATCTCAATAGGCAAGCCACAAGGAAGACCCGTTGCAGTTGGTCTACAATGTTTTCTTTACCAGAAACATTCATAGTAATATAGACCCCTTTCCATTACACGACACACTGACGTCACGCAGAGATGCGCGCGACTCTTGGTTGCAGTAAGAAAGCCATCGCCATCTGAGCCCATTCAACATAGCCTAGATTTACGATTTTATTATTTCTAAACAAAATAACTTTTTTGGGTTCTCATACGCTTACAATGATGTTTTGGTTCTTGCTTGAACAGTCACTAAGATTATATTTGGTTGTGACCTTTGCAAAATAACTATTTTGGATGCAGCGGTTGTTAGCTAGAATGCTAACGCTAATTTACGTACATTAGGCTGCAGCAAAAGCTAGCCAAAGAGCCATTTTACTAGTTGAAGTTGAAGTGTTTTTCAAGTATAATGCAGTTGATTTGTGATGATGACACAAACATTATATTAAGCAGGACATTTATACGAGCTTTAAAATCCAATTATAATCCAAAAGTAGTGCGAAATGCACTCATAAGCAACATGTAAATAGAGGCTTTTTTTGCTGCCGTGCTATAAGAACTCCCCTGTGTTCTGCCTCCAACTTGCACGCATCGCCCTCGTGTGGCAATGTTTGCAAACACAGAAAGGGGTCTATAGTGTGTTATGTTGTTTTTGGTTTTAAAACATGCAAATATGGGGTACATTGAATTCCATTGGTTTTTGGTCAGACACATGCTATTTATTTATGTATTTATTTTTGGGGAGGGGGGCTAGAAACAAAATGGGTTGACACCGCTTCTGTTACACTGAACTCAAGGTATTTCTTCCATTATCTACCTGCAGCAGATTGATCGGTGAGGTGGGGGGCCAAGAATGTCTTTGGGTAGACCCCCTGTTAGCCTGTAGGGAATCTAAGAGTGGCTGGGTAGTGGGTAGAAGAAGCCACGACTGATGACTAATAAGGCTCACTGTGCACTTGAGGCCAGATGGCCTTTGGTCAAATATATATTTTTTTAACCACACTATCGAACTATACTTGGTAAGTGAAGCCTCTCCAAGCTCCTTAGCCAGAAGACACTGACAGCTAATGCACGGCCTTCATCAGTGACAGGGCCAGTTGAGACCCTGGTATTTTGACAATGTTCCAGGTATGATGTGAAACAATGTAGTATTAGCTTTTTGATCTCCCAAAACGTATGTGTGCGTGTGTGTGTGTAAATGTACGGGCGTGTGTGCTTGCAAGTGTTAAAACCAGGGGTTGGAAGCAAAATTATTTTCCAATTGTTTTGTTCTGAACAGAAACACTATTTATTTTGTTTCGTACCACTGTTCCTACCAGCAAAATAAAGTTCTGAACCGGTTTGATCAAGTTGATATTGTTCCTTTCTGTTCCTTTTTAACGTGAAATCAACAGTTTTTTACATTTAGTACATTAAATGACTTCACCAATCAGTGCGGAGAGAGCAGGCAAGCTAGTTGTTTACATGTGTGATGGACAGACAAGTGTAGCCTATGGCGCAAGATGCTACTGAAATTTTGCGGGTGGGGAGAGGGCAAGAGAGACATTTTGCAGGTGGAGAGAGAGTTGAGCAGGAGGCTTGAAGCGCTTGGCATCTTGTTATGACATGCATTATCTGAATTAGGTCCACAGAATTATACCAAGGAGGAGCGGCTTCTATGGAGGAGCTTTGAATGTCCTTTGAGCTAGCTAGCTAACAAGCTTGAGCTAGCTAGCTAACAGGCTTGTGTGTGCAGAGCGGCACCAGAATTAAAAACACGTCTTACCTTTTTGTAGTTAATAAATCCAACGTGAAACGTTTAACTAGGCTATAGTATCCTTAACTAGCATTGAAAAAGTTGATCCATTCCTCTCTAGCCAATTAAAAATCTCCCTCCCTATCTTCTGAATCAAGCTTGTAACGTCAGTATGTTTAGGAGGGGGGAGGGCTGCAGGTAACTTAAACATGCACACTCACAGGCAAAGATTTTCAGCTTGCAGGCAGACACTGGAATACGTTTCCGAGTGAGTAGGGCTTTGCATAGGTGCTGGAATGTAAAAGGACATTATTAACTGGTTCCCATGATTTATAAATAATGGTTCTGTTCCAGAACAGTATGGATCACTTTCGTTCCAGGTTCCATATCTGTTCCTTGAAAGATGTAGTTATTTTCCGGTTTTCTGTTCTGTTCCCTGAACCGGTTCCAACCCCTGGTTAAGACTCTCATTGATCATTGGTCCTTATTTTTATAATGGTTAATTGAGTATTCAGATAAAATATCCAAATGTGCTTTTGTTTGTGTTTGTCTGGGGTTTGCAGCTCAATCTCTTCACCCAGTCCAACCTGCGCATTGCAGAGTCCCACCGCATCCTGAACCAACCCACTTGCTATCAGGTAAGGTGGCCTCTCCGTCAGTCTAAATATAATGTTTAGCCAAAATGTCACATTAAAGATCGACTGCCCCTAAAAAGCAACTTCTCATTTTGAAAACGCTCTATGTGGCATCGATATGAGTCAGAAACATTTATTCTAATGTCAAAATTGACTACAGAGTATAAATAGGATAATTTTGGTCATAAAGTCAGTCTTGTCCAAAACGGAGATTTGCGAGATGATAGGTCACGGAATGAAGGGTACCATAACAGTTTTCCTTGGGTTGGGTTTACTTCAATCCTGCTCACATGCACACGTAATCATTTACATTTTAGCAGATGGTCTTATCCAGAGCGACTTACAGTAGTCAGTGCATACATTTTCATACTGGTCCCCCGTGGGAATCAAACCCACAGCCCTGACGTTACAAGTGCCATGCTCTACCAACTGAGCCACACGGGACATCATCAATTTGGAGCACAGCTGCACGGTACCTGAGTTCGATATCCCAATGGGGCTAGTTAGGGACCATCAGTAAATGACCTCAATGTACATAGGACAATATTTAAAAAATTTGAATAGCTCCAAATTTCAATGACTTAAAAACCTCAAACCAATTATAAATTGCAGAAATTCATATACAAATATTGAAAGCATTTAATGAGACAAC
Source organism: Coregonus clupeaformis (assembly GCF_020615455.1). NCBI lineage: Eukaryota > Metazoa > Chordata > Actinopteri > Salmoniformes > Salmonidae > Coregonus > Coregonus clupeaformis. Next base: position 40,706,158 of record NC_059193.1, read on the forward strand.
TAAAAGATGTACATGAAAATATTGTCCCATTTACATTGTGTAATTTATTGACGGTTCCTAGCTAGCCCCAGAGATAGGCTACCCAATGTCAAACCAATTTTGCCACAGTTGCACACCAGGCAGGTGAAGCTATATTGCAAAAGAAGTTGCCCAAAAAATAATCTAACCACGCACTTAGCTGTACTACAAGTGTTCTGAGGCAGGCAGATTACAAGCATTTTCAAGTGTAACGTTAATTATGATGGTTTTGGGAAACAGATTAGAGATTTAACGATGCTCATGCGAAGGTTCTAATGATGAACTTAGCCTTAAGATGCTTTTGGGAGACCGGGTCCTGGTTAAACTGTTTCAAGTTATCTAGAAGGGTGAGCGACTGTAATGGTTTACTGTTTTGGCAGAGTGAATGTACAAACACTTGCCACTTGCGAACACCCACAATAAACCACCCCTCCAAGACAACTCTCGTTTGGCTTCAGTCATGGCCGCTGCATTTCTTAATGACCAAGCTGAAAAACAAGGCCAAATCAAGAAGTTTAGCCTTCCTTTAACATAATAGCATATAGGCGTACATTTTTCATATTTTCCTTCCTTTTTACAGCAAATCATGAAGCGACTCATCAAACGCTACATTTTGAAAGCACAAGTGGACAAAGAAAACGACGAGGTCAATGAAGGTAAAGTTACATCTTCACTTTTACTTTGAAGTACTTCATCTGAAATAGTATTTGAGAATCGTTTGCAGTGCTGTTACACAATGCAGAAAATAAACAATTCAAGGTTAGAAAGAGGTCTAGAAACTGTGCAAATTCCACAGGGTTCCCATTGGTGTTTGAAGCTCAAATAAACCGTGCTAACTGCATTGTGTATATAAAAATATATTGAATTATGGAGAGGACATCAGTTTAACATTGTCATGCATTGAATATTTCAGTAAATATTGCATTTGAGAACCCTTTAACAGAATTCTTCAATACAAACAACTTGAACGGACCTCACATTATTTCTGTTATGACCTCACATTGTTCCTTTGCAGGTGAACTGAAAGAAATCAAGCAGGACATCTCCAGTTTACGTTACGAACTCCTGGAAGACAAGTCTCAGGCTACAGAGGAGCTGTCCTTGCTTATCCAGAAACTGAGTGACAAACTGAACCTAGGCCCTACTACACGCTTGCCCTACAAGTGACCCCACCGCCACACCACAGTTCAAGAGATGCAAGAGAGGAGAGTGTGTAATAAAGCAGCCAACATCCCAGCATTTCCCCACACACTACACAGCAACTCACTGGCCAGGTTGTTTTGGAAAAGATAATGTGTTTTATTGCATGAAGGTAGTTTAAACAGACAAAAAGCACAAGGCAATAGCAAAAAGGATTGCTTCACTATTCTGTTGTAGGGAGAGGCTGCCCTTAGACACTGATCTTGGGTCAGTTTGCATATTAAATATTGAGGGGGGTGGGGGGGGGTTCTAAGCTGACATATGGAATTGTTTTAAGATGGTCATACTATGGATCATTTAGCTATTTGATTTTGAATTTTAGGACCCCTTTAGGTATCCCCCAAAATTATTTGATAAAATATTGAATTTGGCCTTTACTACTATAGTCCAGAGAAACACATTGAATAACACATTCATAAATGGCCAAAAAGACAGTCAAAAATTAAATAATAAGAAACAAGGTTTTGAAGTGTTTGTTCTATATCTAGGAGAAGTAAGAAAGCTCAGGAAATATATATTTCTATATATTTTTTACACATATTTAACCCCTTTTTTGGGAAGGTACAAAACTACCTTCATACTTCAATTTGTTTGTAAAACTGGTACCGGTTACATTCAGACAAATCCCGTGACCCTTGTGTCATAGAGCAAAACGGAGAACACCATCGTGTTCGTGAGAATCTCCTCTTTCCACACTGGGGTCACATTAGTTTGTAGCCCAAACGGTTTGGATGCTACAAATAGAAGTTGGCACATTGACAGAACCAACTTCAGACGAGTCCCCTGACACTTGTGGGGTTCATAGAGCAAAACAGAGACCACGTCGTGTTCGTGAGAGTCTCCCCTTTCCATAGAGTGATAAGCAAACTCTCATAGACAAGTAGGTCAAAGCATTGGCCACTACAGACGTTTTCGTGAGAAGACCGATTTTCGGGATGTCTCGCCGCTCTAGCTCTGCCACCTTTCACCGCAGATGCGGAAGTGCGACATCGGCGGATGCGGTGGATTGAGATGCATCCAATGCAAAAAAAACAGATATAGTATTATAGTTCCGATATACAGTAGTTGACATTCCATCTTAGATGGGACTTGGTTGAGCATTCAGGTCAAATGTTAAAAATTCTATATAACATGCCTCTTATATTCTATGATATAACACATACTTATATGTGGGTCTCGTTATTCCATTAAAAATTCCTTGTACTGCAAATGTCAAATACACCATACAAGGCTATGTTGAATACATTGCCACCTTATTGATAGAGGTCCTTGTGTGGGTCAACCTATTTTCTCTGTGTAGCGTAACCCTGGTGTAAAATTGTGGATAGAAAGTGGAATATTGCCTCTCCGGGGCCAGGCTTGGTTTACACCTGCACTTAAGCATTTATTGGTATGATAAATATCTTTAGATTTCCTTAATGACCTATGCAGGATATTTCATTCCCTTTGTCCGATAACCATTTTGTAATTATACTAGGGAACAGAAACATACATTTGATTACATATTGTATTTGATAGGAAGACTTTCCTTAGGATGTCCTTAGACACTGTAAATAATGTTTATTCTAGCTCAATAACTGTAACATTTCAGTTATAGTGTTCTCTTTTCAATCTATTTTTGAGGACAAAATAAATAGCAAATATTTGTATGCATATATGAAAATCCATAGCTGCTGCATTATAAAGAAGGCTTGAGATAAGCAATGGAAAACCTCATACAATATACAGTGGGGAAAAAAGTATTTAGTCAGCCACCAATTGTGCAAGTTCTCCCTTTTAAAAAGATGAGAGAGGCCTGTAATTTTCATCATAGGTACACGTCAACTATGACAGACAAATTGAGATTTTTTTTCTCCAGAAAATCACATTGAAGATTTTTTATGAATTTATTTGCAAATTATGGTGGAAAATAAGTATTTGGTCACCTACAAACAAGCAAGATTTCTGGCTCTCACAGACCTGTAACTTCTTCTTTAAGAGGCTCCTCTGTCCTCCACTCGTTACCTGTATTAATGGCACCTGTTTGAACTTGTTATCAGTATAAAAGACACCTGTCCACAACCTCAAACAGTCACACTCCAAACTCCACTATGGCCAAGACCAAAGAGCTGTCAAAGGACACCAGAAACAAAATTGTAGACCTGCACCAGGCTGGGAAGACTGAATCTGCAATAGGTAAGCAGCTTGGTTTGAAGAAATCAACTGTGGGAGCAATTATTAGGAAATGGAAGACATAAAAGATCACTGATAATCTCCCTTGATCTGGGGCTCCACGCAAGATCTCACCCCGTGGGGTCAAAATGATCACAAGAACGGTGAGCAAAAATCCCAGAACCACACTGGGGGACCTAGTGAATGACCTGCAGAGAGCTGGGACCAAAGTAACAAAGCCTACCATCAGTAACACACTACGCCGCCAGGGACTCAAATCCTGCAGTGCCAGATGTGTCCCCTCTGCTTAAGCCAGTACATGTCCAGGCCTGTCTGAAGTTTGCTAGAGTGCATTTGGATGATCCAGAAGAGGATTGGGAGAATGTCATATGGTCAGATGAAACCAAAATATAACTTTTTGGTAAAAACTCAACTCGTCGTGTTTGGAGGACAAAGAATGCTGAGTTGCATCCAAAGAACACCATACCTACTGTGAAGCATGGGGGTGGAAACATCATGCTTTGGGGCTGTTTTTCTGCAAAGGGACCAGGACGACTGATCCGTGTAAAGGAAAGAATGAATGGGACCATGTATCGTGAGATTTTGAGTGAAAACCTCCTTCCATCAGCAAGGGCATTGAAGATGAAACGTGGCTGGGTCTTTCAGCATGACAATGATCCCAAACACACCGCCCGGGCAACGGAGGAGTGGCTTCGTAAGAAGCATTTCAAGGTCCTGGAGTGGCCTAGCCAGTCTCCAGATCTCAACCCCATAGAAAATCTTTGGAGGGAGTTGAAAGTCCGTGTTGCCCAGCGACAGCCCCAAAACATCACTGCTCTAGAGGAGATCTGCATGGAGGAATGGGCCAAAATACCAGCAACAGTGTGTGAAAACCTTGTGAAGACTTACAGAAAACGTTTGACCCGTGTCATTGCCAACAAAGGGTATATAACAAAGTATTGAGAAACTTTTGTTATTGACCAAATACTTATTTTCCACCATAATTTGCAAATAAATTCATAAAAAATCCTACAATGTGATTTTCTGGCAAAAAAATTCTCATTTTGTCTGTCATAGTTGACGTGTACCTATGATGAAAATTACAGGCCTCTCTCATGTTTTTAAGTGGGAGAACTTGCACAATTGGTGGCTGACTAAATACTTTTTTTCCCCACTGTATCTCATATATACAGTATGTAATATTTCATATGTGCAATATTATCAAAGAGTGCTTTGTTGTAGGCCGCTCCACTAGTTTTGGATAGATGCACCAACAATTTGTGGGGAAAAGCTTGCATCATAATTTTTTGGTAACATTAGGGTATTTTTTTTAATTTAAGCTATGCATTTTCATATATCCATATGTATGACTTTATTTTGATGGTTATAATTACATAATTATACAATGAGATGATCTAGAAACTATATGGTGATGCATATTTTTAACCTGTTTTCTATATAAAATGCCTTTGGAAAAAAGCAGAGTTGGATTGATTTTGTTGTATGTTTTGTCATGAGTAAATGTAATACTAAGGTATTAGATAGATTTGGGACCAGGCAAAGCACTCCGTAGAGTCAAGTGAACATAAGCACAAAGTAAAATGGCAACCTTGGGAGTCAAAGTACACTCTCCTCCTCTTTTAGCACAAACAAAAGGAGATGAGAAAACAAACATTGTGTAATACAAATCCAAAAGAATTCATGTTTTATTACAATCATGTTTTGTCATGAGTAAATGTAATACTAAGATATTAGGTAGCAAAGCCCTTATATCGAGTATAAACCTGGTAGGAGAGCGTCACCATGAGGGAAACATTCAAGACACATACGTTCACTGGCACCCAGTGGGATCCTTGCAAATAGTCTTTCCAAGCTAGAGGGCAGTAGTGCGCTATAGACGATTGGGATTTCTCACACTTAGGTCCCAATTCAATCAGTTGCAGATATAACAAACTACACTGAGAGTTCACTCAGACTGTTTACGCTGTATTTTAAGGATAGTTGTGGTTTCACGTCAATATCCAATAACAATGTCTGCAAGGGAAGAAGAAGAAGAAGAAGTGGAATAGATTTGGGCATTTTAATGTGGTTAAAGTAACTACCCAGTGAAAATCACACTTTTAAAAGTTCATATTCTGTTAACTCATACCCAAATAATGTTGTTGAATCGTCCTATACTCGTATTTGTGGCAAAGCATAAATTGTAGAAAAAACCCTTTAAAAAAACCCACCTCAAACTTGTATCTCAAACAGACTGTTTAAAAAATGCTTGCTATTTCCTCATAGAACATGATGTCATATCCATGAGGAGGATGGGCTGGCCAATCAGCGGTCTAGAGGAGGATGAGCTGGCCAATCAGCGGTCTACTTGCGTTCATATTTTTAATGACCAGTATATGCCCACACCATTCTGTTGTTGGGGTACGCCCACACCATTCCAACACAGAAAAGCTGATTTTAAACATACTTCCTTAAACTGTTTTGGAAGTAAAACTATTTTACTCATATTGTAAGTAACTATAGGTCATATTTAATAGAAATCTGGAAACACTGCGCAGGTACTTTAACATGTCCAATACAGCATAAAAATTCTGAATGAACCCACAACGTGGTTTTCTTTTATCTGCAAGCTGATAATGCTAAACTACACCTGTCCTGAAATTACAGTGTAAACATTTTGAATGAAACATCAGTGCAGTTTTTGCAATTGATTGAATTGTGACCTAAAAATCCATAACTTTATGTAATTGACCATATTGCTCAGACAAAGTATTACCATGACCTTTCACCAAAGTAAATGTAGTTAAATAAGCTGTATGTCAGTAAATGTTGCTTCCATTCAAAAATATAATCAGATACCTGTATATACACTGAACAAAAATATAAACGCAACATGCAAAAATGTCAAAGATTTGACTAAGTTACAGTTCTGGTTGAGAGAATGCCAAGAGTTTGCAAAGCTGTCATCAAGGCAATGGGTGGCTATTTGAAGAATCTCAAATGTAAAATATATTTTGATTTGTTTAACACTTTTTTGGTTACTACATGATTCCATATGTGTTATTTCATAGTTGTTATGTCTTCACTATTATTATACAATGTGAAAAATAGTAAAAAAGAAAGAAAAACCCTTGAATGAGTAGGTGTGTCCAAACTTTAGACTGGTACTGTATGTTGACCTGATCAATGTTACATCAATGTTGAACTTTTCAGTTTTAAGAATGGACAGCTATTGAAGTGCAAAATACTGTAGCGAACATTTAGCCTGGCTGTCAGTCTGTTTCTGCTCTCTTGCCAACACCTTATTGAATTGTCATGCCAAACCTGGCTATTGAAGTAGACTTTTTAAAGGCCCAATGCAGTCAATAACGTGATTTACCTGTGTTTTTTAAAATATATTGATATACCTTTTCTTTTAAACAACACAGAAACAATTATTGATATAGAGTTTGCTTATTAAACAGTAAATTGTATTTTGCCCTAAACTCTCTTTGTAACCTTGTTGTAAGAACCAGACATCCTGGCACGCAGGAAGTAGGCTCTAGTATGGTTTCATTTGGCAGAGATTAAGCGCATTCACACTGCACCTTAGCTCAGGGCTAAGAGCCTCCTTTGCCCGGGGCTAAGAACAATGCAGTGTCAAAATGCCAACAAATTTTCCTGTGCCATAGAATTAGGAATTAGAATACACTATAATTTAATAGGATCTCTATGGTCTGTGCTATAACAGGTTGTGCTGAGGTCATCCGAGTGATCCTCAAAGACCAAGGGGCAGAGTTTGATGAGAAGGTCATCACCATGGAGATGTGGATGGAGGGCACTCTCAAAGCCAGCTGTGTGAGTAACCCGGTAACCAGTGTACATTGCATTTCACATCACTTTTACATGCAGACAAAAATGTCTTAATTAATTCAGGGGTATCTGATAGATTAATTATTAATGACTAATTATTACACCCTGAAACTGTGTGTAATGTGTTAGAAATGTGTGAGTGTAGGACCAGTAAAGGCTATGGCATTGAGCCACTATTTAGCAATGTGAGTAAGAGTTAGGCCAGACAACAAAGGCAACTGATAACTGAGGAATTTAGGGAGTAGAGAAACTGTTATGAAAACATGGTGCAGAATATTGTGAGAACGGCAATAACTGAGTAATGCAGGGAGTAGGCTATGATGAGTGTGTGTATGCATGTGTGTGTGTGTGTATGTATGTGTGTATGCATGTGTGTGTATGTGTGTGTGTGTGAACTGATGGTCAGGAGAGCAGTTTTAGAGTGGAAAACTACAGCCCGCCTACAGAGGGGAGGGATTTTTTTGTATGAGTATAAAAGATGGACTCCGAAATTGTGATGGCAGAATTCTCAATGAATAAATCTCTGAATATGCAGATCGAGACTCTGTCCGTTATTTAAATCCCAAAAGACTTACAACCTTTTGGGAGACGCACAGAGACACTGAAATAGTTTGATAAATAATTCACGTAACAGTATCTGGGGAGGGAGTAACCTTCTCAACATTTTGACTTTCAAAAAGTGACTAAATGTGTATCCTTATGTGTTCTCTTAATATCAATCAAATGAATGTTGCTGTTTTACACAAGGTCTCTATGTCACACCAGCCTTCGCTTTGGCTCCCCCTCCTGTCCAGCTCAGGTGTTCGGCGTCGCTGGCTTTTTTAGCTGCTGCCGAACCTACTGCTGGCAAACGCCCTTCACTCATCAACCCCGGACTTGTCTCGTCATCATTACACACACCTGGTTCCAATCCCCACTCTATCACTGTATATATACTCCCTCTGCCATTTGTCTTTGTCGGTCATTGTATTTGTTACTTGTTTTCCTGAGAGGTATCTCACCTACTATTTTCGCAGTACTTAATATTTTGCACTTTGGGTTACCCCTATGCCTTTTAGTTTATGAAGATATTTTTTGAGCACAACAGCGTTTGGGTTTCGTCCCGCTTTGATCTATGGTGCTTAAATAAATTCAGTAGTTCAAAACCTGCGACTACCTCCTGCCTACTCCTCTCTACACCAGTGACACTCTAGGACCAACTTATAGTCAAAATGTTTACCTATCGGAAAACAGTCATTTTGACATATGACAGTGAGTTTTATTAGCACTATGTGTTCGCTATTCACTGTAAAAATGCTGCATCAGCTATACAGAACACCCCATATGGTGCATGCAGGCTTTGATTCACTCCAAGGGCTTTTTCGACTTGCCCTGACATATTTTTGTGGGAATTGGCTGAATGTTTACTGAAACACCATTGACAATGTTCTCCTAACAAGGCAGTTTAGATAGCAACTAAGCAAACATGACACTGGCATCCCGGGCTTCTAAGCAACAATACCCATGTGGGCCTTACAGAGACGTAGAGAGCCCTTAACAAGCTCCATATGGGGAGGTTGGATGCAAGATCAGACAAACGGAACTTGACAAACATATCAATAGAAAACACACCTACTACAAATACTGTCTTTATAAAAAGCACGTTCTGTGCATTATGCATAGCTCACAAGGTGTTGTTAATGCATTATGAAGAGGGTATTCATATGAGGTGTTACCAAAATGTCATCACAGAATCATGAATTTGAATCATGATGTTTAGATGCTAGGTGATTGAGGAGGTGATGAATCACAGTTATGATTTTTGACAGAGGATTAGAAGTGAATTGTTGATAATTTTTCCTTTACTTTTCATTCACAGTTGTTTGGTATATTTGAAGACGGTGACCTCACTTTGTACCAGACCAATGCAATAAGGAGACATTTCGCACAGAAACTTGGTAAATGGAGGACGAACAGAAAAGCCTGCTTGCAACATAATGAGATTAATATTGACTCACCCAATATGTCTTGATCAATCCTCTGCTCCAGGAGTCTATGGCTAAGACCAGAGGGAGGCTGCTCTCATTGACATGATGGATGAAGCCCTCCAAGATCAAAACAAATACAGAAATGTATGGTACATGTAACCACGGTGGCAATTTGATCTAAACCCATGGTCTCCCTCATAGTATAGGTCTGTTGCTGGATCTTAATTTGACCAGTTTTGTCACAGGAGTAAAACAATCCTGCAGCAGGAGGATTTGATTATTCTCCAAAAAGTGATTTTTTTAAAACAGAAATTAGTTTGTATATCCTACAGTAGGCTTTTGTTTGTGTTTGAGCTCTAGTGAGAGAAAAATTACTTTATGTTACTACTAGGGCACTTTGAGTTTCCTGCAGAGCAGGAACATTCTCTGCGACAACAGTGATCAAATTAAGATACTATATCTATATCATAGTATAGTTTAGTAGTATATAGTATTGACTGTAGGAAAAAGAGCTACTTACCTACTGTAACTGCAATGCAAGTTTGATTGAATTGAGACCCAAAATGATTAATAATGATATATATATTTGGTTCCCCAGGACTCCGGTAAAGAGGGGTACCTTAAGGCACTGCCAACAGATCTCAAGCCTTTCGAGAAAACCCTGTCCAGCAATAAAGGAAGATTTCTGGTTGGCGACAAGGAACATTTATTTATGTTATCAAATTATCAAAGACGTCAACTGGTATATACTGTACATGGGGGTAGGGGGTAGGGGTTGTTTTGGACCTGGACTTCTCATGTACTCATGCTGTCTTTCTTTCTCTGGCAGATCTCCTTAGCCGACTACGCCCTGGTGCTCCTACTGATCCACCACCAAGTCCTCACCCCCTCTGCCTGGATGCCTTCCCCTCCCTCCAGAGCTACCTGAAGAGGCTGTGTGCCCGGCCCAACCTGCATATTTACCTCCAGAGCGACGACTTCAAGAACAGACCCATCATTCCTGGGAAGAGAGCCTAAAGTCCATGTGGCCCTAGTCCTCTTATCGTACATCAATATTATATCATATCCAATATGCCTCAATATGTATACATTCAACCAGAATAGATCACCTTGCATTGTAATTTGGCTGTATATTGAGTACTGTGTGTCTTGGTGGAGTAGGTCTCTATCTGTTTGTGCCCAGTACCAGTGCTACCCACTTGCAGAGATGAGTGCCAATTCTTTTTCTATGAAATTAGGCTTGCTTTAAATCTGGTTGCGTCAATGATGTTACTGTTTAATAAAGTACATTTGCATATACATAGCATTTTTGCTATTGTTTTGTTTATTGGCAGATCACTTTTATATAAAAGCAATAATACCCTTGAGGCTGTGGTCTATCTGATATATTGTAATAGCTAGGCAGTTTTCCAGCCACCTCCTCCTAGCCATGACAATATATCCAATATACCATGCCCTCCTGGGCATCATTGCTTAAATATTTTACATCTAATAGTGGATCCTTTTGGCACGCACAAAAAGCTTATATCTCTCACATTTTGTGCACACATTTGTTTACATCCCTCTTAGTGAGCATTTCTGCTTTGCCAAGATAATCCATCCACCTGACAGGTGTGGCATATCAAGAAGCTGATTAAACAGCATGATCATTACATAGGTGCACCTTGTGCTGGGGACAATAAGAGGCCACTATAAAATGTGCAGTTTTGTCACACAACACAATGCCACAGAATTCTTAAGTTTTGAGGGTGTGTGGCATTGGCATGCTGACTGCAGGAATGTCCACCAGAGCTGTTGACAGAGACTTTAATGTTAAGTTCTCTACCATAAGCCACCTCCAATGTCATTTTAGAGAATTTTGCAGTACATCCAACCGGCCTCACAACCGCAGACAATGTGTAACCACGCCAGCCCAGTACCTCCACATCCGGATTCTTCACCTGCGGGAACGTCTGAGACCAGCCACCCGGACAGCTGATGAAACTGAGGAGTATTTCTGTCTGTAATAAAGCCCTTTTGTGGGGGAAAACCCATTCTGATTGAGTCTTTGCCTTCCCAGGCCCACCCACTTGGGAGCCAAGCCCACCCACTGGGTAGCCAGGCCCACCCACTGGGGAGCCATGCTCAGCCAATCAGAATTATTGGCTGTGCCCTTGCTCAGTCATGTCAAATCCATAGATTAGGGCCTAATGAATTTATTTCAATTGACTGATTTCCTTATATGAACTTTAACTCGGTAAAATCGTTGAAATTGTTGGATGTTGCGTTTATATTTTTGTTCAGTATAATTGAAAGAGACTCATTGGGCTTAGGAAATGTCAACTTTTTGAAGCTCTACATTTGTTTGCTCTCAATTTCATAATAGCTGTGGCTTGGCCTAATTCCTAGCATGCATGGAATTCATGGACAGTTAAACTGAAGCATGTTCATGGACCACACCTCAGAGAAGGCCTTTTTAAATGCTCACATGAGTAGATATGCTTGAAGATAGGCCTACAGTACACTCTTAGAAAAAGGGCTTAAAGGGTTCTTCGGCTGTCCTCATAGGAGAACCCTTTGAAGAATCATTGTTGGGTTCCATGTAGAACCCTCTCCATGGAGGGTTCTACATGGAACCCAAAATGGTTCTACCTAGAACCAAAATGGGGTTTTACGTGGAACCTATGAGGACAGCCGAAGAACCCTTTTGAAACCCTTTTTTCAAAGATTTAGACAGGCTGACTCAGAATAATAAACAGATTTTCTGGTATGCACTGGCTGGCCACAAAAGTCTTTATGCAGACCATGAGAAATTACCATAATAGTTGTCTGTAGATGTATAGTACTCACATTTGAGTTACCCCTAAATAGCACAAAGAACCTTCCAGAGACAAACAAAAAAAGCACACACCTTCCCTCAAGTCATTGAGCCTATATTGTTCCAAAGAATAGACCTAGTGTGATATTACAGTTAAGTACACTGAACAAAAATATAAACTCAACATGCAATAATTTCAAAGATTTTACAGAGTTAAAGTTCATATAAGGAAATCAGTCAATAAATTCATTAGGTCCTAATCTATGGATTTCACATGACTGGGCAAGTGCGCAGCCACGGGTGGACCTTGGAGGGCATAGGTCCACCCACTTGGGAGCTAGGCCCAGCCAATCAGAATGAGTTTTTCACCACAAAAGGGCTTTATTACAGACATAAATACTCCTCATCCCTGGTCATCCCTACTGCCTCTGATCTGGCGGACTCACTAAACACAGATGCTTTGTTTGTAAATTATGTCTGAGTGTTGGAGTGTGCCGCTGGCTATCCGTATACTTAAAAGACAAGAAAATGGTACCATCTAGTTTTCTTAATAAAAGGAATTTGAAATTATTAATACTTTTAAGTATATTTTAACAATTACATTTACTTTTGATACTTAAGTATATTTAAAACCAAATACTTTTAGACATTTACTCAAGTAGTATTTCACTGGGTGACTTTCACTTTAGTAATTTTCTATTAAGGTGTCTTTACTTTTACTCCAGTATGACAATTGAGGACTTTTTCCACCACTGTAAATAAGCAATTGACTTGCAGACAATGAGAATGTGACTATGACCTTGAAGGTCATGCTTGAGACTTCGCTTGGGATTTGCATTATTGATATCACAAGACTACAGCATATTGTTGGAAACAAAGAAGCTTTGCAACTCATTCAAGGCAACAGTGTAACTTCAGTGATGGAAAGTCATAATGACTTTGCAGAAAACGACAAATGTGGGCGTGTATTTAGGAGCTTAGAAGAAAAGGAGAAGCCCCGTTCCATTTTCAATCACAGGTTTAATTCACTCGTTACTGTCAGGGCCACCACGACTCTTGCAGCACAAAAGTAAGTAATGGCTTTTAAACATTATAAAGCGATGTGCAATAGCTAATCTAAATTAGGATTTACACCTCATACTAGCGCACAGTCAGCTGTCTGTCCTTTAGTCGGTCGTGCACTCGCTATGCCTTTTAAGTAAGCTAACTAGAACTAGCCTAGCTATCTAGGCCTAATCGTTTTTGCAACTTGATCTTCCACGTTAAACGAAAAATACGACCGAGAAACACTCTACTTAGCTGGAAGTTATGCTATTTTCTTGGCGTAAACCGAGGGTTCTTATGTAACAACACAACCGATAGCCCTTCCACTCAGTTATGCATGGTTGACGTTTTAATTCATTTCATTCTAGCTAGCTAAAGTTGCAATGTTTTCATGTGCATATTAAAACTTCGCATTCGAGGATGTCTATTGTTGAGTCGGTTGAGATATATGTTGTCAGACAGTGGCCAACGATTTTTATGCTCCTTACATAACAGTGGTGTGGGGGAACTTCAGCCTGTTGGCTAACTAGACCTGAAATGACCCGGATACTCGATATGCTAAAAAGCTACAGACACCACACTGGCCACACTGACATTTGTTTGGCAACAAAATTATGTAAAGCAATATTGAAGTTAATGTTGCATGGCATTTTCACATGCAAATAGCACTTAATACTATACCATACTAAATCCGTAGTATTTGATAATACATTCTCTAGATAGTTTTGGTTAAAAAAAAGTCTAGCAGTTGTACTTTCTTCAATCAGCTATGTCATTAATTGAAATGGCAACGGGGCACAAAACAGACCTGTCTGAATCCATGTAATAAGTCTGACTAATACAAAAAATGTTTTAATCAATGTAGTTTCTTTGAATAACTTGACTTTTATCTCCTCTCCCCAGTGGGTCCCTACACAATTACTTACTTTGGAGTCCGAGGTATGTGGAGTCAGTTAATCCTATTCAACATCACATGATAGAGCCTGGCTATTGTTTTTAAGTAATAATAGCCTACTATTGGAGAGTGTATTCCCTGTTATAAGCTTTTCATATTGATAATTTATTACTAAATATTTCCTTCAATTTGACAGCCATAAATGTATTGTGATGGAGTACGATTGTTTGAAGTGAAAGACAAAAACCTTGCACATGCTACTGCGCATATTCATGAACTTTAATTTAAGTGTCATATCCTAAGACCTTATGTCATTCATTACCCAATAGCCCAGGGTTTCCCAAACTGTGTGAGTTTTTTAGTTTTTTGCCCTAGCACTACACAGCTGATTCAGATAATCAACTAATCATCAAGCTTTGATAATTTGAATCTGCTGTGTAGTGTTAGGGCAAAAACCAAAATGTTTACCCCTAGGGGTCCCGAGGACCGAGTTTGGAAAATGCTGCAATGGCCTGCTGCAGCAGCTTGAATCAATACTCAATATTGTGTTTCTATTGGTTTTAAACTGTAGGTGAAGTCATTCCAGGTAATCTCAACACCATGTGTGATCTTTCACACAGATGATATGACCTGGATTTCACCCACAGTGGCAGTTTAGCCTCACCCATCCCTTTTGATTGTTATCACAGAAAATACTTGGGAGTATTAGTTTGGCTCAGCTGGCCACCATGATCACTGTTCATATACTGAAACATTTGTTTCCAAAGTACTGGTGCTCCTTCTGTCTGTTTACATTATTCATGGCGCTTTAGCAATGAGAAGGGCTGGCTTTCTGTCAGGAGCATGTGACCCAGATTAATGTGGAGTGCACTGGTGAGCAATTGGGTCATGGGACTAAGGGTTCATTGAACCCAAAAAAGGTTTTGGACTTGAATAATGAAGAAAGGTCGTATAAATAATCCCAGAGAGAAGGTATAGTTTTATTTCTGGATAGAACCTGCCTTTTTATAGCCCTACTATTGCTGTACATCAATAAGGAAGCAAACTTTGAACATGTTAATCAAAGGGAAATAGAATAACAAACTTTGTTTTACTTCACCTTACAACATTTATTGTACCTTTTTCAATACAATTTTAACTAGTCTGTATTTGCCCAACACTAGTGCTATGTATGACTTGTTAGATCTGTGTCAAATTGTCTGTTATGATTTGAGATCTGTTTTGGTTCACCTGTGCTAACAGAGACCCTTGTTTACCACAGGGCGCTGTGGCGCTATGAGAATCATGATGGCCGACCAGGGCCAGGAGTGGAAGGAGATCGTGGTGGACTTTGCAGACTGGATGAAGGGAGATCTGAAAGCCACTTGTGTGAGTGGGGAATGGATAATTCCTTTGTTATCATTTACGTCATTTAGCAGACTCTCTTATCCAGAGCGACTTACAAATTGGTGCATTCACCTTATAGCCAGTGGGATAACCACTTTACAATATCTTTTTTTTCTTTCTTTGGGGTGGGGTAAGGGAGGGTAGAAGGATTACTTTATCTTATCCCAGGTATTTCTTAAAGAGGTGGGGTTTCAAGTGTCTCCGGAAGGTGGTGAGTGACTCCGCTGTCCTGGCGTCGTGAGGGAGCTTGTTCTACCATTGGGGTGCCAGAGCAGCGAACAGTTTTGACTGGGCTGAGCGGGAACTGTGCTTCCGCAGAGGTAGGGGGGCCAGCAGGCCAGAGGTGGATGAACGCAATGCCCTTGTTTGGGTGTAGGGACTGATCAGAGCCTGAAGGTACAGAGGTGCCATTCCCCTCACAGCTCCGTAGGCAAGCACCATGGTCTTGTAGCAGATGCGAGCTTCAACTGGAAGCCAGTGGAGTGTGCGGAGGAGTGGGGTGACGTGAGAGAACTTGGGAAGGTTGAACACCAGACGGGCTGCGGCATTCTGGATGAGTTGTAGGGATTTAATGGCACAGGCAGGGAGCCCAGCCAACAGTGAGTTGCAGTAATCCAGACGGGAGATGACAAGTGCCTGGATTAGGACCTGTGCCGCTTCCTGTGTAAGGCAGGGTCATACTCTCAATGTTGTAGAGCATGAACCTACAGGATCGGGTCACCGCCTTGATGTTAGCGGAGAACGACAGGGTGTTGTCCAGGGTCACGCCAAGGCTCTTCGCACTCTGGGAGGAGGACACAACGGAGTTGTCAACCGTGATGGCGAGATCATGGAACGGGCAGTCCTTCCCCGGGAGGAGGAGCAGCTCTGTCTTGCCAAGGTTCAGCTTGAGGTGGTGATCTGTCATCCACACTGATATGTCTGCCAGAGATGCGATTCGCCACCTGGTTATCAGAAGGGGGGGAAAGGAGAAGATTAGTTGTGTCGTCTGCGTAGCAATGATAGGAGAGGCCATGTGAGGATATGACAGAGCCAAGTGACTTGGTGTATAGCGAGAATAGGAGAGGGCCTAGAACTGAGCCCTGGGGGACACCAGTGGTGAGAGCACATGGTGCGGAGACAGATTCTCGCCACGCCACGAGCGACCGGTCAGGTAGGACGCAATCCAAGAGTGAGCCGCGCCGGAGATGCCCAACTCGGAGAGGGTGGAGAGGAGGATCTGATGGTTCACAGTGTCAAAGGCAGCAGACAGGTCAAGAAGGACAAGAGCAGAGGAGAGAGAGTTAGCTTTAGCAGTGCGGAGAGCCTCCGTGACACAGAGAAGAGCAGTCTCAGTTGAATGACCAGTCTTGAAACCTGACTGGTTTGGATCAAGAAGGTCATTCTGAGAGAGATAGCAAGAGAGTTGGCTAAAGAGTTTTGGAGAGAAAATAAAGAAGGGATACTGGTCTGTAGTTGTTGACATCGGAAGGATCGAGTGTTGGTTTTTTGAGAAGGGGTGCAACTCTCGCTCTCTTGAAGACGGAAGGGACATAGCCAGCGGTCAAGGATGAGTTGATGAGCGGGGTGAGGTAAGGGAGAAGGTCACCGGATATGGTCTGGAGAAGAGAGGAGGGGATAGGGTCAAGCGGGCAGGTTGTTGGGCGGCCGGCCGTCACAAGTCGCAAGATTTCATGTGGAGAGAGAGGGGAGAAAGAAGTCAAAGCGTAGGGCAGTGTGAGCAGGACCAGCAGTGTCATTTGACTTAACAAACGAGGATCGGATGTCGTCAACCTTCTTTTCAAAATGGTTGACGAAGTCATCCACAGAGAGGGAGGGGAGGGGGAGGAGGATTCAGCAGGGAGGAGAAGGTGGCAAAGAGCTTCCTAGGGTTAGAGGCAGATGCTTGGAATTAAGTGGTAGAAAGTGGCTTTAGCAGCAGAAACAGATGAAGAAAATGTAGAGAGGAGGGAGTGAAAAGATGCCAGGTCCGCAGGGAGTCTAGTTTTCCTCCATTTTCGCTCGGCTGCCCGGAGCCCTGTTCTGTGAGCTCGCAATGAGTCTTCAAAGCCACGGAGCAGGAGGGGAGGACCAAGCCGGCCGGGAGGATAGGGGACATAGAGAGTCAAAGGATGCAGAAAGGGAGGAGAGGAGGGTTGTTGAGGCAGAATCAGGAGATTGGAGGGAGAAGGATTGAGCAGAGGGAAGAGGTGATAGGATGGAAGAGGAGAGAGCGACGGTTGCGACGGCGCATTACCATCTGAGTAGGGGCAGAGTGAGTAGTGTTGGAGGAGAGCGAGAGAGAAAAGGATACAAAGTAGTGGTCGGAGACATGGAGGGGAGTTGCAGTGAGATTAGTAGAAGAACAGCATCTAGTAAAGATGAGTTCAAGCGTATTGCCTGCCTTGTGAGTAGGGGGGGATGGTGAGAGGGTGAGGTCAAAAGAGGAGAGGAGTGGAAAGAAGGAGGCAGAGAGTAATGAGTCAAAGGTAGACGTAGGGAGGTTGAAGTCAGCCAGAACTGTGAGGGGTGAGCCATCCTCAGGAAAGGAACTTATCAAGCTCATTGATGAACTCCAAGGGAACCTGTAAGGCGATAAATGACAAGGATGTTAAGCTTAAATGGGCTAGTGACTGTGACAGCATGGAATTCAAATGAGGAGATAGACAGATGGGTCAGGGGAAAAAGAGAGAATGTCCACTTGGGAGAGATGAGGATTCCTGTGCCACCACCCCGCTGACCAGATGCTCTCGGGGTACGTGAGAACACATGGTCAGACGAGGAGAGAGCAGTAGGAGTAGCAGTGTTTTCAGTGGTAATCCATGTTTCCGTCAGCGCCAAGAAGTCGAGGGACTGGAGGGTAGCATAGGCTGAGATGAACTCTGCCTTGTTGGCCGCAGAACGGCAGTTCCAGAAGCTGCCGGAGACCTGGAACTCCACGTGGGTCGTGCGTGCAGGGACCACCAGGTTAGAGAGGCAGCAGCCACGCGGTGTGAGGCGTTTGTATAGCCTGTGCGGAGAGGAGAGAACAGGGATAGACAGAGGCATAGTTGACAGGCTACAGAAAATGGCTACAATAATGCAAAGGAGATCGGAATGAAATGAACTAAACATCTGGGAAAGCGAGAGAGCGGGGCCTTCCTCACTTACGTTTCACTGAAACACCCAAATATAACTCTCCCAACTTCCACCTCAGAAACTATAATTGTTGTAAACTACAGCAGTTCAATGTTTTCTAGGAATAGACTAACTTAGTTTATTCAGCTAGCTAACTTGGTACAGTATTCTTCAGTGAAAACCGTCCAGTGCACCTAGTCATATGACGCCACAGCCAACTAGCATGCCGGCTCCAACAACACGGTTGTTGTCAACCTGTTCAGTTTAGCCAGTGATAATGGTCTAGTGATAACAGCTGGGATGTGCTTTTGAAGGAGGATCGATTTGTTTATTGTACACTGTTTTTTTTTCTACAATCTACGTCTGTGCTTTCTGTTATTCATATTTAAGGAAAGAGATTTACCTCATGAGTTTTGTGTTGCAGTATCTACCTGTATTATCTTCTGTTATCATCAATGTAGGGTTGATTCAGCTACAACAAATATGTAAACCCCATGTCCCTATTAGTTGTTAAACTCTATAATAAATGACACAATTCCATTTTTTGGTTTTAGGTATTTGGTCAGTTGCCCAAGTTCGAAGATGGAGGATTTGCCCTGTACCAGTCAAATGCCATTCTGAGGCACTTGGGCCGCAATCATGGTAATTTATCTCAATCGTTATGTCATATATTTACATTGTTTTCCTCACTCTATTTATCCTTTTTAAATAGATCAAATATAACCATGAAATGTTAATTATACTTTCACCTAACTCGAACACACACAGATGCCTATGGGAAAGATGGCAAGGAGGCTGCCCTCATTGACATGATGTGTGATGGCGTTGAGGACCTTCGTCTTAAATACGTAAAAATGATTTACCAGGAATACGTAAGTATTCATCAAAGCTGAAATTCGGACTAAGGGTACAGTTCATAAAATTTTTTTACCTGTACTGTGCAGTAAAAAAACATTTGGTTCAAAGTTTTTTTTTTATGCAGCTTAATGGGTAAACATTTATGAAGTGTCATTATGATTAATCACATTCTCCTTTTCATAGGATACTGGTAAAGACCCATATGTCAAAGACCTTCCTAACCACCTCGACAAGTTTGAAGCTGTGATGGCCAAAAACAAGACTGGTTATCTTGTTGGCGACAAGGTAACCGATCCTGCAATGCACCCAAAAAGAGGGCTCTTAAATTATGGAGTTCTAATTTAGTACATACTGCAATCAGTAGTGTGGCCCAAAAAAGCCTAATTTACCAAATGGAGATACTAAATGGTTTGGTTCTCTTGTAATCACAGTACCGTCTGTTACCTATCACAAAACTAGAATGAGTAGAACAGGTATCCCCATTGAAGTTAATAATGCCATAATGAGAGATTATATTTCTGCTCCATATCCTACATAGCCTTCGTTTGCCGACTACAATCTTTTTGAAGTGCTGCTCAACCACCTGGTGCTCTGCTCCAGTTGCCTGGATACCTTCCCCTCCCTGAAGAGTTTTGTCGAGAAGATGTCTGCCCGTCCCAAAATCAAGGCCTTCCTAGACTCTGACGCCTACAAGAAACTGCCCATTAACGGCAATGGCAAACAGTGACTTCTGCTGAACAAAGGAGGTTGAATTCCATCTGGTTACTTATACCTGAATGGTCATGGATAATAGCAATTGTTTTTATACTTCCAACTTACACATCAGCCTACGATAAGCTTGTGGTTAACTTTATGTACAATTATGTTAGATTCTAATGACTTTTGTATGACATGATGAATTGTCATGTGTTCAAAAAATAAAGGGCTTTTTGAAAAGTATCCACTGACACGGTATCGGTCTTTATGGAAAAAGCACTTTTGAACTTAAACTTAATTATTTTAGTAGACACTTACAGGTTCTATAGTACATTTATCACTTCTCTGCTGTTCTGTGAACATGTCAATTGCCATTATAATGACAAGCCATGAAGAATAATTGGTACAGTACATACAGTAGATGGTCAGTAGGGGGAACCCCTCTCCTTGGTCGTTTGGCATTTGTGGATAGACCAGTGATGGGATAAATTCTTGCTAAAACGTGTCATTCTTAAACTCAAAACGATGTACTGAATCTTTTGTTTCTAAAGATTCAAAACACTGTTTCCATTCCACTAATCCGGTGTAGGGAATGAAATACATGTTCGTGCCCAATGTAATAGTTTCTTTGGTAAACCTGTGTGCATACTTACAAAACACACCTTATATGTTCATCCGTTTTGAAGACTATTTATTCGAGAATGAGGTAACAAATTGCGGACATAAACACTCGTTTTAAAAACTCCTTTATATATATATATATATATATATATATCAACCACTACGCGGACCATACGTGCTCCAGTACACTGTTCCTTGTAAAACGATTAACAGAGTTGCACAAAACAGAGGAAATGACGTCCATGAGTGCAATATCACAGACGTCCGACCTAACAAATAAGGCAGCTCTTATTCAGCCTGCAACCGAAAGACCAGTTTATTACAGAATGTCAGGTATTGAAGAAACTTCAAATGTACTTCAGAAGGAGAGGAGGAGCGAGGAAGAGCCCGAGATTGACTATGAAGACCCGTTCCGTTATGTGTTTTACAGGTAGGCTAAGCTAGCTAGTTAGGCAAGGCTAAGTAGCGTTGCTAGTTACAGTAGCTAGCTGGGCCGAGGAGGAGACGATGAGTATGTGAAGTCAAAGATTATTCTCTGTGGAGAATAATTTTTTTCCCCACTTCCCTAACCGGTGTGAGGTAGTTCGCTAACTAGCCATTGCTCGCCATGGCTTGATCTGTAATTGATGATAAACTTACAATTAGCAAGTTATTGTTTTCTATGTTTAATTTTATTAAAAGTGATACCTGAAAAAATCAGGCCAATTCGATAATACCACAATTGGCCTGATTTTTTCAGGTATCACTTTTAATGAGACTGAACAGTTACCCCATTCACTAATGTCTCTATCTTTACCTTCCCCTCTCTCCCTCCCGTCTCCCCTCACATACAGAGACAGAAAAGAGTGGGCTGATTTAGAGCCTGTTCCTCAAGATGATGGTCCCAATCCTGTTGTGAAGATTGCCTACTCTGACAAGTGTAAGAAATTAAACTTAGCATATCATTTAAAACCAGACATCCATATTGTTTTATGTTGTCAATGTCATGCATTTAGCCTACTAAATAACTCTGAAGTCACTTTATTTGACTTTGCATCAGAAACTTTGCACACCAAACATGTCACATTTGTCTCCAATAGTCACAGATGTGTATGACTATTTCCGAGCGTTACTGAAGAATGATGAAAAAAGCGACAGGGCACTCGCGCTGACAGCTGAAGCCATTGAACTGAACGCTGCAAATTACACTGTATGGTAAGCAGGTGTTATTGTGATTTATGAACACAACAGTAGAAAATCAATACTTTTCTTAGATATTATCCTCTCCTTCGAAAATGAAAAGTGCAAGACCATAAAGAAAGGGTGAACATTTCCTCTCTCCATTTTGTGTGTGTGAAGGCACTACCGGCGAGTGTTACTGCAGGCCCTGGAGAAGGACCTGAGAGAGGAGATGAGGTACATCACAGCCATCATCGAGGACCAGCCCAAAAACTACCAAGTCTGGTGAGCTCTGCCAATCTAGATTTTAAGTGTTGTCGCTATACCAGTATCACAATCCGACCATAGTTGAGGCAGACTAAACTCTATGGTTCTTTAAGAACCTACTTTATGTAATATATTGTGTACTATACTTTTAAAAAATTACAAATGTGGTTGGATGACAACATTGGGTTGTGAGCATAAAGACACATTTCCGTTCTCTGCAAGTTGGACAGTAAAGTTCGTATTTTTCTTCTTCGGTTCTACACAAAGACTTAACCGTCTGCTCCCTATCCTAGGCACCATAGACGAATGGTGGTGGAGTGGCTGAACGACCCCTCGGAGGAACTGGAGTTCATTGCAGAGATCCTAAGTCAGGACGCTAAGAACTACCATGCCTGGCAGCACAGACAGTGGGTCATCATGGTAGGAGCCTCAACAACCAGGCTGCGTTTGTAACCGATGGTGAATTGTTAGCTAGTAGCGTCATACAGTAGTGTTACATGATTTGCAATCAAACTGAAAAAGCATTGTGAATGTAGCCTACCTCAGACTCAATGGCCCAATTTTGAATATGTTATCAGCTCCAGATTTATGGTAATGAAACCAAACGCTGTTGATTAGCATAATTTATTTTTGCATGTCTATGTAAATGAAGTTACATTTGCATTCTGCCACCAAACAGGCTCTCTGAAATGGACTGCATTGATTATATGACTGCAGTTTTATTTTACTACAGTTATGTGTGACTGAATAGATTGTAGATTATTGTCTTGGAAAGTGTCTAGTAGCGGATGGATCAAAAATATGTCTCTAGGATATCAGAATGAATGGCGATTTCTGAACAAGAAAATCCTTTATGTGCAGTGAATATGAATCACAAATCAGAATGGTCACATGCCATTGGAATACACAATAGCAAGGACAATGGTGTGTTTGTCTGTCAGTACTAAATAAGTGTACTCCAGAAGTACAAGCTGTGGGACAGTAAGCTAGAGTATGCCTCTACTAAGTTAGTTTTTATGGAGTGTGTGTGTCAGTACTAAATAAGTGTGTATTATTTTCTAGGAGTACAATCTGTGGGACAGTGAGCTGGAGTATGTGGAGCAGTTATTGGAGGAAGATGTGAGGAACAACTCCGCATGGAACCAGAGGCACTACATCATCTCGCACACGAAAGGCTACTCAGACCAAGCCATACGCAACAGAGAAGTGCAGTATGTACCTGCTTTCCCTACAAGCTGTATCTCATGTCAGCCCCACACCTTACTACTGTTGAGTAGAAACTGAACATGGGAAAGGCTTGGTCCAGAAAAAACCTCCTAGCCGCTACCCATTTGGCACTTCATCCTCCTAGCCCCTACCCACTCCATTTATCTGAAAGGATGTGACAGGTATGAGCAACATGATAGTAACTCCACCTTGCCTTCTGATAGGCTTGGTAGGACTTCCAGCATTATACCTATCAAACCCTTTAGAATTTCCATGGGTAAGGGATTGTTTTTGAAAATGGGGTAGGGCTTGTTTCTGGACTGGGCAAAGATTTACAGTGTGCTACGTCGGACATATGTGATGAATGTGTTCTCATTCTGTCTTTTTTAAGGTACAGTCTCAAACAGATTAAGAAGGCTCCCCACAACGAAAGTGTGTGGAACTATTTAAAAGGGTAAGTGTCATACAGGATTCATTCAGTAGGGAATTAAATCATACATAATTAATAACGTCTACATAATAACGAGTCTACAGCGTTATGGGTAATAACACACTTAACTTACTATATGACTGTGCAGTTTTGTTTTACTACAGTTATGTGTGATTGAATCGATGTATTGTCCTGGAAAGTTTCTATCCCCACCAGCAGATGTCCCCTGTAGCTCAGCTGGGAGAGCATGGCGCTTGCAACGCCAGGGTTGTGGGTTCGTTTCCCACGGGGGGCCAGTATGAAAATGTATGCACTCACTAACTGTAAGTCGCTCTGGATAAGAGCGTCTGCTAAATGACAAAAAAATTTAAAAAATTTAAGTCACCATGTTTACTTTAGGACAGGGGTCTGCAACCTTTATGATCGGAAGAGCCCTTTTTTCCTCACAAACAGTGTTGAGAGAGCCACACAATACATTTGAGCCTTTGCCAGCCAATAGCAGCAATATCTGATATTCAGCACCTCGGATAGCAGTCAGATCAAATTACCATGAAATCTGACTTTCAGGGTCACAGAGCAGTGGACTCAGCGTTTCTGGTGAAGGTGTAGGGAGAATCAATCTCGTGAACATACATTAAATATGCTACAGGAGTGATGTTACTTTTTGTGAGGAAAAACAGCCTGGACAACACCCTGTCGTTCTCTGCAAATCTCAAAGCAGTGACTCACTCCTGCAGGTTCATGCTCTACAACATCCATAGAGTATGACCCTACCTCACACAGGAAGTGGGGCAGGTCCTAATCCAGGCACTTGTCATCTCCCGTCTGGACTACTGCAACTCCCTGTTGGCTGGGCTCCCCGCTTGTGCCATCAAACCCCTGCAATTTATCCAGACTGCCACAGCCTGCCTGGTGTTCAACCTTCCCAAGTTCTCCCATGTCACCCCGCTCCTCTGCACAGTCCACTGGCTTCCAGTGGAAGCTTGCATCCACTACAAGACCATGGCACTTTGCCTACGGAGCAGCAAGAGGAACTGCCCCTCCCTACCTTCAGGCTATGCTCAAAATCTACACCCCAACCTGTGTACTAGGGATGATTATTTTCTCCTAAATCTACGAAGTTTCAATACCGGGAATAATTCATATTTATCACGAGAGTCCCAGGAAATATCGCAAATTGGAAGTGCCCATTTAAAGCGTTTAAAACCAAGATATGGCCACTATGCCAGGGTTCTCCCCAAATAAGATGGGCGCTGCGCCACCTTGTCGGCTTGGTTGCCCCACTATGTAAAGATGTCAGAGCAAATTAAACTGATATTTAGTAATGATAGAGTAAATGTTTGATCGGCATTGATGTGAATTGCAAAACAAGCGGTTCATAAATTCAGAGCGGTATCATGTTCCTCAATTCAGGGCATTTCAGCAGTAATCCATCTCGACACAGCACACCCCGTGTATAGCGTTGTCGAATCATACAAACTTTCTAACGGCAGTCAAACAAAAGTCAAATGACCAAAGTTGCTAAGCTTGCTAGATATTCTGTCATTAGTTGGAGGTTATCTCCTATATTTGGCTAAATCGAGTTGATGATTATACAGATAACAGATCAGCTCATGAATAATGGTCAGATGAAGAGTGGAAATAGTTTAAATATCAAGGTATCTTAACTGGGACCAACTCTGTTTAATAAAATATCCATATCTACTCTCATACCGTATGTTGATCACACATTCTTTACCGAAGCTCTCATATGGGCAGCAAGAATGAGAAGTGGGGGAAATGTTATAGCGGTATTTTGACATGCATAGGCGAGACGTGCTTTGATAATGTAACCTATGGATTACAGAAGAAAGAATTTTCATGCGAGACAGGAGTCAGGATTTTGGTTTTCACAGACTTAATGTCTGTGACAGAGATGCCTATGTAGTGAATTGTGCATAGGCCTATCAAATGTATGACTGGAGTCACAATGACAGCTCAAAGAGGCACACGCTATTTATAGGCTATACTGTAGGGGTTTCCTGTAGGGTTTATTAACAAATCGGGTCGCGTGTGCTTTGTGTGAACTAAATACACTAGGCTAAAGGCTTCCATGCGACAACCTGTTTTGATAATGTGCTATTACATTTTTTGCTAATCTGATGCTGCACATGTTGTGTATCTTATGGAATTGCTTTAGTGCCGACATTGGGGCAAAATATAATTTCCTGGGTCTTGTCATTTTTTTTGGGGGGGGGGAATTAGAAGTGTTCCCGGGATCCCAGTTACCCATGTCAATCCATACAGAGTACTCCATTCTGCTACCTCTGGTCTCTTGGCCCTCCCGCTCAGCACAGTCAAAGCTCTTTTCTGTCCTGACACTCCAATGGTGGAACCAGCTTCCCCCCTGAATCTAGGACAGCAGAGTCCCTGCCCATCTTCCAAAAAAAATCTGAAACCCGACCTCTTCAAAGAGTATCTTAAATAATCCCACTGCAGTTTATGCATAGGCAAATGAGCCCGAAAGAAACACCTGAATTGAAGTTATGATTGTGCCATTATATAATACACAGCCAACTGCATATTATGCATGGCAGAAAACAAAACTGATTTAAGATGCCTTTGCTACATAATTGGTCTAGCCTATACTCCAAAATTAAACAAATTTGAGTAATCGCCTTTGAGTGTGGACTGTATTATTATGCATAGTGGATGGACTGGTTTACTTAAGCTGTGCTCCAACATTTATATCCATGAGTCTGGTAGAGAACGTATAGCCCTAGGCGATGCTGTTGGTTCACTGATTGTGCATGGCACCTTACAGTTAGCCTACAATGAGTGAATTTGATTTTGAATCGCCTAGTAATAGGGAATTTTTTATATTTTCAATTAATTGGGTGACATTATCTTTAGATAAACAGAATCTCACCACCATGCGTTTCCATCTCTCAATCCTTTATTCCTTTCTCGAGCACGCAGACGGGCTGTCAACTGTTTAGAGAAACATGTTATTGTCGATGTTACCGAACAGATTACACTTGGTTTCCCAAATTAAGCACTGGGTAGCTGCAGGAACAAGTTTAGAAGGCCCATGGCATACAGAGTTTGGGCTGAATATCACCTGTCGGGCAGCGACAGCATGCGCCTCGAACAGTGGTTGATGCAGTGGAGTAAAATAAGTGTTAGATTTATTTCTCAAAGCACATGCATGCTCCGCTATAAAACCGAAGTAGCTTACAAAACGGACCGACGGGAAAGCGCACGGCCTCCCTTCGCTATTCGAGTGCAAACAGATGACATGTATTATTATTATTTTTTTCATATTAGTAAAGACAAGATTCAATTCAGAATAGTCTGATGGCGGGTGAAAATATGATCATTTGATGAGAGAAGAGATGTGCAGCCTGAGGCAAGGAACGGAGCACAAGCTTTTTTTTTTTGCTACTTTCTCAAACCATCAATAGCCTATAGTCGTACCATTCAGCCCATAAGGTTTATGTCATTCTCAACTAAAGTTGCCAAATAACTCTAAATGTAGCATATAGGACCTGTTTCAAATTATCACTTTTATGCTCAACATAGCCACTTCATATATGCGCACTTGCTCCATAATGGGAGAAATAAACGTTAAATTATATTCTTCTTACTATAAAATCATGTAAAATAAAATAATGGCACAGGACTTAAGCATATCTTCTCAGCTAAATGAACAAGCCTACAGCCTGGAGCATAGCCAGATAACATAGGCATACTGTAGGCCAACTCATATTCTGTTCTTCTGAAATACATTTTCTTCATATAATAATGTTTCTTTAGACCTGACTAAAATAAATAATGGATGTTTTGTGATGGTGTATATTACATTTATTTATTAGACTTTTTAAATTGTAGATGTTCCAAAGGCCCGCATCAGTGGCTTGTATGTGTGGAGATGCTTAACATGTTTATGGTAATTAATGGTAAAATACAGTGAGACCGACAGTCTTTTGCATGCCAATAACCGGCTGTCAAAATGTAATGACTGCCACAGCAGCCCTAATCTCAGATAGTCCCGATCTTTCCAAACCCATGGGGGGGGTCGGTCAAGAGCTGCTGGTTGCCGACCCCTGGTTTAGGAGCTCTGAATAGGGATACTGCTTTTGCGGAGTTGGTCTACGCTTTTCACACCCCTCTTCCCCCCCCCAGGATTCTACAGGACCTGGGCCTGTCGTCCCACCCGGGTCTCGTGGAGCAGATCCTGGAGCTCAAGGAGACCCACTGCTCGCCCTACCTGTTGGGCTTCCTGGTGGACATCTACGAAGACTCCCTGGAAAACACCTCGGGACACCAGGAGGAAGTCCTCAGTAAGGCCCTGGAGGTGAGCAGCACTGGGACCTATCTGACTTTAAGGGATAGTTTAGCACGCTGTCCTACTAGACTTAAAGGGATAGTTCAGCATGGGGACCTGTCTGATTTAAAAGAAGAGTTCAACATGGGGACTTCTCCCACTTAAAAGGATAGTTCAGCACATGGACCGAATGTATGCGACATTAGGCACTATCTTATTTGGGATTACTCTAAAGTAGTGTAATCCCAACTCTAAGCTAATTTAGTGCAGAAGTGGGATTGTGCACTCACGTGAAAGTCTTTAGATTACTGATTCTCAATCAATTTCCTGGAGGACCCGAAGGGAGTGCACATTTTTATTTTAGCCCAGCAGTAGCACACTTGATTCAACTAAACACCAAGCTTTGACGAGTTGAAACAAATGTGCTAGTGCTCGGCCCGAACAGAAATGTGCACATCTCATCTTGGGGATCCCTCAGGAATGCACTGGGAAACTTGTGTAGATGCTGAAGAACTTGGCAACAATGTGCAGAGAATGGAAATTGTGTCTTCTACCATAGCCGAGACATCTTCCTTTGTACACCTCGAGTATAAAACATTGACTGAGAGTCAATCAGGGTAGAGCAGCCCTCGCACAAAGAGTTCAAGGCTGAGGAACAAGGAAAATCAGTCGGAATTATTCAACAAGTCGGATTTGAAAACGCTTTATCCTATCGCACCGGATTTCTTGCATGTTTTTCCAAGTCTCCAATGACAGTCCCTGGCAGTTTGAGTGACAGCTCGTATGTTGCCTCTATTTTGGGCAACTAAATGCTCGGGTGTCTGTCGGAGTTAATTAGGTTTCTTGGGAAGTGTTTAATTTTTTTTGCTGTTCTCAATTGTTTAAAAATAAATAAATAACTTGGCTATGCTTATAATCATCAACATGGGCATTGTCCCAGTCAGAAAATGCGCTACAGGAGCTCTGATGCATATTTGAGTTCCGGCTAATCAGAAATGCATGCAGCAGGAAGGGATTTCATTAAATTGGTTGTTGAAAATGAGATTCTTATTTTTCCACCTTTATTAACTTAGAAAAAGGATGTTTCTCAATGCTAGTGCAACCGTGACAGGTGTAAAATGTATGTTGAGTAGCCACTAGCCAGCTACTTCACTACCAGTATGTCTACCATGGCTATGTTAGCTGTGGTAATGGATGGAATATAAATAATGACCAGGTAATTCGATTTGCACATAAGCAAACAAGCAAGTGTTAGCAAATCAGCACAAAGTTACAAACCCTTGGGTTGCAAGACAATGCAAAAATAAACATTTTGATTTGGCATTCTTTGAGCAATAAAGTGAACATTATCTGTTTTTTTTTTACCCCACATAACATTACCACATCAATTCTTCCTTTAATCTTTCTGCTCTGTTGTGTAAATAGATATTGTCCACTCTGTCCATCTCTCGTCCCTTGCACCTTCAACCCTTTAATCCTGCTATATCCCTAACCCTCTCTCTGTCTCTCTCCATCCCCCCTCCCTCTCCTCCTGTTCTCACCCCAGCTCTGTGAGCTCCTGGCCCATGAGAAGGACACCATCCGGAGGGAGTACTGGAGCTACGTGGGCCGCTCCCTGCAGACTAAATACGGCTCCAGTGACCCCTCTACCACCACCAGCGCCCCAGGAACTGACCCAGGATCAGCCTCAGGCTCCATTCACCAGGAGACACCCTGCAGTAGCTGAGAGAAGAAGACATAGAACCCAATGGGAGTCGAGGGAGCAACCGCTTTTAACCAGCCCAAGTTTGTTTGGCAATAGCGCAGCATTACCACATACAAAGAGAGAAGTAACAAAATAAACACTTCTAGCTTACTGTAAAAGAGGTAACTCACTCCAGATAAGTGTTATGAATTAGGGTTGGATCTTCCCTGGATTTCTAGATATGGACAGCTGCTGTCATTGTCATGCATTGAAGTTTATAGCCATAGTTGAACTAGATTGGATGTTGATTGTGAGTGTGTGTGGTAACGAGTAATTACTGTGAAATTAGGCTTGTTTTGGATTTCTTCTGTTGCGCAGTACACAGGAACACTGTAGCTAAGAAGCCGTTAAGCCATTAACTAATCTCTGTGTAGATTCATATTGATGACGTTGCCAAAACGGTATAACCAAACTCTGCATTGCTGTAGGCTACAGTCTTTTGTACGCTACAACTAATTATATGATTATTCTAAACTGGAAGTTTTGCCCTAGTCTTTTTTTCCCCTCTCGATTCTAACACACGTGTCTCTCATTCTAACGTACCTACTTTTCAGTCATTTTCGTTCGCTGTACTTGGCATAATGAGCCTGTGTGTTGGAGTTCAGCCAGTAATTGTCTCATCTGGATTCGCTCCCACTAACGAGCGAGATGAATAAAACACACCCGCTCATTGAACACCTATTTCACCGTATTAACGGTTAGCCGCTGAGCTAAAATACATTAACCAGGGATTGTTTTTGGTCATTTGGATTTACACATCGAAAGCATGACTCAATCGCAATGGCTTCCCCAAATGAAATTGGCCCCGTATTGCGAAACCAAATTATTATTTTGTACTTTGCTTCGACTGTAATTTATAGCTGATAGGTTAGGGGGGGAAAAGGCGTATCATCTTAAATCACTGTGCTAAAAGAGTCAAATCACAATTAAATGGAGCAGCATGAGGTTAGCTTCCGGTCTTTTCTTTCTAGTTAATTGATTCTGGAGCCATTGCATCCATCTCTGCAGCTCCAAAGGCTATAAAAGGACCGTTGGATCAAGTCATTGGATAGCTGGGAGTGGGAGTTCCCTTCATGGGACTGTTTCACTGGGCCAGCTATGGAAGGTCAAGGTATTAAGGGTAGACCTGTGAAATGGTTAACTGCAGATGGTTCCATTCCGTAATACAAGTCCAAGGGTATGAAGTCCCATACTAGGAATGGGACCATAACAATGTGTCTTTTACAGTGTTGTAAGTGCAACATTAACTTTCATGAAAAATATTCCTGCATTGCAAATTGGTATGTATTTCAATGCAGACATTTTTCAACAGACTGAAAAAAATGTATTTAGTCAGAATCGTTATGAAATCATGAAGACTTAGGGTACATACATATGGCAAGTCTTACAGTACAATGCATTATAACCATATAATACATTATCCCTGTTGGCTTTAATCAAAATGTTATCCACATCAGTTGTGCTGATTCTCTGTAATTCCTCCCAGTCACATCAGTATTTAAAGGGCATAAATAATAGGGCAGAATGTAATCAGACCTCATGAATGCCGTACTGTCCAGAGAGTCCAGCCTGACAGCCTTGCATCCATTAGCACACGCCACGCTTATTAGCAAGATTATAGGCAGATTATCTATATTGACAAGATAGCTGAGTGAATGCTCTAACAATGGACATACATGTCCTCAATGATTGAAGGCAGGCGAGATCCGGTGGGACCATTCTAGCCAAAGAGAGAGAGATACGTGTGTGAACAACAGGCGCAACTAAGGTCATTTCCGATTGAGCCGACATATGCAGTGTTTACCGTGAATGCAGTCTCTGCTAAAGCACTGCCCATTGCCTTTAAACTTCAATCACACTGTAAAGCTGAACTTCCACGATGCCGATTGAATAGAGCCTTAAGTCGTTTTTCTCAAAGCTGCTGGAATGTCACGTGCATCCACATACAGTGAATTGCAAAAGTATTCAGACCCCTTGGATTTCTTAACATTTTATTGTGTTACAAAGTGGGATTAAAATTGATTTCATTGTCATTTTTTGTCAATAATCTACACAAAATACTAATGTCAAACTGATTTTTTATTTATTTTCTACAAATTAAATAACTAAAATATAGTATTTGCATATGTATTCAGCTCCCTGAATCAATACAGGTTAGAAATACCTTTGGCAACGATTATAGCTGTGAGTCTTATTGGGTAAGTCTAGAAGATCTTTGCACACCTGGATTGTACAATATTTGCCCATTATTCTTTTCAAGCTCTGTCAAAATGTTTTGGATCATGGCTTAACAGCAATTTTCAAGTCTTGCCATAGATTTTCAAGCAGAAACTGGAACTTGGCCACTCAGGAACATTCACTGTCTTCTTGGAAAGCAACTCCAGTGTAGATTTGGCCTTGTTTTAGCTTATTGTCCTGTTGAAAGGTGAATTCCTCCCATTCTCTGGTGTAAAGCAGGTTTTCCTCTAGGATCTTGCTTGTAATTAGCTCCATTCCGTTTATTTTATCCTGAAAACCCCCAGTATTTGCCAATGTCAAGCATACCCATACCATGATGCAGCCACCACCATGCTTGAAAATAAGGAGGTAGTTACTCAGTGATGTGTTATGTTGGATTTGCCCCTAACATAATGCTTTGCATTTAGGCCAAACAGTGTATTCCTTTGTGTTTTTTTGCAGTATTACTTTAGTGCCTTGTTGCATACAAGATGTTTTGGAATACTTTGATTCTGTATATTTATATTCTTCTTTTCACTCTGTAATTTAGGTCATTGACTACAATGTTGTTGATCCAGCCTCAGTTTTCTCCCATCACAGCCATTTAACTCTGTATCTGTTTTAATGGGAACATCCCTGAGCATGGGAACATCCCTGAGCAGTTTCATTCCTGTCCTGCAGCTGACTTCAGAAGGACGACTGTATCTTTGATGTGTCTGGATGGTTTAATACATAATCCACCGCATAATTATTAACTTGACCATGCTAATATTCTGAACCGTTCTCTCCATATATTCTAGTGAGTCTGAGAAAATTAAAGTTACACCAAATTTAAAAGGATGGCTTTAGATAAATGTACTGAAAACCCTAATGAATGAAAAATCCACCAGAAAATCTGTTGGCCAGCAAGTGGGACGGTTCAGCAGTTTAATTACATTTATTCAGCACGTGCAAGGGAACCACGCCGGCAAAGCCCGTTACACACCTGCATAAAGTCTGAATACCAACTACTGAGAAGAGTGTAGGAAAGGCGTACATTTCCTAAGTCTGAATCGGGCCCTTTGAACAGAGATTGTTAAGTTTGTATTTATTGAGAAGTGTTTCTGTGAGAGGACATTTGAACTGAGACGCATGGAATTGTCAACATACTCCAGTAACGTTGTCTACTTCAACCGTGAATCACCCTAATGTACTAACTCTCTACAGAGTAAACTGCGAGAGGTCAATTTGCAATGATATCAAACAGTCAGTCTTAACCCAACCCAACCCAAGCCAAACAAACATACTGTCTCAGGCCTGGCGCCTTGTGGTGATAGAAATGCATGACTGAATCCCAATTGTTCCCAGTCTCAGACATGGCTCTCTTAAGACAATTTACAATGGAGTAGCAACCCATTATACTGTAAGACAGAGGATGAATGGAAAGTAATTTTCTGTTTTAGCCCTGCAAACAACTCCCCCCTCCTCTTTAAGCTAACACACACACACACACACCCCCCTTCCTCCCTGCTACGTGACCAAGTCTCCCACCCAAAGCAGTCCCGGTAATTTCCATTGGTATAACAAGATGTCATGGCAGAGGTGGGAGCCCTGGCTATTAGCCCCATGTCTGTCTCCCATGTGTTCAGGGAAGCCTAGGAGGGATTGGCTCTGGTGCTGACAACTCCATTACATGGGCTCTCTCCTCTGTCTCTCTCTCCTTCACACTCACCACCAGACAATCTGGGACTCACAGCAGGGCATCTCTATATCTCTCCCTAATGGATTCAGGCTGTAGGCTCTGGCATCTTGAGCTCTCCACTTTTCTCAATCTCTCTCTCTTTCTACAGTGAGCTTCGGTTGGTCAATAGGGCCGCGATGCCACAGAATATTTGCATAAAGTTCAGCTTTCCCCAACTTCGGTCCCGCCTTGTTCACGCTCCCTAGCCCACGCTTGCATCGCCCAATGGTCTCCCGCCCACGTCGCTTGCCTCCATTGAAAATGAATGGCTTCCGATGTTTCATCGCCCCCTATCATGTTCCGTTAAGAGGTACTGTTAGTGTATACTTTTTCAATAGTTTTTCTCCATAATCACAACTGTTCATAGTTCCGAAGTTGAACTATGTTGCAAGATAGGTACTTAGGGTTAGATTCTATCAGATCCGCGCTAGCCGACACCCGCATAGCGGTTGTTTTGACTGTGACGGAAGTGGAACTGTGTAGGGCTGTCAAATCCACAACCGGCTCCCGATGTTATGATACTGATGATTCGCCACAGATGGTTTGTTTACGTTTCTACCATTGTGGCTAGATGGAGTAGGCCTACAGCTCCAACTAGTGGTCGCGTCTAGGAAAACAGTTGTTGACACTTGTAGCATTGTAGCTAAACCTAACCCTAACCCTTCTCCTAACCTGCCACGTTAATTAACCTAATCTGGCACGTTAATAATCCTAACCTGCAAAACATCTGTGGCGACAAATCATCAGTATCACCACACCGGCATTATACCTAAAGTGGACATTTCCATTGGCTACAAGGAGTTGTGTTAAGAGAAATAACATGGAGCCTTGTTTACAAGTTCGAACACTGGAATGTGGGATGTACTTTACACCTCAATTAGGCTGATTAGAAATCCTCATTTTCGTTTCATGGTTTTCTATTTAAGTGTAATTATTTCTATATAGCCTACACTTACTCATTCTGAACTTCTAACGCGAGTAGGACGGGTGTGGCTTCGTGACATTAACCACACAAGCAGTCGCTCTAATTTCACAGCTTTAACACAGTTACACCTCAGACACCACCAGCTATGCGGATGTCAGTTATCGCCGAACGCTTGACCTTATTGAATCTAGGCCTTAACCCGAAAGCCAAAGCTGCTTTCACAATTCTTCTACTTCTCTTTTTATGTTTGATTTTGATAGTTGCAGGACTCAATATGCAAAAGTATTAACTCATAGCCTCTGTTGCAAGGCAGGGACTTACCCCAAAGCCACCTTAATTTAAAAGGTCTACCTGTCTAATTGACCTAATAGAAACACAAAGAAAAACAAAGTAATTCAGACTCAAGGTTATGAGGCAGGGATTCTCCTAAGCCCTGTTTATACCTGGTGCTAACATGCGCCCTTTGTCATTCTGTCTACATTCTGATTGTGGCCAAATTTTTAGACAGGTGTAGATGATTAAAAGACACATTTTGATCTGATTGTGATCTGATTTTCCTGACCTAGTCAGGCACACATTGATGTGTTGGAGTTGGAATGAGTAGTCATGCTGTACTTCGCGCCGCAGGTAATATGACACACATTACATTACAATGGAACGATTTAATTCGTTTAATGTTGGCTAGCTACATAGTTGTCTTTGTATCAAAGATAAAGGTGTAGTATAGAGAAACTATCGAGGTTAGCTAGCCAGCTACATACGTTCGCAGCGACGCCGTTTTTCAAACAAAGTCAACACTGCAGCCATTGCTAGCTAGCCAACACCACCAGCTAGCAGTACTGTAGCAACTAAATACAATATAATTTTAGTCAATGAGAATTTTGCAACGTGGACTACACATTCGAGATGTGTAGTCCACTTGTGTAGCTAGAATGACTGACTTTGTGCTAGCTAGCCAAAGTTGAATTATTTATGCGTTATGAAAGGAACTAGACACGGACACGAATGATCTGTTTAGTGTGTTAACACACTATTGGTAGTTTGTTGTAACCAAGTATTGGTGCTAAACTGTGTGTTATTGGATGCTAGCATGCTAGTTAGCTATGGCGTCATAGGATATGGTGCCCTGGGCGGTATTCACGGAAGAATACTGTACCAAGTTAGCTAGCTGAATAAACTAAGTTAGAGTCTAATCCTAGAAAACATTGAACTGCTGTAGTTTACAACAATTATAATTTCTAAAGTGGAAGTTGGGAGAGCTATATTTGAGTGTTTCAGTGAAAGGTAAGTGAGGGAGGCCCCGCTCTCTCGCTTCACCAGATGTTTAGTTAATTTTATTCAGATCTATTTTGCATTATTGTAGCCTTTACTGTAGCCTGTCAGCTATGTGTCTGTCTATCCCTGTTCTCTCCTCTCTGCACAGGCCACACCGCGTGGCTGCTGCCACTCTAATTTGGTGGTCCCTGCGCGCACGACCCACGTGGAGTTCCAGGTCTCCGGCAGCCTCTGGAACTGCCGTTCTGCGGCCAACAAGGCAGAGTTCATCTCAGCCTATGCTACCCTCCAGTCCCTCGACTTCTTGGCGCTGACGGAAACATGGATTACCACAGAAAACACTGCTACTCCTACTGCTCTTTCCTCGTCTGATCATGTGTTCTCGCATACCCCGAGAGCATCTGGTCAGCGCGGCGGTGGCACGGAATCCTCATCTCTCCCAAGTGGACATTCTCTCTTTTCCCCCCTGACCTATCTGTCTATCTCCTCATTTGAATTCCATGCTGTCACAGTCACTAGCCCATTCAAGCTTAACATCCTTGTCATTTATCGCCCTCCAGGTTCCCTTGGAGAGTTCATCAATGAGCTTGACGCCTTGATAAGTTCCTTTCCTGAGGATGGCTCACCGCTCACAGTACTGGGTGACTTTAACCTCCCTAAGTCTGCCTTTGACTCATTTCTCTCTGCCTCCTTCTTTCCACTCCTTTCCTCTTTTGACCTCACCCTCCAACACAACTCACTCTGCCCCTACTCAGATGGTAATGTGCCGTCGCAACCTTCGCTCTCTCTCTCCCGCTACTCTCTCCTCTTCCATCCTATCATCTCTTCCCTCTGCTAAATCATTCTCCCTCCGATCTCCTGATTCTGCCTCCTCAACCCTCCTCTCCTCCCTTTCTGCATCTTTTGACTCTCTATGTCCCCTATCCTCCCAGCCGGCTCGGTTCTCCTCTCCTGCTCCGTTGCTTGACAACTCATTGCGATCTCACAGAACAGGGCTCCGGGCAGCCGAGCGGAAATTGAGGAAAACTAGACTCCCTGCGGACCTGGCATCTTTTCACTCCCTCCTCTCTACATTTTCTTCCTCTGTTTCTGCTGCTAAAGCCACTTTCTACCACTAAATGTCAAGCCTCTGCCTCTAACCCTAGGAAGCTCTTTGCCACCTTCTCCTCCCTGCTGAATCCTCCTCCCCCTCCCTCCTCCCTCTCTGTGGATGACTTCGTCAACCATTTTGAAAAGAAGGTTGACGACATCCAAATCTCATTTATTAAGTCAAATGACACCGCTGGTCCTGCTCACACTGCCCTAC
Organism: Coregonus clupeaformis; assembly: GCF_020615455.1. Taxonomy (NCBI): domain Eukaryota; kingdom Metazoa; phylum Chordata; class Actinopteri; order Salmoniformes; family Salmonidae; genus Coregonus; species Coregonus clupeaformis. Next base: position 40,743,293 of record NC_059193.1, read on the forward strand.
CCAATGCTTTGACTTCTTTCTCCCCTCTCTCTCCAGATGAAATCTTGCAACTTGTGACGGCCGGCCGCCCAACAACCTGGCCGCTTGACCCTATCCCCTCCTCTCTTCTCCAGACCATTTCCGGAGACCTTCTCCCTTACCTCACCTCGCTCATCAACTCATCCTTGACCGCTGGCTATGTCCCTTCCGTCTTCAAGAGAGCGAGAGTTGCACCCCTCCTCAAAAAACCTACACTCGATCCCTCCGATGTCAACAACCACAGACCAGTATCCCTTCTTTCTTTTCTCTCCAAAACTCTAGCGAACTCTCCTGCTATCTCTCTCAGAATGACCTTCTTGATCCAAACCAGTCAGGTTTCAAGACTGGTCATTCAACTGAGACTGCTCTTCTCTGTGTCACGGAGGCTCTCCGCACTGCTAAAGCTAACACTCTCTCCTCTGCTCTTATCCTTCTAGATCTAGATTATTATTATTATTATTTTATCTATCTGCTGCCTTTGATACTGTGAACCATCAGATCCTCCTCTCCACCCTCTCCGAGTTGGGCATCTCCGGCGCTGCTCACTCTTGGATTGCGTCCTACCTGACAGGTCGCGTGGCGAGAATCTGTCTACACACCACGTGCTCTCACCACTGGTGTCCCCCAGGGCTCAGTTCTAGGCCCTCTCCTATTCTCTCTATACACCAAGTCACTTGGCTCTGTCATATCCTCACATGGTCTCTCTCTAAAATGTAAATGTAAATGTCTCTCCTATCATTGCTACGCAGACGACACACAATTAATTTTCTCCTTTCCCACTTCTGATAACCAGGTGGCGAATCGCATGTCTGGCAGACATATCAGTGTGGATGTCGGATCACCACCTCAAGCTGAACCTCGGCAAGACGGAGCTGCTCTTCCTCCCGGGGAAGGACTGCCCACTCCATGATCTCGCCATCACGGTTGACAACTCCATTGTGTCCTCCTCCCAGAGTGCAAGGAACCTTGGCGTGACCCTAGACAACACCCTGTCATTCTCCGCTAACATCAAATCGGTGACCCGATCCTGCAGGTTCATGCTCTACAACATTTACATTTTAGTCATTTAGCAGACGCTCTTATCCAGAGCGACTTACAGTTAGTGAATACATTTTTTTTTTTTTATTACTTTTTTTTGTTATACTGGCCCCCCGTGGGAATCAAACCCACAACCCTGGCGTTGCAAACGCCATGCTCTATCAACTGAGCTACATCCCTGCCGGCCATTCCCTCCCCTACCCTGGACGACGCTGGGCCAATTGTGAGCCGCCCATGAGTCTCCCGGTCACGGCCGGCTGCGACAGAGCCTGGATTCGAACCAGGATCTCTAGTGGCACAGTTAGCACTGCGATGCAGTGCCTTAGACCACTGCGCCACTCAGGAGTACACATTCGCAGAATACGACCCAACCTTACACAGAAAGCGGCACAGGTCCTAATCCAGGCACTTGTCATCTCCTGTCTGGGTTACTGCAACTCGCTGTTGGCTGGGCTCCCTGCCTGTGCCATTAAACCCCTACAACATATCCAGAACGCTGCAGCCCATCTGGTGTTCAACCTTCCCAAGTTCTCTCATGTCACCCCGCTCCTCCGCACACTACACTGGCTTCCAGTTGAAGCTCGCATCTACTACAAAACCATGGTGCTTGCCTACGGAGCTGTGAGGGGAACGGCACCTCCTTACCTTCAGGCTCTGATCAGACCCTACACCCAAACGAGGGCACTACGTTCATCCACCTCTGGCCTGCTAGCCCCCCTACCTCTACGGAAGCACAGTTCCCTCTCAGCCCAGTCAAAGCTATTCGCTGCTCTGGCACCCCAATGGTGGAACAAGCTCCCCATGACGCCAGGACAGCGGAGTCACTGACCACCTTCCGGAGACACTTGAAACCCTACCTCTTTAAGGAATACCTGGAATAGTATAACAGTAATCCTTCTACCCCCCCCAATAAAAAAAAGGGTGGGAAAAGGGTGGTTGTCCCACTGGCTATCCTAAGTTGAATGCACCAATTTGTAAGTCGCTCTGGATAAGAGCGTCTGCTAAATGATTAAATATAAATTATATACAGGTAACTGCCTAAATAGAATAAATGAGGTATACAAAGTATATTGAAAGCAAGTGCTTCCACACAGGTGTTCCACAGCAATTAACATCCCATCATGCTTAGGGTCATGTATAAAAATGTTGGGCAGGTCATTATTTTGGCTACCATGGCTATGCCCCCCTAGGATGACAATAGCCCATCCACAGGTCTCGAGTGGTCACTGAATGGTTTGATGAGCATGAAAATGATGTAAACCATATGCCTCAGTCACCAGATCTCAACCCAATTGAACACGTATGGTAGATTCTGGAGTGGCACCTGAGACAGCGTTTTCCACCACAATCAACTACATACCAAATTATGGAATTTCTCTTTTAAGAATGGTGTCACATCCCTCCAACAGAGTTCCAGACACTTGTAGAATCTATGCAACGGTGAATTGAAGCTGTTCTGGCTCGTGGGGGCCCCATGTCTTATTAAGGCCTAGATTCAATCAGATCAAGCGTTAACCGGTGATAGCAGACACCCGCATAGTGGATGTTTTGGTGGTGATGGAGGTGGTGGAACTGCATTGGAGCGGTCACTAAGCCACACAGCCCCACTTGATTAGAAGTTCAAAACGAGAAAGTGTAGGCTATATAGAAATAATTAAGCTCCAAAAAAAAAAAAAAAAATTCAATAAAATTAGGATTTAGATCATCCTAATCGAGGTATAGATTACATCTCACATTCCAGTGTTCGAACTTGTAAAGAAGGCTGCATGGGATTTCTATTAATGCGACTCTTTGCAGCCAATGGCAATGTCCGCTTTAGGTATAATGCCGGGAGCCACTTGTGGATTTGACAGCTCTAAAGCAGTTCCACCCCTGACACCCTGTCAAAAACAACCGCTATGCTGATGTTGGCTAAAGCGGATATGATTGAATCGAGCCCAAAAACACTTTGTTGGTGTTCCTTTATTTTGGCAGTTACCTGTATATCAAGTGTAACCAGATCGATGGTCAAACCATTTAAATCAGTATAAAAGCCTCTAAAAATGTTGGCAGGTAGCACCATTGACTTATGGCATCAGTAATGGTCTTGAAAATAAATACACATTTGCATACAGGGAGGCGCCAGCTAACCTGGTCACAATGCGGACACAGTGGATGGATAAGAGACACATTTTAATACAGTGTGTAGACGCAACAAACCTTGATCAGATAGTGATAAGATCATATTGATCACGAAAGTCACGTTATCGCGTGGTGTAAACAAGGCTCTAGTGTAGAGCCACAACCTCATGAACCTCCAGCCAGCCTCCCATTGTGTGAATTTGAGAAATGTAGAAGAAAAAAACTGACAATGGTTAGGGAACAGAATTGGAATTTGAACATACAATACAAATTGCTTCCAAACGACACCAATTGTACTATTATGTGTATTTTTTCGCATTATTTGTAATTTATTCTGTACATAATGTTTCTGCCACCATCTCTTATGACCAAAAAGAGCTTCTGGATTTCAGGACAGCGATTACTCACCTCGTATTGGACGAAGATTTTTTCTTCAACTAGTCAGACGCAAAGGATATTCTACAGACACCCGACAAGGCCCAAATCCCCGTCATGCGCATGAGAAAGAGATATCGGGGACGTAGGTCGGGGTGCCTTGTAAGGATCCGACGGTGAGCGAGTAAACTGCTTCTTCCATCAATCCTATTAGCCAATGTTCAATCATTTGAAAATAAATTGGACGACCTACGATTTAAGGTTATCCTACCAACAGGACATTAAAAACTGTAATATCTTATGTTTCACCGAGTCGTGGCTGAACGACGACATGGATAACATACAGCTGGCGGGATATATATGCTACATCGGCAGGATAGAACGGCTGACTCCGGTAAGACGAGGGGTGGCGGTCTGTGTATATTTGTAAACAACAGCTGGTGCATAAAATCTAATACTAAGGAAGTCTCGAGGTTTTGCTCGCCTGAGGTACAGTGAGGGAAAAAAGTATTTGATCCCCTGATGATTTTGTACGTTTGCCCACTGACAAAGAAATTATCAGTCTATAATTTTAATGGTAGGTTTATTTGAACAGTGAGAGACAGAATAACAACAAAAAGATCCAGAAAAACGCATGTCAAAAATGTTATAAATTGATTTGCATTTTAATGAGGGAAATAAGTATTTGACCCCCTCTCAATCAGAAAGATTTCTGGCTCCCAGGTGTCTTTTATACAGGTAACGAGCTGAGTTTAGGAGCACAGCTTGTTACCTGTATAAAAGACACCTGTCCACAGAAGCAATCAATCAATCAGATTCCAAACTCTCCACCATGGCCAAGACAAAAGAGCTCTCCAAGGATGTCAGGGACAAGATTGTAGACCTACACAAGGCTGGAATGGGCTACAAGACCATCGCCAAGCAGCTTGGTGAGAAGGTCACAACAGTTGGTGCGATTATTCGCAAAAGGAAGAAACACAAAATAATTGTCAATCTCCCTTGGCCTGGGGCTCCATGCAAGATCTCACCTCGTGGAGTTGCAATGATCATGAGAACGGTGAGGAATCAGCCCAGAACTACACGGGAGGATCTTGTCAATTATCTCAAGGCATCTGGGACCATTGTCACCAAGAAAACAATTGGTAACACACTACGCCATGAAGGACTGAAATCCTGCAGCGCACGCAAGGTCCCCCTGCTCAAGAAAGCACATATACAGGGCCGTCTGAAGTTTGCCAATGAACATCAATGATTCAGAGGAGAACTGGGTGAAAGTGTTGTGGTCAGATGAGACCAAAATCGAGCTCTTTGCCATCAACTCAACTCGCCGTGTTTGGAGGAGGAGGAATGCTGCCTATGACCCCAAGAACACCATCCCCACCGTCAAACATGGTGGAAACATTATGCTTTGGGGGTGTTTTTCTGCTAAGGGGACAGGACAACTTCACCGCATCAAAGGGACGATGGACGGGGCCATGTACCGTCAAATCTTGGGTGAGAACCTCCTTCCCTCAGCCAGGGCATTGAAAATGGGACGTGGATGAGTATTCCAGCATGACAATGACCTAAAACACACGGCCAAGGCAACAAAGGAGTGGCTCAAGAAGAAGCACATTAAGGTCCTGGAGTGGCCTAGCCAGTCTCCAGACCTTAATCCCATAGAAAATCTGTGGAGGGAGCTGAAGGTTCGAGTTGCCAAACGTTAGGCTCGAAACCTTAATGACTTGGAGAAGATCTGCAAAGAGGAGTGGGACAAAATCCCTACTGAGATGTGTTCAAACCTGGTGGCCAACTATAAGAAACGTCTGACCTCTGTGATTGCCAACAAGGGTTTTGCCACCAAGTACTAAGTCATGTTTTGCAGAGGGGTCAAATACTTATTTCCCTCATTAAAATGCAAATCAATTTATAACATTTTTAACATGCGTTTTTCTGGATTTTTTTGTTGTTATTCTGTCTCTCACTGTTATAGACTGATCAAATCAGCAGGGGATCAAATACTTTTTTCCCTCACTGTAGAGTATGTCATGATAAGATGTAGACCACACTATTTACCAAGAGCGTTTTCATCTATATTTGTCATAGCTGTCTATTTACCACCACAAACCGATGCTGGTACTAAGATTGCACTCAATGAACTGTAAAAGGCCATTAGTAAACAGGAAAAAGGAAGTGGTCAGATGACGCAGATGCTAAGCTACAGGACTGTTTTGCTAGCACAGACTGGAATATGTTCCGGGATTCTTCCGATAGCATTGAGGAGTACACCACATCAGTCACTGGCTTCATCAATAAGTGCATCGATGACGTCGTCCCCACAGTGACCGTACGTACATACCACAAGCCATGGATTACAGGCAACATCCACACTGAGCTAAAGGGTTGAGCTGACGCTTTCAAGGAGCGGGACTCTAACCCGGACGCTTATAAGAAATCCCGCTATGCCCTCCGACGAACCATCAAACAGGCAAAGAGTCAATACAGGACTAAGATTTAATCGTACTACACCGGCTCCGACGCTCGTCGGATGTGGCAGGGCTTGAAAACTATAACAGACTACAAAGGGAAGCACAGCCGTGAGCTGCCCAGGGACAAGCCTACCAGATGAGCTAAATCACTTCTATGCTCGCTTCGAGGCAAGCAACACTGAAGCATGCATGAAAGCGTCAGCTGTTCCAGATGACTGTGATCACGCTCTCTGTAGCCGATGTGAGTAAGACTTTTAAGCAGGTCAACATTCACAAGGCCGCAGGGCCAGACGGATTACCAGGACGTGTACTCCAAGCATGCGCTGACCAACTGGCAAGTGTCTTCACTGACATTTTCAACATGTCCCTTACTGAGTCTGTAATACCAACATGTTTCAAGCAGACCACCATAGTCCCTGTGCCCAAGAACTCTAAGATAACCGACTACCAACCCGTAGCACGCATGTCTGTAGCCATGAAGTGCTTTGACAGGCTGGTCATGGCTCACAACACCATTATCACAGAAACCCTAGACCCACTCCAATTTGCATACTGCCCCAACAGATCCACAGATGATGCAATCTCTATTGCACTCCACACTGCCCTTTCCCACCTGGACAAGAGGAACACCTACGTGAGAATGCTATTCATTGACTACAGCTCAGCGTTCAACACCATAGTGCCCTCAAAGCTCATCACTAAGCTAAGGACCCTGGGACTAAACACCTCCCTCTGCAACTGGATCCTGTACTTCCTGACGGGCCACCCCCAGGTGGAAAGGGTAGGTAACAACACATCTGCCACGCTGATCCTCAACACGGGGGCCTCTCAGGGGTGCGCGCTCAGTCCCCTCCTGTACTCCTTGTTCACCCATGACTGCATGGCCAGGCACAACTCCAACACCATCATTATGTTTGCCGATGGCACAACAGTGGTAGGTCTGATCACCGACAACGATGAGACAGCCTATAGGGAGGAGGTCAGAAACCTGGCCGTGTGGTGCCAGGATAACAACCTCTCCCTCAACGTGATCAAGACAAAGGAGATGATTGTGGACTACAGGAAAAAAAAAGAGGACTGAGCACGCCCCCATTCTCATCGACGGGGCTGTAGTGGAACAGGTTGAGAGCTTCAAGTTCCTTGGTGTCCACATCACCAACAAACTATCATGGTCCAAACACACCAAGACAGTAGTGAAGAGGGCACGACAAAGCCTATTCCCCCTCAGGAGACTGAAACGATTTGGCATGGGTCCTCAGATCCTCAAAAAGTTCTACAGCTGCACCATCGAGAGCATCCTGACTGGTTGCATCACCTCCTGGTATGGCAACTGCTCGGCCTTTGACCACAAGGCACTACAGAGGGTAGTGCTTACGGCCCAGTACATCACTGGGGCCAAGCTTCCTGCCATCCCAGGACCTCTATACCAGGCAGTGTCAGAGGAAGGCCCCAGCCAACCTAGTCATAGACTGTTCTCTCTGATACCGCACAGCAAGCGGTACCGGAGTGCCCCGTCTAGGTCCAAAAGGTTTCTTAACAGCTTCTACCTCCAAGCCATAAGACTCCTGAACAGCTAAACATGGCTACCCGGGCTATTTGCATTGCTCCCCCATCCCACCCCCACCCCCTCTTTTATGCTGCTGCTACTCTGTTTATTATCTATGCATAGTCACTTTAACTCTACCCACATGTACATATTACCTCAATTACCTTGACTAACCGGTGCCCCCGCACATTGACTCTGTACCGGTACCCCCTGTATATAGCCTCCCTACTGTTATTTTATTTTACTGCTGCTCTTTAATTATTTGCTATTTATATTTTGTACTTATCTATTTTTTACTTAACACTTTTTCCTTCTTATTTATTTTTTTTAACTGCGTTGTTGGTTAAGGGCTTGTAAGTAAGTATTTCACTGTAAGGTCTACACCTGTTCTATTCGGCACATGTGGCAAATAAAATGTGATTTGAATAATTTCCCACATATTTCAAAATAATTAGCTTCACATTAACGGAACATATCACATTATAAAACACTGGTTTTACAAGAAGAGATCCATGTATTTCAGGGTGTGTCGCCATCAATTGAGCAATTCCGGTGGTGAGGATAACGGCAACATCAAATTTACATTAAAAACAATGGGGCTAAATGAGGGGAAGGGGGAAATTAAACCTATACTGTTATAAAAGGTATACGATTTATTTTATTAGACAGCGTTGCTACTTTTGGATTCCTGAGTTTACAACTCATAATTTATCAGCAAGCAAGCTCAGCATTCATAAGTTATTGAGGGAAATGCCAAGCACATGAAAACAAATGGGGTAGAACGGCATTGGAGGAGGTGAGTGGGAAAATACTGTCAGATACACTTCCTTCCTCTACAGCTATCCATAATAAATCAGATGCGGAGTCCCTGTCAAGGAACAATGACGCACAAGACCAGAGGTCGGTCTCACACGCACGCACCCACACACACATACGCAGGGCTGAGTGATATGATAAGATGGTTGTATACTGTACAAAAAAAGGGAGGAGTGACTCTGGACTCCACACACCATCCACTATGACAATGGCTAACATGCTCTAACAAGGAGCACTGAGACATGATTAGAGAATAGCTATGCTTCAAGTGACAGCTTCAGCAACAATTGTCACTTCAGAATAAAGCTCAGAGAACCTATTAATTTCACCCAATCAGTTAGCAGCAGCAATGGGCCCAGTTCCATTTCACACAAGAATGTTAGGGCACCTTTCAATCAGATCTGCTTCAGCCACATCGCAATTGTTTTGGCGGTGTCGGAGGTGGAACTGAGTTAAGAGCTGTCAAATCCACAAAAGGCTCCCGTCGTTATACCTAAAGCGGACATTGCCATCGGCTGCACGGAGTTGCATTAACAGAAATCTCATGCAGCCTTGTTTACAAGTTTGAACACTGGAATGTGAGATGTAATCTAGTCCTCAATTAGGATGATAGAAATCCTAATTATTTCATTTAATTTGAGCTTATTTATTTCTATATAGCCTACACTTCCTCGTTCTGAGTTTCTAACAGGAGTGGGGCGGGTGAGGCTTCTTGACAATGAGCATCTGCTCACCGATTTGTTGGCTCCAATGCAGTTCCACCACCGGCACCGCCAAAACATCCGCTATGCGGGTGTCTGCTATGGCCGGTTAACTCTTGATCTGATTGAATCTAGGCCTTACACTATAATTTGACCCTGACACAAATTGTCTTTCAGTGATTCCTCCCCTCAGACCTTCTTCTCCAATGCATCTTGATGAGGATGCAAGTAATCGAGAAAAGATGAATTGAGAAAGAGACAACATTTTCCAAGAAGCAGAGTTCTTAGTAAGGGACAGCTAGGGCTGTTGCAGTGATTATATTACCGCCACACCAGCGGTCACGAGTCATGAAGGCAGTCAAATTCCACGTGACAGTTTAGTCACGGTAATTAGGCTTCTCCAAGCTCTAATGCTGCTGATGGTCATTAGTAGCCTACCAAACTTGCTAACTGCCTGGTACTCAGCACTGTATTGTCCCTCTTATCATTCTGACATCAATGCAAATGTAATCGAAAATCTAATCAAACACTTCATGAGAGCCCATGAGCTCATGTTGCGCAACATTTCTATAGGCTATGCAAATGTACGACAAAACAGAGTGATGGCCTCTATTAAAAAGAGGAGGATCCCATCAGCTTTCTATAGGCTAGGCCTACTATATTTATTTCTCAACTTTCCTAATATTAAGCACATTGCTTATCTGTACAACAGGAGTATAGCCTACCTGGCTGGCATGATAATGGTCCATTCTAAATCAAAACAAATTTCACACATATTATTTAGTATATGTAAAGACAAGATTAAATCAAGAACAGTCTGATGGGGGAAAATATTAGCCTATCACTTGTGAATGATGCCCAGCGTAAAGCAAAAAACAAAGCCTTTTTTTGGTGCGACTTTTTCTAAATCATAGTTGCACACCTCATGTAGCCTTGCCCATAAGCCTATACAGTGGGGAGAACAAGTATTTGATACACTGACAATTTTGCAGGTTTTCCTACTTACAAAGCATGTAGAGGTCTGTAATTTTTATCATAGGTACACTTCAACTGTGAGAGACGGAATCTAAAACAAAAATCCAGAAAATCACATTGTATGATTTTTAAGTAATTAATTTGCATTTTATTGCATGACATAAGTATTTGATCACCTACCAACAAGTAAGAATTCCGGCTCTCACAGACCTGTTAGTTTTTCTTTAAGAAGCCCTCCTGTTCTCCACTCATTACCTGTATTAATTGCACCTGTTTGAACTCGTTACCTGTATAAAAAGACACCTGTCCACACACTCAATTAAACAGACTCCAACCTCTCCACAATGGCCAAGATCAGAGAGCTGTGTAAGGACATCAGGGATAAAATTGTAGACCTGCACAAGGCTGGGATGGGCTACAGGACAATAGGCAAGCAGCTTGGTGAGAAGGCAACAACTGTTGGTGCAATTATTAGAAAATGGAAGAAGTTCAAGATGACGGTCAATCACCCTCGGTCTGGGGCTCCATGCAAGATCTCACCTCGTGGGGCATCAATGACCATGAGGAAGGTGAGGGATCAGCCCAGAACAACACGGCAGGACCTGGTCAATGACCTGAAGAGAGCTGGGACCACAGTCTCAAAGAAAACCATTAGTAACACACTACGCCGTCATGGATTAAAATCCTGCAGCGCACGCAACGTCCCCCTGCTCAAGCCAGCACATGTCCAGGCCCGTCTGAATTTTGCCAATGACCATCTGGATGATCCAGAGGAGGAATGGGAGAAGGTCATGTGGTCTGATGAGACAAAAATAGAGCTTTTTGGTCTAAACTCCACTCGCTGTGTTTGGAGGAAGAAGAAGGATGAGTACAACCCCAAGAACACCATCCCAACCGTGAAGCATGGAGGTGGAAACATCATTCTTTGGGGATGCTTTTCTGCAAAGGGGACAGGACGACTGCACCGTATTGAGAGGAGGATGGATGGGGCCATGTATCGCGAGATCTTGGCCAACAACCTCCTTCCCTCAGTAAGAGCATTGAAGATGGGTCGTTGCTGGGTCTTCCAGCATGACAACGACCCGAAATACACAGCCAGGGCAACTAAGGAGTGGCTCCGTAAGAAGCATCTCAAAGTCCTGGAGTGGCCTAGCCAGTCTCCAGACCTGAACCCAATAGAAAATCTTTGGAGGGAGCTGAAAGTCTGTATTGCCCAGCGACAGCCCCGAAACCTAAAGAATTTGGAGAAGGTCTGTATGGAGGAGTGGGCCAAAATCCCTGCTGCAGTGTGTGCAAACCAGGTCAAGACCTACAGGAAACGTATGATCTCTAATTGCAAGCAAAGGTTTCTGTACCAAATATTAAGTTCTGCTTTTCTGATGTATCAAATACTTACAGTGAGGGAAAAAAGTATTTGATCCCCTGCTGATTTTGTACGTTTGCCTACTGAGACAAGGCTATACTCGGCCTTGTCTCAGGATTGTAAGTTGGTGGTTGAGGATATCCCTCTAGTGGTGCGGGGGCTGTGCTTTGGCAGAGTGGGTGGGGTTATATCCTTCCTGTTTGGCCCTGTCCGGGGTTTCTTCGGATGGGGCCACAGTGTCTCCGGGACCGCTCCTGTCTCAGCCTCCAGTATTTATGCTGCAGTAGTTTATGTGTCGGGGGCTGGGGTTAGTTGGTTATACCTGGAGTACTTCTCCTGTCTTATCCAGTGTCCTGTGTGAATTTAAGTATGCTCTCTCTAATTCTCTCGTTCTCTCTTTCTCTCTGAGAACCTGAGCCCTAGGACCATACGTCAGGACTACCGGGCATGATGACACCTTGCTGTCCCCAGTCCGCCTGGCCTTGCTGCTATTCCAGTTTCAACTGTTCTGCCTGCGGTTATGGAACCCCTACCTGTCCCAGACCTGCTGTTTTCAATTCTTAATGATCGGCTATGAAAAGCCAACTGAGATTTATTCCTGATTATTATTTGACCATGCTTGTCACTTATGAACATTTTTGAACATCTTGGCATGGTTCTGTTATAATCTTCACCCGGCACAGCCAGAAGAGGACTGGCCACCCCTCATAGCCTGGTTCCTCTCTAGGTTTCTTCCTAGGTTTTCGCCTTTCTAGGGAGTTTTTCCTAGCCACCGTGCTTCTACACCTGCATTACTAGCTGTTTGGGGTTTTAGGCTGGGTTTCTGTACAGCACTTCGAGATATTAGCTGATGTAAGAAGGGCTATATAAAATAAAATTGATTGATTGATTGATGATCAGTCTATAATTTTAATGGTAGGTTTATTTGAACAGTGACAGATAGAATAACAACAACAAAATCCAGAAAAACGCATGGCAAAAATGTTATAAATTGATTTGCATTTTAATGAGGGAAATAAGTATTTGACCCCTCTGCAAAACATGACTTAGTACTTGGTGGCAAAACCCTTGTTGGCAATCACAGAGGTCAGATGTTTCTTGTAGTTGGCCACCAGGTTTGCACACATCTCAGGGGGGATTTTGTCCCACTCCTCCTTGCAGATCTTCTACAAGTCATTAAGGTTTCGAGGCTGACATTTGGCAACTCGAACCTTCAGCTCCCTCCACAGATTTTCTATGGGATTAAGGTCTGGAGACTGGCTTAGCCACTCCAGGACCTTAATGTGCTTCTTCTTGAGCCACTCCTTTGTTGCCTTGGCCGTTTGTTTTCGGTCATTGTCATGCTGGAATACCCATCCACGACCCATTTTCAATACCCTGGCTGGAGGTTCTCACCCAAGATTTGACGGTACATGGCCCCGTCCATCGTCCCTTTGATGCGGTGAAGTTGTCCTGTCCCCTTAGCAGAAAAACACCCCCAAAGCATAATGTTTCCACCTCCATGTTTGACGGTGGGGATGGTGTTCTTGGGGTCATAGGCAGTATTCCTCCTCCTCCAAACACGGCGAGTTGAGTTGGTGCCAAAGAGCTCGATTTTGGTCTCATCTGACCACAACACTTTCACCCAATTCACCTCTGAATCATTCAGATGTTCATTGGCCAACTTCAGACGGGCCTGTATATGTGCTTTCTTGAGCAGGGGGACCTTGCGGGCGCTGCAGGATTTCAGTCCTTCACGGCGTAGTGTGTTACCAATTGTTTTCTTGGTGACTATGGTCCCAGCTGCCTTGAGATCATTGACAAGATCCTCCCGTGTAGTTCTGGGCTGATTTCTCACCATTCTGATGAAAAGTAAATGTGGACAGTTCTTCCAATATCTTCTATATGCACCTCGGAATTGGATAAGGACGTGCGCAGTTGCATCCCCATGTGTCTGTCTTCACTTGTAGCCTGTGAGAATGACCCGATCACGTGATGGAGAGCCATGTGAGTGAGAGGTGCTTTGGAGCATGCAGCACTCAGGGAGAAGGGAATTATAATTATTATATTTAGCCCAAGGGCAAAAAGGCCACTGGACGCAAAAGGCATGGATTTTTTTAAGGATGCATTACGGCCACACAAAGGGGATGCCGCTGGGGAATTCGAGGCATTATCAAGCGCTTGTCAAATTGTGAATGAGACTGATGAAGTGTGTACAGCCTGCGCAAAATAACAAAGCAGAGCTCATGCCTTTCAAGCGACTTTTTGCGCATCACGCCACCTTAAAATGTATTACAAATCAAAACATTTAGTGCAACGTTTGTAGAACAACTAAAGTTACATTAATAACTCTTAATTAAGCATATAGGAGTACCTATTTCTTAACTGCGCAACACAGAATAGCCGCATGTGTGCACTCCCTCAAATCGTTTGGAGAAAATATCCTTTCTATTTTATTCATACTATAAAATAATGCCACGGAATTCTAAGCAAATCTTGTCTGCTAAATGAACTAGTGTAGCCCTCAGCCATATGGCATAGCCAGATCAGGACCTAACATAAGGACAACTCAGAGTATGCTATTCTGTTCTTCTGAAATAGACTACATTTTCTTCATATCATGTTTCTTTAGACCGGTCTAAAATAAATAATGGATTTATTGTGATGGTGTAGGCTATATTACATGACTTTATTAGACTTATTAAAATGTAAATGTTCCAAAGGTCTGCATCAGTGGCTTGTAGGCTGTGTGTGAAGCCAGGAGATGCTAAATGTGTTTGTTAATTAACGGTCAATTACCTTGAGACCGACAGTTATTTGCTTGACAATCACCGGCTGACGAAATTGTGTGACCACCACAGCCCTAGGGACAGCTACCTGTTAGCAGTGTGCTTGGTTTGTTGCCTAAAGTGTCTTGGCTATTGATCTAATTAACACATTTTGTGATGGACTCCTACTGAGATTAATCAACATGTTCCAATAAAATATTCAAAAAATACAGCTATGTGATGTTAAGTAGTGTGTGTGTGTGGGTGTGTGTGCTCAAGAGTGAATGTATAGGCATTTGCATTCTTTCACAGGTACTGGGTTTGCCTGATTCCTTTTGAAGGGTGCAACATCTGTCTTTGGAGCATATTGTCCCACAAATATAACATTTAGTGTAGTGTCAATAATTCAACAGCAGTCAGCTGAACTGTGAAGAGCGAAATGTTCTGAGCAGTGCCTGACATTAAAAGGTGACTGCACTTCGTAATTTGGCCTCATTTTAGATTTGGTTCATTAAGAAATGCTAGTGGCCATGACTGAATGTAAACTTCAGTTGGTTTCGGGGTGTGGTTTGATGTGGGTGTCTCTTGTGTGTGTTCGCAGGTGGGAAGAGTTAGCCAAATAATTTGTTGCCAATTAACTCCAGCTGGCTGGTGTGCGACTGGCAAGGTTGACTTTGGATAGCCTCCGGGGCTAGTCAGTGACCGTCAATAAATTACACAATGTAAATGAGACAATATTTTCAGGTTGCACACCTTTTAGTTTTCTAAAAAATGCTTTCAATATTTGTACATCAATTTGTACAATTTATAGCTGGTTTGTGTTTTTTAAGTCATTGAAAGTTGGAACTATTGGAATTTTTACAGATTGTCCCATGTACATTGTGTAATTTACCAATGGTCCCTAACTAGCCCCATAGGGATATCCAAAGTTATCCCAAATTTACTTGCGTGCAGCTGGCTGTGACAAACCCAACCTTAATTTACGTTGTGATGCAATCTCACAAAACTCAGTTTTCGACGAGACTGACTTTATGACCAAAATTATCTTATTTGTAATGACAAGAATGGTGTAGATTACATCTCACGTTGTAGTCCATTTCGACAGTAGATTAAGTGTTTCCGACTCATATCGATGCCACAGGTGCTATTTTCTAAATGAGAAGTTGGTTTTTAGGTGCAGTTGCTCTTTAAAGTCATTTCATTACCAATGTGGAAAATAATAAATAAATAAATAGTCATTTAGCAGACGCTCTTATCCAGAGCGACTTACAGGAGCAATTAGGGTTAAGTGCCTTGCTCAAGGGCACAGACAGATTTTTCACCTAGTCCGCTCGGGGATTAGAACCAGCGACCTTTCGGTTACTGGCAAAACGCTCTTAACCACTAAGCTACCTGCCGCCCATAATGCTCTGTACTGGTGAGGTATGAAGACTTTGCTTATATACTGTACATCAGAGAAGGCACATTGTAATGGCTGGAATTGTATCAAACACATCAAAGACATGGAAACCACATGTTTGATTCCATCCATTAATTCCTTTCCAGCAATTACAATGAGCCCATCTTCCTATAGCTCCTCCCACCAGCCTCCTCTGCTGTACATGTCCATTGATGTCCACATTCCCCTTGTTCGCATGCACCATCATTGTCATTGAGCACCATCAAGGCATCACACGCTACATTGCATTTGTCCTCATTTTTTGAAAAAAATCACAGTGAGAAAGAGAGGATGGTTGCTTAGCGACGCCGGGTAAAACTTGGTTCATTCAGCCCTTATTATTGTGGTATGAGTGAGAAGGGGAATGAGTTTGGAGGTGACAAATGGAAACCCCCTCCTCCCTCACCTTGTCACGGCGCAGGTAAACAATCTATGGCCCGGCTGGGGCCGAGAATACTGATGAAGGAGGGATGGGCCGCCTCGCCTAAATGTCTCACATTGGCCTGTGCCGGTCTAGATTCGTCTCACACTTATTATTTGAAGCGTGAGAGCATTTAGTTTAGGATTTTTCTCCTGTTAGATCGGTGTTGTGATGCCATTGTCTGAGTAGTTTATTCAACAAAGATGGGACACTTCCATCCAATGGACTGAAATCCTGTAGTGAGTCCTAAGTCTGTGGCCTTTGGCTTGTTAGTGGCAGTGTCTAAGGGACTGGACTCTAGCATCTTCCTGTCTGGGTCTCAAAGGTTAGAGACCCACTGATGTGTACAGCTTCTTGAGGCTATCAAGTAACAAGAGGAAAAATGGCCAAAGATTGTGCTGAATTGCTTTGCACAGATAGGCTAACCTTTGTGTGAGAGAGAGAGAGAGAGAAACACACACACACTACCTAACATCACATAGCTGTATTTTCTGAATATATTATTGGAACATGCTGATTCATCCCAGTAGGAGTCCATCACAATAGGTGGTCATTAGATCAATAGCCAATAAACTTTAGGCAACAAACCAAGCACATTGCTAACAGGTCTCTTAGTAAGAGCCTTTGTTTGAACTCTGCTTCTTTCCAAAGATGGAATATGTTGCCTCTTTCTCAATCAATATTTTTTCTCGATTCCTTGCATCCTCTCTCCTTGCCTCCTTCTCAAGATGCATTGGAGAAGAAGGTCTGAGGAGAGGAATCACATAAATACAATCTGTGTCACGGTCAAATGATAGTGTAAGGCCTAGATTCAATCAGATCAAGATTTAACCGGCCATAGCAGACACCCGCATAGCTTTTGGCGGTGTCGGAGGTGGAACTGCATTGGAGCCAGCAAATCGGTGAGCAGCTGCTCTTGCGATCATTGTCAAGAAGCCTCACCTGCCACTCCTGTTAGAAATTCAGAACGAGAAAGTGTGGCTATACAGAAACAATTACGCTCAATTAAATGAAATAATGAGCATTTCTATCATCCTAATTGAGGTGTAGATTACATCTCACATTTCAGTGTTCAAACTTGTAAACAAGGCTGCATGATATTTCTGTTAATGCATCTTCGTGCAGCCAATGGCAATGTCCTCTTTAGGTATAATGCCGGGAGCCTTTTGTGGATTTGACAGCTCTTAACTCAGTTCCACCTCCGACACCACCAAAACAACCGCTATGCGGTTGTCGGCTAAAGCGGATCTGATTGAAAAGTGGCCTAACATTTTTGTGTGAAATGGAACTGGGCCCATTGCTGCTGCTAACTGATTGGGTGAAATTAATAGGTTCTCTGAGCTTTATTCTGAAGTGACAATTGTTGCTGAAGCTGTCACTTGAAGCATAGCTATTCTCTAATCATGTCTCAGTGCTCCTTGTTAGAGCATGTTAGCTATTGTGCTTTGCACAGGTAGGCTACCCTTTGTTATCTCTCGCACACACACAATACATATCTATGTTTGCTGCCCTCATTAGGCTTGGGTTGTCTGCTGGTGTATTTCATGTCAGACAGACATACAGGAAACTCTCCCTACCCTGCTCTCAGATGGTTTAGATTCAGCAGTATTCATGCTGTTGACAGTTTTGCTCCTCCCTATTTTCCCCGATCACTCCCAGGATAATATTTCTGGAAAACGACAGTTTTCAGCTGTGCACTTAAGCGGTATACCTTATTTTACTATATACCGGTATTGATGCACAGACCGGTTTGGGTTTTTACTTTATCTTCTATAACGGTATTTGAATGTTAAATGTGATATGCCATGTGTAACATCCATTTTTATAGTTTACACCGCTACTTGAGTCATTCCTCTCCGTGCTGCTTTCCACACAGACATAGCACCGCCACCTGTCACTCAAGGAGCACATTTGTTGTTGCTTGACCACAAGACACTTGTGTTCAGTCTGCATGGTCAATGCAGCAATGTTGTTTCCACTTTGCTTCTTAATCTAAACATTTTTTTTGTCATTTAGCAGACACTCTTATCGTACTGGTCTCCCTTGGGATTCAAATCCTCAACCCTGGCGTTGCAAGTGCCATGCTCTACCAACTGAGCCAAACTGAGTTATATAATTACACTATTAGCTTGTGTTTCTTACATCTGCAAACAGCTAGTTTGTCTTTTCTTAGCAAGTTTTAGCTAAATCGTGTTAGCCGCTAATGCTAATCGCTAGTTAGCTGGCTAGCTAGCTAATAAATGTACTGAGTCAGAGCAAACGTAACTAGCTAATACAGCCTGATACCAGTGCTGGTGTAGGCCTAAATCAGCATGTTGTTTGTGCAACAGTATTTTCTAAATCAAAGACGAATAGGCGAAGCATGAATATGTTGGCTACATGAAGAAACATTTAATGTAGCCAAAGATTATAGGGTCCCCTAGGACAGTGGTTCCCAAACTGTGGGACGCGCAAGGGATCGGCAGGGGGAAACTTAGTCCGGCTAACTTTTTTTTATTTAGTTGTTTTAGCCCATGGATTTTGTTGTAATTTATTAGTCACTCAAATATCACATGAATACACATTAGACATGACAAATGTATAGAATTGAAAGAAAATTAGCTTTAAAACTGTTTTTTTTAAATGCGCCCCATGACAAAATGAGTAGAATTGCAGGAAATAAGCTTTAAACCTGCAAAATGCTCTCCCCCAACAAGAGGGGTGTGAACAGTTTGAGTCATGAACAGTGCTTGTGCCCATAGAAATAGACGTGGCACGTGCGCAGGGATGTTCCCCAACGCTGGAAGGGCGGCCCGAGTGGAAAAAGTTTGGGAACCTCTGCCCTATTAAACACTGACCATCTCTTTGGTTCCTACCCTGTCACAATAACTCCTCCCTGGCATTTTCATTCGTTGTCATGTCAAACAACACTGTATTCAAAGTGCCTACTAGTATTTATATTCTAACTCTCTCTGCACACTCGAGAAAGGAATGAAGGAGAGAGGAGGAGATAGAAACACACGGTGGTGAGATATTCTGTAGCTAAAGGTAATGTCAGCCTATTAATTATGAAAATAAATAAAAATCCCTATTCCTAGGCAATTTAAAATCACTAGAATTGTAGGCTAACTCTGTAAGCATCCCCTGCACAATCAATTAACCAACAGCATTGCCTATGCCTATCTATGTTCTCTCCCAGACTCATGGATATAAAGTTTGGAACGTAGCATAAGGTAACCAGTTCATCCAGTATGCATAATAATACAGTCCACAGACAAAGGCGATTACTACAATTGGTTTAATTTTGGAGTATAGGCTAGACCAATTATTTACCAAAGACATCTGAAATGTTTTTTTATTTTATTTTATGTTTTTCTGCCATGCGGTAGGCTACGTGTTGTATAAAGGCACAATCATTATTTTAATTCAGGGTTTTTTTCAGGCTTGGGCTCAAAAAGTATTTAGTCAGCCACCAATTGTGCAGGTTCTCCCACTTAAAAAGATGAGAGAGGCCTGTAATTTTCATCATAGGTACACGTCAACTATGACAGACGAATTGAGAAAAAAAATCCAGAAAATCACATTGTAGGATTTTTTATGAATTTATTTGCAAATTATGGTGGAAAATAAGTATTTGGTCAATAACAAAAGTTTCTCAATACTTTGTTATATACCCTTTGTTGGCAATGACACAGGTCAAACGTTTTCTGTAAGTCTTCACAAGGTTTTCACACACTGTTGCTGGTATTTTGGCCCATTCCTCCATGCAGATCTCCACTAGAGCTGTGATGTTTTGGGGCTGTCGCTGGGCAACACGGACTTTCAACTCCCTCCAAAGATTTTCTATGGGGTTGAGATCTGGAGACTGGTTAGGCCACTCCAGGACCTTGAAATGCTTCTTACGAAGCCACTCCTTCGTTGCCCGGGCGGTGTGTTTGGGATCATTGTCATGCTGAAAGACCCAGCCACGTTTCATCTTCAATGCCCTTGCTGATGGAAGGAGGTTTTCACTCAAAATCTCAAGATACATGGCCCGATTCATTTTTTCCTTTACACGGATCAGTCGTCCTGGTCCCTTTGCAGAAAAACAGCCCCAAAGCATGATGTTTCCACCCCCATGCTTCACAGTAGGTATGGTGCTCTTTGGATGCAACTCAGCATTCTTTGTCCTCCAAACACGACGAGTTGAGTTCTATTTTGGTTTCATCTGACCATATGACATTCTCCCAATCCTCTTCTGGATCATCCAAATGCACTCTAGCAAACTTCAGACGGGCCTGGACATGTACTGGCTTAAGCAGGGGGACACGTCTGGCACTGCAGGATTTGAGTCCCTGGCAGCGTAGTGTGTTACTGATGGTAGGCTTTGTTACTTTGGTCCCAGCTCTCTGCAGGTCATTCACTAGGTCCCCCCGTGTGGTTCTGGGATTTTTGCTCACCGTTCTTGTGATCATTTTGACCCCACGGGGTGAGATCTTGCGTGGAGTCCCAGATCAAGGGAGATTATCAGTGGTCTTGTATGTCTTCCATTTCCTAATAATTGCTCCCACGGTTGATTTCTTCAAACCAAGCTGCTTACCTATTGCAGATTCAGTCTTCCCAGCCTGGTGCAGGTCTACAATTTTGTTTCTGGTGTCCTTTGACAGCTCTTTGGTCTTGGCCATAGTGGAGTTTGGAGTGTGACTGTTTGAGGTTGTGGACAGGTGTCTTTTATACTGATAACAAGTTAAAACAAGTGCCATTAATATAGGGAACGAGTGGAGGACAGAGGAGCCTCTTAAAGAAGAAGTTAGAGGTCTGTGAGAGCCAGAAATCTTGCTTGTTTGTAGGTGACCAAATACTTATTTTCCACCATAATTTGCAAATAAATTCATTAAAAATCCTACAATGTGATTTTCTGGATTTTTTTTCTCAATTCGTCTGTCATAGTTGACGTGTACTTATGATGAAAATTACAGGCCTCTCTCATATTTTTAAGTGGGAGAACTTGCACAATTGGTGGCTGACTAAATACTTTTTTCCCCCACTGTATATAGGCCTATGTGTATACGTAAGCTCCAAAAATGAAAATTGTGTTTTGAATTAATCATCACCTTAGAAAGTGTGGTCCATTTTGTTGTGTTAGGCTTTGAAACAACATCCACAACAACCATGTTTTCCACTCAGTTTCAACCTGTTGAACTTCTTTCTTCAACAAAATCACAGTGAGGTTTTAAAAGCATGATACTGTTTTGATAAGAGTTTAATGTGATTTTGATTGGATTTGCATTGATGTCAGAGTGGTTAGAGGGACAATAGAGCCCTGAGTATCAGGCCATTAGCGACCTGAAGGTCATTAGCGAGTTGGGTACTACCAACGCATGTCCTGAGTGCATAAGAGGAGATTACCGTGACTCAACGGTCACATGGAATTTTACTGCAGTCATGACTCATGACTGCCGGTGTGGCGGTAATATGGTCACCGCAACAGCCCTAATGTAGGCTAATTAAATTGTTATGGAGCGGAGCACAGTCCAAGCCATAGCAGTTTGAACCCGACGCATGGCACAATACTTGGCTGTGTCATCACACAGTTCCATGGTTAGTGCAGGCAATAGAGTAGGATATAGCCTCCTATTGTACACTATTCTCCCTATTATAATTCTATGTACACTAATCTTCCAACATTACCATGGGTTAATGAAATGAATATGGCAATTTTCAGAATGAATCAAACCACTGTATTTTTGATTAATCAATATAATTTTGTGAGTAAAGGCTCACCAAACCAGTTTTTTTTTTATTCATACATACTTTCCTAACCCTACAATTTTCCTAAATAATCTACAAGATCAGAGTACTTGGTATCTACCAGTTGGTGTTGAAACAGGGATGAATATGCATATTAGATGGCTTTCTTTCATTGATCCCTATTTTCTGAAGCCGTTCTCTCGATGTATTCTAGTCTGTTGACAAAATTCTAATTAAAGGTACACCGTATTTAAAAGGATGGCTTGAGATAAATGTACTGAAAATATGTTGGCCAGCAAGTGGGAGGGTTTTCAGCGGTTGAATTACATTTATTCAGCGCGCGCAATGGAACCACGCCTGCAAAGCCCGCTAAGCACCTTCATAAAGGTAAGTCTGAATACCAGCTACTGAGAAGTGCATAGGAAAGGTGTGTGTAAGAAAGGCATAATTTCTTACGTCGGAATCGGGCCCTTAACGAAAAGCAAAGTTTCCCATTGTCTCTCACTCGCAGTGGCTGCCTGACGCCATGGCAACCAGAGCAGCGGTGGGGTCGATGCAAAAACATTAAGGGAGAAAAAATAAACAACAAATAGAAATCTCATCATCTGTCTTCATGGTGCGTTTCTTTTTATTTTACCCAGCAAGCGTGAACAAACAAGCTGGCAACACAGTCAAAAAGGACACATGTACAGATGTCTCACATCAACACATGCACAAGTAAAAAATAAATACATAAGCATTATGTTGCTCATGCATATGTATGCTGGAAGGTATGCATATGTACACGTAAGCATGTGCATAATATCAAAGATGCTATACGAGAACAGTGTGAAGGGATTCATAACCATGGTATAATTAAGTTATCCCCTTTGGTAGCACTTTCTATGAGCCACCTGGTTTGTAATGCATTATAAATACATAGGCATTTAAGCATTTAGTCACGCGCTTTGCTTATATCATGTTTTATAATGCATATGACCATATTTCTGCAGAGTCAGTCTAAGATTTTTTATGAATGCTTATGCTTTATAATGTGTATGTCCATGTGAGTAATCCTTTAAGAATTGACTTTAGGCAATTATAAAGGGTGTTAAAAATAGCTATCAATAGATATGACTGCTTATAGCAAGTCTTATACTTGCACTATGTGGTGATATTAAGCACTACAAGTGCATCCATAATGTATTATAAACAGGTGGCTCTTAGAAACGGCTATTATGGTCCCTTCTTCTAATAGCCACCAGTTTATGAAAGGTGTTTGGTTGAAAACCGCTGATTTGTTATTTTGTTGGTCTAGTTTCAGTTTCCCATCTCCACACTTTTTCTGGAGTTTGTACCTTCACATGCCGTAATACAATAAGGCCATTGATGTCTTTGGAGCCCAGAGGCCAAAACTGTATTACCTGAGCTATCCAGGCCTATCTCTTGCATGGACTGCAAACGGTATGTTCTGCTCTGGCCATGGTGCTGAAACACCTCTCTCTAATTTGAACTCTACAACTGTATGTTTTGAGTTGTCAATGGTGCAGAAACACACATATCTAACTTCAACCCTGCATATACACTACCGGTCAAAAGTTTTAGAACACCTACTCATTCAATGTTTTTTCTTTATTTTTACTATTTTCTACATTGTAGAATAATAGTGAAGACATCAAAACTATGAAATAACACATATGGAATCATGTAGTAACCAAAAAAGTGTTAAACAAATAAAAATATATTTGAGATTTGAGATTCTTCAAATAGCCACCCTTTGCCTTGATGACAGCTTTGCACACTCTTGGCATTCTCTCAACCAGCTTTACCTGGAACGCTTTTCAATGAACAGGTGTGCCTTCTTAAAAGTTAATTTGTGGAATTTATTTCCTTCTTAATGCATTTGAGCCAATCAGTTGTGTTGTGACAAGGTAGGGGTGGTATACAGAAGATAGCCTTATTTGGTAAAATACCAAGTCCATATTGTGGCAAGAACTGCTCAAATAAGCAAAGAGAATGAAGGTCAGTCAATACGTAATGGAAGACCCAGAGTTACCTCTGCTGCAGAGGATAAGTTAGAGTTACCAGCCTCAGAAATTGCAGCCCAAATAAATGCTTCACAGAGCTCAAGTAACAGACACATCAACATCAACTGTTCAGAAGAGACTGTGTGAATCAGGCCTTCATGGTCGAATTGCTGCAAAGAAACCACTACTAAAGGACACCAATAAGAAGAAGAGACTTGCTTGGGCCAAGAAACACGAGCAATGGACATTAGACCAGTTGAAATGTGTCCTTTGGTCTGGAGTCCAAATTGGAGCTTTTTGGTTCCAACCTCTGTGTCTTTGTGAGACATGGTGTGGGTGAACGGATGATCTCCATATGTGTATTTTCCACCGTAAAGCATGGAGGAGGAGGTGTTATGGTGTGGGGGTGCTTTGCTGGTGACACTGTCTGTGATCTATTTAGAATTAACACTTAACCAACATGGCTACCACAGCATTCTGCAGCGATACGCCATCCCATCTGGTTTGGGCTTAGTGGGTCTATCATTTGTTTTTCAACAGGACAATGACCCAACCCACCTCCAGGCTGTGTAAGGGCTATTTTACCAAGAAGGAGGGTGATGGAGTGCTGCATCAGATGACCTGGCCTCCACAATCCCCCAACCTCAACCAAATTGAGATGGTTTGGGATGAGACGGACCGCAGAGTGAAGGAAAAGCAGCCAACAAGTGCTCAGCATGTGGGAACTCCTTCAAGACTGTTGGAAAAGCATTCCAGGTGAAGCTGGTTGAGAGAATGCCAAGGGTGTGCAAAACTGTCATCAAGGCAAAGGGTGGCTATTTGAAGAATCTCAAATCTCAAATATTTTGATTTGTTTAACACTTTTTTGGTTACTACATGATTCCATTTGTGTTATTTCATAGTTTTGATGTCTTCACTATTATTCTACAATGTAGAAAATAGTACAAATAAAGAAAAACCCTTGAATGAGTAGGTGTTCTAAAACTTTTGACCGGTAGTGTATGTGTTTTACACACGCACGCACACACAAAGTTTGGACCCGTGTTCAGGGGTATTCTCTTTAAGATAGCAAGTCAATCAGACATCGGGATAAGCAGTTAATTGCAGTTATTACTTGCTTAGCAGGGGATAATGGAGGTTTTCACTGGTGGAGATGAGTGCCTTGGATATCTATGGATTATGTGAAAGGAAACACTTTGATTTGTTTAAATGAATCTGTGCCTTTTGGAGAAACTATTGTCAACCTCTACATGGTTTTAGTTCCAGTGAGTAGATAAAGGTGGGGATGCTCTCTAGTCTGAATTCTAGATAGACTTTCCGGATGCAGGACTACAGGTCCCAGAAAAAGTAAACCTTTTCTCATACATCGTTCTTAATAAACTACCCCTCAGACTGCTGACAATATACATTTTCTTCTACTGCCACAAGAAGATCTAATAAACAGAATATAATCTCAGTCTCTAAAACCCTGTTTTAAATGGCTAGGCGATTCATTTCGTTATCAATTTCCACAGCTGGATACATACACTGAGTGTACAAAACATTAGGAACACCTTCTCTTTCCATGACATAGACTGACCAGGTGAATCCAGGTGAACACTAGGATCCCGTATTGATGTCACTTGTTAAATCCACTTCAATCAGTGTAGATGAAAGGGAAGATACAGGTTAAAGAAGGATTTTGAAGCCTTGAGACAATTCAGACATGGACTGTGTATGTATGTGTGCCATACAGAAGGTAAAGGGGCAAGACAAAATATTTAAGTGCCTTTGCACGGGGTATGGTAGTAGATGCCAGGCGCACCGGTTTGAGTGTGTCAAGAACTGCAACGCTGCTGGGTTTGTCACGCTCAACAGTTTCCCATGTCTATCAAGAATGGTCCATCACCCAAAGGACATCAAGCCAACTTGACACAACTGTGGGAAGCATTGGCATCAACATGGGCCAGCATCCCTGTTGAATGCTTTCGACACCTTGTTGAGTCAGTCCATGCCTGACGAATTGAGGCTGTTCTGAGGGCAAAAGGGGGTGCAACTCAATATTAGGAAGGTGTTCCTAATGTTTTGTACACTCAGTGTATATTGAAGGCCTAAAACATAAAATATTAAATGTCGACATGCATTGATCAAAAACTTCTTATTTTAAAGAGTGGATCCAAGGTTAACTGTACAATGTTTTGAATTTAATTCTGCTCCCCACCAACTTGCAGCTAAATTCACAACACCCTAAAGTTGCTCAAAACAATCTGTCACCACAAGACCCTGGGTGTTTACAAATGGGAACTAATATGGCACTAAATCTTGTCACTAACAAAAACAAATCCCGTCATCTCAGTGTCAGTCTATAAATTGATTATGATTTGACACCTGCGCCTACCTGAACGAAATTATGTGGACAGTAATGCCTTAAATCACAGACATGATGTTACGTGCCTAGGTTGAAATTAAAATGGACACAGACTAAAAAGCATGGGGCTATTTGTTTTATTTTCAAAGCAAAACCACACCATTGTGGGTCTGCTACCAATTATTCACGAGTCAGGTTGGATATGACTTTAGCCAAAGGAGTAATGGGGTAGAGTGGGCAGCCAGTATGGCCATTTGCTATAAGCCGCAAGCCTGCGGGATTCTGAGCAATTTAAAAGCCTCCTTCTCCCCTCCCTTCTCCCCCGGAATAGTTATTCTGCGCTCCCAGCCGCACTCCACTGCCGCATGCTGTTTAGCACTCACTGTATGATCGCAATCACGCGACATGGGAAAAAACACGGGTTTGAGCTAATCGTCCTCCATAATCATTTGGAACCGCGTTTGGAAATGTGGATGCATGCATAACAGTGTGGATGGGGGGCGAGCAGGGTCATGAGGGTGATCATTACCTTTCAGTTGGATTTCGGGGGTCGCTACCACAGAAGGAACGCGCTCTTCCTATTAATAATTAATCCAATCCTGAAGCAGCCGGAAAGGGGGAGAGAGCACGCAGCTCCAGGTTTTGAACTGCAGTCACCGGCGTATCATGTCACAATCTGACAGTGCTTCGAGACGGGCTGACGAGGAGGACAAAGGAGGATGAAGGAGGGAGAGGGACCGGGAGAGGTAGAGGAGGAATATAATGAAGTTGAGTGGGAAAGGACTGTGTACCATCGTCTCCAGCACCCTCCTCTTCATCTGCGCCGTGAGCGAAGTTGTTGTCGGATTCAAATGCATCTCGCTGGGCACCAAAGTAAAAGTGCATTTTCACCTGTCGACGGCGGCGGGGGCTTTCTACTCGGGGATACTGGTCGGACTAGGGCAGGCGCTTCTGGGCTTTGCGCTGCTTTGTTGCAAAGGGAAGCCCGGGTGTCGGAATTTCTTTCTCTTGGGTATCTTGGTGTTCTTGTTGGGAGTTCTCACCGCCTTCTCCGGCGCGGTGGTGGACGGGGACACTGTCTCTCTTGTGGATCGCAAATATTCCCATTATTGCCTAGACATAGACTCTGTGGAATTAACCACCATCTGCAACCAACTGAAGGATTATCAGAGAAGTCTAGTCATCTCGACCATTCTTAGCACTTTGGAATGCCTTCTTGGACTTATGAACTTGGTGATCATCAAAAGGTACAAAACAGCGCAATTTTACAGACGGAGGCAATCACAGAGGCAGAGCGCGGGGGCTATTCTTTGCAGCGAGGAGCAGGACTTTACCGTGTCCGAATTCCAACCGGTTTCCTACATTAACTTGGGGATATTTCACGTGTTCGACGAGGCAGGTGTGGAAGTACAATGCAGGGGCCACCCGTCTATCGAGCTCCCGGGTTACTCACCCACGGATCCCGAGCTCAACCATTCCTACCCGTTTTCTTACCCGCTTCCGAACGAGCTACCGCCCGCGTACGAAGACATTTTCCCTGGAGACGACAGTAACAAATAGCAACTCACTCTGAACAAACAAAAAAGTTGCAACATGGGCTCTAAATTCTGCAGTGACAATCACTGTATTTCCCCCTTCGGCCTATTTAGTGCTGAGACAAACAATCGTGGAGAGATTCTTACCTAAACAGTTTTCCATTCACAGCCCTAAACAGCGTCGCCTTCATGCTTATTTTTCTTAGCAAAGTTAGCCTCCTTCTGGTACACTGGCAGTACATGCACATCTATCATTATACTGCCAATGAACTAGCCTATTGCCATCGATCAAAATAGTCCGTGGTAATAAATAAATATACTTACAACAAATCTATAGACCATTAGATGCTACCATACGAGTTCAGATATCAAAGAAGCATTTGTGTTTTGAATTCAGATTGTATACACATCATATGCCCATATAGTTTGCTGTTGTTATTGTTTCCTTTAAAATATGAATAAAAGTGTATTTACTCTCACCTGATGTTAGAAGTTCTATTAAAAAGTCAACCTCCATTTTACCTTCATACTCTTAACATCTACAATGGGCCTGTAATGTGTCTTGCACACACAACAGGTGTCGCCCATTAAATTAGGCTAGTGCTTGACTGAACAAGATCATAGACAGGCCCACATCATTTTGATTAGAAAATTAATGTCTTTACCATATAAATGCAATACAGTAGTAATTAAAAGATAGATGTATTCCCCTTCCACCTTTTTTCTCACGTAGCAGAGCCAATTGCTCTTACCATAGTATAGCCTAATGGGTAGCGTGCATTTGTCCCACATACGTGACTAAATGGCCACTAAACCATTGAGTATAATGTTGCGCTCCAAATGGCACACTATTCCCTACATAATGCACTACTTTTTACCAGGGCTTATAGGGAGTTCCACATATTTAGAAAGACATGAGCATGTACTGTATGGGACAGTGGAACTGTAGGGCTATATGCCTCTCAAATGTATTGAATCATCTGATATATACGTCCATTTAAAACAAATTGTCTCTGACTTCAAACTGGTGTCTTTATGTGGTCATAGTATTGCAGTTTGTAATGTGTTTTACAAAAGGATACAATATATTGTGAGTTGAGATAAACAACTAGTTTGTTTCAGGGGGAGATAATGGATTGAATGGGGTCTACATCAGGGGCAGATTGGCCATCTGGCAATTCTGCCAAATGCCAGATGGGACTGGACAATTTCTTTAGATGGGTGCGCTGGTCAAAATTGACACACACAAAAATAGTTTTTTTTTTTTATATAAAAATGAAAAAGGTGGCATGGCCGGCGGCCCATGGGCCTGTTAAGATTATTTTTTAAAGATTATTGCACAATTTCTCTGATATACTAATCTATAATGAGCCTTTGGCTGATCAGTGGGCAACGGCTGACCCCCCTGCCAAGATTGGCCGGCCCAGTTTTCTGATAGGCTGAGCTGTCATGCAAACTCACATTCAAAGTAAAACGCGGCATCAGCAAAGAGACCTGCTCTGACTCTGTCATCACTTAGACAGCCAAGATCATGGATCATAAAAAAACAGAAAGGGTGCCTACATAGAAAGACACATTCTACACTGTCAATTCACTCAAAACTTCCTATTTTGGGCGGCTAAAACCATGATTTGGTCAAACAGCAAAGTGCATTATTCTCATGATTCCTGTAATGAAAGTGTCTGCTTCTCTGGGGCATGCTGCTGTGATGAGCGAGACACTCTCCTCTTCCCCCATGCAAAATGAGTTCTGAATTCAATTGTGGTAAAAAGACAGCTTTGGAAGCTTCGTCCACTTGTCCCCAAAGAGAGGATGGTTTCAGCTTTCTGTAGATATAGTTTTTATTTCTCAACTCTCAATATTCAGTTTAATAGCAACTATTTTACAACCAAGATATTTGTTATGGCTTTGCGATATGGAGGGGCCCGCGCGCGATATGTGCACCGGCCATTGAGAGGTCATAGGCCTATAGGTCTCATGGTCAGTAGCCTACAACTGCAATGTTTGTTTTAGGACATTGAATTTACTGTTGGATGAATACATGGCTACTAGCAGAGGGTAATATATTTAGAGTTAGCAATCTAGTTAAGCGGTTTTGAGTTTCCAGTTCCTCAGGTGTTGAACCCCAAATGAATTAGCCTATGGTATTTGTTAGTGCACATAAATATGTATGTAATTAATCTCTATTGAACAAAACAGAACATCTGGAAATTTTGGAGTCCTATTTTGACAATACAATATAGCAACTATAGTCTAATTGTCAACCCAAAATTCATGTCAATCACTGCATTCCTGCTTGGACTTGTTAGATGAAAAAATGTATTTCTTGAATACCTCAGTAGTCTTTTTAGTACACTTCTAATAAAGCACTATTAATTACTTTATAAGATGATTACTCATGATTTGGGTCCAACCAAATCATGGACTAGTGACACCAACTGTAAAAGTTAGTGGCACCAGTGACAACAGGGGAAAATGTTTGTCTGGAGCCATGAAGTAATTAACACAGACAGAGAACAAGAAGAAGAACAGAGTGACAGCAGAGAAGATGCTGAGACTGATAGACAGCACAACATGGAGGCAAACAAAATGGCTAGAGCAGAGACACAGTTATAATGGTGAGTTGTATCTCCAGTGGTGTTTTTACATATTGTATTTGTTTTAAACATGAGCAGGTTAAAAAAGATGTGAAGGACCATGTCTCGTGCCCATATTGAGGATCTTTTGAAAATAGGAAACTTTCATTTGACCATACAAAGACATCAATCAATCATATTTATTTATAAAACAAAGTGCTATACAGAAACCCATCCTAAAA
Organism: Coregonus clupeaformis; assembly: GCF_020615455.1. NCBI lineage: Eukaryota > Metazoa > Chordata > Actinopteri > Salmoniformes > Salmonidae > Coregonus > Coregonus clupeaformis. The sequence continues at coordinate 40,773,735 of NC_059193.1, forward strand.
CCCCAAACAGCAAGCAATGCAGATGGAGAAGCACAGTGGCTAGTAAAAACTCCCTAGAATGGCAGAAACCTAGGAAGAAACCTAGAGAGGAACCAGGCTCTGAGGGGTGGCCAGTCCCCTTCTGGCTGTGCCGGGTGGAGATTATAACAGTACATGGCCATTAAGACCAGATTTTTCTCAAAGATGTTCAAACGTTCATAGATGACCAGCAGGGTCAAATAATAATCACAGTGGTTGTAGAGGTTGCAACAGGTCAGTACATCAAGGTGAATAAAGGTGAAATGTTGGTGGAATATGGTCCTACAATATTGCAGGGCCTGCTAGTTGTTGCAGTTCATTATAGTCTATCTGAGATCTCAATGAGAAACTGATTTCTTGAATTGCCTAGGGACCACAAGCTTTGTTGCTGTCTGCTGTCAGTTTTACCTTGGATATTTTACAGAACTGTTTGCATAATAGGCTACCTGTATGATTATGCTTGCATGTATCGTTATTTCCTACAGGAGATATACTGCAATACATTATTTTGCTACTAATTAAATTATGTCATTACCAAGCACAAAATAGGTACAGTATGTACTTGCAGTTACAATATATAGTGCTCAGTAGTGATCTTTCAGTATCAAACCTAGCAAGTCGTTTATATGCTATTTTACATACTTTGGACACTATGATGTAAGGTGTGTCTATAATGTTACATTGATGGCATCTTGGCATCCTGTCTTTCTGAAAGGTCTATTGTACATCGAAACATGTTAATTTAAAGGTCACTAAAGTTATCCTTGGTTGATAAAATCCCTGCAGTTTAATTAGCTTAATGTAATGTATTGCAATCTAATGCAATCTTCTCACTTTGTTCCTGCTAACGTCATCCAATTAGTGATTATTCAAATGTCCAGGAAAATAACAATCAGAGCTGTTTCAGAAGGCACATGCCCCAAGGCTGTTAATTAGGCTAATACAAATTATTTCCCAGTTGTAAATTCTAACATCATCACTTATTTGTCAGACAGACAGACTTTCCTGTGATGTGTGATGTCATCAAGTACATAAAGGTTCAGAGCGTCTTCTTTGAAAGCAGTGATACAACTGTCACGTTGTATAAGGATTTGAAGACAGGCGCAGGAATACGTAATAGGCGCAGGAATACGTAATAGGGGTTTTATTTTCCCCACCAAGGTACGTCATGAACAACGACGGGGACAAAGCCCAAAACAAACACGTAAATATATATATATAACACAGGGATATAACCCAAACAAAAGAGCGAGGTGTAAACCTCTAAACAATACACGGGACGAGACCCGTAATAACAAGAGCACAATACACAGTACTCACAAGACCAACGGACATGGGACAATAATCGACAAGGACAATGGGGAACAGAGGGCACATATATACACATACTAATCGGGGGAATGGGAACCAGGTGTGCGTAATGAGACAAGACAGTCCGGGGTTGGTGGTAATGAACGAGATCAGTGATGCCTAGAAGGCCGGTGACGTAGACATCCAGAGCTGGTGAACGGAGTGAGCAGCAGTACCGGGTGGATCCGTGCCAGTAACCCCCGACGCGCTGTACCAGCAGCGGGATGACACTGGCCTCGGGGACGACCACAGGAACGCGGTGCCGGTTGGTCAGGGTGCTGACGGCGAAAATCCCTGGTCAGTGAAGCGTCCAGGATGCCCACCGCAGGAACCCAGCACCGCTCCTCTGGGCCGTACCCCTCCCAGTTGATGAGGTACTGGAGACGCCCTGCCCGACGCCTCGAATCCAGGACTTCACGAACCGAGTATGCCGGACCTCCCTCGATGTCCAGAGGAGGAGGCGGGGCCTCACTGGGTCCAGCCTCAGCGAGGGGACTAGGCACCACTGGCCTGAGGAAAGACACATGAAAAGTCGGGTTAATGTGGTAATCAGCAGGGAGTTGCAAACAGCACGTTCCCTCATTAATCCTCCTCAGGACTTTAAACGGCCCCACAAACCACGGGCTCAGCTTCCGGCAGGGCAAGCGGAGGGGCAGGTTCCGGGTGGAGAGCCAGACCCGGTCGCCTGGAGAGAAAACAGGCGCCTCACTGCGGTGGCGGTCGGCCCGTTCCTTGTGCTGACACATGGCCCATTGGAGTCGAGTGTGCGCAGCATTCCAGATCTCCTCAGTGCGCCGAAACCACTCGTCGGCCTCGGTCTGGCTCGGATGCCAAGGTGCCAGGGCCGGCTGATACCCCAACACGCACTGGAAAGGAGTGAGGTTAGTGGAGGAGTGGCGGAGGGAATTATGCGCGTAGTCAGCCCAAGGTAGAAAATCCGCCCACTCCCCCGGCCGGTGCTGACAGTAACACCTCAGGAACCTGCCCACTTCCTGATTGACCCTCTCCACCTGCCCATTAGCTTGAGGACGGTACCCGGAGGTGAGACTGACCGTGACCCCCAGGCGTTCCATGAACGCTTTCCATACACGTGAGGTGAACTGAGGACCACGGTCTGACACAATGTCCTCCGGGATCCCGTAGTGCCGGAAGACGTGCGTAAAAAGAGCCTCCATGGTTTGCATGGCCGAAGGGAGCCCAGGCAGAGGAAGGAGGCGACAAGCTTTGGAAAACCAGTCCACAATGACGAGAATGGTGGTGTTCCCCTGGGAGGGGGGATGGTCAGTGACAAAGTCCACCGAGAAGTGAGACCAGGGTCGTTGTGGAACTGGCACGGGAAGGAGCTTTCCATAAGGGAGGTGTCTGGGTGTCTTAGACTGGGCACAGATGGAACAGGAAGAGACTTAAACCCGGACGTCCCTAGCCAAGGTGGTCCACCAGTACTTCTCAGTCAGGCAGGCGATGGTATGGCCTATCCCAGGATGTCCCGACACAGGCGCCGTGTGCGCCCAGGAAAGGAGGCGGTCCCGCACACCCGTGGGCATGTAGGCGCGGTTTTTCAGGCGCTGTGCAGGTGCAGGTTCCGTACGCAGGGCCTGCTGTATGTCGGCGTCCACATCCCACACCACTGGCACGATGATACGGAACGGAGGGATGATGGGGGTCTCCTCTTCCTGCCTCTCCTCTGCCTGGGTTGGAGCAGGGGAATTCCCTGGCTTGTCACCTCCTTTCTCCACCATAGGAGCAGAGGCTCAGATTCCTCCTTCTCCTATGCTCTGCCTCGGGCAAACGTGCAGAGCCCACCTCCATCGGCTCTGGCCACGGAGCAGGTGTAACCATGGGCTCCGGATTCCACGCAGGTCTTCGTTGGGACCGGAGGAGGTTGTCCAACTGGATCACCATGCTGATGAGCTGGTCAAGTGACAGGTTGTCATCACAGCAGGCTAACTCCATCTGTACCTCCTCCTGCAGTCCGCTGTGGAACACGGTGACCAGAGCCGACTCATTCCATCCGGTGGAGGCAGTGATGGTCCGGAACTTCAGGGCAAACTCTGAGGCGGTCCTAGATCCCTTGCGTAGTCGGAGGAGATGTGCACCCCCCTCTCGGCCCTCCACAGGATGATCAAACACTGAGCGGAAGAGGAGGGTGAAGCACTCGTAGGACTCAACCACAGGTCCACCCAAACCGTGCCACCCCAGTCCAGGGCCCGTCCGGTCAGTGCCGAGATGACAGTGGCAACCCTGTCTCTTTCCCGGAGACAGCCTCGGCGTAGCGAGCGAGGTACAGGTTGCATTGCAGAAGGAATGACTTGCATCTCGCTGGCGCGCCGTCAAAGCACTCCGGGAGGGACAGGGGTATTCCGCGGACCGGCTCAGATGGAACGGAGGCAGGTAGTGGTGGTGTGGGGACTGGTGCCAGAACCAGTGCTGGAGACTGGAGGGAGTGCACTTTCCCCTCCAACCACAGGATGTTTGCCAGCACGCTGTCCATGGCGCTGCCGAGTCTGGAGAGACAGTCCTCGTGATTCTGGACTGTTTCTATGATGGGAAAGGCCAGCCCGGCCTTTCCCGCTGTCTCCATTTTATTGGGTTGATTATTCTGTCAAGTTGTATAAGGATTTGAAGACATGCGCAGAAATACGTAATACGGGTTTTATTTTCTCCACCCAACACAAGGTACGTCATGAACAACGACGCTGACAAAGCCCAAAACAAACACGTAAATATATATATAACACAGGGATGTAACCCAAACAAAAGAGCGAGGTGTAAACCTCTAAACACGGGACGAGACCCGTAATAAAAAGAGCACAATACACGGTACTGACAAGACCAACGGACATGGGACAATAATCAACAAGGACAATGGGGAACAGAGGGCACATATATACACATACTAATCAGGGGGAATAGGAACCAGGTGTGCTTAATGAGACAAGACCGTCCGGGGTTGGTGGTAATGAACCAGATCAGTGACGCCTAGAAGGCCAGTGACATAGACCACCGGAGCTGGTGAACGGAATGAGCAGCAGTACCGGGGGGATCTGTGACAATAACCGTAGATGTCATGGCCCATGTTCTTTCTGACTCTCAAATAGCAATTCATAAGGAACTGTAGTGCTGTCGCAGTGGGCTATAGTATCGAGGTTAAGCCGATGGCTTAGGGAGGGGATGATTTAGAATGATGACGTAGGTAGGCAATCTAACCTAGGCAATTTAACTCTGCGAAGGTCGGTGTGGGTGCATGTTTTTGTTCCAGCCAAGCAGTAACACATCTAATTCAACTAGTCAGCTAATCATAATCTTCAATATAAACTTTCCAATTTGTTGAATCGGGTGTAGCCTACCGCTTGACTGGATCAAACGCCTGCATCACTACTGTCCAGCCCTAGATAAGACTGGCCACCTTCTAATGTGTAGAGCAGTGATCATCAACTAGATTCATTAGCGGGCCGATTTTTTCTGAGCAGATGGTCAGGGGGCCAGAACATAATTACAAATAATTTATAGACTGCAAATTGACCACAAGAAGCCCAAACAGATTACTACCACATAATCACTTCAAACCTTGTGTACATTTGTATACAATCACATATATCTCTAAATTATGCGTGATAATACATTGGAAGAGATTTCCAAAATTAAAATCACTTGGAGCTGATTATGCCGGTCTTTTTACAGTATTTTATGTACAATAATAAAAAAAGGTACTTTTTTCCCAGAAAAATTGGGATGCCATTTGCAGAACCCTGGTGAAGAGGAAACTTTGGCTTCAGAGCCCCTCAAGCTTGGATGGTGTTGTGCGTAGCTCTCGGTATTCTGATGCAAACCAGGTATCTGAAGCTGGCATTTTTTCCTGCAGTGTTTCTGTGTGTTTCTCTGTCAGTGCTCCAGACAAGGTCCTGACACCCACACTGTGGTTTCTGCACTCACTCAATTGACAGGGAGGAGGAGGAAAGGAGGAATGGTGGAAGGGAGGGTGAAAAAACAGTGCTTTCTGCTCAGCAACAAAGAGCTGGCAAAGGGAAAATCACAGCCCTAGGAAAGGTGGGGGAAAAAATTATCCTGGCTAACTTCATGTTCTCTGCTCAGATGACTATTTCGCTCTCCATTTTGTCTCTTCAAAAGTTGTTTGATAAAGCTACAACCTGGGATTTGTGTGTCAGCCCAACGGCAGTCCCATCACTTAACCTTGTACTGCAGTGGGCTAAATCAGGGTCACACAGAGTGTTTCTTGGTAGTCTTAAACAAATCTACTTTAAAACAAAAGTATACACATCACACACATGGTTATGGGCTTAAAAAAAAGAAGACACCTGTAACATGTCAGATATAGAGTTGAAATGTATTACATTTTGAGTTTGCATCCTAATATTACACTTTATATACATCACAGAAGACTGAAATATAACAAAACTGTTTGACATAGATACACTGGAATTTCGGCTGGATTTTGGAAATAATGTTGATTAATTCTGAAATTCTGAAAAATATTAATAACATTCCACCCGTGAGGCCACTAGGTCATTTAATTGCAGGAAAGGACTACACTGAGGGATTGGGCTGGAGAACAGTAAACAGTCTTAAATTGTTAGACACATTTCTGGTTGCGAAGACAGTTTATGATATCAACATCTGCAAATATCCCAGATTGCACCTTTAAGGTAACATTTTTTCAGCCTGATCAATCTCAGGTGGAATCTTCAAACCCAGTGAGACGCGTTGCATTAAAACAGCCCTTTCATTTGACGCATATCAGGTGTTTAATAAAACCTGTTTATTCAATTTGGCTTTATTGCTTTTCTGGGCAATTCCACTATAATTACTGCAATGCCTCTCACCGACCACCAAGTGGATAATCTAAATCAGAGGACTGTGAGCCTATATCCCAAATGGCACCCTATTCCCTATAAAGTGCACTACTTTTGACCAGGGTCCATAGGGGTGTAGTGCACTATGTAGGGAACAGGGAGCCATTTTGGACACAACTAGACCTTGTAAACTTTATCACTCCGTATTCACCTCTCCAACTGGTGTCTTCATTTAAATACAGTACATGTATACTTCCCTATCAACTTTTAGACCTTATTAGCATTATTTAGTAGTTAAAGATGGGGTTTTGGATTGTATCTAAGAATTAAAATGAGAATTAAAATGATGTGCTGTCAAGTGCTCAAAAGCCAACCTTTACAGACTGGAGGGAGAAAAAGGAATGTCCTTGTTATTTCCTTTCCCAGTGAAAAAACTGTATTTTATGGAGGTTTCTTAACAAGTCAAAAATTACCACCTGTTTTTGAAGACACAATTTAAACAATTTTGCAGCAATTAATACTAGTCTGTTTGAGGACCTGAACACTGGAAAATATCAGAAAGATAACTACACATGCTATTACAATTGAACCTCCACTGTGCTGACATAAATGTGAATTTTGACAGAAAAATGTTGATACAGAAACACTTATGTATAAACATGAGCCGTAATGACAAACAGAATTTAAGAATGTGTCTTAAAACCATGATTGGGTTTATCTGCAAACCTCTCTGGAAATATGGCATTAGAGCAATAATATGATGTCTAATTTATGATATCAAATATACCAAATTCAAAATGGTGTGGTCAACATTCCAAACAAGCCATTTTCAATCCAAAAATGCAAAAACTATAAATCCACAGATTACGTTTATCTTTCAAATTGCCTCCACTGCTCCATTGACTCCACTATTTCACTTTGATAAAGATTTACTGGAAATTGGCTGATAAGACAACTAACAGAAATATCAGCCAAAGAAAATACACAACAGGCCTCATTTATTGGCTTTTTCCATAATTTAATTTATCATGAGCAAATTTCAATATGTTCTGTAGACACAGAAATGCTTCTTTGAATACATTTTACTTATTTTGTTATGAGCAAGATAAGCACCTCACAGACTCACACAGCCTATAGAAGCCTCCAATTCCCATCTTGGCAGGGGAGTATTCTGTGGGCTGCATCAAACACAGATTGCAGGCTATTCTTTCCCTTATTCGATCAGTTGAGTAGAAAATACATACACTATATATACAAAAGGATTTGGACACCCCTTGAAATGAGTGGATTTGGCTATTTCAGCCACACCGATTGCTGACCGGTGTGTAAAATCAAGCACACAACCATGTAATCTCCATAGACAAATATTGGCAGTAGAATGGTCTTATTGAAGAGCTCAGTGACTTTCAACATGGCACCGTCATAGGATACCACCTTTCCAACAAGTCAGTTCGTCAAATTGCTGCCCTGCTAGAGCTGCCCCAGTCAACTGTAAGTGCTGTTATTGTGAAGTGGAAACGGCTAGGAGCAACAACGGCTCATCCGCAAAGTGGTAGGCCACTCAAGCTCACAGAATGGGACCGCCGAGTACTGAAGCGCGTAGCGCGTAAAGATTGTCTGTCCTTGGTTGCAACACTCACTACCAGTGGAGGCTGCTGAGGGGAGGAAGGCTCATAATAATGGCTGGAACGGCACGAATGGAATGGCATCAAACACATGGAAACCATGTGTTTGATGTATTTGATACCATTCAGCTCCAGCCATTACCACAAACCCATTCTCCCCAATTAAGGTGCCACCAACCTCCTGTGCTCACTACAGAGTTCCAAACTGCCTCTGGAATCGACATCAGCACAATAACTGTTCGTCGGGAGCTTAATGAAATGGGTTTCCATGGCTGAGCAGCCACACACAAGCCTAAGATCACCATGCACAATGCCAAGCATCAGCTGGAGTGGTCTAAAGCTCGCCGCCATTGGACTCTGGAACAGTGGAAACGAGTTCTCTGGAGTGATGAATCACGCTTCACTATCTGGCAGTCCAACGGACAAATCTGGGTTTGGTGGATGCCAGGAGATCGCTACCTGCCCCAATGCATAGTGCCAACTGTAAAGTTTGGTGGAGGAGGAATAATGGTCTGGGGCTGGTTTTCATGGTTCGGTCCAGGCCACTTACTTCCAGTGAAGGGAAATCTTAACACTACAGCATACAATGACATTCTAGACAATTCTGTACTTCCAACTTTGTGGAAAATGTTTGGGGAAGGCCCTTTCCTGTTTCAGCATGACAGTGCCCCCATGCTGAAAGCGAGGTCCATACAGAAATGGTTTGTCTCGATCGATGTGGAAGAACTTGACTGGCCTGCACAGAGCCCTGACCTCAACCCCATCAAACACCTTTGGGCTGAATTGGAATGCTGACTGCGAGCCAGGTCTGATCGCCCAACATCAGTGCCCGACCTCACTAATGCTCTTGTGGCTGAATGGAAGCAAGTCCCCGCAGCAATGTTCCAACATCTAGTGGAAAGCCTTCCTAGAAGAGTCGAGGCTGTTTATAGCAGCAAAAGGGGGACCAATTCCATATTAATGCCCATGATTTTGGAATTAGATGTTTGACGAGCAGGTGTCCACATACTTTTAGTCATGTAGTGTACATAGAGTTTGTGGCAGCAACTATGACGAACTAAAACCTGGGGAAAATCTGAGACCCTTATAAATAAAATCTGGTGTTTCGTGATAAATGAAAAACATTCTCTTCCTTGCACTGCAATAATGCACTTTCTGTTTTTACTAAGCAAAGCAATGTTTACAATCTAAAACATAAAGAAACTAAATTGCCCAATAAGTATTAATGCGTTCTCTCTGCAAGGGAAGACAGTGAACAGGGCCCCCTGTATCCCACACAAGTTAGTTGTCAGCTTATCCCCATGGCCTTATGTTCCCGACTCCCCGAGCTCTATTCACGAAATGTCCTCAGCTCAGTTCATGAGTAATAGAGACACGGCTGCTGAGAATGGATGCTCATTTTTGAGAAATGGCCTCCTGTGATCACCCCATTGCTCTTTTCTTTGCCTGTGAAGATGTAGAGATGGTCTCCCGAGTGGCGCAGTGGTCTAAGGCACTGCATCGCAGTGCTAACTGTGCCACTAGAGATCCTGGTTTGAATCCAGGCTCTATCGTAGCCGGCCGCGACCGGGAAACCCATGGGGCGGCGCACAACAGGCCCAGGGTAGGGGAGGGAATGGCCGGCAGGGATGTAGCTCAGTTGGTAGAGCATGGCGTTTGCAACGCCAGGGTTGTGGGTTCGATTCCCACGGGGGGCCAGTATGAAAAATAAAAATGTATGCACTCACTAACTGTAAGTTGCTCTGGATAAGAGCGTCTGCTAAATGACAAAAATGTAAGATGAAGAGATTTCTCTCCCATTTCCTCAGCCCCCAAGTCTCAGACATACAGGGGAAGCCTGTTGGTACAGTCACCCTCTCCCTCTGACTCGTTTCACATTATAAACACTGCTTGAGCATTACCCAGGGAATGCCAACATCTCTGGCAGCCATTTTTTCTTTCTTACGGTGCCTGGCGTACTTGCTCCGAGTTCCTAGTTCTGCTATTGAAGCTTGTTTTGGTTAAGAAATCAAGACGTTGTATTCTGCCTCGTTTTTTTCACTTACAGGAAAATCCTCTACCTCTTTAAAAAAAATTATACAGTTTTCTTTCATACCTAGTATGTGTACAGTGGTCTTCAACATCTAATTGAAGTGGAGCTGGTATATGTTATAGTTTACAAACACACTGTATTAATATCTGATGTAACTATTGCCAATGCATGCAAAATGACAGTGGCCTTTAATTTGTCAAACGGTTCAAATCAAGTGTCACCGTTGCAGTGACGTTAGCCTTTAGTAGACATGGATACTGTCAGCGGATACAGTAGTTAGTACAATTTATTAATTGTTTGGAGGTGTACTGTATACTGTACTATCACATCCCACTTTACAAATCAGTAGTTGGTGCATTTTGAGTCAGTTTTGACTTGGCTTCCAGTGCCCAGGCATCATCAGGGAACAGGGGCAGACTGGCCATAGGGCAGTTCTGGCAAATGCCAGAAGGGCTGGTTCTTTATTTACCCAAGTGGGCCTGTCTACAATTATTTAATTGTTCTTTCCTTTTTTGCTGAAAATGACCATTATTTTGCTAATAATGGAGGCTTCAAGGAAAAGCCGTGCGGGGGCCTTGAGAATATAACAAAGGTCTGTTGTTAGAAATACCCAGGCCGATTTCTGGTCCCATTCCGTTCCTGGAAACCACTCTCAGATTCTCCAGTACTGATGATAATGGGAAAATAACATCATCAGAGGCAAGACTGCTGAGCGGCGATCCCTGGTGATTGGCTTCTCAGTGGCTGTTGCTATTCAAACAGCCAGTTGATGACATTGTTGGGGCTCCTGGTTAGGCTACGCACTGGTGGCCTGAGGAACTAACTGAGGGTGTGGCCTAAATGGGATCAACTGTGAAAGAGGTAATGTCTCTGCCAGCTCTCTCTCTGGGCTGAACGTGTGTTTGTGTGTGCGTGTGCATGCGTGCGTACGTGTTTGTACTTTAGGTAAGGCTGCTTAGATGGAATCATGAAAAATAAAATGAGAAAAACAGTATTCAGTCATAAGGGTAGAACAGTCAAAGACAAAGAGAAACAACACAGACTTATTAGCCTACAATGAAAGCCAATGCTAACACAGACTAACCTATACATTCCCAGTTACATAGCTCAGATTTCAGACAGAAGGCCAGAACGTGTCAGCACCTCTCAGCCTAAGTGCTTTTTGAGCCTATTTAAAGCACATCAGTTCATCATAAGTGCTTTTTGCGTGTAGCCCTGCTGTTCCGTTCCACAATCCTAAACCAAACAGTTTGCACAACTCAAGATCATAGTTTGGGGTGGTGTAGCAAAGACATGTTAGGGTTAGGGGTAGTCAGGTGTAAAGGCAGGTCTGTTAGCCAGAATATATGTTTCTTTTTCATTTCATACATCGTTTTGGAGAGAAGTGCTGCATTAGTTTAATCACAGCCAAAGCACTGTCCGTACATTGCCGAAGTCGCTGACTTGCAAATCAAACTAGCTACTGTAATTCATTCCCAGTGATACATGGGAGGGATTCTTACGCAACACATTACACAGAGGAGAATTGAGATGAATGATAACTTATCAACAGCGGTACGTGTTTGGGAGGAATTGGTGGTTGAGGTAGCCCTAAAGGTAAAGGGCTGGGAGAACATAATAATAATAGTAATAGGAGGATAGATCAGCGACACAGACATGATTAATCAATTTGATCTACACAACGGTGCGTAATTACCTTTATTAAAGTCATTAGTGGTGCTGACTAAGGAATAATCCACTAACCTTAGGGGAACAATTAGTTTATATCTTGATTGATCATGGGGTGGATAATTTCCTTATCATTGGACTAGCGCCACACCCAATTTATAATGGAATCGTTTGGGAAAAGATATCTAATTACAGCATATTTTACATTGACGGCATTTGAAAGTGGGTAAGAAAATAGGGCCATAAAGCAGTTAAGAGGCAAAGAGGCAGCTTTGATATAACATTTTTCTAAATGGCCAAACAATTGCAGACAACCTTGACATTAGAAGGTAGAGGAAAAACAAAGGGGACATCAAAGCAATTATCACAAGGGTATTCAGGCAGCAATACCTCGGCCCAGTAGCGTTTTTCCCCATTCCCATCCAGAATCCAAATATATTTCAAAGGAAAAACATCCAGCAACACCAGTGGGAGAAAAAAAATCGATACCCCCTAAAAGCCTTTCATCCATTTGTCTATGCAGAGCTGCCAAGGAAAAGTCACTGCTGGAGGGACTCCAGTCCAGTGGGTTTAAAAAGCCAACCATGGGCCTTCCCTTCCTGTGACCAAACCTGCTTCATTACCTCTGTGTGGGCTTCCAAGCCATTAGCCTTGTTTCAATTCTCTCCAGCTGCTCACACGGACAACAGCCAACTGACACGCTTGAGTCTTTCTCGGTAAAAAGAGACAGAAAGAATCAAGGACCCGCTTTGTTTATGACAGTCAAAAGACAAAACAAGCAGTTCCAGGAAAGCATTACATTTTCCACAACATGTTGTTTTCCTTACAGACAGATAATATCTGCGGTAACATCGGACATGACATGTTCCAAGGGCGTAGAATCAGGTACAATGGTCCAGGACACACTCTTTTCACGCCAGTTCGCCCATAGGGCGGTGCTATACGTCACGGTGGGTGTAGATTTCAGTGTGCATATGGGTGCACACAGTGTCGAGAACGACATGTCCGCATAGTGGAATCTGTTCAACACACCTCTGAGCCATAGGGAAGATCTCAATTGCATACTCTTGCGTCCTCTCTCTTCATCTCCTTCTCAAAACCCATTGGAGGAGAAGATCAGAGGGGAGGAACCTCTGGCATTCTCATCCAATGGGTTTTGAAAAGCAAACAAGGATTGAGGAAGCGAGCAGTATGCAATTGAGATCTTCCCATAGAGTACAGGTTGGCGAAACCTACAGTAACTACAGTAATGGATGTTACTGTTTCATCAGGGAGCCACAAAGATGAAGTAAACAAATGTAATTACTGAATCACGTGAAAAGTGGTGTGAAAAGAGTGTGTCCCAAAATACTTGCTCGCTACAGAATTACTTGCACAATCTCCCTGTCTTAGTCTTCATCATAGGGTCAAAAAGTTAGCAATGGATGTGCCATCAGTCAAGAAGAGAAAAAAAACGGGACATAAGAGTTTTTTTCAAAGGAGTGCAAAGAACTATAAGTAAGGCTCTTGGTAACTGCCCGCACACCACAACTGGCAAATTTGAGTGCTTTTAGCTTAGATGTAGGAAGCATTAGTCTCAAAGACTTAGTAACTTAGTTGTAGTCATGATCTAGTCACCTATAAGTACAAACATAGTTATGGTTTTGGGTTATTACATATTATTAACTTATTTCCGGATATCTTCTAAACTACCCACAATGCACTATTTCTCAACGTCATATGGAGGATCTACTCTGTGCTACCAAATTTGTATGCTAGCTCGGTAGCTAGCTCAAGCTGGCTAATATTAGCCACTAGCCATGCAAGCATGTAATTACATTCCAGACCAAGTGTTGGTGTTGGTGAGCTACAATCCATCAATCATGGGAAGTGTGATGTAAACAAAGAGCATGTGCTGCCATGCAGGATGCTCTTCACAGACTTTGTGGCTGTGTTATCTAGTGGGAACCCTTTAGCACGGCAGGCTCTGGTGCCTTCTTGCCGTGGGCTCAAAACGAAAGAGAAAATCATACCTGCTTCCTCTAATTTTGTAGTACCTTGTCTATTCTTCTTTTTGTTTTGTCAACTTTTCGGCATGTTCTCTGTAAAGTAGGCTATGGGAGTTTTGCAACTTTTTCCACCCTAGCTGATGGACATCTGGAATATATCTATTTTGAATTTCCCTGACTCTGCATCGGCCGGTGAAGCGCCCGCCTCCCCCTAGCTTTAATAGCTAACTGAGCCTGCACAAATTTTACCATCTGATGGGCCTCAGCCATCAATCTGTAAGTCTCTGCTCTCGCTTTGCTTTGATCTGTGGTTGTTTTAGTTATGTGGTGTTAGTTGTGTTCTAGCTGGTCTCCAGTAGTTGGGTTCTGGCTTGCCAACCATAACCAAGGTGGCTGGCTAGGCTGGCTAGGCAAATAGCTAGTTGGCTAAATAGATAACTGGTTAGATGGCGTTATGTATTTCCAAAACTTTGGTTTACTTGAATGTAGCTGTAAGCTAGGTGTTGATAGCAACAGGCTGACTCATGTACTGCAAACGTAACGTTAGCGGGCTGGTAGGGCTAACGTTAGCAGGCTAGTTGGTTAGAAACCTTGCAAGTTGATTTGTAACAATACATTCATAAAGTATTTGCTTGTAAGTTTACTGGAAATTCAATTGAAAGCAGTAGTCATGAGTGCAAACGATTTGGTTTAATTTTAAGTTATACATTTGAAGTTAGTTCTGTTGGAGTTTACATTATTGGGAATAGGCTGGGTTGCCGGGTCCTCAATATGACATGACTTCGGCATTCTGATAGGTTTTATGTAATAACTCGAAAGAAAATTGAAAAGTCGGTTGTAACTTTGCATTGGGACTTTTTATGCATATACTAATGGAAATCCATATGTGTAACGAGTGTCGGTGTAATGTGGTGGATCGAAGTCAGGCGCAGGACACAGAACTCGAAGAAACGTTCTTTACTGAAAATGAGTAAAGAAAACAACACAGAAATACCTCCACACAGGAAGGAACTAACCCGCTCACCAACAACACACGAAACGAAAAACAACCACGCACAAAACACATTGGGAGCCACTGGGTTAAATAGGGAAGGCGTGATTACAATAATGGGCAACAGGTGTGTGACATTAGACAACAGGTGCAACATAGAAACATAGATCGGCAGTAGCTAGTATTCCGGTGACGACGAACGCCACAGCCTGCCCGAGCAAGGGGGAGGAGCAGCCTCGATAGAATCCGTGACAGTACCCCCCCGATGCGTGGCCTCTGGGACGGCCAGGAGGACGCGGCGCGGGGCGAGTCGGATGACTACGGTGGAAATCCCTCAACATCGAGGGATCGAGGATGTCCCTCCTAGGGACCCAGCACCACTCCTCCGGACCGTACCCCTCCCACTCCACGAGATACTGCAGGCCTCCCACCCGACGCCTCGAATCTAAGATGGAACGGACCGAGTACGCTGGTGCCCCCTCGATGTTCAGTGGGGGCGGAGGAACCTCCCGTATCTCAGACTCCTGGAGTGGACCAGCTAACACCGGCCTGAGGAGAGACACATGGAACGAGGGGTTAATACGATACTCAGGAGGAAGCTGTAACCTATAACATACCTTGTTCAATCTCCTCAGGACTTTGAATGGCCCCACAAACCGCCGACCCAGCTTCCGGCAGGGCAGGCGAAGGGGCAGCTTTCGGGATAAGAGCCAGACCCGGTCCCCCGGTGCATACACCAGAGCCTCACTGCGGTGGCGGTCGGCGCTCGCCTTCTGCCGCCCGATGGCTCGCTGCAGGCACACATGGGCAGCGTTCCAGGTCTCCTGCGAGCGCCGCAACCATTAATCCACCGCAGGTGCCTCGATCTGGCTCTGATGCCAAGGTGCCAGAACCGGCTGATAACCTAATACACACTGGAATGGAGTAAGGTTAGTGGAGGAGTGGCGGAGTGAGTTTTGGGCCATCTCTGCCCAGGGGAGGAAAACCGACCACTCCCCCCGCCGGTCCTGGCAATACGACCTCAGAAACCTACCCACCTCCTGGTTGACTCTCTCCACCTGCCCGTTACTTTCAGGGTGAAACCCTGAGGTCAGGCTGACCGAGACTCCCAGACGTTCCATGAACGCCCTCCAAACCCTCAAGGTGAACTGGGAACCCCGATCAGACACTATATCCTCAGGTATCCCATAGTGCCGGAAGACGTGTGTAAATAGGGCCTCAGCAGTCTATAGGGCGGTAGGGAGACCGGGCAGAGGAATGAGGCAGCAGGACTTAGAAAACCGATCCACAACGACCAGGATCGTGGTATTCCCTTGTGAGGGAGGAAGATCCGTCACGAAATCCACTGATAGGTGGGACCACGGTCGTTGTGGAACGGGTAGGGGTTACAATTTCCCTCTGGGCAGGTGTCTAGGAGCCTTACACTGGGCGCACACTGAGCAGGAGAAAACACAAACCCTCACGTCCTTAGCTAAGGTGGGCCACCAGTACTTCCCACTAAGACAATGCACTGTCCGACCGATACCAGGATGACCAGAGGAGGGTGACATGTGAGCCCAATAGATCAACCGATCGCGGACCTCCAGCGGGACGTACACACGACCCTCTGGACACTGGGGAGGAGTGGGTTCATTACGCAACGCCCGCTCGATGTCCGCATCCACCTCCCACACCACCGGTGCCACCAGACACGACGCCGGAAGTATGGGAGTGGGCTCCACGGAACTCTCCTCTGTGTCATACAGTCGGGACAGAGCATCTGCCTTAGCGTTCTGGGAACCTGGCCTGTATGACAGGGTGAAACAAAAACAGGTGAGAAACATTGACCACCTTGCCTGGCGAGGGTTTAATCTCTTTGCCGCCCGGATGTACTCCAGATTGCGGTGGTCAGTCAAAATGAGAAAAGGGTGGTTAGCCCCCTCAAGCCAATGTCTCCACGCTTTCAGGGCTTGGACCACGGCCAACAGCTCTTGGTCCCCCACATCATAGTTGCGCTCCGCCGGACTGAGCTTCTTAGAAAAGAACGCACAGGGGCGGAGCTTGGGTGGTGTGCCCGAGTGCTGGGAAAGTACAGCACCTATCCCAGCCTCCGACGCGTCCACCTCAACGGTGAAGGCCAAGGAGGGATCTGGATGAGCCAGCACTGGAGCCGAGGTAAATAGGTTCTTCAGAATATTGAACGCCCTGTCCGCCTCAGCTGACCACCGCAGACGCACCGGTCCCCCCTTCAGCAACGAGGTAATGGGAGCCGCTACCTGACCAAAGTCAGGTGACGACGAACGCCGCAGCCTGCCCGAGCAAGGAGGAGGGGCAGCCTCGGCAGAATCCATGACAATATGTTACATGTGGTTACGTTTATGCTTCCTACCCTGTAGCCCTTGCCTGCAGTCAAATGATCAAGTGGCCTCATGGGTGGAATGTTATTCATATTTTTCATAATTTCATAATTAATCAAAGAAATATGTTTTTTAAGCCACCGAAAATCTGGAGTTTCTATTTATAACGGTTTTGCTATATTTCAGTCTTCTGTGATGTAAAGTGTAATATTGGGATGCAAACTCAAAATGTAAAACATTTTAATTATATATCTGACATGATACAGGTGTTTCCTTTTTTTTAAGACTTTAACCATGTGTGTGAGGTGTCAACTTTAGTTTCAAAGTAGATTTGTTTAAGACTACCAAGAAACACTCTGTGTGACCCTGATTTAGCCCACTGCAGTAAAAGGTTAACTTCATCACAATGATTATGGGTCATGAATAGGGCTGTTGCAGTGACCGTATTACTGCCATACCAGCAGTCATGAGTCATGACTGCAGTCTCCTCCTTTGCGCTGTGTACATGAATGGTGCTGATGCGTTGGTAGTACCCAACTCACTAATGATCATCAGGTCTCTAATGGCCTGGTACTCAGCACTCTATTGTCCCTCTAATCACTCTGACGTCAATGCAGTGTACATGAATGGTGCTGATGCGTTGGTAGTACCCAACTCACTAATGATCATCAGGTCTCTAATGGCCTGGTACTCAGCACTCCATTGTCCCTCTAATCACTCTGACGTCAATGCAATGCAATGGAAAATCAAATCAAACACTTATAATCGAAACAGTATCATGCTTCTAAAACTCTTAGGCTACATTGTTTGACCTCACTGTGATGATCAATTTGAAGAAAAAGGTTCAACAACAGAAGAGGTGGTCTTCACTGATATATCCCTGAAACAATGTAAGCTATGCTTTGGTCCTATTACTGTATTCCTCACACAATTTATATTTGGCACAAAATTGAAAAACAAAGTAACTGAGAAACTAAATGGCATGCCCATACTCTAATATTTCACAAGAATGCCTTGCGATCTGGAGGGTGGCCTTTTGCATCCCCCCAATGGTCCAAATGTGGAATCCGAACCCTTACAGAAATAATGGACAGTAATGGTTTGAGAACATTCCAAGACTTGAAAAACACATCCACATTACCAGGCAACTCCTTTTTTCAATATTTACAACTTAAGTAAGCTATGCTGGCCTTTGGAGTCCCTTGGGAAACCCAACTACCGAAACATCCAATGATAAGATTTATACAGTGCATTCGGAAAGTATTCAGACCCCTTGACTCTATCCACATTTTGTTACGTTACAGCCTTATTCTAAAATGGATTAAAATGTTTTTTTCCCCTCATCAATCTACACACAATACCCCATTACGATTAAGCAAAAAATGGTTTTTAGAAATGTTTGCAAATGTATAAAAAATAAAAAAACAAATATCACATTTACATAAGAAACACTGGGTGCAACAGCTCTTTATGTCAAGGCATCATTGATGAGACCATGTTAAAAGACAAGGCTCACAATTTTTGCCCTGACACAATTGCACATCAATCGGGCTTTGTTGAATCAGGTGTCTTGCTGCCAGAATCCAAAGCACTCATGGGGCCCTAGCAGGGCTTTCTTGAAGTCTGCAAACTGATGACTGATCCAAATGAGTAGAATTCCCATGATCACAAACCTTTAAACTGTCAGGTTCTTCTGATGTGGAGGAAGTATCCATTGTGCTACTGCATTTTGAGATTCATATACTGTTATGGTTATGGTTGTTATGGTTGTACACATTATTGTTAACTGAGCTTTTTTTTTGTGTAACCATGTTGTTTTGCATCACCCAGGAAACTTCTCCTTTTTGTGACATGCATATCATGGTGATCCATAAACACACTACTCAAAAAAATAAAGGGAACACTAAAATAACACATCCTAGATATGAATGAATGAAATAATCTTATTAAATACATTTTTCTTTACATAGTTGAATGTGCTGACAACAAAATCACACAAAAATTATCAATGGAAATCAAATGTATCAACCCATGGAGGTCTGGATTTGGAGTCACCCTCAAAATTAAAGTGGAAAACCACACTACAGGCTGATCCAACGTTGATGTAATGTCCTTAAAACAAGTCAAAATGAGGCTCAGTAGTGTGTGTGGCCTCCGCGTGCCTGTATGACCTCATGCCTGTAGGAACCCAGGGCCAACCGCACCAGCATATGGTCTCACAAGGGGTCTGAGGATCTCATCTCGGTACCTAATGGCAGTCAGGCTACCTCTGGCGAGCACATGGAGGGCTGTGCGGCCCCCCCAAAGAAATGCCACCCCACACCATGACTGACCCACCGCCAAACCGGTCATGCTGGAGGATGTTGCAGGCAGCAGAACGTTCTCCACGGCGTCTCCAGACTCTGTCACGTCTGTCACATGTGCTCAGTGTGAACCTGCTTTCATCTGTGAAGAGCACAGGGCGCCAGTGGCGAATTTGCCAATCTTGGTGTTTTCTGGCAAATGCCAAACATCCTGCACGGTGTTGGGCTGTAAGCACAACCCCCACCTGTTGACGTCGGGCCCTCATACCACCCTCATGGAGTCTGTTTCTGACCGTTTGAGCAGACACATGCACATTTGTGGCCTGCTGGAGGTCATTTTGCAGGGCTCTGGCAGTGCTCCTCCTGCTCCTCCTTGCACAAAGGCGGAGGTAGCAGTCCTGCTGCTGGGTTGTTGCCCTCCTACGGCCTCCTCCATGTCTCCTGATGTACTGGCCTGTCTCCTGGTAGCGCCTCCATGCTCTGGTCACTACGCTGACAGACACAGCAAACCTTCTTGCCACAGCTCGCATTGATGTGCCATCCTGGATGAGCTCCACTACCTGAGCCACTTGTGTGGGTTGTAGACTCCGTCTCATGCTACCACTAGAGTGAAAGCACCACCAGCATTCAAAAGTGACCAAAACATCAGCCAGGAAGCATAGGAACTGAGAAGTGATCTGTGGTCACCACCTGCAAAACCAGTCCTTTATTGGGGGTGTCTTGCTAATTGCCTATAATTTCCACCTGTTGTCTATTCCATTTGCACAACAGCATGTGCAATTTATTGTCAATCAGTGTTGCTTCCTAAGTGGACAGTTTGATTTCACAGAAGTGTGTAGTTACATTTTCAAGGATTTTACATTTCTTAACAATTTTCACTTGCATTTCTAATCAATGCTACTAACTGGATGGGATTGGTTTGCAACTCCTCCACATGTTCTTGTGACTCAATCTTATTTCCCGTTCCTTGAAATGTATTTGCCTAAACTGAAGTCAGCTGCTTCTCTGTGACATCAGTTCAAGGGGCAAAATGAGACAAAAAAAAAAATAGTGATATTCTTCAAGAATCAATGGTCAACAAATCGATGTACCAATTCCGGATTGCCCCTTTAACTGGCAAGCTGACTGCTGACTAACAAAGACACCAAACGTACCATACAACAAATTATTAAACAGCATCTCAGAAAATGTTGGTGTAGACATGCATAACTTCCATCATTCTTAGACAAGTTTACAGCAAGCAGATCCTGTAGACAAGCAGTCACATATCAAAGAGCTGGACAGATGACATGTTGACATTGTATCTATAGTTGTAGTGGCAATAGAACAGAGCTCATGCTCGCGATCGAAACCGAAGAGACATTGATCTATTTTTCATTCAACTCAGGATGTCAATTCAACAGTGCTCAACTGAGAATCATAATAAAAAAATTCCTCAGAGGTGTGCAATTTGGTGATGGATTTTTATTTATTTACAACCATCATACATAATGACTGAGTCTCAGCGAGCGGTAATACTGATGAGAAGCGGACAGGCCCACAGCTTCTGTGAGTGACAGTGAGAGGTCTCTGTCTATGACATGCTCTGTTTCAGTTGGATGCCGTCTGCAAATGTTGAAGAGCGTTGGGGAAATGTTCTGACTTTTTAAAGGGACATTAACACTCCAATATATGTTTTCAGATCTCAAAAGTAGCCCAATGCCAAGATGAGTCCACATCCCTTGACATCGATAATGTAGATTCAGCTACTGTGTATGCCTCAACCCCAAATGAATGAAAAAAATTTACTGTACAGTGCCTAGATCTACAAAACAAATCATCAGGGAGGTTGACTCCTGAGTGGCGCAGTGGTCTAACCGGCCGCGACCGGGAGACTCATGGGCGGTGTACAATTGGCCCAGCGTCGTCCAGGGTAGGGGAGGGAATGGCCGGCAGGGATGTAGCTCAGTTGATAGAGCATGGCGTTTGCAACGCCAGGGTTGTGGGTTCAATTCCCACGGGGGGCCAGTATAAAATATATATATATTCACTAACTGTAAGTCGCTCTGGATAAGAGCGTCTACTAAAATGTAGACTTCTTTCAACGAACAGAATACCAATTTTGACGTCTGAAAACATTGCACAAACTTTGATTTTGGAGTGTAATGTTGCTTTAAGCATCAATTGCAGAGTTGCAAAACGATCCACTCTATGAGACACAACAGGGGTTCTCCTTGCGGACACAAGGACAGAAGGTTCTCACATGATTTGCAGCAGTCTCTATGGAATACATGCCTGTTTAAATATGTGACTATCATATATTGAAGGAGCTTGAAATATGGTCCGGCACCAGGAGTTTACACAGATTTAAACAGTCAATGCACCAGGAGTTCACACAGAGTGCCCACAGAACCCTTCACAATGCATGATTAGTCTTCGGGCTACATTTTCTCTCTGCAAAACACAGTTGAACTCTGCGAAAAAACCTTATTACTGTTGCGATTATTTATGCAGATATTCAAGTAAACAGCAAACAGACAAAATGATTTGCATACAATGTTAGCTGCTGTATTCCAAACTAGTTTTTGATTAAGTGGCATCTACTTAAAATGTTATAGTTATTGAGGGAAACTTTGCATTGTGAGGGCTGGGTCTTTGGAGCCTTTTAGTTTAAGATGGTTCCAAACCACTCAAAAAGGCTTGATATATACATAACTTGGACCTGTGGAGGTGAGTGGTAGAGTAAAATTTGAGAAGTATCAGAATGAGTGACATGTGCATGAGAGGGGCTCTGTCCTTAGAGCGAGACCATCAACCAAACCGTCTGTGTTGTGACGGCCACCGCACCAGAAACGGGCCACTGTGCTCATCTCAGCGGCAAATTGCTTGGTGACTCTATTTGATGAAGTCAGCAGAAACAAGTTATCCAGCAGCTGCAGTGTGGAGGAATATCAGGGCATACTGTACCATGCACTATTTCATCTATTAGGGCTCTATTCAATAAATTAGTGCTCTGTTTAATCTATTGGGGCTCCATTCAGTCAGTTAGGGCTCTATTCAGTCAGTTAGGGCTTTATTACTACAAAGGCTCTCCCAGTAGTCTTCACTGACATTTTCAACATGTCCCTGACTGAGTCTGTAATACCAACATGTTTCAAGCAGACCACCATAGTCGCTGTAGCCAAGAACACTAAGATAACCTGCCTAAATGACTACCGACCCATAGCACTCACGTCTGTAGGCATGAAGTGCTTTGAAAGGCTGGTCATGGCTCACATCAACACCATTATCCAAGAAACCCTAGACCCACTCCAATTTGCATACCGCCTCAACATATCCACAGACGATGCAATCTCTATTGCACTCTACACCTGGAAAAGAGGAACACCTACGTAAGAATGCTATTCATTGACTACAGCTCAGCGTTCAACACCATAGTGCCCTCAAAGCTCATCACTAAGCTAAGGATCCTGGGACTAAACACCTCCCTCTGCAACTGGATCCTGGACTTCCTGACAGGCCGCCCCCAGGTGGTAAGGGTAGGTAACAACAAATCTGCCACGCTGATCCTCAACATGGGGGCCCCTCAGGGGTACGTGCTCATTCCCCTCCTGTACTCCCTGTTCACCCATGACTGCATGGCCAGGCACAATCCAACACCATCATTAAGTATGCCGATGTCAAAACAGTGGTAGGCCTGATCGCCGACAACGATGAGACAGTCTGTAGGGAGGAGGTCAGAGACCTAGCCGTGTCATGCCAGGATAACAACCTCTCCCTCAACGTGATCAAGACAAAGGAGATGATTGTGGACTACAGGAAAGAAAAGAGGACTGAGCACGCCCTCATTCTCATCGCCGGGGCTGTAGTGGAACAGGTTGAGAGCTTCAAGTTCCTTGGTGTCCACATCACCAACAAACTATCATGGTCCAAACACACCAAGACAGTCGTGAAGAGGGCACGACAAAGCCTATTCCGCCTCAGGAGACTGAAAAGATTTGGCTGCACCATCAAGAGCATCCTGACTGGATGCATCACCGCCTGGTATGGCAACTGCTCGGCCTCTGACCGCAAGGCACTACAGAAGGTAGTGCGTACGGCCCAGTACATCACTTGGGCCAAGCTTCCTGCCAATATTCCTGCCATCCAGGACCACTATACCAGGCAGTGTCAGAGGAAGGCCCTAAAAATTGCCAAAGACTCCAGCCACCCTAGTCATAGACTGTTCTCTCTGCTACCGCACGGCAAGCGGTACCGGAGCACCAAGTCTAGGTCCAAAAGGCTTCTTAACAGCTTCTACCCCCAAGCCATAAGACTCCTGAACAGCTAATCATGGCTACCCGGACTATTTGCATTGTCCCCCCCCCTCACCCCACCACACCCCCTCTTTTACGCTGCTGCTACTCTGTTTATTATCTATGCATAGTCACTTTAATGCTACCCACATGTACATATTACCTCAATTACTGTACCTCGACTAACCGGTGCCCCCGCACAATGACTCTGTACCGGTACCCCCTGTATATAGCCTACTGTTATTTTATTTTATTGCTGATCTTTAATTATTTTTATTTTGTATTTTTTGACTTATCTATTTTTGACTTAAAACTTCTTCTTTTTTTTTACTGCATTGTTGGTTAAGGGCTTGTAAGTAAGCATTTCCCTGTATGGTGTACACCTGTTGTATTTGGCACATGTGGCAAATAAAATGTCATTTGATTTTAGTCTGGTTATCTTTTTTCTTCCTGTTCGCTTACGCCTTTTTTTTAAAAAGGATATTGATGGATCTTGAGGATCGAGTCAAGCCATATTTGTGTAAACGTCCCACTCAAGACGTACCACTGAAATGGATAATAGCCTTTTGGTGAGTGACATGGTGGCAATATATCCTCCTCACAATGTTTGTGACATAGAAAATAAAACTGCTGTCACCTGAGGATGAGATTCCTTTATCTATTTGCCTTTAGAGTGATAAGCACCGCAGGCTAAATATGTTCTGTGTTGCCTGTGTGTTTGTGTGTGTGTGTGTTTGTTTGTGTGTATGTGTGTGAGTCTGTGAGTGATTGAAAAGGAATAGCCTGCATATTTCAGAATACTGTCCAATGATTGATTGATTTGAATGCCTGATATCCTTGATTGGTTCTAATTCATCATAAATTGACCAAGGTATGTAAAGTGCAAGTTCAAAAGTGATATAACCTTCCATAATCTGGTGTGTGCGTGCTGTTGTGTGTGTGTGCGTGCATGTGGGTGTGCATGCGTATTTATGGGAGGGTTGGTGAGCATAGCATACTACTTAGCCCCTGGAGCTATCAGCTAGCAGGCTGAAATTGGTGTGCCTCAGCAATGAATAACTTGGAAACCATCCAATGGAAATCACATTCACGTCCCAAATGAAAGGCCAGGCGAGAGGCATCGTCAGTGGCACAGCTTATGGGTAGAGCAACTCAGTGCTTGTCACACAGCATATTGAGTGAAGGAGAGTTCAGTCCCACAAATAGCCAATCGAGAGATACTGCAAAAGAGAGCTTTATCTCTTTTTAACTATATTTCATTTAGATGTCGAGACTACATTTGAAATTGAAATCCATTTATACCTACTGTACTGTAAACCCTCCAGCAAATACGATTTTAATTGTAATCCATTTATACAACCGACCACAACCCTCCACCCCACCACCCCACGCATATACACAAACATTTGAGTACACAGTAAATAATTGGCACAACATGCAGTCAGTGACATGTCGTAGCCAAACTCCAAGGCCATTTACTCTAATCTCTATACGTAACACTTTGGCTCCTGCGCTGTCCTTGTGAATAGGTCACCGGCAGCGTTGATGACTCATCAGCCATCCATCTTGTTGGCAACACTGAGGCTCAGTGGGGGATCAGTGGGGGATCGCGCCCAGTGGCCCAACATCCTCGCCAGCCGGCTCTCCATGGGGACCCCTCCCCTCCCAGCTACACTGTCAAACTAGGCCCTCACTCAGCAATTAAAATCTTCTCCAAGGGGGGTCTCTGGCAGTGCTATCTATCTCCTCTCCCTCTGCCCCCCTGTAACTAGGCTGAGTCCAGCCTGGGTACATGAGGATGCTGAGGTGGACAATTTTCCTCAGCGCCCATTGGGAGGGATGACTATATTGCGGGATGCCAAGTTCCATCTCTGAACTTCTCTCTGTGCCATGACCATTACTAATGTTTAAGTTTTATCTAAGTGGCTATCCAACTCCAAGCTAGGAAAGACTTACCGGACCACTGGTGGCTATGAGGCAGCACACCATTGTGGGCAAGCTGTCACGATCGTCATAATGAGCGGACCAAGGCGCAGCGTGATATGCGTACATCTCTTTAATAGTGTACTTCAAACAACAATTACAACAACAACAAAACGAAACGTGAAGTCCTCGGTCATACACAAACCTACACGGAACAAGATCCCACAAAACACAAGTGCACAACAGGCTGCCTAAGTATGGTTCCCAATCAGAGACAACAAGCAACAGCTGATTCTCGTTGCCTCTGATTGAGAACCACCCCGGCCAACATAGAAAACACAAACCTAGAACAGAACATAGAAAACGAAACATAGACACTACACAAAGAAATTAACACCCTGGCTCAACATACAAGAGTCCCCAGAGCCAGGGCGTGACAGTACCCCCCCCCCCCCCAAAGGCGCGGACAGCGACAGCGCCAACATAAACCCAACAGGGGAGGGGCCGGGTGGGCATTCCTCCTCGGAGGCGGATCCGGCTCCGGGCGTGACCACCACCCTCTAACAACCCCCCCGTAGCGCCCCTGGTCTGGTCTGGCCCCGCTGACTGGAGCTGGACTGGACATTGGTGGAGCGGATTGCTTAGGCTCCAGTGTGGAGCAGCTGACCGGTACCTGACCAGGCACCGGTGAAACAGGCACGGGCTGTGCCGGACTGACGATGCGCACCACAGGCTTGGTGCGGGGAGCAGGGACGGGCCGGACCGGGCTGGCGACGCGCACCACAGGCTTGGTGCAGGGGAGCAGGAACGGGCCGGGCCGGGCTGGCGACGCGCACCACAGGCTTGGTGCGGGGAGCAGGAACAGGCCGAGCCGGTTTGGCGACGCGCACCACAGGCTTGGTGCGGGGAGCAGGAACTGGCCGGGCCGGGCTGACGACGCGTACCATTGGCTTGGTGCGGGGAGCAGGAATGGGCCGGACCGGGCTGACAAAGCGCACCACTGGCTTGGTGCGGGGAGCAGGAACAGGCCGGGCCGGGCTGGCGACGCGCACCATTGCCTTGGTGCGGGGAGCAGGAACGGGCCGGGCCGGGCTGGCGACGCGCACCACAGGCTTGGTGCGGGGAGCAGGAACAGGCCGGGCCGGGCTGGCGACGCGCACCATTGGCTTGGTGCGAGGGGCAGGAACAGGCCGGGCCGGGCTGGCGACGCGCACCACAGGCTTGGTGCGGGGAGCAGGAACAGGCCGGGCCGGGCTGGCGACGCGCACCACAGGCTTGGTGCGGGGAGCAGGAACAGGCCGGGCCGGGCTGACGACGCGCACCATTGGCTTGGTGCGGGGAGCAGGAATGGGCCGGACCGGGCTGACGAAGCGCACCACTGGCTTGGTGCGGGGAGCAGGAACAGGCCGGGCCGGGCTGGCGACGCGCACCATTGGCTTGGTGCGGGGAGCAGGAACAGGCCGGGCCGGGCTGGCGACGCGCACCACAGGCTTGGTGCGGGGAGCAGGAACAGGCCGGGCCGGGCTGGCGACGCACACCATTGGCTTGGTGCGAGGGGCAGGAACAGGCCGGGCCGGGCTGGCGACGCGCACCATTGGCTTGGTGCGAGGGGCAGGAACAGGCCGGGCCGGGCTGGCGACGCGCACCACAGGCTTGGTGCGGAGAACAGGAACAGGCCGGACCGGGCTGTGGAGACGGACTGGAGGTCTGGAGCGAAGAGCTGACACAACCCGTCCTGGCTGAATGCCTATTTTAACACACTCTGTGTGAGGCATCAGCACAGGACGTACAGGGCTGTGTACTCGTACTGGCACTACAGCACGTGGCACTGGCGCAGGATATCCGAGACCGAGGAGGGGTACTGGAGGCCACAAGCGTTGAGGTGGCACACTCCGTCCTGGCTGCATGCCCACCCTAGCACAACACGTGCGTGGTGCTAGCACAGGACGTACAGGACTGTGCTGGACCACTTGCGGCACAGTACGTAGCTCCGCATACCTCGGAACCTGCCCAGTCTCACGCTGCCTAGCCTGAGTACGGGGAGTTGGCTCTGCTCTACCTCTAGGCTCCCTTCCAGTCCCCCAAACCCGGTGGCCTCCTCTCCTATTCCACAAAATCGCCCTGTAGCTGCCTCCAGCCGCCCCGTCGTCCATGCCGTGTGCCCCCCACCAAACATTTCTTGGGGGTGCCTCTCGCCTGTCCAACGACGGCCCGGTTGGCGCCGCTACTCCTCTCCTGCCTGGGTCTCCCCCTTCATCGTCCTCCGGTAACGGACGGCCTCCTCCTCCGTTATCTGCCCCCAACCGAGGAGGACATCCACTAACGTTACCTCCGGCGTTTGCTCCTGGACACGCTGCTTGGTCCTGTATTGGTGGGATCTTCTGTCACGATCGTCATAATGAGCGGACCAAGGCGCAGCGTGATATGCGTACATCTCTTTAATAGTGTACTTCAAACAACAATTACAACAACAACAAAACGATACGTGAAGTCCTCGGTCATACACAAACCTACACGGAACAAGATCCCACAAAACACAAGTGCACAACAGGCTGCCTAAGTATGGGTCCCAATCAGAGACAACAAGCAACAGCTGATTCTCATTGCCTCTGATTGAGAACCACCCCGGCCAACATAGAAAACACAAACCTAGAACAGAACATAGAAAACGAAACATAGACACTACACAAAGAAACTAACACCCTGGCTCAACATACAAGAGTCCCCAGAGCCAGGGCGTGACACAAGCCAGTAACGGAGCCTGTGTCGACAGCCCATACCGCTAGCAGCCCAATAGCGCACCAACAATGGCTAACGGATAACTAAAAGAAGCTGGTGAGCAAAATGGGAAGTGGGCCTGTAACTTTGTAACCCTATGGGCCCTGGTCAAAAGTGGTGTACTTAATAGGATATAGGGTGTAATTTGGGATGCAGACTCAGACTGGAGCAGTGGAGCACAGACAGTGGCTCCTTGCACCTGGGTGAACAACACAACAACATTACAGCGTCCACTGGAGGTTCTACAGCTACAGCCAGACTCTATCACTCAGCCAGCAATCTGGTAGCGACACACTCCTCTTCTGTCTCACCCCATGCCTTATTCTGACTCTCTTGTCTGAGAGTGTATTAGCATTCAAATAACAAATCTGCCATGCTTTTTCCATGTCCCTGTGCTTGGCTGAGAGGACAACATTTGTCTGTGGCAGATAATAGCTGATGCGGCATTTAGCGGCCTCTGGAACGGTGACAGAGTGCATTCTGGGAGAATAATGGGTCCTGTCGGATTAACATAAACATTGAGAGCCAGGGAGATAATTTGAAGAAGGATGAGGTGGTTGGTGGTTCAACAGTGCATCTGATTAGCATGACCTAGAATAGCTGCGGCATCAATTGACTTGGTTAGCATGTATGTTTATCTGAGGCACCCTTCGTCACCTGAGTGTTTTTCACCCCAAACTATTGAATGCTGTAGACAAAACAACAACAGGATATTAGCATAATAACAGAGGTTGTTCTAAAATGGACACCGTACATTGGCACAAAATGAAGGTGACAAAATGAAGTTGACAAAGCCTCTACATAGATTGGAATGCAGACGTTATTATTTTCTATTCATATGACAAGCATGATGGTGTCTGCTTTAGTGCCAGGTGTGGTCTAAAATGAAAGTTGATGTCCTTCAAACTGATATTGTAAAAATT
The DNA here is from genome assembly GCF_020615455.1 of Coregonus clupeaformis. Classification (NCBI taxonomy): domain Eukaryota; kingdom Metazoa; phylum Chordata; class Actinopteri; order Salmoniformes; family Salmonidae; genus Coregonus; species Coregonus clupeaformis. The sequence goes on from NC_059193.1 coordinate 40,802,755, forward strand.
TGCATGAGCTTATTTAAGATTGTTGAAATCATGCAACACAAATGTCACAATTTTAATTATTGAAATGGTTTATACATTTCAGTTTTTACAAATTCTATGAGCGACTTATACTACCCAGGGCCAGTGAGACAAGAGTAGAAACACAGGCCTAACATGTATTTTTTTATTCTCGCCCTGCACTGGCTCACCTGATTCAACTACTCAATGGCTAAGTGATTTGTGGATTAGTTGAACCAGGTATGTCAGTGCAGTGCTATGACACAAATATGGGGCGCAATCCCAAATGGCCCAAGGCTCATAAGTCTCTATAAGGTGGATAGGGTGTCATTTGAGACACACTCATGGACTGTCTGATGGTGCCCCAGGAGAGGGGTTGGGAAACCCGGTCCCATTGCCTTAGGTCCTCTATTGAATAGCGGTCTCAAAAAGTTCATCCAGGCATTGGGGTGGTGTAGGGCAAGCAGGCTGGACAATGAGCCATCTAAACAGGCACCAGAGGGACATTCAAAGGTCCATGCTATCAGAATCCTTGGGATGTCTCTACCCAATTTGAAGTTGACATTTAAAATGGTTAAGGGTTGAGGTTAGGGTTAGGTAAGGGTTATGGATGTGGATGTGGTTAGGGTTATGGTAATGGTAGGGGTTAATGTTAGGGTTTAGGGTTTAGGGTAGGAATGTCCCAAGGATCCCAGATAGCACTGACCGAGACTCAACTAGAGAGCAGCTTTTAGGTAGCTAGTTCCCCAGCTTCTCAGAGTGCTGTGCGGTTGAAAGGCAGCCTTTAATCCCTGCCAGGTTGATAGCTCAATCCCCTGCAGCTGGGTGATTGTAGAGTGGCTTCAGCTGCAGCTGTCCAGGGTCCTGAATGGAGATGTCCAGGGTCCTGTAAGGCTGGACGGCGGTGCTGAAGGACAGCTCCCCACGGTCTTGCCTTCTGTAAAGGCACATTGTAGAGTGGCTTTAGCTGCTGGGCTGAAGTGACCAGTAAATGTCCAGTGTCCTAAAAGGCTGAAGTGTGGTGCTGAAGGACAGCTCCTCTGTTCTCAATGGTCCTTCTGTAGAGGCTCAGCGGTCCGAGAGACAGCATTAAAGTTTGTAACCTCTCACAGTGGCACATTAAGTTGGGATTATATGTCAATATCCTCCGACACATTAGTTAAGGAGCGTGGTTTGGCGGGTCATGTTTTGGAGGACGCATGACTCGACCTTCGCCTCTCCCGAGCCCGTTGGGGAGTTGCAGTGATGAGACAAGATTGAAAAAGGGGGTAAAATAAAAAAGGAAATGTCTGTGAGATGTCAAGCCCCGAAGGCAGTTGAGGTCTATCAGTGTAAATATACTGAGTAAAAACTCCATGTGACTATTTTGGCATACTTATTATTGCGTTTATAGATTCAAAATTCATTATGAATACTCATTGATGTAAATCATTACTGTCTATCTTCTGCTCTGATGAATTGGGAGACCAAAGAGTAAATGGAGGGAGTGATTTCGACAGTGGGGGCATGCATGCAGTTTCCTCCTGGCCCTAGATGAGCTCTTAGCTGGGCCTTGTGATAACTGTCAGCGGCTGAGCTGAGACAATAGGTTGCTAGGCGACAGCATGTTGGACAGGCAGGTATTTCACCTCCGTGTGAGTGGGATAGTGTCAACACCCAGGAGACAGCCTGTCATCTGGCTTTGGCAACTCTATTTCTCGCTCTGAAAATTGGTCACGGAGAGGAAAAAGAGCTGTTGATTAGATTAGATTAGTTTATTAGTCAATGGTACAGCGTCGCAGATGTAATTGCAGGGTACAGTGAAATTCTTAAGCTCTGAGCTCCAACAGTACAGGTGAGAAAGAGAGGTGAATGAAACAATGACAATAATAAAAAATTACAATAATAATATATACAGTTGAAGTCGGAAGTTTACATACACTTAGGTTGGAGTCATTAAAACTCGTTTTTCAACCACTCCACAAATGTCTTGTTAACAAACTATAGTTTTGGCAAGTCGGTTAGGACATCTACTTTGTGCATGACACAAGTAATTTTTCCAACAATTGTTTACAGACAGATTATTTCACTTATAATTCACTGTATCACAATTCCAGTGGGTCAGAGGTTTACATACACTAAATTGACTGTGCCTTTAAACAGCTTGGAATATTCCAGAAAATGATCTCATGGCTTTAGTAGCTTCTGATAGGCTAATTAACATAATTTGAGTCAATTGGAGGTGTACATGTGGATGTATTTCAAGCCCTACCTTCAAACTCAATGCCTCTTTGCTTGACATCATGGGAAAATCAAACGAAATCAGCCAAGACCTCAGAAAAAATAATGTAGACCTCCACAAGTCTGTTTCATCCTTGGGAGCAATTTCAAAACGCCTGAAGATACCACATTCATCTGTACAAACAATAATACGCAAGTATAAACACCATGGGACCACACAGACGTTATATCACTCAGGAAGGAGACGCGTTCTGTCTCCTGGAGATGAACGTACTTTGGTGCGAAAAGTGCAAATCAATCCCAGAACAACAGCAAAGGACCTTGTGAAGATGTTGGAGGAAACAGGTACAAAAGTATCTATATCCACAGTAAAACAAGTCCTATATCGACATAACCTGAAAGGCCGCTCAGCAAGGAAGAAGCCACTGCTCCAAAACCGCCATAAAAAAGCCAGACTACGGTTTACAACTGCACATGGGGACAAAGATCATACTTTTTGTAGAAATGTCCTATGGTCTGATGAAACAAAAATAGAACTGTTTGGCCATAATGACCATTGTTATGTTTGGAGGAAAAAGGGGGCTGCTTGCAAGCCGAAGAACACCATCCCAACCATGAAGCACGGGGGTGGCAGCATCATGCTGTGGGGGTGCTTTGCTGCAAGAGGGACTGGTGCACTTCACAAAATAGATGGCATCATGAGGAAGGAAAATGATGTGCATATATTGAAACAACATCTCAAGACACCAGTCTGGAAGTTAAAGCTTGGTCGCAAATGGGTCTTCCAAATGGAAAATTACCCCAAGCATACTTCCAAAGTTGTGGCAAAATGGCTTAAGGACAACAAAGTCAAGGTATTGGAGTGGCCATCACAAAGCCCTGACCTCAAGCCTATAGAAAATGGTGGGCAGAACTGAAAAAGCGTGTGCGAGCACGGAGGCCTACAAACCTGACTCAGTTACACCAGCTCTGTCAGGAGGAATGGGCCAAAATTCACCCAACTTATTGTGGGAAGCTTGTGGAAGGCTACCCGAAACGTTTGACCCAAGTTAAACAATTTAAAGGCAATGCTACCAAATACTAATTGAGTGTATGTAAACTTCTGACCCACTGGGAATGTGATGAAAGACATAAAAGCTGAAATAAATAATTATATCTACTATTATTCTGACATTTCACATTCTTAAAATAAAGTGGTGATCCTAACTGACCTAAGAAAGGGAATTTGTACTAGGATTAAATGTCAGGAATTGTGAAAAACTGAGTTTAAATGTATTTGGCTAAGGTGTATGTAAACTTCTGACTTCAACTGTACATATTTACAACTGTAAAAACGTGTGTGTGTGTGTGGGGGGGGGGGACAAGCCTCCAGCACTGGCGTAGAAGTCTTTCTCTCTCTCTGTACTTCAGGTGGTATGTTTGTTCTCTAATCTACTAACAGTGCACGTTTTCAAGGAATGTTTCCAACAATGGACACCACACAGCTACAAGGATACTACAGTTATGAAAGAACTAAAGAGTGAGCCAAACTCAGTAGAGGCAAGGCCCTTTAAAACGGGTAGGTCTTCCTCAGACAAGGTTGTTTATGAATGATATATAAAATGAATATATTTTTTATCCTCTATAACAGAGTCATTTCAGAAGATACGGTAAATGTCCTGCCTTGTGCCACTTTGGAAAAGTAACTTTTGATACAAGAAAACGGTCAGGTGCATAACAGTACATCAGGAAGCTAGCTGAGTAATCCCCTCACAGAGACACAAAAAGGCAGAACAGATCATGCTCATCACACTCACTCACATAATGATCCCATCATGGATGACAACCAGAATGTATTTGATGTAAACTCAAATGGCATAGCATGTGCTTGTGCCATATGTGACATCTCTCTCAGTATCTCAGCCCAGTATTTTCTGGTTATCTGGTAGCTCTTGCACATCATGATTCTAATCGCTTGGTAGCACAAGACACACCTCCCAAGCTGTCTGGTAGCTAGACATCTCCTAGATATTTTCATTAGATATTGACACAAATCCACTTTCATCCTTATCCCCATCCAATATTTTATGTGAACCCAAACCAACAAAATGTGTGATTGAATTCACACCTATATAATCCTATTTCTGGTAATGTGGTAAGATTATATATTTGTTGGTACTTACTTTGAATAATTAATCACAATTGGTAGTCTAACTGCCTGTTTGTCAAGGTGTCAGTGTAATACGGTAGGCGAAGTCAGGCGCAGGACACAGAGCTAATCAGAAGCGTACTTTACTCAAAGGTAAAAGAATGAACAGCAAACCTCCACGCAGGGAGGGAACAATCCCGCACACTAACGACAACCAAGACTAAAACAAACACGCACAACACACAGTGTGAGACAGAGGGTTAAATAGGGAAGATATAACTACATGATGGGAAAACGGTGTGACCAATTAAGACAAAACAAGTCAAACATAGATACATGGATCGGTAGCAGCTAGTACTCCGGTGACGACGAACGCCGAAGCCTGCCCGAGCAAGGAGGAGGGGCAGCCTCGGCTGAATCCGTGACATTACCCCCTACTTGACGTGCGGCTCCAGCCGTGCGCCGACCCCGGCCTCGGGGACGGCCAGGAGGACGCGGAGCAGGGCGGGTCGGATGACTCTGGTGGAAATCCCTCAACATGGAGGGATCGAGGATGTCCCTCCTAGAGACCCAGCACCGTTCCTCCGGACTGTACCCCTCCCACTCCACGAGGTACTGCAGGCCCCCCACCCGACGCCTCGAATCGAAGATGGAATGGACTGAGTACGCCGGAGCCCCCTCGCGTACCTCAGACGTACCCCGTACCTCAGACTCCTGGAGTGGTCCAGCTACTACCGGTCTGAGGAGAGACACATGGAACGAGGGGTTCATACAGTAATTAATAGGAAGTTGTAACCTATAACAACCCTCGTTCAATCTCCTCAGGACTTTAAATGGCCCCACAAACCGCCGACCCAGCTTCCGGCAGGGCAGGCGAAGGGGCAGGTTTCGGGTCGAGAGCCAGACCCGGTCCCCCGGTGCATACACCGGGGCCTCACTGCGGTGGTGATTGGCACTCGCCTTTTGTCGCCTGATTGCCAGCTGTAGGTGTACATGAGCAGCGTTCCAGGTCTCTTCCGAGCGCCGAAACCACTCATCCACCGCAGGAGCCTCGATCTGGCTCTGATGCCAGGGTGCCAGAACCGGCTGATAACCTAACACACACTGGAAAGGTGTAAGGTTAGTAGAGGAGTGGCGGAGTGAGTTTTGGGCTATCTCTGCCCAGGGGATATAACCTGACCACTCCCCCTGCCGGTCCTGGCAATAGGACCTCAGAAACCTACCCACATCCTGGTTAACTCTCTCCACCTGCCCATTACTCTCGGGGTGAAAACCTGAGGTAAGGCTAATCGAGACCCCCAGACGTTCCATGAACGCCCTCCAGACCCTTGAGGTGAACTGGGGACCCCGATCCGACACAATATCCTCAGGTATCCCGTAGTGCCGGAAGACGTGTGTAAACGGGCCTCAGGAGTTTGTAGGGCTGTAGGGAGACCTGGCATAGGAATGAGACGGCAGGACTTAGAAAACCGATCTACAACGACCAGGATCATGGTGTTCCCTTGTGAGGGGGGAAGGTCCGTCACAAAATCCACTGATAGGTGGGACCACGGCCATTGTGGAACAGGTAGGGGTTGTAATTTCCCTCTGGGCAGGTGTCTAGGTGCCTTACACTGGGCGCACACCGAGCAGGAGGAAACATAAACTCTCACGTCCTTGGCTAAAGTGGGCCACCAGTACTTCCCACTAAGACAGTGCACTGTCCGACCGATGCCAGGATGACCAGAGGAGGGTGACGTGTGAGCCCAATAGATCAATCGATCACGAACCTCGAGCGGCACATACATCCGACCCTCTGGACACTGGGGAGGAGTGGGCTCGGTACGTAACGCCCACTTGATGTCCGCGTCAACCTCCCACACCACCGGTGCCACCAGACACAACGCCAGAAGTATGGGAGTGGGCTCAATGGACCTCTCCTCTGTGTCATACAGTCGTGACAGGTTGTCTGCCTTAGCGTTCTGGGAACCTGGTCTGTAAGTGAGAGTAAACACAAAGCGAGTGAAGAACATGGCCCAACTTGCCTGACGAGAGTTCAGCCTCCTTGCCGCCCGGATTTACTACAGATTACGTGTCATCAAAATGAGAAAAGGGTGTTTAGCCCCCTCAAGCCAATACCTCCACACTTTCAGAGCTATAACCACAGCTAACAGCTCCCGGTCCCCCACATCATAGTTGCGCTCCGCCGGACTGAGCTTCTTAGAAAAGAAAGCACAGGGGTGGAGTTTTGGTGGCATACCCGAGCGCTGAGACAGTACAGCTCCAATCCCAGCCTCGGACGCGTCCACCTCAACCTGGAATGCCATGGAAGTATCCGGATGAGCCAGCACCGGAGTTGAAGTAAACAGGTCCTTCAGATGCCCAAAAGCCCTGTCCGCCTCGGCTGACCACTGCAGACGCACCGGTCCTCCCTTTAGCAAGGAGGTAATGGGAGCTGCTACCTGACCAAAGCCCCGGATAAACCTCCGGTAGTAATTGGCAAAACCCAAGAATCGCTGCACCTCCTTCACCGTGGTTGGAGTCGGCCAACTACGCACGGCTGAAATGCGGTCAATCTGGATTCTTGGAAGAACAGACATTTTTCCGCCTTCACATACAGGTCATGCTCCAACAGTCGCCCAAGCACCCGACGCACCAGGGACACATGCTCGGCCCGTGTAGCGGAGTATATGAGAATGTCATCAATATACACCACTACACCCTGTCCATGCAGGTCCCTGAAAATCTCATCAACAAAAGATTGGAAGACTGAAGGAGCATTCATCAAACCGTATGGCATGACGAGGTACTCATAGTGCCCCGAGGTGGTACTAAATGCAGTCTTCCACTCATCTTCCTCCCGGATACGCACCAGGTTGTACGCGCTCCTGAGATCCAATTTCGTGAAGAAGCGCGCCCCGTGCAATGACTCCGTCATGCTCGCAATCAGAGGTAATGGATAGCTGTATTTTACAGTGATCTGATTTAGACCACGGTAGTCAATGCACGGGCGTAAGCCACCATCCTTCTTCTTCACAAAAAATAAACTCGATGACACAGGGGAAGTGGACATCCGAATGTAACCTTGTCTCAGAGATTCGGTGACATATGTTTCTATAGCCGCCGTCTCTTCCTGTGACAGAGGATACACGTGACTCCGGGGAAGCGTAGTGCCTACCTGGAGATTTATCACACAATCCCCCTGTCGATGGGGTGGTAATTGAGTCGCCTTCTTTTTACAGAAGGTGTGAGCCAAATCGGCATATTCAGGTGGAATGTGCATGGTGGGAACCTGGTTTGGACTTTCCACCGTAGTTCCCCCTACGGAAACACCTAAACACCTCCCCAAGCACTGACCTTGGGAGCCCTCTGTTGCCATGAAATAGTGGGGTCATGAGAAGTTAACCAGGGAAGCCCCAACACCACTGGAATCGCAGGAGAATCAATCAGATATAGCCTAATTATTTCCTCATGCCCCTCCTGCGTCTTCATCCAGAGTGGCGCTGTGACCTCCCTAATCAGACCTGACCCTAAAGGGCGACTATCTAGGGCATGTATAGGGAAGGGCACATCAACTGGCACAATAGGAATCCCTAACCTACGGGTAAACTGACGATCAATAAAGTTCCCAGCTGCGCCTGAATCTACTAGCGCCTTATGATGGGAATGAGAAGAAAACTCAGGAAATACAACATTTATACACATATGCGCAACAGGGAGCTCTGGGTGAGTTGGGTGCCTACTCACCTGAAACGGTTCATCAGTGCGCTGCCTACTGCCTCGACTCCTTGAAGGCCCTCCCCAGCACCGACCAGCAGTGTGTCCTCTGCGGCCACAGTTGGTGCAGGGGACGGCCCCTCTACCGGCCTCCCTCATAGCAGCACCTCCGAGCTCCATAGGGGTAGGATCGGAGGTGCTGGGGGATGGAATGGACAGCCCCTCTACCGGACATCCGCGGGTGACCAACAGGTTATCCAGTCGGATTGACATATCCACTAGTTGGTCCAGGTTTAGGTTGGTGTCCCTGCAGGCCAATTCCCGACGAACGTCCTCCCTTAAGCTGCAATGGTAGAAGGTCCTGCGCTGGCAGCCAGAGTCCGAAAGTCCAGTGCAAATTCCTGCGCGCTCCTCTTCCCCTGTCTGAGGTGGAATAGACGCTCACCCGCTGCTCTCCCCTCTGGTGGATGATCGAACACCGCCCTAAAGCGGCGGGTAAACTCTGCATAGTTTACAGTTGCGGCGTCTATTCCCCCCCACTCGGCGTTGGCCCACTCCAGCGCTTTACCGGACAGACAGGAGATGAAGGGGGCGGACACACTCTTGTATCCCGAGGGAGCCGGGTGGATGGTTGCCAGGTAGAGCTCTACCTGGAGCAGTAAACCCTGACACCCGGCAGCTGTACCGTCATAAGCCCTCGGGAGCGAGAGCCGAATCCCACTGGACACAGATGGTGAAGAGATGGACATCGGTGTAGGTGGTGGTGTAATTGGAGGAGGTATAGGGATACCTCCTCTCTCCCATCGCTCCATAGTATTTACTACTCGTTCCATAGCTGTGCCGAGAGCCTGGCCGCTTGTTGTTGGACGCGTTCCTCCATCGATCCGGCAGGCATAGCTGTTCCTGCTGACTCCATGTTATGGTGCGTGTTTCTGTCAAGGCTTCAGTGTAATGCGGTAGGGGAACTCAGGCGCAGGACACAGAGCTAATTAAAAGCGTACTTTACTCAAAGGTAAAAGAATGAACAGCAAACCTCCACGCAGGGAGGGAACAATCCCGCACACTAACGACAACCAAGACTAAAACAAACACGCACAACACACAGTGTGAGACAGAGGGTTAAATAGGGAAGACATAACTACATGATGGGAAACAGGTGTGACCAATTAAGACAAAACAAGTCGAACATAGATACATGGATTGGTAGCAGCTAGTACTCCGGTGACGACGAAAGCCGAAGCCTGCCCGAGCAAGGAGGAGGGGCAGCCTCGGCTGAATCCGTGACACTGTTACCAGACAATATGCAGTGTGGTGCTTGTTTCAATGAATCCCAAAGAAAAAAGTAACTAATAGTAATGATTATGTAATCACCATGTTACCATGTATTCCATATACATAATGCTATGGTAATTGCAAGCTGTGTGTAATACCCTGTTAAAACCATGTTAGAAACACTATGTTTTACCACAGACTTTGCTGTTGAGCCTATGTTGGTTTGCATTGCATCAAATACTTTTGTTACTTTCATGTGAAAACTTTAAAGCAGTGGTCACCAACCGGTCGATCTTCAAAGCATTCCTAGTCGATCGCCAAACATTTTTGTAGAAAAGGCAACGATAAGAGAAGGGTGAAACTGCAGCCCGCAATTCGGGGCGTTCCTGCATGTGGGCATTCTTGCATCTGCAGGAACCCCTCTTTATACTTCTATTGGTCCATTTTTAAGCTATGACTCCAATAAATAGGCGGGAGGCAGGTGCGCTCCAGTACAGTAGGCTAGATGGCAGTAATGCATCGTGGTCCTCTGTAGCTCAATTGGTAGAGCATGGCGCTTGTAACGCCAGGGTAGTGGGTTCGATCCCCGGGACCACCCGTACGTAAAAATGTATGCGCACATGACTGTAAGTTGCTTTGGATAAAAGCATCTGCTAAATGGCATATTATTACATTGGATGCCAATTGCCGATAAACCTCACTGTAGGGCACTGTTTTCCCACTGTAGCTAATATCATTCTATTCTACGCATTTTGCAATGAGGCTGAGATAATTTTGTGTTTTTAAAGCTAATTTCCTGCAATTCTACACATATTTACATTGGGCAGAGAGAAAATGTGCAGTTTTATAGCTAATCTCATATTATTCTACACGTTTTGCAATGAGGCTGAGAGAATTTAGCATTTTGAAAGCTAATTTCTTGCTATTAAATACATATATATATTTTGTATTCTGAATGTATTTTAATTTGTGGCGGGGTGGGGGGGGGGGTTAGGTACCCCCAGAGCCCGTGGGCCTTGCAGGGGCTGCGCTACGGGGGGTTACGGTATGCCAGTGACTATCCCTAGGCATTGCCATCTCGTGTTAGTGGGCAAGTGGACATGATTGTAATCCAAACCCAACCCTCATGTAAATTGTGACGACCTCAGTTACACACATCTCACAAAACACAGTATTGGAATGTACTGACTTTATGACCAAAATTACTTTTTGTAAATTATTCTGCCTAATATCAATGCCACATAGGCCCTTTTCAACCAGAGAAGTTCATTTTTGCGTTCAGTTGCTCTTTAAGGTACAACTCAAGTGTTTAACCGTGTGCTCTGGCTTTGATCCACCACTCTGACAAAGGCTGCCTTAACCATCCTAATTTAAATGCTTTCCTAATTGGATACACCAGTGTCAGTACAGCCCTTTAACATTCTTCAGGATCAATTGTAAAAAGAAGCCTTGATTCTTTTTAAGATTGAGGCAGCCATTTTTGTATTATTCCAATTGGGCTTTTCAAATTTCATCCAAGAAATGGAAGAACTAGAGAGCGATTACTATCATACTAAGCTGTTCTTGTTATACAAGATTAACTCCCGATAAACTGAGCAATTACAGGTGTTTCGAAGTAAAAGGTTTGAAAAGTATTTAGGAAAAGTAAAAGGAGCAATCAGATTATGATCTTCATCGGTGCAATAATATTTTGCTGTTAGAGCAAACCTTCCTTGACTAACTGCAAATCAATTCCTTATTGATAAATAGATAAGTATGTATATGGCTCTGATGGGTTGTTTTTGGCAGCATCTGAGCATCACTTTGTTAATCAACAAAAGGAAGAAATTGATCAAATCTCAGTTGGTTCCATGTATGGAGAACATGCAGGACTTCCACAAAACGTGTTACATCAAATTGAATAAGGATGCAGAGTTTATGATAGAAATCATCATCGAGTTCTATAGATATACTTCAATAGATTACTGTTCAAAGTCATCATGGGAAAGCAACACATTCTGGAACTATTCTATCACATTCAAATTTAACATCCAACTGTTTGCATATTGTAATGTAGATGCAGGGAGTCAGGAAGCAGGTGCAGATGGTGAGTTTGATAATAATAAACATGGAGAGTTACAAAACAAGAGAAGCGTCTGGACATGAAAACTGAACCAATACTGCCTGAAGAGTGATGCTAGGGAGTGCTAGATAAAGGGGGAGTAATCAGGGTAGTGATGGAGTCAAGGTGTGCCTCATGATGGGGCGCAGGTGTGCGCGATGAGGGTTGCCTCATTTTGTACTGTGTAAAAAACAGTAGCAACACCTGCTTTTTCCATGACATAGACTGACCAGGTGAATCCAGGTAAAAACTATGATCCCTTATTGATGTCACTTGTTAAATCCACTTCAATCAGTGTAGATGAAGAGGAGGAGACAGGTTAAAGAAGGATTCTTAAGCCTTGAGACAATTGAGACATGGATTGTGTATGTGTGCCATTCAGAAGATGAATGGGCAAGACAAAAGATTTAGGTGCCTTTGAAAGGGGTATGGTAGTAGGTACCTGTTACAGGAGGGGGTCGCAGTTCCGGAGCGACCCATTAGGTGTCATCCTCCGACAACAACTTAGGCACCTCCTCACTCACAGTCTGGACTAATCAGTATCCTATTGGTGACACCTGTGTCTACCTGTTCACCTGTGTATTTATGCCCTCACTTCCCTTGCTCAGTTTTCTCTGTTATTTTCTTCATGTCCAGCAGTATCGGAGTCCTATGTACAGGTACTTGAGAAGTGTTCTCCCTGTTTCGTTATGTGTTTCAGTCGTAGGTAGTATTTCGTATTTTGGCTGTCAGCCGGTTTTTGGAGACTTATTTGCTCCGCCTGTCTTTTATCGGGATAAGTCCGTTATTTTGTATTCTGGCTTTGGGACCACCAGTAAAGATCCTTGTTTCACCATCTCTGCCTACTGCTGCTGGGTTTTTCACACTCAACATTTTCCAATGTGTATAAAGAATGGTCCACCACCCAAAGGACATCCAGCCAACTTGACACAACTGTGGGAAGCATTGGAGTCAACATGGGCCAGTATCCCTGTAGAACACCTGACACCATGTAGAGTCAGTCTATGCCCCAACGAATTGAGGCTGTTCTGAGGGCAAAAGGGGGTGGAACTCAATATTTGGAAGGTGTTCCAAATGTTTGTGCACTCAGTGTATGTCGTCCCCCCCCCAAATAATTTTTTTTTGGAAGAGTTAAGGTCTTTGGCAGTCCTTACCCCGTCACTGTTTTGGTAAAAAGTTGAGTGATGTAACCACTCACAAATTCATAGACAGAACTATGAATTTAATTACTGACCATCCATGATATCAGAGTTATAGTTTTAACCATGTTTTGAGGCTATACAGTGTTGGTTTACAATTACATTGTTTCCAAACAAAGGAGTAAAACAAGCTTATATGTTGGGTTCTGGTGGGGTTGGTTGAACTAAGCTCATTAGTCATTCATAAATTATATTCTTCAAGAATCAATGGCTATATATCATTCATATAAAAGTCCAAAAATTGATTTAACACCTTTAAAGATCTATGTCACTTTCTAATGCATGGATCCCTCTCCATACATACCTACCATTTTCTCTCGCTGCTCCGCTAGTGATTTGTTAGTCTGTGGATACATGATATACACACCAAGCAAAGCACCAGCGCCATCCTCCACCAACCACTGCCAGCAACTTCTCCAGGTCCTGCTGGGGGTCTTACTTTGAACTTCTCAACAACCTCCCTGAGTGTTGTGTTGACCTGTAGTTCAGGTCTTCTGGGGAATCTCTCCTGACAGAGTGGACACTGGAATAGGTCAGTGCTATCCCAGTATCCTGTGATACAGATCTTGCAGAAGTTATGTCCACATGAGATGGTGACTGGATCTGTGAACATGTCCACATAGAGCATAGGAAGTGATCTTCAGATAGGATACTTCTGGAAACAAACACACTATTACCACAGATAGAACAATGAGACAGATATTTCACTGGATGTATAAATGTGAAGCATCCGGTTGGCGTTTCCACTCATTACCAAATATGGTAGTGAGAGGAATCCCACTGGCGGGCAGTGGGAGAAAATGAAACAAGATGGATTTTGGCCGACATTCTGCACATTTTCTCATCGATTAAACATTTGATCTCAATACAGTTTTCTGTTCCCAGAACTAGAATCTGTTATGAACAGAGTGGACTAAGTTTTGTAGACTTAACAATTTTCTTGAAAATCGCGCTGTTTAGAAGGAGTGCAAAGGCGAATTGAGTTATTGCACACGCACACTTCACAGAGTAGGTGTTCCCTAATGGAAAAATGCAGATGCATACTAGAATGCGCCAATAGGATATCGCTAGCGCATGCTTGGCTCTGCCCATCTCCTTGCTTGTTCTGCCCACTATAACTCATTTGTTCCCATTGGAAATGACAAGCTGTGGTCTATCTTGGTTTAGTTATAGAAATCTTTGCTATTATTGTTGTTATGCCTGTAATCCACCCCTGGATTTAAATTACTCCTTATATGGAAGGCAAGACTACTTCCAGACGGTATGATACCAGGAATTACAAGTAGCAGTAACATGTTCTTGGGTATGTATTGTTTTATGGTTGCACCTTGAACAGTCCAAAGTATGCCTCCTGTAGCTCAGTTGGTAAAGCATGGCGCTTGCAACGCCAGGGTTGTGGGTTCGTTTCCCACGGGGGGCCAGTATGAAAACATTTATGCACTCACTAAATGTAAGTCACTCTGGATAAGAGCGTCTTCTAAATGACTAAAAATGTTACAAAAATGTATGACAACTTGTGTTGATATGTCGGTAGATCGGTATATTCACAAGAGGCAACAATAAACAAGGAAATAGCCAAAAGAAAAATAACTAAAATGGTTTAATTTGTAGTTTGAGCCATTATAGCATGTCTCTCTCTCTCTCTACTTACCCAAGTGTGTGTAGACTCTCTTCTTTAGTGTGAATCAGATGATGTCCATAGGTTCAGAAAAGTCAGTGGAGTTGTGTGGAGAACCTTGATAAGCAGGTTCAACTAACTGAGGGTAAATTGCCCCACTTTACTTTCACTTCAGTATAGTGTTGTGATTACCCCACCTACAGCCAGGTACAGTTGACTTCTGATAAATAAAATGGCGTCAGTCTGTTGTTGTTGCAGTAGCTGCAACAGTTGTGATAGTGTGCACCAAACCAGAGCATGCAGATATCTAGGGATTACATCGGTACAATCAGATTTTGCTGTCAGAGGAAACTGCAATTCAATTGGACATTATTAAATAATAGATAAGCACGTTAAGGTATCTGATGGGTTTTGTTAGGCAGCATCTGAGCGTCACATACATTTATTTAAAAAACAAGAGAAGGAGAAGGAAGAAAATGATAAAATCTCAGTTGGTTCCAAGCAACTTAGCAGGTTGTCTTTGTACTCAATACATGCATGGAGAAACAAGATTAAATCAAATGTAATAGTTTTTCTGATTCTGTGAAAGTTTGGCATGTATTGCAGAAACATTTCCATGCATGTCACTGATCCCCATTGAACGTTTTATTAGCTATCATAGACCTGGTGGGTGTTAACAATATTGTGTATGTATTTTCTTGTAAATAATTAATTACAATTGATGATTGGCGTATGTGTGTGCCAAAAGAGATGTTTCAGTTAAGAATCCATTTTTGCATGTCGTAAGAGCACGTTTCTGCATTGGAAGGAAACCATAGCAACAAAATACATGACAATATGTTAAGGCAAGCGTGGGGGTAAACAAAGCAGAGAATAAAATGATACTCAAATTTCCATAGGATTTTACTAAAGTACAAAGGATCATCTAATACAAACAAATGAGTTCTTAACAGAATCACTTGCAAAACATGAACTCCCTTTATTTGTAGTTTCCCCCCACTGCAACACTAGACTTTATTTACTCAATGTCAAACAGAGGAGAAATCCCCCAAAAGGCATCATAGCAAAGTAGCATCAATAAAGTTAAACTCAACTCACTTTCAGGGTAACTCTAGGGAAATGAAAAGAAGATGTCCAAATAAGTCCCAGGAATAATAAAATAACAAAACAAACAGGAGTTGTTACTTTTAAACACACAAAGTAATAAAAAAAAGTGCTTCCAACTATTTGGTTGATATTTACTAAGTGTTTGCACCGCTGCAAAGTGTGCAGGCTAAAATGAAAACTGAAGATAAAATAAAGGTGAAAAGAAGGAATATTTTCAGATAACATGTCACTTTCAGTTTATTTTCTTTGTCCTTAATTCCCTTCTGAAAACAATGGCTGCAAACTTCACACAGGCTCAATAGGTATCGCTACCAAATTCCTTGACACAGTTTACACTAACAAAATTCAAGTAACCTTGATCAGACAACAATTTATGTTATGGACACTTTCTGTCCCCTAAACAGCTCTCACAATGTGTCAAATTTCAGAGATCTGACAGAATTTCACACATTTCAAATAGACAGCAGAGCAGTGGAACGAGTCTGGAACTAGTTTGGAATAGCTGCAAAGGTATTGTCAGGAATGCAGTCATTTTGCATATTTCCACACTGTTTAACAGCTAGAAAATGTAATCCATGAGGTCTGACCTGGTTAGCTATCTGAATTCAAGAGTGATGTAATATCTGACAATTAAAGTGTATCTGATAGGTTCCATTTAAATATAGAATGTGGACCTTCGACAAAAGTTAGTTTTTTGCCTGAGCTCTTCCAGCAAAGTTTCTAGCTCCAGATAGAGACAGAGGGCTGTTTGCCTCGAGTGCTGACAGCTCAACTCTCCTGTCACCTTCCCACTGATTCTAACATGGCAGTTTTATCAGCTTGGAGATACAAGGCATGCTTTGCCTGAAGGCAAGCCCGAGAGGTTGACTCTTTGAGGAGATCCAAAGTGATATCATAACCCGACAGCTAAGGACTGTGTGAGAACATTAGACTCAAATAATTATCCATGAAAACGGATACGCCATTGCCTGGACCCCCAAAGGGCCAGTCAAAACTGGCAAAGTGCTACTGATGGGTTTGAATATCAAGTCCCAAAAAGTTTACTTTACTTCTGGAGGGAAGATTGAACTCCAAAAAACTCATGGCTCTCCCAAAGTTTTTTTTTGTTTTGGAGTGGCTAGCTAGGCTAGCATATCTATCTTTCCAGGACATTAATCCATGGTCATACACTGTTCCCCTGGACAAAAAGACATAATGACAAGTCCCATTTAAATCCCCTTTAGTCTGAAATTGATCAAGTGCGGTCACAGTAATTCACAATCTGGGAAGCCTCACCTTTGTCTAATTCCTTTTTGCAGAGATAGCCAAGGGGAGTCAGATGGGGGTTATCAAAGTGAGCTTAAGATGCTCAATACATTCAATTACTGGTGCTGGTTTGACAAGGGCACACATTCTCCTGGTCAGGATCATAGCCTCTTTAGTGTCTTGTGATGGCAGTCTCAATCCTGCCTGCCAGAATAACATTGATTAGCAAGGGAGCACCAATGAGCTGCCTTGCTGACTGGAGATTTGATTGGCTTAGCATAGTCTAATGACTATATATTCCAATAGCAAAATATAGGAATAGAAAAATAAATAGAACAATAAAAAGTGACACACACACATAGTATGTGTAAGAGAGATATAGTCAAGGAAGTGAAGAAAGTGTCCCTCTATTTTGCATGTACATTCTATACAGCCCTGTCACCTTGCCTCCACTCTGAAATAAATACAGTGCCTTGCAAAAGTATTCATCCCCCTTGGTGTTTTTCCTATTTTGTTGCATTACAACCTGTAATATAAATGGATTTTATTTGGATTTCATGTAATGGACATACACAAAATAGTCCAAATTGGTGAAGTGAAATGAAAAAAATAACTTGTTTCATAAAATTCAAATAAATGAATAACGGAAAAGTGGTGCGGGCATATGTATTCACCCCCTTTGCTATGAAGCCCCTAAATAAGATCTGGTGCAACCAATTACCTTCAGAAGTCACATAATTAGTTAAATAAAGTCCACCTGTGTGCAATCTAAGTGTCACATGATCTCAGTATATATACACACCTGTTCTGAAAGGCCCAAGAGTCTGCAACACCACTAAGCAAGGGGCACCACCAAGCAAGCGGCACCATGAAGACCAAGGAGCTCTCCAAACAGGTCAGGGACAAAGTTGTGTAGAAGTACAGATCAGGGTTGGGTTATAAAAAAATATCAGAAACTTTGAACATTCCACGGAGCACCATTAAATCCATTATTAAAAAATTGAAAGAAAATGGCACCACAACAAACCTGCCAAGAGAGGGCCATCCCCCAAAACTCACGGACCAGGCAAGGAGGGCATTAATCAGAGAGGCAACAAAGAGACCAAAGATAACCCTGAAGGAGCTGCAAAGCTCCACAGCGGAGATTGGAATATCTCCATTTTAAGCCGTACACTCCACAGAGCTAGGCTTTACGGAAGAGTGGCCAGAAAAAAGCCATTGCTTAAAGAAAAAAATAAGCAAACACGTTTGGTGTTCGCCAAAAGGCATGTGGGAGACTCCCCAAACATATGGAAGAAGGTACTCTGGTCAGATGAGACTAAAATGGAGCTTTTTGGCCATCAAGGAAAACGCTGTCTGGTGCAAACCCAACACCCCAAGAACACCATCCCCACAGTGAAGCATGGTGGTGGCAGCATCATGCTATGGGGATGTTTTTCATCTGCAGGGACTGGGAAAATGGTCAGAATTGAAGGAATGATGGATGGCACTAAATACAGGGAAATTCTTGAAGGAAACCTGTTTCAGTCTTCCAGAGATTTGAGACTGGGACGGAGGTTCACCTTCCAGCAGGACAATGACCCTAAGCATACTGCTAAAGCAACACTTGAGTGGTTTAAGGGGAAACATTTACATGTCTTGGAATGGCCTAGTCAAAGCCAAGACCTCAATCCAATTGAGAATATGTGGTATGACTTAAAGATTGCTGTACACCAGTGGAACCCATCCAACTTGAAGGAGCTGGAGCAGTTTTGCCTTGAAGAATGGGCAAAAATCCCAGTGGCTAGATGTGCCAAGCTCACAGAGACATACCCCAAGAGACTTGCAGCTGTAATTGCTGCAAAAGGTGGCTCTACAAAGTATTGACTTTGATGGGGGTGAATAGTTATGCACGCTCACGACTTCTGTTTTTTCTGTCTTATTTCTTGTTTGTTTCACAAGAAAAAATATTTTGCATCTTCAAAGTGGTAGGCATGTTGTGTAAATCAAACGATACAAACCCCCCAAAAATCAATTTTAATTCCAGGTTGTAAGGCAACAAAATAGGAAAAATGCCAAAGGGGGTGAATACTTTCGCAAGCCACCGTTTGCAGTGATAGAACAGAGTGAGGAAAAGGACCTAGGCAATGTTTTGTAATCTACCCTTCAAAGGTAGCAGACTAGGTCTCATCCCTGTCACTAACATCAGATTTAATCACTACTTCAGAAGAGCTATCTTTTGGGAGAAGCACCATGGCAGTTAATGGGTTATAAATCTAGCCATTCATGTCTGATAGCAGTTCGAAGTGTATTATCTTACCCAGACTGGCGGCTCACTCCGTATCCATGGATACCTACTGGTGTCATGCAGTGTTGGTTCCACCCCCTCTGTGAGCGTGCAACCTCTGCGCTAATAACTTCATATTTAGCAACGGAATAAATAGTCTTCACCTCCTCTCACATCATACATAATTAGGAATGTATTTCATTCTTGACACAGAAGCTGATCACTGATCTATTGTAGGAAAGGCAGATATCTTGGTTACAGTGGCGATGTGTCACGTGGGGCAGAGCACCAATATCCAAGAGATTTGCATCCAATTCTGTTATTTAATGTTGCAACAATGTATCATATCAGTCAGCAAACAATTGTATTTTATAAAATAAATGTGCTTGATCTAATAAAGCATATGTGGTCACTTTCACATTGTATTGTTGTTTTTGGCAGATTCAAAATGCAGCTGTTTCAGCCTCGCTCAGTGTTTTCTGTAGTGGAGGGGAAGACAGAGAAAGAACAGAGCATAGGCGTCAAAGATTTTCTCTGGTTGCGAGTGATTGGCTCAGGGTGCTGTCACTAATGGGGACACTACGTCACCGCAGCACCTGCTGGGAGAGCTAGCCAGCAAAAGCCCCTCTTCGGTCCTCCATTGATTTACAGTAGAAGTGCCCGCCCAAGAAGGCTCATTGTCATTGGCCACAGATATACACCCAGTAACTTTTAATGGCCTGATTTTTTTATCACGCACTGTTACCACATCTTCAAGCTAGGTAGCTTAACTAGCTTAGCTATCACATAGTAAATCATTTTAAAACTTAGCGGTATGAAGGAAACGTAGAGAAAACGTCTCGGTGCTCATTAGCCACCTAAACTTTAAAATATGGCCATCCATTAAAATAAAGCAAGCTGGAAAATAAGATTCAAGTCGAGTGGTTGGTGGTGGATCATGGAGCAGTGGCTAACATCTGTTTTGAGGTAGGCTAGCTATAATATCCTATAGGCTACATGTCTTATTGTTGATGTTTGATGGCAGACTGACTGTAATACCCATAGAATCACATGTAGAAGAAGGGTTAGTTAGAAATATTACTGTGCAATAGATGAAGCGAGGGAATAGCGTTATAAACGTTGCATATTGTTAACCGGGCCCTTTTGTAACAGGCAGGCAGACGCACGCAGTGTCGCAATATTGCAAACCGATTACTAGCTAGTTTACTCTATAAAAGTATGCTCAACTACCGTGGTCTTTCATGCAAAATGAGCTAAAGATATGGGAAGTAGCCATAAGCTGATCATAACCCAAATGTTATAACGTTTGTGTGTGTGGCTCAAAACTCATTTCTGGGATTGGTTATTAGTGCATTCAATGTGTAGCCAGTGTAGTGTACTGGTTTTGATGCATATGAGCTTTGTTGATTGAGTTTGCCCCACCAATATTTTCATGTTAAAATCACAACTGCGTGGTTAGCCATTGTGTTTTGCAGTACAACACAGAGTCAGAGTGTATAAGTACTTGAAATGCTCTTGGAGATGTTTTTCAAGCCATCAGAGTAGACCAAACACTACCTAGCTATTATGCTATCAATATCCCTAAATGGTGGTGATGGTACACTGCTATAATTGGAATATTAAGTACCGGATCAGGGATGCATACCAAATATCACGCTCTTCCCTACATTGTGCACAAATTTTTACCAACGCCTTATGGGCTCTGGTCAGAAGTAGTGCACTATAATGGGAATAGGGTACCATTTGGAATCCAGACCAATTATTTCAGCTGAGCTAAGAGTAGCATGTAGTGTCTGGTAAAGTGGGAACCATATTTGGGAAAAGATTGGACGGACACTCACTGCGCAAATATCTCTCACTCACAACGTCTATGAGATCAGAAACTTAGAGCAAGACATTGAATTCATGGGGATACAAATGGTCTTCTTATTTTTTTTAAGGATGTGTCCGTATTGGTGTGCAAGTATTCATAGGGTATTATCATTTTGCGAGGTCTACATCTGGTCTTTCCTACCCACTGGGCACAGACGTCAGTTCAAGTAGTTTTGATTTACATTTGATTGATATGTCAACTAATGTGAATTCAACGTGAAATCAACAAAAATGTGAACCATGTCATTGGATTTAGGTAAAAAGTTGTGTGAAGAAGAAAATACGTACATTCCAGAATGTCCTTTTATGTTAATGTCTTTTTGCAAATCCAATCAGTTTTCCAAGTTGATTCAACGTCATCACATGGATTATTTTTAATGAAATGATGCGGAAACAATGTTGATTCAACCAGTTTGTTCCCAGTGGGTATGCGGCAGGTAGCGGTTAAGAGCATTGGGCCGGTAAACAAAAGGTTGCTGGTTTGAATCTCCAAGCCGACTAGGTGCTAAATCTGTCTATGTGCTTTTGAGCAAAGCACTTAACCCAAATTGCTCTGGATAAGAGCGTCTGATAAAATGTAAATGCACATGGATAATACAGTGTTTCCTGATGATTCCCATCAGGGCTGGGGTCAATTCTGAATTGAGTTTCAAATTAAATTTTAATTGGCCACACCCCACAGGAAGCAGAATTTAAATTAAAGGAAGTAAAATGTAATTGAATGAAATTCATATGGCTTATTTATTCTACACATCATCATAGTGATGTTTATTTTGACATCATATATGGTTACCAATACCATGTAGCATAAGGTTGAAACATTAAATTTTTTTAACTCATCCTCCTAAAACAATTTTAATTACAGTAGTCTGAAAATACTCTAAGATCATGTTGTGTGTTGTCTATAATAATTCATAATTCTCTTAATGTTTTTAAATATCAGAAAAAAATACATTTCCTAGAATTAGATCAAACATTGCAGTAAGGAAGAGAACAATCTAACATCTCATGAAAAAGAAAAATACTGTTTGACATCTATTCTTTTTTTTTTATTCATTGTTTTTTGGGGAGGGTCGATCAGCTTTAATATTTCAGATAGATTGTGGCTTCCATCAATGAAATTGTCTGCATCATTTCCAATCACCCATATATATATTTAAAAATATATATATTTTGTCCTTTATTATTTTCCCTTAACCCTACCATCCCTTCCCTAATTGGAGTAAACTAATGGACAACAACACTTAAGCTTCTACTTCCAGCTTATACATACTATATACATTTTACGGACACAGTATATTTTACAATAATTATCTTTTGTTTGTTTTTAGTCCCATCCTTCAGCTCCACTCAACCCCTCCCATCTATCTCTGAACACCATCCAGTTTTGATTTCTATTTGCCATATATTTTTCAACTGTGCTGTGATGTTTCACTAAAGTTCTGAACCTTTCTGTTCTCGTAGATTCTACATATTGTAAATTAAAGAATTGCAATACAATTTTTGCTAAGAGTATAATTACATTATTGATCGATTGACTGTGACTTTTCAAATCACCCAGCAGTGATATTTGCAGTGTTAGCTCCAGTTGGAATTCCTGAACCTCGACCAAAAACAAACATTTCTTCCAAGAATATATATATTTTTTAAATCAATTACTATATTTGAGTTTAACCATAATATTTGTCATAATATTTGTTCTGTCTTTTCTGATGCATTAAACTGAAATTGCAACCAACTTTCTATGGCTTGTCTTAAAAATTGCGATATTTGGAGATTATTTTTCAAATAACTGAAAATGAGAGGTTGTAATCTGAATAAAGGGGAAAAGGCCATTCTTACACATGGGGTGAGACATTCTTACTAATCTGCTAGAGAACCAGTTCGGATTTAAGTATAACTTTTGTGTGACTGAAGCCTTTTGTGAGAGGTCTAAGGCTTTAATATTTAATAATTTCTGCCCTTCGAATTCATATTCATTATATAAATAGGCCCATTTAATTTTGTCTGGCTTGCCGTTCCAAACAAAATGGATTATTTTTTGCTCATATAATTTAAAAACAAGTCACTAGGTGTAGGCAAGGCCATAAACAAATAGGTAAACTGGGATATGACAAAAAAGTTAATCACGGTGATTTTTCCACAAATAGACAGGTGTTTTCCTTTCCATGGTCGCAAGATCTTATCAAACATTTTTAATAGCTAACATTTCGATGGCCATAATAAATAGATATGCCGACATTTCGATGGCCATAATAAATAGATATGCCGATAGTGGACAACCTTGTTTTACTCCTTTTGACAGTTTAATACTTTCTGAGAAGTAGCCATTATTTACTATTTTACACGTATTATCAAAAGCCTTTTCAGTCAGCTATGAATACCAGGCCTGGTTTCCCAGATTTTCATAGTGTTCTATTGTTTCTAGTACTTGCCTTACACTATCTCCAATGTATCGTCCATGTAAAAAACCTGTCTGATTAGGATGAATATGTCAAGGTCGAGGTAAGGAGTAGACCAAGGCGCAGCGTGATGAACAAACATGACTTTAATTAGTTAAAGCGTCAAAATACAAAACAAAACACGACTCGTGACGTCCACGGTATCAATGACCGAACACGGAACAAAAACCCACAACCACAAAGGGAAAACATACAGTTTAAATATTGCTCCCAATCAGAGACAACCAGCCAACAGCTGACACTCGTTGCCTCTGATTGGGAGTCACTCAGGCGAACATAGAATACAACAAACTAGAATGAACACCAACATAGAAATACACACATAGAAATGAACACACCCTGGCTCAACATAATGAGTCCCAGAGCCAGGGTGTGACAGAATAGTATGTGTATTATTTGCATTAATATGTGGCATATCCTTTTGATAAAAGTTTTTCATGTTTCACGTCTCAGTTGAATTGGTTTGAACTGGTTTGAATTAAATTCAACTTCTTTCAATTCAAATTCAACTCAAATTCTGCTTCCTGTGGGGTGTGGCCAATTGAAGTTCAATTCAATATTCATTGTTTGAATTGAATAAAATTCTGAAATTCCGAATGACCCCAACCCTGATTTCCAGAAAGGAGGCAGAGGACAGGTGTCACCTGTGAATCAAGTAGACAACCAATTAAACTATTTTCTTGAGCTTAACTCCCAGACAGAACCTTACCTCCACAAAACATAGAGGGATATTCCATAAAACATTAAAGTTTACATTTAAACCACATATTCATTATATCCAGCACCATATAAGTGCCAATGATAAGAAGGTCCTAAAATAATGCCACAAGGATGTCATCAAAGGTATTTCTCAGCTATTTCTAGGCCTGGGTTGGGCAATGTACGGTTTCTTCTCATACTTTCAAGGTCTATCCTAGTTCACAATAAAATGTTCACATGATATCAGAAATGGCCAAATGACCATTATGATCGGCTAATATTATATATTTTAAGATGATGACCAGTACAGAAGAAAAAATACATTACATGAAAGGATGGTGTGATGGGAAAAATGAACCAGCTTTTTTCCAGCTCAAATGAACTAACCCCAGCCAATCTCACAGGTGTATGAAGAACTTTGAATTCACAGTGATTTTCTCAGAGTGTACCCGTGTGTGCAATGATGCAGGGAAGTGTGATCTTTAGCCATTGACAACTGCATCTACCGGGAGCCTGCTATTTTGGCAGGACTGGTTGGACAAAGTCGAAGACAGAGACTTGCACGTCTTGCCGATCTGTCGCCTGACTGGCGCCTCTCGAGTGAAGATTTTTTTTTTTTTTTTGGGGGGTGGGGGGTTTAAGATGATTGGCTTTGGGGACTTCTGGGGACTGCCCCCTTGTAATGGAGAGTCAACATGCTCAAATTATTTTGTTTTGCATGAGAATTATCACTGTCAGGCTGCATTATTAAAAGGTTAGAGCTGTCTCCTTATCACAGAACCATGCACCAGCTGACTGGGGGAAGGAAGCCGAGCATATCCCAAGCGCCTCTTTGTCACACCGACGTCGTTCCCTCCTAATACATGCAACGGTTAGCACAGGAGGACGGTCGCTGACACAAAGACGTGTGGTTATCTACCTATATGCAAATTTCTCTGTATTATTTCCTAATATTATTCCTGGTCACTCTGGCTTATCAGTAAATTACTGGTAACTACTTAGAATTAGTCGGAGCTCATGACTTATGCATGGTGGCTAAGGTTATATTGCCAATAAATCAAAATGTTGTCAGGCATAAATTAAATATGAACGCTGGGTATGGCAAGGGTAATTTGTTTATCGTGAAGTTCTATGGGTTGGAGTTTCAAGCATCTGCCTATATACGTGAAAAAATTTATTTCCTCCAATATGTTGGGTAACATTTCAATTTCTCTGTTTATTATGTATGCATTTTGATCTTGTTTAGGCCCAAGGGAAATGTTGCACTACGACTACTTTCTAAATATACAGTATTGAGTGTCCCATAAATTATTTATTATGCAGAATTGAAAGATCATTGTAACCAACGACTACATTGGAAACAAAATGACAATATCCTTATTTATTTACTGCCTTGAGTTTGTATTGAATGTCCTGCCTAGTCACTAAATGTGTACTTCTATAACAAAAGGATTTCCAAACCTCTTTTACTAGTTATACCAAATCTTGACGTGTGTATGATGTAATGCAGTCATAGAGAATACTCTAAAACGAAATTTGACGCCTGACAAATGTAACTTGTGATTGTCATGAGAGTGTCATCAAAACTGGAGCATGCAGTGATCAGGAGTAATTCAAAAAGAATGTACAGTAGCTAAATTAAGTGCTTATCAGGAGACAACTGTATGCTCTCAAACCTGTTGTCATCAAGCCACCAAACCCAGACACGGCAGAATCTGAAGCCTTCGGTTGCACCTCCATATATATTTCAGAACGTGCAATAGGCCTGCTTACTTGTCCTGACAGGTAATCCACTGCAATTTCATTCGCTATTCTTTTTTATTTTGTTTACCCCCTTTTTCTCCACAATTTCGTGATTACGATCTTGTCTCATCGCTGCAACTCCCCAACAGGCTCAGGAGAGGTGAAGGTCAAGTCATGCGTCCTCCAAAACATGACACGCCAAACCTCGCTTCTTAACACCCGCTCACTTAACCTGGAAGCCAGCTGCACCAATGTGTCAGGGAAACACTGTTCAACTGATGACCGAAGTCAGCCTGCAGGTGCACGGCAAGCCACAAGGAGTCGCTAGAGCGTGATGAGCCAAGTAAAGCCCCCCCGGCCAAACCCTCCTCTAACCTGGATGACGCTGGGCCAATTGTGCGCCGACCTATGGGACTCCCGGTCACAGCCGGTAATGACACAGCCTGGGATCGAACCCCAGGCTGTAGTGATGCCACAACACTGCGATGCAGTGTTTTTTTTTCTTTTCTGATGATGGCGCCGGAGAGGATGGCTGCCGTTTTACAGCCCTCTAACCAATTGTACTATTATGTGTGTTTTTTCGCGTTATTTGTAATTTATTCTGTACATAATGTTTCTGCCATCGTCTCTTATAACCAAAAAGAGCTTCTGGATATCAGGACAGCGATTACTCACCTCGTATTGGATGAAGATTTTTTTCTTCAACGAGTCAGACGAAAAGGACACCCGACAAGGCCCAAATCCCCGTCATTCGCAGGAGAAAGAGACGGAGATATCGCGGACGTAGGTCGGGGTGCCTTGTAAGGATCCGACGGCGAGCGAGTAAACTGCTTCTTCCATCAATCCTATTAGCCAATGTTCAATCATTTGAAAATACATTAGATGACCTAAGATTACGGTTATCCTACCAATGGGACATTAAAAACTGTAATATCTTATGTTTCACCAAGTCGTGGCTGAACGACGACATGGACATCATACAGCTGACGGGATAAACGCTACATCGGCAGGATAGCACGGCTGACTCCGGTAAGACAAGGGGTGGCGATCTGTGCATACAGTGGGGGAAAAAAGTATTTAGTCAGCCACCAATTGTGCAAGTTCTCCCACTTAAAAAGATGAGAGAGGCCTGTAATTTTCATCATAGGTACACGTCAACTATGACAGACAT
Source organism: Coregonus clupeaformis (assembly GCF_020615455.1). Taxonomy (NCBI): domain Eukaryota; kingdom Metazoa; phylum Chordata; class Actinopteri; order Salmoniformes; family Salmonidae; genus Coregonus; species Coregonus clupeaformis. The sequence continues at coordinate 40,829,551 of NC_059193.1, forward strand.
ATTGAGATTTTTTTTCTCCAGAAAATCACATTGTAGGATTTTTTATGAATTTATTTGCAAATTATGGTGGAAAATAAGTATTTGGTCACCTACAAACAAGCAAGATTTCTGGCACTTACAGACCTGTAACTTCTTCTTTAAGAGGCTCCTCTGTCCTCCACTCGTTACCTGTATTAATGGTACCTGTTTGAACTTGTTATCAGTATAAAAGACACCTGTCCACAACGTCAAACAGTCACACTCCAAACTCCACTATGGCCAAGACCAAAGAGCTGTCAAAGGACACCAGAAACAAAATTGTAGACCTGCACCAGGCTGGGAAGACTTAATCTGCAATAGGTAAGCAGCTTGGTTTGAAGAAATCAACTGTGGGAGCAATTATTAGGAAATGGAAGACATACAAGACCACTGATAATCTCCCTCGATCTGGGGCTCCACGCAAGATCTCACCCCGTGGGGTCAAAAGGATCACAAGAACGGTGAGCAAAAATCCCAGAACCACACGGGGGGACCTAGTGAATGACCTGCAGAGAGCTGGGACCAAAGTAACAAAGCCTACCATCAGTAACACACTACGCCGCCAGGGACTCAAATCCTGCAGTGCCAGACGTGTCCCCCTGCTTAAGCCAGTACATTACCAGGCCCATCTGAAGTTTGCTAGAGTGCATTTGGATGATCCAGAAGAGGATTGGGAGAATGTCATACGGTCAGATGAAACCAAAATAGAACGTTTTGGTAAAAACTCAACTCGTCGTGTTTGGAGGACAAAGAATGCTGAGTTGCATCCAAAGAACACCATACCTACTGTGAAGCATGGGGGTGGAAACATCATGCTTTGGGGCTGTTTTTTGCAAAGGGACCAGGACGACTGATCCGTGTAAAGGAAAGAATGAATGGGGCCATGTATCGTGAGATTTTGAGTGAAAACCTCCTTCCATCAGCAAGGGCATTGAAGATGAAACGTGGCTGGGTCTTTCAGCATGACAATGATCCCAAACACACCGCCCGGGCAACGAAGGAGTGGCTTCGTAAGAAGCATTTCAAGGTCCTGGAGTGGCCTAGCCAGTCTCCAGATCTCAACCCCATAGAAAATCTTTGGAGGGAGTTGAAAGTCTGTGACAGCCCCAAAACATCACTGCTCTAGAGGAGATCTGCATGGAGGAATGGGCCAAAATACCAGCAACAGTGTGTGAAAACCTTGTGAAGACTTACAGAAAACATTTGACCTGTGTCATTGCCAACAAAGGGTATATAACAAAGTATTGAGAAACTTTTGTTATTGACCAAATACTTATTTTCCACCATAATTTGCAAATAAATTCATAAAAAACCTACAATGTGATTTTCTGGATTTTTTTTTCCTCATTTTGTCTGTCATAGTTGACGTGTACCTATGATGAAAATTACAGGCCTCTCTCATCTTTTTAAGTGGGAGAACTTGCACAATTGGTGGCTGACTAAATACTTTTTTTCCCCACTGTACATATTACCTCAACTAGCTGGTGCCCCCGCACATTGACTCTGCACCAGTACCCCCCTGTATATAGCCTCCCTACAGTTATTTTATTTTACTGCTGCTCTTTTTTTCTCAACACTTTTTTTGTTTTAGTTGTTCTATTTTACTTTTTAATTAAAAAATAAATGCATTGTTGGTTAAGGGCTGTAAGTAAGCATTTCACAGGAATGTCTACATCTGTTGTATTCGGCATATGTGGCAAATAAAATTTGATTTGATTTGATTAGACAGCTGCGCCACTCGGGAGACAATTTCATTCGCTATTCTAACGCAGCAGTCTGACTGGATCCTGATGATTTCCTCCAGTGCCTTGGCAGACGAGCCAGGATTAGTTTTCTGTGGAGCGTCTCGAGCAAGCAGCTCTGGGAAAGTGACAGGGTCGGGAGGACCGGAACATGACCTCCTCGCCACCTTGCTTCAGCGTGTGAGGTAATACACTCTCTCTCTCTCTTTCACACACACACGGCAAACCTCTGACTTGTGCAACGATGGCTGTCTGTCAATAGGTCAGAGTTGGGTCTGTGTTTCTCACATCCTGGAAGGTTGAGGGGTTCTAAGCAAATCGATTTTTGTGTTTTCTGCTGTAGAGATTAGGTGTATTAAAGCCCCCCTCCCGTAAAAATGTTATGCTGATATTTTTGGTTTTAGGAGCTAAAATAATACCAAGAAAGGCCTTTGATTGCCTCAGCTCACCTCTGGGGCTGGGTTGAGAACCGCAATGAGTGAATGGTCCACTCCATATAAGGACTTCTGACCACTTTGCTTATTCATGTGGCTTGAGCCAAAGCTGCTGTTTTGCAGAAGTTACTGTAGGTAAAATTAAAATGCACAAGACAACTCCCAGGGATTGCCATGCTACATTATTTATCATGACTTGTTCTGAGTCTTCTCTGCATGATCTACAAATGGGGTAGATGTTACAGATTTTTATGAAGCAAGTCATCAACGACATTGGTCTTCAATAAGCACATCAAGATGACAATGGAAGACTGGGGGCTGGGGGGAGAATAAAACTCCCTTTAAACCTCAACTTCGACTCCTCAGATCTAGCGACAGAGAAAACATGCCCCTAGTTTGTAGAGAGACTTGACAATGATGGCAAAAAAAGACAAATATCTATGTAAACAAACCATTAGAGGAAAAAAGCCTATGAAGTCCCGAGTGGCCCTGGAGTTTCAGTCCCCTTCAAAGTCAACCCCTTGACGCTTTCAATATGAGATCACAGTAAAAGTCCTATAGTGCTGCTGATTATACTGTTACAGCGATTGATTCTCCGAGACTCTTCCTGAGATAAAAACCCCCAGCTGGAAATGCTATTTCCGGACAGTTGGATGCAGCATCGATTAAAGGTTGGCTTATTTTTCACTTTTAAAGACTGCAATTTTCTCTCCAGACTTCTGAAGGAGAAAGGCTAAAATGGTTCTGTGGTTTTGTGCAAATATAAAAAGACTGTAAATCCCCAGCCACAGCGAAAGGGATTCTGAATACTGGGCTTGAAAGCTAGCACATTCTGTTCTTTGGGATCACGTTGTGTTTTGAACCAAAGCTACTGCAAAATACAAAAACACAATCGCTGTACACTACATAGTTGATGGTTGAATACAAGGTTGTCAATACTGTGTGTTGAATACATGTGTTGGATACATGTGATCATACATCTCAAAGTATTGACAACCAGGTAAATGCAGCGAAATGGTTAAATCATCAAGGCATCTAAAACTATGTTTCTTTCTCCAGTGATGCTCTTTCATCATGTTGTGAGTGTTTGGATGGATCATGAGGGAGACAGGCATCATCTCCTCTTGAGAACTCTCCTCTCAGCCTCTACTCTCTTTCTGTTTACCTCCATTTCTGTTTCCTTCCCCTTTGAAGCTGTGGGCTGCAGGAATCCCCAGTGAAAGCAGCACGATGAAAGTCTTCCGCCAAAAGCAAAGCTCAGGCCAAAGTTTGAGTGCAAAGCAAGTAGCAGAATGACGCAGACTGAGATTTCAACCAGAGGGGTATTTCGCAAAGAGATCTGAGCAAAAACCCTCGATTTTTCAAAGGGTAGACAATGTCAAATTAGGACTATTTTTGGAATCAGATGCCATCCTGGGGTTCGGATTCAAATTACGACCCTAATCAAAGCAGAGCTAAAAAATCTACCTGCTGATTCCTTCTGCACATTGACAGGTAAGAGCATCAAATACAAAAATATCCACAACAAGCACAACATAACAACATAACTCTCCATGAGATGTCTCAAGAACAAAGCTGGTTTGCATATGGAGCAAACAAGGGGGCCAGAGTGAGTTTCCTTTTTCAATTATTATAAAAAAAGTGGAATTTGTTGTAACAAATCTATCAAATAAATGTCTAGGAGGAAACCTGATTTGATTGGTCAAGAATATGCAGTCTCAGGCACTAAGTCAGGAAAGGGTTGAGGTTGCTTACATTATAACAGGTTTCAGATTAAATGTCTAGTCATGACCTGACTTAATTTTGAACCAACCACCTTAAAATTATCCTGAGTTGTTTCTGTGTTAACAGAACAGTTAAGTCCCCAGCCCAATGCCCTAGCTATGTGAAATACAACTTTTATACAAATCCAAAGACTGGCCCATTTCTCAGCTTGAAGCGTGTTACTTTGCTGTTTGATTTTCTTTCCAAGAAGAAAAACTGTAGGCTACTCACTTTCATTTCACAATCACAAAATGAAATGCAGTCATGTTCTCTGTCTAGACACACTAAACCCTCCTAAGGCCCTCCCTCCCACTCACTCTTCAAAACACACACACACGTGACCCCCCCCCCCCCCACACACACACAGCCCACCCCCCCTACCACCTCACATACACTAAAACAATCAACACACACCCATGCTCACACATCATGATTTCATAGGCGTTTTCATTTCAGACCCCTGGTTTTTCTTTTCTATCGATTTTCCCCTCCGTCTGTGAAATGTTAGGGATCTGAGTGATTCAACAGTGCATCAGTGTCTGGGCCTAACTGCGGAGGCGAAACCAAGTTGTGCATATTGATCAGAACGGTGGCACCTGGAGGAGTCAGGAGAGCAGAGCACATTGCCACTACGCTGGTCGCCATGACAAAAGCACGGAGGAAGTGTGAACTGGCCGCAATAATATCTAAGCTGTGTCCACAGCACAGTCGACAGTCATTGCCGGAAATCTGTGTATTCTGATAGATCCACAAAACCAATGATAACACTTTACATGAAGGTAATTATAAACCCTTTATGAACCCACTTTTTTTATTTTATTTGTATAGCCTCTTTGTGATGATGTGTCTTTCTCTCTGCAAATGTTTGTTGAATCATTGTCTGAAAAGGACTCAAGATTCACCATCAGCTCTTTCTAAAGCAGTGTTTTGCTGCCACATGGGTATTTTTTATTTATTATTTATTTATTGGCCTATCCAAGTGTCTTTGTTTTACATTTTTGTATTTACAGCTTTTTTGTTACATATACATTTTACATACATGGTATTTTTATATATACACATTACATTTTGGATAGATAGCCACGCATTTGTCTGGCATAGATCTAGCAGCATCTAGCTCGGGGGGGATCCCTTGCTGTGGCATCAGGCTGGAGTCACTGTAGTCAGCGTAGTGGATGGATGAGGGAGAAGGAAGGGGGACTCCTCGGTACCACAACAGGGAAGCAGACAACGGGCATCCCTGTCTTGCCCCACCAGTAAATAAACATCTAAACACAGTCCTCCTAGGCCGGGTTTCCCTCAGACGAAAGACATAAACTGGGAGGCCTGGGAGAAGCGCAGTAGACCCCCCCGGCAGGCGCAAATGAGCTGTCCGTTGGATCAATACTTTATGCTGCCTCAGTATTTTTAGAACGAGCTCCTTCGCAGCTTTGCCTCCCATAAATTGTTTGGCTCTCCACCCGCTGTCACATGGCAGACAGTCAGCTCCCGGGGGATCAAAGGAGTGTGAGAAGAGTGAAGGGGGAGCGGCGCCGCTGAAGTAAGCTTGGCCTCAGAGGCACAGTTGGATCTCACTGGGGTTGCACCGGCTAATTCCATCGACTGCGATAACAATTGGAGAGGCTGCTGCAGCACCTTTAAACACACTCTCTGTATCACTGATGGTGGTTCTCATCATTGAGCTGGTCATGATGTGTATCCTACACTGGTGTCTGACACCGCCTAGATTGGTAAACACTTGACTTTACTTAAGGAGTTTATGTTGTACATGAGGATGTCCTAAAAATGGACACCGTAATGGTCTTGCCCTTACTCCTTCATAGCGGCCATGAGAAGAACAAGCTGTCGTAACATCTCACTAATGTACGATTCATATGTTGCCAGTGCCATGCATCTTTCATGCACATTGGAATTACAACCAACATCATCCTCTGCTTGGACCGCCTTCGGTACAAAACCAACTGTGTTCTTAGCTAATCATTAGATTACACATCACATACTATCTGGTCTGTCTGTTATTTCAACAGACCTAAGGGTTGCTGAACGTCATTGGGTTCCCACATCAGTCGCTGATGTAGCCTAATGAGCTGACAATGCTGGATGGCAGCTGAGCGCTAAGAGGCTGCAGCGGGGAATATGGAAACCCAGGTGCACCTGTCTGTCTACTCACAGGGGGAGAACTGTGGGAGACAGTGTTGCATAGTAAAACAGTTCCACATCAATGATAGTGAATAAGTAGGTGGTGTTGATTGATGTAGCGTTCAGAGTAGAAAAGGAGTTTGTTCATATCGTTATAGAGTTACAGTGAGGGAGTATTTGATCCCCTGCTGATTTTGTACGTTTGCCCACTGACAAAGACATGATCAGTCTATACTTTTAATGGTAGGTTTATTTGAACAGTGAGAGACAGAATAACAACAAAAAAATCCTGTCAAAAATGTTATAAAGTTATTTGCATTTTAATGAGGGAAATAAGTATTTGACCCCACTGCAAAACATGACTTAGTACTTTGTGGCAAAACCCTTGTTGGCAATCACAGAGGTAAGAATTTTCTTGTAGTTGGCCTCCAGGTTTGCACACATCTCAGGAGGGATTTTGTTCCACTCCTCTTTGCAGATCTTCTCCAAGTCATTAAGGTTTCGAGGCTAACGTTTGGCAACTCGAACCTTCAGCTCCCTCCACAGATTTTCTATGGGATTAAGGTCTGGAGACTGGCTAGGCCACTCCAGGAACTTAACGTGCTTCTTCTTGAGCCACTCCTTTGTTGCCTTGGCTGTGTGTTTTGGGTCATTGTCATGCTGGAATACCCATCCACAACACATTTTCAAAGCCCTGGCTGAGGGAAGGAGGTTCTCACCCAAGATTTGACGGTACATGGCCCCGTCCATCGTCTCTTTGATGCGGTGAAGTTGTCCTGGGTCCTTAGCATAAAAACACCCCCAAAGCATAATGTTTCCACCTCCATGTTTAACGGTGGGGATGGTGTTCTTGGGGTCATAGGCAGCATTCCTCCTCCTCCAAACACAGCGAGTTGAATTGATGCCAAAGAGCTCAATTTTGATCTCATCTGACCAAAACTTTCCTGTGTAGTTCTTTCCCGTGTAGTTCTGGGCTGATTCCTCACCGTTCTCATGATCATTGCAACTCCACGAGGTGAGATCTTGCATGGAGCTCCCGGCCGAGGGAGATTGACAGTTATTTTGTGTTTCTTCCATTTGCGAATAATCGCACTAACTGTTGTCACCTTCTCACCAAGCTGCTTGGCGATGGTCTTGTAGCCCATTCCAGCCTTGTGTAGGTCTACAATATTGTCCCTGATATCATTGGAGAGCTCTTTGGTCTTGGCCATGGTGGAGAGTTTGGAATCTGATTGATTGATTGCTTCTGTGGACAGGTGTATTTTATACAGGTAACAAGCTGATATTAGGAGCACTCCCTTTAAGAGTGTGCTCCTAATCTCAGCTCGTTACCTGTATAAAAGACACCTGGGAGCCAGAAATCTTTCTGATTGAGAGGGGGTCAAATACTTATTTCCCTCATTAAAATGTAAATTAATTTATAATATTTTTGACATGCGTTTTTCTGGATTTTTTTGTTGTTATTCTGTCTCTCACTGTTCAAATAAACCTACCATTAAAATTATAGACTGATAATTTCTTCGTCAGAGGCAAACGTACAAAATCAGCAGGGGATCAAATACTTTTTTCCCTCACTGTATATACGGAAAAAAAAAAAAAAAGGCTATTTACACAAGGACACAACATAATACACGACCGCACTGCTATGCCATCTTGGATCAAGATTCTAGCAGCCGTATTTAGTACTATTTTCCACTGAAGTTTATTTAGTGCCTTATCCGGGCAGCCGGAGAGTAAAGCATTGCAGTAGTCTAATATTGAAGTGATAAAAGCATGAATTAGCTGTTCTGCATAATTTTGGGACAAACATTTTCAGATTTTTGCAATGTTACAAATTTGGAAAAAAGCTGCTCTTTAAATATCTTTGATATGTTCATCAAAAGAGAGATCAGGGTCCAGAGTAACGCCATGGTCCTTCTCAGTTTTATTTGAGACGACTGCACAACCATGGAGATTCATTGTCAGGTCTCTTTGTTTCTTGGGACCTAGAACGGGCATCTCTGTTTTGTCCAAATGTAAAAGTAAAACATTTAAAAAACTTATGTTAGAAACACAGGCTTCCAGGGTAGGACATTTTTCATAGAAATGTACAGCTTGTGTCGTCTGCATAGCAGTGAAAGTTGACATTTTGTTTACGAATGACATCACCACAAGGTAGTATATATAGTGAAAACGGAACCTTGAGGAACACTTAAACTGACATTTGATTTGTTGGAGGACAAACCATGCACAGATCTAAACCAGTCAAGAACTTGTCCGCGTAGACCAATTAGGGTTTACAATATGTCCAAAAGAATGTGGTGATCAATGGTGTCGAAAGCAGCGCTAAGGTCTAGGAGCACGAGGACACAGAGCCTTGGTCTGACGCCGTTAAAAGGTCATTTATCACCTTCACGAGTGTGGTCTCAGTACTATGATGGGGTCTAAAACCAGGCTGGAGCGTTTGGTGTACACTATTTGTCTTCAGCTGTTGCTGAGCAACAGCTTTTTTTAAACATTTTGAGAGGGATATTCGATATAGGCCGATAATTTTAAAACATTTCCGGGTCAAGGTTTGGCTTTTTCAGGAGAGGCTTTATTTTCTGCCACATTTAGTGAGTTTGGTACACATCTGGAGGATAGGGATACGTTTATTACGTTCAACATATGAGGGCCAAGCAAAGTAAGTAGCTATTTCAATAGTTTAGTTTGAATAGGGTCCAGTAGACAGCTGGAGGTGTTAGAGGCCATTACTATTTTAGTGAATGTTTCGAGAGATACAGTATTAAAAAACTTGAGTGTCTCCATTGCTCCGAGGTCCTGGCAGTTCTGCGCAGACTCAGGAGAACTGAGTTTTGGAAAAATATACATATTTAAAGAGGAGTCTTTTTCGTCGAAAAAGCTAATGAATTCATCACTGCTGAAGTAAAGGCCAACTTCACATTAGTTCGCTTTGCGACAGTATCAAAAATACATTTGGGATTGTTTTTTTATTCTCCTCAATCAGGTTGGAAAAGTAGTCTGATCGAGCAGCAGTGAGGGTTTTTCGATATTGCACGGTACTGTCTTTCCAAGCTAGTCGGAAGACTTCCAATTTGGTGGAGCGCCATTGCCGTTCCAATTTTCTGGAAGCTTGCTTCAGGGCTCAGGTATTTTCTGTATACCAGGGAGCTAGTTTCTTGTGACAATTTCAATTATTGTTTTTAGAAGTGCTACCTCATCTAGGTTATTACGCAAGGTTAAGTTTAGATCCTTTGTTAGATTGTTAACTGATTTTTGTACTCCGACGTCCTTGGGTAGGTGAAGGGAGTCTGGAAGGGCATCTAGGAATCTTTTGTTTGTCTGAGAATTTATAGCGCAGCTTTTGATAATCCTTGGTTGGGGCTAAGCAAATTATTTGTTGCATTTGCAAACGTAATAAGATGGTGGTCCGATAGTCCAGGATTATGAGGAAAAACATTTAGATCCACAATATCTATTCCACGGGACAAACCTAGATCCAGGGTATGATTGTGGCAATGCGTAGTTCCGAGACATGTTGGACATGGCTCTGAAAGGAGTGGGTCTGTGACTATTGAAGTCACCAAAAATGTGAATATTATCTGCCATGACTACGAGGTCCGATAGGAATTCAGGGAACTCCATGAGGAACTCTATATGTGGTCCAGGAGGCCTGTAAACCATAGCTATAAAAAAGTGATTGAGTTGGCTGCATAGATTTTATGACTAGAACCTCAAAAGACGAAAACGCAGTCATTTTTTTACTGTGTAAATAGCTGTCATAAATGTTAGCAACGCCACCGTCTTTGCGGACTGTGCGAGGGATATGGTCACTAGTGTAACCAGGAGGAGAGGCCTCAGTTAGCGCAGTCAATTCATCAGGCTTAAGCCAGGTCTCAGTCAGGCCAATCACATCAAGTTTATGATCAGTGATTAGTTAATTGACTGTGACTGCCTTGGAAGTGAGGGATCTAACATTAAATTGTTCCATTTTGAGATGAGGTATCATCACAATCTCTTTCATAAATTACAGGAATGGAGGTCTTTATTCCAGTGAGTATGCTAAGGCGAACACCGCCATGTTTAGTTTTGCCCAGTAGGTCGAGGCACATACACAGTCTCAATGGGGAAAACTGAGCTGACTACACTGACTGTGCTAGGGGCAGACTCAACTAAGCTGGCAGGCTGGCTAACTGCCTGCTGCCTGGACTGCTCCCTATGTCATTGTGGATCTAGAGGAGTTAGAGCCCTGTCTATGTTGATAGATAAAATGAAAGCGCCCTTCCAGCTAGGATGGAGTCCGTCACTCCTCAGCAGGCCGGGCTTTTCAGCTGTTAACGTGACTGTTGTATACATTCCACCTCAGAACAATAAATATAACAAGCCGGCACTTAACGAAGTGCTATAAACAAGCAGGAAAACGTACATCCGCATGCTGCCTTTCTTGTCTCCAGCGATTTTAATCCCACGTCATAACACGTGATGCCCAACTTCCATCAACACGTCTCCTTCAACACTAGAGGCGATAAAGTCCAAGACCACTATACTTTACGCACAATCAAGCATACAAGCCCTCCCTTGTCCACCATTCGGCAAATAAGATCATGACTCCGTACGCGTGCTTCCTGTTTACAAGCAGAAGGTCAAACAGGAAGTACCCGTGACTCACTCCATTGAGAAATGGTCATCAGAATCAGAGATTATGCTACAGGACTGCTTTTCTAGCGCTGATTGGGGCCGATAACGTTGGCGAGCTAACCACCTCCGTCACCGGCTTCATAAGGAAATGCATCGGCGACGTTCTCCCCACAGTGAAGGTTCGCTGTTTCCCCAGTCAAAAGCCCTGGATTAACACTGAGGTTGGTGCTATGGTAAAGGACAGGGCTACCGCTATCGCAGACAACCCTGAGGCTATGGCTGAGGACAGGAACAAGTACAAGAAGTCCAGCTACGACCTCCGCAGAGTCATCAAACTAGCAAAATGACAATATAGGAAAAAGGTGGAATCATACTACACAGGCTCCGATGCCCACCACGTGGCAGGGGCTACAGTCCATTTCGGATTACAAAGGAAGACCCAGCTGTGAGCTGCCCAACGATGCCTCTCTTCCAGACAAACTCAATGCATTTTAAGCAAGCTTCGACAATAACAAACACCGTACTGTGCGTGAGGTCCCCCACTGACCTAACTGGGTGACCTCGCTCTCCGAGGTCGATTTGAGTAAGTTCTTTAATCAGGTCAACACTCGCAAGGCCGTGGGGCCGGACGGTATTCCAGGGCGTGTTCTCAGAGCATGCGCAGATCAACTGGCAGGCATGTTCATGGTAATTTTCTCCTTATCCCAGTCTGTGAACTCCTCATGTCTTAAGATGACTACCATCATTCCTGTTCCCAAGAACTCTAAGGCTTCATGCCACAATGACTACCGCCCTGTAGCACTCACTTCTGTAATCATGAAGTGCTTTGAAAGGCTGGTTATGGCACACATGACCTCCATCATCCCAGTCATCCCAGACCCACTCCAATTTTCATACCGCCCCAACAGATCCATAGATGACGCAATCTTAATTGCACTCCACACTGCCCTTACCCACCTAGATAAGAGGAATACCTATGTGAGAATGCTGTTAATTGACTACAGCTCAGTGTTCAACAATATTGTCCCCTGAACACCTCCCTCTGCAACTGGATCCTGGACTTCCTGACGGCCGGCCCCAGGTGGTGAGGGTAGGCAACATCACGGGGGTCCCACAGGGGTGTGTGCTTAGTCACCTCCTGTACTGTCTGTTCACCCACGAATGTGTGGCCGCGCACGACTCCAAAACCATCATCAAGTTTTCTGACGATACAACGGTGGTAGGCCAGATCACCGGCGACGATGAGACAGCCTACAGGGAGGAGGTCAGTGATCACGTCAGTATGACTGATCGTGAACGGGTGGCGAGCATGCCCCCATCCACATCGACATGGCTGCAATGGAGCGGTACCAGTGCATCAAGTTTGACACCAACCGGCTCCTGAACAGCTTCTATCCCCAAGCCATAAGACTGCTAAATAGCTAACAGAATAGCTACAGGGAATATCTGAGTCGCTATGCACACTCACGCACACTGACACTCCAACACACACATAAACATGCACACACATAAAATACTGACTCTACACACACGCACGGAGGCACACACGCTCACATAAAATCACTTACGCTGCTTCTTCTGTTTTTTACATATCGTGATGCCTAGTCACCTTACCCCTTTACATATCTACCTTTATCACTCCAGTATCCCTGTACATTGTAAATATGGTATTGGAACTGACCCTGTATATAGCTTCTTACTTTCTCGTGTTCTTCTTATTTCTTATTTTTATTTCTTGTGTTTTTGGTCTACATTATGTTATTTTTTGTGCTACATTGATATTGATTGGAACTGACCTTGTAACCCATTGTTGGGTTTGGAGCTTACAAGAAAGGCATTTCACTATACTTGTGCATGTGACATTAAAACTTGGTACTGTTTGTGGGCGAGTCCCAGAAAGAGGACCAATTATCTACAAATTCAATCTTTTGGGAGGGGCAGAAAACAGTTTTCAACCAGCGATTGAGTTGTGCGAGTCTGCTGTAGAGCTCACTCCCCCTAACTTGGAGGGGGCCAGAGACAATTACTCGATGCCGATACATCTTTCTAGCTAAGTTACACGGTGAAGCTATGTTGCGTTTGGTGACCTCTGACTGTTTCATCCTAACATTGTTGGTGCCGACGTGGATAACAATATCCCTATACTCTCTTTTCAGCCTCCTGAGGGGGAAGAGGAATTGTTGTCCCTTCTTCACGACTGTGTTGGTGTGTGTGGATCATGTTAATTCCTTAGTGATGTGAACTCTGAGGAACTTGAAGCTCTCGACATGCTCTGCTACAGCTCTGTCGATGTCAAGCGGTAGAGCTCAGGATCCTCTTTGGAACATAATGTCAATAGCCTACATTCACGTGTACCAAACTGAGTTCAATTCAATTCACACCATCATGCTCGTTTGTTGAATATTCATAGGATAGTGTGCTTCGATACAAAGTATAGGTGAATCCCTCAGAGATGTGAATGACTTTACTCCCTTGACTCATTCCACTAATGTGGTTCATCAAAAATGAGAGACACGAAACAACCACCAGAAACCAACAAACATGGTGAATCACAAATAAAATAAATAAATATATGTAGTCATCATGAATACAAATAATTGTGACACCCTTTTGGTGTCTGGCTGATTGAAATGATAATCAGTACTTACCTTTCAAGGAATCTAGCTTTTAGGCTTAATACTCAGATTTACTTTTGTTCAGTCATTCTCCATATGCTGGAATCATTCTCCATATGCTGAAATCAAACAGTGTCAAGCAAGCTTGAGTCTTAAAAAAAAAGTATTTAAGTATTTTTTTTTTCTTCCCATTGACATTTTAGTCATTTATCAGACGCTCTTATCCAGAGCGACTTAGTTAGTGCATTCATCTTAAGATAGCTAGGTGGGACAACCACATATCACAGGCATAGAAAGTACATTTTTCATCAATAACATAGCTATCAGTAGAGTCAGAGCTAGGAGTGGCTAATAAGTCTGGCTGCACATCTGACTGGTTGATTACTGCAAATTTAGAAATTATTTGACTAAACTCAACAAAAAGAAGAAGAAACTGTATTATGAAGCCAAGTTCAATGATATAAAGAATTATAATTATGGGCAGAAAGACAAATTCAACTCCATCTTTCATTGAATCAGATGGTGTCACGGATTCTGCCGAGGCTGCTCCTCCTCCTTGCTCGGGCAGGCTTCGGCGTTCGTCGTCCCCGGAGTACTAGCTACTGCCGATCGATGTTTTCGGTGTTTGTCTTGTGTTGTCTAGTTAGTACACCTGTTGCATATTAGTGTTGATTATGTAGCATGTAAGTTCCCTTGTTTTACGTTTGGGCTTTGTGTGTTATTGTTCATTGTCTTGTTGATGTTCGGCCTAGCTACTACTTCGGATTACGCATATGGTGTTTTTCCCTCCAGTGTTGGAAACGTTTGTTTTGTGCGTAACGCTCAGTAAAGTAGTCAACCTGATTCTCTGTGTCCTGCGTCTGACTTCACTCGCCGCGTACACATCACCTCCTGACAGAATAACACACCACCATGGAGTCAGCAGGACCAGCGGTACCAACGGAGTCTTTAGAGGAGCGCGTCAGCAGCCAAGACGCCATGATCCGAAGACTCGGCACCGCCATGCAGGATGTGATGGACACTTTGAGCCGATGGGAAAGAGGAGGTTTTCCCACACCTCCTCCTACAATACCACCACCATCGGCCAGACCCATCGTTCCATCTCCGGAGTCCAGTGGGATTCAGCTCTCGCTCCCGAGGGCTTATGATGGCACCGCAGCCGGGTGTCAGGGTTTCCTGCTTCAAGTACAACTCTACCTGGCAACCATTCACCCGGCGCCCTCGGGATACGAGAGCGTTTCCGCCCTCATCTCCTGTCTATCCGGCAAGGCATTGGAGTGGGCCAATGCCGAATGGAGGGGAATAGACGCCACCACCATCAGTTATGCGGAGTTCTCCCGCCGCTTCAGGGCGGTTTTCGATCATCCCCCAGAGGGGAAAGCGGCGGGGGAGCGTCTGTTCCACCTCCGACAGGGGAAGAGGAGCGCGCAAGATTTCACCCTGGATTTCCGGAATGAGAGGGCCCTCATCGACCACTATAGGTGCAGCCTACGGGAGGACGTTCGCCGAGAGTTGGCCTGCAGGGACACCAACTTGAGCTTCGATCAGTTGGTGGACATGTCGATCCGTCTGGATACCCTGCTGGCTACCCGCGGACGTCCGGAGTTTGGGCCGTCCATTCCATCCCCCAGCACCTCCGAGCCGAGCCCTATGGAGCTCGGGGGTGCTGGTGCTAGAGAGAGGAGGAGGGAGACTCGGAGAGAGGCCGTCCCCTGCACCAGCTGTGGCCGTAGAGGACACACTGCGGTTCGGTGCTGGGGAGGGTCTCCTGGGAATCGAGGTAGCAGGTCACGCACTGATGAGTCATTCCAGGTGAGTAAGCGCCCAACTCACCCAGAGCTATCTGTTGTCCACTTGTGTATCCAAGTTGAATTTCCCCAGGTTTCATCTCATTCCCAGCATAAGGCGCTAGTCGATTCAGGCACAGCTGGGAATTTTATTGATCGCAATTTCTGTTACAAGTTAGGTATTCCCCTCCTACCAGTAGATGTGCCTTTCCCTATCCATGCCCTAGACAGCCATCCTTTGGGGTCAGGATTGATTAGGGAGGTCACGGTGCCACTTAAGATGAAGACGCAGGGGGGTCATGAGGAAATTATACAGTTGTATCTGATCGACTCTCCTGCGTTTCCCGTGGTGCTGGGGCTTCCTTGGTTAATATCTCATGACCCCAACATTTCGTGGCAACAGAGGGCTCTCAGGGAGTGGTCTGATCAGTGTGTCGGGCGGTGTGTAGGTGTTTCCGTAGGGGGGACAACGGTGGAGAGTCCGAACCAAGTGCCCGCACTGCACATTCCTCCTGAGTATAATGATTTGGCACTCGTCTTCAGTAAGAAGAGGGCGACTCAATTACCACCGCATAGACAGGGGGATTGTGCGATAGACCTCCAGGCAGGCGCTGCACTTCCGCGTAGTCATGTGTATCCTCTGTTTCAAGAGGAGACGGCGGCTATGGAAACATACATCGCCGAATCTCTGGGACAGGGATACATACGGCCCTCCACTTCTCCTGCGTCCTCAAGTTTATTTTTTGTGAAGAAGAAGGATGGAGGGTTGCGCCCGTGTATAGATTACCGTAGTCTCAATCAGATTACTATTAAATACAGTTATCCTCTCCCTCTGATTGCGAGTATGACGGAGTCATTACACGGAGCGCGATTCTTCACAAAATTGGATCTCAGGAGCGCTTACAACCTGGTGCGCATTAGGGAGGGAGATGAATGGAAAACAGCATTTAGTACCACCTCGGGTCACTATGAGTATCTCGTCATGCCATACGGGTTAATGAATGCTCCTTCAGTCTTCCAATCATTTGTGGACGAGATTTTCCGGGATTTGCATGGGCAGGGTGTAGTGGTGTATATTGACGACATTCTAATATACTCTGCTACACGAGCCGAGCATGTGGCCCTGTTGCGTCGGGTGTTGGGTAGGCTGTTGGAGCATGACTTGTATGTGAAGGCTGAGAGATGCCTGTTTTTCCAGGAGTCCATCTCCTTCCTGGGACATCGGTTGTCCGCGTCAGGGGTGGAGATGGAGATTGACCGCGTTTCAGCCGTGCGTAATTGGCAGACTCCCACCACGGTTAAGGAGGTGCAGCGTTTTTTTAGTTTATCCGGGGTTTTGGACAGGTAGCAGCTCCCATCACCTCCTTGCTAAAGGGGGGCCCGGTGCGTTTGCAGTGGTCGGCCGAGGCGGACAGGGCGTTTAGACATCTGAAGGACCTGTTCACCTCGGTTCCGGTGCTGGCACATCCGGACCCCTCTTTGGCGTTCCAAGTGGAGGTGGACGCGTCAGAGGCGGGTATTGGGGCTGTACTGTCTCAACGCTTGGGCACGCCTCCTAAACTCCGTCCCTGTGCCTTTTACTCTAAGAAGCTCAGCCCGGCGGAACGTAATTACGACGTGGGGGACAGGGAGTTGCTAGCTGTGGTCCAAGCCTCGAACCCTACCCCTTCGCCTGCCCTGCCGGAAGCTGGGTCGGCGGTTTGTGGGGCCATTTAAAGTCCTGAGGAGATTGAACGAGGTATGTTACAGGTTACAACTGCCCAATGATTATCGCATTAACCCCTCGTTCCATGTGTCTCTCCTCAGGCCGGTGGTAGCTGGTCCACTCCAGGAGAATGAGATACGGTCCATCGTGGATTCGAGACGTCGGATGGGGGGTCTGCAGTATCTCGTGGAGTGGGAGGGGTACGGTCCGGAGGAACGGTGCTGGGTGCCTAGGAGGGACATCTTAGATCCCTCCCTCTTGACAGAGTTCCACCGGAGTCATCCCACTCGCCCTGCTCCGCGTCCTCCTGGCCGTCCCCGAGGCCGGGGTCGGCGCACGGCTGGAGCCGCGCGTCAAGGGGGGGGTACTGTCACGGATTCTAGCTACTGCCGATCGATGTTTTCGGTGTTTGTCTTGTGTTGTCTAGTTAGTACACCTGTTGCATATTAGTGTTGATTGTGTAGCATATAAGTTCCCTTGTTTTACGTTTGGGCTTTGTGTGTTATTGTTCATTGTCTTGTTGATGTTCGGCCTAGCTACTACTTCGGATTACGCATATGGTGTTTTTCCTTCCAGTGTTGGAGACGTTTGTTTTGTGCATAACGCTCAGTAAAGTAGTCAACCTGATTCTCTGTGTCCTGCGTCTGACTTCACTCGCCGCGTACACATCACCTCCTGACAGATGGCTTATTCATCACAAAACCATTTAATGTTGGCAATTATTTTAATGATTACTTCAGTAGCAAAGTGGGCAAATTTAGGCAGGAAATGCCAACATGCATAAAAAAAACATGAAATGAAAGAAAAGCATTGCAAGTTAGAATTTTGTAAAGTTAGAGTGGGAGAGGTGAAAAAATTGTTATCGATCAATAATGACAAACCTCCTGGCATTGACAACTTAGATGGAAAGATACTGAGGATGGTAGCTGACTCTATAGCCACTCGTATCTGCCATATCTTTAATCTGAGCCTAGAGGAAAGTCTTTGTCCTCAGGCCTGGAGGGAAGCCAAAGTAATTCCGCTACCCAAGAATGGTAAAGCAGCTTTTATTGGTTCTAACAGCAGAACTATAAGCTTGCTGCCAGCTCTTAGCAAGCTGTTGGGAAAAAATGTGTTTGACCAAATACAATGCAATTTCTCTGTAAACAAATTAACAACAGACTTTCACAGCATGCTTATAGGGAAGGGCACTCTATTTTTTACCAATGACCTGCCACTGACATTAAACAAAGCATGTGTGTCCATGTATGCTGATGATTCAACCATATACGCATCAGCAACCACAGCTAATGAAGTCACTGAAACCCTTAACAAAGAGTTGCAGTCTGTTTTGGAATAGGTGGCCACTAATAAACATCTCTAAAACTAAGAGCATTGTATTTGGTACAAATCATTCCCTAAGTTCTAGACCTCAACTGAATCTGACAATGAATGGTGTGGCTGTTGAACAAGTTGAGGAGACTAAATTACTTGGCGTTACCTTAGATTGTAAACTAAACACATATACAGTGGGGAAAAAAATATTTAGTCAGCCACCAATTGTGCAAGTTCTCCCACTTAAAAAGATGAGAGAGGCCTGTAATTTTCATCATAGGTACACGTCAACTATGACAGACAAAATGAAGAAAAAAACTCCAGAAAATCACATTGTAGGATTTTTTATGAATTTATTTGCAAATTATGGTGGAAAATAAGTATTTGGTCAATAACAAAAGTTTCTCAATACTTTGTTATATACCCTTTGTTGGCAATGACACAGGACAAACGATTTCTGTAAGTCTTCACAAGGTTTTCACAAATTGTTGCTGGTATTTTGGCCCATTCCTCCATGCAGATCTCCTCTAGAGCAGTGATGTTTTGGGGCTGTCGCTGGGCAACACAGACTTTCAACTCCCTCCAAAGATTTTCTATGGGGTTGAGATCTGGAGACTGGCTAGGCCACTCCAGGACCTTGAAATGCTTCTTACGAAGCCACTCCTTCGTTGCCCGGGCGGTGTGTTTGGGATCATTGTCATGCTGAAAGACCCAGCCACGTTTCATCTTCAATGCCCTTGCTGATGGAAGGAGGTTTTCACTCAAAATCTCACGATACATGGCCCCATTCATTCTTTCCTTTACACGGATCAGTCGTCCTGGTCCCTTTGCAGAAAAACTGCCCCAGAGCATGATGTTTCCACCCCCATGCTTCACAGTAGGTATGGTGTTCTTTGGATGCAACTCAGCATTCTTTGTCCTCCAAACACGACGAGTTGAGGTTTTACCAAAAAGGTATATTTTGGTTTCATCTGACCATATGACATTCTCCCAATCCTCTTCTGGATCATCCAAATGCACTCTAGCAAACTTCAGACGGGCCTGGACATGTACTGGCTTAAGCAGGGGGACACGTCTGGCACTGCAGGATTTGAGTCCCTGGCGGCGTAGTGTGTTACTGATAGTAGGCTTTGTTACTTTGGTCCCAGCTCTCTGCAGGTCATTCACTAGGTCCCCCCGTGTGGTTCTGGGATTTTTGCTCACCGTTCTTGTGATCATTTTGACCCCACGGGGTGAGATCTTGCGTGGAGCCCCAGATCGAGGGAGATTATCAGTGGTCTTGTATGTCTTCCATTTCCTATTAATTGCTCCCACAGTTGATTTCT
Source organism: Coregonus clupeaformis (assembly GCF_020615455.1). Lineage (NCBI taxonomy): Eukaryota > Metazoa > Chordata > Actinopteri > Salmoniformes > Salmonidae > Coregonus > Coregonus clupeaformis. The sequence continues at coordinate 40,849,011 of NC_059193.1, forward strand.
TCAAACCAAGCTGCTTACCTATTGCAGATTCAGTCTTCCCAGCCTGGTGCAGGTCTACAATTTTGTTTCTGGTGTCCTTTGACAGCTCTTTGGTCTTGGCCATAGTGGAGTTTGGAGTGTGACTGTTTGAGGTTGTGGACAGGTGTCTTTTATTCTGATAACAAGTTCAAACAGGTGCCATTAATACAGGTAACGAGTGGAGGACAGAGGAGCCTCTTAAAGAAGAAGTTACAGGTCTGTGAGAGCCAGAAATCTTGCTTGTTTGTAGGTGACCAAATACTTATTTTCCACCATAATTTGCAAATAAATTCATAAAAAATCCTACAATGTGATGTTCTGAATTTTTCTCTCTCAATTTGTCTGTCATAGTTGACGTGTACCTATGATGAAAATTACAGGCCTCTCTCATCTTTTTAAGTGGGAGAACTTGCACAATTGGTGGCTGACTAAATACTTTTTTTCCCCACTGTAGATTCAATGGTTGTAAAGATGGGGAGAGATCTGTCTGTAATAAAGAGATGCTCTGCTTTTTTGACACCACACTCCAAAAAGCAAGTTCTGCAGGCTCTAGTTTTGTCTAATCTTTATTATTGTCCAGTCGTGTGGTCCAGTGCTGCAAGGAAATACCTAGTTAAGCTGCAGCTGGCCCAAAACAGAGAGGCACGTCTTGCTCTTCATTGTAATCAGAGGGCTGATATAAATACTATGCATGCCAGAGTTGAGGAGAGACTGACTGCATCACTTCTTTTTATAAGAAACATTGTGTTGAAAATCCCAAATTGTTTGCAGTCAACTTACACACAGCTGACACACACACTTACCCCACCAGACATGCCACCAGGGATCTTTTCACAGTCCCCAAATCCAGAACAAATTCAAGAAAGCGTACAGTATTATATAGAGCCATTATTGAATGGAACTCCATTCCATCTCAAATTGCTCAAATAAACAGCAAACCTGGTTTCAAAAAACAGATAAAGCAACCACTTCATGGCACAAAGCCTCTCCCCTATTTGACCTAGATAGTTTGTGTGTATGTTTTTTATTTTTATTTTTTATTTCACCTTTATTTAACCAGGTAAACCAGTTGAGAACAAGTTCTCATTTACAACTGCGACCTGGCCAAGATAAAGCAAAGCAGTGCGATAAAAACAACAACACAGAGTTACATATGGGGTAAAACAAAACAAAGTAAAAAATACAACAGAAATACATATAATATACAGTGTGCAAATTTAGCAAGTTATGGAGGTAAGGCAATAAAATAGGCTATAGTGCAAAATAATTACAATTTAGTATTAACACTGGAATGATGTGCAAGAGATGATGTGCAAATAGAGATACTGGGGTACAAATGAGCAAAATAAATAACAATATAGGGATGAGGTAGTTGGGCGGGCAAATTTCAGATGGGCTGTGTACAGGTGCAGTGATCGGTAAGGTGCTCTGACAACTGATGCTTAAAGTTAGTGAGGGAGATAAGTGTCTCCAGCTTCAGAAATTTTTGCAATTTGTTCCAGTCATTGGCAGCAGATAACTGGAAGGAATTGCGGCCAAAGGAGGTGTTGGCTTTGGGGATGACCAGTGAGATATACCCGCTGGAGCGCAGACTACGGGTGGGTGTTGCTATGGTGACCAATGAGCTAAGATAAGGCGGGGATTTGCCTAGCAGTGATTTATAGATGGCCTGGAGCCAGTGGGTTTGGCGACGAATATGTAGTGAGGACCAGCCAACAAGAGCGTACAGGTCACAGTGGTGGGTATTATATGGGGCTTTGGAGACAAAACGGATGGCACTGTGATAGACAACATCCAATTTGCTGAGTAGAGTGTTGGAGGCTATTTTGTAAATGACATCGCCGAAGTCAAGGATCGGTAGGATAGTCAGTTTTACGAGGGCATGTTTGGCAGCATGAGTGAAGGGAGGCTTTGTTTGCGAAATAGGAAACCGATTCTAGATTTAACTTTGGATTGGAGATTCTTAATGTGAGTCTGGAAGGAGAGTTTACAGTCTAACCAGACACCTAGATATTTGTAGTTGTCCACATACTCTAGGTCAGACCCGTCTAGAGTAGTGATTCTAGTCGGGTGGGCGGGTGCAAGCAGCGTTCGGTTGAAGAGCATGCATTTAGTTTTACTAGTGTTTAAGAGCAGTTGGAGGCTACTGAAGGAGTGTTGTATGGAATTGAAGCTCGTTTGGAGGTTTGTTAACACAGTGTCCAATGAAGGGCCAGATGTATACAAAATGGTGTCGTCTGCGTAGAGGTGGCTCTGAGAGTCACCAGCAGCAAGAGCGACGTCATTGATATACACAGAGAATAGAGTCGGCCCAAGAATTGAACCCTGTGGCACCCCCATAGAGACTGCCATAGGTCCAGACAACAGGCCCTCCGATTTGACACATTGAACTCTATCTGAGAAGTAGTTGGTGAACCAGGCGAGGCAGTCATTTGAGAAACCAAGGCTATTTAGTCTGCCAATAAGAATGCGGTGGTTGACAGAGTCGAAAGCCTTGGCCAGGTCAATGAAAACGGCTGCACAGTACTGTCTATTATCGATCGCGGTTATAATATCGTTTAGGACCTTGAGCGTGGCTGAAGTGCACCCATGACCAGCTCGGAAACCGGATTGCATAGCGGAGATATGTAGGCTACGTGTGCCCTTTTAAAAAATTTATGTAGCTTTGTCCTTGAGCTGTTCCACCATTGCGGTGCCAGGACAGAGAAGAGCTTGGACTGGGCTGAGCAAGAGGGGTGGGAGGGCCAAGAGACCTGAGGTGGCAGAACGGAGTGCTCGGTTGGGGTGTAGGGTTTGAGCATAGCCTGAAGGTAGGGAGGGGCAGTTCCTCTTGCTGTTCCGTAGGTAAGCACCATGGTCTTGTAGTGGAAGCGAGCTTCAACTGGAAGCTGGTGGAGCGGGGTGACATGAGATAACCAGGCGGGCTGCAGCGTTCTGGATAAGTGTTAGGGATTTGATGGCACAAGCGGGGAGCCCAGCCAACAGCGAGTTGCAGTTGCCCCGCTTCCTGTGTGAGGTTGAGTTGTACTCTACGGATGTTGTAGAGCATGAACCTGCAGGAGCGGGTCACTGCTTTGATGTTTGCAGAGAACGACAGGGTGTTGTCCAGGGTCACGTCAAGGTTCTTTGCACTCTAGGAGGGCGACACTGTGGAGTTGTCAACGGTGATGGAGAGGTCTTTGAGCAGGCAGGCCTTCCCCGGGAGGAAGAGCAGTTCCTTCTTGTCGAGGTTGAGTTTGAGGTGGTGTGCCGACATCCAAGTTGAGAGATCTGCCAGGCACACAGAGATGAGTTGGCGAGCAGCCTCTAGTAAAGATGAGGTCAAGCATAATGCCTGCCTTCTGAGTTGGAGTGGATTGGGAAAGGGTGAGGTAAAAAGAGGCAAGGAGGGGAAAGAGAGAGTTGGAAAGAAATGAATCAAAGGCAGACGTCGGGAGGTTGAAGTCGCCAAGTACAAAGAGCGGTGAGCCATCGTCAGGAAATGAGCTTATCAAGGTGTCAAGCTCATTGAGGAACTCTCCAAGGGCACCTGGTGGGCGATAGATGACAATAATGTTAAGATTGAGTGGACAAGTGAGAGTGACAGCATGGAATATAAATGAGGAGATGGACAGGTGAGAAAGGGATAAAAGAGAAAATCTCCAGAAATGAGTAGACCTGTGCCACCACCGCGACGACCAGATGCTCTCGGACTATGAGAGAAAACATAGTCAGATGAAGAAAGAGCAGCTGGAGTAGCAGTGTTCTCTGGGGTGATCCATGTCTCCGTCAGGGCCAAAAAGTAAAGGAACTGAAGGGCAGCATAGGCTGAGATGAACTTGCCGTTCTTGACTGCTGATCTGCAGTTCCAAACGCTGCCAGAGACACGGAATTACACATGGGTTGTGCATGCAGGGTACACTAAATTAGAAGGGTTGCAGCCAAGGGGTGGGGAGCGTCTGTAAAGCCTACAGGGAGAGGTGCGAACAAGTATAGAAAACACACACATAGTTGACAAAGCTACAAAAGAGCAAAATGAGAATCTGTAAAGAACTAGGTAAGATACTCAAGTGAGAGAGTGGTGTGGAGTCTACCTCTCTTTCCTTCTTTGAACAACTCTGCAGAACTGTCTTTGTTTCGCCGACGGTCTTAATTTGGCAACAAAACCGCCACTGACACGACCGCCGCTTACAGCTGCCGCTGAGAAATCAGAGGAGACTGAAGAATTAACACTCCCTGTACTAATTGCTTATTGCCTAGGAGAGGTGTAACCATTCCCCCTCCAATACAGCCACTGATTACCAAAACAAGTCACAAACTGCCCTGCCCCTTGATCCTGGTTGATGTGTCAACAACTATCTGCAAGTTGTGATCAGTCAGCAGTTCACACACCAAGTAGGCCACTGGGAAGACAGGCAGCACTTAAAGTAGATGGCCCTAGCTAGCAAAAAGACAGTACTAGACCACAACATATAGACAAAAAAGTATACTTATCACTCCTGGAGATATCAGGAGTCCTCTAGCTATATAATTAATTGTTTAAGCATTGTGTAAGCATGAATGAGTGAGGCACCAAGGGTAAATGAGCGAGAACCTGCTAGCAATATTCTCCTGTTTTGGCTGATTCATAAGGCATTATCACAGACAGAGCTATGGCTACCAAAGTGGTTGGGCTGTGAATTGTTGGCTGTATGAATGTGATATCATTAGTACATTGCCTGAAAATCTTTGTTGTCATGTATAAAAAGTCACACACTGTATTTGCCAATTATTTGAAAATGTGCTTAAACAGTCAGTCTGAAATATTAGATCTAAAAACCCTCAGATTCATCAACTATCTGATGCCAGAATAAACAAGGCCCTATCTTGTTCAGGGGTGTGGACATCCAAACACTGCATTGATGCAGAAATCCAAACCAGTTCTCTCCCTCCCTCTCTCCCCCCCCTCCATTCCTCTATCTCAATTACGATGCAGACAAGAGCAAACCTCGTCGGTGAAAAATACAGAAAATAAACCTTACGCAACGTGTAATCCCACAGGGTATGACCTTTTGTCCTGCATATTCATGAATTGTTCTGTAGCCACCTCTTTTTTTTTTATTTACTTATTTTTTTTTATTCTTCATCAAACTATTTTTTCAGGGATGGATAAAGGGACAGGCAGGCAGCGTTTACTGAACTTCTGAAGGACACACTTGAGGGAGATATGGCCACCTGAGGTCCCCTCTTATCAGCTGCCTTTCAGCGTTGCAGAAATGTGACCTATTCGAAAAAATGGGATGACTGCTGCAGTATCGCTTTCGCTCTCAAAGGAAAATGTGTTCAGTATTATGCCTGTTGTGTGGGAGGGTTGAAGGGGGATCTTCCTCGGTCTCAAGTGGGAGGTGTTGCACCACCACAGAAGACAGGAGAAGAAGGCTCACTGTTAATGTCATCAGTTTAACTTCATTGCCTTTAACACAATCACACCTCTCAGGGCTTAGTCTTTTGGGCAGCACACCACTTTATATTGGGCCCTGTTATGTTATGGGCCCCTTTGCCATAAGCACAAACTCAATGAATCATTCACTTGGCTGTACACAATTAATTTCCACAATTAAATGGAATTAGCCACAATCTCGGGAATGTTGCTTTTCAGTCCAACTGTTGCCTCACATCGTAGTCTGACCTGTGTTCTTTTGTTTTGGTCATAAAGTAGTTTCAGAAGAGCTCTATTCTGTATTCTCTGTGTGTATTCAAATCAACCATTGATCCACAAGTAATTACACAAAAAGCTTTATGCTCAGGAATGGGCAATTTATCTGAAGAGGGTTTAGCAGATTTTCTCTATGGCAAGATGGGAGTGACATGTCACTCCCATCTTGCCATAGAGAAAATCTGCTAAGCCCTCTTCAGATACATTTCCCATTCCTGAGCACAAAGCTTTTTGCATGAAATGATACATAACAAAAACCTAAAAAGTAAAGAAACAACCTCTTTTTTTAAAAGGGACCTTTCTCCATCTCTTCTTCCCACATGGTTTGACACAAAATAATCTAACACACTAACAAAATAGACAAAATCATTGTTATCCACCTCAGAAAACAATCCATGGACCTGTTGTATCATGTTATATCATGGACATGGACACAGGTCTGGAATTCAAAAGTGTATTTCTCCCCCTCCCTATCCCTAACACATATCCACAACCGAGGAGCTCAACGTTTGAATCTGTCTTCTCTTGGCTAAGGTTGACAATGCATACATTTCTCATCGAAATATTAGCATTCATTGCTAGACGAATGATTATTCTGGCAGCTGAGCTTAGCCATGTGCAAACTGAACTGACGCAGGTACGCCGCGTACAGAGCAGGCTAGATGACACCACGGGTCGCTTACATTAAATTGTTTAACTGTCATTGTGAGCTGGGGAAATATGTGGGGAATGTTTTATATATATACACTGCTCAAAAAAATAAAGGGAACACTTAAACAACACATCCTAGATCTGAATGAATGAAATAATCTTATTAAATACTATTTTCTTTACATAGTTGAATGTGCTGACAACAAAATCACACAAAAATTATCAATGGAAATCAAATGTATCAACCCATGGAGGTCTGGATTTGGTGTCACACTCAAAATTAAAGTGGAAAACCACACTACAGGCTGATCCAACTTTGTTGTAATGTCCTTAAAACAAGTCAAAATGAGGCTCAGTAGTGTGTGTGGCCTCCACGTGCCTGTATGACCTCCCTACAACGCCTGGGCATGCTCCTGATGAGGTGGCGGATGGTCTCCTGAGGGATCTCCTCCCAGACCTGGACTAAAGCATCCGCCAACTCCTGGACAGTCTGTGGTGCAACGTGGCGTTGGTGGATGGACCGAGACATGATGTACCAGATGTGCTCAATTGGATTCAGGTCTGGGGAACGGGCGGGCCAGTCCATAGCATCAATGCCTTCCTCTTGCAGGAACTGCTGACACACTCCAGCCACATGAGGTCTAGCATTGTCTTGCATTAGGAGGAACCCAGGGCCAACCGCACCAGCATATGGTCTCACAAGGGGTCTGAGGATCTCATCTCGGTACCTAATGGCAGTCAGGCTACCTCTGGCGAGCACATGGAGGGCTGTGCGGCCCCCAAAGCAATGCCACCCCACACCATGACTGACCCACCGCCAAACCGGTCATGCTGGAGGATGTTGCAGGCAGCAGAACGTTCTCCACGGGCGTCTCCAGACTCTGTCACATGTGCTCAGTGTGAACCTGCTTTCATCTGTGAAGAGCACAGGGCGCCAGTGGCGAATTCGCCAATCTTGGTGTTCTCTGGCAAATGCCAAACGTCCTGCACGGTGTTGGGCTGTAAGCACAACCCCCACCTGTGGACGTCGGGCCCTCATACCACCCTCATGGAGTCTGTTTCTGACCGTTTGAGCAGACACATGCACATTTGTGGCCTGCTGGAGGTCATTTTGCAGGGCTCTGGCAGTGCTCCTCCTGCTCCTCCTTGCACAAAGGCGGAGGTAGCGGTCCTGCTGCTGGGTTGTTGCCCTCCTACGGCCTCCTCCACAACTCCTGATGTACTGGCCTGTCTCCTGGTAGCGCCGCCATGCTCTGGACACTACGCTGACAGACACAGCAAACCTTCTTGCCACAGCTCGCATTGATGTGCCATCCTGGACGAGCTGCACTACCTGAGCCACTTGTGTGGGTTGTAGACTCCGTCTCATGCTACCACTAGAGTGAAAGCACCGCCAGCATTCAAAAGTGACCAAAACATCAGCCAGGAAGCATAGGAACTGAGAAGAGGTCTGTGGTCACCACCTGCAGAACCACTTCTTTATTGGGGGTGTCTTGCTAATTGCCTATAATTTCCACCTGTTGTCTATTCCATTTGCACAACAGCATGTGAAAAATATTGTCAATCAGTGTTGCTTCCTAAGTGGACAGTTTGATTTCACAGAAGTGTGATTGACTTGGAGATACATTGTGTTGTTTAAGTGTTTCCTTAATTTTTTTGAGCAGTGTGTATATATATATATATATATATATATATAAATAAAATAAATACAAAAATTTTCCATACGCACAAGCTTATATTTCTCAAATGTTGTGCACACAATTCTTTACATCCCTGTTAGTAAGCATTTCTCTTTTGCCAAGATGATCCATCCACCTAACAGGTGTGGCATATCAAAAAGCTGATTAAACAGCATGATCATTAGACAGGTGCACCTTCTGCTGGGGACAATAAAAGGCAACTTTTGTCACACAACACAATATCATAGATGTCTCATGTTTTGAGGGAGTGTGCAATTGGCATGCTGACTGCAGGACTTTCCACCAGAGCTGTTGCCAGAAAATGTAATGTTTGTTTCTCTACCATAAGTCGCCAACGTCGTTTTAGAGAATTTGGCAGTACGCCCAACCAGCCTCACAAACGCAGAACACGTGTAACCATACCAGCCCAGGACCTCCACATCCGGCTTCTTCACCTGTGGGATCGTATTTCTGTCTGTAATAAAGCCCTTTTGTGGGGAAAAACTCATTATGATTGGCAGGGCCTGGCTCCCCAGTGGGCACCCAAGTAGGGTCCACCAGTCATGTGAAATCCATAGATTAGGGCCTCATGAATTTATTTCAATTGACTGATTTCGTTATATGAAGTGTAACATTTAGAATGGCACCGGAGGGGATGGCTGCCGTTTTATGGGCTCCTACCCACTGTGCTAGTTTGTGTGTTTTTTCACATCGTTTGTAACTTATTTTGTACATAATGTTGCTGTTACCGTCTCTTATGACCGAAGAGTTTCTGGATATCAGAACAGCGATTACTCACCTCGAACTGGACGAATACTTTTTCTTTAATGAGTCCGACGCGAAGGATATACTGTTTCTCCGAGACCAGGCCCAAATCCCTGTCATTTGCGTGAAGAAAAGACGGAGGTACAGGGGGCGGAGATCGGGGTGCCTTGTGAGAATTTGTTGGCGAGTGGGTAACCCACCTCTAACATCCGTTCTATTGGCCAACGTGCAATCACTGGAGAATCAACTGGATGATCTCCGTTCGAGACTATCCTACCAATGGGACATAAAAAACTGTAATATCTTATGTTTCACCGAGTCGTGGCTGAACGACGACACGGATAATATACAGTTGGCTGGGTTTTCCGTGCATCGGCAGGACAGAACAGCTACGTCCGGTAAGACGAGGGGTGGTGGTGTGTGTCTATTTGTCAATAACAGCTGGTGCGCGATGTCTAATATTAAGGAAGTCTCGAGGTATTGCTCGCCTGAGGTAGAGTACCTCATGATAAGCTGTAGACCACACTATCTACCAAGAGAGTTTTCATTTATATTTTTGTAGCAGATTATTTACCACCACAAACCAATGCTGGCACTTAGACCGCACTCAACGAGATGTATAAGGCCAGCAGGAGAGTGGCAGCATCCAGCGGATGGAATGAGCTGGCGCTCCGCACCCTATTCCGAAGAGGATTGCGTGAGGAGATCCAGACGGAGTTGGCGTGCCGAGATGACACCCTCTCCTTGGACGCACTTATCATGATGGCCGTCCTTCTGGATAACCTTCTGCGGGAGCGTCAGCACCACCATCACCTCTCTACCTCCTTCGTTGACCAATCTTAGTCAGAGCCTGAACCCATGGAGGTAGGTTCCACGTGCCTCCCCGAGGCTGAGCGACACAGTCGGAGACAGCTGGGTCTCTGTCCCTATTGCGGACAGGAGGGGCACCAGCTTCAACAGTGTCCTATATGTCTTCACTATTATTCTACAATGTAGAAAATAGTAAAAATAAAGAAAAACCATTGAATGAGTAGGTGTGTCGAAACTTTTGACTGGTACAGTATATATACAGTGGGGAGAACAAGTATTTGATACACTGCCGATTTTGCAGGTTTTCCTACTTACAAAGCATGTAGAGGTCTGTAATTTTTATCATAGGTACACTTCAACTGTGAGAGACGGAATCTAAAACAAAAATCCAGAAAATCACATTGTATGATTTTTAAGTACTTAATTAGCATTTTATTGCATGACATAAGTATTTGATCACCTACCAACCAGTAAGAATTCCGTCTCTCACAGACCTGTTAGTTTTTCTTTAAGAAGCCCTCCTGTTCTCCACTCATTACCTGTATTAACTGCACCTGTTTGAACTCGTTACCTGTATAAAAGACACCTGTCCACACACTCAATCAAAGACTCCAACCTCTCCACAATGGCCAAGACCAGAGAGCTGTGTAAGGACATCAGGGATAAAATTGTAGACCTGCACAAGGCTGGAATGGGCTACATGATAATAGGCAAGCAGCTTGGTGAGAAGGCAACAACTGTTGGCGCAATTATTAGAAAATGGAAGAAGTTCAAGATGACGGTCAATCACCCTCTGTCTGGGGCTCCATGCAAGATCTCACCTCGTGGGGCATGATCATGAGGAAGGTGAGGGATCAGCCCAGAACTACACGGCAGGACCTGGTCAATGACCTGAAGAGAGCTGGGACACAGTCTCAAAGAAAACCATTAGTAACACACTACGCCGTCATGGATTAAAATCCTGCAGCGCACGCAAGGTCCCCCTGCTCAAGCCAGCGCATGTCCAGGCCCGTCTGAAGTTTGCCAATGACCATCTGGATGATCCAGAGGAGGAATGGGAGAAGGTAATGTGGTCTGATGAGACAAAAATAGAGCTTTTTGGTCTAAACTCCACTTGCCGTGTTTGGAGGAAGAAGAAGGATGAGTACAATCCCAAGAACACCATCCCAACCATGAAGCATGGAGGTGAAAACATCATTCTTTGGGGATGCTTTTCTGCAAAGGGGACAGAACGACTGCACCGTATTGAGGGGAGGATGGATGGGGCCATGTATCGCGAGATCTTGGCCAACAACCTCCTTCCCTCAGTAAGAGCATTGAAGATGGGTCGTGGCTGGGTCTTCCAGCATGACAACGACCCGAAACACACAGCCAGGGCAACTAAGGAGTGGCTCCGTAAGAAGCATCTGAAGGTCCTGGAGTGGCCTAGCCAGTCTCCAGACCTGAATCCAATAGAACATCTTTGGAGGGAGCTGAAAGTCCGTATTGCCCAGCGACAGCCCCAAAACCTGAAGGATCTGGAGAATGTCTGTATGGAGGAGTGGGCTAAAATCCCTGCTGCAGTGTGTGCAAACCTGGTCAAGACCCTCAGGAAACGTATGATCTCTGTAATTGCAAACAAAGGTTTCTGTACCAAATATTAAGTTCTGCTTTTCTGATGTATCAAATACTTATGTCATGCAATAAAATGCAAATTCATTACTTAAAAATCATACAATGTGATTTTCTGGATTTTAGATTCCGTCTCTCAAACAGGTGCAGTTAATACAGGTAATGAGTGGAGAACAGGAGGGCTTCTTAAAGAAAAACTAACAGGTCTGTGAGAGCCGGAATTCTTACTGGTTGGTAGGTGATCAAATACTTATGTCATGCAATAAAATGCAAATTAATTACTTAAAAATCATACAATGTGATTTTCTGGATTTTTGTTTTAGATTCCGTCTCTCACAGTTGAAGTGTACCTATGATAAAAATGACAGACCTCTACATTCTTTGTAAGTAGGACAACCTGCAAAATCGGCAGTGTATCAAATACTTGTTCTCCCCACTGTATATATATACACTACCGGTCAAAGGTTTTAGAACAACTAAAAAATATATAAATCAGTTTGATGGACATAAAATCAGTTTGATGGAAATCTGGATACTGTCAGACCTTATTTTCCGATATAAATAGTGAAAGATCAAAGAACAAAACAAATATATATATACACTACCGGTCAAAAGTTTTAGAACACCTACTCATTCAAGGGTTTTTCTTTATTTTTACTATTTTTGTAGAATAATAGTTAAGACATCAAAACTATGAAATAACACATATGGAATCATGTAGTAACCCACATTTTTTTAAACAAATCCAAATATATTTTATACTTCAGATTCTTCAAATAGCCACCCTTTGCCTTCATTACAGCTTTGCACACTCTTGGCATTCTCTCAACCAGCTTCACCTGGAATGCTTTTCCAACAGTCTTGAAGGAGTTCCCACATATGCTGAGCACTTGTTGGCTGCTTTTCCTTCACTCTGCGGTACGACTCATCCCAAACCATCTCAATTTGGTTGAGGTCGGGGGATTGTAGAGGCCAGGTCATCTGATACAGCACTCCATCACTCTCTTCCTTGGTAAAATAGCCCTTACACAGCGTGGAGGTGTGTTGGGTCATTGTCCTGTTAAAAAACAAATGATAGTCCCACTAAGCGCAAACCAGATGGGATGGCGTATTGCTGCAGAATGCTGTGGTAGCTATGCTGGTTAAGTGTGCCTTGAATTCTAAATAAATCACAGACAGTGTCACCAGCAAAGCACCCCCACACCATAACACCTCCTCCTCCATGCTTTACGGTGGGAAATACACATGTGGAGATCATCCGTTCACCTATACCACGTCTCACAAAGACACGGCGGTTGGAACCAAAAATCTCAAATTTTGACTCCAGACCAAAGGACACATTTCCACCGTTCTAATGTCCATTGCTCGTGTTTCTTGGCCCAAGCAAGTCTCTTCTTCTTATTGGTGTCCTTTAGTAGTGGTTTCTTTGCAGCAATTAGACCATGTAGGCCTGATTCACACAGTCTCCTTTGAACAGTTGATGTTGAGATGTGTCTGTTACTTGAACTCTGTGAAGCATTTATTTGGGCTGCAATTTCTGAGGCTGGTAACTGTAATGAACTTATCCTCTGCAGCAGAGGTAACTCTGGGTCTTCCATTCTTGTAGGGGTCCTCATGAGAGCCAGTTTCATCATAGCGCTTGATGGTTTTTGCGACTGCACTTGAAGAAACTTTCAAAGTTCTTGAAATGTTCCGTATTGACTGACCTTCATGTCTTAAAGTAAGGATGGAATGTTGTTTCTCTTTGCTTATTTGAGCTGTTCTTGCCATCATATAGACTTGGTCTTTTACCAAATAGGGCTATCTTCTGTATCCCCCCCCCCCCCACCTTGTCACAACACAGCTGATTGGCTCAAACGCATTAAGAAGGAAAGAAATTCCACAAATTAACTTTTAAGAAGGCACATCTGTTAATTGAAATGCATTCCAGGTGACTACCTCATGAAGCTGGTTGAGAGAATGCCAACAGTGTGCAAAGCTGTCATCAAGGCAAAGGGTGGCTATTTGAAGAATCTCAAACATAAAATTTATTTAGATTTGTTTAACACTTTTTTAGTTACTACACGATTCCATATGTGTTATTTCATAGCTTTGATGTCTTCACTATTATTCTACAAAAATAGTAAAAATAAAGAAAAACCCTTGACCGGTAGTGTATATACAGTGCCCTCCACTATTATTGGCACCCCTGTTTAAGATGTGGTCGAGGACTTCCAAAAATTCTCCTTTTTTTTTTAAACAACATAGAACCCAAATGCAAAAAAAGAGAAAAATCCAACCTTTTATTTACTTTGGTGGTAAAAAAAAAAAATCACACATTTAGAAAAAAAATTAACTTGAAATCATGTGTCCCACAATTATTGGCACCCCTAACAATTCCGCTGAAAATGTTAATTGATTTTTTTAAAAATATATTTTTCTGTAGATGCTAAAGTTGGTCAGGGTATCTAGGAACTTTTAATTAGTAATTCATGACTTCCTGTTTCCCTGGGGTATAAATATGACGTGACACAGAGGCCTAATTCTCTTACCCATTTGTCAACATGGCAAAGACAAGAGAACACACCATTCAAGTAAGGCAGATTTGTGTCGACCTTCATAAGTCAGGCAATGGCTACAAGAAAATAGCCACTCGCCTTAACTTGCCCGTATCTACAGTCAGAGGAATCATTAAGAAGTTTAAAACAACTGGAACAGTGACAAACAAGGCTGGAAGAGGTCCCAAGTTTATCTTGCCACAACGCACAGTGAGGAGGATGGTAAGAGAAGTAAAAAAAAGTCCTAAGCTCACTGTCACAGAATTGCATCAAAGAGTGGCATCTTGGGGTCACAAAGTCTCCAAAACAACCATCAGACGCTCTCTACATGCCAACAAGCTGTTTGGGAGGCATGCAAGGAAAAAGCCTTTTCTCACTAACACTCACAAACGTAAACGTCTGGAGTTTGCTAAGCGGCACTGGGACTTCAACTGGGATCGTGTGCTTTGGTCAGATGAGACTAAGATTGAGCTTATTGGCAACAAACACTCTAAGTGGGTCTGGCGTAAAACAAAAGATGAGTATGCCGAAAAGCACCTCATGCCCAACGTGAAGTATGGTGGAGGATCTGTGATGCTGTGGGCCTGTTTCTCTTCCAAAGGCCCTGGGAACCTTGTTAGGGTGCATGGCATTATGAACGCTTTGAACTACCAGGACATTTTAAATAAAAACCTGATGGCCTCTGCCAGAAAGCTGAAGATGGGTCGTCATTGGGTCTTTCAGCAGGATAATGATCCAAAACATGTGGCAAAATCTACACAAAAATGGTTCAGCAGTCACAAACTCAAGGTCCTCCCATGGCCATCTCAGTCCCCAGACCTCAACCCAATCGAAAACCTGTGGGGCGAGCTAAAGAGGAGAGTGCATAAGAGAGGACCCAGGACACTGGATGATCTAGAAAGATTGTGCAAAGAATGGTCAAAGATCCCTCTCTCTGTGTTCTCCAATCTTGTGAAATGTTATAGGAGGAGATTAAGTGCTGTCTTGTTGGCAAAAGGGGGTTGTACAAAGTATTAACATCAGGGGTGCCAATAATTGTGGGACACATGATTTCAAGTATTTTTTTTCTAAATGTGTGATATTTTTTTTTACACCAAAGTAATGTACTTAAATAAAAGGTTGGATTTTTCTCTTTTTTTGCATTTGGGTTCTATGTTGTTTAAAAAAAAAAGAGAATTTTTGGAAGTCCTCGACCACATCTTAAACAGGGGTGCCAATAATTGTGGAGGGCAATGTATATATATTTGTTTTGTTCTTTGATGTTTCACTACTTATATCAGAAAATAAGGTCTGACAGTATCCAGATTTCCATCAAACTGATTTTATGTGAATGAATTCATATTGTATAAAAAGTTAATGTAGACATAGAAACAGCAAAGTCCCTACTGTCACCAGCAAACAGCCAAATATTTTAGAAAATGGTAAGATTCAAATGCATTTGACAAACTATGCACATTAATGCAATATAAATGTTTTATAGATAATTTTGATAGACTGACCAATTATGTGATGCTATGTCGTGTGATAAATGATGCACATAATGTAGAGGAAATTATCCTTGACAATTCATCACTCTTCTCTCAATCTCATTCTTAATGAGATCTCACGAGTGTATATGTGTTGCCAGAGCTTCAGGATGACTTCCATCATAAACTGTGCAAGTTGAAAATGAAATGTATTATACTTTACTATATTAAAGTATACATTATTTATACTTTATTATATTATACTCTCATAATTTAATCTTTAACCTCTTGAGAATGTTCTCTCAAACATTGCAATTTCACATACATACAGTATGTTTTGTGTATTTGGAGAAAGAAAACTGGGCTTTTGCAGGAAGTAATGAGATGTCACTACTAATATAAAGAAGGGGTAAATGTGCATATATATTTGTTCGCACTAAAGCTTCTTTGAAAACGTGTTGGTTGAGGGAGAATGAGTATGCACAGATTGCTGTTGGGATTTTGGCTCCAAAGTCAAAATGTCACTTAAAAGTTTTGGTCATTATGGTCTAAAATAGTCCCTCATTTTTCTCAAACTATCTCAAGAGATTCCACAACCAAGATGCATTACTGACTGGCAGATTTATCCAATACACCATCAAGGCTGCATCTCTGTACATTTTGCCATAAATAAGACACATTTTAGTACAATCCAGAGACAAAAGTGAATTCACATTCAGTAGCTTAGCCCTTTACGTTTTCTGTACTGACTTTCTTACAAGTACTGTGGTCACAGTTAACATATAACAACAAAAGATCTGAACAAAAAATAAATAAACATTATCTTAAATAACACAAACAGTTGGAAAATGTAAAGTAATACACAATAATCACATATCTAATTTCATATATTAAAAATGGTGTGATTTGCTGCAATCTCATATGCTTATTTACCAGACTTGCAAACAGCTACAGTAATGTTATTATTGGACATTGAGAGCCCTTTATCAGAATACGGATCTCCGTTCAAGTTCTTCGCAAGTTAACCTAACAGATTGTGTGACTGGAACTAACAGCTTTATACATTCAGTATTTACAAGGAGATTTTCCTAGGGGATATCTTAACCAAAAAATAAAAAATAAACTTTAATTGTATTTAAAGTAAGACATTTGTAAGTATATTTTGTTATGTAATTTGATTAGTGTGTCTGGGCAAGGCCTCCCAATTTCCAATGATTAGGTTTCACAAGTCTGGCAGAAGTAGTAAGTGGTAAGAAATTGTCGATTGGCGCACATACACCCTTTTTAACATTAGAAATCAAATGAGCAATACAGAAAAATAAGTGAAATATTGCCTCAGACACAAAATGAATTTATCAAAAGTTAACCGCTTTTAGATGGAAAATGTATACAGTGCCTTGCAAAAGTATTCATCCCCCTTGGCATTTTTCCTATTTTGTTGCATTACAACCTGTAATTTAAATGGATTTTTATTTGGATTTCATGTAATGGACATACACAAAATAGTCCAAATTGGTGAAGTGAAATGAAAAAAATAAACTTGTTTAAAAAAATTATGAAATATAAATAACAGAAAAGTGGTGCGTGCATACAGTGGGGAGAACAAGTATTTGATACACTGCCGATTTTGCAGGTTTTCCTACTTACAAAGCATGTAGAGGTCTGTAATTTTTATCATAGGTACACTTCAACTGTGAGAGACGGAATCTAGAAAATCACATTGTATGATTTTTAAGTAATTAATTTGCATTTTATTGCATGACATAAGTATGTGATACATCAGAAAAGCAGAACTTAATATTTGGTACAGAAACCTTTGTTTGCAATTACAGAGATCATACGTTTCCTGTGGGTCTTGACCAGGTTTGCACACACTGCAGCAGGGATTTTAGCCCACTCCTCCATACAGACATTCTCCAGATCCTTCAGGTTTCGGGGCTGTCGCTGGGCAATACAGACTTTCAGCTCCCTCCAAAGATGTTCTATTGGGTTCAGGTCTGGAGATTGGCTAGGCCACTCCAGGACCTTGAGATGCTTCTTACGGAGCCACTCCTTAGTTGCCCTGGCTGTGTGTTTCGGGTCGTTGTCATGCTGGAAGACCCAGCCACGACCCATCGTCAATGCTCTTACTGAGGGAAGGACGTTGTTGGCCAAGATCTCACGATACATGGCCCCATCCATCCTCCCCTCAATACGGTGCAGTCGTCCTGTCCCCTTTGCAGAAAAGCATCCCCAAAGAATGATGTTTCCACCTCCATGCTTCACGGTTGGGATGGTGTTCTTGAGGTTGTACTCATCCTTCTTCTTCCTCCAAACACGGCAAGTGGAGTTTAGACCAAAAAGCTCTATTTTTGTCTCATCAGACCACATTACCGTCTCCCATTCCTCCTCTGGATCATCCAGATGGTCATTGGCAAACTTCAGACGGGCCTGGACATGCGCTGGCTTGAGCAGGGGGACCTTGCGTGCGCTGCAGGATTTTAATCCATGACAGCGTAGTGTGTTACTAATAATTTTCTTTGAGACTGTGGTCCCAGCTCTCTTCAGGTCATTGACCAGGTCCTGCCGTGTAGTTCTGGGCTGATCCCTCACCTTCCTCATGATCATTGATGCCCCACGAGGTGAGATCTTGCATGGAGCCCCAGACCGAGAGTGATTGACCGTCATCTTGAACTTCTTCCATTTTCTAAGAAATGCGCCAACAGTTGTTGCTTTCTCACCAAGCTGCTTGCCTATTGTCCTGTAGCCCATCCCAGCCTTGTGCAGGTCTACAATTTTATCCCTGATGTCCTTACACAGCTCTCTGGTCTTGGCCATTGTGGAGAGGTTGGAGTCTGTTTGATTGAGTGTGTGGACAGGTGTCTTTTATACAGGTAACGAGTTCAAACAGGTGCAGTTAATACAGGTAATGAGTGGAGAACAGGAGGGCTTCTTAAAGAAAAACTAACAGGTCTGTGAGAGCCGGAATTCTTACTGGTTGGTAGGTGATCAAACACTTATGTCATGCAATAAATTTCATACAATGTGATTTTCTGGATTTTTCTCTCACAGTTGAAGTGTACCTATGATAAAAAATTACAGACCTCTACATGCTTTGTAAGTAGGAAAACCTGCAAAATCGGCAGTCTATCAAATACTTGTTCTCCCCACTGTATGTATTCACCCCTTTTGCTATGAAGCCCCTAAATAAGATCTGGTGCAACCAATTACCTTCAGAAGTCACATAATTAGTTAGATTGTACACAGGTGGACTTTATTTAAGTGCCACATGATCTCAGTATATATCAACCTGTTCTGAAAGGCCCCAGAGTCTGCAACACCACTAAGCAAGGGTCATCACCAAGCAAGCGGCACCATGAAGACCAATGAGCTCTCCAAACAGGTCAGGGAGAAAGTTGTGGAGAAGTACAGATCAGGGTTGGGTTATAAAAAAATATCAGAAACTTTGAACATCCCACGGAGCACCAATAAATCCATTATACATTTTTTTTTAAAGAATATGGCACCACAACAAACCTGCCAAGAGAGGGCCACCCACCAAAACTAACGGATCAGGCCTAAGAGGGCATTAATCAGAGAGGCAACAAAGAGACCAAAGATAACCCTGAAGGAGCTGCAAAGCACCACAGCAGAGATTGGAGTATCTGTCCATAGGACCACTTTAAGCTGTACACTCCACAGAGCTGGGCTTTACGGAAGAGTGGCCAGAAAAAGCCATTGCTTAAAGAACAAAATAAGCAAACACGTTTGGTGTTCGCCAAAAGGCATGTGGGAGACTCCCCAAACATATGGAAGAAGGTACTCTGGTCAGATGAGACTAAAACTGAGCTTTTTGGCCATCAAGGGAAAAAACGCTATGTCTGGTGCAAACCCAACACCTCTCATCACCCCAAGAACACCATCCCCACAGTGAAGCGTGAGGATGTTTTTAATCGGCAGGGACTGGGAAACTGATCAGAATTGAAGGAATGATAGACGGTGCTAAATACAGGGAAATTCTTGAGGGAAACCTGTTTCACTCTTCCAGAGATTTGAGACTTGGACAGAGGTTCACCTTCCAGCAGGGCAATGACCCTAAACATACTGCTAAAGCAACACTCGAGGGGTTTAAGGGGAAACATTTAAATGTCTTGGAATGGCCTAGTCAAAGCCCAGACCTCAATCCAATTGAGAATCTGTGGTATGACTTAAAGATTGCTGTACACCAGCGGAACCCATCCAACTTGAAGGAGCTGGTGCAGTTTTGCCTTGAAGAATGGGCAAAAATCCCAGTGGCTAGATGTGCCAAGCTTACAGAGACATACCCCAAGAGACTTGCAGCTGTAATTGCTGCAAAAGGTGGCTCTGCAAAGTATTGACTTTGGAGGGGGGGTTTGAATAGTTATGCATACTCAAGTTTTCTGTTGTTTTTGCCTTATTTCTTGTTTGTTTCACAATAAAAAATATTTTGCATCTTCAAATGATACAAACCCCCCAACAATCCATTTTAATTCCAGGTTGTAAGGCAACAAAATAGGAAAAATGCCAAGGGGGGATGAATACTTTCGCAAGCCACTGTATCACTGTAACCCAACAACAATTAACCTTTGTCCCCACACAGCAGGTGAATCAAAATTCTCTTTTGATTAACGGCATTCACCCAGTGAATCAATTCTCATCTGTATATTAGTAATAATCCACTGTATTAACAAAGCATTGACTGCATTTCAATATATTCCTCCAGAGTAAAAAAAAGTATATATACATATATGCCTAAAAGTATGCATATTACTTTAGGGTATGAAGACCTACTGTGTACCCTATGGCAGAAAGTGGGAGGAAACTATGGCTTGCTATCAGCATGGAGCACATCTATATATAATCTACAAAGGGAATCCATTAAACTCAGTTAATTAAAGAGCCGGCTGGAAAGCATATCGACAAAGTCCCTGTGCTGATAATGTGGTCACTGTATTGATTGAAGTGCATGGAGGACTATTGGAAATACAGTATAATGCAACTGGCATAAAGCACTACAGAGAGACGATGGTCAATAGAAGCACTTACTACTCTACGGAAACAAAACAAACAATAACACATGAAAAAATTAATGAATACAAATCCAATTTCAAGGGACTTACAGTATACCTTCACAATTACGCTTTTGACACATTTAAATTAAATAATTCACTCATTTACCTTTCATGTTCAGCCCTGCTCAATAAACACCACAACAGACTTCAGTAGAACCCACCAACCCATCAAAATATCATAATCTTACTAAATAAGTTTTGTTTTAGTCCATAGAGAAAATATATTGCTTTCCAAATGGTGAATGCCGCAGTCCTAGAACTCCAGTGCAGGGGACAGTACACATTCACACCTACTCCTTCGCGGTGTAGTAGGGCATCCAGAAGTCAACGAGGACAGTATCAGGACCACCCATTATCATAGTCTTTGCCCTTTGGCCCTTCTCCTTAACCCCTCTTCCTGGAAGCTGAGAGCCCTCGGAGACGTGAGGTCCCTAGGGCCTGCTGGAGCTGCGGCTCTGCTCCATGGTGGTGAAGAAGAGGCAAATAGCGGCGGTGAGCAGCGTGTGCATGGACTCATACAGCAGCTTGGGCGAGAAGACGCTCCAGATGTAGAGGTGGTAGCGCAGGGCCGTGACCAGCACCACGTAGGCTACTGCAGGTACGGAGCGCAACAGGGCCAAGCAGTAGCAACCATGGCCGACCGCCACTGAACTCCTGGAGAGAAGAGGAGAGATAGAGGGGGATATGGGAGGGTGAAGAGATACAATGGGAGAGAAGGGAGATAAATTGATTAGCATCTTATTTGGTTGTCAGAACAATGGAAAAACAGATGCCACGAGCAGTCAAAACAACAAATGTGCACCTGACAAAAATAAATAAATACTGCATGGGACATCACAGAATTGGAGGTTTGCATCTCATAGGTCACATTTGAATATCATGTGTACATTTAACCTCCACATCTAAAGTACTTGATAGAAAACAAATGCTATTGAACCCAGGCCTGGACTCATAGACAGAGCATATTGCAATTCTCTCAGCTTTGAGGCACATGCTTTCAATCAGCATTTCTTCCTGAGGACTTGTATCTTGTCTGTCTCAATGCTTACGGTTGCGTTAGCCTACCATCGACTCCTACATGAAGGTTGCCTTAGTACCTCTGAAAAGAACGTGATCTCATTGTCTATTCAGATAGGGCTGGATTGATGCCAGCGCATGTAGGAAGTATAGGATATGCCCTTCAACGACAGCCTTTCAATTCAAATGAAAGGCAGAAATGGTAGGAGAACAAGTTGCACACTCTTCAAAGGGCTTCCCACAGTCTTTGTTCATTTCTCTTTCAAAACAATCGGAAATACAGAGAAGTGTGTACAAGCTGCTTGCACACACTGTCTCCTCACACTCTTTTTTCAACATTCGTTCTCTTTCACACAAGTACACATGTTCACACAAGTACACGTGCACAAACCTTCACCCACACACACACACGCACAAACATATACACCCATTTACACACAGCATCCGAAAGCTCCTACGTCTGTATAGAGCCACAGCTCATTCCATATTCAGAATGGGATACTGCAGCCAGGTAATCGCAAAGCTCTGGGGGAGGAAGTTATCCCTCCCAAACAGGGATAACTGCTGCACTGAAGCAGTGGGTGGTAGTTGTAGAAAACCCTTACAGTCCATCTCCTGAACACTATCACTACAACACTTCCATCTAGTCCACTTCCTGTTTGCTGTGAGTGTCTGCCTGTCTTCAGTGTGGCAATAAAGTGTGAATTGTATCCCTGTGTCCTACTGGTCATTTCTTTCTTCTTACTGGGACACCTACAGTATATCTAAACCGGCACCTCTATCGGAGACCACCACATGGTGGCGCTCTTTATCATGCTCCTTCGAGCCGGACCATTAGTGACAGGATGCAGTTCATGCCGCATGCCATGCCCCAGACCAGGCGCACAAGCCGGCGTCAACAGAAGGACTGGGGTGTCCAGCAGATCGAGGCCATGAAGAGGCCCCCCATGTGGATACTGTCCTCCTACCGCAACATTGCTACAGTCCAGCACTCACCAGCTCCACAACCTCCGCCTGGTTACTGGCAGCACCCCAACACCTGGCCTGCACCTCTAGTCCCTGAGTACCACAGGATTGACCAACTGTATCCTGTGTACCAGGCAGTGCAGCAGCCTTGAACGGCTTGGGTGCCACGGCCACTGGTCCATTCACCACTCACACGTGTCAAGTGGCGACCGGCCCGCCAGCCAATTCAGCTGCCACCCGGACTCCAGCATGTCCAGTGGTCACAAGCACCCCAAGAGGTTCTTCAGCCAGTGCTCTCGCCAGCTCCTCGGCATGTCAGGCACACATATTCACCAGGACTCAAGTACGTCCAGACAGCTCCGCAGCACCCTGCACTCCAGCAAACCATGCGGCCCCCAATGTACCAGTCCGCCCAGCAGCTGCCAGAGTTAGAGCATACCACCAAGACCGATGCAACGACGGGCATCCATTCACACACCCAGGCCAGTCCTCGAGCCACATGGTGGCGCTCTTTTTCAGTAGTGCAATTTAGGGTAGGTGTTGAATCAAAAGGTGTGTGTGGGATTGTTTCCGTGTGTGTTCGCATAATCAGTGAGAGTCCCTACACAAGCCTCCCTGTAGGTGCCAACATAAATGACTGTACTCAGCGACACACACTGAAAGTGTCTGTCTCTCTCTCTCACAAACCATGATCAATGCACATAGCGCACGCACAAACACCGTTGCATTTTTTGGAAGAGGAAAAGTTTTAAAACAAGTCTGGAACTGCACTGGCTGATGTTTTATCTCAAACCTCTTTAGTTCAAAAACCATATCGTTTTATATCAACTAACATTGACATTTGTAGCATCTACTCTGACAATGACAATGCTAGATGAACAGCTAATCAATGGGTTTAGAACCTAAACATTATCAAGTACTAAATACATTTTAAACTGTGTGTCATCTGCATAGGCGTGGAAGTCGGCACAATGTTCAGAAATTATTTTGCTTAGTGGGAGCCATGTATTAGGAAAGAAGTGGAGCAACAATCGATCCCCATGGAACACCGGTAATACCAGTACAGCCATGTATAAGGAAAAGTGGACCAAGAATCAGTCCCTGCGGGATTTAAGTAATATGTGGTCTCTAACACTAACAGCAATGTTGTGTTGTATATACAGTACCAGTCAAAAGTTTGGACACACCTACTCATTCAAAGATTTTTATTTATTTTTTACTATTTTCTACATTGGAGAATAATAGTGAAAACATCAAAACTATTAAATAACACATATGGAATTGTGTAGTAACCAAAAGTGTTAAACAAATCAAAATATAGTTTTGGTAGCCACCCTTTGCCTTGATGACAGCTTTGCACACTCTTGGCATTCTCTGAACCAGCTTCATGAGGTAGTCACCTGGAATGCATTTCAATTAACAGGTGTGCCTTGTTAAAAGTTCATTTGTGTAATTTCTTTCCTTCTTAATGCGTTTGAGCCAATCAGTGGTGTTGTGACAAAGTAGGGGTGTTATACAGAAGATAGCCCTATTTGGTAAAAGACCAAGTCCATATTATGGCAAGAACAGCTCAAATAAGCAAAGAGAAACGACATTCCTTCATTACTTTCAGACATGAAGGTCAGTCGAAAAAAACATTAAGCGCTATGATGAAACTGGCTCTCATGAGGACCGCCACAGGAAAGGAAGACCCAGAGTTACCTCCACTACTAAAAGGACACAAATAAGAAGAAGAGACTTGCTTGGGCCAAGAAAAACGAGCAACGGACATTGGACCGGTGGAAATCTGTCCTTTGGTCTGATGAGTCCAAATTAGAGATTTTTGGTTCCAACCGCCGTGTCTTTATGAGACGCTGAGTAGGTGAACAGATGATCTCCGCATGTGTGGTTCCCACCGTGAATCATGGAGGAGGATGTGTTATGGTGTCGGGGTGCTTTGCTGGTGACACTGTCAGTGATTTATTTAGAATTCAAGGCACACTTAACCAGCATAGCTACCACAGCATTCTGCAGCGATACGCCATCCCATCTGGTTTGCGCTTAGTGGGACTATCATTTGTTTTTCAACAGGACAATGACCAAAAACA
This sequence comes from Coregonus clupeaformis, assembly GCF_020615455.1. Lineage (NCBI taxonomy): Eukaryota > Metazoa > Chordata > Actinopteri > Salmoniformes > Salmonidae > Coregonus > Coregonus clupeaformis. The sequence continues at coordinate 40,873,364 of NC_059193.1, forward strand.
CACCTCCAGGCTTTTTAAGGGCTATTTGACCAAGGAGAGCGATGGAGTGCCGCATCAGACGACCTGGCCTCCACAATCACCCGACCTCAACCCAATTGAGATGGTTTGGGATGAGTTGGACCGCAGAGTGAAGGAAAAGCAGTCAGCATATGTGGGAACTCCTTCAAGACTGTTAGAAAAGCATTCCTCATGAAGCTGGTTGAGAGAATGCCAAGAGTGTGCAAAGCTGTCATCAAGGCAAAGGGTGGCTACTTTGAAGAATCTAAAATATAACATATATTTTGATTTGTTTCACACTTTTTTGGTTACTACATGATTCCATATGTGTTATTTCATAGTTTTGATGTCTTCACTATTATTCTACAATGTCAAAAATAGTAAAAATAAAGAAAAACCCTTCAATGAGTAGGTGTTCTAAAACTTTTGACCGGTAGTGTATATATACAGTGGGGAGAACAAGTATTTGATACACTGCCGATTTTGCAGGTTTTCCTACTTACAAAGCATGTAGAGGTCTGTAATTTTTATCATAGGTACACTTAAACTGTGAGAGACGGAATCTAAAATCCAGAAAATCACATTGTATGATTTTTAAGTAATTAATTTGCATTTTATTGCATGACATAAGTATTTGATACATCAGAAAAGCAGAACTTAATATTTGGTACAGAAACCTTTGTTTGCAATTACAGAGATCATACATTTCCTGTAGGTCTTGACCAGGTATGCACACACTGCAGCAGGGATTTTGGCCCACTCCACCATACAGAACTTCTCCAGATCCTTCAGGTTTCGGGGCTGTCGCTGGGCAATACGGACTATCAGCTCCCTCCAAAGATTTTCTATTGGGTTCAGGTCTGGAGACTGGCTAGGCCACTCCAGGACCTTGAGATGCTTCTTACGGAGCCACTCCTTAGTTGCCCTGGCTGTGTGTTTCGGGGTCGTTGTCATGCTGGAAGACCCAGCCACGACTCCATCTTCAATGCTCTTACTGAGGGAAGGACGTTGTTGGCCAAGATCTCACGATACATGGCCCCATCCATCCTCCCCTCAATACGGTGCAGTCGTCCTGTCCCCTTTGCAGAAAAGCATCCCCAAAGAATGATGTTTCCACCTCCATGCTTCACGGTTGGGATGGTGTTCTTGGGGTTGTACTCATCCTTCTTCTTCCTCCAAACACGGCGAGTGGAGTTTAGACCAAAAAGCTCTATTTTTGTCTCATCAGACCACATGACCTTCTCCCATTCCTCCTCTGGATCATCCAGATGGTCATTGGCCTGGACATGCGCTGGCTTGAGCAGGGGGACCTTGCGTGCGCTGCAGGATTTGAATCCATGACGGCGTAGTGTGTTACTAATGGTTTTCTTTGAGACTGTGGTCCCAGCTCTCTTCAGGTCATTGACCAGGTCCTGCCTTGTAGTTCTGGGCTGATCCCTCACCTTCCTCATGATCATTTATGCCCCACGAGGTGAGATCTTGCATGGAGCCCCAGACAGAGAGTGATTGACCGTCATCTTGAACTTCTTCCATTTTCTAATAATTGCGCCAACAGTTGTTGCCTTCTCACCAAGCTGCTTGCCTGTTGTCCTGTAGCCCATCCCAGCCTTGTGCAGGTCTACAACTGTATCCCTGATGTCCTTACACAGCTCTCTGGTCTTGGCCATTGTGGAGAGGTTGGAGTCTGTTTGATTGAGTGTGTGGACAGGTGTCTTTTATACAGGTAACGAGTTCAAACAGGTGCAGTTAATACAGGTAATGAGTGGAGAACAGGAGGGCTTCTTAAAGAAAAACTAACAGGTCTGTGAGAGCCGGAATTCTTACTGGTTGGTAGGTGATCAAATACTTATGTCATGCAATAAAATGCAAATTAATTACTTAAAAATCATACAATGTGATTTTCTGGATTTTTGTTTTAGATTCCGTCTCTCACAGTTGAAGTGTACCTATGATAAAAATTACAGACCTCTACATGCTTTGTAAGTAGGAAAACCTGCAAAATCGTCAGTGTATCAAATACTTGTTCTCCCCACTGTACTTGTTCAAGAGTTTTTCTTTATTTTTACTATGTTCTATAGCGTTGACTGCATTGGGAATGTGTGTCCTCAGCTGTGTCTTCTGTCCGCCAAGACATACAGTACACAGCTGGTATAGAAAACCAGAAAAAATTAATCATAAAATGTTGTTGGGATGCAGAACAGACCACATTACTCATACATGGGGTCGGATGAATCAGATATGTAATTAATCAAGGGATTCAGATTTTTTTCCTCAAAGTCAGTGGCTGTTGGCCTATGGCAGTTCTAGTGTTAATGTCATGTCCTAGGCAAAGGTCTCTAGCTACCTGAAGAGGTAGTAATTGAAGGGCATCCCCTCTTTGGAAATAAGATCAGGCATTAGTAATGCGCTTTCACGCCTGTCCCACACCCTCTCCCTTTACTTCCTGTCCTCCTCTTGGGCTGGCTTTAGTATTCATCTGGTGCACTCCCTCTATCCTGACCCTATCCTCCAGGGAGCAGGATTAAAGAGGGATGACTGCCTGTAAAGGAGTGTGGGATACAGCATGTGCGTTAAGGGATACCACCTCTAGATCTCTGGAGCTAAAGAAGTTGAATTTACTGATCTTTCGAGAATTGGCCCCTTTTGACACTCAGAAACACAGCCCTGGCAATGTGTTTGCACAATCTATTTTCCAATTGGGTGCAGTCTGCACAGATTTTACACGGACATACAGTGCCTTAAGAAAGAATTCACACCTCTTGCAGCCATCGTTTTCATCAATTATTGAAACGCTGATGTGTGTTGAGAGAAGGAGGCCCCCATGTTGGACTGGGCTTTACGCTCTACTTTGATTGCAGTATGGAGCTAGTTATCACTCACCCTAATTGGAATTAGATGCCAGTAACAAAGAGGCTTAGAGGAGCTTAATGATGAAAAACAACTTCCACCCACAAACAGCTCTTTGATTTCATCTGCATCCCATCCCTTTTTTCCATTCCATAACTTAGCTTACAGTGCTCTTTAACACACAATCTGTGATGCATAGTGTATTGTCTATACATTCAAGATGCGGGGTAGCACACTTTGCTCATTTATTAATAATATTTTAATTTTAAGTTATTTACATTTTTACATTTTAGTCATTTAGCAGACGCTCTTATCCAGAGCGACTTACAGTTAGTGAGTGCATACATTTTTCATACTGTATGCTCTTTGAATTGTGATCTAGGTGACTAACCTTTTGCCGGAATCGTATGAATTAATGAGACAATCAATTAGAGGCGCAAGCATTAAAACGTTGTACAAAATGTTCCAAACAATCTCTTTCATCTTTGACAAATAACATCCAGGGGTAGCTAGCTGCGCTGCTGTTTTGATTCCATAATAAATTGGCACGTGGCCAAGACATCGTCATCATCACATTATGATCATGTCCCAATATTTACACACTGCAGTTTCATGCTAGACGGGAGGAATATATAGTGTCCTCTGTCCGGTATGGTCGTGCTCAATTCAATTTCCATGAATTAATTAAAATTCCATAACTGGACTGTTTCGCCAGCCTCTTGTTTTTGGGATAATCAATGTTGTGAGTATATGGACATCCTAAATCATCAATTTCAAGGCTTTCCACGTTATACTGGAATAATAAGTCATTTGAAAAATCTTGCCAAATCTTCTACTTTATCATCAGTCTGCTACAGTAAGACAAACACAAGATTACCAAGATAAACACATGGTTAGCTGGTTCCCGGGCTGTTGTGAATCAGTGTAGGTCGGAATGAATTAACTTCTGAATGAATGAATCATCACTAATGACACTCGCTGGTGTACAGTATCTGACCTTTTCTCTGAGCTGAGGTAGCAGACGAGGTGGGCAGCCCAGAGCAGCGGCCCGGCGTACGTGCTGAGGACAGTGAGGAAGACAGCCGGGGCTTCTACGTAGCTCTCCAGTCCCACGAAGCCCACCGAGATGTCCACCGTGGCTATGCTGTTGGAGTTCCCCTACAGACAGACAAACAACAGCCAAACAGAAGACGTACGTTTTATTAAGCTTCATTTTCACAACTAACCTTAGTAACTAAGTAGACAAAGTAGCAAAGTAATGTCGCTTAAGGAGCTTAGTTAGCTAAAGTACATAAATACTTAGTTAGGTAACGTGGCAAACTAAGTTAGCTAACCTCGCTAACTGCACCTGACTTAACCTTGGGTAAATTAATATATGAAGATTGCACAATACACTCAATATTAACTTTTGAAAGAAGTCAAAAGCTGATGTGAATAAAATGTGTCAGTCTCCTGCATGCTCCTTCACTTCGCAGGTAGCTAGCTATTCAGAGCTCGCTGTCTGTCACCTCTCTGGCCTTGTAAGGGTTGCAGTGACTGGGTGAAAACTCCCTTCCCCTCCACCTAATATCTCCTCCTCCCTACTCTCTTTGGCCCAGTCTCTCATTCTCCTTTCTATTTCCATTTCCTGACGAGGGCTCAGGAGTGACACAGATGTGATAGAAGAGCTCTCGGCGACTGCAGTGGGAGCTGAATTAATTCACTGGCTGATGAAGGCCACTAGCTCCCCTCTCTCTCGCCTGGATGTGTATGTGTGTGTGTGAAAGGGCCCGTTCTGTCAAAGAGCATGACAACGCCACCCTCCAACGGACAAACCCAACACCATATTTGAGTGGATCATGTACAGTGCCTTCAGAAAGTATTCACACCCGTTTACTTTTTCCACATTTTGCTGTGTTACAGCCTACATTTTACATTTACATCATTTAGCAGACGCTAAATTTAATAAATTGAGATTTTGTGTCACCAGCCAACACACAATACCCCATAATGTAAAAGTTGAATTGTTTTATAATTGTTTACAAATTAATTAAAAATGAAAAGCTGAAATGTCTTGAGTCAATAAGTATTCAACCCCTTTGTTATGGCAAGCCTAAATAAGTTTAGGAGTAAAAATGCGCTTAACAAGTCACATAATAAGTTGCATGGACTCACTTTGCAAAAGTAGTGTATGATTTTTGAATGACTACCTCATCTCTGTAGCCCGCAGATACAATTATTGGTAAGGTCCCTCAGTCGAGCAGTGACTTTCAAACACAGATTCTACCAAAAAAGACCAGGGATGTTTTCCAATACATCGCAAAGAAGCGCACCTGTTGTTGGTAAATTTGTAAAAATAAAAAAAGCAGACATTGAATATCCCTTTGAGCATGGTGAAGTTATTAGTTACACTTTGGATAGTGTATCAATACACCAAGTCATTAGAAGGATACAGGCGTCCTTCCTAACTCAGTTGCCGGAGAGGAAGGAAACCACTCAGGGATTTCACCATTAGGCCAATGGTGATTTTAAAACAGTTAAATAGTTTAATGGCTGTGATAGGAGAAAACTGAGGATGGATCAACAACATTGTAGTTAGTCCACAATACTAACCTAATTGACAGAGTGAAAATAAGGAAACCTGTACAGAATAAAAATATTCCAAAACATGCATCCTGTTTGCAATAAGGCACTTAAGTAAATCTGCAAAAAATTTGGTAATGAAATTAACTTTATATCCTAAATACAAAGTGTTATGTTTGGGGTAAATCCAACACAACACATTATTGAGTACCACTCTCTATATTTTCAAGTATAGTGGTGGCTGCGTCATGTTATGGGTATGCTTGTAATCGTTAAGAACTGGGGAGTTTTTCTGGATAAAAAAAATCCTGGAGATAAACCTGATTCAGTCTGGTTTCCACCAGACATTGGGAGATGAATTCACCTTCAGCAGGACAATAACCTAAAACACAAGGCCAAATACACACTGGAGTTGTTTACCAAGATGACATTGAATGTTCCTGAGTGGCCTAGTTATAGTTTTGAATTAAATCGGCTTGAAAATCTATGGCAAGACTTGAAAATGGCTGTCTAGCAATGATCAAAAATCAACTTGACAGATCTTGAAGAATTCAAAAAAGATTGTGCAAATATTGTACAATCCAGGTGTGCAAAACCCTTAGAGACTTACCCAGAAAGACTCACAGCTGTAATAGCTGTCAAAGGTGATTCTAACATGTATCGACTCAGGGGGTTGAATACTTATGTAATAAAGATATATTAGTTTTTTAAGAATTTTTCTTCCACTTTGACATTACAGAGTATTTGGTGTAGATCGTTGACCAAAAAATGACAATTAAATCAATTTTAATCCCACCTTGTAAAACAAAAAAATGCGTAAAAGTCAAGGGGTGTGATTAATTTCTGAAGTCACTGTATGTTCAAAGGTTCCACATAGCCGACCATGGACCGGCTACAATCGGAGTCTTAGGACATTGGGCTGTCCAGCTCGGCCTACAGTAGGACTGGGTTACAGTTTTATTGAGACTAACCAAATATTTGTCGACAACTTCTTTTTCCTTACGAAAACTAATAACAATAACGAAATGAGATGCCATGAAAAAAAGAAAACTAACAAATACGTTTTCATTTTAGTTGACGAAAATGTGACAAGACGAGAATTCCACGTGAGACTAATGGACATTCAATTTGACATGAAGCTCCTATTAATCTGTTTTGTCCAATCATAAGCATGCATTCCTTTGCAGAATATTTAATGCAATCCTCTCATTGGCAGAAATAACGTATTTCAGTTGCGCGGTCTGATCGAGCTGATCTGCCCGGCTCTCGCACAGAGCTCCAGGGCGGTCACAATCTTTTGAACGGATGCCAGGACACTTCAATTGTAACTAACCAAAACTTTCATGTAGGCTATTTTTGCCTTGATCACATCAGAAGCTCTATTTTCCCATGTGCTCTGTTATTTATCTGTGTTGCCACGCTCGCGGTACGCAAATGTGAGTGCAGTTGTTTTTTCCCCGATTGGAAATATTAATGCTATTTGCGGAATATTAGGAGTACAGTAATATTTATATATATAGTAGTTCTGAAAGTAGCTCTCACGAGCCAAAAGTGGTCCCCGAAAATTGCATACTATGTCACAGCAAAATACTTAATAGTCGCCAAAGTTTCAAAGCATGTCTTTAAAGAGCCATTGAAAACATAAATTGGCAAGTGTGTTTTTCTGTTGCTCATTAGAAAAACGAAATTTAGAGAGCTGTTCATGTGTCTCCCTAATTTTCATACTGGTAGGCTTTTTGGTGATTATTTACAGATAAATTATGAACACATTAGATGAAGATGGTGAATCCATATTTTGGACCAGAGTGAGGCTACCACTCCACTAGCCTACCTACTGTTCCTGCAGTGAGGAGGATTCACCATCTTCATCTAATGTGCTCATAATTTATCTGCAAATTAGGGAGACACATGAACAGCTCTCTAATTCGGTAGGCTACTGACAAGTCACTCACTTTAAAATCACTGTCTGGCAAGTCCTGATGCACTTTATATCAAAAATAAAAACAAATAAATAGCCTATGTGCCACCACTCCGTGGCTGCATGTGAAACAAGGCAGGGTCCAATGTTAACTTTTTTTTCTCACTGGCTCAGTTGGGCAAAAATCTACTGGCCCAAACAGAATTTCTACTGGCACAGACATGGTGTAGTTCTTAAATGCATTGCCCTCATGCAGGGCCTATAGGTTGGCATGTGTTCTCTCTATATTCAGCTATTAATAGGCTACATTTGGTTAATATGATTTGTATTAAAAAGCTAAAGTAATATAATTTAGCAATGCAAGTCATTACTCTATTCTTTAGAATTGCATTGTATTAATTGCATTCATTTTTGTTTGTAAAGTATGTCATTTTGAGAAGATTTGAAAATAGGATGCTGCCACTTTATTGAGACAGAAGTTCCAAAAGAGATATCGATAGGGGTGAACGAATCCAGGATTTTTGGAGTAGACTCTTGTTCGACTCCCAAAACACACAAACAGCTGTGCACACACCACCTCATTATCGTCCCCTGTAGCTCAGTTGGTAGAGCATGGCGCTTGCAACACCAGGTTTGTGGGTTCGTTTTCCCACGGGGGGCCAGTGTGAAAATGTATGCACTCACTAACTGTATGTCGCTCTGGATAAGAGCGTCTGCTAAATGACTAAAATGTAAAATTATTGCAGAGTCCTACTAGGAACTAGAAAGACTAATTTTGCGTTCTAGGGAGGACTGGCATGAACATGATACTGCCCATTTGCAACTTATAAAAAGCCTATTGAATATAGAAGGTGATATGTAGGAACTATAATATTTTAGTGATATTTCTGCTGTGCGCAGCCTTGACAGATCCCATGGGATGTTGTGGCGCAATCTCTACACCAATAAGCCTATTCTTTGCCGTGTTGTAAAGCCCTATTCGTACGAGATTAGTATTACTAGAGACATTGGTTATGTAATTACTATCCAAGCATGTGCGTTATTCCCGAGGACAATTCGCACTGAATTCATTTTTTTCCAAACGGTCCCCTGTAATTCTTTTTTAAATTATTCAATTCACTTTTATGACAGAAGCCTGGAGTGGAAACATTTTTTCTAGGCGTGAAGATATTTCAACGTCATGGCTAGACGATAATAGGCTACACTGATAACTCGTGCTTGGCTGCCAAATGTATAGGTGTCCCGATAATATTTAAATTGAGGAAGTGTGATCATAATCATTATTTTAGGGATCCATGGTAGACGTTCCTCCTAATAAAAATGCCCCCCATCCTGCTGATTTGAGCTGCTGAACAGTATGTGCAACACTTGGATGAGAAAGTGAACTTGCAATTTCTAAAAAGATTAGCTCAGTGGGGAATCGGGGATGCCCTGCTTTGCGATCTATTGCCTAGGACATCAACAGCCAGGGTTTCATTAAATTATCTATAGGCACAATACATTTTATTGCACATTTAGGCCTAATTAAACGGACACATTTGGCGTTATTCAACTTCAATTCACTGGCACAATGTAGAATAGCTTAGCCATACTCACTGATAGCCTAATCTATAGTTTAATATACTTTTGGTGAATTTATGAAGTATTGCAAGGCAAGACATTGCGAAATACAGATGACCAAGAAATAGCCTATGCCACCGGCGTAGCGCAGTTTCTCTGGACTCTCCACAAAATCTGAGTTTGCCCCCACCCCCAAAAAAATAATCTCATGAGTCAGCCACCGATCGCTGTCCATGGTTCTGAAATTGCGACGTCTAAGTGGATGCCTATCGATAGGCTATTAGATTATGTGGTGCTAATGCTTGTAAGTAGCCTATAGCTTTGCTTTAATGGATACATGTTTATTTTTATTTGGTCGTCATTTTCTCATGTTAAGCCTAACATTTATGTTTCACGACGCTAAAGGCCTACTGTGTCGCAATGTTGCTACTGTATTTAAAATGCTGGCTGGCGGCAATAATGTACACTGAACAAAAATATAAACGCAACGTAACAATTTCAAAGATTTTACTAAGTTACAGTTCATATAAGGAAATCAGTTAATTGACATAAATTCATTAGGCCCTAATCTATGGATTTCACATGACTGGGAATAAAGATGTGCATCTGTTGGTCACAGATTCGTGGATCAGAAAACCAGTCAGTATCTGGTGTGGCCACCATTTGCCTCATGCAGCGCAACACATCTCCTTCACATAGAGTTGATCAGGCTGTTGATTGTGGCCTGTGGAATGTTGTCCCACTCCTCTTCAATGGCTGTGAGAAGTTGCTGAATATTGGCGGGAACTGGAACACGCTGTCGATCCAGAGCATCCCAAACATGCTCAATGGGTGACAAATCTGGTGAGTATGCAGTCCATGGAAGAACTGGGACATTTTCAGCTTCCAGGATTTGTGTACAGATCCTTATGACATAGGGCAAGGCATTATCATGCTGAAACATGAGGTGATGGCAGCGGATGAATAGCATGACAATGGGCCTCAAGATCTCATCACGGTATCTCTGTGCATTCAAATTGCAATCGATAAAAGGCAATTGTTTTCGTTGTCAATAGCTTATGCCTGCCTATACCATAACCCCACGGCCACCATGGGGCACTCTGTTCACAACGTTGACATCACCAAACCGCTCGCCCACATGATGGCATACTGGCTGCCATCTGCCCGGTAGAGTTGAAACCGGGATTCATCCGTGAAGAGCACACTTCTCCAGCTTGCCAGTGGCCATAGAAGGTGAGCATTTACCCACTGAAGTCGGTTAACAGCAGTCAGGTCAAGACTCTGGGGAGGACGACGAGCATGCAAATGAGCTTCCCTGAGACGGTTTTTAACAGTTTGTGCAGAAATTCTTCGGTTGTGCAAACTCAGTTTCATCAGCTGTCCGGGTGGCTGGTCTCAGACGATCCCGTAGGTGAAGAAGCCGGATTTGGATGTCCTTGGCTGGCATGGTTACACGTGGTCTGCAGTTGTGAGGCTGGTTGGATGTACTGCCAAATTCTCTAAAACTACGGCTTATGGTAGAGAAATGAACATTCATTTCTCTGTCAACAGCTCTGGTGGACATTCCTGCCGTCAGCATGCCACTTGTATGCTCCCTCAAAACTTGAGACATCTGTGGTATTGTGTTGTGTGACAAAACTGGACATTTTAGAGTGGCCTTTCATTGTCCCCAGCAAAAGGTGCACCTGTGTAATGATCATGCTGTTTAATCAGCTTACTTACATGCCACACCTGTCAGGTGGATGTATTATCTTGGCAAAGGAGAAATGCTCACCAACAGGGATGTAAACAAATTTGCACACATAATTTGAGAGAATTAAGCTTTTTGTGCTTATGGAACATTTCTGGGATATTTTATTTCAGTACAAAGCCAATATGAGGGTTTGCGCTCAGGCTAGAATGAAAGGCGGCCAGTGCGTGGGAGAGAAAATATCTGTAGAGTTCAAAAAGTACTCTTATTCAAAACCATGAAAAGGAATAACCTTTTATTTCAGCTCATGAAACATGGGACCAACACTTTACATGTTGCGTTCATATTTTTGTTCAGTGTATTTTCTTGTCCAGTAATTAAAGTGGGAAATTCAAAAATTGTAGATTATAAAATGCATTTTCGGTGCAAAAGCATACTAATCAGTAACCAATATAATTGTTTTGAATATATTCTGTCCTGTAGACCTATAGCCTACCTTAGCCGTCTTTGCACTCTCTCGCAGCTTGGATAGAACGTTTGTGCCTGCTAGCCTATTTATAGCTACACTACATGACCAAAAGTATGTGGACACCTGCTCATCGAACATCTCAATCCAAAATCATGGGCATTAATATGGAGTTGGTCCCCTTTTGCTGCTATAACAGCCCCCACTCTTCTGAGAAGGTTTTACACTAGATGTTGGAACAATGCTGCGGGGACTTTCTTCCATTCAGCCACAAGAGCATTAGTCAGCTGGGTTTTCTGGGAGAGGAGGAGGAGGAGGGCCGGCACTCTCACTAGAGGAACTGTCACTATTGTTGAGAAGAGGAAGAAGGAGGAGCAAGGCCACTGTCATTACCGTGCCCGGGCAATAAGGTCTCTGTCGAGACTGGGAGAATAGCTAGCTGATGTGGTTATCTTCGGTAATTTGGCATGATCTTGATCAGATAAAGCTTTTTTGCTGCATTTTTCACTTGGCCTTGCCTTTTGTTTATCCATGTTGAACAACGCACTCACTCTCCCTCCGAGTCTGACCTGATTTAGATAACTTTTTTTAACTTGATAACAAATTAGGAGGCTGAGGTAGGCTGCCGCTGGCGTCGCTGAGAAATAGGCTAATTAGATGCATGACAACTATACTGTCTGTCTGACTCACCTACTACCCATGTAGAATGGACAACACAAACACTTTGCTTGCTACATGTGGAAATTTTAAAAGGAGTGTTACTGTCAAAATGTATTTGACATAGGTGTGAGATGATGGGCGCATGGGCCCCCAGAGTTCGTGGGTCCCCCCTCCTTGCGGGGCTGCCAGGGTTTCCGCTACGCCAGTGGCCTATTGGCCCTCACTGCCTCACCTGCTCTTTCTATTCGCTATGAAAGATTTGAGTGTGTGTTCAGTCTTTGGTCTATCGCATGTAGAATAGCCTACTCATTGATAGCCCCTACTTTAGCGAACTTGCGAGACATTGCAAGATACAGCTTTTGATTACCGATGCACGGTTCTGACTGTCTGCCTGGTGGCCGAACTGCCTACCTATGCCTGGCTGTGCCCCTCCACCCTCTCTCCCTCACTACATCGCTCTTTCTTTGCTGTGAAAGATGCAAGAGTTCGTGTTCTCGGAAGTAGCCTACGGCAACCACTCAGTCTCCTCCGTTACAAAAATACTGAATCTTGGGAGTCAACAGGCAAGGAGTCATTATTTTGGAGTCGACTCTCCACCACTAGATGGCTAAAGCAGCTTTCTATCAACAGTAGCCAGCATATTGCTAGTGTGTTCACTATTGAAGATTTACTTTTGTGACTCACTTTGCCTAAAATAAATAAGCTCAGCGAGTAGATTGATGGGTGCTTCTTTTAACTCTGGACAGCTCGCGTGTGCTGTGTGAAGGCATCAACTCATGTACTGCTCAAGTGCTCGAGAAGTTATGACTCGCAGGAGCGTGGTTCTGCATGAATGAACGGCCAATCATATTGCTGAAATACAAATAGCATGGCATTTACCTGTGTAGTCTTCAATGGTTTTCAATGGTAGACTGTGACAGAGCAGATAAATGTTGAATTGGAATGCAAAAGTGTGCTGAAAAGTTACTGGCCCGACAGAGGAGATCCACTAGCCCGACCGACACATTTTCTATTGGCCCCGGGCCAGCAGGCCATAGAAAGAATCTAAATGAATGTGCCAGGAAACAATAGGCTAAGTGGATTTCGACTCCTTATTACCACATTACATGGGACGTACAAATTCATACTCTCTCCCTCTGTGTAAAGAAATTTGACTGCAACCACAGCTCACACAACACACACCCAGGTACAGAGAGGCGGGACAGACAGCAGACTGTCAAACCAGCAGTGTCTCCCTGTAATCGCTCACTTTGTCACTGACAGGCACCTTTCCTATCACTAGATCGCTAGAAGATGCATATCGTTCATTCTAGTGGGACCGGCCTTCGGCAGACTTTTTTCTGACTAGCGAATTGAAAAGTAGCCTAGTTAATTTAAGTGGAAAAAGTACCCGGCTGAAAATTAGTCTGTAATCGGTTGTATAGCCGACAGCCAGTGCTAGTGAAAAACCCTGTATGAGCCGTTAAGGCTCGCACAAGCCAAGGCTACTAACTTTTTCTTCCTCTTAAGAAAAAGTCATAGCCAGGCATAGCCAGGTTACAAGTAACATTCTCCACAATGAATACTATATAATCTAACCGCCCCTTACCTGGAAGTAGAAGAAGGCTTGTCCGAACCAGTAGTGCATGATGGTGGTCTGGGCAGCGTCGTAGTGGAGCTTCTTCCAGATGAACTGGGCCATCAGGGTCTGGACCAGCAGGCAGCAGCATAGCACCGGCAGGTTGTGTGCCCGGAACAACAGGGCCACCAACAGAACCACACCACTGTAAGAAGATTACTTTATTGTCCAATAACTATGTAATATGAGTAAATAAGAACAATGATTTATTCTAAACTGACTTGCATTGTTCAATAAAGTTTGAATAAAACAATGTACACGAATGTCAGACGAACATTTCTAACAGGATTCTAAATTGCCACCTACCGATTGCTTGCTATTCTCTAGGCTACTTGCCGGGTAGGGTACCAACCTGTAGATTTCCCACAATCCCCTGTTCTTCAGCCGGGCGTCAGCTGTGATGACCTGGGACCTCAGCAGGTCCTTGGAGCCTGTGAAGAGGATGCCCAGGACGAAGACGTACACGAAGCGCGCCTTCACCGTCCCCCTGAGGAGAAAAGAGATGAGATGAAGTGGTTAGCCTGTTGAGAACATTGTTCAAGGAACGCGAGTGTCCAAGGGCTGGCCACTCCATCTGAATAACCAAGAGCCTGTTACTAGCCCCAGGTCCAGTTTTCAGATGTAGTTAGTTTTACTTTCTCTTGAGTCTTCTTTTGTTGATGTAACATGCTTTGTCAGTAAATTTTTTTTTTAGCTCTTCTCCAGTTTCTACTGCTAACACAACACTTTAAAAATAAGGAAGCATCTGCAGTTGCCCTTATAAAAAACCTCAACACTTTTCATTACAACATAGCAGTATTTCCGCTATATTCATAAATAATAAAAATTAAAATAAAGCTTGTTGCCAATGCTGCAAAAAATATGATATAATATATACAGTGCCTTCAGAGAGTATTCATACCCCTTGACTTATTCCACATTTTGTTGTGTTACAGCCTGAATTCAAAATGGATTAAATATATTTTTTTTCTCGCCCATCTACACACAATACCCCATAATAACAAGATGAAAACATGTTTTCAGAAATGTGAAAATGAAATACAGATATATCTAATTTACATAAGTATTCACACCCCTTTGCTATGACACTCCAAATTGAGCTCAGGTGCATCCAATTTCCTTTGTCACTACAACTTGATTGGAGTCCACCTGTGGCCAATTCAATTGTTTGGACATGATTTAGAAAGAAACACACCTGTCTATATAAGGTCCCACAGTTGACAGTGCAAGTCAGAGCAGAAACTATACCATGAAGTCCAATGAACTGTCCGTAGATTTCAGATAGAATTGTGATGAGGCGTATGTCATACATAAAACATTTCTAGAGTGTTCCAAGAGCACAGTGGTCTCCATCATTGGGAAATGGAAAAAATACTACCCAGATTCTGCCTAGAGCTTACGTGAAGATTGTTGTTCATTGCCTCTACCCATCTAACTTAACAGAGCTTGAGAAAATCTGCAAGGAAGAACGGCAGAAAATCCACAAATCCAGATGTGCAAAGCTGATACAGACATATCCAAGACGATTCCCTCGAAGATCTATGGACAGTTCCTTGGACTTCATGGTATAATTTCTGCTCTGACATGCACTGTCAACTATGGGCCCATATATAGACAGGTGTGTCATTTTTTAAATCATGTCCAAACAAATGTATTGACCACAGGTGGACCCCAATCAAGTTGTAGTGAGATCTCAAGGATGATAAAAGGAAATTAGATGCACCTGAGCTCAATATGTAAATGAGATATTTCTGTATTTCGTTTTCAATACATTTGCAAACATTTCTAGAAACATGTTTTCACTTTGTCATTTTTGTGTGTAGATGGTTGCGAGAAAAAAATCAATTGAATCCATTTTGAATTCAGGTTGTAACACAACAAATGTGGAATAAGTCAAGGCATATACTTTCTGAAGGCACTGTATATTTCTGCCGAGACGTGCTTTTAAATGGATGGTTGTTGGCTCTATGACTGGAAGTCTATGGAAACAGCGAACATGTTATTGCGCCAACGCTAGTAGAATGTGTTATTTATGAGTGTTTTACTCTCCCATAGGCCCAGAGGAAAATAACACAGATCGATCCATTTGACAGCGTAAAGGGTAGGTGGATAGAGCTAAGTGTACTCTGCTCAAACCTGGGAAAGGTGAAAAAAATTATTGTAGACTGAGGCCCAACAGTGGAAAAATATCATAAAATATATCGTAACTTACTAAGCCTAAACAATGTGTTGAGATATTACAAAGTGAGCTTGCCCATCTCAGATAATAAAAATCCAGACTTTTCCCAGGATTGTCAAGACCTCGACCTTTCTCGTTTGCAGCAATTATTGTGAGGAGATGACTGATTCATTGTTCATGCGAGTGCTGATCGAATGCCAATTTATTTTCTTCAAGAATTGAAATGTTTTAGGCCCACCTTGCTTGGCATAGCCTATTTTAATACGTATCTATCTTGTATCCATTTAGTTCAAAAAGTCCAGACTCTTTTCAGACTGTAGTGTACAATTCCATATTTTGTTATATCTTAAAAATTGCTATTTGTCCGTAACTTCTTCACATTTTAAGACCTGAGCAAGCACCATGTACACAAGATACAAGACAGCTGGATTCTAGACAATGTGGGGAGTTGAAGGGCAAGCCAATCTAGCTACTGATATGATGAAGGTAAGTACACAGATAAACACAGTCATTTCTCCTTTCAGCTGAGTTGTGCCCTCTTATTCTGACACAGAGAGAACTAGACTGTTCTGATTACACACTTATGCAATTCGTAAAAAATATAATAAGTTTAAAAAAAAGATAAATACAAAGTCAGTTCCCCAGCCTCTTAATTGAAATTCATGTGGCTACACATGTATATGTGTGTTATTAGTAATAGCAGAAGTCACAAGGACATCTGCTTTGACTAAAACCCATACGGGTGAATGAATCATGATTTCTGTGCATGTTATTATGGCACGCAGAACATTTTCTGCGTCATTGCTGCTCATCGGGAAAAGGTACAACAACAGTAGATGCCACGTAGCACCCTGGCAGGTAACCATGGAGACAGGGTTGTGTGAACAGGAGTCAGGAGTTTTTAGTGTGAGGACCCTTAAGAGTGACAGGGTGCAGATAGAGTCAGTCTGCCAAACAGCAAATCCCACGCAATCCTTAGTACAATATCAGCCTCTGTGTGTGTGTGTGTGTGTGTGTGTGTGTGTTTGATAGAGAGATATGCATATGAAAATGTGCACTGACAAACTACCAGCTAGTAACCATGAATAAACATGAATCTAAACAAATAACATGGATTTGGCCATTTTTACTGCTCGCTACCTAAGGAAGGAGGCAGAGCAGAATGGGATTACAACTTATTATCAATAAAACTACTCTTAACCAGTGGGCAAAACATGCTTGAAATGACTTCATAACGAAAGTAAACATCGTTTTATGATGTCATTTAAACCTGTTTAGCCCGCTGGGAAAGCCGTCACCAGGCAAACCTCACTTCCTAAACAAGGTGTCTATAAAAGTATAACACTCAAGTGCCGCCTTATCGTCAAACACGACTAGACTGACAGCGTGTCCCCCAAAGGGACCAAACATCCTTGAGTCTTAAGGAGCCTGGAGTGATAGGAGTGGAATAAGGGTCTGGTTCACTAGGAGAGGGAGTCAAGCAGGTGTTGCCAATGTATTATTAATTTGCTGGGTTTTTATTGCAGCCTTCATCCTTCAGATGAATGGCAAGCAGTTCCTTCTAACCCTGGAGTTGGGCTCTAGCAACAGCTCCCGCTTTTATATTATTCAAATGTTTTATCCAAACACAATCAGATGTGGAGAGAATCCCTGCCCTTGTTTTTTTGGCTAAGCATAGCTGTAAATTCTTGTCTTGTTGGATTTATGCTAAGCATGGCTGATGGCTGACTTGTTAGCTGGGTTGACTGTGTGAGGATGTAGAGGAGTAGGGGAATCAAAGTCTGTTCTTGTGTGTGTGAAGGTAAATGTGGAGTGTCTTGGCTTTTCCACTGGTGCCTGTGTGAGGGCTTAAGTTGGATGCTATTGCTCAGAGCAACACAATCAGCAAATTAAATGAGCTGTAATTATGGCAAACAAATGCCACGCAGAGGCCAGTGTGTGTGTTGTTTGGGGTGAGTGGCACAGATGGGTACAGAACGAGCAAATGCAGACATGATGCCAGCCTCCTCTCGCTCTCTGCAGAGAGGAGGCACATGCTCTCAGGGGAAACCACACACAGAAATGTAACCCTGGCATTTAGACGCTGGCAGAACAACTATGCTAATAATACACTCGAATACACTGACAGAGTCCATACCAAAAAACAAGAGGAAGATTCTGAAGTGTTCTGGAGACCATAGACTGGAGTCTGTGTGTTTTTCTGTCTGTCTGTCAGTCTGTCTCTGTCTGCTTTCATTCCTGTATAATGGATTCAAATCAAATCAAATCATCTTTATTGGTCACATACACATATTTAGCAGATGTTATTGCGGGTGTAGCGAAATGCTTGTGTTCCTAGCTCCAACAGTGCAGTAGTATCTCACAATTCACACAATACACACAATCTAAAAGTAAAATAATGATATTAAGAAATGGTTATTAAACAAGGTGTGTATCGTAGTTAACTTGACTGATGACAGTGAGTTTGGTCTGCTTCGTGTTTTCATTTTTGCCATTGAAAAAATATTGCGAAACTGGTATCATCCCGGCTCTACCATGTAGGAGAGTGAAGCGCAATGGATCACTCAAGAGAGGAGGACGTGTCTCCAAAGCCAACAGAGACACCTACCAAGACACCTCACATTAGTATCAGTGGCATGTGGATTGGAAAGATTATTAGGTAATGATAATTTTGTGTCACTTTTTGGGAGAACAGTTTAAATAGTCACCTGCATGTTCATTACCTGCTAATGAGTAGATTGCTGTATGAAGGAAAACATGAGAAACTGACAGATTGCTGTAAGAGAGAAAACATGAGAAACTGACAGATTGCTGTAAGAGAGAAAACATGAGAAACTGACAGATTGCTGTAAGAGGGAAAACATGAGAAACTGACAAACAGTAGTATCCTGGGTGCTCAAAGGCCTTTATATTTTGAGGCTAGATTTGGTTTTGACAGAGATCATAGCCACACAAACATGAAATAAACTAATTTAGTGAACAATTGAACAAATATTGAAGAGAATGTTGAAATACAGTGCCTTCAGAAAGTATTCATACCCCTTGACTTATGCCACATTGTGTTGTGTTACAGCCTGAATTCAACATGGATTAAATTGCTTTTGTTCCTCTCTCCCATCTACACACAATACCCCATAATGACAAACTGAAAACATTTTTTTTAGAAATTTTAGTAAATGTATTGAAAATGAAATATAGAAATATCTCATTTATATAGGTATTCACACCCCTGAGTAAATACATGCTAGACTCATCTTTGAAAGTGATTACAGCTGTGAGTCTTTCTGGGTAAGTCTCTAAGAGTTTTGCACACCTGGATTGTACAATATTTGCCCAATATTATTTTCAAACATCTTCAAGCTCTGTCAAATTGGTTGTTGATCATTGCTAGACAACCATTTTCAAGTCTTGCCATAGATTTTCAAGCCGATTTAAGTCAAAACTGTAATTCGGCCACTCAGGAACATTCACACTCTTCTTGGTAAGCAACTCCAGTGTAGATTTGGCCTTAATCTCCCAATGTCCGGTGGAACGCAAACTGAACCAGGTTTTCCTCTAAGAATTAGCCTGTGCTTAGCTCCATTCTGTTTATTTTTTATCCTGAAAACTCCCCAGTACTTAACGATTACAAGCATACCCATAACATGATGCAGCCACCACTATGCTTGAAAATATGGAGAGTGGTACTCAGTATTGTGTTGTATTGGATTTGCCCCAAACATAACACTTTGTATTCAGGACCAAAAGTTAACTGCTTTGCCACATTTTTTGCAGTATTACTTTAAATCTTGTAGGTTTTCCTACTTACAAAGCATGTAGAGGTCTGTAATTTTTATCATAGGTACACTTCAACTGTGAGAGACAGAATATAAAACAAAAATCCAGAAAATCACATTGTATGATTTTTAAGTAATTAATTTGCATTTTATTGCATGATATAAGTATTTGATGTTTCCACCTCCATGCTTCACGGTTGGGATGGTGTTCTTGGGGTTGTACTCATCCTTCTTCTTCCTCCAAACACGGCGAGTGGAGTTTAGACCAAAAAGCTCTATTTTTGTCTCATCAGACCACATGACCTTCTCCCATTCCTCCACTGGATCATCCAGATGGTCATCCAGATGGTCAACTTCAGACGGTCCTGGACATGCGCTGGCTTGAGCAGGGGGACCTTGCGTGCACTGCAGGATTTTAATCCATGACGGCGTAGTGTGTTACTAATGGTTTTCTTTGAGACTGTGGTCCCAGCTCTCTTCAGGTCATTGACCAGGTCCTGCCGTGTAGTTCTGGGCTGATCCCTCACCTTCCTCATGATCATTGATGCCCCACGAGGTGAGATCTTGCATGGAGCCCCAGACCGAGGGTGATTGACCGTCATCTTGAACTTCTTCCATTTTCTAATAATTGCGCCAACAGTTGTTGCCTTCTCACCAAGCTGCTTGCCTATTGTGCTGTAGCCCATCCCAGCCTTTTGCAGGTCTACAATTTTATCCCTGATGTCCTTACACAGCTCTCTGTTCTTGGCCATTGTGGAGAGGTTGGAGTCTGTTTGATTGAGTGTGTGGACAGGTGTCTTTTATACAGGTAACGAGTTCAAACAGGTGCAGTTAATACAGGTAATGGGTGGAGAACAGGAGGGCTTCTTAAAGAAAAACTAACAGGTCTGTGAGAGCCGGAATTCTTACTGGTTGGTAGGTGATCAAATACTTATGTCATGCAATAAAATGCAAATTAATTACTTAAAAATCACACAATGTGATTTTCTGGATTTTTGTATTAGATTCCGTCTCTCACAGTTGAAATGTACCTATGATAAAAATTACAGACCTCTACATGCTTTGTAAGTAGGAAAACCTGCAAAATTGGCAGTGTATCAAATACTTGTTCTCCCCACTGTACAATGTTGTTGATCAATCTTCAGTTTTCTCCTATCACAGCCATTAAACTCTGTAACGGTATTAAAGTCACCATTGGCCTCATGGTGAAATCCCTGATTGATTTCCGGCAATTTAGTTAGGAAGGACGTCTATATCTGTCACGATCGTTACATGAAGACTCGGACCAAGGCGCAGCGTGATAACCGTACATCTTTTATTGTACTGAATACACGATCAAAACAAAACAACAAACGATACGTGAAGTCCTAGGTTATACACCAAAACAAACCTTACGGAACAAGATCCCACAATAAACATGTGCCAACAGGCTGCCTAAGTATGGTCCCCAATCAGAGACAACAAGCTACAGCTGCCTCTGATTGGGAACCACCCTGGCCAACATAGAAATACACGAACTAGAACACAAACATAGAAAATAACACATAGAAAATCCACACCCTAGCTCAACATATAAGAGTCCCCAGAGCCAGGGCGTGACAGTACCCCCCAAAGGCGCGGACTGCGACCGCGCCAACCAAACACAAGAGGGTAGGGGCCGGGTGTGCTCCGGGTGTGACCACCACTCTCTCTCTACCCCCCCCCGTAGCGCCCCTGGTCTGGTCTGGCCCCACTGGCCGGAGCTGGACTGGACATCAGTGGAGCGGATTGCTCTGGCTCCGGTGTGGAGCAGCTGACCAGTGCCGGACCAGGCACCGGTGGAACAGGCACGGACCGTGCCGGACTGACGACGCGCACCACTGGCTTGGTGCGGGGAGCAGGAACGGGCCGGACCGGGCTGACGACGCGCACCACTGGCTTGGTGCAGGGAGCAGGAACGGGCCGGACCGGGCTGACGACGCGCACCACTGGCTTGGTGCGGGGAGCAGGAACAGGCCGGACCGGGCTGGCGACGAGCACCACTGGCTTGGTGCGGGGAGCAGGAACAGGCCGGACCGGGCTGACGACGCGCACCACTGGCTTGGTGCGGGGGACAGGAACAGGCCGGGCTGGACTGTGGAGACGGACTGGAGGTCTGGAACGGAGAGCTGACACAACCCGTCCTGGCTGAATGCCTATTTCCACACACTCTGTGTGAGGCATCAGAACAGGACGTACAGGGCTGTGCACTCGTACTGACACTACAGCACGTGGCACTGGCGCAGGATATCCGGGACCGTCCGGGACACTCCGTCCTGGCTGCATGCCCACCTTAGCACGACACGTGCGTGGTGCTAGCACAGGACGTACAGGACTGTGCCGGAACACTCGCGGCACAGTACGTAGCTCCGCATAACTCGGAACCTGCCCAGTCTCACGCTGCCTAGCCTGAGTACGGGGAGTTGGCTCTGCTCTACCTCTAGGCTCCGCCAACCACCCTTCCAGCCCCCCAAACCTGGTGGCCTCCTCTCCTAAATCGCCGATGCGCCCTGTAGCTGCCTCCAGCAGCCCCGTCGTCCATGCCGTGTGCCCCCCCCAAAAAATGTATTGGGGTTGCCTCTCGCTTGTCCGTCGTCGGCACGGTTGGTGCCGTTTCTCCTCTCTTGCCAGGGCCTGTACCTTTGCCCAGGGCCCTCTGCCCGCGAATATGTCCTCCCAAGACCACCATTCGCCCACCTGGGACATCGCCAACTCCTCCTGCTTGGCACGCTGCTTGGTCCTTTTATGGTGGGATCTTCTGTCACGATCGTTACATGAAGACTCGGACCAAGGCGCAGCGTGATAACCGTACATCTTTTATTGTACTGAATACACGATCAAAACAAAACAACAAACGATACGTGAAGTCCTAGGTTATACACCAAAACAAACCTTACGGAACAAGATCCCACAATAAACATGTGCCAACAGGCTGCCTAAGTATGGTCCCCAATCAGAGACAACAAGCTACAGCTGCCTCTGATTGGGAACCACCCTGACCAACATAGAAATACACGAACTAGAACACAAACATAGAAAATAACACATAGAAAATCCACACCCTGGCTCAACATATAAGAGTCCCCAGAGCCAGGGCGTGACAGTATCTTTGCAGTGACTGGGTGTATTGATACCCCATCCAAAGTATAATTAATAACTTCACCATGCTCAAAGGGCTATTCAATGTCTGCTCTTTTTATGTTTATCCCATTTACCAATAGGTGCCCTTCTTTGCGAGGCATTGGAAGACATCCCTGGTCTTTGTGGTTGAATCTGTGTTTTGAAATTCACTGCTTGACTGAGGGACCTAACAGATAATTGTATGTGTGGGGTACAGAGATGAGGTAGTCATTCATAAATCATGTTCAAACAGTATTATTGCACACAGAGTCCATGCAACTTATGTGACTTGTTAAGCACATTTTTACTCCTGAACTTATTTAGGCTTGCCATTACAAAGTGTTTGAATACTTATTGACTGAAGACATTTTCATTTTAAATTAATTTCTAAAATTTTCTACAAACAAACATCCACTTTGACATTATGGGACATTGTGTGTAGATCAGTGCCACAACATCTCAATGTAATCAATATTAAATTCAGGCTGTAACACAACAAAATGTGGAAAAAGTAAAAGGGGTGTGAATACCTTCTGAAGGCACTGTAAATAACGTGAACATTCTGAACAAATTCTATGATTGTGACAGAGGGAGGCTTAGAACAGGAGAACATGAAAAGGCTATAGGCTGAATGTGTGTATGAGCCAATGAGAGCTTAATTCTTATTTTGGTATTTGGTATTTTATTAGGATCCCCATTAGCTGATGCAAAAGCAGCAGCTACTCTTCCTGGGGTCCACACAAAACATGAAACATGACATAATACAGAACATTAATAGACAAGAACAGCTCAAGGACAGAAGTACAGTGGGGAAAAAAAGTATTTAGTCAGCCACTATTTGTGCAAGTTCTCCCACTTAAAAAGATGAGAGAGGCCTGTAATTTTCATCATAGGTACACGTCAACTATGAAAGACAAATTGAGAAAAAAAATTCCAGAAAATCACATTGTAGGATTTTTAATGAATTTATTTGCAAATTATGGTGGAAAATAAGTATTTGGTCACCTACAAACAAGCAAGATTTCTGGCTCTCACAGACCTGTAACTTCTTCTTTAAGAGGCTCCTCTGTCCTCCACTCGTTACCTGTATTAATGGCATCTGTTTGAACTTGTTATGAGTATAAAAGACACCTGTCCACAACCTCAAACAGTCACACTCCAAACTCCACTATGGCCAAGACCAAAGAGCTGACAAAGGACACCAGAAACAAAATTGTAGACCTGCACCAGGCTGGGAAGACTGAATCTGCAATAGGTAAGCAGCTTGGTTTGAAGAAATCAACTGTGGGAGCAATTATTAGGAAATGGAAGACATACAAGACCACTGATAATCTCCATCGATCTGGGGCTCCACGCAAGATCTCACCCCGTAGGGTCAAAATGATCACAAGAACGGTGAGCAAAAATCCCAGAACCACACGGGGGGACCTAGTGAATGACCTGCAGAGAGCTGGGACCAAAGTAACAAAGCCTACCATCAGTAACACACTACGCCGCCAGGGACTCAAATCCTCCAGTGCAAGACGTGTCCGCCTGCTTAAGCCAGTACATGTCCAGGCCTGTCTGAAGTTTGCTAGAGTGCATTTGGATGATCCAGAAGAGGATTGGGAGAATGTCATATGGTCAGATGAAACCAAAATAGACCTTTTTGGTAAAAACTCAACTCGTCGTGTTTGGAGGACAAAGAATGCTGAGTTGCATCCAAAGAACACCATACCTACTGTGAAGTATGGGGGTGGAAACATCATGCTTTGGGGCTGTTTTTCTGCAAAGGGACCAGGACGACTGATCCGTGTAAAGGAACGAATGAATGGGGCCATGTATCGTGAGATTTTGAGTGAAAACCTCCTTCCATCAGCAAGGGCATTGAAGATGAAACGTGGCTGGGTCTTTCAGCATGACAATGATCCCAAACACACCGCCCGGGCAATGAAGGAGTGGCTTCGTAAGAAGCATTTCAAGGTCCTGGAGTGGCCTAGCCAGTCTCCTGATCTCAACCCCATAGAAAATCTTTGGAGGGAGTTGAAAGTCTGTGTTGCCCAGCGACAGCCCCAAAACATCACTGCTCTAGAGGAGATCTGCATGGAGGAATGGGCCAAAATACCAGCAACAGTGTGTGAAAACCTTGTGAAGACTTACAGAAAACGTTTGACCTGTGTCATTGCCAACAAAGGGTATATAACAAAGTATTGAGAAACTTTTGTTATTGACCAAATACTTATTTTCCACCATAATTTGCAAATAAATTCATTAAAAATCCTACAATGTGATTTTCTGGATTTTTTTTTCTCATTTTGTCTGTCATAGTTGACGTGTACCTATGATGAAAATTACAGGCCTCTCTCATCTTTTTAAGTGGGAGAACTTGCACAATTGGTGGCTGACTAAATACTTTTTTTCCCCACTGTACATACCCAGGCATTTCTTTAGAGAAAGAGAGACTGAGCTGTTGCTTATCTTACTTTGATCCCCTCCTCCATGACACCTGCAAACACCTCAGGTGTGTATAATGTGCAATGTGCATGCGTGTGTGTGTGTGTACTCAGAGGTTCTGATGAGAGTCGGAATTAATTTGGATCTTCATGTGGGATCTGCATGCATAAATGTTCCCAAATGAAGCATCAGCACAACAAACATTTAATCAGGATAAGAAATAAAGGGACTGTTTTGGGGCAGGTGTAAAGCACTGCAGGAACCAATTGAGATACTATTTGTAGTTGTTTTCTAGTACAAACTTTGAAGATATTTCAGTAATTTTTGACACCTCGATTGACGTGGTGTGTCAGTTCTATGTGCTCTGCAGTACAGTTATTTTGAGTAATTTGTGGAAAATAAATCAGGTTTAGTGGTAACTCTTTGGCTTAGAAGCAAGTGTTCCTGTACTAAAAGGTCCAAACTATCAAACTATAACCATGATACAGTGAGGGAAAAAAGTATTTGATCCCCTGCTGATATTGTACGTTTGCCCACTGACAAAGACATGATCAGTCTATAATTTTAATGGTAGGTTTATTTGAACAGTGAGAGACGGAATAGCAACAAAAAAATCCAGAAAAACGCATGTAAAAAATGTTATAAATTGATTTGCATTTTAATGAGGGAAATAAGTATTTGACCCCCTCTCAATCAGAAAGATTTCTGGCTCCCAGGTATCTTTTATAAAGGTAACGAGCTGAGATTAGGAGCACACTCTTAAAGGGAGTGCTCCTAATCTCAGTTTGTTACCTGTATAAAAGACACCTGTCCACAGAAGCAATCAATCAATCAGATTCCAAACTCTCCACCATGGCCAAGACCAAAGAGCTCTCCAAGGATGTCAGGGACAAGATTGTAGACCTACACAAGGCTGGAATGGGCTACAAGACCATCGCCAAGCAGCTTGGTGAGAAGGTGACAACAGTTGGTGCGATTATTCGCAAATGAAAGAAAAACAAAATAACTGTCAATCTCCCTCGGCCTGGGGCTCCATGCAAGATCTCACCTCGTGGAGTTGCAATGATCATGAGAACGGTGAGGATTCAGCCCAGAACTACACGGGAGGATCTTGTCAATGATCTCAAGGCAGCTGGGACCATAGTCACCAAGAAAACAATTGGTAACACACTACGCCGTGAAGGACTGAAATCCTGCAGCGCCCGCAAGGTCCCCCTGCTCAAGAAAGCACATATACAGGCCCGTCTGAAGTTTGCCAATGAACATCTGAATGATTCAGAGGAGAACTGGGTGAAAGTGTTGTGGTCAGATGAGACCAAAATCGAGCTCTTTGGCATCAACTCAACTCGCGTGTTTGGAGGAGGAGGAATGCTGCCTATGACCCCAAGAACACCATCCCCACCGTCAAACATGGAGATGGAAACATTATGCTTTGGGGGTGTTTTTCTGCTAAGGGGACAAGACAACTTCACCGCATCAAAGGGAGGATGGACGGGGCCATGTACCATCATATCTTGGGTGAGAAACTCCTCCCTCAGCCAGGGTATTGAAAATGGGTTGTGGATGGGTATTCCAGCATGCCAATGACCCAAAACACACGGCCAAGGCAACAAAGGAGTGGCTCAAGAAGAAGCACATTAAGGTCCTGGAGTGGCCTAGCCAGTCTCCAGACCTTAATCCCATAGAAAATCTGTGGAGGGAGCTGAAGGTTCGAGTTGCCAAACGTCAGCCTCGAAACCTTAATGACTTGGAGAAGATCTGCAAAGAGGAGTGGAACAAAATCCCTCCAGAGATGTGTGCAAACCTGGTGGCCAACTACAAGAAACGTCTGACCTCAGTGATTGCCAACAAGGGTTTTGCCACCAAGTACTAAGTCATGTTTTGGAGAGGGGTCAAATACTTATTTCCCTCATTAAAATGCAAATCAATTCATAACATTTTTGACATGCGTTTTTCTGGATTTTTTTGTTGTTATTCTGTCTCTCACTGTTCAAATAAACCTACCATTAAAATTATAGACTGATCATGTCTTTGTCAGTGGGCAATCGTACAAAATCAGCAGGGGATCAAATACTTTTTTCCCTCACTGTATATCATTGAAACCTTTATAGCTACTCAGCCACTCTCTGAACACAAGGTGGTTCTCTAGCATAATGAGAAATTAAATTTTTTAATTTTTAATTTAACCTTTATTTAACTAGGCAAGTCAGTTAAGAACAAATTCTTATTTACAATGACGGCCTACACCGGCCAAACCCGGACGAAGCTGGGCCAATTGTGCGCTGCCCTATGGGACTCCCAATCACGGCCGGTTGTGATACAGCCTGGAATCGAACCAGGGGTTCTGTAGTGACGCCTCAAGCACTGGCATGCAGTGCCTTAGACCGCTGCGCCACTCGGGAGCACATTGCTCCAGTATCTCTCAATCTTTACCTTTCCTCACAGGAAGGGGAACATAAAAGATGGGATATCAAACAAAATCTCCAGAAGAATGGAAATGAATTACCGCTTGGAGCTAAGTGATGTTCGGGAGAAAATTAGTATTGCTATGACATCTCAGGGACTAGTAATGTAACTATGCAATAATGCTATTTGGAACAATGCAAGTATCCCTACATTTTTGCCAGCACTGTGTCAACTCTGGTACCTCACTTCATTTTTAAGGGACTTTTTGCTCCAGTCCCATATCTTATCGTCAGTAACAGTACACACTTGTCTTGCAGTGGCTGCTGAAGAAAATAAGATTGAGCTTTGACTACAATACACATTTTGACTACACTATTTCTCTAAAAAGTAGAATCTGGGGAGTTGTTGGTTTCAGATCCCAGGTGCAACATCCACTGCTGTAGTGCCATTGAGCAAGGCACTTAACCCAAAAACACAGGGGTGTTGAAATTCGGCTCACCCTGTGCTGCTCTCAAGATTTGACTATGTTGGGGGTGTTGGGAGTAGAACCACTAAATACACATTTCTGTTATAACAAATAAAGTATTATAGTACTATTCTATTCAGTATGGTGCTGTAACACAAACGCTTCCATGCCCTTCACAACAACTCAAGTGTGTTCAGATAACACGGAAGCCTCCCAGGGTTGCTGGGAGATGTATTTCATCACTCCTGTAATTCACATTAACTGCATTGGGCTGAGATATGATTCCACATTGCCATTTAACAAGGGGATGGATCATATCAGTGGGGCAGATAAAGGCTGGTCACAAAGACTGGGCTGTCTCGCCTGCAGACTGGAGTACTCCACCCTCCAAAGACATTCAGTACTGTATGTCACAAATTACATTTATATTGAGAGACAATCATATGTGTTGCCTGATGTAGCCCAAAATAACATTTTGATTACATTTAGGATTAGCTGAGCTAGTGAGAATGAGTTATAGTATGAGTAGCATGGCTTTCCCACTTTACTCAATGTGTGGGAACCTGCACTTTTCTTTTCTTACTTGCACTGACTTTGCTGATAACTTCTTTATTGAGGAGAAATGTATTTACTACGACTGTGATATGTGGTTGTCTCACCTAGCTATCTTAAGATGAATGCACTAACTGTAAGCCGCTCTGGATAACAGCGTCTGCTGAATGACTAAAATGTAAATGTTCAAATGTGGTACAACAAACACAGACCGGTTTTAATACTAGCCTACCGATGCTATAATTCTGTGAGGTTAAATGTTATACAGTATAAAATGACATGGGAAAACAAAAAATGAACAACAAGCAGTATGAAAAACAGCAAAATCACAAGTGATTAAAAAGTGTGTGACTATTACAAAAAAACAGGACGATTCAAAGTGCCTCTTAAACCGTCTAACAGTGACTCACGTGCCTGTTGTACACATCATTTCCCAGAATCGCTTTCCTTGTGCTGGCGCTACATGACAATTTTGCTTTTTCTAAATGACAAAAACATTCTGATAGATGACTCGGCAGCCTCTGCAGGGCCACATCAATCATGACCACTCATCAGGCCGAGTACAGGCGGCACGACAACAAAACGCGAGACAGCAGGAGACCCATAAATTCCAAGGCCCCTTTTCCCTCCGTTTTCTGTCGACTCAACATTGCTATTTTGGAGGAATTTGGTGGAACATTTCCTCACGTGCAACACATGACAGAATAGAAGAAAGGAGGGAGAAATAGAGGGTGGAATAAACGTAGGCATGCACTCAATCCCTACCTACCAGCTACTTACAGTAAAGACCATAAAATGTCACAGGTGATTCTCTATGATTTAAAAGCTAAGGACAGGAGAAGGATGATTATGTTATCATTGGGAGAGAAAAAACAACTGCATAGAGAGCTATACCAAGAACCGTTTCCTCAACAACAACAAAATTATGAAATCTCAATTAGCCAATTATTTTGCTGTCAGTCAAGCCCAATTGCCCTTTAGACTTTGGCCTACGAAGCACACAAAAAATGCAGCCTGAACTATCATAGCAAGTCAGTGTGGGAGACCCTCTTTCAGCTATGTGGGTCAGTGTGATAAGGCACAAAAGGATGAAGGGGTTTCATGCTACCAGATTAGCCTGACTGCGAGTGATCGAGCCGGGGCCGTTGCTGTTGTGGACTCAACTTAATGGAAATGCCAGGAGGTTGCCGTGGCGCCAGCATAAACAACTTCCTGTGGTGATTAATGACTGGGCGACTTGGCATGGCGGCGTTGTCAATTATACGGAGCATCGGAGTACGCCTGGTACCTGTTCAGACTGTGCAATGTACCCTTGTGAGGGGTAAGGGTGGGTAGGGGTGAGAGGTTAAGATTTTAATTAGGTGGGAGTAGAGAGGATGTCAAGGAGAGCGTGGATGCGGGGGGGAGACAAGGAAGTGGGGCAGGATAACTGGGCAGCAGCACCTACGTACTCATTGTGTTCTTGCAGTGGGGCTGTAGACGGGCTGCAGCTGGCTGGGTACTTAGGGTTGGTTAGCTGGCTGGTGGGCTGGTGGGCTGGAGGGAGGGAGGGAGGGAGGGAGGGAGGGAGGGAGGGAGGGAGGGAGGGAGGGAGGGAGGGAGGGAGGCATTGATCCAAGTGGCAGGGTGAAGGAGCTCCACATTTGGTCATTAGAAATCAAGAGCACAGGGGTAAACAAAGTGATCGGCCTCTTTTCCTTGTTTGTCTTCCTCTGTGTATCGCTGTGTATTTTATCCCGATGTAGGCCTTAAAGATGCAGTCCGGGATCTTAAGCACTTACAAATTTGTAACATATTGTACGAATTGGAATTCCTAATTATTTTTTGGGGGGGCAGGACGTAACGTATCATACAAAATGGATGACGTAGTTTTTGGCGACCCGTTTTGGCTCATGACCACTACTTTCAAAATTACTGTCTGAAATTTTACAAAAGCCTTCATTAACTAGTATGATGTGATCACCTATCAAATGGCTCAAGAAACACAGACAAATACAATACAGCATTTCTTCAGATTTGATGCGAAACCTCAATTACATTAAAGGGTGATTGGGAAAGAGTAATCAGTTGCCACATAATAGTCGGCAAAAACTTACTTGGACATATTTCCGCCAGAATGTTGCCACGGTAACACAACATTGCCCACAGCCGCCCGGTAGCTGTAGACACCCAGAAGGCCGAGGGCCAGGGCAATCTTGGACACCCAGGAACATCGCCGCTGGACCAGGAAGTAGATAAGAGCCAATGACAGGGCGGCCAACAAGGACAGCACCATCTTGTGTTCTGAGCTGTAGAGACAGAACAGATTAACATTTAAACCACGTTAAAACTGCACTAATTACACACAAATTAGAGTAATTAATGTGTAATTGCACAATTCATTAAACATCTGTTTTTGAACAATGTATTTGTCTTTGTTCCTGTGTACAATTGAACAAGATTGCAGTTTAGTGCTGCAATATTGCAGTTTAGGGCTGCAATATTGCAGTTTAGGTCTGCAATATTGCAGTTTAGGTCTGCAATATTGTAAGCATCAAGTTATTTCATGCAGAGCACAGCGGCGTTTTGCACCCTTTTCTTTCCATAGTAGGTTCTTTCCTTGAACTCACACCTCAGTCATACATTGTAAAATGGGAGGGGGGTACTAACTAAGAATAGCACATTTACTGTACTCAGGTCCCACTGTTCTCTACGTAGGCAGAGCTAGTGGAAACGAGAGAAAGTCCTTGGCTCAAGGTTTACACTTTCATTACAGTAATGCGGTAGATTACACACCTGCAAGTCCATTTCTTACAAGCACTCTAATAGAAGTCACTCAAGGGCAAAACATTGCGATTTTCGCCACAGTAGGTGAATTCTAGGGGGGAAAGTCTGTATGTAAAGCTGTTTTGGCAACATTTTCTTGTCTAAACGCACCCATTCAATGTTAATAGTAGGGACAGGGCAATTCATCCTAAACAAGTTGAGAATGGAAAAAAAGAGAACATCTCAGGCAAGCAATAGAGTAAGAGGGTGTGAGGTACAATAGCTTGAAGGGACTTTCTTTGTCTCTTTTCTACCACATGATCTACTCTGATGAGAAAGAACTGGACTGGTGATAGCAACTTCCCAGTAAGCATCTACTTTTTTGCTTTCATGTACCCTTCTTTGCATTCATATCACTGCAGTTGAAAGAGAGGAGACAAGGAAGAGGAGGCCACGTTCAACTTTTTAGATGCAGCCCAGGTACGCCAGAAGAACAGTATAGCCCTGGTATCGGGGCAGGGGGTTGGGTCAGGTAAGGGGAACAGGTGGACACCTTGGGGGAACATGAAGTAGGAACGATGCCCGAGCTCATTATCCAGTGTACCCACACCGCGTAGAGCAGGGAAATATGGGAAAAGGGGGCAGCGCCAGACAGGATAAAGGCCAGCTAATGACGGCAGGAAGGAAATTCTAATTCCACAATACGCTGACCCTGGTGCCCCCAGCGCAAGGCATTCATCTTGTTACTTGTGACGCCGCGAGAATGCTAATGGAACAGAAAAACCTTGGGTTCAACAATGAGAACAGCGAGTTCACTGACGGTTCCTCAAACTTTCTGCCAGATGGAATGTTTTTGTACATCTCTCCGAGAATCCGAGTGTACGATGCTTCATGGATAACAATCTGATTCAGGCTCGGATTCGGAGGCTATTGACGCTTGTTATCTTGGCCCTAAAATCTGCCTTGAGCTTTTTTCACTGAAGAACCAGCTTCCCTCTGAAGCTAGGACAGCAGAGTCCCTGCCCATCTTCCGAAAACATCTAAAACCCTACCTTTTCAAAGAGTATCTTAAGATGAATGCACTAACTGTGGATAAAAGCGTCTGCTAAATGACTAAAATGTAAATGTAAAATGTAAGAATTACAGGGAAATCAGAGAGATGCTTTCAACATACAATGGAAAGGAACAGACTAATGCTACCTGCAGAGACAGCCAAATATATTACTCATTTCTTTTAGCTCCTACGGGAGTTAATCCACTTTTATTTATAACCTTGCTGTGAGGAAAGTAGCCACCATTATGGTGCTATAGAGACACAGGCTCTAATGGATAACACTCAATGCACTTTCTCTTGGTCTATACAATCAATGTTATTTCATTCATTAGCCTAGATCCTTTGCCAAGGGTACAGTACTGTAGGTTCTCCGAGTTTTCTGTATATTCAGAATCTCACCCACTTTTTAGAGGCAGACTACTGAATGTCAGCATTTTATTGAAACATGGTAACACTTTAGGCCATGCGTACAATGCATTATAATATGGTCAAGACTTGTCATGAGCATGTAATGTTTGAGCACTTTATGCCTTCCTTAGTATAATCTCTGAGTCTTTATTTTTTTGTTGTATTTTTTTCTCCCCAATTTCGTGGTATCCAATTGGTAGTTACAGTCTTGTCCCATCGCTGCAACTCCCGTACGGACACGGGAGAGGCGAAGGTCAAGAGCCGTGCGTCCTCCGAAACACAACCCAACCGAGCCGCACTGCTTCTTGACACAATGCCCGCTTAACCAATGTGTCGGAGGAAACACCGTACACCTGGCGACCGTGTCAGCGTGCACTGCGCCTGGCCCGCCACAGGAGTCACTAGTGCGCAATGGGACAAGAACATCCCTGCCAGCCAAACCCTCCCCTAACCTGGACGACGCTGGGCCAATCTGCGACAGAGCCTGGACTCGAACCAGGATCTCTAGTGGTACAGCTAGCACTGCGATGCAGTGCCTTAGACCATAATCTCTGAGTCTTTATAAGCCATTTTGAGTCTGCTGAAAGCAATAGGAGCTTTGAGGTAGATTGGGTTTCACATTTGTCCATATATTGCAGAGTCTACTTTACCTAGGCAAGAAGAATTACATATTGCAAGTTTGCTGGCCAGTTGGAACTTCACTAGTTGTAGCTTTTTAAGACTTAACCTCTGAGTGCTCTAACTGTTACGATGCTGCAAAATTGTTAAAGTAGCAAATCATAAAATTATACTATGTAAAGAGTCATTCCAGGATAGACCGTATACTTCAAATGAACTTTTCCAAGGTGTTTACGACAAAGTGAAATCATCCTGTGGGAAAAATCTCTTTATTTAGGCTTCCTTTCTCTCGCATCCAACCGAGCAACCGAGCCTCGATTCACTGTGCTGGCCAGAGCACAGATCTAATGGGGTGGAATGGGCCCTGGTTTAGACTGGGAGACAAGCCCGGACTAGCCATCTGTCTGTGTGGCGGTTCTGCAGCCTTGAGGGAGCTCTCCAAGGAAGAATAATGACTGAGTGTATACAATACATAGGCAGACAATGAAGCATGTTGACCCGATTCGTGAGGGAATGAGTAAGGTACAGCTAAGCAATCCAGGAGAAAGACCTGATTGGAAAACCAGCATGTGAAAGTTTCAAGTTTCAATGTCACAAGTACAGTGAAATGCCTTTCTTGCTAACTCAAAACCCAACAATGCAATAATCAATGACAA
Organism: Coregonus clupeaformis; assembly: GCF_020615455.1. Taxonomy (NCBI): domain Eukaryota; kingdom Metazoa; phylum Chordata; class Actinopteri; order Salmoniformes; family Salmonidae; genus Coregonus; species Coregonus clupeaformis. The sequence goes on from NC_059193.1 coordinate 40,907,113, forward strand.
TGTAATACTAACAAAAAAAACACGAGAAATAAGAAGAACACAATAAGTAAGTAAGTAAGCATGCTAAACTCAGCAAAAAAAGAAACGTCCTCTCTCTGTCAACTATGTTTATTTTCAGCAAACTTAACATGTGTAAATATTTGTATGAACATAACAAGTTTCAACAACTGAGAAATAAACTGAACAAGTTCCACAGACAAGTGACTAACAGAAATTGAATAATGTATCCCTGAACAAAGGGGGGGGGTCAAATCAAACGTAACAGTCAGTATCTGGTGTGGCCACCAGCTGCATTAAGTACTGCAGTGCATCTCCTCCTCATGGACTGCACCAGATTTGTCAGTTCTTGCTGTGAGATTTTACCCCACTCTTCCACCAAGGCACCTGCAAGTTCCCGGACATTTCTGGGGGGAATGGTCCTAGCCCTCACCCTCCGATCCAACAGGTCCCTGACATGCTCAATGGGATTGAGATCCGGGCTCTTCGCTGGCCACGGCAGAAAACGGACATTCCTGTCTTGCAGGAAATCACGTACAGAACGAGCAGTATGGCTGGTGGCATTGTCATGCTGGAGGGTCATGTCAGGATGAGCCTACAGGAAGGGTACCACATGAGGGAGGAGGATATCTTCCCTGTAACCCACAGCGTTGAGATTGCCTGCAATGACAACAAGCTCAGTCCGATGATGCTGTGACACACCGCCCCAGACCATGACGGACCCTCAACCTCCAAATCGATCCCGCTCCAGAGTACAGGCCTCGGTGTAACGCTCATTCCATCTACGTTAAACGCGAATCCAACCATCACCCCTGGTGAGACAAAACTGCGACTCGTCAGTGAAGAGCACTTTTTGCCAGTCCTGTCTGGTCCAGCGACGGTGGGTTTGTGCCCATAGGCGACGTTGTTGCCGGTGATGTCTGGTGAGGACCTGCCTTACAACAGGCCTACAAGCCCTCAGTCCAGCCTCTCTCAGCCTATTGCGGACAGTCTGAGCACTGATGGAGGGATTGTGCGTTCCTGGTGTAACTCGGACAGTTGTTGTTGCCATCCTGTACCTGTCCCACAGGTGTGATGTTCGGATGTAGCGATCCTGTGCAGGTGTTGTTACAAGTGGCCTGCCACTGCGAGTAGCGCTGTCTTAGGCATCTCATAGTACGGACATTGCAATTTATTGCCCTGGCCACATCTGCAGTCCTCATGCCTCCTTGCAGCATGCCTAAGGCACGTTCACGCAGATGAGCAGGGACCCTGGGCATCTTTCTTTTGGTGTTTTTCAGTCAGTAGAAAGGCCTCTTTAGTGTCCTAAGTTTTCATAACTGTGACCTTAATTGCCTACCGTCTGTAAGCTGTTAGTGTCTTAATGACCGTTCCACAGGTGCATGTTCATTAATTGTTTATGGTTCATTGAACAAGCATGGGAAACAGTGTTTAAACCCTTTACAATGAAGATCTGTGAAGTTATTTGGATTTCTACTAATTATCTTAGAAAGACCGGGTCCTGAAAAAGGGACGTTTCTTTTTTTGCTGAGTTTATATACAGGGTCAGTTCCAATACCATATTTACAATGTGCAAGGATACTGGAGTGATGGAGGTAGATATGTATAGGGGTAAGGTGACTAGCCAACAGGATATAAGATTTAAAAAAGAGTAGCAGCAGCTTGTATGTGAGTGGGTGTGCGTGTGTGTAGAGTCAGTATAAATGTATGTGCATATTATGTGTGAGTGAGCAGATGATGGAGTGAGTGTGTGTGTGAGTGTGTAGGGCCCTGTGATTGTGCGTAGAGACAAAAATAAAAATACAAATACAAATAAAAGGTCAATAAGGATACAAGGTTTACTCAGATAGTCCGTGTAGCTATTTATCAGTCTTATTGCTTGGGGATAGAAGCTGTTCAAGAGCCTGTTGGTGCCAGACTTGATGCAGCGGTACCGCTTGCTGTGCGGAAACAGAGAGAATAGTCTATGGCTTGTGTGGTTGGAGTCTTTAATAATTTTCCGGGCCTTCCTAACACCGCCTGATATATACTGAACAAAAATATAAACGCAACATGCAACAATGTCTAAGATTTTACTAAATTACAGTTAATATAAGGAAATCAGTAAATTGAAATGAATAAATTAGGCCCTAATCAATGGATTTCACATGACTGGGTAGGGGTGCAACATGGGCCTTGGAGGGCATAGGCCCACCCACTTGGCAGCTACGCCCATCCACTGGGGAGCCAGGCCCAGCCAATCAGAATGAGTTTTTCCCCACAAAAGGGCTTTATTACAGACAGAAATACTCCTCAGCACCCCTCCCACCCCCCTTCAGACAATCCCACAGGTGAAGAAGCCGGATGTGGAGGTCCTGTGCTGGTGTGGTTACACGTGGTCTGTGGTTGTAAGGCTGGTTGGATGTACTGCCAAATTCTCTAAAACAACGTTGGAGGCAGCTTATGGTAGAAAAATTAACATTAAATTCTCTGGCAACAGCTCTGGTGGACATTCCTGCAGTCAGCATGCCAATTGTATACTCCCTCAAACCTTGAAACATCTGTGGCATTGTGTTGTGTGACAAAACGGCACATTTTAAAGTGCCATTTCATTGTCCCCAGCACAAGGTGCACCTGTGTAATGATCATGCTGTTTAATCAGCTTCTTGATATGCTACACCTGTCAGGTGGATGGATTATCTTGGCAAAGGAGAAATGCTCACTAACAGGGACGTCAACACATTTGTGCACACAATTTTTGAGAAATACGCTTTTTGTGCGTATGGAACATTTCTGGGATTTTGTATTTCAGCTCATGAAACATGGGACCAACACTTTACATGTTGCGTTTATATTTTTGTTCAGTGTAGATGTCCTGGATGGCAAGGAGCTCGGCCCCAGTGATGTACTGGGCTGTACGCACCACCCTCTGTAGCGCCATGTGATCGAGGGCGGTGCTATTGCCATACCAGACATTGATGCAGCAAGTCAAAATGCTCTCAATGGTACAGCTGCAGAACCTTTTGAGGATTTGAGGGCCCATGCCAAACCTTTTCCAACCTCCTGAGGGGGAAGCGGGGCTGTCGCGCCTTCTTCACAACTGTGTGCTTGTGTTTGGACCATTTTAAGTCTTTAGTGATTTGGACACAGAGGAACTTAAAGATCTCGACCTGCTCCACTGCAGCCCCATCGATGTGGATAGGGGCGTGCTCGCTCTCCCGTTTCCTGTAGTCCACGATCAGCTCCTTGGTCTTACTGACGTTGAGGGAGAGGTTGTTGTTCTGGCACCACACTGTCAGGTTACTGACCTCCTCCATATAGGCTGACTCATCGTCGCCAGTGATCAGGCCTACCACTGTTGTGTCGTCAGCAAATTTGATGATGGTCTTGTAGTCGTGCTTGGCTACGCAGTCGTTGGTAAACAGGGAGTAGAGGAGGGGACGAAGCACACACCCCTGTGGGGCCCCTGTGTTGAGGGTTAGCGTGGTGGAGGTGATGTTGCCTACCCTCACCACCTCGGGTCGGCCCGTCAGGAAGTCCAGGATCCAGCTGCAGAGGAAGGTGTTCAGACCCAGAGTCCTAAGTTTGGTGACGATGGTGTTGAACGCTGAGCTGTAGTCAATGAACAGCATTCTCACATAGGTATTCTTCTTATCTAGGTGGGTGAGGGTAGTGTGAAGAGCAATTAAGTTTGCGTCATCTTGGATCTCTTGGGGCAGTATGCAAATTGGAGTGGGTCTAGGGTGTCTGGGATGGTGGAGTTAATGTGTTCCATAACCAGCCTCTCAAAACACTTAATGATTACAGAAGTGAGTGCTACAGGGCGGTAGTCATTGTGGCATGAAGCCTTAGAGTTCTTGGGGACTGGAATGATGGTGATCATCTTAAAACATGAGGGAAGTACAGACTGGGACAAGGAGAGGTTGAAAATTACCCTGAATATGCCTGCCAGCTGTTCTACCCATGATCTGAGAACTCTCTTGCTGGTGTTGACCTGATTAAAGACCTTTCTCACGTCGGCCACGGAGAGCGAGATCACCCAATCCTCTGGGTCGGTGACAGCCCTCACACCCGGCACGATGTTGTTGTTTTCAAAGCTTGCATAAAATGCATTGAGTTCGTCTGGTAGAGAGGCATCGTTTGGGCAGATCACGGCTGGGTCTTCCTTTGTATTCCATAATGGACTGTAGCCCCTGCCACATGCGGCGGATCCTGTATAATAAACATTGTCCTTTTGCTCGTTTGATGACTCTGCGGAGGACATAGCGGGACTTCTTGTACTTTTTGTACTACCATAGCTCTAACAGGAAGGAGGGAAAATCATAATAATAATAATAATATGCCATTTAGCAGACGCTTTTATCCAAAGCGACTTACAGTCATGCGTGCATAATTTTTTTTGTGTATGGGTGGTCCCGGGGATCGAACCCACTACCTTGGCGTTACAAGCGCCGTGCTCTACCAGTTGAGCTACAGAGGACCAGTCAATAGGTTTCAATAGTCATGTTGGAAACGAGGATGAGCTCAGGAGCTGAAGTCACTCGGGCGGGCTAAGACCTGAGACCACGCGGGTTGAGACCTATGGAACAGTATTACCACGAGCTATATGTATTCCTTTTATACAACATAGTCATAACCGACTGGGAAGACAACCTTAGTACTGCCTGTGAGTCAGCCCTCTAGAACTGTATTCCCCTACATGGGTCCTTCACAAGCTAATGAGGCACTCCTGTGAAACACTCAGTAGTAGAGTTGCACTTCAGTAACGATGCATCGTGAAAACCATTGAAAGCTGGAAACCAGTCCCAAATCTGAGTGTATGATGGGGGTATGAATAAAAGATGGCTGAACTGTTATACTCAAGCGGTAGACTTGTTCTACTGTTTCTCAATGAAAGCGCTGCCGATGGCCTTACAAAGCAGCGGGGTGCAAAATGTTTGAAGTTGGAATGAATTGGTCAATGCATCAAATAGTGGATCTGAACTGGCAAAAAGCAAACTAACAAAAACCCTGATATTATCCTAAAGGCGATTTCAAATGAAGACAATTTAATATATTCAACTACCACTATATGTTAGTGTATGGCGTTCCACTTATGCCAACATTTATCCAGAGTGAAGTAACACACAACACAACAATACATAGCAAGCATTCTGGTCTATTCAAACCTCAGCACACCCACCTGTTGAGCCAGTGTCCCAGGTCAGGCAGATGAACCCACTGCACCCCGGTCTGGTTGAGCGAGCGCAGCAGACGACAACACACCAGGGTAAGCAGCGGGGTCGCCAGGGCCAGCCACCTCTCTGAACCCGCGCCTGTCACCCTAAAATCAGTCAATGCTGAGGCGACCACATCCCCTTTGGAGGGGAGGAGGTAGTCTTCTTCCTCCGAGCACCGGACTACCCCAATGTTGGCACGGCGCTCCCGGAAGTACTTGCGACAGACGTCCTGGAAGACGACCAGGCAGAGCGTGTTGAGCAGGAAGTACCAGACCTGGTGCTCCTCCTCCACGAAGCTGCTGGCCGACAGGCTAAGGGTGTGGCCAGCTGTGCCCGCCAGGAGAAGAACGTCAAGTTCCGACAGCGACCACCCACCGCCGCCGACACGGGATGGAGACTAGGGGAGAAGGAGAGAGGAATGGAGGACAGGACATAAGGCCTCTACTGGAATATAAACACAACTAATTATACATAAACACATTGGCCAAACACAGCATAGAGTTGACTTCACATCAAAGCAATACCATTAATACAGAGTAACCCAAACTTACCAAAAAAACTTACCAAAAAAATCAAGATAAAGGCTGCAATTAAAATTACAGCCAATACATGTTCTAGTTGTAAAACCTATATAGAGTAAAACAAGTGAATGGAGATTGAGAGATGAGAAAAAGGTCCTTTTAACACAGTAACATATCAGGGAGCACAGATGGCTTTTTGATGCCATCCCCAAAATCCTGACCTAAGCTGTTAGAAAGCAAAATGACAACAACAAAGAGATAGTCTATTTCTATTCTAGGACTATGCGTGTGTGTGAGTGTGCCACTGTGTGTTTGGGTGTTTTCGCCCCACACTGAGTTGTAAAGTACTCCCCCTGGTCCTGTGAACTGCGGCTTGTTGTTGACTCAGTACTCAGGGGGAGCCTGACAGAGTGAGTAAGTGGACTACTCTGATCCCACTAAGTTAACACACGGTCATTGGGGACAGCAGCTAAAACATAAAGGGACAGAGTGTGTGTACTGTGGTTCAGGGATTCTGGGCCAACATCTTAATAATGTAAAAAAGGAACACTCAAATCTATTGACTGACTATTGAAACCTATTGACTGACTTTTGAAATATATTGACTGTCTATTGACTGACTATTGAAATCTATTGACTGACTATTGAAATGTATTGACTGTCTATTGACTGACTATTGACTGACTATTGACTGACTATTGAAACCTATTGACTGACTATTGAAATCTATTGACTGTCTATTGACTGTCTATTGACTGACTATTGAAATCTATTGACTGTCTATTGACTGACTATTGAAATATATTGACTGTCTGTATTCTAGTATTCATTTTCCATCTCTCACACTCCCTCGAAATGGTATGAGTAAAGGAAACATTATAAAATGAATTATTAAACAAACAAAAGAAGGTGCAGTGATCATTTTCCATGAACACAGCTGTGTGCAGGACGGGGGGGAGGCGAATGACGGCCCCCCGCAGCGTCACGGTAACACGCTGCTCCACAGGGAGCGGCTCGTCCTCGCCAAGCGCCGCTCATCCATTAGTGGGAGGGACGCACCACACCGCAAGCTCAGCAGAGGGGACAACGGAATATGTAAGCAGAGCTCTGTTTGTGTAAACAAAGTCGGGGGAAAAAAGTCCCTCTCTTTGTCTATCTCTCCATTCTTCGTCATCCCTCTTTCCCTCTGTTGCTTTAAGGTCCCTGAGCTGAGGGACTGAGGGTACTTGAATTGCAACAGCATTTGCCTGGAATGGTCTCACATCTGCCAATTTATCAGATTTGTCGGGGTTGGCCGGGATTTAATGTACTGTCTGCTTATGGCTATCCAAAAGAAGTGGCAAAACCTGGCTATATACAGTCAGGAACAAAATTTGAATCAAATCACATTTTATTGGTCACATGCGCCAAATACAACAGGTGTAGACTTTACTGCAAAATGCTTACTAAAGAGCCCATTCCCAACAATGGAGAGTTAAAAAGTAAGACAAATATTTGCTAAATAAAGGAAATAGTAACACAATAAAATAACAATAATGAGGCTATATATAAAGAGTACCAGTACCGAGACAATGTGCAGGGGCATGAGGTAGTTGAGGTAATTGAGGTAATACAGTATGTACATGTAGGTAGGGGTAAAAGTGACAAGGCAATCAGTATAGATAATAAACAGAGTAGCAGCAGTGTGTGTGAAGAGTGTGAAAGACTGTGAAAGTGTGTCTATGTGTGAGTGTGTGGTGTCAATGTGCACGTGTGTGTGTGTTTTGTGTGTGTGAGCGTATGTAGTGTGTGTTACAGTGGCTTGCGAAAGTATTCACCCCCCTTGGCATTTTTCCTATTTTGTTGCCTTACAACCTGGAATTAAAATAGATTTTGGGGGGGTTTGTATCATTTGATTTACACAACATGCCTACCACTTTGAAGATGGAAAAAACATTTTCTTGTGAAACAAACAAGAAATAAGACAAAAAAACTGAAAACAATACTTTGTAGAGCCACATTTTGCAGCAATTACAGCTGCAAGTCTCTTGGGGTATGTCGCTATAAGCTTGGCACATCTAGCCACTGGGATTTTTTTGCCCATTCTTCAAGGCAAAACTGCCCCAGCTCCTTCAACTTGGATTGGTTCCGCTGGTGTACAGCAATCTTTAAGTCACACCATAGATTCTCAATTGGAGTGAGGTCTGGGCTTGACTAGGCCATTCCAAGACATTTAAATGTTTCCCCTTAAACCACTCGAGTGTTGCTTTAGCAGTATGCTTTGGGTCATTGTCCTGCTGGAAGGTGAACCTCCGTCCCAGTCTCAAATCTCTGGAAGACTGAAACAGGATTCCCTCAAGAATTTCCCTGTATTTAGCGCCACCCATCATTCCTTCAATTCTGAACAGTTTCCCAGTCCCTGCCAATGAAAAACATCCCCACAGCATGGTGTGGTGTTCTCGGGGAGATGAGAGGTGTTGGGTTTGCGCCAGACATAGTGTTTTCCTTGATGGCCAAAAAGCTACATTTTAGTCTCACCTGACCAGAGTACCTTCTTCCATATGTTTGGGGAGTCTCCCACATGCCTTTTGGCGAACACCAAACATGTTTGTTTATTTTTTTCTTGAAGCAATGGCTTTTTTCTGGCCACTCTTCCGTAAAACCCAGCTCTGTGGAGTGTACGGCTTAAAGTGGTCCTATGGACAGATACTCCAATCTCCCCAGTGGAGCTTTGCAGCTCCTTCAGGGTTATCTTTGGTCTCTTTGTTGCCTCTCTGATTAATGCCCTCCTTACCTGGTCCGTGAGTTTTGGTGGGCGGCCCTCTCTTGGCAGGTTTGTTGTGGTGCCATATTATTTCCATTTTTTAATAATGGATTTAATGGTGCTCCGTGGGATGTTTAAAGTTTCAGATTTTTTTTTATAACCCAACCCTGATATGTACTTCTCCACAACTTTGTCCCTGACCTGTTTGGAGAGATCTTTGGTCTTCATGGTGTCGCTTGCTTGGTGGTGCCCCTTGCTTAGTGGTGTTGCAGACTCTGGGGCCTTTCAGAACAGGTGTATATATACTGAGATCATGTGGCACTTAGATTGCACACAGGTGGACTTTATTTAACAAATTATGTGACTTCTGAAGGTAACTGGTTGCAACAGATCTTATTTAGGGGCTTCATAGCAAAGGGGGTGAATACATATGCACGCACCACTTTTCCGTTATTTAGTTTTTATAATTTTTTGAAACAAGTTATTTTTTCATTCCACTTCACCAATTTGGACAATTTTGTGTATGTCCATTACATGAAATCCAAATAAAAATACATTTAAATTACAGGTTGTAATGCAACAAAATAGGAAAAATGCCAAGGGGGATGAATACTTTCGCAAGGTACTGTATGTGTGTTGGCGTATCAGTGTAGTATGTGTGAGTGTGTGGGTAGTCTAGTGAGTGTGCATAGAGCCAGTGCAAAAAATAGAAACAAAATAATTATTATCATAAAAGGGGGTCAATGTAAATAGTCCAGGTAGCCATTTAATTAACTGTTCAGCAGTCTTATGGCTTGGGCATAGAAGCTGTTCAGGAGCCTTTGCCGTGCGGTAGCAGAGAGAACAGTCTATGATTTGGGTGGCTGGAGTCTTTTTAGGGCCTTCCTCTGACATCACCTGGTATAGAGGTCCTGGATGGCAGGGAGTTCGGCCCCAGTGATGTACTGGGTCGTACTCACTACCCTCTGTACCACCTTGCGATTGGATGCCGAGCATTGCCATACCAAGCAGTGATGTAGCCAGTCAAGATGCTCTCATTGGTGCAGCTGTAGAACCTCTGTTTTCTGTAGTCTACGATAAGTTCCTTTGCCTTGCCCACGTTGAGGGAGAGGTTGTTGTCCAGTTACCATACGGCCAGGTCTTTGACCTCCTTCCTATAGGGTGTGTCATCGTCGTCGGTGATCAGGCCTACCAACGTTGTGTCGTAGGCAAACTTAATGAGGGGCCCCCGTGTTGAGGGTTAGGGTGGTGGATGCATTGTTGCCTACCCTCACCACCTGGGGGCCGGCCCTTCAGGAAGTCCAGGATCCAGTTGCAGAGGGATGTGTTCAGTCCCAGGGTCGTTAGCTTAGTGATGAGCTTGGAGGGCACTATGGTGCTGAACGCTGAGCTTTAGTCAATGAACAACATTCTCATGTAGGTGTTCCTTTTGTCCATGTGGGAAAGGGCAGTGTGGAGTGCAACAGATATTGCGTCATCTGTGGATCTGTTGGGGCGGTATGCTAATTGGAGTGGTTCCAGGGTTTCTGGGATGATGGTGTTGATGTTAGCCATGACCAGCCTTTCAAAGCACTTCATGGCTACAGATGTGAGTGCTACGGGGTAATAGTCATTTAGACATTTTTAAACATTACTGGCACTTGTGTTTTTAATATCTCTCAATACCTCACCTTGCGAGGATAATAAAGAGTATTTTTCTAAAATGTTTTATGACATTGGAGAACACATTGGGAGGGATCTTGGACCGTTCCTCCATACATAATCTTTCCAGATCCTTGATACCCAATTGTCTGTGCTTATGGACTGCCCTCTTCAATTCAAACAACAGGTTTTCAATGGGGTTAAATTCTGGAGACTTAGATGGCCATTGCATCGTTATAATGATTTTTGCCCAGAACTAGCTCAATATCTAAGCGTCAGATAAGAACGAGACTACAGCGTCCATAAAGTGACCGTTAGACTTGCCACCTTTTGGACTGAATACGTTTGTAGGGACCGTTTTGATTAAATTAATAATTTATCGCTCTCATGTGCTCATTTCTGTCCATTAAAAAACAACGATGTGCTACCTTTTTTTAGCATTTCTGACAATGCTAACATCTTTTTAGCCGAAGCTCAGAGTTCTAACACCGGGTCGGCTGCTCGGCAACAACACAGCTGCTTGAACCAGGTTGCCAGTCATAAAAAGTGTATGCGAACAAACCTAGGCTAGCTATATGGTGGTATTCAAGCTGAGGTTGATCAATAAATATTTTGATTAGCTAGGTAGCTAGATAACGTTAGGTTGATTGTCCAAAGTCCAGAAGCTAGCCTCTGTAGCTAGCTAATGCCAGTCAGCTGAAAGATAGCTATCTAACAAACAGCCAAAGGTAGCTAGCTAGCCAATGAATGTGGTTTTGTTTTGATTAGCTAGGTAGCTTTAAGTAATGTTATACCAGTCAGATGAGAGCTAACGTTGGCTAGGTAGCTAACCAACAAGCAAGTAAAGCTAGCTATATTTTGCCATGTAAGTTTTTTCATATAAGGCTGAAGTCATCATGTGTAAACTGCTGACCTAGAGACTTGTGTGTAATCAGAGCACAAACAAATGTGCACAAATAAGATAGCGAACGTCCTTGGCTGCTATGCTAGCTAGTTAACATTAGCTAGGTAACGTTAGCCAACGTACGACTGTAACGTTAGCTGACGCGTATGACCAGTTCATGCACCACAATTTACCATACATTCTTCCACAAAACATTGCTAGCTAGCTACATAGGTTAAAAGCAGGATCAACAACAACGCCAAACACACTGCTAGCTAGCTACCTTACAATGCATGCAATGGGCATTGCAAAACTAGCTAGGTATGCAACTCCATAGACCAAGCTATGATAAGACAAGGTAGCCAGATTTCAAACAAGACAAACCACTGCAGTTAGCTACGCTACATTTTCTAGACTAAGAAAAACCAAGACTACAACTTAAACCATAGCCGAGAAAACAAATTGCTTTGTTAAGAAAGTATTCAGACCCCTTGACTTTTTCCACATTTTGTTACGTTCCAGCCTTACTCTAAAATTGATTAAATAAAAACATTTCCTCAGCAATCTACACACAATAATCCATAACGACAAAGCGAAAACAGGTTTGTAGAATTTTCTTGCAAATGTATTAAAAATGAAAAACAGAAATACCTTATTTACATAAGTATTCAGACCCATTGCTAGGAGACTCGAAATTGAGCTCAGGTGCATCCTGTTTCCTGATCATCCTTGAGATGTTTCTACAACTTGGATTGGAGACCACCTGTGGTAAATTCAATTGATTGGACATGATTTGGAAAGGCACACACATATCTATATAAGGTTCCACAGTTGACAGTGCATGTCAGAGCAAAAACCAAGCCATGAGGTCGAAGGAATTGTTCGTAGAGCTCCGAGACAGGATTGTGTCGAGGCACAGATCTGGGGAAGGGTACCAAAACATTTCTGCAGCATTGAAGGTCGCCTAGAACACAGTGGCCTCCATCATTCGTAAATGGAATAAGTTTGGAACCGCCAAGACTCTTCCTAGAGATGCCCGCCTGGCCAAACTGAGCAATCGGGGGAGAAGGGCCTTGGTCTGATGAAACCAAGATTGAACTATTTGGCCTGAATGCCAAGCGTCACGTCTGGTGGAAACCTGGCACCATCCCTACGGTGAAGCATGGTGGTGGCAGAATCATGCTGTGGGGATGTTTTTCAGCGGCAAGGACTGGGAGACTAGTCAGGATCGAGGCAAAGATGAACGGAGCAAAGTACAGAGAGATTCATGATGAAAACCTGCTCCAGAGTGCTCAGGACCTCAGACTGGGGCAAAGGTTCACCTTCCAACAGGACAACAATCCTACGCACACAGCCAAGACAACGCAGGAGTGGCTTCGGGACAAGTCTCTGAATGTCCTTGAGTGGCCCAGACAGAGCCCAGACTTGAACCCGATCTAACATCTCTGGAGAGACCTGAAAATAGCTGTGCAGCGTCGCTCCCCATACAACCTGAGAGATTTTGAGAGGATCTGTAGAGAAGAATGGGAGAAACTCCCCAAATGCAGGTGTGCCAAGCTTGTAGCATCATACCCAAGAAGACCTGAGGCTGTAATCGCTGCCAAAGGTGCTTCAACAAAGTACTGAGTAAAGGGTCTGAATACTTATGTAAATGTGTATTTCCGTTTTAAATTTGTAATACATTTGCTACAATTGATAAAAACCTGTTTTTGCTTTGTAATTATAGGGTATTGTGTGTAGATTGATGAGGGAAAAAACTATTTAATCAATTTTAGAACAAGGCTTTAACGTAACCAAATGTTGAAAAAGTCAAGGGGTCTGAATACTTTCCGAATGCACTGTATCTACCCTAATGATTGAAAATCTGTTTTTTCTCTCTGTCTTTCTCTCCACTCTTCTCCTCTGTGTCAGCACTTTCTGTTAGTTCCCAGAAGAGAGAGAGAGAGAAGAGGACACTTTTTCAAACATAATTAAGAAAGCTTGGTGACACTGGTGACTTAGATGTAGAAAAAACAGGTTTGTTTTTAAAACTTTTTCTGCCTTTATCTGGAAAGGGTCAATTCATTTTCATTATTCACCTCTCTTTATGTTGCATGCTTGAGGTGCCATTTTGAATCAATACAAACATATTTGGTCCAATGGCTTTATTAGTATGACTTGCAGGGACAGAAATAAGTAATTACAAATAAAGGACAGCGTAATTTCAAAGACCTTTTGTCTCAAACGGTGTGTTTTTGTCAACATCCAATGCAATTATTTAACCTGTCTGCTCAATATATATAATGTCGATGGCAGGGAATAGGCTACTGTGGTTAGAGAGGGTCAGAGAAGAAAATGCACTAGCCTAATTCTTAAAGTAATAGTTCTCTCCAAAGTCAAAGTGTCAAAAGTTTTCATGGTCTAAAAACTACCATTAATTACTAGGTTGTTTCTAATACACACAAGGAAAACAGCAGAGCGTAAAGTATGACCAGTCTTTAGAAGACAAAGTACTGCTAATGTCTCAGTTGCGAGGGTTCTGTGTCGATGTACTCACCTTCCCAGGGGGCTTTGCTCCCCTCCTGGATGCCATGGATACCAGAATGCAGAGCAGGGCTGAGGAGAGGGCCACTGCCCCGAACACCAGACCCCAGGTGAGGCTGCAGAAGTAGCAGGCGCTCTCGGCCGACGTGCACACCAGTATGTGCACGGAGGAGAGGAGCAGGCACAGCAGGTAGAAGGGCAGCGAAAGCAGTGCAGAGGACACAGGGAGATCCACCTCTGAGGCGCCGCTCAGCGCCTCGGGCATGGCCAGCAGCAGGAGGAGAAGGAGCTGGAGAGAGAAAGTGGAATGCACAAACTCAGTCCAGTCTAGGATGTAAGCAAAAACAGGCTCACATATGCACACACATACTGCAAAAACACCGGACAGACCAAGCTCACCTTTATAGCTACAAGTCTTTGCAACTGTTGTATGAGCTCAATGAGTCATACAGTAAAGGAAACAGCAGATAGAGAGAGATGGATGGATAGACGGGCAAACTATGAGGTAACATTGGAGTCAAGGGTCCCGACATAGAGTACAGACTTTGTCAAACTGTGGTTGATGTGGCTTGGATTGAGTCAAAGCAAAAGCATAATTTCCCCATCTTTTGCATTTGGATTTTGGCCTGACTGAAGTCTTTCAACTGGAACCTTTGAAGCAAGTGTTCCATGTCCTTTGATACGTAGTTCCCTTTCTCTTCCCCTCTCTACAGACTAAATCTATCAGGGACGGTGCACTGGAGAGATGACTAGTTGCCTTGTCCTTGAGTATCGACTGTGACAAACTGCTGACAAGTCCAACTTTTTATTTTGTAAACAGCATATTTTCTCTCTCTCCGCTTCTTTCTTCCTGATAGAAGGCAGTCGCCTCTCGAGGGACACTTCTTAGTTTCTATTCAGAGCTTGGGATATTTTTGTCAACTTTTCCAACTGCTCCCAATAATGCTCGCTGGGGAGTCTATACAGAGCGTTCTATGTCGTGCTGGAATTAGCATTTTATTTTTGATAAGAAATAAATAACTTGATGGGAAATTATCTTAAAGCGCGAGCATGACAACAAACCCAGTGAACTCAATGGAAACTGAACAGAAATTTGAGTACAAACTGGAATAAATGCTTAGCATTTTTATAGGTTAAACCTTTGTTGTTCATATCTTATTTGTTGTTCATACAGTATTTACTGTTGCTAAGCAAATTCTAAAAGTGGATGCAATCTTCTATACCCAGGAGGTTACAACATACAGTATATTCTATAAAAACAATTAATAAAAACGTCTCACAGCTCTACCAATGATCCAAAACGGCCCAACGTTAAGTCAAACCCGTACACAAATAACTGAAGTGAGCATACGTCAACACGTTCTGTCATTTTGTTATGATTATTGTTTTCCCCTCTTACTGCCAAATGACCTGTTTGCATATGAAAGCCTCTTCTCCAAGATGAAACATATTCAAATGAACGTTAGTTGTGACTGCAACAGTCAGCATGAGAACACAACAGATTTATATTTGTTAATTTGTTTTGAAGTGAACGCATGGGAATTGCCCCATACAATATCGTTCACATGGAAGATTCGTACAAGCCCAGTAAAGTTGTAAAGTTGTATTGTTACTGCGAGCCCCTTCGCCCCCAGAAAAAGTTTACTTGGAGAAATGCTTGCTCAACAAAGAGCAGTATAAAGATGTTTTGACTTTTAAAGCATCGCTACACCATTTAACTTGCTACCGATGCACCACATCTGGAACCAACATGACCCATAAGACAGCTAAATAGTTAGTTAAATAGTGAACCAAATAGCTACCCAGACTCTCTGCATTGACCCTTTTTGCACTAACTTATTTTGACTTATCACATATGCTGCTGCTACTGTTTATTATCTATCCTGTTGCCTAGTCACTTTATTTATAGTAATGTACATATCTACCTCAATTACCTCGTACCCCTGCACATCGAATAGGTACTGGTACACTGTGTATATAGCCAAGTTATCATTACTCATTGTGTATTTATTATGACTTTTATTATTACGTGTTTTACTTTTCTATTATTTCTCTATTTTATTTCTCTCTGTATTGTTGGGAAGGGCCCATAGGTAAACATTTCACTTTTAGTCTACACCTGTTGTTTACGAAGCATGTGACGAAAAACCTTTTATTTTATTATATTTTAACTTGATAATTAAACAATATAGCACGCACGCGCACACACACCTCACTTCATTAGAGACCTGTTCAAGTGTTTTGTAGCAGCAACGTTGAAAATGTAGCTATTATGAAGATCAAGGCATCATCAAAAGTCAGCATCAAAAGTTAACATCACAGCCAGAGGAAACAGAATTATCCAATCAGAACTCTGGGGAAGTTCTGTTTCAACTGTATAATTCTTCTCACACTAGCTCAAGGTCATTTAGTAAAGTTAAGCCTTATATCAACATTAAAACTGTTCATGAATATTGCTTGTGTTCTATGAATATGCCTAGATTTTGGTTCTCTTCAGCAGCAGAATTGGCATCTTAAAATGCAAACATTTGGATATGGCTTCTTTGTGATATGTACCACATCACAATAGTTTACAATGCAAAGTGCTTATTTAGGCTAATACCATTAAATATATAAACCATCAGCAATATCCCACCATGGCCACACACATACCATGCCACTAGCATGCATATATACTGTACATAACAGTTTTGGTATAATGTATAAAAGTGCTCATCATCATCATGATCAGCATGTAGTGGCAGCTGCCACATGGCTCTGACAACAGTGTATTCAAGGATTCTATTGTGTTTCTCAGGTATGCTGAATTATCTGTGTTGCTCTCAACAACCCCCATTCTGTCAAATCTTTGGGAAGCAGAGGTGCTGTTGTGATAACATCCTGTACGTCTGATATCTGATTGGAAGTTAACTTTTAGTCTGCTATTGGTCAACAACTCAGATTTTGAATACAAACAGGTCATACGGTTATTAAATGGTCTTAGATTAATTGTCTCTCTCTCTTTTGTTCATACCCTACTTTGGTGAGGTACCTACACTGCCTCTCTCTAGCTCCTCCCCATGGACCTTTTGGGGCACAGTCTTTAAGACCTTGCCTTACATTTACATTTACAACTCTCTCTCTCTCCCTCTCTGATCATGCCTAGAATAATCCCAGTAATGCCTTGTAATGCCAGTAATGCCTTGAAACGTATGGTTTTGCCTTGTATGTGAATTGATTCAGTTTGCAATTTTATTAAATCTACTAGCATTGATAATTCAATTCTCAGACATTTCTTGATAGTCTATACCTGTAATTCAACAATAGTCATGCTTGCACATTGCTAAAATGTCTTTATGCAGTCAGATAATATTTTAATAGACTTTGCATAGTCTTATTATGGGTCGCATGCAAAGTATATGCATAGTTTTATATACAGTATCAATCAAACGTTTGAACACACACTCATTCAAGGGCTTTCCTTTATTTTTACTATTTTTTTTACATTGGATAATAACAGTGAAGACATCAAAACTATGAAATAACACATATGGAATCATGTAGTAACCAAAAAAGTGTTAAACAAATCAAAATATATTTTATATTTGAGATTCTTCAAATAGCCAGCCTTTGCCTTGATGACAGCTTTGCACATTCTTGGCATTCTCTCAACCTGCTTCACCTTGAATGCTTTTCCAACAGTCTTGAAGGAGTTCCCACATATGCTGAGCACTTGTTGAATGCTTTTCCTTCACTCTGCCGTCCGACTCATCCCAAACCATCTCAATTGGGTTGAGGTCGGGGGATTGTGGAGGCCAGGTATTCTGATGCAGCACTCCATCACTCTCTTTCTTGGTAAAATAGCCCTTACACAGCCTGGAGGCGTATTGGGTCATTGTCCTGTTGAAAAACAAATGATAGTCCCACTAAGCCCAAACCAGATGGGACGGCGTATTGCTGCAGAATGCTGTGGTAGCCATGCTGGTTAAGTGTGCCTTGAATTCTAAATAGATCACAGACAGTGTCACCAGCAAAGCACCCCAACACCATAACACCTTCTCCTCCATGCTTTACGGTGGGAACTACACATGTGGAGATCATCCGTTCACCCACACCGCGTCTCACAAAGACACGGCGGTTGGAACCAAAAATCTTCAATTTGGACTTCAGACCAAAGGACACATTTCCACCAGTCTAATGTCCATTGCTCGTGCTTCTTGGCCCAAGCAGGTCTCTTCTTCTTATTGGTGTCCTTTAGTAGTGTTTTTTTTTTTTGCAGCAATTCGACCATGAAGGCCTGAATCACACAGTCCCCTCTGAACAGTTGATGTTGAGATGTGTCTGTGACTTGAACTAATGTGGCGGTCCTCATGAGAGCCAGTTTCATCATAGCGCTTGATGGTTTTTGCGACTGCACTTGAAGAAACTTTCAAAGTTCTTGACATTTTCCGTATTGACTGACCTTCATGTCTTAAAGTAATGATGGACTGTTGTTTCTCTTTGCTTATTTGAGCTGTTCTTGCCATCATATGGACTTGGTATTTTACCAAATAGGGCTATCTTCTGTATACCCCCCCTCACAACACAACTGATTGGCTCAAACGCATTAAGAAGGAAGGCAATTCCACAAATTAACTTTTAAGAAGGCACACCTGTTAATTGAAATGCATTCCTGGTGAATACCTCATGAAGCTGGTTGAGAGAATGCCAAGTGTGCAAAGCTGTCATCAAGGCAAAGGGTGGTTAATTTGAAGAATAAAATATTTGTTTAACACTTTTTTGGTTACAACATGATTCCATATGTGTTATTTCATAGTTTCGATGTCTTCACTGTTATTCTACATTGTAAAAAATAGTAAAAAATAAAGAAAAACCCTTGAATGAGTATGTCCAAACTTTTGACTGGTAGTGTATATATATATACACACAATATATTACCCACTACATCATCACCACTATCATTGTGTAACTTCCTGGCCCGTATCCTTGGCCCACTCCCCGCGCTGGGGTGAAGTTTCCCCTAGGTACAGACCTAGGATCAGGTTTCCCTTCCCCCCAATCCTAACCTTAACCATTCGTGGGGAAAATCCCAAACTGACACAAGCGTCTAGGGGCAACACCCCACTACCCACCTGGAAGACGAGGACCATGCCCACCACCATGGAATACATGTCGTATTTGCCCAGCTGCTTGCTGAGGGCCGCGCTCATGACCCTGAGGGCCTCCATGTACTGCTTGAGCACTTTCTTCCCAATGTTGGTCAGCACCTCTGACGTGTTGCCCTCCACCACCAGCTTCAACCAGTTACCGTGGGATTTCTCCACCACGCGGAACTGCTCGTAGCCCTCCTCTGTGGGAGAGAGGAGGGAGGGAGACAGATATGAGAGGGGGGCGAGGAAAGGAAGGTGTTATGCCATAGTGTGCATGATATAAGATGTGTAATAATTAATCAATCAATTTCACATGAACAATAAACTAACTACTACTTGTAGTAGTAGTGGTAGTAGTTGCAAAGGTAGACACAAAATAACTAAAAGTAACACCTTTCAAGACTGTGTTGTATATACTGTAGTGGCAATAACACAATAATACACTAATAGTTACTCCTGTGTTAGTAAGAAACCACGGGTAATGATTTACACACATTTTATTAATGAAACATGCTCAAATCATTGGAATTGGAGACTTGGAGAATAGTATAATCGATAATCAATCAACAGTATGTTCACTCCATATCATTTGCATGCAGGTTTATACAGTGCCTTGCAAAAGTATTCATCCCCCTTGCCGTTTTTCCTATTTTGTTGCATTACAACCTATAATTTAAATAGATTTTTATTCGGATTTCATGTAATGGACATACACAAAATAGTCCAAATTGGTGAAGCGAAATGAAAAAAATAACATGTTTCAAAAAATTCAAAACAATAAATAACGGAAAAGTGGTGCGTGCATATGTATTCACCCCCTTTGCTATGAAGCCCCTAAATAAGATCTGGTTCAACCAATTACCTTCAGTAATTAGTTCAATAAAGTCAAGTGTCACATGATCTGTCACATGATCTCAGTATATATACACCTGTTCTGAAAGGCCCCAGAGTCTGCAACACCACTAAGTAAGGGGCACCACCAAGCAAGCGGCACCATGAAGACCAAGGAGCTCTCCAAACAGGTCAGGGACAAAGTTGTGGAGAAGTACAGATCAGGGTTGGGTTATAAAAAAATATCAGAACATTTTAACATCCCATGGAGACCATTAAATCCATTATTAGAAAATGGAAAGAATATGGCACCACAACAAACCTGCCAAGAGAGGGCCACCCACCAAAACTCACGGACCAGGCAAGGAGGGCATTCATCAGAGAGGCAACAAAAAGACCAAAGATAACCCTGAAGGAGCTGCAAAGCTCCACAGCGGAGATTGGAGTATCTGTCCATAGGACCACTTTAAGCCGTACACTCCAGAGAGCTGGGCTTTACGGAAGAGTGGGCAGAAAAAAGCCATTGCTTCAAGAAAAAAATAAGCAAACACGTTTCGTGTTCGCCAAAAGGCATGTGGGAGACTCCCCAAACATATGGAAGAAGGTACTCTGGTCAGATGAGACTAAAATTGAGCTTTTTGGCCATCAAGGAAAACACTATGTCTGGTGAAAACCCGACACCTCACATCACCCAGAGAACACTATCCCAACAGTGAAGCATGGTGGTGGCAGCATCAATTTGTGGGGATGTTTTTCATCAGCAGGGACTGGGAAACTGGTCAGAATTGAAGGAATGGTGGATGGCGCTAAATACAGGGAAATTCTTGAGGGAAAAGTGTTTCAATCTTCCAGAGATTTGAGACTGGGACGGAGGTTCACCTTCCAGCAGGACAATGACTTAGCATACTGCTAAAGCAACACTCAAGTGTTTTAAGGGGAAACATTTAAATGTCTTGGAATGGCCTAGTCAAAGCCCAGACCTGACTCCAATTGAGAATCTGTGGTAAGACTGAAAGATTGCTGTACACCAGCGGAACCCATCCAACTTGAAGGAGCTGGAGCAGTTTTGCCTAGAAGAATGGGCAAAAATCCCAGTGGCTAGATGTGCCAAGCTTACAGAGACATACCCCAAGAGACTTGCAGCTGTAATTGCTGCAAAAGGTGGCTCTCAAGTTTTCTGTTTTTTTGTGTCTTATTTCTTGTTTGTTTCACCCCAAAAATTATTTTGCATCTCCATTTTAATTCCAGGTTGTAAGGCAACAAAATAGGAAAAATACCAAGGGGGGTGAATACTTTCGCAAGCCACTGTAGCTCCATTAGTCTGCTCGTAATTCATTTAACATTGAGGTTGCCAACACGGACCCAACTCAAAGCCAGGATATTAAAAAATCCCTTCAACATTGTTAACTTTTATGTGTTCATTTCATTCAATCATGTTAATAACCTTCCAGAATAGCATTTTGGGTATGGCTGGCACGGTAATTGTATAATCATGTAGCCAACGATTATGGATGAAGACCGTCATGAAAATAAAATAACCGTCACGACCATTGCAAAATTCCATGACCGTCACAGCCTTAATTTTGGGAACAATAACATTCAAAAATAGAGTATAATAGAACAACCCTTAATCGTTTTTGCTTCATCCAACTGTTCTAGAATGGACACTACTTGACTGATTCCCATCGTTTGCTGGCGCCTCTATCTGAATAATATGAGCATAACTATGACAAATGGTGATTGTGATGATGTCAGACACAGGAATGGAGGTGGAAATATAAGAGCCTTCAGCCATAGGTAGGAATCAAACAATACAAACGGTCCTCGGTCAGAGTGAAAATGAAAGAGGGATTGGTCAGAGGATGGCCTTTTTAGGTATCCACAAGATGTCTGAAGTTATTAGCAAACCAAAGATATTAAAATGACAGTGTAAATGAGAGTGAGAGACATGGGCTGTATACTCTAATGTGAACTGTCATTACGCTATACTTTCATCAGCTCATCTCTGACAGACAGGAAAAAGTGACAAAGCAATTCAGGTTGATGAATGCAACACATAGTTGGTTGACAGATATAGAGCCTATATATTAGACAAATTATTGAGGTGACTAGCTCTAAAAAGTAGATCATATACAGTATATGTCTCCATTAATTATTTACTAGCTGTACTGCTATCTACCAAAACTCTACAACTGTATCCCCATCCTACAACAACTGCCACTTCTACAGACACTAACACCACAGCTAATGTAACCAATTATTCTGCTAAACACCAATTACAGAAATAATAAGAACTAATTCATTTACTCATTCAGTTACTGTATACTACACACAGGACCTACTCTACGTCCTGCTTTGATTTTTCAGGTGACAAAATCCTCAAACATAAGCGAAGATGACACGCCAATCATTCATAATGAAACTGTAATTTAATTCATTGATCATGGGTTAGGAGAGATGAATGCCCTGGCCTGGTGTGGCCGAGGTTATGTATTCCCTCCCCACCGTCTCCTAATACGATTATTACTGGTCTGCTTTGTGTTTCATTTTAGCCATGGAAAAAGTATTGCGATACTGTTATCGTCACAGACCCAATTGATAATGCTCACTATTAATCATTTAATTATTCTGTTATGAGCACCGTCAGCAAGAACCCAAACCTCTGGTGCCCTCCTGTTCCCCTCATCCGTACCTCTGTACCTCCTCCACTCCAGAGAAACAAATAAATAAGCTCAATCAATCAATTACCAACCGCCAGTGAGACAGATGGTTGGAGAAAAAAGAAATGAGGGAGGAAAAGCGCTGTATTGCAATAAGAAGTACAGGTTATATAAACTGACCTGTAACTACTTTAAAGTAACACTATTTCCCCACAGGGAGAAAGCATGTTTTAACTAGGTCTAACATGCGGGAGAGTTTCTTCTTGAATCGCACTGTAAGCATTGGTTTTGTTAAGCATGTGAAGAATTCAAACTTTCATCTCCGTAGAGTAAGAATAAAGTGTTTTTATGGTTCAGTTTATTGAATTTGGCCCTGGATTGTGGTTGTTTCATCTCCTAATCAAAAGGTTTAGATTCCAGCGCCTCTGTTCCATTAGGTGCACAGAATACAGAAATTCTCTGAGAGTATTCGTTTCGGCAACAATCCAAAGGATTATTTAAAATATGAACATTTAAAAGTAAGTAAAGAGAAATGCTGCACTTGAGAAATGCTGCACCAAACATCTTAGTTAGATGTAAAATTGCGCGACTAAGATCTCTGAAAAACGTCTAAATTAATGACAGATTTCTTGAGATATCTTAGATTAATTCTGACTATTTTGAAGAAGTGTATACTGGCTACGGCATCTCAAGATGGACAAACAGTACTATTTTCTATTTTCTAAGGTCTATTAAAGGAGTATGCGAGCACACTCGTTCGGTTCGCCTAGCCGAGTTCGGCGCTAGACGAACAGAAGCATGCGAAAGGCTTTAGGAGTTTAGTGTATATTTGAAGTTTGATGTACACAAAAACGTGTCTATTATTAACTTGCTAGCTAAGCCTGAGCCATTCACTTCAATGAAACGAAAGAGAAACTAACCAACCAGCTAGTGCAACACTAAATGCTATGCTCCTGCCATTAGCAAGCGAATTAGCTAGATAGCTACAGTAGCGTCAAATTTACCAAGAAAAAACATACAAAATAATGTATCTTTCGTCTCTCTGTGTTTCATAAATGTCCTTCAATTTGCCAGAGGCTGCTGAATGTATCTCACCGGAGAAAGCATCCGAGCGAATGAAACAGCGCCCCGCTGTCTCAGTATGTGTATCTATCTGGTGCTGTCTGTTCAGAAAGACTATGCCATTGTTGCCCCTGTAGCATTGGATGCAAGGGAAGCCAGTGAGCATTTGGCCTACCTTGATATTTTTTAAAATATATATTATAGCAATCAGCGTTGAGCTAAACTGAGTGAGCTCAGCTGTGAATGGTCCTGGCGCACCCAAAGTGTCAAGGAAAGCCAGTTTCGATTCAGACCAATCACATCACAAGTCAAACGTAATTATTGACAGAAAAATACTTGAACTGTTGCATCTCATTGTGTTGTTGTCCTCCAGTGGCTATCTAGCTAGCTAAATTGGGCCCTTTCCTAAATTAGCCATGGATAGAGATAGGGATTTCGACTTGTGGTTTTACTTAATTCTCCGTACTGGCCAATGATTATAACGGCGATTCTGATCCAACCATAAATTCATACATCGTGCCCATGGCCAGAAAGGATGGAAGTTCAACATGTAGCTAGATGTACTATGCTAATTTTAAATAGCTGGCCTGGCGTATCGTTGCCCATGAAAGGAAGTTAGGCTAGCGAGCCTAATTCTGAAAATATTCAGACCCCTTGACGTTTTCCACATTTTGTTACGTTACAGCCTTATTCTAAAATGGATTCAATTGTTTTTTCCCCCTCTTCAATCTACATGCAATACCCCAAAATGACAAAGCAAAAACAGGTTTTTAGAAATGTTTGCACATTTGTTAAAAATAAAAAACAGAAATATCACATTTACGAAAGTATTCAGACCCTTTACACTGTACTTTGTTGAAGCACCTTTGGCAGTGATTACAGCCTCAAGTCATCTTGTGTATGACGCTGTAAGCTTGGCACACATATATTTGGGGAGTTTCTCCCATTCTTCTCTGCAGATCCTCTCAAGCTCTGTCAAGTTGGATGGGGACCGTTGCTGCACAGCTATTTTCAGATCTCTACAGAGATGTTCGATAGGGTTCAAGTCCGGGCTCTGGCTGGGCCACTCAAGGACATTCAGAAACATGTCCCGAAGCCACTCCTGCGTTGTCTTTTCTGTGTGCTTAGGGTCATTGTCCTGTTGGAAGGTGAACCTTCGCCACAGTCTGCGGTCTTGAGCGCTCTGGAGCAGGTTTTCATCAAGGATCTCTCTGTACTTTGCTCCGTTCATCTTTCCCTCTATCCTGACTAGTCTCCCAGTCTCTACCACTGAAAAACATCCCCACAGCATGATGCTGACACCACCATGCTTCACCGTAGGGATGGTGCCAGGTTTCCTCAAGACGTGACGCTTGGCATTCAGGCCAAAGTGTTCAATCTTGGTTTCATCAGACCAGAGAATCTTGTTTCTCATGGGCTGAGAGTCTTTAGGTGCCTTTTGGCAAACTCCAAGCGGACTGTCATGTGCCTTTTACTGAGGAGTGGCTTCCGTCTGGCCACTCTACCATAAAGGCCAGATTGGTGGAGTGCTGCAGAGATGGTTGTCCTTCTAGGAGGTTCTCCCATCTCCACAGAGGAACTCTAGAGCTCTGTCAGAGTGACCATCGGGCTCTTGGTCACCTCCTTGATCAATGTCCTTCTCCCCCGATTGCTCAGTTTGGCCGGGCGGCCAGCTCTAGGAAGAGTCTTGGTGGTTCTAAACTTCTTAAATTTAAGAATGATGGAGGCCACTGTGTTCTTGGGGACCTTCAATGCTGTAAAATTGTTTTGGTACTCTTCCCCAGATCTGTGCCTCGACACAATCCTGTCTCGGAGCTCTACATACAATTCCTTCGACCTCATGGCTTGGTTTTTGCTCTGATATGCACTGTCAACTGTGGGACCTTATATAGACAGGTGTATGCCTTTCCAAATCATGTCCAATCAATTGAATTTACCACAGGTGTACTCCAATCAAATTGTAGAAACGTCTCAAGGATGTTCAATGGAAACAGGATGCACCTGAGCTCAATTTCGAGTCTCATAGCAAAGGGTCTGAATACTTACAGTAAGGGAAGAAAGTATTTGATCCCCTGCAAATAAATTCATTAAAAATCCTGCAATGTGATTTTCTGTATTGAGTTAGCTGCTGTGCTGTGTGTTTAGCTGACCCAACATAACACCGTAACGACTGGTGCTTTAGAAACATGCTGAAGTACAGACTGAACGCTGGGGACATGTCTACAACTTCATCAGCAAGCTGTCAAACTGTCTTAAATAAGTGACAACCTACACGCTGTTTATCAGTGCAGTGACCAACATCCTTAGCTACCGCTAGATACAATTCCATCCCTGTGTTTGTCAGTGAAGCTAGCTAGCAGCAGGCAGGCTACAACGAGCTAAAACCAGCTGATGAAATCACCAATATACTTGCACATATTTTGTGCAGGAGTAGAGAGATGTCGTTGTTTTGACAACTTTCTCACTGTCTATCAGAGTATGCATTTGTGTCTGCCCCAGGTCCTCACTGCCCGTGTTTCATAGCAAGTGAGTCATGCTACAAGACCGGTTGCGGGAGACAATGCTCACGAATGGATTTAGAATATTTATAACTGGCTGTTGGGACGTTGAGTGTGCATCGTCTCAGTGCTCATTTTGGCCAAAACACTTGCAGTCTCGTGTGATCACTATCGAACACAACAGCAAAGCAAAAAAACACTCAATAAAGGGCTTACGGGCCAAGTGTTCGGTTTGAGATCAACACTCGTGACACACACCAGCCAGAGGTCACAGTCATGACAAAATCACAATGTCCGCCCATCCATGACCGCCCATTCGCTCTAAAATATGAATACCTAATATGTGTACCAGTATCTTTTTCATTCCAGCACTGTATGTAATTGTTCATGTATGCTCACCTTGAGATGGACATGTGTAAGGTCAAAAAGAGAAAGGGCCGAGCCGCCTCGATATAGGCACTACTGTGTCAGTCCAATAGGGATTTGTTCGGTATTGCCACACTGTCATTTAGCCTACTACAGCGAGTGGTTGAACTTGGGATCAGATTATTTGCTTGGTCCTTGGCTGAATGTGACATACATTATGGCTGCCTTAATCAAGGTGACTGACTGGGACAGCAATAACCTCAACCTTGCAGAGTTCTCTTTAAGAGCAGCCACTCTCTCCAATTGTCCAACTCTCTCTATCAGAGATTTCTCACAGATTAACGAGTCCGTCTGGCCCTCTGTTCCTTTTACTGAGGAAAAATGAAAAGCCTCTCAAAGGAGGTCCAGTAATTGAAATATGTGGGAAAGAAGATATGAGGTACGCACGCCATTGACTGAACTGAGCATTTTCATCATGTCTTGTCTGTGCTTGTCAAGACATTTGCTGTAGGTGTGAGATGGTTGTTTGTGTAGATGTCTACGAATGTCCATCGTGTATATAGTAAGGACAATCTCACAAGGATGCTTTGAGGTAAATATCTCAGAGTTGTAATGGCCAGATTTCACACTCGAGATTTAGGTCCGCTGCTTGTAAAGGAGCCCCAGAATCACTATGGAAACTAGCAAGATAATTTTTTTTGCTGAATAGTCTGCATTGTAAACAAGGTCCTTCCTGGCAGCCATTTTAGGTCAAACTCAGAACAGTAATTTAAGACCTGAGTGAGTTCTCCTGTCTCTTGAGCGACTGTAGTGCAATATAAATATGTTTTAAATTACAGTTGCATCAAGCTGTCACAACGGCTGATGTAGATGTGGTGAAAGAGTCAAACGCAGACACAGAAGCTAAGTCCAATACTTTACTGAACACGACCAAAAATATACAAAACACTGACCTCAAAACAAACAAGAGGCGGACGATGCGCAACAATGCGCAAAAGGCTAGTATTCCAAGGCGCACGAAAACAGTACAGTGCGACGACAGGGAAAACAACAAACAACAACGAGCCGACCTGATGACAGGCGAACAATAACACACAACACAAGACTAACCAAACGAGAAACTTATAGGAGACATAATCAACCAAACAGGAAACAGGTGTACACAATCAGACAAAACCAAACAGACATCGAAAACATCAAACGGTGATAGCTAGTACTCCGGGGACGACGACCGCCGAAGCCTGCCCGAACAAGGAGGAGGAGCAGCCTCGGCCGAAACCGTGACACAAGCAGACACTGATTGATTAGCATGCATTTTTCTACAGTAATTAGAGGCCCGTGGGGTGACTTAACACCCAAGTCCAGAAATAAAATGAGGAAAGAGATGGAGAGGAGAGGTTGGCGGTGAATTGATAGACAGTGACTTGGTTCAAATTATTAAATTTGTGAACATATATTTATTTAACCTTTATTTAGGTGGGGGAGCCCTGCATGACAAGACCAAGCAATTACACAATCAAGACAGGAGCATTAGGAAACCCATAAAGAAAAATACAGAACAGAAAATCATAAAAAACAACCTCATTCCTCAGTGAAGTCCTCTACCAACAATCTGAACTTTAGGGTATTCTGAAGATTGTTCCATAAGTGAGGTGCAAAGAAACTAAAAGCTGTGATTAAAAGATTATTGGGAAATCAGGGAAGAGGAGAAGATACACATTGCTAAAATAATAAGCTAAAGCTGGTATGGTTGATTTATGGTACATCAGTGCCCCAAAATTCTCCAGTTCATATAGGATGATTATTCAACCTACATTTCTGTGGAAAACTTTCACAATGCAATCAGAATACCACTGCAGAGGGAATACAAGCAGATTAACATCACATCACAAAAAATGTATGCACGCATGACTGTAAGTCGCTTTGGATAAAAGTGTCTGCTAAATGGCATATTATATATTATATTATATTATATATTATATTATATCTACTTAGGGCAGTGTTTAAAGCTCCTGCAATAAATTGAGAAATACTGCTCTTTTCTATAGTCTGCAAGATAACACACACAGAGTTTGATTAGCCTCTCATGAGGGTGTGGTGTATGTGTTGTTGTAGCCAAATTCCATAATTAATACCTTTCGTCACTGTTCTATTTTTGTCATTTATTAAAATACTTTCGTAATTCAAACACAATCTTAAACTGTAACTATGTAGAACTGTGTGTGTGTGTGTGTGCGTATGTCTGTGTGTATCTATGTGTCTATTTACATTCCCCTCCATATGCTTTTGGACAGTGAAGCTAAAATTGTAAATTTGGTCCTATACTCCAGCATTCTGGATTTGAGATACAATGTTTCATATGAAGCAACAGTATAGAATGTCACCTTTTATTTGAGGGTATTTTCAGTGGCTTGCGAAAGTATTCACCCCCCTTGGCATTTTTCCTATTTTGTTGCCTTACAACCTGGAATTAAAATTGATTTTTTGGGGGTTTGTATCATTTGATTTACACAACATGCCTACCACTTTGAAGATGCAAAATAAATTTTTTTGTGAAACAAACAAGAAATAAGACAAAAAAACTGAAAACTTGAGCGTGCATAACTATTCACCCCCGTAAACCCTGTTTCCCCTTAAACCACTCGAGTGTTGCTTTAGCAGTATGCTTAACGTCATTGTCCTGCTGAAAGGTGAACCTCCGTCCGAGTCTCAAATCTCTGGAAGACGGAAACAGGTTTCCCTCAAGAATATCGCTGTACTTAGTGCCATCCATCATTCCTTCAATTCTGACCAGTTTCCCAGTCCCTATGAAAAACATCCCAACAGCATGACGCTGCCACCACCATGCTTCACTGTGGGGATGGTGTTCTCTGGGTAATGAGAGGTGTTGGGTTTGCGCCAGACATAGCGTTTTCCTTAATGGCCAAAAAGCTCAATTTTAGTCTCATCTGACCAGAGTACCTTCTTCCATATGTTTGGGGAGTCTCCCACATGCCTTTAGGCGAACACCAAACGTGTTTGCTTATTTTTTTCTTGAAGCAATGGCTTTTTTTCTGGCCACTCTTCCGTAAAGCCCAGCTCTGTGGAGTGTACGACTTAAAGTGGTCCTATGGACAGATACTCCAATCTCCGCTGTGGAGCTTTGCAGCTCCTTCAGGGTTATCTTTGGTCTCTTTGTTGCCTCTCTGATTAATGCCCTCCTTGCCTGGTCCATGAGTTTTGGTGGGCGGCCCTCTCTTGGCAAGTTTGTTGTGGTGCCATATTCTTTCAATTTTTTAATAATGGATTTAATGGTGCTCCGTGGGATGTTCAAAGTTTCTGATATTTTTTTAAACACAACCCTGATCTGTACTTCTCCACAACGTTGTCTCTGACCTGTTTGGAGAGCTCCTTGGTCTTCATGGTGTCGCTTGCTTGGTGGTGCCCCTTGCTTAGTGGTGTTGCAGACTCTGGGGCCTTTCAGAACAGGTGTATATACAGTGGGGAGAACAAGTATTTGATACACTGCCGATTTTGCAGGTTTTCCTACTTACAAAGCATGTAGAGCTCTGTAATTTTGATCATAGGTACACTTCAACTGTGAGAGACGAAATCTAAAACAAAAATCCAGAAAATCACATTGTATGATTTTTAAGTAATTAATTTTGCATTTTATTGCATGACATAAGTATTTGATACATCAGAAAAGCAGAACTTAATATTTGGTACAGAAACCTTTGTTTGCAATTACAGAGATCATACGTTTCCTGTAGGTCTTGACCAGGTTTGCACACACTGCAGCAGGGATTTTGGCCCACTCCTCCATACAGACCTTCTCCAGATCCTTCAGGTTTCGGGGCTGTCGCTGGGCTATACGGACTTTCAGCTCCCTCCAAAGATGTTCTATTGGGTTCAGGTCTGGAGACTGGCTAGGCCACTCCAGGACCTTGAGATGCTTCTTACGGAGCCCCTCCTTAGTTGCCCTGGCTGTGTGTTTTGGGTCGTTGTCATGCTGGAAGACCCAGGCACGACCCATCTTCAATGCTCTTACTGAGGGAAGGAGGTTGTTGGCCAAGATCTCGCGATACATGGCCCCATCCATCCTCCCCTCAATACAGTGCAGTCGTCCTGTTCCCTTTGCAGAAAAGCATCCCCAAAGAATGATGTGTCCACCTCCATGCTTCACGGTTGGGATGGTGTTCTTGGGGTTGTACTCATCCTTCTTCTTCCTCCAAACACGGCGAGTGGAGTTTAGACCAAAAAGCTCTATTTTTGTCTCATCAGACCACATGATCTTCTCCCATTCCTCCTCTGGATCATCCAGATGGTCATTGGCAAACTTCAGATGGGCCTGGACATGCGCTGGCTTGCGCAGGGGGACCTTGCGTGCGCTGCAGGATTTTAATCCATGACGGCGTAGTGTGTTACTAATGGTTTTCTTTGAGACTGTGGTCCCAGCTCTCTTCAGGTCATTGACCAGGTCCTGCCGTGTAGTTCTGGGCTAATCTCTCACCTTCCTCATGATCATTGATGCCCCACGAGGTGAGATCTTGCATGGAGCCCCAGACCGAGGGTGATTGACCGTCATCTTGAACTTCTTCCATTTTCTAATAATTGCGCCAACAGTTGTTGCCTTCTCACCAAGCTGCTTGCCTATTGTCCTGTAGCCCATCCCAGCCTTGTGCAGGTCTAAAATTGTATCCCTGATGTCCTTACACAGCTATCTGGTCTTGGCCATTGTGGAGAGGTTGGAGTCTGTTTGATTGAGTGTGTGGACAGATGTCTTTTATACAGGTAACGAGTTCAAACAGGTGCAGTTAATACAGGTAATGAGTGGAGAACAGGAGGGCTTCTTAAAGAAAAACTAACAGGTCTGTGAGAGCCGGAATTCTTACTGGTTGGTAGGTGATCAAATACTTATGTCATGCAATAAAATGCAAATGAATTACTTAAAAATCATACAATGTGATTTTCTGGATTTTAGTTTTAGATTCCGTCTCTCACAGTTGAAGTGTACCTATGATAAAAATGACAGACCTCTACATGCTTTGTAAGTAGGAAAACCTGCAAAATACTTGTTCTCCCCACTGTATGTGTGTGTATGCATGTGTGTGTGTGTGTGTGTGTATGCATGTGTGTGTGTATGTGAACTGATGGTCAGGAGAGCAATTATAAAGTGGAACTCTGAAATTGTGATGGCAGAATTCTCAATGAATAAATATCTCTGACTATGCAGACCGGGACTCTGTCCGTTTCTTGATTTTGGGAGACGCACAGAGACACTGAAATAGTTTGTTAAATAATTCACATAACAGTGAGAGAACATGTGTGCTCGCTAGAGGGCTTGTTTTGACACATGCTGTGTTTCCACAGACAGCCCAATTCTGATATTTTTTCCACTAATTTGTCTTTTGACCAATCACATCACATCTTTTCACATCAGATCTTTTTCAAAGCTGATCTGATTGGTCAAAAGACCAATTAGTGAAAAAAATATCAGAATTGGGCTGCCTGTGTAAATGTAGCCACATTCACCGATCACATTCACCGATACGAATCTGCATTGTGAGACGTGGCTTTGATCAGGTTCAAGTACTCTAATGAGAGACACATGCAAACACAGACACACACACTCTACGCCTACACACACTCTACGGATCTATCTCCCGACATGGATCGTTCTTTTTTCAAAATCCAGCTAGATCACAGATCATTCTGAAGTGGGAACTGTACCTCAAATGAATATGGAATATGTTCCTATACTGTAGAGTTGGAACACCCGCAGAGAATCATCAAGGGATTCTGACATACCAAATTGTCCCTAAATTAACATATTCAGCATGGGAAACCTGGGGAAATCAAACCCACAACCCTGGAGTTGAAAGCTCCATGCTACTACCAAGTGAGACATGTGAACCACTTTTACCTCTGTACATTTATATTGCACATTTGAGTTGACCCTTTTTAAGATTATGAATCAAATAAATGTGCAGGAGCAATTTTGAAAACTGGGACGAGACACTGTCTAAATGACCTGATACAGAACATCCACTGTAATAGACCAAGCACAGGGTCCGTATCCACAAAGCGTCTCAGAGTAGAAAATTGGTGGTAAGTGCTGAGAATAGAGACATTTTACTCCTACTCTGATGGGTAAAAATAAAAGCTATGCATGAAGCCTCTTTAGTCATAAGAGTCACACCTAGTCGACAGATATTTAGGACAGCTCACGAGCAGTTAGGAGTTACAAGCAGGTCTTGATAATAGAAATATGCAGAGTCAGTGGTTCCAGTGCCACATGCAATTGCTTTGGAGTTGTTCAAATAATGTAGACCTACAGTACCAGTCAAAAGTTTGGACACACCTATTCATTCAAGGGTTTTTCTTTATTTTGACTATTTTCTACATTGTAGAATAATAGTGATACTGGTACTGTACATGCAACATTATCTCTTGTGCTTTTGACAATGATTTCACGAGGCCTATTTCACATGACATGACTAAATGCTTATAATCACTAGGCTAATAAGTAAACATGCTTTTCTTTAGATTATTTAATTACCTAAATCATGTTATTTCAAGTTATCCATTTGGAGCGCAACATCACGTTGTTAAAAAATATGTCTAAATTGGACATGCCTATAAATTGGGCAATTGAAGGCAATCTAGGGCTTTTGTTCACTTTGATTTTGTTCAATGAAAATGATAGACCTTTCAAATGTTGTATGCAACATTGTATGCAACATAATCGGCAAGTGACTTGATGCCTACTGTGCCAAAGCGATTTAGAGTTGTAAAACGGGAGTGACGAGTGTGTTGATATAATGGTAACATTGTCAAAATTCCACTTTTAACAACCATCAGAATTGTAAAAAATTAATTAAAAGTATGCATGCCAACATATCAGGCAATAATTAAGACATGGCAAAATTATCGTGTCAGGCAAAAAAATGACAGTATGGTAAAACATTTGATCTACTGTAATTTTCGCCTGACACGATCACTTTGCCACTTTGTCACATTCACTGTGGTTGTCTAAAGCGTGCTACAGAGTTCACAGCTGGCGATGCCTCATCACGATTGGTTATTCCCCATCATTTGCAACAATGTCAATGAGCAACATCAGTATCGTTCCTTCGCGATACCTCAAAGTGTCGTGATTACCAGCTGAGATAAACTTTTATGATTACATTTTACTCCTGGCTCAGAGTTTGCCTGAACAGTGTCTTAACATTATCGTAAAACCTACTCTGAGCTGGGAGTTTTTTAGTCTTAAAAGGGATTCCTAGGACCTTTTCTGAGATGCTTGTGGATACGGGCCCAGGCTTCTGCTGCTGTGTCTCACAGCCTCACTTTGACCTGTATACAACACAGCCTAAACACAGCAGCCAAGATTGAAATTGAACTACGGGGGCGGTGTGTGTGTGTGTGTGTGTGTGTGTGTGTGTGTGTGTGTGTGTGTGTGTGAGACAGGAAGAACCCCAAAGGTGGATAATCTTATACTTTCTATTTTTTTCTTTCTTTGACAGTGATTCAGTAAGATAATAGAAGTAGCAGAGAGTAAAACCCTGCAGAGGGAGGCTGTGTGTGTGTGTGTGATGTGTGTGTGTGTGTGATGTGTGTGTGTGTATGTGTGTGTGGGGGGAGAGCGAGAGAGGGGAAAGGAGGGCAGGATTGTCCTCTGGAGAGACAACCAAAGGCAATCTTTGTGACTCAACCCTGTTGAATCCTTTGCGGGTGTCAATACATTTATTTACAGACTTAAAGGATTCCAGGGACAGACGATGTGTATGTGTCTGTGTGTGTGCCCACACCACAAATGGTATTTATGTGCCTAAGCGCCTGTATACTTGCTTGTGTTTGTATTCGTAACACACTTGAATTTAGCTACTTTTCCTTGGCTTTTTCTGATTAGCTTTGTACACACGAACAATTCTGTGGCTTTGTGAGGCTGGGAGCTGATTTAACCTTTCTCTGATCTGGCACTACCACTGCACTGCACCACACTATTCCCTCTTACCTTTCTCATAGGCTGGCATGCTGTCCTTCAGCAGGCAGCTCAGCTGGTGGCCGTTGAGGTGCAGGAAGCGTAGCTGGTCCCTGAGCGAGGCTTCCTCCACCACGGGCTGGAGGAAGTGGCCCACGCTGTTCTGGGAGATGGGCAGGCCCAGACCAAGGGCCAGGGTTGGGGTCAGGTCCACCTGCTCTACTGTTGGAGGCTTCTCCATCCCCACTGGTTATAAGGAGTAAAGAGAGGAGCTAGATTGAGGGGAGTATATCAGGACATAGAAACACAGTCTTGTATAACTGACCTTGTGGGGACACACAATTCAGTCCCATTCAAAATCATTTGAGAAGTTAAGTGAGAAGTTACCGGAGCAGAACATTTGAATCCCTAATCAACCCCTACCACGACATATTTTTATAATAATTATTGATTTAGTTTGTGTCGCACAACTTAAAATACAACAGCAATATATACAGTGCCTTGCAAAAGTATTCATCCCCCTTGGTGTTTTTCCTATTTTTTTTTTGCATTACAACCTGTAATTTAAATGGATTTTTATCTGGATTTCATGTAATTGACATACACAAAATAGTCAAAATTGGTGAAGTGAAATGAAAAAAAATGTATAACGGAGAAGTGGTGCGTGCATATGTATTCACCCCCTTTGCTATGAAGCCCCTAAATAAGATTTGGTGCAACCAATTACCTTCAGAAGTCACATAATTAGTTAAATAAAGTCCACCTGTGTGCAATTAAGTGTCACATGATCTCAGTATATACAGTTGAAGTCGGAGGTTTACATAAACCTTAGCCAAATACATTTAAACTCAGTTTTTCACAATTCCTGACATTTCATCCTAGTACAAATTCCCTGTCTTAGGTCAGTTAGGATCACCACGTTATTTTAAGAATGTGAAATGTCAGAATAATAGTAGAGAGAATGATTTATTTCAGCTTTTATTTCTTTCATCACATTCCCAGTGGGTCAGAAGTTTACATACACTCAATTAGTATTTGGTAGCATTGCCTTTAAATTGTTTAACTTGGGTCAAACATTTTTGAGTAGCCTTCCACAAGCTTCCCACAACAAGTTAGGTGGATTTTGGCCCATTCCTCCTGACAGAGCTGGTGTAACTGAGTCAGGTTTGTAGGCCTCCTTGATCACACACGCTTTTTCAGTTCTGCCCACACATTTTCTATAGGATTGAGGTCAGGGCTTTGTGATGGCCACTCCAATACCTTGACTTTGTTGTCCTTAAGCCATTTTGCCACAACTTTGGAAGTATGCTTGGGGTCATTGTCCATTTGGAAGACCCATTTGCGACCGAGCTTTAACTTCATGACTGACGTCTTGAGATGTTGCTTCAATATATCCACATAATTTTCCTTCCTCATGATGCCATCTATTTTGTGAAGTGCACCAGTCCCTCCTGCAGCAAATCCTCTCCACAGCATGATGCTGCCACCCCCGTGCTTCACAGTTGGGATGATGTTCTTCGGCTTGCAAGCAGCCCCCTTTTTACTCCAAACATAACGATGGTCATTATGGCCAAACAGTTCTATTTTTGTTTCATCAGACCAGAGGACATTTCTCCAAAAAGCATGACCTTTGTCCCCATGTGCAGTTGCAAACCATAGTCTGGCTTTTTCATGCCGGTTTTGGAGAAGTGGCTTCTTCCTTGCTGAGCGGCCTTTCAGGTTATGTCTATAAAGGACTTGTTTTACTGTGGTTATAGATACTTTTGCACCTGTGTCCTCCAGCATCTTCACAAGGTCCTTTGCTGTTGTTCTGGGATTGATTTGCACTTTCCGCACCAAAGTATGTTCTTCTCTAGGAGACAGAACATGTCTCTTTCCTGAGCGGTATGATGGCTGCGTGGTCCCATGGTGTTTATACCTGTGTTCAATTGTTTGTACAGAAGAACGTCCTCAGGCGTTTGGAAATTGCTCCCAAGGATGAATCAGACTTGTGGAGGTCTACAATTTTTTTTCTGAGGTCTTGACTGATTTATTTTGATTTTCCCATGATGTCAAGCAAAGAGGTACTGCGTTTGAAGGTAGGCCTTGAAATACATCCACATCTACACCTCCAATTGACTCAAATGATGTCAATTAGCCTATCAGAAGCTTCTAAAGCCATGACATCATATTCTGGAATTTTCCAAACTGTTTAAAGGCACAGTCAACTTAGTGTATGTAAACTTCTGACCCACTGGAATTGTGATAAAGTGAATTATAAGTGAAATAATCTGTCTGTAAACAATTGTTGGAAAAATTGCACAAAGTAGATGTTCTAACCGACTTGCCAAAACTATAGTTTGTTAACAAGAAATTTGTGGAGTGGTTGAAAAATGAGTTTTAATGACTCCAACCTAAGTGTATGTAAACTTCCGACTTGAACTGTATATACACCTGTTCTGAAAGGCCCCAGAGTCTGCAACACCACTAAACAAGGGGCACCACCAAGCAAGCGGCACCATGAAGACCAAGGAGCTCTCCAAACAGGTCAGAGACAAAGTTGTATCCAGGCTCTGTCGTAGCCGGCCACGACCGGGAGACCCATGGGGCGGCGCACAATTGGCCCAGCGTCGTCCAGGGTAGGGGAGGGAATGGCCGGCAGGGATGTAGAGCATGGCGTTTGCAACGCCAGGGTTTTGGGTTCAATTTCCACAAGGGGCCAGTATGAAAAATAAAAAGATAATGTAAGTCGCTCTGGATAAGAGCGTCTGCTAAATGACTAAAATGTAAAATGTAAATGTAAGTACAGATCAGGGTTTGGTTATGAAAAAATATCAAAAACTTTGAACATCCCACGGATCACCATTAAATCCATAATAAAAAATTTGAAAGAATATGGCACAACAACAACAAACCTGCCAAGAGAGGGCCGCCCACCAAAACACATGGACCAGGCAAGGAGGGCATTAATCAGAGAGGCAACAAAGAGACCAAAGATAACCCTGAAGAAGCTGCAAAGCTCCACAGCGGAGATTGGAGTCTCTGTCCATAGGACCACTTTAAGCCGTACACTCCACAGAGCTGGACTTTACGGAAGAGTGGGCAGAAAAAGCCATTGCTTCAAGAAAAAAATAAGCAAACACGTTTGGTGTTCGCCAAAAGGCATGTGGGAGACTCCCCAAACATATGGAAGAAGGTACTCTGGTCAGATTAGACTAAAATTGAGCTTTTTGGCCATCATGGAAATGACTATGTCTGGCGCAAACCCAACACCTCTCATCACACCGAGAACACCATCCCAACAGTGAAGCATGGTGGTGGCAGCATCTAACTGTGGGGATTTTTTTCATCGGCAGGGACTGGGAAACTGGTCAGAATTGAAGGAATGATGGATGGCGCTAAATACAGGGAAATTCTTGAGGGAAACCCGTTTCACTCTTCCAGAGATTTGAGACTTGGACGGAGGTTCACCTTCCAGCAGGACAATGACCCTAAGCATACTGCTAAAGCAACACTCGAGGGGTTTAAGGGGAAACATTTAAATGTCTTGGAATGGCCTAGTCAAAGCCCAGACCTCAATCCAATTGAGAATCTGTGGTATGACTTAAAGATTGCTGTACACCAGCGGAACCCATCCAACTTGAAGGAGCTGGAGCAGTTTTGCCTTGAAGAATAGGCAAAAATCCCAGTGGCTAGATGTGCCAAGCTTATAGAGACATACCCCAAGAGACTTGCAGCTGTAATTGCTGCAAAAGGTGGCTCTACAAAGTATTGACTTTGGGGGGGTGAATAGTTATGCACGCTAAAGTTATGTTTTTCTGTGTTATTTCTTGTTTGTTTCACAAAAAAAAATATTTTGCATCTTCAAAGTGGTAGGCATGTTGTGTAAATCAAATAATACAAAACCCCCAAAAATGTTGTAAGGCAACAAAATAGGAAAAATGCCAAGGGGGATGAATACTTTCGCAAGACACTGTATATTTTATTAATGCTGTGTCCAGTTTTTAGGTTTGATAAAAACTCAAACTTAATCCTGACAGTTGAGTTGACAGGTCAATCCAAAACATGATTTCTGCTGTTCTGTTCATGTCTCAGAGGTCCTACAGTACAAGCTACTGTATGAGCCTGTCCATCATTTCTCAGGAAAATCTGATCCGCCTGAAATAAACCCATGTAGATGAGGAGTGGCGAGATGTTAACGAGCTCCTCTTCACACAGTGTCAAGACGTCACCGCTTCTCACAGTGTGAGAGCTCAGCTGAGAGATGGCTGTGTGTGTGTATGCGAAATATGTCATAGTTTCTCAGTCAGAGCTTAGCTGAGAGACGGCTGTGTGTGTGTGAGAGAGAGAGAGAGAGAGAGACAGCGAGAGAGAGAGAGAGAGAGAGAGAGAGAGAGAGAGAGAGAGAGAGAGAGAGAGAGAGAGAGAGAGAGAGAGAGAGAGAGAGAGAGAGAGAGAGAGAGAGAGAGAGAGAGAGAGAGAGAGAGAGAGAGTTTGTATATTTATATAACCAGGCGTGTACATGTGTGTATGTGGCACAGTCACTCTGGAGTAGGCCCCTACTTATCATAAGCGATGTTAATCCTCACTTAGGACAATACAGTGGGGGAAAAAGTATTTAGTCAGCCACCAATTGTGCAAGTTCTCCCACTTAAAAAGATGAGAGAGGCCTGTAATTTTCATCATAGGTACACGTCAACTATGACAGAGAAATTGAGGGGGAAAAAATCCTGAAAATCACATTGTAGGATTTTTTATGAATTTATTTGCAAATTATGGTGGAAAATAAGTATTTGGTCACCTACAAACAAGCAAGATTTCTGTCTCTCACAGACCTGTAACAACTTCTTTAAGAGGCTCCTCTGTCCTCCACTCGTTACCTGTATTAATGGCACCTGTTTGAACTTGTTATCAGTATACAGTGGGGGGAAAAAGTATTTAGTCAGCCACCAATTGTGCAAGTTCTCCCACTTAAAAAGATGAGAGAGGCCTGTAATTTTCATCATAGGTACACGTCAACTATGACAGACAAATTGAGAAAAGAAAATCCAGAAAATCACATTGTAGGATTTTTAATGAATTTATTTGCAAATTATGGTGGAAAATAAGTATTTGGTCACCTACAAACAAGCAAGATTTCTTGCTCTCACAGACCTGTAACAACTTCTTTAAGAGGCTCCTCTGTCCTCCACTCGTTACCTGTATTAATGGCACCTGTTTGAACTTGTTATCAGTATAAAAGACACCTGTCCACAACCTCAAACAGTCACACTCCAAACTCCACTATGGGCAAGACCAAAGAGCTGTCAAAGGACACCAGAAACAAAATTGTAGACCTGCACCAGGCTGGGAAGACTGAATCTGCAATAGGTAAGCAGCTTGGTTTGAAGAAATCAACTGTGGGAGCAATTATTAGGAAATGGAAGACATACAAGACCACTGATAATCTCCCTCGATCTGGGGCTCCACGCAAGATCTCACCCCGTGGGGTCAAAATGATCACAAGAACGGTGAGCAAAAATCCCAGAACCACACGGGGGGGACCTAGTGAATGACCTGCAGAGAGCTGGGACCAAAGTAACAAAGCCTACCATCAGTAACACACTACGCCGCCAGGGACTCAAATCCTGCAGTGCCAGACGTGTCCCCCTGCTTAAGCCAGTACATGTCCAGGCCCGTCTGAAGTTTGCTAGAGTGCATTTGGATGATCCAGAAGAGGATTGGGAGAATGTCATATGGTCAGATGAAACCAAAATATAACTTTTTGGTAAAAACTCAACTTGTCGTGTTTGGAGGACAAAGAATGCTGAGTTGCATCCAAAGAACACCATACCTACTGTGAAGCATGGGGGTGGAAACATCATGCTTTGGGGCTGTTTTTCTGCAAAGGGACCAGGACGACTGATCCGTGTAAAGGAAATAATGAATGGGGCCATGTATCGTGAGATTTTAAGTGAAAACCTCCTTCCATCAGCAAGGGCATTGAAGATGAAACGTTGCTGGGTCTTTCAGCATGACAATGATCCCAAACAAACCGCCCGGGCAACGAAGGAGTGGCTTCGTAAGAAGCATTTCAAGGTCCTGGAGTGGCCTAGCCAGTCTCCAGATCTCAACCCCATAGAAAATCTTTGGAGGGAGTTGAAAGTCCGTGTTGCCCAGCGACAGCCCCAAAACATCACTGCTCTAGAGGAGATCTGCATGGAGGAATGGGCCAAAATACCAGCAACAGTGTGTGAAAACCTTGTGAAGACTTACAGAAAACGTTTGACCTGTGTCATTGCCAACAAAGGGTATATAACAAAGTATTGAGAAACTTTTGTTATTGACCAAATACTTATTTTCCACCATAATTTGCAAATAAATTCATTAAAAATCCTACAATGTGATTTTCTGGATTTTTTTTTCTCATTTTGTCTGTCATAGTTGACGTGTACCTATGATGAAAATTACAGGCCTCTCTCATCTTTTTAAGTGGGAGAACTTGCACAATTGGTGGCTGACTAAATACTTTTTTTCCCCACTGTAAAAGACACCTGTCCACAACCTCAAACAGTCACACTCCAAACTCCACTATGGCCAAGACCAAAGAGCTGTCAAAGGACACCAGAAACAAAATTGTAGACCTGCACCAGGCTGGGAAGACTGAATCTGCAATAGGTAAGCAGCTTGGTTTGAAGAAATCAACCGTGGGAGCAATTATTAGGAAATGGAAGACATACAAGACCACTGATAATCTCCCTCGATCTGGGGCTCCACGCAAGATCTCACCCGGTGGGGTCAAAATGATCACAAGAACGGTGAGCAAAAATCCCAGAACCACACGGGGGGACCTAGTGAATGACCTGCAGAGAGCTGGGACCAAAGTAACAAAGCCTACCATCAGTAACACACTACGCCGCCAGGGACTCAAATCCTGCAGTGCCAGACGTGTCCCCCTGCTTGAGCCAGTACATGTCCAGGCCCGTCTGAAGTTTGCTAGAGTGCATTTGGATGATCCAGAAGAGGATTGGGAGAATGTCATATGGT
Organism: Coregonus clupeaformis; assembly: GCF_020615455.1. Lineage (NCBI taxonomy): Eukaryota > Metazoa > Chordata > Actinopteri > Salmoniformes > Salmonidae > Coregonus > Coregonus clupeaformis. The sequence continues at coordinate 40,948,136 of NC_059193.1, forward strand.
CAGATGAAACCAAAATAGAACTTTTTGGTAAAAACTCAACTCGTCGTGTTTGGAGGACAAAGAATGCTGAGTTGCATCCAAAGAACACCATACCTACTGTGAAGCATGGGGGTGGAAACATCATGCTTTGGGGCCGTTTTTCTGCAAAGGGACCAGGACGACTGATCCGTGTAAAGGAAAGAATGAATGGGGCCATGTATCGTGAGATTTTGAGTGAAAACCTCCTTCCATCAGCAAGGGCATTGAAGATGAAACGTGGCTGGGTCTTTCAGCATGACAATGATCCCAAACACACCGCCCGGGCAACGAAGGAGTGGCTTCGTAAGAAGCATTTCAAGGTCCTGGAGTGGCCTAGCCAGTCTCCAGATCTCAACCCCATAGAAAATCTTTGGGAGGGAGTTGAAAGTCTGTGTTGCCCAGCGACAGCCCCAAAACATCACTGCTCTAGAGGAGATCTGCATGGAGGAATGGGCCAAAATACCAGCAACAGTGTGTGAAAACCTTGTGAAGACTTAGAGAAAACGTTTGACCTGTGTCATTGCCAACAAAGGGTATATAACAAAGTATTGAGAATCTTTTGTTATTGACCAAATACTTATTTTCCACCATAATTTCCAAATAAATTCATAAAAAATCATACAATGTGATTTTCTGGAGAAAAAAAATCCTCATTTTGTCTGTCATAGTTGACGTGTACAATTGGTGGCTGACTAAATACTTTTTTTCCCCACTGTAGGAAAACTGTGGATATGTGAAAACAAATGTAAATGGATATAAAAGGGGTGGACCGTAGCTACGATATTTTCACTATACCGTTATGGATCCATGCTGTGATATGGATTTGAACACTGGTGTGAATGTGCCTACTTGTGCACTGACAGCAAGACAGATTGAGACAGACAGGAAAAGGGATAACAGGAGAGCCAATGAAAGTGCTTACCTTTCCTCTTGAAGGCAGGGCTGATGAGCACCAGGGGGGTGTTTACCTCATGCTCAGATGAGCCCCCGTGGCTGCCCGTCTCAGACATCCCGTGGTCCCCACACAGCACCAGCAGGTAGGGTAGTGCCCCCTCCGCCTCCTGAGGCCACACGGGACATGGCACATAAGCGGACCAAATGTTGACATATGCTCATTTATCAGACACTTTTATCCACTGCAACTTACAGTTAACATATATTCAGTAAGTGGCCCATGACATAAGACAGCGTCTGGGGGGGGAGGAAACTCCATAATCATCAGCCTCAGACTATCCTTCATAGATAAAGTGGCTTGCGAAAATATTCACCCCCCTAGGCATTTTTCCTATTTTGTTGCCTTACAACCTGGAATTAAAATGGATTTTTGGGGGGTTAGTATCATTTGATTTACACAACATGCCTACCACTTTGAAGATGCAAAATATTTTTTCTTGTGAAACAAACAAGAAATAAGACCAAAAAAACAGAAAACTTGAGAGTGCATAACTTTGCATAACTTTGTAGAGACACCTTTTGCAGCAATTACAGCTGCAAGTCTCTTGGGGTATGTCTCTATAATCTTGGCACATCTAGCCACTGGGATTTTTGCCCATTCTTCAAGGCAAAACTGCTCCAGCTCCTTCAAGTTGGATGGGTTCCGCTGGTGTACAGCAATCTTTAAGTCATACCACAGATTCTCAATTGGATTGAGGTCTGGGCTTCACTAGGCCATTCCAAGACATTTAAATGTTTTCCCTTAAACCACTCGAGTGTTGCTTTAGCAGTATGCTTAGGGTCATTGTCCTGCTGGAAAGTAAACCTCAGTCCCAGTCTCAAATATCTGGAAGACAAACAGGTTTCCCTCAAGAATTTACCTGTATTTAGCGCCATCCATCATTCCTTCAATTCTGACCAGTTTCCCAGTCCCTGCCAATGAAAAACATCCCCACAGAATGATGCTGCCACCACCATGCTTCACTGTTGGGATGGTGTTCTCGGGGTGATGTGAGGTGTTGGGTTTGCGCCAGACATAGTGTTTTCCTTGATGGCCAAAAAGCTCAATTTTAGTCTCATCTGACCAGAATACCTTCTTCCATGTTTGGGGAGTCTCCCACATGCCTTTATTATTTTCTTGAAGCAATGGCTTTCTTCTGTCCACTCTTCCGTAAAGCCCAGCTCTGTGGAGTGCACGGCTTAAAGTGGTCCAATGGACAGATACTCCAATCTCCGCTGTGGAGCTTTGCAGCTCCTTCAAGGTTATCTTTGGTCTCTTTGTTGCCTCTCTGATTAATGCCCTACTTGCCTGGTCCGTGAGTTTTTGTGGGTGGCCCTCTCTAGGCAGGTTTGTTGTGGTGCCATATTCTTTCCATTTTTTAATAATGGATTTAATGGTGCTCTGTGGGATGTTCAAAGTTTTGATATTTTTTTATAACCCAACCCTGATCTGTACTTCTCCACAACTTTGTCCCTGACCTGTTTGGAGAGCTCCTTGGTCTTCATGGTGCCGCTTGCTTGGTGGTGCCCCTTGCTTAGTGGTGTTGTAGACTCTGGGGCATTTCAGAACAGGTGTATATATATACTGAGATCATGTGACACTTAAATAAAGTCCACCTGTGTGCAATCTAACTAATTATGGGGCTTCATAGCAAAGGGGGTGAATACATATGCACGCACCACTTTTCCATTATTAATTTTTTAGAATTCTTTGAAACAAGTTATTTTTTTCATTTCACTTCACCAATCTTGACTATTTTGTGTATGTCCATTACATAAAATCCAAATAAAAATCTATTTAAATTACATGTTGTAATGCAACAAAATAGGAAAAACGCTAGCCTAAAAGTGCCAGCTATAGTACTATTTTATCCCTTTGGCAGTTTGTAAGCATAATGGGTTCATATAATCACATTGTAAAATAACAATTGTTCCCCCTGTGCAGTCAATGAAGGGCTACTTCAATATTCTAGCCACAAAACATCTGATCTCTACTCAACTCCCTTATGAGGGGATTTATCAGGAAGAAAGTGTGGGCTTCAACAGGTAATAGAAACACACAGTCAGCAGAGAAATGGGAGTTGTGGAAATATATGTTTGAAATAGAGGCCTGCTGATGGAAGAAGCAGCCTCACCTTATTTCCTCCCTTCACTGGAGCGAAACAGTGGAGTTTCAAACCAGTGCCTGAGGGGCTAGGCTCACTCTCTCCTCAGGGAATGGAAGGTGGTTAGCTCCATTTCACTTCAAAGACCCCCTCAGCCACTCTCTTCCACGCTAGCCTGCCTCCTGTAGCAGCGCAAGCTAACAAAAGCCTGATTCCCTACCAGTTTAGCTGCTCACCCTAACCAAGTGAGCGAGCTACACTCCAACCCTTCCTCCTCATCAGCAGCCTGCATAGACAGCCACTCTGATTAATAGTTTATGCTAAAAGTGTCACCTACTGTAGACTATTATATCCATCTCCTGGTAGATTATACTACAAAATAATAAGCTAACCCTCTTTAAGAGCTGATTCTGTACTGTACAGTATATGCATGAGGAGGCTGAGAGACTTGATCTGGCAAAGTCACCTGTGGCCATTCCAAATATAATTATGCTGTCATGAGACCATGAATACCAACCACTCGTTGGTACATGCTTTATTTTTTCCAAAGCCACAGTTTCAAACTATCGGGTGGCGGGAAATTCCGACTGTGTCTCCTGTAGCTCAGTTGGTAGAGCATTGCGCTTGCAACACCAGGGTTGTGGGTTCGATTCCCATGGGGGGCCAGTATGAAAAATTAATGCACTCACTAACTGTAAGTCGCTCTGGATAAGAGCGTCTGTTAAATGACTATTTTTTTTTTTTTTATTATAGAAAGTTATTTAGGATTTGGGAAACCCACATCAGGCTCCTCAGAACTCACCAGGTACCTAGTAAGGAAGCTAGTAGCACTGCAGCAGTAAATCCGAGTAATTCAATAAGCCACATCTCACCAAAATGTCTAGGCCTATTAATTAATTCAAGAAGCAATACTGAACCACAACAACAGTATTAACCGCAAATGCAAAGACAGTGGGGCTTTATATAATAGTCATTTGCGCTGCATGGAAAAATGGATAAAATTCCACTAGATGAAGTCTGGAGATGAAGAATGGTGAAGTCGAGGCCTCGAGCACCCACAACACTCGCCTAACTTTGATTGGTGTTAAAGCAGCGAGTCTGGGACCTGCTCGCCGCCACCGCTCTGTGAGGGGTCCTGACTGCCAGGCAATTTGTATTTCTGATTAAACAACACCAAGGCCTCCTCAAGCGGGGCGCTTAGCACCAGCAGGAGACCGTCAATCTGCCAGACATCGCAAGTTGCAGTTGCAGTCTGGTGGAAGGCAAGGAGACAAACGTTGAAAAGTCTGTCAGGAATGAAGATCGATGAACCGTGGGCGGTAAAAGAGTAGCCTTTTCACCTCGGATTGGATTATTTGTTCAGTTGAGTCTTTAAGGAGGCAGAGCAAAAGGAACAGGGGAAAGAGAAAAATGCTCCTTTCCCTCCCCTGCACAGAGGCAGCCATTGTGATTTACGATGCTTTACTGCGAGTGTGCTCATTTGTAGCCTACAAAATACATATGTTGCCATGCCTTATTCCGATTGATTGAATGCCAAGCTGCTGGGAGTAATCCACAAATCGGAATGAACAACATGACACCAACTAACTGCTTCTTTTCAATGAAAAATACACTATTTTCAATGAAAGACTATTTGATTTCAGTCTTCAACTTTTCACACGGCAAGTTGTGTGGGTGAAGGGGAGTGCAATTTGCAGCATCATTAGAGAGTTTAGATCATACCCAGGTCATAACGCGAGAGAGTGATGTGCTAGGAGAATAGGGGTTGACCCTGAGGCAAATTGTGTCAAGAATGAAAAAGGAAAAGGTAAAACGATGAGGGATGGCCTTGTCCTGCATGTCACCCTCCTATTACTGAGGTCAGCACTCATCAGAGCTTTAAAAATGGGAAGAAAATCAATACTTTTCAAACCAAATGACAAACGTTCTCTGAAGTCTGAGCATCTGTGCTGAAACGTTGATTGCTCAGATACCCATAGCGAATGCGCCAGAGAAAGACCACTATTTAAAGCTGTAACTTTCATGCCTTTGAATGTCATAGTGACATGAAATGTCATACTAAAATTGATAAATGCATGGACGTTCTCTGGGTAGTCGCACAAAGAGGATGTTTTTATGGATTGTTCTGTGGCTTGAAACATAGACTACTCAAAGTGTTTTGACTCACAATTGAAGTCTGAAATATTCTGGTTTCACCTTTTAAAAATGCACAGTATCTGCAGAGACATCCTTTGGGGGTTTTGCAAGGAAAATGTTTTACCTTCTCAAAACAATCATTGATCACATTTTCAAACATGTTCTTTGAGATTCCCTTAGAGGCCTTAGGTCATTCCATGAGTGACGAGAGACCCCTTTATCAGGCCAAGCTTTCTGTGAAGACTATCTACTTTGAAGAGGTTCAGCTTTGACTTTCTACATTCGAATTCTCAAAACATTACATTTTAAGTAGTCAAGGTATAATTTTATTTGTTGAAATTGGATGGTAGTTTAAGTCAGAAGGATTTCCTCCTTTGTGTAGGGGGAGGACATGTGCCGCTTTCCAGATCTTAGGGATAACACCAGAAACAATTGTCAAGTAAAAAAATATAGGCTAATAATTCTGTATGGCAGAGCGCTGCAGTAAGAAGCAGGGTTCATACACATTTTGACAGATGGAATTTCATGAATTTTCCATGACTTCTAACCAAATTTTCATGACTAAATTGGCGGTGTCTCTATGTAAGTATAAAAAAGTAAGCATAATGTGGTATCGACATTGGGAGACTGCTCTTTGATCCCATGTACCATCTCCTGTCATAGATATCAAGTGGAGTTCCACAAGGTTCGATTTTGGGTCCGGTACTGTTCAGTTTATATATGTTACCCCTTGGCAGCGTTATGAGAAAGCACAGCATTGATTTTCACTGCTACGCAGACAATACACAGCTTTACATTTCTGTGTTTCCAGAGTATTTTAGCTCCAATTCCAGGTGAAGCTGGTTGAAAGAATGCCAAGAGTGTGCAAAGCTGTCATCAAGGCAAAGGGTGACTATTTGAAGAATCTCAAATATAAAATATATTTTGATTTGTTGTTTAACACTTTTTGGGTTACTACATGTTACTACGTGTTATTTCATAGTTTTGATATCTTCACTATTATTGTACAATGTTGAAAATAGTACAAATAAAGAAAAACCCTTGAATGAGTAGGTGTGTCAAAACTTTTGACTGGTAATGTATTTTGTATCTTTTTAAAGCTTTGCTTTTCCTTAGGGTGCTTTTTTAGTCTTTCAGTTTTAATTGTTATTATTTTGTTTTTTTATTATTTTATGTTTGTTGTGTAGTAAATATATCTGTTTTTATTTTCATCGTTTTTTAATTATGTTTTTTCCTGTGAAGCGTATTGTGTTGCATTCATGTCTGAAATGTGCTACATAAATAAAGCTTGATTTGATTTGATTGAGCAAGGCACATAACCCCCACAAAGTAGAATAACGTGTTAGGTAACTGTATATATATATATTTTTTTTCTTATAGCATAGTCAGCGCTCAGTCTGGAGAGCTACTGGGTGTGCAGGCTTTTGATCATGCCCTGCTCAAGCACATCAGAGCCAGTTTATCAAGGTCCGGTTGAGCAGCTCATTTCTAAAATGTGGTTTGTTAGAAGGGGACTGGAATAAAAACCTGCACACCCATTAGCTCTCCTGGAAGATGGTTGACCACCCTTGATGTAAAACATTGCAACATTAAACCAAATACGTTTTATGCCTTTTGAAATAATTCGCTCATTCAATATATAAAATATCAAATGGCTATGGTAGGCTACAAAGGTTTTTATTCAGCTGAAGCAAGCCCACAAATTGTCAGGAAATGTACCTTTTCTATTTTAGTCATATTTATCTCAGCTACCTTGGAAGTGTTTACTTTGCAGGCTGACTAGCACCTATTGAGTTGCAATGTCCCATACATTGGATACTCAAATCAACTGGAAGTATCTACAAAACAAGTTTTGAAGCCACATAATCCAAACAAAAGACTACATACAGTGAGGGAAAAAAGTATTTGATCCCCTGCTGATTTTGTAAGTTTGCCCACTGACAAAGAAATTATCAGTCTATAATTTTAATGGTAGGTATATTTGACCAGTGAGAGACAGAATAACAACAAAAAAATCCAGAAAAACGCATGTCAAAAATGTTATAAATTGATTTGCATTTTAATGAGGGAAAGAAGTATTTGACCCCCTCTCAATCAGAAAGATTTCTGGCTCCCAGGTGTCTTTTATACAGGTAACGAGCTGAGATTAGGAGCACACTCTTAAAGGGAGTGCTCCTAATCTCAGTTTGTTACCCGTTTAAAAGACACCTGTCCACAGAAGCAATCAATCAATCAAATTCCAAACTATTCACCATGGCAAAGACCAAAGAGCTCTCCATGGATGTCAGGGACAAGATTGTAGACCTACACAAGGCTGGAATGAGCTAAAAGACCATCGCCAAGCAGCTTGGTTAGAAGGTGACAACAGTTGGTGCGATTATTTGCAAATGGAAGAAACACAAAAGAACTGTCAATCTCCCTCGGCCTGGGCCTCCATGCAAGATCTCACCTCGTGGAGTTGCAATGATCATGAGAACGGTAAGGAATCAGCCCAGAACTACACGGGAGGATCTTGTCCATGATCTCAAGGCAGCTGGGACCATAGTCACTAAGAAAACAATTGGTAACACACTACGCTGTGAAGGACTGAAATCCTGCAGCGCCCGCAAGGTCCCCCTGCTCAAGAAAGCACATATACAGGCCCGTCTGAAGTTTGCCAATGAACATCTGAATGATTCAGAGGAGAACTGGGTGAAAGTGTTGTGGTCAGATGAGACCAAAATGGAGCTCTTTTGCATCAACTCAACTCGCCATGTTTGGAGGAGGAGGAATGCTGCCTATGACCCCAAGAACACCATCCCCACCATCAAACATGGAGGTGGAAACATTATGCTTTGGGGGTGTTTTTCTGCTAAGGGGATAGGACAACTTCACCGCATCAAAGGGACGATGGACGGGGCCATGTACCGTCAAATCTTGGGTGAGAACCTCCTTCCCTCAGCCAGAGCATTGAAAATGGGTCGTGGATGGGTATTCCAGCATGACAATGACCCAAAGCACACGGCCAAGGCAACAAAGGAGTGGCTCAAGAAGAAGCACATTAAGGTCCTGGAGTGGCCTAGCCGGTCTCCAGACCTTAATCCCATAGAAAATCTGTGGAGGGAGCTGAAGGTTCGAGTTGCTTTGGCCGTGTGCTTTGGGTCATTGTCATGCTGGAATACCTATCCACGTCACCTTCTCACCAAGCTGCTTGGCGATGGTCTTGTAGCCCATTCCAGCCTTGTGTAGGTCTACAATCTTGTCCCTGACATCCTTGGAGAGCTCTTTGGTCTTGGCCATGGTGGAGAGTTTGGAATCTGATTGATTGATTGCTTCTGTGGACAGGTGTCTTTTATACAGGTAACAAACTGAGATTAGGAGCACTCCCTTTAAGAGTGTTCTCCTAATCTCAGCTCGTTACCTGTATAAAAGACACCTGGGAGACAGAAATCTTTCTGATTGAGAGGGGGTCAAATACTTATTTCCCTCATTAAAATGCAAATCAATTTATAACATTTTTGAAATGCGTTTTCTGGATTTGTTTGTTGTTATTCTGTCTCTCACTGTTCAAATAGACCTACCTTTAAAATCAGACTGATCATGTCTTTGTCAGTGGACAAACGTACAAAATCAGCAGGGGATTAAATACTTTTTTCCCTTTACTGTACATCCACAGGTACACCTCCAATTGACTCAAATGATGTCAATTAGCCTATCAGAAGCTTCTAAAGCCATGACATCATTTTCTGGAATTTTCCAAGCTGTTTAAAGGCACAGTCAACTTAGTATATGTAAACTTCTGACCCACTGGAATTGTGATACAGTGAATTATAAGTGAAATAATCTGTCTGTAAACAATTGTTGGAAAAATTACTTGTGTCATGTACTAAGTAGATGTCCTAACCGACTTGCCAAAACTATAGTGGAGTGGTTGAAAAATGAGTTTTATTGACTCCAACCTATGTGTATGTAAACTTCCGACTTCAACTGTATATACACACACTACCGTTCAAAAGTTTGGGGTCACTTAGAAATTGTCCATTAAAATAACATCAAATTGATCAGAAATACAGTTTAGACATGGCTAATGTTGTAAATGGCAATTGTAGCTGGAAACGGCTGATTTTTTATGGAATATCTACATAGGCGTACAGAGGCCCATTATCAGCAACCATCAGTCCTGTGTTCCAATGGCACGTTGTGTTTGCTAATCCAAGTCATTTTAAAAGTGAAGAGGCGACTCCGGGATGCTGACCTTCTAGGCAGAGTTGCAAAAAAAAAGCCATATCTCAGACTGGCCAATAAAAATAAAAGATTAAGATGGGCAGTCTGCGATATGGCTTTATCTTTGCAACTCTGCCTAGAAGGTCAGCATCCCGGACACTCTAATGTATTTGTCCTCTTGCTCAGTTGTGCACCGGGGCCTTCCAATCCTCTTTCTATTCTGGTTAGAGCCCGTTTGCACTGTTCTGTGAAGGGAGTAGTACACAGCGTTGTACGAGATCTTCAGTTTCTTGGCAATTTTCACATGGAATAGCCTTCATTTCTCAGAGCAAGCAGAGACTGACGAGTTTCAGAAGAAAGTTATTTGTTTCAGGCCTTTTGAGCCTGTAATCAAACCCACAATTGCTGATGCTCCTGATACTCAACTAGTCTCAAGAAGGCCAGTTTTATTGCTTCTTTAATCAGCACAACAGTTTTCAGCTGTGCTAACATAATTGCAAAAGGGTTTTCTAATGATCATTTAGCCTTTTAAAACGATCAACTTGGATTAGCAAACACAATGTGCCATTGGAACACAGGACTGATGGTTGCTGATAATGGGCCTCTGTACGCCTATGTAGATATTCCATTAAAAATCAGCCGTTTATAGCCATTTACAACATTAACAATGTCTACACTGTATTTCTGATCAATTTAATGTTATTTTAATGGACAAAAAAATTGCTTTTCTTTTCGAAAACAAGGACATTTCTAAGTGACCCCAAACTTTTGAACGGTAGTGTATTTATAGATATATATATTTCAGAGAGAAAAAAAACATATGGGGGATTGGAAGTGATGCAGACAATTACATTGATGGAAGTTACAATCTATCTGCAATATTATAATAATAATAAATAATAATATGCCATTTAGCAGACGCTTTTATCCAAAGTGACTTAGTCATGTGCGCATACATTTTTACGTATGGGTGGTCCCGGGGATCGAACCCACTACCCTGGCGTTACAAGCGCCATGCTCTCCCAATTGAGCTACAGAGGACCACATATTAAAGCTGATCTACCCCCAAAACAAAAACAAAACACAAAAAAACTGTGAATAATCTTCACTGCACACAGAGGATGATAAGCAAATCCCAGAATTTGTGTGTGTGTGTGTGTGTGTGTGTGTGTGTGTGTGTGTGTGTGTGTGTGTGTGTGTGTGTGTGTGTGTGTGTGTGTGTGTGCATGCCTGCGTTAAGCAGGGATCTGAGAGCCACCAGTCTGGAAATCACATTAGATGAGCTTAGGACAAAAAGTGTTAGGCACCACTGTACTAGGGAATGGAACAGGGGATAGAAAACCAATCTGTCGCTTTTCCTGCATGGTTTCCTGCATAAGAAAGCATTGTTGGTTCAGGACACCTCCTGATAAGCAATGCTCAGTATTGCATAGTGCAACCTTAATATTGCATGAGAGTTAAAACAATGACACTGGGGGCAATGTTCTGTATGCATCATCACTTTACAAAAAATGGGGAGCAATGTCACCTTGAATTTCACAACAAACATTAAAACATGACATGTTGTCTACAGACTCTGTATCCTCGTCGGATTGTGAAAACAATGTTAATACATATAGCTACCCAAGCAGAACATGGGATAAGAGTGTACATAATCATAGGAATAGGAAACGTCACCAGCCATAATGGGCTTCTTCTTCCCACCTTTCTATGTGTGCCATTTTCTAGCCCAGGTGTAATTATGCCACAGTGTGGAGCTTAAATATAGGCAAGCCACTCAAAGAGGAGCTCTCCCTCTCTGTGGTGCAACTCAATATTAGGAAGGTGTTCCTAATGTTTGGTATACTTTTGTTTTCTGTCTTTCTGTTGTCTGGAGGTCAAACCAAGACTGTTAAAACAGTCAGCCTGGACAACCCCCTCCCTCTCTCTCTGCCTCTTCTCTCTCACTCTCTAGTTAATGTCACCTCTCCCAGGTCTTACTGACAACTACCCTCTTTCCATTTACTTTAACAGGCATCATTACCCACTGAGCACCAACCGACACCGGACGTCCATGGACATTGAAAAGTAGTTGAAATGTGGTCAGTCCACCCTGGCCTTGATGTTAATGTCCACATACGGACAGGACTGGACCAAATCTGAACCTATCATATACAGTGCATTCGGAAAGTATTCAGACCGCTTGACTTTTTCCACATTTTGTTACGTTAAAGCCTTATTCTAAAATTGATTAAATTGTTTTATCCTCATCAATTCCCACACAATACTCCATAATGACAAAGCAAAATCAGTTTGTTTTAATGTTTGCAAATGTATAAAAATAGAAAAACTGAAATATCACATAAGTATTCAGATCCTTTACTCATTACTTTTTTGAAGCACCTTTGGCAGCGATTACAGCCTCGAGTCTTCTTGGGTATGTCGCTACAAGCGATAAGGGATCATAGCTTTCACCTGCATTCACCTGGTCAGTCTATACCATGGAATGAGCAAGTGTCGTTAATGTATAGGCTTGCCATAACAAAGGGGTTGAGTACTTATTGATACAAGACATTTCAGCTTATCACTTTTAATTAATTTGCTTACATTTCTAAAAACATTTGGTTTAACTATTCCCTTAATACAGCATTGGCAAGGATGACAAGAGCATACACTGTGGCCCTCAAGGACTGGAGCTGTGCACCGTGCAGGGTTCCTATGACTGACATTACAGTGCCTTGCAAAAGTATTCATCCCCCTTGGCATTTTTCCTATTTTGTTGCATTACAACCTGTAATTTAAATTGATTTTTATTTGGATTTCATGTAATGGACATACACAACATAGTCAAAATTGGTGAAATTAAAAAGATAACTTGTTTAAAAAAATATCTAAGAAATAAATGACGGAAAAGTGGTGAGTGCATATGTATTCACCCACTTTGCTATGAAACCCCTCAATAAGTTCTGGAGCAACCAATTACCTTCAGAAGTCACATAATTAGTTAAATAAAGTCCACCTGTGTGCAATCTAAGTGTCACATGATCTGATCTCAGTATATATATACACACCTGTTCTGAAAGGCCCCAGAGTCTGCAACACCACTAAGCAAGCGGCACCCTGAAGTCCAAGGAGCTCTCCAAACAGGTCAGGGCCAAAAGGCATATGGGAGACTCCCCAAACATATGGAAGAAGGTACTCTGGTCATATTAGGAATGATGGATGGCGCTTAATACAGGGAAATTCTTGAGGGAAACCTGTTTCAGTCTTCCAGAGATTTGCGACTGGGACGGAGGTTCACCTTCCAGCAGGACAATGACCCTAAGCATACTGCTAAAGCAACACGTGTGGTTTAAGGGGAAACAATTAAATGTCTTGGAATGGCATGGTCAAAGCCCAGATCTCAATCCAATTGAGAATCTGTGGTATGACTTAAAGATTGCTGTACACCAGCAGAACCCATCCAACTTGAAGGAGCTGGAGCAGTATTGCCTTGAAGAATGGGCAAAAATCCCAGTGGCTAGATGTGCCAAGCTTATAGAGACATACCCCAAGAGACTATGCACGCTCAATTTCTTATTTTTTGTCTTATTTGTTGTTTGTTTCACACAACAAATATTTTGCATCTTCAAAGTGGTAGGCATGTTGTGTAAATCAAATGATACAAACTATTTTAATTCCAGGTTGTAAGGCAACAAAATAGGAAAAATGCCAAGGGGGGTGAATACTTTCGCAAGCCACTGTACATGAGGTGTGTAGTGTAGGATTTGTTAGACTATCTGCAGAACATCTAGGTCTAGTTCCAATTGATCAGCGATCCTAAACTTACAATAAGTATACTTGGTGGCATCTCTCCTGTTATTTATTTATTTTCTGGGGAGGGTGTTGCCTTCAGCAGCCATTACACAGAGGGGGGAAAGAGAGTAATCTATCGAAACCTCAGTGGAACAGACACAGCTTAAAAGAGCGAGGACAGGATTTTGACACACGCATACATGGAAAATTGTGCCTGCAACGTTTGCTCTCTTATTTCGGGGATGGGTGGATTTGGCGATGGCAGGGGACAGACTCAGACAAACAAGGTGGCTGGTTTATGGGAGCTGACATACGCTGATCAAGCCCAGGTTCTCTTTGCCTCCGTAATCCCTTTTATCATAGACTCGTGAGAACACAGCAGCAAGAGTATATTCGACAGGGCTGCTTTCAGGCCAGTGGAAAAACATGCCGTGAAATCAAATTGTGCAAATGAGAAAACACAACCAAAGATGTGCCGGGGCGGAGTTGGCCTTCTGAGCCATTTGTTTTGTTGCAGATCGTTTTTTTTGAATCCCTGAAAGATTAAGAGGCTGCAACTTGCAAAGCTTCAACCCATATCCTGTTTAGTTAGGATATACAGTGCCGTAAAAATGAATTTGTCCCCTTTCTAATTTTCTCTCTATTTTTGCATTTTTTATACACAATGTTATCAGGTCTTCAATCAAAACCTAATATCAGATAAAGGGAACACATAACACAAAATCGGGGGCAAATACTTTTCCATGGCACTGTACAAAATACACCTTTGATGGTCAAGACAACACAAATTCAAGTAAATCAAACATCAAATTAAACCATTCAAGTAGCAAGGCTAATGGTTTAGAAAAGCTAGCCTTAGTAAGCATGATCATCTTACATTTACATTTTAGTCATTTAGCAGACACTCTTATCCAGAGCGACTTACAGTTAGTGAGTGCATACATTTTCCATACTGGCCCTCCGTGGGAATCGAACCCACAACCCAGGCGTTACAAGCGCCATGCTCTACCAACTGAGCTACAGGAGGCCAATCATGTTCATAGTCTCTCCATTCCCTCGACCTCTCTTTTTATAAGTAACAATTAGCTTGTCCTTTAACAAATGTCTTAAAACAAATGCAGACCTGACAACCTTGAATAATTCTTATAAATACCACTTCAGAGTGGCGGCGGCACCACCAGCCCCACGGACCCCACGATGGCACACGTGCTACACCCACACTGCTTAAATCATAGGCAAATGTACCTTTTTAGCCTAATGTTGGCAGAAGACTGCCACAGAAGGAATGGTAGACTATAGACTCTTAGGGGGACTTGGTAATTGACTGCTCTTCAGTAGATAACTGGAATTACATTTAAATGTACAAATCAGGGCTCTCCCTATATGATTTTCTGACAAGGTGGTGCCTAAGGTTGGGTAGGGGGGAGGTCCGGAGGTGGTCAGTCAACTTTCCCATCAGGATTTGGAGCATTTTGCATTTTAGAAAAACCTGTAACTGCCATTTCCTGAAACCTAGAGTCTTAAATGTTATCAAACAATGTAGCCAACACAGGATGGGCATAGGCACGGGTGGACTGGGGAGCTAGGCCCACCCAATAAGATTGAGCAACAAAACATAAAAATGACACTGTATTTTTACCTAAATACAGTACTTAACTTGGGCAGGAGCTCACCGGAACTGAGTCCTGGCAGCTAACATTTTCTTCTGCTTGAGTTCCTGCACCTCCTATAGAATATTAGCTCAAAGTATTGAGGAATTCCTGCAACTAAAGATAAATGGTACTAGCACCCAAAATGAGTACCGGCACCTACTTCAGTCCAAGTCAAATACTGGCCTATACATGCATACACCATCAGACAAAATTAATATAAAGCAGTGGGGAGGGGGTGGGAAAAGGAAAAGGACATATATTGACAACAACAACAATAATATAATAATAATAATAATAATAATAATAATAATAATAATAATAATAATACATTTTATTTGGCAGATGCCTTTCTGGACACTCAAGGACATAATATAATATAATATAATAATATAATATAATAATATAATATGCCATTTAGCAGACGCTTTTATCCAAAGCGACTTACAGTCATGCGTGCATACATTTTCTTGTGTATGGGTGGTCCCGGGGTTCGAACCCACTACCTTGGCGTTACAAGCGCCGTGCTCTACCAGCTGAGCTACATAAAATATAGCGCTGTACACAAAATCAATGTAATGTAGGTCAATGTAATGAATTTGAATTATGCTTGATTATTTACCAAGGAAAAACTAAACTAAACACGATCAGCTCATCAATTTGAAAAAAAAAATTGGTGGGTTCTGGCATGTGTCACTCCGCAGTGATACCATGTGCAGTAAACAGTAGCTATCGCAGTGTAGGCTACTCACTGTTAGCTAGCTAGACTTGGCTAACAAAAACACACAAAATGGCCAAACAAATCTCACTGTTCAACTGGGATGTTAGCTACCAGTTCCCGAAACAAAAAACTGCCAGCAAGGTTTGGGGACTCGCATGTTACATCTAAAGAGGGGAAAGCAGCCCCTGTTACGAGCAACTCGGATTTACAGGCATTATGGAACGAGATATTGGACAGACAATTTATGGAACTCAATAGTCATTTTCAGAACAATCATACGGGATAATGAAGAAGGCTGCAGCTGCCTGCCCCGATCCAACTCATTTGGTAAAATTACAGTGATACGGCCACCCAGTACCCATTATGGCATTTCTGTGGAGGACGTAGAACTAACTGTTTTTGTACAGCAGCTTAAACAAAAGTTACAAGAGGGTTGGCTACTTTTGATTTTAAAAAAATAAAAAAGTGCATCTTTGCTAATAATACGATAGGTGCACTTAATTCAGCTGCCCTGCATGCCGGGTAGGCGAAGTGTTCCCATTTTGAACCATTGTATTTGTCTGAAAATACAAATCCGCTGCCCAATCGGAAACCTTAGATCACCGTGTCTACATCAGTGTCCACGAGTCCACAGCCAAATGAATAGTGACTGTAGAGCAGGCTACTGTAAGATTTCAAAACCATACCTAGAGAGAGATTGTCAGAGAATACAGCAAAGGGGTGTTTTTTTGGTCACACAATACCCCATAATGTCAAAGTGGAATTATATTTTTCAAAATGTTTACAAATTAATTCAAAATGAAAACCTGAAATATCTTCAGTCAATAAGTATTCATACCCTTTGTTATGGCAAGCATAAATACGTTCAGGAGTGAAAATTTGCTTTACAAGTCACATAATAAGTTGATCGGACTCACTCCGTTTGCAATATTGTTTAACATAATTTTTTTTTAGGACTACGCCATCTCTGTACCCCACACATACAACTATCTGGAAGGTCACTCAATCAAGCAGTGAATTTAAAACAAAGATTCAACCACAAACACCAGGGATGTTTTCCAATGTCTCAAACAATCTATTTGTAGATGGGTCAAAATAAAAAAGCAGACATTGAATATCCCTTTGAGCATGGTGAAGTTATTAATTACACTTGGGTGTTAGGCCTACTACTGCTAGGTAGCTCTCTCCCTCCCCTCTGTCTGTCCTTGATTGCAGGAGTGAGGTCTGGTGTGCGGGAGTCAGGGTTCCAGCTGCAGCTCATTCACCATAATCACCTCAGCCTTTAAGACCCGGTCAAACTTACCACTCATCGTCAGATCATAGTCAAGACGACCATGTTAGTCTCGCTGCCGACTCAACCTGGTTATTTTTGCTCTTTGTGTTTTTGGCCTGTTATATTTACTTTTTCTCCTGTGCCACAGATATTTGGAACCTGACTCCTGCCTCCGCTTCACTCCTGCCACCACCATCCTGCTCTCCATTACCGGACCTCTCTTTTGGACTCACCACGGACACTAGGACATTACGGTACCACACCTGCCCTGTTCTGGATCTGTTACCCTCCCTGTACCTGGACTTGCTCTTCCCCTATATTTGGAAACCTGGACGTTGAACATTGTAAATAAACCTGTTAAAACTTCTCTGGCTTGGTGTACTTGTCTGCATTTGGGTTCTATCCAGTTAAATCATAACAGTGGGATGGTGGATCAATACACCCAGTCACTACAAAGATACAGGCCTCCTTCCTAACTCAGTTGCCGGAGAGGAAGGAAACCACTCAGGGACTTCACCATGAGTTTAATGGTTGTAATAGGAGAAAACTGAGGATAGATCAACAACATTGTTGTTACTCCACAATATTAACCTAATTGACAGAGTAAAAAGAAGGAAGCCTGTACAGAATACAAATATTCCAAAACATGCATCCTGTTTACAACAAGGCAAAGATACTGAAAGAAATGTGACAAAGAAATTTACTGTTTGTCCTTCATACAAAGTGTTATGTTCGGGGAAAATCCAATATAACACATTACTGAGTACCACTCCCCATATTTCCAAGCATAGTGGTGGCTGCATCATGTTTTTCAGGATAAAAAAGAAACGGGATAGCGATAAGCACAGGCAAAATCCTAGAGGAAAACCTGTTTCAGTCTGGATTCCACCAGACACTGGGAGATTAATTCACCTTTCAGCAGGACAAAAACCTTAAACACAAGGCCAAATCTACACTGGAGTTGCTTACCAAGAATACAGTGAATGTTCCTGAGTGGACGAGATACAGTTTTGACTTAAATCTGCTTGAAATCTACAGCAAAACTTGAAAATGGTTGTCTAGCTATGATCAACAACCAATTTGACAGAGCTTGAAGATTTTTGAAAATAATGGGAAAATGTTGTACAAACCAGGTGTGCAAAGCTCTTAGAGACATAACGTGAAAGACTCACAGCTGTAAATCGCTGTGAAAGGTGATTATAACATGTATTGACTCAGAGGTGTGATTACTTATGTAAATTAGATATTTCTGTATTTCATTTTCAATACATTTGCAAAAAGGTCTAAAAACATATTTTTGTCATTGTCATTATGGGGTATTGTGTGTAAATGGGTGAGAAAAAACAAACAAACAATGTAATACATTTTGAATTCAGGCCGTAACACAACAAAATGTGGAATAAGTCAAGGGGTATGAATACTTTCTGAAGGCACTGTAATAGGCTAAAACAACTGACCTATTACCAGTGTTATCATATAGTCTTGCTTGAGATTCAAGTTTTGAAATATAAGGGACGTTATTTATAATAAAGGGTAGGCCTACATGGAGAAAATCGGACCTCTCATCATATATGATAATAGGCAAATGCAAGACACAATATTTATTTCCAGTCAATGTAAATAGCTAATACTTTTTCGGAAGTTAATATTATTGGAAATATAACTTGCCCTGTGCTTCTCCGGCAATTTATAATTTATTTGATTTCACACAATACATTTTAGGCACACTTGATGTCCCGCACCCAGCAGAGAATTGCACTCGGCTTGCATTTTTAATAAGAAAAGGTTGGTGACCACTGTTCTGGTCTATATAAGCTATGGCCTATTATTATGTTAATTAGCATACTGTTAGTCTATAATTTATGTTTCCTTTGATATGCAGCCATAGCCTAATGCAAACCTGATCTACCTTGATTAACACCAGAAAAGACTGGCCTCGTTGGACCCCCCTTTGGAGCAATGACGTGTCTTTTGGACGTCAACATTCGAACAATCTAACAAAATAAATGTCATATCTGCTACCGGAATAATCATTATTTGGTTGTGTTTATGAAGGCCTTATGTAACATTAGAATACAAAATCAAATGTATTTCAAAGAACAAAATAGCATTTTCATTAGTTTATGCAACTGTAGGCTATATGTACAAACGAAAAACCAATTAACAACACAATTCAAGTGTTTAAAATCATGTAATAAACATTAAAGACCATTCATTATTGTTTTGTTAAGGGCAGGTCTTAAAGAACATTATGAATTTAAGAAAATGCATTTCAAAAGAACCAAATGGCATATTTTGAGTTTAAATAAACTACATGACCAAAAGTATGTGGACACCTGCTAGTCAAAAATCTCATTCCAAAATCATGGGCATTAATATGGAATTGGTTTCCCCTTCGCTGCTATAACAGCCTCCACTCTTCTGGGAAGGCTTTACACTAGATGTTGGAACATTGCTGCGGGGACTTCAGCCACAAGAACATTAGTGAGTTCGGGCACTGATGTTGGGCGATTAGGCCTGGCTCGCAGTCGGCGTTCCAATTCATCAAAAAGGTGTTTGATGGGGTTGAGGTCAGGATTTGTGCAGGCCAATCAAGTTCTTCCACACAGAACTCGACAAACCATTTATGTATGGACCTCAATTTGTGCACGGGGGCATTGTCATGCTGAAACAGGAAAGGGCCTTCCCCAAACTGTTGCCACAAAGTTGAAAGCACAGAATAATCTAGAATGTCATTGTATGCTGTAGCTTTAAGATTTCCCTTCACTGGAACTAAGGGGCCTAGCCCGAACCATGAAAAACAGCCCCAGACCATTATTCCTCCTCCACCAAACTTTAGAGTTGGCAATATGCATTAGGGCAGGTAGCGTTCTCCTGGCATCCGCCAAACCCAGATTAGTCCATCAGACTTCCAGATGGTGAAGCGATTCTTTACTCCAGAGAACGCGTTTCCACTGCTCCAGAGACCAGTGCCGGCGAGCTTTACACCACTCCAGCCGATGCTTGGCATTGAACATGGTGATCTTAGGCTTGTGTGTGGCTGCTCGGCCATGGAAACCCATTTCATGAAGCTCCCGACGAACAGTTCTTGTGCTGACGTTTCTTCCAGAGGCATTTTGGAACGCGGTAGTGAGTGTTGCAACTGAGGACAGACGATATTATCACACTACGCGCTTCAGCACTCGGCGGTCCCGTTCTGTGAGCTTGTGTGGCCTACCACTTTGCGCTTGAGCCATTGTTGCTCCTAGACGTTTCCACTTCACAATAACAGCACTTACAGTTGACTAGGGCAGCTCTAGCAGGGCAGAAATATGACAAACTGACTTATTGGAAAGGTGGCATCCTATGACGGTGCCACATTGAAAGTCACTGAGCTCTTCAGTAAGGCCATTCTACTGCCAATGTTTGTCTATGGAGATTGCATGCCTGTGTGCTCGATTTTATACACCTGTCAGCAACGGGTGTGGCTGAAACAGCCGAATCCACTACTTTGAAGTGGTGTTCAAATACTTTTGTATATATAGTGTATGTTACTCTGCTTTGAGTATTGTGAGTGCACACGAGGAGTGCATTTAATCACAGTAATTCTGCCAAACGGCTATATTGTGAAATACAGCAAGGGTTCATTTTTAAGAATTGTTTGGCAAGGATATGTGATTTGGAAACTGCAGAATCTGCTCTTTCTGATACTATACAGTGCATTTGGAAAGTATTCAAACCCCTTGACATTTCCCACATTCTGTTACGTTACAGCCTTATTCTAAAAGGGATTAAATAAAATAAAATCCTTATATCTACACACAATACCGCATAATGACAAAGCAAAAACAGTTTCTCCCATTCTTCTCTGCAGATCCTCTCAAGCTCAGTCAGGTTGGATGGGGCGCGTCGCTGCATAGCTATTTTCAGGTCTCTACAGAGTAGTTCGATCGGGTTCAAGTCCGGGCAATGGCTGGGCCACTCAAGGACATGCAGAGACTTGTCCCAAAGCCACTCCTGCGTTGTCTTGGCTGTGTGCTTAGGGTCGTTGTCCTGTTGGAAGGTCCGGAGCGCTCTGGAGCAGGTTTTAATCAAGGATCTCTCTGTACTTTGCTCCGTTCATCTTTCCCTCGATCCTTACTCGTCTCCCAGTCCCTGCTGCTGAAAAACATCCCCACACCATGATGCTGCCACCACCATGCTTCACCGTAGGGATGGTGCCAGGTTTCCTCGAGACGTGACGCTTTGCATTCAGGCCAAAGAGTTCAATCTTGGTTTCATCAGACCAAAGCATCTTGTTTCTCATGGTCTGAATCCTTTAGCTTCCTTTCGGCAAACTCCAAGAAGGCTGGCATGTGCCTTTTACTGAGGAGTGCCTTCCGTCTGGCCACTCTACCATAAAGGCCAGATTGGTGGAGTGCTTCAGAGATGGTTGTCCTTCTGAATGGTTCTCCGATCTCCACAGAGGAACTCTGGAGCTCTGTCAGAGTGAACATCGGGTTCTTGGTCACCCACCTGACCAAGGCCCTTCTCCCCCGATTGCTCAGTTTGTCCGGGCGGCCAGCTCTAGGAAGAGTCTTGGTGGTTCCAAACTTCTTCCATTTAAGAATGATGGAGGCCACTGTGTTCTTGGGAACCTTCAATGCTGCAGAAATGTTTTGGTACCCTTCCCCAGATCTATGCCTTGACACAATACTGTCTCTGAGCTCTACGGACAATTCCTTTGACCTCATGGCTTGGTTTTTGCTCTGACATGCACTGTCAACTGTGGGACCTTATATAGACAGGTGGGTACCTTTCCAAATCATGTCCAATCAATTGAATTTACCACAGGTGGACTCCAATCAAGTTGTAGAAACATTTCAAGGATGATCAATGGAAACAGGATGCACCTGAGCTCAATTTCAAGTCTCATAGCAAAGGGTCTGAATACTTATGTAAATGAGGTATTTTTATTTTTAATACATTTGCAAAAATATATAAAAACCTGTTGTCATTATGGGTGTGTTGATTGATAATTTAATTTAATCAATTTTAGAATAAGGCTGTATGTAACTAAATGTGGAAAAAGTCAAGGGATCTGAATACTTGGCTACCATACTAGGCTACCATTCATTCAACATGCCTTGTTGTCATTGGTGAACTGACTATTATCGCATCCTTAGTAGCCTACTGTTGACATACAGCTATATTTGTATTTTTTTTGAATTTTATTAGGGATCCCCATTACTACTCTTCCTGGGGTCCAAACATATCAAGACACTTACGTTATACACTACTGGTCAAAAGTTTTAGAACACCTACTCATTCAAGGGTTTTTCTTTATTTTTACTATTTTCTACATTGTATAATAATAGTGAAGACATCAACACTATGAAATAACACATATGGAATCATTTAGTAACCAAAAAATTGTTAAACAAAAAATATATTTTATATTTGAGATTCTTCAAATAGCCAACCTTTGCCTTGATGACAGCTTTGCACACTCTTGGCATTCTCTCAACCAGCTTCATGAGGTAGTCACCTGGAATGCATTTCAATTAACAGGTGTGCCTTCTTAAAAGTTAATTTGCGGAATTTCTTTCATTCTTAACGCATTTGAGCCAGTTGTGTTGTGACAAGGTGGGGGGGGAATACAGAAGATAGCCCTATTTGGTAAAAGACCAAGTCCATATTATGGCAAGAACAGCTCAAATAAGCAAAGAGAAATGACAGTCCATCATTACTTTAAGATATGAAGGTCAGTCAATCTGGAAAATTTCAAGAATTTTCAAAGTTATTCAAGTGCAGTCGCAAAAAACATCAAGCGCTATGATGAAACTGGCTCTCATGAGGACCGCCGCAGGAAAGGAAGACCCAGAGTTACCTTTGCTGTAGATGATAAGTTCATTAGAGTTACCAGCCTCAGAAATTGCAGCCCAAATAAATGCTTCACAGAGTTCAAGTAACAGACACATCTCAACATCAACTGTTCAGAAGAGACTGTGTAAGTCAGGCCTTCATGGTAGAATTGCTGCAAAGAAACCACTACTAAAGGACACAAATAAGAAGAAGAGACGTGCTTGGGCAAAGAAACACGAGCAATGGACATTAGACCTGTGGAAATTTGTCCTTTGGTCTGGAGTCCAAATTGGAGATTTCTGGTTCCAACCGCCGTGTCTTTGTGAGACGCGGTGTGGGTGAACGGATGATGTCCGCATGTGTATTTCCCACCGTAAAGCAAGGAGGAGGAGGTGTTATGGTGTGAGGGTGCTTTGCTGGTGACACTGTCTGTGATTCATTTAGAATTCAAGGCACACTTAGCCCACAGCATTCTGCAGCGATACTCCATCCCATCTGGTTTGGGCTTAGTGGGACTATCATTCCCCCTAAGGAGACTGAAAAGATTTGGCATGGGTCCTCAGATCCTCAAAAGGTTCTACAGCTGCACCACCAAGAGCATCCTGACTGGTTACATCACTGCCTGGTATGGCAACTGCTCGGCCTCCGACCGCAAGGCACTACAGAGGGTAGTGCTTACGGCCCAGTACATCACTGGGGCCAAGCTTTCTGCCATCCAGGACCTCTATACCAGGCGGTGTCAGAGGAAGGCCCTAAAAATTGTCAAACACTCCAGCCACCCTAGTCAGAGACTGTTCTCTCTGCTACTGCACGGCAAACGGTACCGGAGCGCCAAGTCTAGGTCCAAGAGGCTTCTAAACAGCTTCTACCCCCAAGACTCCTGAACATCTAATCAAATGGCAACCCAGACTATTTGCATGGTGGCTATTTGAAGAATCCAATATAAAATATATGGAAGGTAAACCTTCGCCCCAGCCTGAGGTCCTGAGCGCTCTGGAGCAGGTTGTCATCAAGGATCTCTCTGTACTGTATCTTTCCCTCGATCCTGACTACATGATTCCACATGTGTTATTTCATAGTTTTGATGTCTTCACTATTATTCTACAATGTAGAAAATAGTAAAAAATAAAGAAAAACCCTTGAATGAGTAGGTGTGTCCAAACTTATGACTGGTACTGTAGTTGACCACACGTGGGTAGGCTAATGCTTCAAATCCTATTATAACAATTTGATGACTTTGGGAGTTTCAGTAAGCAACAATTTGATGCCTTCAATTACATTAGCCTACTTTATTACAATATTTCTGTCATTCAGTGATATTTATTCCCATATAATTTGTTATGGATCCATCCAGATGTGGTTAGAAAACAGTGCATGTGGTGGGCTATACAAAGATATGGGTGAAGTGACATGCCTCGCAAACACCCATTAATAAATGTAAAGTCCCTAAACTCGGCAAGAGTCTATTGTCCTGCTGATAGCCCATCAAGGGTGGATGGCTTGTTTTGTATTCCAATTTATTGGAAAGGCTGCTTTCCATTCTCAGCCTGACTCTCTGCCACAGCTTATTTCTATTGCTGTTATCTATTCGGTAACATTCCACAAGTAAATGTAATAAATAAAACATACATTGAATAGCTCAGATCTGGAAAATATGTTAAACCTTTTTTTTGTTTAATTTACCTGTGCTTAGTAGCCAAGACTTTATGGCTTCGCCATCAACTTGTTAATTTAGCAGACATCACTTGCATATATTCATTCAACACATATATTTTAAGAATATAATGGAATATAACATAACATTTTAGTTTCTCTCAGAATAAACACCTTACAGTGTCACAACAGTTTAAGTAAGTAATAGGCTACAGTCCAATGACAGCTTCTTCTGACAAAGTAGAAACAACAAAGAAAGTGAGGAAGAGCAATTCTAACCCTTTGTTCTAAATTCAATCACCCTCTTCTTCTTCTTCATCCTTCTCATTCCATTCATTCAAATTAAATTGTAATACATTTTGTCACTCTCGTTCAACAACTCCAAATCACTTTTGCATGTGCGCCAAAGGGATAACTTGAAATAACATGACATAGGTTAATTAAATAATCGAAAGGAAAATTTTTATTATTTATTAGCCTAGAGGATATAAGTATTTTAGGCATATCATGTGAATTAGGCCTCATGTAAAATCATTGTCAAAGCACAAGAGATACTGTTGCATGACAAACAGGTGCTGTTAGATTACAATACTATTTTTCTGCCCGTTTGGAACAGTGTAAACAACACTAAATAAATTATGAGTAATACCAGAGAGTCTGTTCTAATGAAACAAAATTGTAAAGCCTTTATTACACCATAGCAAAGTTTAAAAACAGCCAGATTTGTGACATTGCTTTATCGAACATTTTGCGGTTGCATGAGGCTTGGTGATCACAGAATCAGTAGGATATTAAACAAACACTCAAATAGGTAAAAGAAGCAGGAACAGAAGCATAGGGCTGAGTGACTCACTAATTATTGTCTTTCGTTCAAAATAAGTTATATTATAATGCAGGGTTAAAGACACATTCTTTCTGATTGTCTTTAGCATATGCAGTCTCTCTCCTCTTGCTAAAGCTAATTTCATTAGAATTATTATGTGATTATAATAAATTGATATATTTGTAGGGGTTGATGCATTTCAGGTCTGTGATATTGAGTTAGATATGTAAAACTTTAGAGGAGTTAAGCCTCGAATACATTGCAAGTTTGCCCTTTTTGGCCATTAGGCTACACTTTACAATAGGACTCAACTCTGACTGACTATCTATCGGTAGTCTAAACTGTGGCACAAATTGGGGGATTCTTCACACCTAGCCGAGCTATTAGACTATATTTTATATATTAATGGAGGTGCAGAGAGAGAGATGAGAAGCCAGCTGCGACCAGGCACGGTGGATGACATCCTTTTCCTGCACAGCAATTTGAAGAAATCCAGTGATGGACTGTTTTTGAAGTTATTGTTTAAGTATATTTATTTGTTCTCGAATATTAGAAGGCTCTTTAAAGCGATTGGAGTTGTCAATGTGCCGCATTGCATTGTGAAAATAAAATATATTGTTATTAATTCATGGCATGGTTTCTTTATAGCCAAATGTTGAATAGACATGCAGACAAATTAATTAATGCAGGAAATGAGGAATAATAGCCTACTGTCTGTAGTCATAAATAAATTGATGTTATTTTGTTGGGTAACGGATCGGCTCTCGGAACTCATTAAGAGGCGGCTTCTATCTTCACTAAAATCATTCATTCAGAAGGTTAAACCCATAGGTCTTAGGCCTGCAGTAAATTAAATAAAATTACCAGGTTCATTTTTCATTAGGTTATAATAATCCATGCCTTCTGGGAATGTTATAAAGTCCAAAAGTTATGGGCGGAGTTAGAAAGATGGCTGTCAGAAGTATTACAATGGAAACTTTTAATCCGTCTGTCTGCATATTTCAAGACATGACATAAGGGTGCAGTGAGATACCCTATGGGTTGGACGATAATTTTCTTGTCAATCATCTTGAAAAAATGTATACTTAAAAACTGAAAATCAACCAATTTAAATGCTTTATTATCCAGATGTTGAAAGTGCGTGGGTGACGGAGAGAAACAAAATGGTTCAGTTTGAGACCTTGTGCCCTGTGTAGCTCAGTTGGTAGAGCTTGAAACGCCAGGGTTGTGGGTTCGATTCCCACGGGGTACCAGTATGAAAAAAGTATGAAAATGTATGCACTCACTACTGTAAGTCGCTCTGGATAAGAGTGTCTGCTAAATTACGTAAATGTAATGTGGCGGAGAGTGAGAAGGGTCTGGGCAGGTGTGATGTAGTTGTCGTTTTATGTGTATGTTTTGTATTGTCCCCCCCCCCCTCAAAGAAAAAGAAATTAGTACCAAAGAATTACAATTTTGCAACACGCATCTGATTATTCATTATGTTAAGGATTTATTTGAATTATTTTGTTTCCATTCTTCATTGTAACCACAATGTCACAAATAATTGAACACACACACACAATATGAGCAGATTAACTTGGTCAAAACATTTCCTTATTAAAGAATGTTGGTACTTATTTATTTTGATCCAAAGCCACGAATGAGTGAGTCACTCAGCTTTATGCTGACAAACATAGCTTTATGCTGCAAAATAGCCTACTAAATAGGCCAAGCCAAAACAAATATCTAAAATTACCTAAATAAACTAGTACATTTCATAAATTAAATAAATTAAGTATCTCAGGTCTTGAAAATTCAGTTTCTTCTTCACATCAGCAAAGGACTCCATGTTTCAGAAACTCACTTTATAAGTGAGTTTCACACTGTATCACTCCTTCACACAGTGGTTAATAAAGCCAGTTTGATATTTAGAATTCTCTCTTTCTGTTTTTAGAGGGAGAGAAACAAAAAGTCCACCGTGCCTGGTTACAGGCTTGCAGCTGGCTTCTCTCTGAAACCACAAATCCATCTGTAGGTGACGCCACACAATTACCAGGTGGACAGTAGGCCCATTGAAGCGATAGAGGAAATCAACAACATCCACAAGTATTCTTTCACAATAGCTGGCCTTATGGCATCTGCAGTTTTGAGCTGCACTTTCCCACTCCATGGTGGATAACACCAACTCTTCGTTTATTTAATGGGCTGTAAGGCACAAGTATCCTATTTTTCGAAAATCGTCAGTCCACATGTCAAGTGTAATTGCGCCATTGTATTTACCCAAGTTCTCTCTCAACTCCGGGACCACCCGCCAGCCCAAAAAAATTCTGATGCAGGACTCCAGTGCCAGAGGAGAGAGACTCTCTGACTGAAACAGTCACACCTCCATTAATTTACAAAAGGATAGTCTAATACCTCGGCTGGGTTTGAAAAATCCCCCAATTTGTGCCACAGTTTAGATTACCGATAGATCAGTGATATAACTTCCCCTTGTGATAGTGTGGCATAATGACAGCATGACGCAATTTACCACCATCTGCCACCATCTACTACAAACTGTTGAGGCATAAGCTCAAAACATTTAATTGAGGAACCACTGTAGACACACTGGCTTTACTGAAACCCAGTGGTATGTCGTTAGTAAAGATTGAAAAAAGTAAGGGGCCTAGACAGCTGCCCTGGGGAATTCCTGATTCTACCTGGATTATATTGGAGAGGCTTCCATTAAAGAACACCCTCTGAGTTCTGTTAGACAGGTAACTCTTTATCCACAATATAGCAGGGGATGTAGAGCCATAATACATAAATTTTTTCAGCAGCAGACTATGATCGATAATGTCAAAAGCTGCACTGAAGTCTAACAAAACAGCCCCCACAATCTTTTTATCATCAATTTCTCTCAGCCAATGATTAGTCATTTGAGTAAGTGCTGTGCTTGTTGAATGTCCTTCTCTATAAGCGTGCTGAACGTCTATTGTCAATTTGTTTACTGTAAAATAGCATTGTATCTAGTCAAACACCTTTTGCTTCCCTCCAGGCCTGAGGGCACACCCTTTCAAGTAGGCTTAAATTAAAGATTGGGCAAATAGGAGTGGCAATATCGTCCGCTATTATCCTCAGTAATTTTCCATCCAAGTTGTCAGACCCCGGTGGCTTGTCATTGTTGATAGACAACAAAAAAATGCACCTCTTCTACACTCACTTTACGGAATTCAAAACAATCATTAAAGTAATTGGCAATATCAGTGGGTTTTGTGATGAATGAGCCATCTGATTCAATGAATGATGGAGCTGCGTTTGCCTTTTTGCTCAACATGTCATTGAAGGTGCTCCAGAGCTTTTTACTATCATTCTTTATATCATTTATCTCTGTTTCATAGTATAGTTTCTTCTTTTTATTCAGTTTAGTCACATGATTTCTCAATCTGCAGTACGTTTGCCAATCGGTTGTGCAGCCAGACTTATTTGCCATTCCATTTGCCTCATCCCACTCAACCATACCATTTTTAAATTCCACATCAATCCACAAGGATTTAACAGTTTTTACAGTCATTTCCTTAATGGGTGCATGCTTATTAGTAACTGGAATAAGCAATTTCATGAATGTGTCAAGTGAAGCGTCTGGTTGCGCCTCATTACACACCATAGACAAACAAATATTATTTACATCAACAACATAGGAATCACTACAAAACGTATTGTATGACCGCTTATACACTGTATTAGGCCCAGCCTTTGGAACTTTGTTTTTTTTCTAGATATGCCTACTATATTGTGATCACTACATCCGATGGATCTGGATACTGCTTTCAAGCTAATTTCTGCAGCATTAGTAAAGATGTGATCAATACATGTTGATTATTTCATTCCTGTGCTGTTTGTAACTACCCTGGCAGGTTTAATCATAAACTGAACCAGGTTGCAGGCACTGGTTACAGTTTGAAGCTTTTTCTTGAGTGGGCCAGTCAATATTTAAATCACCCAGAAAATATACCTCTATGTTGATATCACATACATTATCAAGCATTTCACATATGTTATCCAGATACTGACTGTTAGCACTTGGTGGTCTATAGCAGCATCCCACAAGAATGGGCTTTAGGTGTGGCAGATGAACCTGTAGCCATATTACTTCAACAGTATATAACATGAGATCCTCTCTAAGCTTTACAGGAATGTGGTTCTGAATATAAACAGCAACACCTCCACCATTGGCATTTCTGCCTTTTCTGTAGATGTTATAACCATGTATTGCTACCACTGTATCGTCAAAGGTATTATCTAAGTGAGTTTAAGAGATAGTCAGAATATCAATGTCATCTGTTACTAGCAAGTTATTAATTTAATGAACCTTGTTTCTTAAGCTACATATGTTAATGTGGGCTATTTATAGGACTTTTCTGGGATGCTTGATTGTTTTCATTGCTTTACTGGGATGCTTAGCAGAAGTAGACATGCTCATGTTATTTATGTTAGTGCAGGGTGAGCTTCCTACTAGGGCACACCGCCTCAGTACTAACAGTATAAGTCCGGTTCATAGACACATGATTGCTGTATACAATAGCTGCATGATCAGCAGAGGCATTCAGGGCAATTAGAGGGACATAGATTAGGTTACTTACAGTTACTACCAACGCCCCTGGTATAATGTACATTTGCTGAAGCATTATGACAATGGTAGGGATTAACTTAGCTGGGCTTGGGTCATTGATAAGTCATTGTCTCAACGCAGCCTTATAATGCTGTGAAAGGATCCAGGAACCCAAATTATTCGGATGGATCCCATCCTCCTAATAAAACACGTTTTGTTTCCAAAAGGTATCGAAATTGTCAACAAAAGATACACCCATTGAGCTGCAATAATCACGTAGCCAGCTGTGAAGAGAAAGAATCGTGCTAAAGCGTCCAATGCCATGATTCAGAGAGGGCACAGGGCCCGATACGATGGGTATTTTATTAGTGTCTAGCAGAGAATCAAATCAGCTCTTTAAAATCCAGTTTCAACTGTTCAGAGCTGCCCTTCATTATGTAATTAAAACCCACATGGTCTACGATATAATTTATTTTCATGTCCTGGCGTAGAACATTCGGGAGCAGCTTAGCAGTATCATTTACTCGAGCTCCGGGATAGGACATTATTTCTGCACCAGGAACAGTCACATTTTCTACCATGGAGCTGCCCAAAATCACGGCTGGCGAGAAGGACGAGGAAATCCGCCCACTCCAATGCTTCACAGGATTCGGAGAACCCTTTAAGGATTGGCGAGAGGCAGGATAACTTGAGCCCGTAGCTCCTGGCGCCTGGCGCATGCCTCCGACAGATGGAGAAGCCCCACTCGATCTAGAGCAGGGACGGAAGGTTGTCGACACCTACTTCGAAATCGTAGGGGAAGGAATAGGCACAGCGGCCGCAGACACAGGTACCCCCAGTGACGAAGGTGCAGAAAGATCAGGCTCCAGGGTGGCAAAACTATTCGTTGTTTGTATCCGCTCCGGGCCTCTCGTTGGGAGTGTAGCCTGCTTTGCGGTAGGCCGCTGTCTTCGGCTTCCACGGCTCGTGACATGCGATCATCGTTGATTTGCATGCTCCTCTTGCTGTGCTCCTTCTACTCCGCTATCAGATGGGGGAGGAGAGGCAGGAGATGGCTCCTCTGGCGAATGAACTCTGGGCAACACCGGACAGTCGGACAACGACAAACGACAAGGCAGAGATGCATCCAACAAGTGCGAACGCCGTCAGGCTACCAGCGTAGAAAAGGTAAACATTCCACTCTGCGTTTTCCCATTTCTTACATAGGCTGGTGACCTGCTTGATCAAGGAAGCCACTTCAATCCTATAATCCTCAGTAATTGCCGCATTGGAACTCAAGAGTGATCCAGTTCGTCCCGAAACAAAGCGTAGTAGGTACAGCTCCTACAGCGCTGGATCCGTTCATTTACTTCTCCAGACAAAGAGGGCTCCATTGCAAAACTTATTATCACGGCACAGAGTGAAGAAAAAGGATATCACTGGTTCGGCAAGGCTATGAAAGTCACTGGAATGTTATATAACTCGAAACTCGTTGAAAGTCTACTCGTCATCTCAGCCATCTGAGGGAACATACTTTGTGGGTCTCTTCACAGAGCTTCTAAGGCACCCTAAGGGACCACAATGGGCTGTCTATATTTAGATCACAATGGTACTGTGTAAAGAACAGCAGAAGGGTTTTACTGGGGAAGTTTGGAGCTGAGGCTTTCAAGCACATTTCATTCAGAGCTCCCTTTTGACTAAGCGCGAGAGAGAGTAAAAAAGCTACAAGGCTGGCGCGGTTAAATATGCACAAGAACACCGTTTCCAGTCATGATCCTATACATTTTTTTATTTTTTACAAGAAAATGACTGTTGAGTGCTTCAAAAGCACTCATAATAACAGGACATTCTCCCATAAATAAATGATGATACTTGTCATAAGTGATATCCTAAACCTTATTACAAGAGGATGAAAGCTTTCCTGAAAATGTGTAAATGGAAAGATGCAGTTTCCTCCTTAAACTGTCCTTAGAATCTTGATTGGAACAATATTCATAAACTATTTATTTCAATTTCTCTGTGGCAGTGAAATGGACTGCCTGAATATAATCCAAATTTACTTTTTAATTTGCCAAAACAACCCATTGAGAATGAATAGGCAAAATGTGAACAGGTTTAGGTGCTATAGTAAAACTCCATAGTAGATACACTACCGGTCAAACGTTTTAGAACACCCCCATCTTTCCAGTTTTTATTGAAATATAAGCAGTTCAAGTCCAGTGAATAACCTGAAATGGTACAAAAGGTCAGCGGTAAACTGCCAGAGGTCCAAAAAAAAGTTTAGGTTACCAAAAACGGTTATAAAAGAGTTTGCCTTTTTCAGGAAACAAGTAGTGGGTTAACAACTTACAGCT
Organism: Coregonus clupeaformis; assembly: GCF_020615455.1. Taxonomy (NCBI): domain Eukaryota; kingdom Metazoa; phylum Chordata; class Actinopteri; order Salmoniformes; family Salmonidae; genus Coregonus; species Coregonus clupeaformis. The sequence continues at coordinate 40,980,153 of NC_059193.1, forward strand.
GTTCTGCACCAATGGAAGTAAATTAAGGCTTGAAAGTTGATGCTAACAATTCCTACAGGTGTCCCAACTTTTGTTGGTTACTTACAAACCCTCTGTCTGTATAAAAGCAGTGTTGAACAGACTGTTACTACACCCTCTTAAGCATTATTTGGACAGTATTGTACTGCAGGTAGTAGTATATTGCTATCATAATGGCGAGAAAAAGGCAATTAAAGGAAGACAGACCATTATAACCCTTAAAAGCGTAGGTCTTTCCTTTAGAGAAATTGCAAAGAAAGCCAAGGTGTCTGTGAGTACAGTTTCCTACACCATCAAAAGGCACTTGGAAATTGGAGGAAACTCTGACAGGAAGAGGTCTGGCAGACCCAAAGCCACAACAGAATCAGAAGACATGTTTCTGAGAGTCAACAGCTTGCGTGATAGGCGGCTCACAGGACAACAGCTTCAAGCACAGCTTAACACTGGTCGAAGTAAGCAAGTTTCAGTTTCAACTGTGAAGAGAAGACTTCGAGCTGCAGGTTTGACAAGTCGAGAGGCAGTAAGAAAGCCATTGCCAAGATGGCAAAAGAAGAAAAAGAGGCTTGCCTGGGCCATGAAGCACTGCCAGTGGACTACTGAAGACTGGAAGAAGGTCTTATGGACCGATTTATCAAAATTTGAAGTCGTCAGTTCATCACGCAGGGTTTTTGTACGCCGTCGAGTAGGCGAAAAGATAGTTCCTCAGTGTGTGACACCAACTGTCAAACATGGAGGAGGAAGCGTGATGGTCTGGGGCTCTTTTGCTGGATCCAGAGTCGGCGACTTGCACAGAGTGAGTGGCACCCTGAACCAAAACGGCACCACAGCATTTTGGCAGCGCCGTGCAATACCATCTAGTGTACGCCTAGTTGGTCAGGGGTTCCTACAGCAAGATAATGACCCAAAACACACCTCCAGGCTGTCAGAACTACCTTAGAAGAAAAGAACAAGACGGTAGACTTCAAATCATGGAATGGCCAGAACAGTCTCCAGACTTAAACCCCATCGCGCTGGTTTGGGATGAGCTGGGCAGAAGGGTGAAAGCAAAGCAACCTACAAGTGCAACACATTTGTGGGAACTTCTGTAACAGTGTTGGGAAGAACTTTCCGAACAATATTATATTTCCATTGTAGAAAGAATGCCAGAAGTGTGTTCGGCTGTTACGTCTGCAAAAGGTGGCTACTTTGAGTCAAACATTTAGATTACATTTTGTTAAACAAAACGATTCCATGATTTATTTTTTGACTCCAATTGTTTATTTGTTCTATGCTTTAATTTCAGACTACATTAATACATTAAACTGTATGAATTTCAATAAAAAAATGGCTTTTGACCGGTAGTGTATGTGTAATTTTGCTATTGAAAAGTAGGCTTCTATACCTTTAAGATGAGGGAGCCATGAATCTTCTTGAGGATGTCGTCCATCTCCATTAGTTTGGGCAGGATGAGGGAGCTGTGGGGTCCACTGATGTGGCCGATGTGGTCCAGGCCCAAGTAGTGCAGGATCAGAATGTCCCAGTCGTCTCTCTTCAGCGTGCTGTCCAGGTGACGAGTAACGTTGTTGTCAACCTGGGAAGAGTTAGTGGGGACATGTCAACACAAAAAACTAACATCAAGACACAATTATTCATCCAGATTGTGTCATTGTTTCTGAATCAGACCTCTGAGAAACTCTTTATGTACAGTATGTTAGAAATATTATGTAATACAAGCAGATTTGTCACGTCTCCTCCTGTTGCTCCCTTCCGGTGCTCTGATTTGCCGTTCTAGTGAGCCACCGGTCTGAGCGCACCACCTCGGCAACACCGGAATGGAAACCCAACGCACCCTAATCACCTCCAGCGCACCTGCACCTCATCACCACCCCTATATAGCCCTGGACTGTTCAGTGTTGTGTTGTGTGTGATTGTTAGTGTCTTGTCGTGTACTCGCTCTTTGTTGTTCTCTTTCTTAGTGTTAAGTAAACCTTTACATTGTTGATTCCTGCATCTGCATCCTGCCTCTTCGTATCCTCAGTACACGTCACAAGATTAAACTTGAGCCAATATGATACGGAATCTTGGAAAAAACTTTTAGTGAATTGGCATGGCGTTCCCCATGTTACTAAGAATGAAAAAAGCACATCAAATTAACTAAATCAAGGAGAGTGCAAAGGTCAAAGGGCATGACCCTGACCTTCAAACAGACAATGACCCTGACTGACCTCGGTGTAGTCGGACACAAAGAAAGAGGTGGTGCCGTCATACTCCATGAAGTGTTTGGGAAAGAGCTTCACCCAAGTGTCGTCCCCATAGAACACCATCCGCTTGCCCGCCGTCTTGGCCTGCCAGATGAGGTTGTCCTCCAGCAGTGCTGGTGATTTCAGGTTCATCACCACGTCGATGAAACCCGGGATACTGCCTGTGGTCAGGGCCTAGAGAGGGAGCAGAAGGGGGAGGACCAAAGGAGTTTTTACATTGTAGAATAATAGTGAAGACATCAAAACTATGAAATAACAAATATGAATCATGTAGTAAGCAAAAAAGTGTTAAACAAATCAAAATATATGTTCTATTTGAGATTCTTCAAATAGCCACCCATTGCCTTGATGACAGCTTTGCACACTCTTGGCATTCTCTCAACCTGCTTCACCTGGGATGCTTTTCCATCAATCTTGAAGGAGTACCCACATACACTACCGTTCAAAATGTTGGGGTCACTTAGAAATGTCCTTGTTTTCGAAAGAATATTTTTGTCCATTAAAATAAAATCATATTGATCAGAAATACAGTGTAGACATTGTTAATGTTGTAAATGGCTATTGTAGCTGGAAACGGCTGATTTTTAATGGAATATCTACATAGGCATACCGAGGCCCATTATCAGCAACAATCAGTCCTGTGTTCCAATGGCACGTTGTGTTTGCTAATCCGAGTTTATCATTTTAAAAGGCTAATTAATCATTAGAAAACCCTTTTGCAATTATGTTAGCACAGCTGAAAACTGTTGTGCTGAATAAAGAAGCAATAAAACTGCCCTTCTTGAGACTAGTTGAGTATCTAGAGCATCAGCAACTGTGGGTTCAATTAAAGGCTCAAAATGGCCAGAAACAAATAACTTTCTTCTGAAACTCATCAGTCTATTCTTGTTCTGAGAAATGAAGGCTATTCCAATGCGAGAAATTGCCAAGAAACGGAAGATCTCGTACAACGCTGTGTACTACTCCCTTCACAGAACAGCGCAAACTGGCTCTAACCAGAATAGAAAGAGGAGTGGGATGCCCCTGTGCACAACTGAGCAAGAGGACAAATATATTAGAGTGTCTAGTTTGAGAAACAGACGCTTCACAGGTCCTCAACTGGCAGCTTCATTAAATAGTACTTGCAAAACACCAGTATCAACGTCAACAGTGAAGAGACGACTCCGGGATGCTGACCTTCTAGGCAGAGTTGCAAAGAAAAAGCCATATCTCAGACTGCCCATCTTAATCTTTTCTTTTTAATTGGCCAGTCTGAGATATGTATTTTTCTTTGCAACCTAGAAGGTCAGCGTCCCGGTGTCGCCTCTTCACTTTTAAAATGATAAACTTGGATTAGAAAACAATAGCCATTTACAATGCTGTGGTAGCCATGCTGGTTAAGTGTGCCATGAATTCTAAATAAATCACAGACAGTGTCACCAGCAAAGCACCCCCACACCATAACACCTCCCCCTCCATTCTTTACGGTGGGAAATACACATGCGGAGATCATCCGTTCACCCACACCGCGTCTCACAAAGACACTGTGGTTGGAACCAGAAATCTCAAATTTGGACTCCAGACCAAAGGACACATTTCCACCAGTCTAATGTCCATTGCTCGTGTTTCTTCGCCCAAGCAAGTCTCTTCCTCTTATTGGTGTCCTTTAGTAGTGGTTTCTTTGCAGCAATTTGACCATGAAGGCCTGATTCACACAGTCTCCTCTGAACATTTGATGTTGAGATGTGTCTGTTACTTGAACTCTGTGAAGCATTTATTTGGGCTGCAATTTCTGAGGCTGGTAACTCTAATGAACTTATCCTCTGCAGCAGAGGTAACTCTGGGTCTTCCATTCCTGTGGCGGTCTTCATGAGAGCCAGTTTCATCATAGCACTTGATGGTTTTTGCGACTGCACTTGAAGAAACTTTCAAAGTTCTTTACATTTTCCAGATTGACTGACCTTCATGTCTTAAATTAATGATGGAATGTTGTTTCTCTTTGCTTATTTGAGCTTTTCTTGCCATAATATAGACTTGGTCTTTTACCAAATAGGGCTATCTTCTGTATACCAGCCTACCTTGTCACAACACAACTGATTGGCTCAAACACATTAAGAAGGAAATAAATTCCACAAATGTACTTTTAAGAAGGCACACCTGTCAATTGAAATGCATTCCAGTTGACTATCTCATGAAGCTGGTTGAGAGAATGCCAAGAGTGTGCAAAGCTGTCATCATGGCAAAGGGTGGCTATTTGAAGAATCTCAAATATAAAATATATTTTGATTTGTTTAACACTTTTTTGGTTACTACATAATTCCATATTTGTTATTTCATAGTTTTGATGTCTTCACTATTATTCTACAATGTAAAAAATAAAGAAAAACTATTGAATGAGTAGGTGTTTCCAAACTTTTGACTGGTAGTGCATGTAAGCTAGCAATAGGCTAATTGTGCAACATCATTGTCAGGTGTAGTCAGCAAGTACCATTGTTATTCAGAGTATCAGTGTTACTTCGTTATGATAGCATCTCCATTTACTTAACTGTAATTTGCAGTAAAACATGGCTAACACCGGAGCTACTGCAATTACAATGGGAAATTGGTGTAAGATTGTGTTGCAAGCGATCACTGAATTACTAATTGTGTACCATAAACAATTCAAATACTGTATTAGGTAATGAGAATACTTTCATAATAGTAGCCTGTCTATGAAGGATTGATATTGACTATAGGTATTCATTGTATCACATAATGTATCACACAATGTCGTGTCCTCCTCAGCTAGTTTAAGCCAATAAAGAAACCCATATAGGCCTAGATGTTGTTGGCAGTATCTCACTAGTCTGTCACAAGTGATGCATATCACCATGTTTTCACTCTAAAGTGTTTACAGCAACTCTTTGCATAATCACTGTGATATCTTACAATCAGGCATTCTGGGACAATTAACCTTAAGCCAGCCTCACAGAAGGAAGCAAACTATGCTAAACTAAACTATGACATGGATTCCATGCTTTTTATTGTTGTGCTCGTGCGTTAGTCCATTTGCACATGTCAAAAGCACAGTGGAACTAGTAGTAGTTGTATTTCAAGCAAAACTATCAGAATTATCTACATTTAAGCCTGTTTATACATATTATGATGACATTATGTGATGTTTTTGTTTGTTTTGGTGTTCGGCAGGGATTTTCCGGCTGTTCGAGCAACATTTTTTTTTTTTTGGCAAGTCGAAGTTCGGTTGCCGAAGTCTACGTCCCTTCATCAGGTGATTGGTCAGCAGTAGTACTATTGGTAGGAGTGGGAAATATGGACGCGATTCTTCAATTAAGTGTTTGTTGTCATTCAACGAGACAAGTTTTCATGCACATTTCTTCACTTGAGAAATACTGCACCAAACATCTTAATTAGATTGCGTGACTAAAGCTTCCCAGTCAAAACAGTTTGAGCATATATTATTGCAACATTTTGTGATGATTTTTTGTCTTCACCAGGTTTTTGGGGGGCTGTTCGTGCACAGGCCTCACAAGACTCGAAGGTACCAGTTGAAAACATTTATGGAACTACTGTATATATGGAGACTGTTTAATGCCAAAAATAAGGGGTTAAATACATTTAACATTCATGTGGACTCTGATGGATGTGCTTTTGCTAGAGACTTTATGGCCCTGTTGGATTGCTTCAACTTCACAAGGCATGTCAACTTTCCCACCCATGACAGAGGCCATGTACTTGACCTTGTGTGCACAACTGGCACGGCTCCCTCCCAGTGGCATGTATTCATGGTGCCAAGGGAAGCCAGGCTTCCCCAAATATTTGACCAATAAAACAATTTAAATAATTTATTTTTAATTTCTCTGTGTTTTCATAATTTTCCATCAATTCGCAAGTGGTCTGCTTGTGTTGATGTCCTGCAGTAGCTAGCTTGCTAAATCGGCTCTTTCCTAAACCATGGATGGAGATGTGGATTTGGTTTGACTTAATTCTTAAGGCCAATGATTATGACACCAATTCTGATCTATAAATGCATATATTGTGCCACAGATTTCACTGTTATGCAGATGACACACAAATCTACATCCACACAAAACCCAACTCCACTCTGCCACCCCCCTGTGTGTTGACTGTCCTCGTGAAGTGAAAACTTGGATGAGCAATATCTTTAAAACTAAACGATGACAAAACCGAGATCATGCTCATGGGCCCAAACTCCCTCATCAAGAAACTGGATCAACTCAACATGACAATCGACAGATGCACCCTCCACTCCAACTCCACAGTCAGGAACCTTGGTGTTACATTTGATGACACTCTGTCATTTGAAGCCTACATCCGGAACATCACCAAGGCAGCCTTTTTCCACCTCAAAAACATCTCACGACTCAGACCCTCTCTCACTGACCTCACTGCTGAAACCATCATTCATGCCAAGTGATGATACAGCCAGTCAAGATGCTCTCGATGGTGCAGCTGTAGAACTTTTTGAGGATCTGAGGGCCCATGCCAAATAGTCATTGAGACCAAATATGCATTTGCCTGTTGTCTTTTCTTTGTGGATTTTGTCTTACACAGTCTACTGCATTTTAGAGTTGAAGAACATCAACTACAGATACACTTGCTTGTTTTTGAGCATCTTAAAGACTAAATTCAATGTAGAATCAGACAGGTGACAAACAGATTATTTTACTATTATAACATGCAGTGGGGAGAATTCTATTGTCCCTGTCAGGAGCCCAGGCTTTTGCCATAGATGGTAGAGTTCTCATCTCTGGACCACACAAGTGTTAGATTACATTCTGCTAAGGCACTTGTCTCTCTCACTACATCAGTCAGCTACATTGTTGACCAGGGTGGGATCCTTTCGATATGCCCATCGGGCCTGGGCACATAAATGCTCCTAGAGAGAAGGGTGAATACTAAAGCATACGTTGATGGCAGTTCTACAGACTCTATCAGAGGCCCAGGCTTTTGGCATAGATGGTAAAGCTCTCATTTCTGGAGTGCAACATTGTACGATTGTGCCCTCCACAGCACTTGATATACAGGTTGATTGGCAGGTTACACTATATTTAGATACTTCAAATACTGCCTGAGACACCTTTGATAATTGTCTCCATACTCAATAAATGGTGAAACACTATTTGTGATGTGTTCTTTGTTCGAATGTATATGCATGAAGAGCACATTATGGAAAACATGTCTCATAGAATAATGACTGGATTGGCAAGATTTTGGCACCGTCAGTTTTTAGAAGGTTAGTAGGAAAGTTAATCATTTAAACCACCTAAATATACTCACATTCACTGGACATTTAGTATTTGAAACTCAAACATTCATTTCCCAACTTATTTTTCTATAATCCTACAGGCTCTTCATTCGCCATGCCTTATATTCCAATTCATCCAACATTATGCATACCGACCATGGTATTGGGCAGAAGCTATTTGAGAACACACCTGGTTTAGAAATCAAACTCTGGTTTTTAGAGAAGATTGTATTGCTATATGTGTAAGCTATGCCATATGTATTGGCTAATATGCATATGCAGCTGTCGTTTTTAAACCTTCATTCTCGCATATGTGACACACACATCTTTCTATCTACATGTTTTATTTGGGTTTCTACGCACTTTATATGATTGAGTGTTTCTTTAAGCCTGCAGCTAGTTACATGAAATGAGACAATCATGCCAAAATTCAATTCACTGACAGAGCGATAGCTAATGAAACAGTAGCCACATTGACGTTTACAGTATTAGCTGGGTAGGCTAGTCAACTGTAACATCGGCTAGCTTTCAATAAACTGGCTAAATGGTCAACGGTGTTACGTCTTCATATGATCAAGACCATTCGTATTGCATGCGCCATATTTCAAGTGCACTCGAAAACAGATGTTTATCTTGGTTCAGTCTTTGGGAGCTAACGTTAGTTCCACTTAACACACTGACAGCAGATCACGATTTCATGTGATGGTGTGATTACATCTTAGCTAGAAGCAGGCCATTGTCAGCCTTCATCACAAGGGGTATGTACGAGAGTTTTGATTGGTTCCAAGTTTAGCAGTTCGCAAATGTGCCTGAGCAGGCAGAGTGTTGAAATATACTTTTTCTGAGAAAATGTGCAAGAATTGAAGGTGCCATCAAATTTGACAGTAATCATAAGAATATTTCATTTGTATATACTAGGGGTGTGAAAGTGAAGTTGAGATCGTTAACGTTAAGAAAAAACCCTTACCAAAAAAAAAGAATTGATCTTTTTTTTTTTTTTTGTCACATCGCTATCGTATACAACAAAAATCAGCTCCTCCCTCGATGTAGATCGATCAACTTCACTGTTTTCAGTATCGGCCCACCACCTATATAGTATGCTGTAGTGATGCGGGGGTTGGTTGACTCATAGTCCTAGCCTATGGAGAGTTGAAAATAAAGAGAAGGGAGGGCCAGAAAAATAATGTTTGGGAAAGATTTGGTGAAGTGGTAAAGAAAGATTTTTACTGTCACATACACTGGATAGGTGCACTGAAATGTGTTGTTTTACAGGGTCAGCCATAGTAGTATAGCACAGAGGATGATAGCAGTGCCGGCTATGTTATGTGTAATGGTTGTGAGCAGAGCATATTAGCGGAGTGGAGCGGTGAGAATCTCAGCTCCTCACTCACGGAGCTGTTCACCCCTCCGCTCCCCCCGCTCAAAGCCACATCAGGCCAGTCCACTCATTATCGCTCAGCGCTCAACGCAGTTTGCATCGCGCTTCACTCAAATCGCCCCCCGCTCACTCCAAAAAAGGAGTTTTCACTTTTAGCTTAAACCACAGCCTTACTTTATCTCCCCGAATTTGTTGCATACAGACTCATCTCGGATTATCCATTCTGTCTTAACACTGATGCTAAAATGAGATGTTAATCAGTATAGTTTATTCCAAAGCGAATTGACACATTGTTTGCCAATGTTTCTGCAAAAGCAGCGATGCCCATTGGAAGTGCAGCGTGAGTGTAATCGGTGAGCAGGGATTTGATTTCTGTGACAGCAGGGAGGATCATCCCCAGGTTCCCCAGCTCCTTCTGCATTTTGTCTGTGAGGTCTGCCAGTGGTGTCAGCACACTGACAAGGTGCGTCAGCTGCCGTACTTGATTCAGGGTGATGTTAGCAACATTAGACTTGAGTTTGTTTTGCCATAACGGGTCTTTTTGGAACAACCGGATGAACGACTGAATCATCCGCAGCTGGCTGCTCCATCGAATGGCGCAGGCATTTGTGGGGCGGACACCTAATTGGTCGGTTTCCTCTGTGCTCTTGCGTACACTTTTCACCAGGTGCCCGACTTTCACTAACAGCCTATTAATGTTGTCGTGCTCGTTAACAGCGTCTTTGATCGCCAGCTGAAGCATGTGAATGGGGCATCTCAGATGTAAATTTGACAAAGTAAAGTACTGATTTATCATAGTTTCTACATTAGAGGTTATCACTTCCACATGGACTTGCGAGGGCGCAGGTGGTCCCTCATCCTCCTCTTCATGTTCTGCGCTGCTGCTGGCATCCGCAGTCACTTCACCCTCCGCCTCCTCTTCAGTGCCAGGGAGGAGGTTAAACGCCTTGATCATGTTGCTGGCACTGTCAGTGACGACCCGAATCACACGTCGTTGCACGTTCCAATATTTAAGTACACTTTCATACTTTTGGTAAATACGATCTGTGGTATGGTGCCCCTGTATGTGCTCACAGCCCAACAAAACCGTGTGCCCCCGGAACGTCCCATCAATGAAACTGGCCCCGATGCCAAGGAAGCTGTGCCCTCTTCTACTGGTCCAAATGTCCGCTGACAGAACGAGCCCATCACCATTTTGCAGTAGGTCTTGCAGTTTGTCTTCCATCTCTTCCAGGGCATGTGGCATGAGCGTGTCCCGTACGGTGATGTAGCATGGGGGGGGTGTAGCCCGGTTGAGCTGCGCTGGCGAAGTGTTGCATCCCTTCGCGTTCTCCTTTACTCAGCGGTTCATAGTCCATGAAAATCATTTTTTTAAATGCTACATCCAGCTCTCTTTTTCTCTCCCTTGTTATGGTTGGGCCTTTGCGTGCAGTGAAGAAACTTTTGAATTCCTCAACCCTTTTCTCTTGTTGCTGCTGCTGCTCCTCTCGCTCTATAAAATACAAATTCATGGACGACACAAATTCAACTAAACAGATGGATTCTGGGTCAAGCTTGAGCATGCTTCAGACTCGTGGTGTGAGCGAGCGAAATTGGAGCGGGACATAGGGCGACGCTCCGTTCTTTTAAAAATGCCGCTCTGCGCTCTGTCCAAAATCCACCCGCTCCACTCATATGCTCTGGTTGTGAGGCGCTAAACAAATTCGACAGTCACAAGACAAGGACTTCAAATAGGCCTATGGCATGTCAAGGCAACTGTAGTCTAATGTTTAGATTGGTTCAATGGAGACTGAAATCTGGACACTGACTGTAGGTCTATAACCTCTCAGATAGCCTTAATATTAACTCCTGCAAAATTAAGCATTTCTTGCAGTAAAATGATACACCAAATGTAGGCAAACTTTTTACTCGTGGAGAAATATGATTTCTTTATTTCCCCATCTTGAGAGAATGCAAATGCACAGTTAGCTAGATACCGTCTGTAGAGGTGCAATCTTTATCAGCATCATAAAGGCCCAACTGAAATCTTATCAGAAACATGTTGAGTCATTTTCACAGCATTCTATTTCCTTACAACCGGTCAAACTGATCTCTTCTGGAAATTTTGCACAGAAAATCGTTCCAGTTTTATTTTATATTTTTTGCTAATATTTTTTTTTATTTAGTCTTGTAGGGCAACATATAATGACAGAAGAGAAGCTGCATGTATCTAATTATAGACAAGTTGACTAACAAATAGCCTACCAAAATGTGAGGAAATTATAAGCAGAAACATTAAAGAAATCCTGCACCCCTTGTAGTCTCTCACTACAGCGCATTTTCTATAACTAGCTACCAAGAAGCCATTTCAGGCTATCAATCAAGTTAGAGTAGCTTGCTTGTCTAACTATCTTAGCTGGCATGACTGCTGGCAAGGTTGGTAGACTTTAGAAAATAAGCAAGCAATAACTAAATTGTACTGAATAAGACTCACATTCCTTTCAATCTTTTACCCAGATTTAGCAGCGATGCAGAAAAGCATATTTATTTTATTTTAAAAAAGAACCATCAGTCAGGAGCATACAGACAGCTCAAGAGGTATGCTTAGATATGCAGGAAAATATACATATTTCTTTACATAGAATTAAGCATAATGATTATTGCTCTAGATTGCAGGAAAAGGCTGTTTCAGGTGTTTGAAAGTTAGACATCCTTTATAGCCATCCTCACGTACTTTGTGCCCCCTCAAGTTTTTGGGGTGCATGATGCCCCTGATTCAGAACCCCAAGGTGGTCCAAATGGTTATCTTTAGATCCCTACTCTGCCACTGCTTCAAACCCTGATTGGAGGTAACGTATGCATCAGTTTCAAGCTAGGCCTACATTGCAAAAGTCCGCGAAAAGTTTAGATCAATGATTGACTTTTGATCTTACGTAGGATATTTACACAAACCCTAGAGAGACAACGCCAGTCTATCCATCTATGATGGCTCAATTGGCAGCTCACACGAACACAACCCTCCGTCTGTGACAGAGAGAGCTCAGTTGAAACCTGCACCGTCTCGTTCTTAGATTTGGTGGGAAAACACACACTCAATCAGATGCAAGAGTCAAGCTGGGTTTCTGCCAATTTCATCATTGGTAGGCTGGGAAAAACCACAAAACTTGTTGAGGAGATGCTCCCTTTCCTGCAGAGGATATGACTGGCAGGCAAAAAATAAATATGTTGGTTGAGCATTGGAGTCGATGGAGAGAAGAGCCAATTTTGGGACCTGGTGGAGGAACAGAGGAAACCGAGGGAAGCCTTGTCTGAGCTCTGGAGGAAGCATGGACCTGACACAGAAACATATAAGTCTGCGTCGGAACCAAAGTAATCCTCACCAGTATGTCAAGGGAACACGCTGGAACACACAATGCATTATTAAGGCTTAGCGCTAAGGGAGGCCCTTGAAAATGCAGCTAGCATTGTATGTTAAATAAGGCAGAGTCAAAGACTGATGAAAAAAGAAGTCGGTCCAATAAGTCCACTCTCAGAAACAATGATGTGGTTTAGCCCGAAAACCCATGTGGCCAAATGCTGTGTTTGGGATAACGACTAAATATTAGGTATTCTGGTTGGTTGGTTGGTTGGTTGACTTGTGTGCACAGCTCTGAAGTTAAGATTCAGTCTTAGTAATGCAGATGATCTGATTGCTTTCTTTCCCAGGGCATTTTCATTTACTCCTACACACTCTCCAGAAACGAATGTTATTTTTCCCCGTCCCTGAGCAATTGTCATCTTCATAATTTACTGAAAAGAATGACTACCCACGCACATCACTATGGGTGAACATAGCACACAAAGGAAAGGTACATTGAGATTAAAATGTAAAATTGATCTAAAGCTAACACTGAAAGAAAGAAAAAATCCCACTTCTTCCTATTATAATGGAATAAAAAGGCTAATAATGTCTGCAATTTATTGATTGAGTCAAAACCTCTTTCTCATAGACCCACTGATCCATATTGCCATTTCCAAATGCTGCAATTCCTTGTCATCATGAGCAGACAGGTCTTCACCATTTTGGGCCAGTTTCCCAGAGTTAGCCTAGGCCTATTACTGGACTATTAAATGTGTTCAATAGAGGTTCTCAATTTAAAGTGCCACCCATAAGGTTTTAGAGACGCTTAGGCTAGATATTGAGAGGGGAAAGCTATTAACTATACATGGTGAGTTAGCCTAATTCATTTTACCTTAACGATCTTCTTCCTCATTCCTTTACTTTTTCCTCCCTCATTAAAATGGTTCAGCAAGAGCTCACCAAAACCACTCTCTGCTAGCTGTATGTTCTTGTTACAGTGAAACTGATAGCTTGGAAATTATACATCGGCAACAAAAACATATTTTCTCATGTGTCCATTCCAGTGAAATGAAAACTACTACTGGCTACGGGAAAGTATTTGGAACGCTAACGAGTTCAGTCTGAGCAGGTGTAGAGCAATTTGTCAATCTGAGCAAAAGAACAGTGTTTTCAACAATGCAACCTAAGGGAATGTGTGAAAGCATTCACCCGTGATAAGTCGAGATGAACTTTCATTTCCAACTTTCTCAACAGAAGGGATGAGCAAACGGGTCATTGTCGATGATGCGTGCAGTCACAGTGGCAAACATTCATCATCAGGGAATCAGGAAGTACCACTAGTCCACTAGGGCTGTGATGAGCTTGTGTTCACTCACTGGTCTTCGCTTAATAACATAAGCGAATATAGTTATTAAGTCTGCATCACACACTACCAACTGCAGTATTTGAGACAGCAAAGCCAATAAAGTGTGGTCACCCTGAAAAAGACTTACAAGAACAGACAGAGCCCAAAATACAGGCTTGGTCTTCACCTCACCAATTACCATAGGCCTATGTTTATTTTTTTTTCAAATGGCCCCAATTCCACCTTTGTCAAAGGAATAAACCCCACACAATCTAATTCATAAGAGAACTCCCTGTCTGCAAAGCAAAGGTCTTCCCAACACTTAGCCTACTCGACTAACGTTAGTGAGTGAGCATAGTCAGTGATTGGGTCTTCTGAACGCACTGTTGCTTTACCTGCAAAGGCATTGTTTTGTCCTGAAAATACTTTCTCTTATCACTTAAGTGGGCGGGAGATGTGAAAATAGTCAAGGGAAACTGGAATTGGAATGGGACTCTGTGTCTGTGTCTGTGTGTGTGTGTGTGTGTGTGTGTGTGTGTGTGTAACATTTGTAGAATTGCAGGAAACTTGCTTTAAAACTTGAATTTCTCTCTCCACCATCAAGAGGTGGGCCACTAAAATGTTTTGCTGCGAGGTGGGGGGCCCAAAGGCTAGAGCCGGCCCTGTGTGTGTGCCTATTATCAACAACAGGAAACTGGGCCCAAGTCACGCCATTCCCTGTGTGCTTCACAACACCAGGGCAGCAATACACAGAGTACAATTCAGCAAGTATATCCACTGAAATATTTATTTTCCTCAACAATTCTCTCAATTACATCCCTACCCAAATGGCATTTTCTGGGATCTTTCCTGTCACACAGCCAGAGGCTGGCTGGTGTACTCCTAATGAATGGGCTGTGTCTCTGGGTGATTCTGATTTGGGTAAGTTGGCCCTGTCATACCAGTTGATTGGGTGCACTGCAGTGATTTGGGAAGATGCAGCATTCCATGAAGGCACACTTGCACTGCCACCTTCTGGTATGAATGAGAACGTCTCAATACAAAGACATGCTGATTCTTGTTTACTGCTTATTCCGTGTAGGCAATTTTTTTGGCAGGTGTTGAATCAAAGTTTGAATCTAAAATCTATGAATGATCTATTAGGCCCAATTAGCTATGGTAAATGTGTGTTGATATTTTGAAAGTAGCTATAGAGTAATTTGATTAACTGTCAGAATAAGGTGATAGGGTACACATATTGTGTGTCTCTTTGAACCACATACCACTTATGTCATTCAATCTATAGCTAGACTAATACTCATAAGTATTTATATTCACAAATGTCATCAATATAGCAAATTGCTTAGACTATAACTATAACAAGACAACAGTTGAAACAGTGTCTCATCCTTGGGAGCAATTTCCAAACGCCTGAAGGTACCACGTTCATCTGTACAAACAATAGTACGCAAGTATAAACACCTTGGGACCACGCAGCCGTCATACCGCTCAATAAAGGAGATGCGTTCTGTCTCTTAGAGATTAACGTACTTTGGTGCGAAAAGTGCAAATCAATCCCAGAACAACAGCAAAGGACCTTGTGAAGATGCTCGAGGAAACAGGTACAAAAGTATCTATATCCACAGTAAAACGAGTCCTATATCGTCATAACCTGAAAGGCCGCTCAGCAAGGAAGAAGCCACTTCTCCAAAGCTGCCATAAAAAAGCCAGACTACGGTTTGCAACTGCACATGTGGACAAAGATCGTACTTTTTGGAGAAATGTCCTCTGGTCTGATGAAACAAAAATAGAACTGTTTGGCCATAATGACCATCGTTATGTTTGGAGGAAAAAGGGGGTAGCTTGCAAGCCGAAGAACAGCATCCCAACCGTGAAGCATGAGGGTGGCAGCATCATGCTGTGAGGGTGCTTTGCTGCAGGAGGGACTGGTGCACTTCACAAAATAGATGTCATCATGAGGAAGGAAAATTATGTGGATATATTGAAGCAACATCTCAAGACATCAGTCTGGAAGTTAAAGCTTGGTCGCAAATGGGTCTTCCAAATGGACAATGACCCCCAAGCATACTTCCAAAGTTGTGGCAAAATGGCTTAAGGACAACAAAGTCAAGGTATTGGAGTGGCCATCACAAAGCCCTGACCTCAATCCTATAGAAAATGTGTGGGCAGAACTGAAAAAGCGTGTGCGAGCAAGGAGGCCTACAAACCTGACTCAGTTACACAGCTCTGTCAGGAGGAATGGGCCCAAATTCACCCAACTTATTGTGGGAAGCTTGTGGAAGGCTACCCGAAACGTTTGACCCAAGTTAAACAATTTAAAGGCAATGCTACCAAATGCTAATTGAGTATGTAAACTTCTGACCCACTGGGAATGTGATGAAATAAATAAAAGCTGAAATAAATCATTCTCTCTACTATTATTCTGACATTTCACATTCTTCAAATAAAATGGTGATCCTAACTGACCTAAGACAGGGAATCTTTACTAGGATTAAATGTCAGGAATTGTGAAAAACTGAGTTTAAATGTATTTGGCTAAGGTGTATGTAAACTTCCGACTTCAACTGTATGACGACCCACCTGACACTGTCACAATCACAATGCAGCATTTTCAAGGTAGAAAAGTTAATCTTTCACACACAATATTACTTCTGCACATTTATTGCAATATTGTGAGTGTGGGAGTTTTCTGTTCTACAATGAAGTTGTAAAGGGTTGTAATCGCTGCACCACAAATGAGAGTTAGTTATGGAGGTGTGTTTTACTTTCTTACCTTGATTCTGGGCATTGTAACTGTAGGAGGTCTTGCCTTGGCCACAAAGCTGTGTGTGGAGCCCCTCTCCACCAGGTGCCTTGTGTATGGCATGTACTTTCTCCCATTGGGACCAAACACAAAGTCCTCCCTGAGCGCATCGATCAACACTATCACCACTCTCTTAAAAAGGGGGTCTGGGACCTTGGACAAGTTAGGGGAGCTCCCTGTAAATGCCAAAGAAGATGCCACAGTTACCAACACATTCTAGGTATTGTAGACAACACTGCAGAACAGATGGGTAGGGTAACATTTATTATATGTGCAAAAGAATAACTGTATTACTTGTCATCATTCAAGCAAGTAGCTAGCTAGCTATCCAATGCAGAAAATCAATATAGTTAGCTAAGAGCCAAGAATAACAGTATCACTCTAATTGGAAGTATGGCTAGCTAGCTAGACAGATAACAATGTCAACAAAACACACCTGTCAAGGGTTCAGCCGGAAGATCTGACAGCTTGCTTTTCGATGAAAAAGATGATTTGATTGGGACTGGGAAAAATCCCCTAAGAAACAAGGCAACGCTTAATACTTCGAGTATGAGACAAAAAGACGCAAAAACTGACGAACGTACCCTCATTTTGCTGACTGGCTAGCTACCTAGCTAGCTGACTGCTATGACATGAAAGGATAAACGTTTTCTTGACTGCAGTGTTTGAATTAATCCTCTGACTCTTGCATTACACGGATGTAGCTAGCTTGAAGTAATGAATGGCTCTCCCACTGGCTAGCTAACTCGCCCCAATTTTGAAGAAAAAAAAAATCGATTTAAAATGTATGTTTTTGTGGCATATTCATCATCACCGAAAAACATTTGTTTACATCAGTTGAAAAGGATGCTTTCAAGAACTGGAGCTGTCAACTTGGTTCCGGGTCGGTTTAAACCAGCTACGGATAGTCGAAGCAGTCAAACAACGTACCTGGGATTTGTGTAGACTTCGGGAATAATACATCCAGTGAAACATGTTTTGGAAAGATTAAATCTAATGATATTTGTAATGTTTTAAATAAATACAAGTTCAATGTATCTAATTATTGTGATATGTTGAATGGTCGAAATATACTATTTTTAGTTATCCTATCACTGTAACGTTTGGTAAGATAGCTAGGCCTACCTTTTGGAAAGAACAGAAAACCATTTGTGGAGCATGGTTTACTGTAATGTCGTTGTAAAGCTTTGAGGTAACGTTTCCCCTACTACAGATCAGCTCCCTCCCCCAATCCTAAAGTTAGAATCTGTATGTAATTAATTTTATATATACCCATTGATTATTTAAGCAATAAGGCCCTAGGGGGTGTGGTATATTTACATTTACATTTTAGTCATTTAGCAGACGCTCTTACCCAGAGCGACTTACAGTTTGTGAGTGCATACATATTTCATATTGGCCCCCCGTGGGAAACGAACCCACAACCCTGGTGTTGCAAGCGCCATGCTCTACCAACTGAGCTACAGGGGACCCTGTATACCACAGCTAAGGGCTGTTCTTATGCACAATGCAACGCAGAGTATACCACAAACCCCCCAGGTGCCTTATTGTTATTATAAACTGGTTACCAATGTAATTAGAGCAATACAAATACATGTTTTGTCATCCCCATAGTATATGGTCTGATATACCACGGCTTTCAGCCAATCAGCATTCAGGGCTCGACCCCCATGTTTATAATGAACTTATAGTTCAACTGTCATTCCCCATCAGAACTCAAAATATAAGCTTGTTTTACTCCAATGTGTGTAAACAAAGTAGATGTAAACAAACACTGTGTAGCCCCAAATCATGGTTAAAACTATCATTTTGATATCATGGATTGTCAGTCCTTGCATCCATGGCTTAGTCTATGAATTTGAGAGTGGGTTACATTTCTCCAGGCCCTTCCGTCAGCTTTTTACCAAAACAGAGGCGATGTGTCCTTTTTGTTAGCCTATTGTTTCAATTGAGTGAATCAGGTGTGCCAGTTTAGAGTTAAAACAAAAATGTGAAATGTCTGGGGGGGAAACCCTGATCTAATGTGATTTCGCATTACAGACCAAATAGTCTTGTAGGCCTATGTAAATCCATGACTCTTGCATTTAACTTGCTAAGCACATAGACCTATACATAATAAACCATAGGCCTATAGCTTAATTAATAGACTATGAGACTAGAATATAATGTCCTGATATAACAGTAATAATCACAATAGGCTTGGCAACCTCTCAGATCACTGGCTCAGCGACCAGGAGATACAGTAGTAGGCTAGGCTAGGCGGCCAAAAATGTAACCAATTCACACTAGGAGAGCCTAGAGTGTCTTTTTCACATGTCCCCCCCGTCCTTGACTCTTCCTAAATAAGTCTAATACACTGTCATTGTTAGAATCTTAATATCATGAACAGAATTTGTTTTATACGTAGTTTTAAGAGGAAATATATCTGATGGGCGAGAATATTATCAATTGTTAAATTGTATATATAGAATCTGATGAACTGCACAGCATGGAATTGACAGAGTGCCAAAAAGTGACTTTTGGATATTCTCCTACGGAGTCACAAGCAGGTCAGGCGTTTCGATGTCTATATAGTATCAGAAAGAGCATCATCTGCAGTTTCCAAATCACCTATCCTTGTCAAACAACTTTAAAAAATTAACCCTTGAGCTCTATTTCTATTTCAAAATATCATATGTTCCTTAAGACTTGCCCTTAGCAAATTAATAATGAATGATCTTTTTGATGGTGTTTATTTAATTGATTTTCACACTTGAATTGTGGTGTTTTATTGGGTTTTCGTTTGTAAGTGTAGCCTACAGTTACATAAACAAATGAAAATGCTATTGTGTTCTTTGAAATACATTTTATTTCATATTCTCATGTTGCCTAAGAACTTAATAAACACAACCAAATGATTATTCTTCCAATAGCATATATTAAATGTATTTATTGGACTGTTAGAATGTTGACGTTCAAAAGATACTTAATTGGCCCGAAGGCCAAGTAGATCAGGTTTGCATTAGGTCACATGCTGCATATTAAACAGCATCAAAGGAAACATAAATTATAGACTAACAGTATGCTAATGAACATAATAATAGACCATAGCCTATATTGACTAGTACAGTGGTCACCAACCTTTTCTTAGTCGGGATCACTTTTCAGAGACAAAATGCAAGCCGAGTTCAATTCTCTGCTGGGCGTGAGAGATCAAGTGTGCAGTGTGTGATATCAATGAAATGAACATTAGCCTATAAGGCCTAACTAGAGTGCATGGACGGAGAAGCTTCAGACATAACATTTTCCAAAATGGGAACACTTCGCCTACCCGGGCATGCAGGGCAGCTGAATCAAGTGCATCTACTGCATGATAAGCTGCTATATATATATATATATTTTACATCTAAAATAGCCATCCAGATTGGCTGGGTGACTGACCATCTTGTACCTTTCGTTTTAGCTGCTGTACAAAAACAGTTACGCTAATTTACAGTCACATCAAAAAGTGCAGCCAGAATAACAGCAAAGTACCTTCATTTGCATTTGTTTAAGCTGTTTTCTAGTGACATTTATTTAGATACATCCATAACAATGAGTTAATGAGAGGCGATTTTGCCTGGCATAGAAAATGTGCTCACTCATCAGGACACTTGTTCAGAGGAGCTAGCCAACACCACAGATTACACAATTACTTCCAATTGAAGCTGGAAAGACTGCAGCTGCACTTCGTTTCATTTTACCTTTTTTTTTAAATTGACATTTCTTTGTACACTACCGGTCAAAAGTTTTAGAACACCTACTCATTCAAGGGTTTTTCTTTATTTTTACTATTTTCTACATTGTAGAATAATAGTGAAGACATCAAAACTATGAAATAACACATATGGAATCATGTGTTAAACAAATCAAAATATATTTTATATTTGAGATTCTTCAAATAGCCACCGTTAGCCTTGATGAAAGCTGTCATCAAGGCAAAGGGTGGCTATTTGAAGAATTTAAAATCTAAAATATATTTTGATTTGTTTAACACTTTTTTGGTTACTACATGATTCCATATGTGTTGAAAACTAAATGTTAGTCTAAAAGAAATGTGAGATAATGTCTAGTTGCTTTTTATAGTGGAGATCAAGTTGATAATTTGCCTGGCTGGGCTGATGAGAGAGTGGATTGCGCAGTCAGATGGAACAGAGTAAATATGCATTTTAACGTCATTAATTTCGCGGGTGGTAACTTGTGGAATAGACACCGGCTGGAATGGGCTTTTAACCAGCATTCAGGATTAGACCCACCCGTTGTATAATATCCCGCATGACTCGTTCTGAAAACGACTGTTGAGTTCCATAAATTGTCTGGCCAATATCTCGTTCCATAATGCCTGTAAATTCATGTTGTGCCTAACCGAGGCTGCTTTCCCCACTGTAGATGTAACATGCGAGTCCCCAAACCATGTTGGCAGTTTTTGGTTTCGGGAACTGGTAGCTAACATCCCAGTTGTGGATTTCATTTTTGACCATCAAATCATCTGTTAGCTTAATGATTTTATCGAAATCACCTTTAGAATTGTCTCTGAATGTACTGTAACTGTCTTTAAGGCCCTCGATTAGATCAATGCAATCAGTGATTGCTATAGAGGGGGTCTGGAGACCAGGGCCGGTCCTTGCCGTTCTGCTGCCATAGCAACACCAAAAAATCCTGCCCCCCTGCAAAACTAGAATAGTCCCAGTAAGCAAAATTATGTCAAAAAGACGTGTACAAGACGTATTTTCTAGAGTAGACGTTGAGGTTAGGTTCAATTTAGGATTTGAATGAAAGGTGAAAAGGTATTTTCCGTATGTTTAAAATACATATTTTCCAGGACGTTGAAAAGGCATCTTTTCTGGATGTTAAAAAAATAATAGTTTTTTCCGGACGTTGAAATCAGGTACATTTTCGGCTCTGAATGAAAGTTGAAAATAAGTAATTGATAGACGTCTATGTTTGGGCCAAATCAAGGCCGGTCTGGACCGCACCAAATCTGAATCAAACATAAACATTACATTTTAGTCATTTAGCAGACGTTCTTATCGAGAGCGACTTAGAGTCAGTGAGTGCTTACATTTTTCATACTGGCCCCCCGTGGGAAATGAACCCACAACCCTGGTGTTGCAAGCGCCATGCTATACCAACTGAGCTACAGGAGGCCTAATCTATGATTGGTTCAGATTTGGTCCGGACCAGACCAAAAACCAATGTCCGTGGATGTGGAAATCAAATCATATACACACATACAGTGAGGGAAAAAAGTATTTGATCCCCTGCTGATTTTTGTACGTTTGCCCACTGACAAAGAAATGATCAGTCTATAATTTTAATGGTAGGTTTATTTGAACAGTGAGAGACAGAATAACAACAAAAAAATCCAGAAAAACATATGCTTTGGGGGTGTTTTTCTGCTAAGGGGACAGGACAACTTCACCGCATCAAAGGGACAAAGTGGGCACTTCTTATTAAAGGGTGGCATCAGCACTCACCTAACAAGCCCATATGCCACTGGTTGAGAGAAATTGTCATTGTTTTTGGGCAGAATTATGTGAGGTTTTATGTGTTGTTGTTGGAGGTACGTCTTGGTCAGTTTAGCTCAGAAAATGCCGCCCTGGTCAATCTGCTGCCATAGGTGGACGCCTAATCCTGTCTAATGAGCGGGCCGGCCGTGCTGGAGGCCCTACCTGCTGAAATCACTGATGTCAAATAACTTGACAAATGCTCCAACATCCTCTCCTACACGCGGTTTCTTTATATTTATTTAAGTGAGCTTTGTTTGGACATTTTACTTGTTTTTGCTTATTATAATAATAATAATTATAATTATTATTATTATTATTATTATTATTGTCAATATACTATATATCCCTTTCCCACCCCCTCTGTCACGATCGTCATGAAAAGCGGACCAAGGCGCAGCGTGATATGCGTACATCTTTTAATGAGTACTTAAACAAATAAAAAACGATACGTGAAGTCCTAGGTAAACACCAAAACAAACCTTACGGAACAAGATCCCACAAATGACAAGTGCACAAAAGGCTGCCTAAGTATGGTTACCAATCAGAGACAACATGCAACAGCTGATTCACGTTGCCTCTGATTGGGAACCACCCCGGCCAACATAGAAAACACATGAACTAGAAACTGAACATAGAACACAAAACATAGACCCTACACACCCTGGCTCAACATATAAGAGTCCCCAGAGCCAGGGCGTGACACCCTCCTTACTCCTTGATATGAATTCTATCTGAATTATATCATGTTTAGGCCAGTGCTTGACTTGGACTGAAATAGATGCCGGTACTCATTTTGGGTGCAGGATAGACAGTAGGCAGTAGGCAGAGATGGTGAAACAAGGATCTTTAAGAGATTTTTAACGTACCGATCCCATGGCATAGTGTTTATGAACTGATACACAAAACGAAGTCGGAATCAAAACCTAGAATTTCTAATTTTTATTTTTTATTTTATAATCATTACTTTTTTTTATTTTATTTTTTTAGCAGACGCTCTTATCCAGAGCGACTTACAGTTAGTGAGTGCATACATTTTTCATACAATTTAAATTATTATATAAAATTCTTGCTACCAATAGAATGTTATTTATATGGGGGATACAATCTTCCCAGCTCTGCAGATTTTGCTGCGAAGAGACAGAATCATTAGATCATTTGTTTTGGTACTGTCCATTTGTAGCTTGTTTTTGGACACAGGTCCAGGAATGGCTAAAGGATTGCAATATTTACCTGCAGCTAACCCTGCAGATAGCATTACTGGGTGATCTGAAAAGTCATAGTCAATCGATCAATAATATAATAATACTTTTAGAAAAAATATATATATTTTCAATTTACAATCTATAGAAACAATGAGAATAGAAAGGTTCAGAACTTTTGTAAAACATCACAGTACATAAATCCAATATGGATGGTGTTAAGAGATAGATGGGTGGTGTTGAATGGAGTTGAAGGATGGGACTAATAACAACTAACAACAACTAATAACATAACTAATAATGTAAGCATACTGTGTCCATAATAAGTATATAGGTTATAGGTTGAGAGCTTAGAAAGATATGGCATATAGAAGCAAACCGGATGGACATCATGAAAATGATCGGAGAGGTTGAGTGTAGAGGAAGTTCAGGAGTAAAAACAAACAGAATATAATTATTGT
Organism: Coregonus clupeaformis; assembly: GCF_020615455.1. Lineage (NCBI taxonomy): Eukaryota > Metazoa > Chordata > Actinopteri > Salmoniformes > Salmonidae > Coregonus > Coregonus clupeaformis. The sequence goes on from NC_059193.1 coordinate 41,003,689, forward strand.
AAAATTGACTGTGTCCATAAAATGTATATAGTATGTATAAGCTGGAAGTAGAGGCCTAAGCATTGTTGTTCACTATTTTACTCCAATTAGGGAAGGGGTGGTGGGGTTGGAAAGTAATGAAGGGAAATATATTTTAAAAAAGGAAATGTATATGTATGTGTATGTATGTATATATATACAGTGGGGGAAAAAATTATTTAGTCAGCCACCAATTGTGCAAGTTCTCCCACTTAAAAAAGATGAGAGAGGCCTGTAATTTTCATCATAGGTACACGTCAACTATGACAGACAAATTAAGAAAGAAATTTCCAGAAAATCACACTGTAGGATTTTTAATGAATTTATTTGCAAATTATGGTGGAAAATAAGTATTTGGTCACCTACATACAAGCAAGATTTCTGGCTCTCACAGACCTGTAACTTCTTCTTTAAGAGGCTCCTCTGTCCTCCACTCGTTACCTGTATTAACAGCACCTGTTTGAACTTGTTATCACTATAAAAGACACCTGTCCACAACCTCAAACAGTCACACTCCAAACTCCACTATGGCCAAGACCAAAGAGCTGTCAAAGGACACCAGAAACAAAATTGTAGACCTGCACCAGGCTGGGAAGACTGAATCTGCAATAGGTGAGCAGCTTGGTTTGAAGAAATCAACTGTGGGAGCAATTATTAGGAAATGGAAGACATACAAGTCCACTGATAATCTCCCTCGATCTGGGGCTCCACGCAAGATCTCACCCTGTGGGGTCAAAATTATCACAAGAACGGTGAGCAAAAATCCCAGAACCACACAGGGGGACCTAGTGAATGACCTGCAGAGAGCTGGGACCAAAGTAACAAAGCCTACCATCAGTAACACACTACGCCGCCAGGGACTCAAATCCTGCAGTTCCAGACGTGTCCCCCTGCTTAAGCCAGTACATGTCCAGGCCCGTCTGAAGTTTGCTAGAGTGCATTTGGATGATCCAGAAGAGGATTGGGAGAATGTCATATGGTCAGTTAAAACCAAAATAGAACTTTTTGGTAAAAACTCAACTCGTCGTGTTTGGAGGACAAAGAATGCTGAGTTGCATCCAAAGAACACCATACCTACTGTGAAGCATGGGGGTGGAAACATCATGCTTTGGGGCTGTTTTTCTGCAAAGGGACCAGGACAACTGATCCATGTAAAGGAAAGAATGAATGGGGACATGTATCGTGAGATTTTGAGTGAAAACCTCCTTCCATCAGCAAGGGCATTGAAGATGAAACGTGGCTGGGTCTTTCAGCATGACAATGATCCCAAACACACTGCCCGGGCAACGAAGGAGTGGCTTCGTAAGAAGCATTTCAAGGTCCTGGAGTGGCCTAGCCAGTCTCCAGATCTCAACCCCATAGAAAATCTTTGAGGGAGTTGAAAGTCCGTGTTGCCCAGCAACAGCCCCAAAACATCACTGCTCTAGAGGAGATCTGCATGAAGGAATGGGCCAAAATAGTGTGTGAAAACCTTGTGAAGACTTACAGAAAATGTCTGACCTGTGTCATTGCCAACAAAGGGTATATAACAAAGTATTGAGAAACTTTTGTTATTGACCAAATACTTATTTTCCACCATAATTTGCAAATAAATTCATAAAAAATCCTACAATGTGATTTTCTGGATTTTTTTTTCTTATTTTGTCTGTCATAGTTGACGTGTACCTATAATGAAAATTACAGGCCTCTCTCATCTTTTTAAGTGGGAGAACTTGCACAATTGGCGGCTGACTAAATACTTTTTTTCCCCACTGTATATTTGCGAGAAGAAAGAAAACATATGGGGGATTTGTAGGGATGCAGACAATTACATTGATGGAAGTTACAATCTATCTGCAATATTAAAGCTGATCTACCCCCTAAATTAAAAAAAATATATATATATATACAGTGGGGGAAAAAAGTATTTAGTCAGCCACCAATTGTGCAAATTCTCCCATTTAAAAAAATGAGAGAGTCCTGTAATTTTCATCATAGGTACACGTCAACTATGACAGACAAATTGAGATTTTTTCCCCAGAAAATCACATTGTAGGATTTTTAATTAATTTATTTGCAAATTATGGTGGAAAATAAGTATTTGGTCACCTACAAACAAGCAAGATTTCTGGCTCTCACAGACCTGTAACTTCTTCTTTAAGAGGCTCCTCTGTCCTCCACTCGTTACCTTTATTAATGGCACCTGTTTGAACTTGTTATCAGTATAAAAGACACCTGTCCACAACCACAAACAGTCACACTCCAAACTCCACTATGGCCAAGACCAAAGAGCTGTCAAAGGACACTAGAAACAAAATTGTAGACCTGCACCAGGCTGGGAAGACTGAATCTGCAATAGGTAAGCAGCTTGGTTTGAAGAAATCAACTGTGGGAGCAATTATTAGGAAATGGAAGACATACAAGACCACTGATAATCTCCCTCGATCTGGGGCTCCACGCAAGATCTCACCCCGTGGGGTCAAAATGATCACAAGAACGGTGAGCAAAAATCCCAGAACCACACGGGGGGACCTAGTGAATGACCTGCAGAGAGCTGGGACCAAAGTAACAAAGCCTACCATCAGTAACACACTACGCCGCCAGGGACTCAAATCCTGCAGTTCGAGACGTGTCCCCCTGCTTAAGCCAGTACATGTCCAGGCCCGTCTGAAGTTTGCTAGAGTGCATTTGGATGATCCAGAAGAGGATTGGGAGAATGTCATATGGTCAGATGAAAACCAAAATATAACTTTTTGGTAAAAACTCAACTCGTCGTGTTTGGAGGACAAAGAATGCTGAGTTGCATCCAAAGAACACCATACCTACTGTGAAGCATGGGGGTGGAAACATCATGCTTTGGGGCTGTTTTTCTGCAAAGGGACCAGGACAACTGATCCGTGTAAAGGATAGAATGAATGGGGACATGTATCGTGAGATTTTGAGTGAAAACCTCCTTCCATCAGCAAGGGCATTGAAGATGAAACGTGGCTGGGTCTTTCAGCATGACAACACACCGCCCGGGCAACGAAGGAGTGGCTTCGTAAGAAGCATTTCAAGGTCCTGGAGTGGCCTAGCCAGTCTCCAGATCTCAACCCCATAGAAAATCTTTGGAGGGTGTTGAAAGTCCGTGTTGCCCAGCGACAGCCCCAAAACATCACTGCTCTAGAGGAGATCTGCATGGAGGAATGGGCCAAAATACCAGCAACAGTGTGTGAAAACCTTGTGAAGACTTACAGAAAACGTTTGACCTGTGTCATTGCCAACAAAGGGTATATAACAAAGTATTTAGAAACGTTTGTTATTGACCAAATACTTATTTTCCACCATCATTTGCAAATAAATTCATAAAAAATCCTACAATGTGATCTTCTGGATATTTTTTTCTCATTTTGTCTGTCATAGTTGACGTGTACCTATGATGAAAATTACAGGCCTCTGTCATCTTTTTAAGTTGGAGAACTTGCACAATTGGTGGCTGACTAAATACTTTTTTCCCCACTGTGTATATATATATATATACATATAAGGATCTTAATGGTGGTCCCAAAGCCAGAATACAAAATAACGGACTTGCCACGATAAAATAAAGGAGAAGCAAATTGTTCTCCAAAAACAGGCTGACAGCAAAAATACGAAATACTAACTATGACTGAAACAACAATGAAACAGGGAGAACACTTCTCAAGTACCTGTACATACGTCTTGCGATCAGACACTGATTCGTACTGCTTGGCATCGAGAAACTAGCAGAGAAAACTCAGCAAGGGAATCAAATCTAATCAAATTAAATTTTATTGGCCACATGCGCCGAATACAACAGGTGCAGACATTACAGTGAAAGGCTTACTTACAGCCCTTAACCAACAACAAAAAAAGTGTTGAGAAAAGAAGAGCAGAAGTCAAATAAAATAACAGTAGGGAGGCTATATATACAGGGGGGTACCGGTGCAGAGTCAATGTGCGGGGGCACCGGCTAGTTGAGGTAGGTGAAGTAATATGTATATGTGGGCAGAGTTAAAGTGACTATGCATAAATAATTAACAGAGTAGCAGCAGCGTAAAAGGATGGGGTGGGGGGGCAGTGCAAATAGTCTGGGTAGCCATGATTAGCTGTTCAGGAGTCTTATGGCTTGGGGGTAGAAGCTGTTGAGAAGTCTTTTGGACCTAGACTTGGCACTCCGGTACCGCTTGCCGTGCGGTAGCAGAGAGAACAGTCTATGACTAGGGTGGCTGGAGTCTTTGACAATTTTGAGGGCTTTCCTCTGACACCGCCTGGTATAGAGGTCCTGGATGGCAGGAAGCTTGGCCCCAGTGATGTACTGGGCCGTACGCACTACCCTCTGTAGTGCCTTGCGGTCGGAGGCCAAGCAGTTGCCATACCAGGCGGTGATGCAACCAGTCAGGATGCTCTCGATGGTGCAGCTGTATAATTTTTTGAGGTTCTGAGGACCCATGCCAAATCTTCTCAATCTCCTGAGGGGGAATAGGCTTTGTCGTGCCCTCTTCACGACTGTCTTGGTGTGTTTGGACCATGATAGTTTGTTGGTGATGTGGACACCAAGGAACTTGAAGCTCTCAACCTGTTCCACTACAGCCCCGTCGATGAGAATGGGGGCGTGCTCAGTCCTCTTTCTTTCCCTGTAGTCCACAATCATCTCCTTTGTCTTGGTCACGTTGAGGGAGAGGTTGTTGTCCTGGCACCACACGGCCAGGTCTCTGACCTCCTCCCTATAGGCTGTCTCATCGTTGTCGGTGATCAGGCCTACCACTGTTGTGTCGTCGGCAAACTTAATGATGGTGTTGGAGTCGTGCCTGGCCATGGGTGAACAGGGAGTACAGGAGGGGACTGAGCACATACCCCTGAGGGGCCCCCGTGTTGAGGATCAGTGTGGCAGATGTGTTGTTACCTACCCTTACCATTTGGGGGCGGCCCGTCAGGAAGTCCAGGATCCAGTTGCAGAGGGAGGTGTTTAGTCCCAGGATCCTTAGCTTAGTGATGAGCTTTGAGGGCACTATGGTGTTGAATGCTGAGCTGTAGTCAATGAATAGCATTCTCACGTAGGTGTTCCTCTTGTCCAGGTGGGAAAGGGCAGTGTGGAGTGCAATAGAGATTGCATCATCTGTGGATCTGTTGGGGCGGTATGCAAATTGGAGTGGGTCTAGGGTTTCTGGGATAATGCTGTTGATGTGAGCCATGACCAGCCTTTCAAAGCACTTCATTGCTACAGACGTCAGTGCTACGGGTCGGTAGTCATTTAGGCAGGTTATCTTAGAGTCCTTGGGCACGGGGACTATGGTGGTCTGCTTGAAACATGTTGGTATTACAGACTCAGTCAGGGACATGTTGAAAATGTCAGTGAAGACACTTGCCAGTTGGTCAGCACATGCTCGGAGTACACGTCCTGGTAATCCGTCTGGCCCTGCGGCCTTGTGAATGTTGACCTGCTTAAAAGTCTTACTCACATCGGCTACGGAGAGCGTGATCACATAGTCATCCGGAACAGCTGGTGCTCTCATGCATGCTTCAGTGTTGCTTGCCTCAAGCGAGCATAGAAGTGGTTTAGCTCGTCTGGAAGTCTTGTGTCACTGGGCAGCTCGCGGCTGTGCTTCCCTTTGTAGTCTGTAATCGTTTTCAAGCCCTGCCACATCCGACGAGCGTCAGAGCCAGTGTAGTACGATTCAATCTTAGTCCTGTATTGACTCTTTGCCTGTTTGATGGTTCGTCGGAGGGCATAGCGGGATTTCTTATAAGCGTCCGGGTTAGAGTCCCGCTCCTTGAAAGCGGCAGCTCTACCCTTTAGCTCAGTGCGGATGTTTCCTGTAATCCATGGCTTCTGGTTGGGGTATGTACGTACGGTCACTGTGGGGATGACATCATCGATGCACTTATTGATGAAGTCAGTGACTGATGTGGTGTACTCCTCAATGCTATCTGAAGAATCCCGGAACATGTTCCAGTCTGTGCTAGCAAAACAGTCCTGTAGCTTAGCATCTGTGTCATCTGACCACTTTTTTATTAACCGAGTCACAGGTACTTCCTGCTTTAGTTTTTGCTTATAAGCAGGAATCAGGAGGATAGAGTTATGGTCAGATTTGCCAAATGGAGGGCGAGGGAGAGCTTTGTATGCGTCTCTGTGTGTGGAGTAAAGGTGGTCTAGAGTTTTTTTTCCTCTGGTTGCACATTTAACATGCTGGTAGAAATTAGGTAGAACGGATTTAAGTTTCCCTGCATTAAAGTCCCCGGCCACTAGGAGCGCTGCATCTGGATGAGCGTTTTCCTGTTGATTTATGGCCTTATACAGCTCATTCAGTGCAATCTTAATGCCAGCATTGGTTTGTGGTGGTAAATAGACAGCTATGAAAAATATAGATGAAAACTCTCTTGGTAAATAGTGTGGTCTACAGCTTATCATAAGATACTCTACCTCAGGCGAGCAAAACCTCGAGACTTCCTTAGTATTTGATTTTGTGCACCAGCTGTTGTTTACAAATATATACAGACCGCCACCCCTTGTCTTACCGGAGTCAGCCGTTCTATCCTGCCGATGTAGCGTATAGCCCGCTAGCTGTATGTTATCCATGTCGTCGTTCAGCCACGACTCGGTGAAACATAATATATTACAGTTTTTAATGTCCCGTTGGTAGGATAACCGTAATCTTAGGTCATCCAATTTGTTCTCCAATGATTGAAGATTGGCTAATAGGATTGATGGGAGCGGCAGTTTACTCGCTCGCCGTCGGATCCTTACAAGGCACCCCGACCTACGTCCACGATATCTCAGTCTCTTCCTCATGCGAATGACGGGGATTTGGGCCTTGTCGGGTGTCTGTTGGATATCCTTCGCGGCCGCCTCGTTGAAGAAAAAATCTTTGTCCAATATTAGGTGAGTAATCGCTGTCCTGATATCCAGAAGCTCTTTTTGGTTATAAGAGACGATGGCAGAAACATTATGTACAAAATAAATTACAAATAACGCGGAAAAACACACATAATAGTACAATTGGTTAGAGGACTGTAAAACGGCAGCCATCTTCTCCGGCGCTGTGTAGGGAAGTGAGGGCATAAATACACAGGTGAACAGGTAGACACAGGTGACACCAATAGGATGATGATTAGTCCAGACTGTGAGTGAGGAGGTGTCTAAGGTTGTTGGAGGAGGACACCTAGTGGGTCGCTCCAGATCTGCGACCCCTCCTGTAACAGTCACCCCCCTCCCCCGACGAACAGCCCTGGGTCCAGAATGTCCCTCCTGGGCACCCAAGACCGCTCCTCCAGCCCATAACCCTCCCAGTCCACCAGAAATTGGAGACCCATCCCCACCCGCCGGCAGTCCAGGATCCGGTCCAATGTAACAGCCGGCTGCCCTCCGACGAGGCGCAGCAGGGGAACAGGACGAGGAGGGGGAGCCAGGGGACAGGTGGCGACGGGCTTGAGGAGGGACACATGGAACGTGGGATGCACCCGCATGGTGGGGGGAAGTTGCAGGCGGTAGGCCACTGGGTTGACTAGCTGGACCACTCTGAATGGCCCGACGAACCAGGGGGACAGCTTCCTGGACTCCACGTGGAGGGGAAGATCCCGCGTGGAGAGCCACACCCTCTGTCCCGGGCGAAAAACTGGGGCCGGGCAACGCCTGCGGTTGGCCTGATGTTGAGACCTGACCGAGGCCCGCTTAAGCGCCGCCCATTCCTGCCTTCAGGTGCAGCGACAGCGACTGATGTGGGCCTTTAGGTAAAAATACAAATAATGTTGTGTTTGGAACACTGACAAATATATATTTTTTCTCTCGATCTGATTGGGTGGGTCTGGCTCCCCAGTGGGTGGGCCTGGGTCCTCACAGGCACACCTGTGCCTACGCCCCTGCGTCACAGGTGGGAGAAGGACTTATTGTGTAGACATATTCTGAAATCATTTTTATTTCATCACTTTCAAGTGAGATGTATAGGTCTATTGTATGAAACCCTTACAGTCCCTCAACTGGACATTTTCTCTCAGCCCTCTCTAACTTACAAACTCTGGGACACAGAGACACAACTTTTGGGTTTTTGACTTCTAACTGCACCAAGTAGGCGCCCCACCCCTGCCAGAGCTTAATGGGCCATAAACTAGCACTTCTCACCTCAGTTGCCAGGCCAGGTGGCCAGGGGCCCTTATCTCACTGTGGGATCAGCCAATCACAGGCAGTCATCTGGGGTCACAGATCCCCATTCCTGCCTGTTTCCCTCAGTCTTCAGCAAGCAGTGGCAGAGTGAGGAGCTCTCTCTTAAACCCTCTGCTCTACACACCAACAGCTGGGCCACAACCCATGGACTTTCCTCCTGCTCCATGTACTGTTATTTATCTATGTTGTGCCTGTATAGTTTGACTGTTAGCTGTTACCATGTAACAACCTGTCTATGGCCCATTTTTGCATAACCTAAGATTGCTGCCCCCATGGTCATATCATAGAGGCCTACTGTTTACATATTAACGTAGCCACCTAGCATGCTAGCACTTTGTTAGCCGCTAATTGTATACTGCCTATATCACTGTGCTATGCTTCACTGTGTAACCTAGCCTAGCGGGTTAGCTGCTATTGTGTATATATTACAGTGTGCTGTGTTAGCCATATAGCCAATGCTGCTAGCCCTGCTAATGCTAGTTGCTTTGTATATACCGTGCACTGTATTTAGCCTACGAAACCATGGCCTAGCATTGCGCGCTAGCCCATTGCTAACACATAGCTATTGTAGATATTGTCTCCATTGTGTGCAATGTTTAGTTTGTTAGCGTGTTGACGCTATCCCTGAATGTACAGTATATAGGCCATTGTAATACTGTATATATGTACACTATTGCTATATCACTGTTACCATAGCACGTTGCTGTCACCATATTATCACTGTGTAATATGTTGTTCATTCTCCTCTTCCATAAAAACCATTACCACTAGTTCCCTCCTCTGTAAAGTCATGTGTGTGCCTGTCTTGGGTGTGAAATAAAGTGTGGATTGTATCCCTGTCTCCTGCTGGTCATTAACAGTCCTCTTAAAGGGACTCTGGCACATCTTTTGGTGACCACCGACCAACAGGTGGCACTCTTTTCACCTATTCAATGCAATTGCTAGTAATTATGAGCACATGTCATACTCATAAGGATCCATCCTTATTTAAAGCCATAGCCTACTTTTTAATATTTGGAACTTTGTGGAATTATTATTATTTTTATGTGGTGGTTGATCTATTATTTTGAAGTGTCTTATCAACATGATGCCAATGACTGCCATTACACAATGTTTCCAGTAGATGGAGGTAGTATTCTTTGAGTCAGCTCTGCCTTTCTGAATCAGAAAGATTTCAACTGAAATCCCTCTGATACACATTTTCTTGGACCTCAGTTCTCTGTAACAACCTATAATTTTGGTGCTCTGGTTTACGCCCATCAAATATTTCACAGATTCTAATCTTAGCATGAATAAAATAATCTCGCAATTTTCCCCAAATAACAGAATCCATAGAGACAGACAATAGACATTGGACAATTCAATATTATATTCCTGTATAAAAGCTGGAATTCAATCAAATTCCAGGCCACCCACACTGAAGATATGAAGATGCATTTTTCAGTGAGGCAGCAATGTCATTAATGTGGATTTTGCTCATTGCGGGCATCATTAAGTTCAGCCCCAAGATACACTTCACAATAAGAAATTAACCGATAAGAAATTACATGGAGATCATCATGATTCAGATAAATTATTCAGATATCGCTGACATAACCTGTTATCTTGGATCTACAGCCAATCTATTTCAAATATCCCCTACCTGTAAATGTCATCATTAGTATGTTAATTTTGAAGAAGGGCAGAACATATACTTTTTGAACCATAATTTAGGCCTACTGGGTAAAAGTATAAAGTTATTTCACATCTTTGTCTTTGCATAAATTAAATTTACATTCCATTTCTGATCTACAATAGGTGTGATGGTTGATCAGAAAACAATATGTGCCCAACTTCCAAAAATCAAAAGACCAGGGTACATTATTCCGGTAAATATTATTGTTTTGTTATATTTTACTGGAAAATTACGTACATTAAATTATTCAAGATGGCACGTCTCAGGGTACTTTTAAAAACATGGGCTCTCCTGGCTTCAATTCCCCAATTTGGCGTGCACATTTGCCACGGATGGCACAATATAAGAAATGTGATTTCAGAGAGTTTTTCTGTAACAACCCTTTCCTGCCACCACTGAATGGGTGATTAAACAGTGTGTGTGTGTGTGCGCGCGCATGTGTACGTTTGTGAGTACGTGTGTGTATTTGTGTGTGTGTGCGTGCCAGGTGCAAGTCTGAGCGTGCATGCTTGCATTCAAGAGAATGAGCCAGAACCAGAGCCAGCTTTTGACTGGAATCCATTTACCATCCTTCCTCTCACAGATTGTTGAGTAGCCTAGCATCAAAGCATGCAGATGAGACATACAAGTCTTCAGGTTGGATTCAATGTAGCCTCTGCCAACTCTCCAACAACCGGATGTTCCAGTTTCAGGGGAAATGGAAAGAGAGCCTGTGACACAACTTCTGCTTTTAGACATTAGCAAGGTGACAAGCCCAGTGTGTGGGGGGATCCAGTTTCAGGCATTTATTTTACGCATGCTACGTTAGGTTAGATTCAATGTGGCAAGAACAGGTCATGTGTAAACAGAACATGGACGCTCTTTAAAATTGCATGTCGATCAATGTAGATGCCGGCATAAGGTCTCACACAAAAGTACCTATTGTAAGACTCTAAATGGCCCTACCTCAAATGCCACATCGCGCTTAAAAAAGGTTATTGAAAGTGACCAGAATTGCACAATGCATTGACGTTGCTATACAACACCTAGTGGCTTGCGAAAGTACATTTACATTTACGTCATTTAGCAGACGCTCTTATCCAGAGCGACTTACAGTTAGTGAGTGCATACATTATTTTTATTTTTTATTTTTTCATACTAGCCCCCCGTGGGAATCGAACCCACAACCCTGGCGTTGCAAACGCCATGCTCTACCAACTGAGCTACATCCCCAAAGTATTCACCCGCCTTGGCATTTTTCCTATTTTGTTGCCTTACAACCTGGAATTAAAATTGATTTTTGGGGGGTTTGTATCATTTGATTTACACAACATGCCTATCACTTTGAATATGCAAAATATTTTTTATTGTGAAACAAACAAGAAATAAGACAAAAAAACAGACAACTTGAGCGTGCATAACTATTCACCGCCCCAAAGTCAAAACTTTGTAGAGCCACCTTTTGCAGGAATTACAGCTGCAAATCTCGGGGTATGTCTCTATAAGCTTGGCACATCTAGCCACTGGGATTTTTGCCCATTCTTCAAGGCAAAACTGCTCCAGCTCCTTCAAGTTGGATGAGTTCCGCTGGTGTACAGCAATCTTTCAATTGGATTGAGGTCTGGGCTTTGACTAGGCCATTCCAAGACATTTAAATGTTTCCCCTTAAACCACTTGAGTGTTGCTTTAGCAGTATGCATAGGGTCATTGTCCCGCTGGAAGGTGAACCTCCGTCCCAGTCTCAAATCTCTGGAAGACTGAAATAGGTTTCCCTCAAGAATTTCCCTGTATTTAGCGCCATCCAGTATTCCTTCAATTCTGACCAGATTCACAGTCCCTGCCGATGAAAAACATCCCCACAGCATGATGCTGCCACCACCATGCTTCACTGTGGGGATGGTGTTCTCTGGGTGATGAGAAGTGTTGGGTTTGCGCCAGACATAGCGTTTTCCTTGAAGGCCAAAAAGCTCAATTTTAGTCTCATCTGACCAGAGTACCTTCTTCCATATGTTTGGGGAGACTCCCACATGCCTTTTGGCAAACACCCCATGTGTTTGCTTATTTTTTTCTTTAAGTAATGGCTTTTTTCTGGCCACTCTTCCGTAAAGCCCAGCTCTGTGGAGTGTACGGCTTAAAGTGGTCCTATGGACAGATACTCCAATCTCCGCTGTGGAGCTTTGCAGCTCCTTCAGGTTTATCTTTGGTCTCTTTGTTGCCTCTCTGATTAATGCCGTCCTTGCCTGGTCCGTGAGTTGTGGTGGGCGGCCCTCTCTTGGCAGGTTTGTTGTGGTGCCATATTCTTTCCATTTTTTAAATAATGGATTTTATGGTGCTCCGTGGGATGTTCAATGTTTCAGATATTTCTTTTTACCCTGATCTGTACTTCTCCACAACTTTGTCCCTGACCTGTTTGGAGAGCTCCTTGATCTTCATGGTGTCGGTTGCTTGGTGGTGCCCCTTGCTTAGTGGTGTTGTAGACTCTGGGGCCTTTCAGAACAGACATACTGAGATCATGTGACAGATCATGTGACACTTAAATAAAGTCCACCTGTGTGCAATCTAACTAATTATGTGACTTCTGAAGGTAATTGGTTGCACCAGATCTTATTTAAGGGCTTCATAGCAAAGGGGGTGAATACATATGCATGCACCACTTTTCCGTTATTGATTTTTTAGAATTTTTTGAAATAAGTTATTTTTTCATTTCACTTCACCAATTTGTACTAATTTGTGTATGTCCATACACACTAGGAACAATAGGAATTGATTGGTTCACAAAGGATTGGCGCTATTATCTACTGTACCATAATATGAAACATAATATTAAAGGGAATTCACACAAAATATACAGGGGCACATATAGAATTCAATGTGTTTGTGGAGGTTAAGGAAGTTAAAGGTCCACTAGACACTATTTGGGTTGCTGTTTTTGGCTCCTAATATAATATAGCCTAATATGTGCATTCAGCACTGTTTTCCCCCCTGAACTCGTCATAGAAAACAAAACAGAAAGCCTTTGCATTTTTTGTAACTACTACAAAGTAAGCAGTCAAGACAGTTTGACTTGTAATACATGCTGTATGGAAAGGACTTTATGTGCAGATATTACTCACTACCTTTTAGGGAGGGTGACTGTACTCTGTTAACATTGGTTCTAAAAGTACAACAAGATGAATAGCCATTCAATTGGTTTTGTCTACTCTAGAGTACCCATATACTGTAGTATCCTTCAACTAAAGTTTAATAGTACACACATCCTAGTTCAATCCCTGAGAATTTACAGCCCGTGTTATGGAGCAGCAGGTGTGTCTCATCTGGATGCCTTCCTATTACTTCCATCTAATAACTCATCAATGGCCCCTGTGCCCTCCACCATGGTCCATGATCCTTTGCTCCCTGCGGCTGCCATTTCACTGCCTACCCACTCACCCTCTACGAGATAATGCCTCCCAAACACAGCCGCCAGTGTTAGTTTGACATTGAGGCTACTTAATATTCACATTTGCGAAATGTTGATGAAATGGAAATATGACATGCCCCATTTATGTTCTAGGCAAATGACATGCCATTTTGATGCAATTATCTACATTTATTACATTTTAAATTGAATGTGCTAAAGAAATTAAGATGTGGCCTAACGCATGCTCATAGATATACTGAAGATAGGTTATGGAGGTAACACAGGACAATGGGTATGTGATTTCATTTTGGATCAGACAGGAGGCTTTCTGTATCCTTGCTTGGGCGCCAAATATATTCAAAAGATTTCAGGTGAATTAATATTGTAACATACTAACAAAGTTGAGTCACGACTTATGATTATTTGAATTCATATTTATTTTTTGCATTTAGCAGACATTTTTCCTAGAAAAACGATTACATACAAAAAGGGTGGCTGAACAGTTCAAATATATCAAGAGCAAAGCCTGTTAAAAGTACTGAAAATCATTAAAGTGCATTATGTAAGTACATTTAATGCACAGACACAAGTGTGGTGCTTTTAGGAAAAGATTCCGATACGGAGGGAATACATGTTTGGTGCTTCACTGCCAAGGAGTTTGGATAGCTTCAGTCTCTACGGTCTAATTGAGCTGTTTCTCGGTTCTCGTGACACAGCCCTCTTTTTCACACACAGCCATGAGCCAAGGCTTGTTGGAACTATGTCAACCTGGAGGCATGTCAAATCAAGTGTGTGTTAATGGGCTATCACCACTGCCTCACTGTCTAGGTCGGCTCAAACCGTATTAGTAACTACTTTGATGAGACACATTGGGAGTAGGCAAGGTCAGTTTCCCTACAATCGAAAGCCTCTTGACTTTAACACCAGGAAAAGTGCTGTATGAATCCAATACATTGTTGTTGTTGTTATTATGCATTGGCAGTATGGGTCTCAATAATCTAGTGAGACTGTGAACCAACCTTTTCAATTGGCCATTCAACAGCAAATATTTGCCAAAAGGCAAAATGCTTTGTGTTAGTGGCTTTACTGTAATAATTTACTGAGTGTATTCACCCACGTCTGTGCATGTGTACACACTCATACATGCAATGCAGTACATAGTAAATAAATACAGCATATATCACACACCCAAAATGTAATTAGGTAGCAATATTAAGATTGAGCAGTCCAGCAGTGGTCTTGTCTTGGCTAAAGGTGTGAAAGACCTGGCTCAGGTGTGGTTCATTCTGGGCAAACTGGCTCAGTAAGCAGCCAATGAGGCAACACATGAGTTTCCTGTAACCATCTGGCCAACACAACTCCAATTAAGAGACACCACACTGCAGCCATTTCCAGTCAAACCCTCATGGTTACACTGTACTGTGTTTGGCCGCGGTACAATATCTTAAACAATGGCCTGTGAAGATCGATAACACCGGTGGGAAATGATAGTTGTGGTCACCTTTGGGAGGAGAGAGTCCTACTATGCTAACATAAGGAATTGTTTTAAGATGGTCGTACCATGGATCATTTAGCTATTTGATTTTTGAATTTTAGGACCTCTTTAGGTATAGAAAATATATAACAAATGTATTTGATAAAATATTGAATGTGGCCTTTACTACTGTAGCCCATAGAAAAACATAACATGCTGTAAATGGCAAAAAGACAGTAAAGAAAAAATCTTAAGGAATAAGGTTTTGAAGTGTTGATGGGGCCAGTACTAGTTTTTAAAAAAACATTTGAGTTAAATTATTACCTCCTTATCCATTTATTATCCCAAAATGTACAGTTAAATGCCATGATAAACATTTTCACATTTCCAAAGTGGAAATATGTATTTTCATTCATAGTCACCTCTTTCTCAAGCTTTATCTCAAAGAAAAGCAGTGACTAAAACCAGCCACTTCCTTTTCCTAAAATGTTTGATGTAGCTATGGTTTGGCCAATGCTGATAATAGACCAGTGTTAATCAACTCAGCATGGAAAAGAGTCCACAGCCACTGAACAGAAATGAATGGAAAAAGCTATTGTCTTAGCTGTGCTACTCAGCACATAGGTTCCTCATCAGCATTTGTATAACAGCAAATCCACCATGGGCAGTTTTACACAGCTTTGACACAAAATGTCTGCCTTCCATTATTCAAGTAGGTGTGGAGGTGGGTTAGCCCCAAGCAAGATAAAAACATAATTATTCTACGAGTCTTGAAATAAACTGAAAGCTTTTTTTGTATCTCTTTCTGTGATAATTCTAGCATTTGTGCATGCATGCATGCAAGTAGTACTGTATATGGCATGCTGAGCACATCCATACTTTGGCCAATGAGTCATGTATGGATGTATCCCTTGTATTGTATTAATTGAATGCCCCCTCTAGAATACCACCCACTGTATAGTTGGAGAGGACGCACACATTGACAGAAATTCTGTCTAAACTTTATTGCCAGACCCCATTTACAAAATAAGAGTTGTCTTAGACACAGGCTGTCCCTCAAGGCCATGTATTCAAGCAATGATCATCACATGCACTGTCAGTGCAAGTACAACCATGGGTGAGAAGCCATGTGGCATGTTCAAACGTGCCTCCTGTCACATTACATGTAGAGTAGGAGTGACTTATAATGCAAGTGGCTATTTAGGAACAGCTTTACATTATGTGTAAGATCCAACAGCTAAAGTGATCATAGAAAAGACAGAAAGGATCAGGAAAAAGAAAGGAACACCCATGAAAATAAGACTCTCATAAGGGATTATAAGAAAATTATATCAGTCACATTTTATATTTCCCTAAACTACCTCACGTGAGCCAGACAATTGTAAAGCTCATTTTCCATATACGTTTGGGGAGAAACAAGCTGAGGTTTATTCCTAAATCTGTGTTTGTTTGTTTTATAGCATTTCTCATGGGGACTGGCATGATTGAATCTGTGTCTAGCGCTGGCATAACTAAGGTTGGTATATGCAGTCTTTCCAAAACGCCTGTGTGTGTTCTGAAGCCAAGTGCCTCGCTTGCAGCCCCTTACCCAAACGGCTGTCTGGATGCAGAGTCAAATTATCCTCACTCTCTTCATCAGATGCTAATGAGCAATTACTCAGCCAAGAGTGGTCTTTGCATATCAAAATGGAAGCACACAGATATGTGACTCCAGGCCTGAGTACAGTCATTTCCATTTCACCACAATACCCCCAGTAAGTAAAACTGACTTAGGCAACTCATGCATGTCCTCTGTTTATTAGATTTCCATTCAAATTACCCCCATAATTCGGATAGCTGGGCTGAAATGGGTTGTCACAAGAAAGTGAGCATAAAGTAGTACATAAATCAGTATTCCCTCATGTTTGCTAAGACCCTGTGTGAAAACATCGTACAATATATAAATCTCAGACTTTTAGAACTTGAAGTTAATTCCCCCTGGGCAAAATATCTCCCAATGTTCCCCTCATTATTTACAGTTACTTTATCAATGTAATCACTTGGCATTAATATGACTGTTGTTGTTTTTTATTTGCAAAAAGTCCTCAACCTACACTTTGTCACAATGTAACCTAGATTTCAACCACAACATTTTCAACATTCATGTTTCTTCACAAATAAATAAAATATTAACCCAAATTGTATGTTGATCTGATCTTGTATAGCCTGGAGGGTTATTGGCATTGCAAGACAAACACAAGAGCTTTGTCAAGCAAGATTGTAATGAAAACATGTAATTCCATCCAGCAACAGTGATTAGATTCCTATCTATTATTCCCAAAATATGTAGCACTATGCAGCACTTTGTTGTGTTTTGGGAAATAAGACAAAGGACAGTAAGTGCTGAAAGGCTGGAATTACTGTACCTTGGCACCACATGAAGGCTAATACAAAACTCATCCTGCCAAGGGTGGCAGGTAGACTGGCTGGTAGGAGTGTTGGGCCAGTAACTGAATGGTTGCTGGATTGAATCCCCGAGCTGGCAAGGTAAAAATATGTCATTCTACTCCTGAGCAAGGCAGTTAACCAACTGTTCCCAGGGCGCTGATGATGAGGATGGTCCTCTGTAGCTCAGCTGGTAGAGCACGGTGCTTGTAACGCAAAGGTAGTGGGTTCGATCCCTGGGACCACCCATACACAAAAAGAAATGTATGCATGCATGACTGGAAGTCACTTTGGATAAAAGCGTCTGCTAAATGGCATATTATTATTATTATTAAGGCAGCCCCCTGCATCTCTCTGATTCAGAGGGGTTGGGTGAAATGCAGAAGACACATTTCAGTTGAATGCATTAAGTTGTACAACTGACTAGGTATCCCCCTTTCCCAAGACTGAATGTCGAACTGTGTATTTAAATAATGAATAACAACTTGGCCCAGTTCTTCTACCCAGAAACCAACACCAGTGGTATCAAGTTGATCTGTCAAGATTAACTTGATGGTTTCCTCACCTTACACTATACAAGCACAAACGGAGCTGGGCAAAGACACATCAAAATGGTGTAGTTCATACTACTGTAAATAACCACAAATATTTTATTTTGAACTGGTGCCACATGTACACTATTTAGTATTTTCACAACAATGATAAATGTTTAATTTGCTATACTTACCTGTTTTCTAGGTGAAGTTTAGATGGGAAGGAATCTGAAAGATGATTGGGCACTCTGTTCTAGACCATTGGGTAGGGTATGGGGGGCATAATGCTATGGGGTAGCTCTATCCTAGCAATGCAGCTTTTGTGAGCCCAAGTTTATGTATGCTGTTTAAACTCAGTGAGACAGTTTACAGTAAGACTTGTTAAAGTCCATTTCTTTTCATATTCATCCCTCATAAATTCAGGTTTCTACACTCTAATAGGCATCAACGTGCTACGTTCCCATATCCATATCTGCTATGATTGCTTGTTAATTCATTTAATCATAATTCATTTATAATCAATTAATTTATAATGCGGTAATAACCAGAGCTGGGCAAATTGTCTTGTCAAAGCATGTTGAATGGCATGCTTTTCTTTTGAGTAGCTAGTGACAATAGTCACTCACCACAGCCAATTGTCTTAAAGCCTGGGAAGCATGGTAATGGCACTTTAATATGCATTAGTCCAATGTGAGAAATTAGTTTTATGCTAGAACTGAGAAATACGTTTGAACTGAATGTTCTAACATCCACAATAGCATGTTATGTCACCATGGTGTTACGACAGCTGAGATTCAGGGTCTTCACAGAGTGCTACAATCACCCGGTCTGTACACCTCTTAACATTTCGTTCTATTATCCAGTATATGCAGTACAATGTTGCCCTGAAGTCACAGACTGTTGGTTTTTCTCTATGTATATACAGTACCAGTCAAAAGTTTGGACACCTACTCATTCCAGGGTTTTTCTTTATTTTTACTATTTTCTACATTGTAGAACAATAGTGAAGTCATCATTTTGATTCCGATGTGCAAATTGTCCAAACAGATCCGCAAGGTAGATGGATGATTTTAAATATGTTATTGGACCATAAACAGATATGGCTCATTAACCTTTACGGACCAAATAATGATTTTAAATATGTTATTGGACCATAAACAGATATGTTTAATTAACCTTTACGGACCAAATAATGATGATCCACGCTTCTTTGAACATTTATATAATAAATTATCAACCCTGCAAACAATACAAGACTCTATTATTATGGTGGGAGATTATAATACTGTTTTAAATAGCTCAATGGACCGTAAAGGAAATCACACTACAAACTATCACCCTCATGCTCTTAAGGAAATCATGAATGTCAAGGATATATTAGAACTAGTAGATATATGGAGGCTTAAATATCCTGACCTAGTGAGATATACATGGCGGAGACTCAGTCAAGCTAGTCGTCTTGACTTCTTTCTTATGTCATTCTCGTTGGCACCAAAAGTTTTAAAAGTGTTGATAGGGGACAGAATGCGGTCGGACCATCATATAATTAGCATATACATTACTCTTACTGAATTTCCACATGGGCGAGGATATTGGAAATGTAATCAAAGTCTATTGAATGATAACCCTTTTTTAACTATGGCAGAGGAATTTATAACTGAATTTTTCCGACATAACATAGGTACAGCAAATCCCCTTATTGTATGGGACACTTTTAAATGTGCCTTTAGAGGCCATGCAATTCAGTACACATCTCGAAAACAAAAGCAATTTAGGTCAAGAGTCCATACTAACAAAGGAAATAGGTCGAACAGAACAGATAGATAGCAATAAAAACTGTAACAGAGGCTCAGAATAAGTTAAAGGAAAAACAAAAAGAAATGGTTGAACTTATTCAAGAAAGATCAAGTGTAATATATTATAAAAAATAAAGCAAACTGGATGGAATATGGGGAAAAATGCACCAAATTATTTTTTTATCTTCAACACAGAAATGCTACCAAAATTAATTTACTGAAATTGGTTACAAATGACGGAGTCACCCATGATTTACCAAATAATATTTTGAAGGAGGAAGCAAAGTACAGTCGTGGTCAAAAGTTTTGAGAATGACACAAATACTAATTTTCACAAAGTCTGCTGTCTCAGTTTTGATGGTGGCAATTTGCATATATTCCAGAATGTCATGAAGAGTGATCAGATGAATTGCAATTAATTGCAAAGTCCCTCTTTGCCATGAAAATGAACTTAATTCCCAAAAAAACATTTCCACTGCATTTCAGCCCTGCCACAAAAGGACCAGCTGCCATGATGTCAGTGATTCTCTCATTAACACAGGTGAGAGTGTTGACGAGGACAAGGCTGGAGATCACTCTGTCATGCTGATTGAGTTAGAATAACAGACTGGAAGCTTTAAAAGGAGGGTGGTGCTTGAAATCATTGTTCTTCCTCTGTTAACCATGGTTACCTGCAAGGAAACACGTGCCGTCATCATTGCTTTGCACAAAAAGGGCTTCACAGGCAAGGATATTTCTGCTAGTAAGATTGCACCTAAATCAACCATTTATCGGATCATCAAAAACTTAAAGGAGAGAGGTTCAATTGTTGTGAAGAAGGGTCAGGGCACCAAAGAAAGTCCAGCAAGCGCCAGGACCGTCTCCTAAAGTTGATTCAGCTGCGGGATCGGGGCACCACCAGTGCAGAGCTTGCTCAGGAATGGCAGCAGGCAGGTGTGAGTGCATCTGCACGCACAGTGAGGCGAAGACCTTTGGAGAATGGCCTGGTGTCAAGAAGGGCAGCAAAGAAGCCACTTCTCTCCAGGAAAAACATCAGGGACAGACTGATATTCTGCAAAAGGTACAGGGATTGGACTGCTGAGGACTGGGGTAAAGTCATTTTCTCTGATGAATCCCCTTTCCTATTGTTTGGGGCATCCGGAAAACACCTTGTCCGGAGAAGACAAGGTGAGTGTGACCATCAGTCATGTGTCATGCCAACAGTAAACCATCCTGAGACCATTCATGTGTGGGGTTGCTCCTCAGCCAAGGGAGTGGGCTCACTCACATATTTGCCTAAGAACACAGCCATGAATAAAGAATAGTACCAACACATCCTCCGAGAGCATCTTCTCCCAACCATCCAAGAACAGTTTGGTGACGACCAATGCCTTTTCCAGCATGATGGAGCACCTTGCCATAAGTGGCTTGGGGAATAAAGCATCGAAATTTTGGGTCCATGGCCAGGAAACTCCCCAGACCTTAATCCCATTGAGAACTTGTGGTCGATCCTCAAGAGGCGGGTGGAAAAACAAAAACCCACAAATTCTGACAAACTCCAAGCATTGATTATGGAAGAATGGGCTACCATCAGTCAGGATGTGGCCCAGAAGTTAACTGACAGCATGACAGGGAGGATTGCAGAGGTCATGAAAAAGAAGGGTCAACACTGCAAATATTGAGTCTTTGCATAAACTTAATGTAATTGTCAATAAAAGCCTTTGACACTTATGGAATGCTTGTAATTATAGTTCAGTAGCCATTATTAGATGTTCAGGAATCTTATGGCTTGGGGGTAGAAGCTGTTTAGAACTCTCTTGGACCTAGACTTGGCGCTCCGGTACCGCTTGCCATGTGGTAGCAGAGAGAACAGTCTATGACTAGGGTGACTGGAGTCTTTGACCATTTTTAGGGCCTTCCTCTGACACCGCCTGGTATATAGATCCTGGATGGTAGGAAGCTTGATCCCAGTGATGTACTGGGCAGTACGCACTACCCTCTGTAGTGCTGTCACGGATTCAGCCGAGGCTGCCCCTCCTCCTTGCTCGGGCAGGCTTCGGAGTTTGTCGTCACTGGAGTACTAGCTGCTACCGATCCCATGTATCTATGTTCGACTTGTTCTGTCTTTATTGGTCACACCTGTTTCCCATTATGTTGTGATGTCTTACCTATTTAACCCTCTGTCTCACACTGTGTGTTGTGTGTGTTTGTTCATGTTTTGGCTGTCGTTAGTGTGTGGGCTTGTTCCCTCCCTGTGTGGAGGTTGTTGTTCTTGTTGTTCAAATTATACCTTTGAGTAAAGTACGTCTTCTGATTAGCTCTGTGTCCTGCGATTGACTTCGCCTACCGCATTTCACTGACGCCCTGACAGAAACACACACCATCTACATGGAGTCAGCAGGTACAGCGATGCCAGCCGGATCGATGGAGGAACGCGCACAACAACAAGCGGCCATGATCCAGGCGCTCTGCACCGCCATGGAACGAGTGGTGAACACTATGGAGCGATGGGAGAGAGGAGGTCTTCCTATACCTCCTCCGATTACACCACCACCTACACTGATATCCATCTCTTCACCTCCTGGATCCAGTGGGATTCGGCTCTCGCTCCCGAGGGCTTATGACGGTACAGCTGCCGGGTGTCAGGGTTTTCTGCTCCAGGTAGAGCTCTACCTGGCAACCATCCACCCGGCTCCATCGGGATATGAGAGCGTGTCCGCCCTCATCTCCTTTCTGTCCGGAAAAGCGCTGGAGTGGGCCAACGCCGAGTGGGGGGGAATAGACGCCGCAACTGTCAGCTATGCAGAGTTTACCCGCCGCTTTAGGGCGGTATTCGATCATCCACCAGAGGGGAGAGCGGCGGGTGAGCGTCTATTCCACCTCAGACAGGGGAAGAGGAGCGTGCAGGAATTCGCAGTGGACTTTCGGACTCTGGCTGCCAGCGCAGGATGGAATGAGAGGGCCCTCATCGACCACTACCGCTGTAGCTTGAGGGAGGACGTTCGTCGGGAATTGGCCTGCAGGGACACCAACCTAAACCTGGACCAACTGGTGGATATGTCGATTCGACTGGATAACCTGTTGGCCACCCGCGGACGTCCGGATCAGGGGCCGTCCATTCCATCCCCCAGCACCTCCGACCCTACCCCTATGGAGCTCGGAGGTGCTGCTATGAGGGAGACCGGTAGAGGGGCCGTCCCCTGCACCAACTGTGGCCACAGAGGACACACTGCTGGTCGGTGCTGGGGAGGGCCTCCAAGGAGTCGAGGCAGTAGGCAGTGCACTGATGAACCGTTTCAGGTGAGTAGGCACCCAACTCACCCAGAGCTCCCTGTTGCGCATATGTGTATGAATGTTGTGTTTCCCGAGTTTTCTTCTCATTCCCAGCATAAGGCGCTAGTAGATTCAGGCGCAGCTGGGAACTTTATTGATCATCAGTTTACCCGTAAATTAGGGATTCCTATTGTGCCAGTCAATGTGCCCTTCCCTATCCATGCCCTAGATAGTCGCCCTTTAGGGTCAGGTCTGATTAGGGAGGTCACAGCGCCCCTCAGGATGAAGATGCAGGAGGGGGCATGAGGAAATAATTAGTCTATATCTGATTGATTCTCCTGCGTTTCCCGTGGTGTTGGGGCTTCTCTGGTTAACTTCTCATGACCCCACTATTTCATGGCAACAGAGGGCTCTCAAGGGATGGTCTAATCAGTGCTTGGGGAGGTGTGTAGGTGTTTCCGTAGGGGCAACTACAGTGGAAAGTCCGAACCAGGTTCCCACCATGCACATTCCGCCTGAATATGCCGATTTGGCTCTCGCCTTCTGTAAAAAGAAGGCGACTCAATTACCACCCCATCGACAACGGGATTTGTGCGATAAACCTCCAGGTAGGCGCTGCGCTTCCCCGGAGTCACATTTATCCTCTGTCACAGGAGGAGACGGCGGCTATGGAAACATATGTCACCGAATCTCTGAGACAGGGATACATTCGGCCGTCCACTTCCCCTGCGCCATCGAGTTTCTTTTTTGTGAAGAAGAAGGATGGTGGCTTACGCCCGTGCATTGACTACCGTGGTCTAAATCAGATCACAATAAAATACAGCTATCCATTACCTCTGATTGCGAGTATGACGGAGTCATTGCACGGGGTGCGCTTCTTCACTAAATTGGATCTCAGGAGCGCGTACAACCTGGTGCGTATCCGGGAGGGAGATGAGTGGAAGATAGCATTTAGTACCACCTCGGGGCACTATGAGTACCTCGTCATGCCATACGGTCTGATGAATGCTCCTTCAGTCTTCCAATCTTTTATTGATGAGATTTTACGGGACCTGCATGGACAGGGTGTAGTGGTGTATATAGATGACATTCTAATATAATCCACTACACGGCCGAGCATGTGTCCCTGGCACGTCGGGTGCTTGGTAGACTGTTGGAGCATGACCTGTATGTGAAGGCGGAGAAATGCCTGTTCTTCCAAGAGTCCATCTCCTTCCTAGGACACCGCTTGTCCGCGTCAGGTGTGGAGATGGAGATTGACCGCGTTTCGGCCGTGCGTAATTGGCAGACTCCAACCACGGTGAAGGAGGTGCAGCGATTCTTGGGTTTTGCCAATTATTACCGGAGGTTTATCCGGGGCATTGGGCAGGTAGCGGCTCCCATTACCTCCTTGCTAAAGGGAGGGCCGGTGCGTCTGCAGTGGTCAGCTGAGGCAGACAGGGCTTTTGGGCATCTGAAGGACCTGTTTACTTCGGCTCCGGTGCTGGCTCATCCGGATCCTTCCTTGGCATTCCAGGTTGAGGTGGATGCGTCCAAGGCTGGGATTGGTGCTGTGCTGTCTCAGCGCTCGGGTACGCCACCTAAACTTATTTTCTAAGAAGCTCAGTCCGGCGGAGCGCAATTATGATGTGGGGGACCGGGAGCTGTTAGCTGTGGTTCAAGCCCTGAAGGTGTGGAGGCATTGGCTTGAGGGGGCTAAACACCCTTTTCTCATTTTGACTGACCATCGTAACCTGGAGTACATCCGGGCGGCGAGGAGATTGAACCCTCGTCAGGCAAGGTGGGCCATGTTCTTCACTCGATTTGTGTTTACTCTCACTTACAGACCAGGTTCCCAGAACGCTAAGGCAGACGCCCTGTCCCGACTGTATGACACAGAGGAGAGGTCCATTGAGCCCATTCCCATACTCCCGGCGTCGTGTCTGGTGGCACCGGTGGTGTGGGAGGTTGATGCGGACATCGAGCGGGCATTACGTACCGAGCCTACTCCCCCCCAGTGTCCAGAGGGTCGGATGTACGTGCCACTCGAGCTTCGTGATCGATTGATCTATTGGGCTCACACGTCACCCTCCTCTGGTCATTGGTCGGACAGTGCACTGCCTTAGTGGAAAGTACTGGTGGCCCACTTTGGCTAAGGACGTGAGGGTTTACGTTTCCTCCTGCTCGGTGTGCGCTCAGTGTAAGGCGCCTAAACACCTACCCAGAGGGAAATTACAACCCCTACCCGTTCCACAACGGCCGTGGTCCCACCTATCGGTGGACTTTGTGACGGACCTTCCCCCCTCGCAAGGGAACACCACGATCCTGGTCATTGTGGATCGATTTTTGAAGGCCTGCCGTCTCATCCCTATGCCAGGTCTCCCTACAGCCCTACAAACTGCTGAAGCCCTGTTTACACACGTCTTCCGGCACTACGGGGTACCTGAGGATATTGTGTCGGATCGGGGTCCCCAGTTCACCTCAAGGGTCTGGAGGGCGTTCATGGAACGTCTGGGGGTCTCGATTAGCCTTACCTCAGGTTTTCACCCCGAGAGTAATGGGCAGGTGGAGAGAGTTAACCAGGATGAGGTCCTATTGCCAGGACCAGCAGGGGGAGTGGTCGGGTTATATCCCCTGGGCAGAGATAGCCCAAAACTCACCCCGCCACTCCTCTACTAACCTTACGCCTTTCCAGTGTGTGTTAGGTTATCAGCCAGTCCTGGCACCTTGGCATCAGAGCCAGATCGAAGCTCCTGCGGTGGATGAGTGGTTTCGGCGCTCGGAAGAGACCTGGAATGCTGCTCATGTACACCTGCAGTGGGCAATCAGGCGACAAAAGGCAAGCGTCGATCGCCACCGCAGTGAGGCCCCGGTGTATGCATGGATCGGGTCTGGCTCTCGACCCGAAACCTGCCCTTTCACTGGGTTGGCGGTTTGTGGGGCCATTTAAAGTCCTGAGGAGATTGAACAAGGTTTGTTAAAGGTTACAACTTCCTATTAAATACCGTATTAACCCCTCGTTCCATGTGTCTCTCCTCAGGCCGGTAGTATCTGGTCCACTCCAGGAGTCTGAGGTACGGGAGGTTCCTCCGCCCCCACTGGACATCGAGGGAGCTCCGGCGTACTCGGTCCGTTCCATCTTGGATTCAAGCCATCGGGTGGGGGGCCTGCAGTATCTCGTGGAGTGTGAGGGGTACGGTCCGGAGGAACGGTGCTGGGTCCCTAGGAGGGACATCCTAGATCCCTCCATGTTGAGGGATTTCCACCAGAGTCATCCGACCCGCCCTGCTCCGCGTCCTCCTGGCCGTCCCCGAGGCCGGGGTCGGTGCACGGCTGGAGCCACGCGTCAATGGGGGGGGTACTGTCACGGATTCAGCCGAGGCTGCTCCTCCTCCTTGCTCGGGCATGCTTCGGCGTTCGTCATCACCGGAGTACTAGCTGCTACCGATCCATGTATCTATGTTCGACTTGTTCTGTCTTTATTGGTCACACCTGTTTCCCATTATGTAGTGATGTCTTACCTATTTAACCCTCTTTCTCACACTGTGTGTTGTGTGTGTTTGTTCATGTTTCGGCTGTCGTTAGTGTGCGGGTTTGTTCCCTCCCTGTGTGGAGGTTGTTGTTCTTTATTTTACCTTCGAGTAAAGTACGTCTTCTGATTAGCTCTGTGTCCTGCGCTTGACTTCGCCTACCGCATTTCACTGACGCCCTGACAAGTGCCTTGCGGTCGGAGGCCGAGCAGTTGCCATACCAGGCAGGGATGCAACCAGTCAAGATGCTCTCGATGGTGAATTTTTCAATTTATATTATTATACAACATTCTTGTTACCAATAGAATGTTATTTATATGGGGGACACAATCTTCCCAGCTCTGCAGATTTTGCTGCGAAGAGACAGAATCATTAGATAATTTGTTTTGGTATTGTCCATTTGTAGCTTGTTTTTGGTCACAGGTCCAGGAATGGCTGAAGGATTGCAATATTTACATGGAGCTAACCCTGCAGATAGCCCTACTGGGTGATTTGAAAAGTCATAGTCAATCGATCAATAATATAATAATACTTTTAGCAAAAATGTTTATTTTCAATTTACATTCTGTAGAAACAATGAGAATAGAAAGGTTCAGAACTTTTGTGAAACATAACAGTACAGTCGAAAAATATATGGCGATATACAGTGGGGGAAAAAAGTATTTAGTCAGCCACCAATTGTGCAAGTTCTCCCACTTAAAAAGATGAGAGAGGCCTGTAATTTTCATCATAGGTACACCTCAACTATGACAGACAAAATGAGAAAAAGAAATCCAGAAAATCACATTGTAGGATTTTTTATGAATTTATTTGCAAATTATGGTGGAAAATAAGTATTTGGTCAATAACAAAAGTTTCTCAATACTTTGTTATATACCCTTTGTTGGCAATGACACAGGTCAAACGTTTTCTGTAAGTCTTCACAAGGTTTTCACACACTGTTGCTGGTATTTTGGCCCATTCCTCCATGCAGATCTCCTCTAGAGCAGTGATGTTTTGGGGCTGTCGCTGGGCAACACGGACTTTCAACTCCCTCCGAAGATTTTCTATGGGGTTGAGATCTGGAGACTGGCTAGGCCACTCCAGGACCTTGAAATGCTTCTTACGAAGCCACTCCTTCGTTGCCCGGGCGGTGTGTTTGGGATCATTGTCATGCTGAAAGGCCCAGCCACGTTTCATCTTCAATGCCCTTGCTGATGGAAGGAGGTTTTCACTCAAAATCTCACGATACATTGCCCCATTCATTCTTTCCTTTACACGGATCAGTCGTCGCTCTGGATAAGAGCGTCTGCTAAATGACTAAAATGTAAATGTAAATGTCCTGGTCCCTTTGCAGAAAAACAGCCCCAAAGCATGATGCAACTCAGCATTCTTTGTCCTCCAAACACGACGAGTTGAGTTTTTACCAAAAAGTTATATTTTGGTTTCATCTGACCATATGACATTCTCCCAATCCTCTTCTGGATCATCCAAATGCACTCTAGCAAACTTCAGACGGGCCTGGACATGTACTGGCTTAAGCAGGGGGACACGTCTGGCACTGGAGGATTTGAGTCCCTGGTGGCGTAGTGTGTTACTGATGGTAGGCTTTGTTACTTTGGTCCCAGCTCTCTGCAGGTCATTCACTAGGTCCCCCCGTGTGGTTCTGGGATTTTGCTCACCGTTCTTGTGATCATTTTGACCCCACGGGGTGAGATCTTGCGTGGAGCCCCAGATCGACGGAGATTATCAGTGGTCTTGTATGTCTTCCATTTCCTAATAATTGCTCCCACAGTTGATTTCTTCAAACCAAGCTGCTTACCTATTGCAGATTCAGTCTTCCCAGCCTGGTGCAGGTCTACAATTTTGTTTCTTATGTCCTTTGACAGCTCTTTGGTCTTGGCCATAGTGGAGTTTGGAGTGTGACTGTTTGAGGTTGTGGACAGGTGTCTTTTATACTGATAACAAGTTCAAACAGGTGCCATTAATACAGGTAACGAGTGGAGGACAGAGGAGCCTCTTAAAGAAGAAGTTACAGGTCTGTGAGAGCCAGAAATCTTGCTTGTTTGTAGGTGACCAAA
The DNA here is from genome assembly GCF_020615455.1 of Coregonus clupeaformis. NCBI lineage: Eukaryota > Metazoa > Chordata > Actinopteri > Salmoniformes > Salmonidae > Coregonus > Coregonus clupeaformis. Next base: position 41,031,949 of record NC_059193.1, read on the forward strand.
TACTTATTTTCCACCCTAATTTGCAAATAAATTCATAAAAAATCCTACAATGTGATTTTCTGGATTTTTTCTCCTCAATTTGTCTGTCATAGTTGACATGTACCTATGGTGAAAATTACAGGCCTCTCTCATCTTTTTAAGTGGGAGAACTTGCACAATTGGTGGCTGACTAAATACTTTTTTCCCCCACTGTATATGTGATAGGTTGAAAAAGAGCACAGTTTGAAAGATATGGCATATAGAAGCAAACCAGATGGACATCATGAAAATGATCGGAGAGGATGAGGGTAGAGGAAGTTCAGGAGTAAAAACAAACAAATTAGAACTATTGTCAAATTGACTGTGTCCATAAAATGTATATAGTATGTATGAGCTGGAAGTAGAGCATTGTTGTTCACTAGTTTACTCCAATTAGGGGAGGGGTGATGGGGTTGGAAAGTAATAAAGGAAAATATATTTTAAAAAAAGGATATTAATATATAAGTATTTATATGTGTATATATGTATTTATATGTTTATATATGTATGTATTTATGTATAATGTATGTATGTTTGTATGTATATACAGTGAGGGAAAAAAGTATTTGATCCGCTGCTGATTTTGTACATTTACCCACTGACAAAGAAATGATCAGTCTATAATTTTAATGGTAGGTTTATTTGAACAGTGAGAGACAGAATAACAACAACAAAAATTCAGAAAACCGCATGTTCAAAAATGTTATACATTTATTTGCATTTTAATGAGGGAAATAAGTATTTGACCCATCTGCAAAACATGACTTAGTACTTGGTGGAAAAACCCTTGTTGGCAATCACAGACGTTTATTGTAGTTGGCCACCAGGTTTGCACACATCTCAGGAGGGATTTTGTCCCACTCCTCTTTGCAGATCTTCTCCAAGTCATTAAGGTTTTGAGGCTGACGTTTGGCAACTCGAACCATCAGCTCCCTCCACAGATTTTCTACTGGATTAAGGTCTGGAGACTGGCTAGGCCACTCCAGGACCTTAATGTGCTTCTTCTTGAGCCACTCCTTTGTTGCCTTGACCGTGTGTTTTGGGTCATTGTCATGCTGGAATACCCATCCACGACCCATTTTCAATGCCCTGGCTGAGGGAAGGAGGTTCTCACCCAAGATTTGACGGTACATGGCCCCGTCCATCGTCCCTTTGATGCGGTGAAGTTGTCCTGTCCCCTTAGCAGTAAAACACCCCCAAATCATAATGTTTCCACCTCCATGTTTGACGGTGGGGATGGTGTTCTTGGGGTCATAGGCAGCATTCCTCCTCCTCCAAACACGGCGAGTTGAGTTGATGCCAAAGAGCTCCATTTTGATCTCATCTGACCACAACACTTTCACCCAGTTCTCCTCTGAATCATTCAGATGTTCATTGGCAAACTTCAGACGGGCATGTATATGTGCTTTCTTGAGCAGGGGGACCTTGCGGGCGCTCCAGGATTTCAGTCCTTCACAGCGTAGTGTGTTACCAATTGTTTTCTTGGTGACTATGGTCCCAGCTGCCTAGAGATCATTGACAAGATCCTCCCGTGTAGTTCTGGGCGATTCCTCACCGTTCTCATGATCATTGCAACTCCACGGGGTGAGATCTTGCATGGAGCCCCAGGCCGAGGGAGATTCACAGTTATTTTGTGTTTCTTCCATTTGCGAATAATCGCACCAACTGTTGTCACCTTCTCACCAAGCTGCTTGGCGATGGTCTTGTAGCCCATTCCAGCCTTGTGTAGGTCTACAATCTTGTCCCTGACATCCTTGGAGAGCTCTTTGGTCTTGGCCATGGTGGAGAGTTTGGAATCTGATTGATTGATTGCTTCTGTGGACAGGTGTCTTTTATACAGGTAACAAACTGAGATTAGGAGCACTCCCTTTAAGAGTGTGCTCCTAATCTCAGCTCGTTACCTGTATAAACAACACCTGGGATTGAGAGGGGGTCAAATACTTATTTCCCTCATTAAAATGCAAATCGTTTTATAACATTTTTGACATGCGTTTTTCTGGATTTTGTTGTTGTTATTCTGTCTCTCAATGTTCAAATAAACCTACCATTAAAATTATAGACTGATAATTTCTTTGTCAGTGGGCAAACGTACAAAATCAGTAGGGGATCAAATACTTTTTTCCCTCACTGTATATGTATATATGTATATGTATATATATATATATATATATATATATATATATATATATATATATATATATATTATTTTCGGAAAAAAAATATATGGGGGATTGGAAGTGATGCAGACAATTACATTGATGGAAGTTACAATCTATCTGCAATATTACAGCTGATCTACCCTCTCAAAATAACCTCAAAATAATAATAATAATAATAATAATAAAAAAATAAACAGGTGTTCCTTGTTAAAAGTTAACTTGTGGAATTTCTTTCCTTCTTCATGCGTTTGAGCCAATCAGTTGTGTTGTGACAAGGTAGGGGTGGTATAGAGAAGATAGCCCTATTTGGTAAAAGACCAAGTCCATATTATGGCAAGAACAGCTCAAATAAGCAAAGAGACACGATAGTCCATCATTACTTTAAGACATGAAGGTCAGTCAATCCGGACAATTTCAAGAACTTTGAAAGTTGCAGTTGCAAAACCATCAAGCGCTCTCATGAGGACCGCCACAGGAAAGGAAAACCCAGAGTTACCTCTGCTGCAGAGGATAAGTTCATTAGAGTTACCAGCCTCAGAAATTGCAGCCCAAATAAATGCTTCACAGAGTTCAAGTAACAGACACATCTCAACATCAACTGTTCAGAGGAGACTGCGTGTATCAGGCCTTCATGGTCGAATTGCTGCAAAGAAACCACTACTAAAGGACACCAATAATAAGAAGAGAATTGCTTGGGCCAAGAAACACAAGCAATGGACATTAGACTGGTGGAAATGGTACTGTACTTTGGTCTGATGAGTCCAAATTTGAGATTTTTGGTTCCAACCGCCGTGTCTTTGTGAGACGCAGAGTAGCTGAATGGATAATCTCTGCATGTGTGGTTCCCACCGTGAAGCATGGAGGAGGAGGTGTGATGGTGTGGGGGTACTTTGCTGGTGACACGGTCTGTGATTTATTTAGAATTCTAGGCGCACTTAACCAGCATGGCTACCCCAGCATTCTGCAGTGATACACCATCCCATCTGGTTTGTGCTTAGTGGGACTATCATTTGTTTATTAACAGGACAATGACCCAATACACACCTCCATTTGACCAAGAAGGAGAGTGATGGAGTGCTGCATCAGATGACCTGGCCTCCACAATCACCCGACCTCAACCCAATTGAGATAGTTTGGGATGAGTAGGACCGAAGAGAAGGAAAAGCAGCCAACAAGTGCTCAGCATATGTGGGAACTCCTTCAAGACTGTTGGGAAAGCATTCCAGGTGAAGCTGGTTGAGAGAATGCCAAGAGTGTGCAAAGCTGTCATCAAGGCAAAGGTTGGCTACTTTGAAGAATCTCAAATATAAAATATATTTTGATTTGTTTAACACTTTTTGGGTTACTACATGATTCTATATGTGTTATTTCATAGTTTTGATGTCTTCGCTATGATTCTACAATGTAGAAAATAGTAAAAAATTAAGTAAAAGCCTTGAATGAGTAGGTGTGTCCAAACGTTTGACTGGTACTGTATACAGTGAGGGAAAAAAGTATTTGATCCCCTGCTGATTTTGTACGTTTGCCCACTGACAAAGACATGATCAGTCTGATCATTTCTTTGTCAGTGGGCAAACTTACAAAATCAACAGGGGATCAAATAATTTTTTCCCTCACTGTATATACAGTGGGGAAAGAAAGTATTTAGTCAGCCACCAATTGTGCAAGTTCTCCCACTTAAAAAAATTAGAGAGGCCTGTAATTTTCATCATAGGTACACGTCAACTATGACAGACAAATTGAGAAAAAAAATCCAGAAAATCACATTCTAGGATTTTTTATGAATTTATTTGCAAATTATGATGGAAAATAAGTATTTGGTCACCTACAAACAAGCAAGATTTCTGGCTCTCACAGACCTGTAACTTCTTCTTTAAGAGGCTCCTCTGTCCTCCACTCGTTACCTGTATTAATGGCACCTGTTTGAACTTGTTATCAGTATAAAATACACCTGTCCACAACCTCAAACAGTCACACTCCAAACTCCACTATGGCCAAGACCAAAGAGCTGTCAAAGGACACCAGAAACAAAATTGTAGACCTGCACCAGGCTGGGAAGACTGAATCTGCAATAGGTAAGCAGCTTGGTTTGAAGAAATCAACTGTGGGAGCAATTATTAGGAAATGGAAGACATACAAGACCACTGATAATCTCCCTCGATCTGGGGCTCCACGCAAGATCTCACCCCGTGGGGTCAACATGATCACAAGAACGGTGAGCAAAAATCCCAGAGCCACACGGGGGGACCTAGTGAATGACCTGCAGAGAGCTGGGACCAAAGTAACAAAGCCTACCATCAGTAACACACTACGCCGCCAGGGACTTAAATCCTGCAGTGCCAGACGTGTCCCCCTGCTTAAGCCAGTACATGTCCAGGCCCGTCTGAAGTTTGCTAGAGTGCATTTTGATGATCCAGAAGAGGATTGGGAGAATGTCATATGGTCAGATGAAACCAAAATAGAACTTTTTGGTAAAAACTCAACTCGTCGTGTTTGGAGGACAAAGAATGCTGAGTTGCATCCAAAGAACACCATACCTACTGTGAAGCATGGGGGTGGAAACATCATGCTTTGGGGCTGTTTTTTCTGCAAAGGGACCAGGACGACTGATCCGTGTAAAGGAAAGAATGAATGGGGCCATGTATCATGAGATTTTGAGTGAAAACCTCCTTCCATCAGCAAGGGCATTGAAGATGAAACGTGGCTGGGTCTTTCAGCATGACAATGATCCCAAACACACCGCCCGGGCAACGAAGGAGTGGCTTCGTAAGAAGCATTTCAAGGTCCTGGAGTGGCCTAGCCAGTCTCCAGATCTCAACCCCATAGAAAATCTATGGAGGGGAGTTGAAAGTCCGTGTTGCCCAGCGACAGCCCCAAAACATCACTGCTCTAGAGGAGATCTGCATGGAGGAATGGGCCAAAATACCAGCAACAGTGTGTGAAAACCTTGTGAAGACTTACAGAAAACGTTTGACCTGTGTCATTGCCAACAAAGGGTATATAACAAAGTATTGAGAAACTTTTGTTATTGACCAAATACTTATTTTCCATCATAATTTGCAAATAAATTCATAAAAAATCCTACAATGTGATTTTCTGGAAAATAAATGCTCATTTTGTCTGTCATAGTTGACGTGTACCTATGATGAAAATTACAGGCCTCTCTCATCTTTTTAAGTGGGAGAACTTGCACAATTGGTGGCTGACTAAATACTTTTTTCCCCCACTGTATATAGTCCAGTACACGCGTCATACAGAGAGGGTTTCCTTTCAGTATTCCACCGGTGGTAGGGTGAAGTTGCCCCTAGAGGCTGATTTGGGGTTAGTTTTTCATTTTCCCCACTAATGATTAAGGTTAGGCTTGGGGGAGGTGAAGCTGATCCTAGATCTATACCTAGTGGAAACTTCACCCTTGATCATTCCACTGAGGAGGGCCAATCTAAAGGTCACTGGCATATTTCAAAGGACACAGCCCTGGTGTGCTAATGAATAAATGATTGAAGAAACACCCAGACATGATTAGTTAATGCTATCATTAAATTATACCGCCCTTTGAAAATGCCAAAACAAGTGCCTGTCACAGATGTAAGCCTGCAGCCCATGATAGTTTTTGAGTAGCTGTTTTTTAAAGGATTTATGTTTTCCAAGAAATGCTGTGATTTGTAATCTTTTAATCTGAGCCTTTTGATAGGATCAAAAATGTCACCCTGGTTCGGCCGTCAAAAAGCATATCTCAATGTTTTCCAGCGACAGGGATGTGCTTTCTAAAGGAATGAGTAATGTAGAGACCTTACTACAATACCTAGCGATCTCGTCACTATGTTCTTCCCTAAATCCTGGCAAACTGGTGATTGTTTTGGTGCATTTTCTGTCATGAGTTTTCAGACATTCAGTTCCACATCTACAGGTTTCCCCAGTCTGTGGATCGCATCCCATTTGGGTTGGGACTAGCTCGGGTGCATCTGTTGGCATGGCGATGGAAAGAACACATAGATTTGTGGGATGTGGGGACTGACGACAGACGAGGAGATAGATGAGTGAGATTAGAGGGTTTTGGGAAGGCATTTACGTCAGACACAAGCCCATCTCCTGAGTTAATGGGCTGAAACAGATGGAAGTGGATGTATAGATCGGTCACGATGACGCTGCATCCCCATTTCGCCAGCTGTTCGGCCCCATAATGAGTTTTGATGAATGGAGATGTGGGAAAACTTGAAGTTCACACATCGAATCGAATGCCAGATCAGCATTTGGGGCCCAAGCGAGGAAGGTAAGTACTAAAGCAAAATGACAGAGGCTGCCATTATTTAGTTACTCTATGGAATGACTCACTTACTTCAATGTGTTACTTAGAAATGTCAAGCACCATCAGTGACAGTGAAGCCTAAAACTAAATCAATGGGTGTTGAATCAACTGAACAAAAAGGTGTAATGGGTTCGCAATCAAAAAGATGTTGCATAAAGCTTACTTCATTATTCGATTTAAAATACATTTTCACTGCATCAGGGATAGCGTACACAGACGTTTCGGCTTTACAGCCTTCTTCAGTTTGTAAGTAACATTTTCTTTTAATTCAAAACAGCATTTGTAAAGAACATCTGATGAGCAGCAGGTGCTTCTAATCAGGGTTGCCACTCATCTGTCAATCAGGGATGTGGCTTTTCTGGTCTATCTGTATACAAATGAGTTGCAAATACATACAGAATTATAGGGTATGGGGGTGGGCACGAAGGGCAACTCACAAATCAACCGCCCCAGGTGTCCGCCCACCTAAATACATCATATCAGTTCATGAGATTAGTGTTGAATCAACTGGCCGGCACATATCAGAATGGATAATTGGCCTTATTAGGTGACTGTCGTTCTGAAGTCCCACACCAGAGCTGCTGGCTGCTGGCTGGGGATACCAAGGATGTAATCCGAGAGTAAAGAAAACATACTGTACAGTGACAGGAAGTAAAATGGACAATATTTATTCTAAGTGGTACTGTGTGAGTGTAGCACTTAAGTGGGGTCAGAGTACTCACCCTCTGACCCCTCTCCTACTATTGTTTCCCATCTAGCAGGAGCTGCTTCCTGAACTGTACAAAGCCGCATATATACTTATCGGAGTGAGAGTTGACCTGTTCTTCAATGTGAGTGTGACCTCATAAAGATAACAAGTACTCACGCTCATCTCCTGATGTTTCCCTGAAGCAGGGTAGCGTTGACGTGATCCGGGTGACTCGAGATCTCCGCCGCCATGGGGTGACATCCATGAAAGCAACACCTGCTGACGTCAGACCTTCACGCTGGATCACTGCATTCAACACATGCATACATTTTTCCTCCTTGGATGTGGTGAGGATCGGCAGAAATTGTATTGCTTAGGTATTAGTATCCTTTTATGTAAGTCAGCTTGTGCCAAATCTTATATTTATATTGTTGGTGTACATTTGTTTTTGTGAAGTTGTGTGGACAGCCACATCTCTTTCTGCTTAGCAGTTGGTTGAGAACAGCAAATATATATGCTTTTGGACTTTTCACTGGTTGATTTGAATACACTAAGAGTGTCCTCATGGGATGCTGTGTAAATTATTGAGTAAGTGTATGTTTATTACAATGTATTGATGGACTGGTGTGGTTTATATAAAACATAATTGTGTATACCATATCATTGCTGTGTTAAAGCATTTTCTTTCCAGTGTTGCCTGTAAAAATATAAACACAACATGCAACAATTTCAAGTTACAGTCCATATAAGGAAATCAGTCAATTTAAATAAATTCAGTAGGCCCTAATCTATGGATTTCACATGATACCTTAAATAAAGGTAGGGGCGTGGATCAGAAAACCAGTCAGTATCTGGTGTGACCACCATTTGCCTCATGCAGCGTGACACACCTCTTTCGCATAGAGTTGATCAGGCTGTTGATTGTGGCCAGTGGAATGTTGTCCCACTTCTCTTCAATGGTTGTGCAAAGTTGCTTGGTATTGGCAGGGAACTGGAACACGCTGTCGTAAATGTCGATCCAGAGCATCCTAAACATAATCACTGGAAAAACTTGGTTTGTTATTTTAACTAAAACATAACCAATCTTTGTTAAACATAAATACCGAACTTGTTTTTGCATGGATTCCGTGACGTGGTTAGCTTTTAACAGCTAGGACCTCAATTTCTTGTCCCGGAATCCTGCTTAACTGACAGGTTAAAGTCTGCTTGAAAGAGCCGCTAACCTAGCTAAGCTGCTAACATTAGCCATCAAGCTAACAAAGTTAGTCCTAGATGAGTTTTCCAATGGAGCCCTCTTTGTCTGGAGAGGTAAATTAACGGTTCCAGCGCTGTAGGAGCTGTATCTACTACACTTTGTTTCGGGACAAACTGGATCACTCAGAGTTCCAATGTGGCAATTGTTTGCTCGCCGAGGATTATAGGCTTGAGGTGGCTTCCTTGATCACGCAGGTAGCCAGCCTACGTAGGAAACTGGGGAAAACGCAGAGTGGAATGTTTACCTTTTCTACGCCGGTGGCTGGACAGCGTTCGCGCATGTTGAATGCATCTCCGTCTTGTCGTTTGTCGTTATCCGACTGGCCGGTGTTGCCTGGAGTTCGTTCCCCAAGGGAGCCATCTCCTGCCTCTCCTCCCCCATCTGATATCGGAGTCAAAGGAGCACAGCAAGAGGAGCATGGCAGTCAACGATGGTCGCATGTCACGAGCTGTGGAAGACGAAGACAGCAGCCTGCCGCAAAGCAAACACGTTTTATAAGGAGGATGGGATCCACCCAAATCATTTGGGTTCCTGGATCCTTTCACAGCTTTATAAGGCTGTGTTGAGATAATAACTTATCAATGACCCAAGTCCAGCTCAGTTAATCCCTACCATTGTGTTGCTGAGTAATCATAATGCTTTAGCAAATATATATTATACCAGGGGCATTGGTAGACACAATGTAAGTAACCTAATTTATGTCCCTCTAACTGCCCTGAATGCCTCTGCTGATCATACAGCTATTGTATGCAGCAATCATGTGTCTATGAACCAGATTTACGCTGTTAGCACTGAGGCGGTGTGCCCTAGTAGGAAGTCCACTGTGTGCAGTTCACTACCATAAATAACATGAGAATATCTACTTCTGCTAAGCTTCCCAGTAAAGCAATGAAAACAAGCAAGCATACCAGAAAAGTGCTCGGAATAGCCCACGTTAACATATGTAGCTTAAAAAACAAGGTTCATGAAATTAATAACTTGCTAGTATCAGATGACATTCATATTCTGACTATCTCTGAAAATCACTTAGACAATACAGTGGTAGGAATACAAGGTTATAACATTTACAGAAAATACAGAAATGCCAGTGGTGGAGGTGTTGCTGTTTATATTCAGAACCACATTCTTGTAAAAAGTAGAGGGGATCTCACGTTAAATACTGTCAAAGTAATATGGCTACAGGTTAATCTGCCTCACCTAAAGCCCATTTTTGTGGGATGCTGCTATAGACCACCAAGTGCTAACAGTCAGTATCTGGATAACGTGTGAAATGCTTGATAAATGTATGTGATATCAACAGAGAGGTATATTTTCTGGGTGATTTCAATATTGACTGGCTTCATCAAGCTGCCCACTCAAGAAAAGCTTCAAACTGTAACCAGTGCCTGCAACCTGGTTCCGGTTATCAGTCAACCTACCAGGGTAGTTACAAACAGCACAGGAATGAAATCATCAACATGTATTGATCACATCTTTACCAAAATCGGATGTAGTGATCACAATATAGTAGCCATATCTAGGAAAAGTTCCAAAGGCTGGGCCTAACGTAGTGTATAAGAGGTCATACAATAAGTTTTGTAGTGATTCCTATTTGTTGGTCCGTGGTGTGTAATGAGGAGCAAACAGACGTTGCACGTGACTGTCACGGATTCAGCCGAGGCTGCCCCTCCTCCTTGCTCGGGCAGGCTTCGGCGTTCGTCGTCACCGGAGTACTAGCTGCTACCGATCCATGTTTCTATGTTCGACTTGTTTTGTCTTTATTGGTCACACCTGTTTCCCATCATGTAGTTATGTCTTCCCTATTTAACCCTCTGTCTCACACTGTGTGTTGTGCGTGTTTGTTCATGTTTTGGTTGTCGTTAGTGTGCGGGTTTGTTCCCTCCCTGCGTGGAGATTTTGTTCATTCATTTTACCTACGAGTAAAGTACGCTTTTTTGATTAGCTCTGTGTCCTGCGCCTGACTTCGCCTACCGCATTACACTGACGCCTTGACAGTGACACATTTATGAAATTGCTTATCCAATTACTAATAAGCATGCACCCATTAAGAAAATGTACTGCAAATTGAGAAATCATGTGACTAAACTGAATAAAAAGAAGAAGAAACTACACTAAGTAACAAAGATAAATGACAAAGAATGATAGTAAAAACCTCTCTCCGACACGACGCCATGCACGCTGTCTGCCATCTGCCTGGTACAGTTGAAACTGGGATTCATCCATGAAGAGCACACTTCTCCAGCATGCCAGTGGCCATCGAAGGTTGGACGTACTGCCAAATTCTCTAAAACGACGATGGCAAAGAAATTAACATAAAATTATCTGGAAACAGCTCTGGTGGACATTCCTTCAGTCAGCATGCCATTTGCACGCTCCCTCAAAACTTGAGACATCGGTGGCATTGTGTTGTGTGACAGAACTGCACATTTTAGAGTAGCCTTTCATTGGCCCCAGCACAAGGTGCACCTGTGTTATGATCATGCTGTTTAATCAGCTTCTTGATATGCCACACCTGTCAGGTGGATGGATTATCTTGGCAAAGGATAACTGCTCACTAACAAGGATGTAAACAAATTTGTGCACAACATTTGAGAGAAATAAGCTTTTTGTCCGTATAGACATTTCTGGGATCTTTTATTTCAGCTCATGAAACATGGGACCAACACTTTACATGTTGCCTTTACATTATTTTTCAGTGTAGTTGATAGCCTACTATATGTGTCATCTGGTACTGTCTCTCCTATGACACATCCATTAAATCAATAGTAAAATAACTTTTAATTTGATCCATTCTGACTTGATCAATTAAACTAAAGTCTCAGTCAACCCCTGTGTATAAGGGAGGGTTATTATTATCGGAAGTTGCGAATAAACAATGGCTTGCGCCCATTATCCAAACTAATTACAAATATCACAGATGGCAAAAGCAATTATTCTGCAATGCCCTCATTTGAAACACAACTGAGATTTGCCAACATGTGGCTGGCTGCTAGGAATAATGGCTATAATGCACCAAATACCATCCCATTTATTTTTTGGGAGGCACTGACAGGAGAAAAGGGAAATGAAAGGATGGATGACAGATTAAATGTTAAATTAAATGACAAGGATGCAGAAGGAAGATAACATTAGCAAGTGACAAAATTGGTTTGCCACCTTCATGAAAGGCTAACACTGAGAGGTCACATAGTCATGGGTAAATATTAATTGTGTGCACTTAGCATTTGGAGAACTAAAAACTAAAATAAACAAAGGATAAAAATATATTGAAGACAGTGGTTGGACTGCAAGTGAAATTTAAGTGGAATTGATCCTTGTTTTATATTTATATATATATATATTTCTTCAAAGTGATGTAAAAAGGCAACAAACAAATACTCACAAAATTGACAAAATAACAACCAGCAGTGCCATTAAAGTTCATAATCAGCGCATTTCAGCTATGACAAGAGGTGTAAATCCCTTAGGATGGCTGGCATTTCAGTCATGAGGAAAGACATGGTGAGCCATGAGCCATGGGACGTTTCTGGGCCTGGCTTTAAAATATCTGCTTGGAGAGAGATAACAGAGAAAAGTCCAGGGAGTGATTGATACTGTCTGCACTCAATCCACCACTTATACTCTTTAACTGCCGCTCATATTTGGCTTAAACTCTGTGTTTACGTTTGGCCTCGTCATTCTCGGGACAACTAATGTTGATATGTCATAATTAACGACTTCTGAGTTCAGTCTGACTGACTCAAAATCCTAGCTTTTAATATTCAATACCCATTGTACTTAGACAAGAGGAACTTGAGACATGTACAGAATGCACCCTTTTTACTTTATATTACATTTCACAGTCTCTTGGAATGGAGTGACAGGTTGTTTGCTTTTGGAACTCTGTGCATTATGTGTATTGCTAGAATTCCATCAAAGTAAAAGAAAAGCTGACCAAAAATCCTATCCCCATAATATTTTGTAATCTAGAGGCCATTTTCTATCAAACCATGTTCCCCTACATTAACTAGTTTAATTTGTCCATAAAGTGATTTCCATAATGTAAAGGCTCTGCTGACAAGTCAATGATCCTATCTTCCCTTCAATGTTTCATGTTAAATAATTCATTTAAACTCAGGCAAGTTTAGATAAACACGAATCAGCCTGAAATGTATTTTTGGAATCTGAATCAATTAGCTGTGGACTGTTTTTAGGAACTGACAAATACCTGAAGGACAGTGATAATGAGAGTGGAGCTACTACGGAACGTACCACCAAGGCACATCAAAGACCATGGCCATTGGAGAGTAAATATTTCAATTATAATGTTTGGGGATCTGCTAAAGTAATTGCATGGTGGCACTGCAAGTCATTCTTTAAGAAATCTAATTGACAAGTTGGCCCAGGCCAAACATGTTGCTGTGTGTGTGTGTTGCACCTCAAAGTATTTGTTCAAAATTATGTTTGGCCACATAATGCAATTCTGAATTAATTTGCCATAAAAAACACAACCCAATGTGTATGGCTGGTGGAGAGAGGAGAACGAACCCCCACAGTGATTTCCAGTCCCTCTGACAAGCACAGGCTTATACTGCTAACAAAAAAGATCTCCCCCTAAAGATCACCAAATGGTCTTCAAATCAACACAAATAACAATCAGCACAGAGGAGCACCAACATGTTCAAAGATAAGAGAGTGAGGGAATCAGGGCATCACCACCTCAATTTTCTCAGAAGACTCCAGATTTTGTTAAATTACTAAAAGCCTTGTATTTGCTGCAGGGTGGTATGCTGAATATATACGACCGCATCCTTTCCCCTAATTTATACAATACAGTGTTTGCATAGGAATAGTTAGTAGAGCAGCAGTATTAAGCAGCATTAAGCTCTTTACAGTAAAATGCAATTCCATTATAAAAGCAGGCCAAAGAAGTGTCATCCTGTATTAACAACATCCACTACTTACTAGAGGCAGAACTACAGTATTGCTTTAGCATACAGTACAGAAATAATTGAGCTTGTTGGGTTTCGTATTCACAGATTTTATGTAAATTCTGAATGATGTACAAAATATAGTTTAGTTCACAGATGAATAAAACACTAATACTCAGAATGATTTGAATGTTAAAAGCACCATCTTCCAGCCCATCAACATAATTAAACGCATATATACTGAGTGTACAAAACATTAAGAACAACTTCCTAATATTGAGTTGCACCCCCTATTGCCCTCAGAACAGCCTCAATTTGTCTGTGTGTTCCACAGGGATGCAGGCCCATGTTGACTCCAATTCTTCCCACAGTTGTGTCAAGTTGGCTGGATGTCCTTTGGGTGGTGGACCATTCCTGATACACAGGAATATATATATATATATATATATATATATATATATATATATATACATACAGTGGGGGAAAAAAGTATTTAGTCAGCCACCAATTGTGCAAGTTCTCCCACTTAAAAAGATGAGAGAGGCCTGTAATTTTCATTATAGGTACACGTCAACTATGACAGACAAATTGAGCTTTTTTTTTTCAGAAAATCACATTGTAGGATTTTTTATGAATTTATTTGCAAATTATGGTGGAAAATAAGTATTTGGTCACCTACAAACAAGCAAGATTTCTGGCTCTAACAGACCTGTAACTTCTTCTTTAAGAGGCTCCTCTGTCCTCCACTCGTTACCTGTATTAATGGCACCTGTTTGAACTTGTTATCAGTATAAAAGACACCTGTCCACAACCTCAAACAGTCACACTCCAAACTCCACTATGGCCAAGACCAAAGAGCTGTCAAAGGACACCAGAAACAAAATTGTAGACCTGCACCAGGCTGGGAAGACTGAATCTGCAATAGGTAAGCAGCTTGGTTTGAAGAAATCAACTGTTGGAGCAATTATTAGGAAATGGAAGACATACAAGACCACTGATAATCTCCCTTGATCTGGGGCTCCACACAAGATCTCACCCCGTGGGGTCAAAATGATCACAAGAACGGTGAGCAAAAATCCCAGAACCACATGGGGGGACCTAGTGAATGACCTGCAGAGAGCTGGGACCAAAGTAACAAAGCCTACCATCAGTAACACACTACGCCACCAGGGACTCAAATCCTGCAGTGCCAGACGTGTCCCCCTGCTTAAGCCAGTACATGTCCAGGCCCGTCTGAAGTTTGCTAGAGTGCATTTGGATGATCCAGAAGAGGATTGGGAGAATGTCAAATGGTCAGATGAAACCAAAATAGAACTTTTTGGTAAAAACTCAACTCAGTCGTGTTTGGAGGACAAAGAATGCTGAGTTGCATCCAAAGAACACCATACCTACTGTGAAGCATGGGGGTGGAAACATCATGCTTTGGGGCTGTTTTTCTGCAAAGGGACCAGGACGACTGATCCGTGTAAAGGAAAGGATGAATGGGGCCATGTATCGTGAGATTTTGAGTGAAAACCTCCTTCCATCAGCAAGGGCATTGAAGATGAAACGTGGCTGGGTCTTTCAGCATGACAATGATTCCAAACACACCGCCCGGGCAATGAAGGAGTCGCTTCGTATGAAGCATTTCAAGGTCCTGGAGTGGCCTAGCCAGTCTCCAGATTTCAACCCCATAGAAAATCTTTGGAGGGAGTTGAAAGTCCGTATTGCCCAGCGAAAGCCCCAAAACATCACTGCTCTAGAGGAGATCTGCATGGAGGAATGGGCCAAAATACCAGCAACAGTGTGTGAAAACGTTGTGAAGACTTACAGAATTCGTTTGACCTGTGTCATTGCCAACAAAGGGTATATAACAAAGTATTGAGAAACTTTTGTTATTGACCAAAAACACTGCTCAAAAAAACATCCTAGATCTGAATGAATGAAATAATCTTCTTAAATACTTTTTTCTTTACATAATTGAATGTGCTGACAACAAAATCACACAAAAATTATCAGTGGAAATCAAATTGATCAACCCATGGAGGTCTGGATTTGGAGTCACCCTCAAAATTAAAGTGGAAAACCACACTACAGGCTGATCCAACTTTGATGTAATGTCCTTAAAACAAGTCAAAATGAGGCTCAGTAGTGTGTGTGGCCTCCACGTGCCTGTATGACCTCCCTACAACGCCTGGGCATGCTCCTGATGAGGTGGCGGATGGTCTCCTGAGGGATCTCCTCCCAGACCTGGACTAAAGCATCCGCCAACTCCTGGACAGTCTGTGGTGCAAAGTGCCGTTGGTGGATGGAGCGAGACATGATGTCCCAGATGTGCTCAATTGGATTCAGGTCTGGGGAACGGGCGGGCCTGTCCATAGCATCAATGCCTTCCTCTTGTAGGAACTGCGGACACACTCCAGCCACATGAGATCTAGCATTGTCTTGCATTAGGAGGAACCCAGGGCCAACCGCACCAGCATATGGTCTCACAAGGGGTCTGAGGATCTCATCTCGGTACCTAATAGCAGTCAGGCTACATCTGGCGAGCACATGGAGGGCTGTGCGGCTCCCCAAAGAAATGCCACCCCACACCATGACTGACCCACCGCCAAACCGGTCATGCTGGAGGATGTTGCAGGCAGCAGAACGTTCTCCACGGCATCTCCAGACTCTGTCACGTCTGTCACGTGTTCAGTGTGAACCTGCTTTCATCTGTGAAGAGCACAGGGCGCCAGTGGCGAATTTGCCAATCTTGGTGTTCTCTGGCAAATGCCAACGTCCTGCACGGTGTTGGGCTGTAAGCACAACCCCCACCTGTGGACGTCGGGCCCTCATACCACCCTCATGGAGTCTGTTTCTGACCGTTTGAGCAGACACATGCACATTTGTTGCCTGCTGGAGGTCATTTTGCAGGGCTCTGGCAGTGCTCCTCCTGCTCCTCCTTGCACAAAGGTGAAGGTAGCAGTCCTGCTGCTGGGTTGTTGCCCTCCTACGGCCTCCTCCACATCTCCTGATGTACTGGCCTGTCTCCTGGTAGCGCCTCCATGCTCTGGACACTACGCTGACAGACACAGCAAACCTTCTTGCCACAGCTCGCATTGATGTGCCATCCTGGATGAGCTGCACTACCTGAGCCACTTGTGTGGGTTGTAGACTCTGTCTCATGCTACCACTAGAGTGAAAGCACCGCCAGCATTCAAAAGTGACCAAAACATCAGCCAGGAAGCATAGGAACTGAGAAGTGGTCTGTGGTCACCACCTGCAAAACCAGTCCTTTATTGGGGGTGTCTTGCTAATTGCCTATAATTTCCACCTGTTGTCTATTCATTTGCACAACAGCATGTGAAATTTATTGTCAATCAGTGTTGCTTCCTAAGTGGACAGTTTGATTTCACAGAAGTGTGATTGACTTGGAGTTACATTGTGTTGTTTAAGTGTTCCCTTTATTTTTTTGAGCAGTGTACTTATTTTCCACCATAATTTGCAAATAAATTCATTAAAAATCCTACAATGTGATTTTCTTGATTTTTTTTCTCATTTTGTCTGTCATAGTTGACGTGTACCTATGATTAAAATTACAGGCCTCTCTCATCTTTTTAAGTGGGAGAACTTGCACAATTGGTGGCTGACTAAATAGTTGTTTTCCCCACTGTATGCTTAGATGTGCAAATAAATGTATATATATATTTTGGACATAGTATTAAGCATAATGATTAAGGCTCTAGATTGCAGGAAAAAGCTGTTTCAGGTGTTTGAGAAATGCAATATGAGCAATTGTATTAATATATGATTGTATAATTTCCCTATTCTGTTACACGCAATATAGCTCAGTATTTGAATTATGTATTTTATACAGTCTTTTTTGCTCATCTTTATCAAGGGTGCCAATATTTTTGGACCTGACTGTATACAATTGAAGTCAGAAGTTTACATACACTTAGGTTGGAGTCATTAAAACTCGTTTTTCAAACTATAATTTCGGCAAGTCGGTTAGGACTGTCACGTTCGTTGAATGACGGGTCAGACCAAGGCGTAGCGTGATATACGTACATGTTTATTAACTTATAAACACAACAACAAAACAACAACCGAAACTAACCGTGAAGTCCAAGGTAGAACACACAACATACCTTACACCAGGGTTCTTCAATTCCGGTCCTGGAGGGCCGAAACACTTCTGTTTTTTATTTCTACCTGGTAGTTAATTGCACTCACCTGGTGTCCCAGGTCTGAATTAGCCCCTGATTAGAAGGAGAGGATGAAAAACAGAGGTGTTTAGGCCCTCCAGGACCGGAATTGAAGAACCCTGCCTTACACGGAACAAGATCCCACAACTCAATAGTGCCAATCTCCTGCCTAAGTATGATCCCCAATCAGAGACAACGAGCGACAGCTGCCTCTGATTGGGAACCAGACCGGCCAACATAGATCTACACCTACTAGCATGACCACATAGAAAATACTACATAACAAAGAATATACACACCCTGACTCAACATATACAAGTCCCCTGAGTCAGGGCGTGACAAGGACATCTACTTTGTGCATGACATAAGTAATTTTTCCAACAATTGTTTACAGACAGATTATTTCACTTATAATTCACTGTATCACAATTCCAGTGGGTCAGAAGTTTACATACACTAAGTTGACTGTGCCTTTAAACAGCTTGTAAAATTCCAGAAAATTATGTCATGGCTTTAGAAGCTTCTGATAGGCTAATTGACGTAATTTGAGTCAATTGGAGGTGAACCTGTGGATGTATTTAAAGGCCTACCTTCAAACTCAGTGCCTCTTTGCTTGACATCATGGGACAATCAAATCAAATCAAAGACCTCAGAAAAACAATTGTAGACCTCCACAACTCTGGTTCATCTTTGGGAGCAATTTCCAAACGCCTGAAGGTACCACGTTCATCTGTACAAACAATAGTACGCTAGTATAAACACCATGGGACCGCGCAGCTGTCATACCGCTCAGGAAGGAGACGCGTTCTGTCTCCTAGAGATTAACGTACTTTGGTGCGAAAAGTGCAAATCAATCCCAGAACAACAGCAAATGACCTTGTGAAGATGCTGGAGGAAATAGGTACAAAAGTATCTATATCTACAGTAAAACGAGTCCTATATCGACATAACCTGAAAGGCCGCTCAGCAAGGAAGAAGCCACTGCTCCAAAACCGCCATAAAAAAGCCAGACTACGGTTTGCAACTGCACATGGGGACAAAAATCTTACTTTTTGGAGAAATGTCCTCTGGTCTGATGAAACAAAAATAGAACTGTTTGGCCATAATGACCATCGTTATGTTTGGAGGAAAAAAGGGGAAGGCTTGCAGGCCAAAGAACACCATCCCAACCGTGAAGCACGAGGGTGGCAGCATCATTCTGTGGGGGTGCTTTGCTGCATGAGGGACTGGTGCACTTCACAAAATAGATGGCATCATGAGGAAAGAAAATTATGTGGATATGTTGAAGCAACATCTCAAGACATCAGTCAGGAAGTTAAAGCTTGGTTGCAAATGGGTCTTCCAAATGAACAATGACCCCAAGCATACTTCCAAAGTTGTTGCAAAATGGCTTAAGGACAACAAAGTCAAGGTATTGGAGTGGCCATCACAAAGCCCTGAAAAAGCGTGTGCGAGCAAGGAGGCCTACAAACCTGACTCAGTTACACCAGCTCTGTCAGGAGGAATGGGCCAAAATTCACCCAACTTATTGTGAGAAGCTTGTGGAAGGCTACCCGAAACGTTTGACCCAAGTTATACAATTTAAAGGCAATGCTACCAAATACTAATTGAGTGTATGTAAACTTGTGACACACTGGGAATGTGATGAAATAAATAAAAGCTTAAATAAATCATTCGCTTTACTATTATTCTGACATTTCACATTCTTAAAATAAAGTGAAGATCCTAACTGACCTAAGACAGGGAATTTTTACTAGGATTAAATGTCAGGAATTGTGAAAAACTGAGTTTAACTGTATTTGGCTAAGGTGTATGTAAACTTCCGACTTCAACTGTATGTATGAAAATATCATGGTACAAATCACCCTTGGAGTACCTATCTGAGAGAAAGACATTTAAATACACCATGGTTGAATCTGCCATTGAATCTGATAACTAACTAAATGCATTGAGTCCCCGCAAGTCCTTTTTTCAAGAAGCGGCCACCGTGAGGTAACAAACAACCTCCCTTGACCTTAAAGGGGAATAGAAACACTTTAGGAAGTAAATCTAAGGTGTGCTCGTATAAATAGCCTGTTTTTTTGTTTGTCTTTTTCGTATATATTTCTCAATCTCACTTTTCATCCTTCAACTAAATATACTTTCCTGCAACCCGCCCCACCCAATCTGGAACAGATTCTATTATTTCTTATACCTCTTTATCTAGAACCGGCTAAAACTAGCCAGCTAGCCAGCTAACTAGCTACTTGCTAGCTACTTGCTATTAGCCACCGTTAACGGTTTTCACCATTGTCCGTGGCCTGCACTACCTACCAGCCAGATCTAGCCTGGACAATTATCGGCCAGTCTCCACAGCGCGCTATCGACCCAGAACATATTGGATTTTCTGCCGGAATCACTGAATCACTGGACCTTTAACATCAGATCATCGCAACTAGCTAGCTGCAACCGAATGGATGTTGTTGTTGGCTAATCACCACTGTCCCGAGGCTAGCACCAGTTAGCCTTGAGCTAGCCTCGAGCCAGGCCCATCTACCGGCAATCTACCTCTCTGTCAACCGGACGTGACCTCCTAGTGTCGACACGGAGTCCCGCCGATATATCACGACTGGTCTGCCGACGTAATCGCCTGATGTGGTTTCAACAGGCTTTCCGTTGCGACGAACACGAAGATCCATCTGCAAGCCCTGCCCGCTAGCACACGCAATCAACAGCTGTGCCTTCTGCTCGCCTGTGCCGTAGCAGCCATCGAACTGCTCCCGGACTCACCTATTGCTGTTCTCCGGACCTTATGATCACTCAGCTACACAGCTGATGCCTGCTGGACTGTTCTGTAACACGGTACCCCATCCTGTTTATCTGTCCTGTTTATCTGTTTAGCCTCAGCCCAAACTTTCGTTGCCATTACCAGTTGTTGTCTTAGCTCTCTCGAATAACACATGTGATTTCTTTATGCCTCTCTCCCATGTCAATATGCCTTGCCTATTGCTGTTTGGGTTAGTTCTTATTATACAATTTCACTGTAGAGCCCCCAGTCCCGCTCAACCTGCCTCAGATAGCTCCTTTGTCCCAACCCCCACACACGCGGAAACTGGCTCAATCGGTGCCTCCAGTGATGCTATCTCTTTCATCGTTACCCAACGCTTAGGTTTACCTCCACTGTACTCATATCATTGCATATCCTTGTCTGTACATAATGCCCTGAATCTATTCTACAATGCCCGGAAATCTGCCCCTTTTATTCTCTGTACCCAACGCACTAGAATACCAGTTCTTAAAGCCTTTAGCCATATCCTTATTCTACTCCTCCTCTGTTCCTCTGGTGATGTAGAGGTTAACCCAGGCCCTGTAGCCCCCAGTATCACTCCTACTCCCCAGGCGCTATCATTTGTTGACTTCTGTAACCGTAAAAGCCTTGGTTTCTTGCATGTTAAC
The DNA here is from genome assembly GCF_020615455.1 of Coregonus clupeaformis. Lineage (NCBI taxonomy): Eukaryota > Metazoa > Chordata > Actinopteri > Salmoniformes > Salmonidae > Coregonus > Coregonus clupeaformis. Next base: position 41,052,889 of record NC_059193.1, read on the forward strand.
ATCAGAAGCCTCCTCCCTAAGTTTGAGTTATTCACTGCATTAGCACACTCCGCCAACCCTGATGTTCTAGCAGTGTCTGAATCTTGGCTTAGGAAGGCCACCAAAAACTCTGAAATGTCCTTCCCAATTACAAAATATTCCATCTAGATAGAACTGCCAAAGGGGGCGGAGTTGAAATCTACTGTAGAGATAGCCTGCAGAGCTCTATCATACTATCCAGGTCTGTGTCCAAACAGTTTGAGCTTCTACTTCTAAAAATCCACCTTTCCAGAAATAAGTCTTTCACTGTTGCCGCTTGCTACAGACCGCCCCCAGCTGTGCTCTGGACACCATATGTTAATGGATGCCCCCCATCTATCCTTAGAGTTCATACTGCTTGGTGACCTAAACTGGGATATGCTTAACACCTCAGCCACGCTCAAGGTCCTAATCGATATTATAACCGCGATCGATAAAAGACAGTACTGTGCAGCCGTCTTCATCGACCTGGCCAAGGCTTTCGACTCTGTCAATCACTCCATTCTTATTGGCAGACTAAATAGCCTTGGTTTCTCAAATGACTGCCTCGCCTGGTTCACCAACTACTTCTCAGATAGAGTTCAATGTGTCAAATCGGAGGGCCTGTTGTCTGGACCTCTGGCAGTCTCTATGGGGGTGCCACGGGGTTCAATTCTCGGGCCGACTCTATTCTCTGTGTACATCAATGATGTCGCTCTTGCTGCTGGTGACTCTCAGATCCACCTCTACGCAGACGACACCATTTTGTATACATCTGGCCCTTCATTGGACACTGTGTTAACAAACCTCCAAACGAGCTTCAATGCCATACAACGCTCCTTCCGTAGCCTCCAACTGCTCTTAAATGCTAGTAAAACTAAATGCATGCTCTTCAATCGAACACTGCTTGCACCCGCCCGCCCGACTAGAATCACTACTCTCGGCGGGTCTGACTTAGAATATGTGGACAACTACAAATACCTAGGTGTCTATTTAGTCCGTAAATTCTCCTTCCAGACTCACATTAAGCATCTCCAATCCAAAGTGAAATCTAGAATCAGTGTCCTATTTCGCAACAAAGCCTCCTTCACTCATGCTGCCAAACATGCCCTCGTAAAACGGACTATCCTACCGATCCTTGACTTCGGCAATGTAATTTACAAAATAGTCTCCAACACTCTACTCAGCAAATTGGATGTAGTCTATCACAGTGCCATCCATTTTGTCACCAAAGCCCCATATACTACCCACCATTGTGACCTGTACGCTCTCGTTGGCTGGCCCTCACTACATATTTGTCGCCAATCCTACTGGCTCCAGGTCATCTATAAATCTCTGCTAGGCAAATCCCCGCCTTATCTTAGCTCATTGGTCACCATAGCAACACCCACCTGTAGTATGCGCTCCAGCAGGTATATCTCACTGGTCATCCCCAATGCCAACACCTCCTTTGGCCGCCATTCCTTCCAGTTCTGTGCTGCTAATGACTGAAACGTTCTGCAAAAATCTCTGAAGCTGGAGACTCTTATCTCCCTCACTAACTTTAAGCATCAGTTGTCAGAGCAGCTTACCGATCACTGCACCTGTACACAGCCCATCTGTAATTAGCCCACCCAACTACCTCATCCCCATATTGTTATTTATTTTGCTCATCTCTATTTGCACATCATCTTCTGCACATCTATCACTCCAGTGTTAATACTGAATTGTAATTATTTTGCACTATGGCCTATTTATTGCCTTACCTCCATAACTTACTACATTTGCACACTGTCACGAATACCGCCGAGGCTGCTCCTCCTCCTTGTTCAGGCAGGCTTCGGCGTTCGTCGTCCCCGGAGTACGTCCCCGGAGTTTTGGAAAGGTAGCAGCTCTCATCACTTCCCTGCTGAAGGGGGGCCCGGTGCGTTTGCAGTGGTCGGCTGAGGCGGACAGGGCGTTTGATAAACTGAAGGACCTGTTCACCTCGGCTCCGGTGCTGGCTCATCCGGACCCCGCTTTAGCGTTCCAAGTGGAGGTGGACGCGTCAGAGGCCGGTATTGGGGCAGTATTGTCTCAATGCTCAGGCACACCTCCTAAACTCCGGCCCTGCGCTTTTTATTCTAAAAAGCTCAGCCCGGCGGAACGAAATTATGACGTAGGGGACAGGGAGCTGCTAGCCGTAGTTCCTAAAGGTGTGGAGGCATTGGCTTGAGGGGGCTCAACCCAGTCATCGTGGGTTGTTGTGGGTAGTTGTTGTATGTAGTTATTGTAGGTTAGTATTGTATTCGGCGGTGCCGTGTGTAGCACGAAGCTAGCTAGCTAACTCACCTCCTGGACTAGCTGGTGAGTAGCTATTAGCAACGGTAGCAACTAAATACAATATCCTTTTAGCCAGCTACATTCGTTCGCAGCGACGCCGTTTTTCAAACAAAGTCAACACAGCAGCCATTGCTAGCTAGCCAACACTACCAGCTAGCTGTACTGTAGCAGCTAAATACAATATATTTGTGCTAGCTAGCCAACGTTTAATTATTGCTCGTTATGAAAGGAACTAGACACGGACACGAATGATCTGTTTAGTGTGTTAACACACTATTGGTAGTTTGTTGTAACCAAGTATTGGTGCTAAACTGTGTGTTATTGGATGCTAGCATGCTAGTTAGCTATGGCGTCATAGTTAGCTAGCTGAATAAAGTAAGTTGAGTCTATTCCTTGAAACATTGAACCGCTGTAGTTTACAACAATTCTAATTTCTAAAGTGGAAGTTGGGAGAGTTTTATTCGGGTGGTTCAGTGAAACAATTATAGTTTCTGAGGTGGAAGTTGGGAGAGTTACAGTGGGGAAAAAAAGTATTTAGTCAGCCACCAATTGTGCAAGTTCTCCCACTTAGAAAGATGAGAGATGCCTGTAATTTTCATCATGGGTACACGTCAACTATGACAGACAAATTGAGGAAAAAAATCCAGAAAATCACATTGTAGGATTTTTTATGAATTTATTTGCAAATTATGATGGAAAATAAGTATTTGGTCACCTACAAACAAGCAAGATTTCTGGCTCTCACAGACCTGTAACTTCTTCTTTAAGAGGCTCCTCTGTCCTCCACTCGTTACCTGTATTAATGGCACCTGTTTGAACTTGTTATCAGTATAAAAGACACCTGTCCACAACCTCAAACAGTCACACTCCAAACTCCACTATGGCCAAGACCAAAGAGCTGTCAAAGGACACCAGAAACAAAATTGTAGACCTGCACCAGGCTGGGAAGACTGAATCTGCAATAGGTTAGCAGCTTGGTTTGAAGAAATCAACTGTGGGAGCAATTATTAGGAAATGGAAGACCACTGATAATCTCCCTCGATCTGGGGCTCCACGCAAGATCTCACCCCGTGTGGTCAAAATGATCACAAGAACGGTGAGCAAAAATCCCAGAACCACACGGGGGGACCTAGTGAATGACCTGCAGAGAGCTGGGACCAAAGTAACAAAGCCTACCATCGGTAACACATTACGCCACCAGGGACTCAAATCCTGCAGTGCCAGACGTGTCCCCCTGCTTAAGGCAGTACATGTTCAGGCCCGTCTGAAGTTTGCTAGAGTGCATTTGGATGATCCAGAAGAGGATTGGGAGAATGTCATATGGTCAGATGAAACCAAAATAGAACTTTTTGGTAAAAACTCAACTCGTCGTGTTTGGAGGACAAAGAATGCTGAGTTGCATCCAAAGAACACCATACCTACTGTGAAGAATGGGGGTGGAAACATCATGCTTTGGGGCTGTTTTTCTGCAATGGGACCAGGACGACTGATCCGTGTAAAGGAAAGAATGAATGGGGCCATGTATCATGAGATTTTGAGTGAAAACCTCCTTCCATCAGCAAGGGCATTGAAGATGAAACGTGGCTGGGTCTTTCAGCATGACAATGATCCCAAACACACCGCCCGGGCAACAAAGGAGTGGCTTCGTAAGAAGCATTTCAAGGTCCTGGAGTGTTCTAGCCAGTCTCCAGATCTCAACCCCATAGAAAATCTTTGGAAGGAGTTGAAAGTCCATGTTGCCCAGCGACAGCCCCAAAACATCACTGCTTGGAGGAATGGGCCAAAATACCAGCAAAAATACCAGCAACAGTGTGTGAAAATACCAGCAACAGTGTGTGAAAACCTTGTGAAGACTTACAGAAAATGTTTGACCTGTGTCATTGCCAACAAAGGGTATATAACAAAGTATATAGAAACTTTTGTTATTGACCAAATACTTATTTTCCACCATAATTTGCAAATAAATTCATTAAAAATCCTACCATGTGATTTTCTGGATTTGTTCTTCTCATTTTGTCTGTCATAGTTGACGTGTACCTATGATGAAAATTACAGGCCTCTCTCATCTTTTTAAGTGGGAGAACTTGCACAATTGGTGGCTGACTAAATACTTTTTTCCCCACTGTATATTTGGGAGTTTTTTGGTGAGAGAGGCCCTGCTCTCTCCTTTCCCAGATGTTTAGTTCATTTCATTCCGATCTCCTCTGCATTATTGTAGCCATCTGCTACAGCCTGTCAACTATGCCTCTGCCTATCCCTGTTCTCTCCTCTCCGCACAGGCTACACAAACGCCTCACACCGCGTGGCTGCTGCCTCTCTAACCTGGTGGTCCCTGCACGCACCACACACCTGGAGTTCCAGGTCTCAGGCAGCCTCTGGAACTGCCGTTCTGCTGCCAACAAGGCTGACTTCATCCCAGCCTATGCTACCCTCCAGTCCCTCGACTTCCTGGCGCTGACGGAAACATGGATTACCACTGAAAACACTGCTACTCCTACTGCTCTCTCCTCGTCTGACCATGTGTTCTCGCATACCCGAGAGCATCTGGTCAGAGGGGTGGTGGCACAGGAATCCTCATCTCTCCCAAGTGGTCATTCTCAATTTTTCCCCTAACCCATCTGTCTATCTCCTCATTTGAATTCCATGCTGTCACAGTCACTAGCCCATTTAACCTTAATATCCTTGTCATCTATCGCCCTCCAGGTTCCCTTGGAGAGTTCATCAATGAGCTTGACGCCTTGATAAGTTCCTTTCCTGAGGATGGCTCACCCCTCACAGTTTTGGGGGATTTCAACCTCCCTATGTCTACATTTGACTCATTTCTCTCTGCCTCCTTCTTTCCACTCCTCTCCTCTTTTGACCTCACCCTCTCACCGTCCCCCCCTACTCACAAGGCAGGCAATACGCTTGACCTCATCTTTACTAGATGCTGCTCTTCTACTAATCTCATTGAAACTCCCATCCATGTCTCCGACCACTACTTTGTATCCTTTTCTCTCTCGCTCTCCTCCAACACTACTCACTCTGCCCCTACACAGATGGTAATGCGCCGCCGCAACCTTCGCTCTCTCTCTCCCACTACTCTCTCCTCTTCCATCCTATCATCTCTCTTCCCTCTGCTCAATCCTTCTCCCTCCAATCTCCTGATTCTGCCTCCTCAACCCTCCTCTCCTCCCTTTCTGCATCCTTTGACTCCCTGTGTCCCCTATCCTCCCGGCCGGCTCGGTCCCTCCCCCTCCAGCTCCGTGGCTTGATGACTCACTGCGAGCTCACAGAACAGAGCTCCGGGCAGCTGAGCGGAAATGGAAGAAAACTAAACTCCCTGCCGACCTGGCATCTTTTCACTCCCACCTCTCTACATTTTCTTCATCTGTTTCTGCTGCTAAGGCCACTTTCTACCACTCTAAATTCCAAGCATCTGCCTCTAACCCTAGGAAGCTCCTTGCCACATTCTCCTCACTGCTGAATTCCCCCTCCCTCTCTGTGGATGACTTCGTCAACCACTTTGAAAAGAAGGTTGACGACATCCGATCCTCGTTTGTTAAGTCTAATGACACTGCTGGTCCTGCTCACACTGCCCTACCCTATGCTTTGACTTCTTTCTCCCCTCTCTCTCCAGATAAAATCTTGCGACTTGTGACTGCAGGCCGCCCAACAACCTGCCCGCTTGACCCCATCCCCTCCTCTCTTCTCCAGACCATCTCCGGTGACCTTCTCCCCTACCTCACCTCGCTGATCAACTCATCCTTGACCGCTGGCTATGTCCCTTCCGTCTTCAAGAGAGCGAGAGTTGCACCCCCCTTCTAAAAAAAAACCAACACTCGATCCCACTGATGTCAACAACTACAGACCAGTATCCCTTCTTTCTTTTCTTTCCAAAACTATTGAGCGTGCCGTCTTTAGCCAACTCTCTTGCTATCTCTCTCAGAATTACCTTCTTGATCCAAACCAGTCAGGTTTCAGGACTGGTCATTCAACTGAGACTGCTCTTCTCTGTGTCACGGAGGCTCTCCGCACTGCTAAAGCTAACTCTCTCTCCTCTGCTCTTGTCCTTCTAGACCTGTCTGCTGCCTTTGATACTGTGAACCATCAGATCCTCCTCTCCACCCTCTCCGAGCTGGGCATCTCCGGCGCGGCTCACTCCCTGGATTGCGTCCTACCTGACCGGTCACTCCCTACCAAGTGGCGTGGCGAGAAGCTGTCTCCGCACCACGTGCTCTCACCACTGGTGTCCCCCAGGGCTCAGTTCTAGGCCCTCTCCTATTCTCCCTATACACCAAGTCACTTGGCTCTGTCATATCCTCACATGGCCTCTCCTATCATTGCTACGCTGACGATACACAACTAATCTTCTCCTTTCCCCCCTTCTGATAACCAGGTGGCGAATCGCATCTCTGCATGTCTGGCAGACGCTTTCAGTATGGATGACGGATCACCACCTCAAGCTGAACTCCTGGCAAGACGGAGCTGCTCTTCCTCCCGGGGAAGGACTGCCCGTTCCATGATCTCGCCATCACGGTTGACAACTCCGTTGTGTCCTCCTCCCAGAGTGCGAAGAGCCTTGGCGTGACCCTGGACAACACCCTGTCGTTCTCCGCTAACATCAAGGCGGTGACCCGATCCTGCAGGTTCATGCTCTACAACATTCGGAGAGTACGACCCTGCCTTACACAGGAAGCGGCACAGGTCCTAAACCAGGCACTTGTCATCTCCCGTCTGATTACTGCAACTCGCTGTTGGCTGGGCTCCTGCCTGTGCCATTAAACCCCTTCAACTCATCCAGAATGCCGCAGCCCGTCTGGTGTTCAACCTTCCCAAGTTCTCTCACGTCACCCCGCTCCTCCGCACACTCCACTGGCTTCCAGTTGAAGCTCGCATCTGTTACAAGACCATGGTGCTTGCCTATGGAGCTGTGAGGGGAACGGCACCTCCGTACCTTCAGGCTCTGATCAGTCCCTACACCCAAACGAGGGCATTGCGTTCATCCACCTCTGGCCTGCTGGCTCCCCTTCCTCTGCGGAAGCATAGTTCCCGCTCAGCCCAGTCAAAACTGTTCGCTGCTCTGGCACCCCAATGGTGGAACAAGCTCCCTCACGACGCCAGGACAGCGGAGTCACTCACCACCTTCCGGAGGCATTTGAAACCCCACCTCTTTAAGGAATACCTGGGATAGGATAAAGTAATCCTTCTACCCCCCCACCCTACTCCTCCGGAGTTTCCAGTGGGGCGGACGTACATGCCGTTCGAGATCCGTGATCGTCTCATATATTGGGCTCACACGTCACCCTCCTCTGGACATCCAGGTATTGGCCGGACAGTGCACTGCCTTAGTGTTAAGTACTGGTGGCCAACATTGGCTAGGGATGTGAGGGTTTATGTCTCCTCCTGCTCAGTGTGCGCTCAGTGTAAGGCGCCTAGACACCTGCCCAGGGGGAAGTTACAGCCCCTGCCCGTTCCACAACGGCCGTGGTCTCACCTCTCGGTAGACTTTGTCACTGACCTACCCCCTCCCAGGGGAATACCACTATTCTGGTCGTTGTGGATCGGTTCTCTAAGGCCTGTCGTCTCATCCCAATGCCGGGTCTCCCTACTGCCCTACAGACCGCTGAGGCTTTGTTTACCCACGTCTTCGGCACTACGGGGTTCCCGAGGATATAGTGTCCGATCGAGGTCCCCAATTCACCTCTAGAGTCTGGAGGGCGTTCATGGAACGCTTTGGGGGTCTCGGTTAGCCTTACCTCAGGTTTTCACCCTGAGAGTAATGGGCAGGTGGAGAGAGTGAACCAGGATGTGGGTAGGTTTCTGAGATCGTATTGCCAGGACCGGCAGGAGGAGTGGTCGGGGTATATCCCTTGGGCAGAGATTGCCCAGAACTCTCTTCGCCACTCCTCTACTAACCTGACCCCTTTCCAGTGTGTGTTAGGGTATCAGCCGGTTCTGGCACCATGGCATCAGAGCCAGATCGAGGCTCCTGCAGTGGATGAGTGGTTTCGGCGCTCGGAGGAGACGTGGAATGCTGCACACGTCCATCTGCAGCGGGCTATCCGTAGACAGAAGGCGAGCGCCGATCTCCACCGCAGTGAGGGTCCGGTGAACGCACCTGGAGATCGAGTCTGGCTCTCGACTCGAAACCTGCCCCTTCGCCTGCCCTGCCGGAAGCTGGGTCGGCGGTTTGTGGGGCCATTTAAAGTCCTGAGGAAATTGAACGAGGTATGCTACAAGTTACAACTGCCTAATGATTATCACATTAACCCCTCGTTCCATGTGTCTCTCCTCAGGCCGTTGGTAGCTGGTCCACTCCAGGACAGTGATATAAGAGAGACTCCTCTGCCCCCACTGGACATCGAGGGGGCTCTGGCGTACTCAGTCCGGTCCATCGTGGATTCGAGATGTCGGATGGGGGGTCTACAATATCTCGTGGAGTGGGAGGGGTACGGTCCGGAGGAACGGTGCTGGAAACCTAGGAGGGACATTTTAGATCCCTCCCTCCTGACGGAGTTCCACCGTAATCATCCCACGCGCCCTGCTCCGCGTCCTCCTGGCCGTCCCCGAGGCCGGGGTCGGCACACGGCTGGAGCCGCGCGTCAAGGGGGGGGGTACTGTCACGAATACCGCCGAGGCTGCTCCTCCTCCTTGTTCGGGCAGGCTTCGGCGTTCGTCGTCCCCGGAGTACTAGCTGCCACCGTTTGATGTTTTCGAGGTTTGTTTTGTCATGTCTAGTTAAGTGTACCTGTTTCGTATTCTGTCATGATTATGTCACCTATAAGTTTCCCTGTGTTATGTTTTGTAGTTGTGTGTTATTGTCCGCCTGTCATTTGTTTCGAGGTTCGGTACTTTTGTTTGTGAGTGTTTTTACGCATTTCGCGTATTAGTTCGCCTCCGGTGTTTCGAGGCCATTTATATTGTATTTGTTCAAGTATTTCAGTAAAGTCGTTTTGACTTATCCTCTGTGTCCTGCGCCTGACTTCACCACCGCATCCACATCAGTACCGTGACACACACACTGTATATAGATTTTCTATTGTGTTATTGACTATGTTTTGTTTATCCCATGTGTAACTCTGTGTTGTTGTTGTTTTTACCGCACTGCTTTGCTTTATCTTGGCCAGGTCGCAGTTGCAAATGAGAAATTGTTTTCAACTGGCCTACCTGGTTAAATAAAGGTTAAATAAATCAATCAATCAAATAAAAAAGGGAGGTTGTTTGTTACCTCACGGTGGCAGCTTCTTGAAACAAATACGGCCAAAACCTCCCATGAATTCTGTTGTGGGATCTAAACGCCAAGTTTATTATGGAGTGTTTTCAAGTGCCGTACAAGCTGTCTAGGCCTTTGTAGTCACCAGGTGATCAATTTCTCAGCTTCTTAATTCACTTTGTGTGCCACCTCAAACGTGATCGCATTAATATAAAAGAGCAATCGCAGCACTGGAGTATCTTGATTAGGACACTTGAAAGTGTACAGACCAGCTGAGAGGAATCACAACCAGTGATGTATTGATTGTGGATGTGTTCCTATAGTTGCAATGGAAGAATGCTTTCCACATAAACTACCAGTCAAAAGTTTGGACACACTTACTCATTCAAGGGTTTTTCTTTATTTGTACTATTTCTTACATTGTAGAATAATAGTGAAGACATGAAAACTATGAAATAAAACATGTGGAATCATGTAGTAACCAAAAAAGTGTTAAACAAATCAAAATATATTTTATATTTGAGATTCTTTAAATGGCCACCCTTTGCCTTGATGACAGCTTTGCACACTCTTGGCATTCTCTCAACCAGCTTCATGAGGTAGTCACCTGGAATGCATTTCAATCAACAGGTGTGCCTTGTTAAAAGTTAATTTGTGGAATATCTTTCCTTCTTAATGCGTTTGAGCCAATCAGTTGTGTTGTGACAAGGTAGGGGTGGTATACAGAAGATAGCATATTATGGGAAGAACAGCTCAAATAAGCAAAGAGAAACAACAGTCCATCATTACTTTAAGACATGAAGGTCAATACGGAAAATGTCAAGAACTTAGAAAGTTGCAGTCACAAAACCATCAAGCGCTATGATGAAACTGGCTCTCATGAGGACCGCCACAGGAAAGGAAAACCCAGAGTTACCTCTGCTGCAGAGGATAAGTTCATTAGAGTTACCAGCCTCAGAAATTGCAGCCCAAATAAATGCTTCAGAGTTCAAGTCACAGACACATCGCAACATCAACTGTTCAGAGGGGACTGTGTGAATCAGGCCTTCATGGTTGAATTGCTGCAAAGAAACCACTACTAAAGGACACCAATAAGAAGAAGAGACCTGTTTGGGCCAAGAAACATGAGCAATGGACATTAGACCGGTGGAAATGTGTCCTTTGGTCTGGAGTCCAAATTTGAGATTTTTGGTTCCAACCGCTGTGTCTTTGTGAGACGTGGTGTGGGTGAACGGATGATCTGTGCATGTGTAGTTCCCACCGTGAAGCATGGAGGAGGAGGTGTTATGGTGTGGGGGTTCTTTGCTGGTGACACTGTCTGTGATTTATTTAGAATTCAAGGCACACTTAACCAGCATGGCTACCACAGCATTCTGCAGCAATACGCCATCCCATCTGGTTTGGGCTTAGTGGGACTATCATTTGTTTTTCAACAGGACAATGACTCAACACACCTCCAGGCTGTGTAAGGGCTATTTTACCAAGAAGGAGAGTGATGGAGTGCTCCATCAGATGACCTGGCCTCCACAATCCCCCGACCTCAACCCAATTGAGATGGTTTGGTATGAGTCGGACGGCAGAGTGAAGGAAAAGCAGCCAACGAGTGCTAAGTATATGTGGGAACTCCTTCAAGACTGTTGGAAAAGCATCCCAGGTGAAGCTGGTTGAGAGAATGCCAAGAGTGTACAAAGCTGTCATCAAGGCAAATTGTGGCTATTTGAAGAATTTTAAATATAAAATATATTTTGATTCGTTTAACACTATTTTGGTTACTACATGATTCCATGTGTGTTATTTCATAGTTTTGATGTCTTCACTATTATTCTACAATGTAGAAAATAGTAAAAATAAAGAAAATCCCTTGAATGAGTAGGTGTGTCCAAACCTTTGACTGGTACTGTAAGTAATGCACATTTAACCAACGCAAGCAATTTGTTGACCACTGAGCACAGGTTAGAGAAGGAATGACAAAATTTTCTTGTTTCAGCTGGTATTCAGTATTTAGAGGGAAATTATATGGTAAAATGCATACTTTTTGGTAAGAATTCTAATTAATTCAAAATCTTTGGACACAATAATTAATTATGTAGCCCTGCTTGTAGCTTCAGTGTAGCTAATCTTAAAGAGCAGAGTGATCTGGTCTTATCATGTTTTTGCTGAATTTATACATTACAGGTTTACTGCAATGTCAGATGAGCTGTGCAACACTGATGCCCTCTTGGACACACTTAGGCACCCCACCCACTAACCATAGCCCCATCAACATAGTCTAAGCTGGACCAAAGCCAATAGCTAGAGAGAAGGAAACTGCCTACCTGGAATCTTAAACTTGAGTATCAGCATACTGGCCTAATTTCCATTGTTTAAGTATTGGTATGATATATAGACCTTGAAGGTTATGTGACACTTAAAGATGAATTTGCATTTTACCTATTGTTAACAGTAAGTTGATTGGACTTCAAGATAGTATTTAATCTCAAGAGATAGTCTTGTTCTTGATTAAGAATTAGATGCCAGATTACTCCGTGTTTAGACTGAAGAACTATGAAAACCTAATTACGAAATTAATTTAGCTGGATTATTACTGCAACAAATATATAATGAGTTTTATAGGGCGAATGAGCTGTATAGGGTCATAAGCAAACAAGAAAATGCTCATCCAGAGGCGGCACTCCTAGTGCCCGGTGATTTTAATGCAGGAAAACAAACAGTTTTACCTAATTTCTACAAGCATGTCACGTGTGCAACTAGAGGTGAAAAAAACTCTAGATCACCTTCATTCCACAAACAGAAACGCATACAAAGATCTCCCTCGCGCTACATTTGGCAAATCTAACCATATCACTATCCTCCTGATTCCTGCTTACAAGAAAAAACTCAAACAGGAAGTACCAGTGGCGCATTCAATACTGAAGTGGTCCGATGAAGCGGATGCTAAGCTACAGGACTGTTTAGCTAGCGCAGACTGGAATATGTTCCGAGATTCATTCAATGGCATTGAGGAGTTTACCACATCAGTTACCGGCTTCATTAATAAGTGCATTGACGACGTTGTCCACACAGTGAGCATACGTACATATCCAGAAGCCATGGATTACAGGCAACATCCGCACTAGCTAAGGCTAGAGCTGCTGCTTTCAAGGAGCGGGACACTAATCTGGACGCTTATGAGAAATCCCGCTATGCCGCTGATGAACCATCGAACAGGCAATGGTTCATCAGCGGCATAGGACGAATCCTAGAATCACAGAGTCACCGGCTCTGACGCTCGTCAGATGTGGCAGGGCTTGCAAACTATCACGGATTACAAAGGGAAAACCAGCCGCGAGCTGCCCAGTGACGCGAGCCTACCAGACAAGCTAAATGCCTTCTATGCTTGCTTTGAGGCAAGCAACACTGAATCATACAAGAGAGCACCAGCTGTTCCGGACGACTGTGTGTTCTCCGTAGCTGATGTGAATAAGACCTTTAAATAGATCAACATTCACAAGGCCACAGGGCCTGATGGATTACCAGGACGTGTACTCAGAGCATGCACTGATCAGCTGGCAAGTGTCTTCACTGACATTTTCAACCTCTCCCTGACCCAGTCTGTAATATCTACATGTTTCAACCAGACCACCATAGTCCCTGTGCCCAAGAACGTCAAGGTAACCTGTATAAATCCCTTTCGCCCCGTAGCATTCACACCTGTAGCCATGAAATGCTTTGAAAGGCTGGTCATGGCTCACATCAACGCCATCATCCCAGACACACTGGATTAGAGGTTTTCACAGATCCACCTGTACCCGAATACCCGAGAATCGACCCGGTACCCAAGCGGGTCTGGATCCAGAATTCAAAATAATATCACGTATCTGGGTCGGATATGATATGATTGTCACGGGTATGTGTAATTTTTACTGACTTGTCAGGAAGAGCCCGTACAGATCCGAATGCGGCTGCTACCGTAGAGAGAAATATTGACATTTTATCATTTATGCTGCTGCTCTTGCTTTTCACGAGAATGGAGCTGTCACGACTTCTTCCGAAGCGGCCTTCTCTCCTTGTTCGGGCAAGCTTCGGCGTTCATCATCACCGGCCTTCTAGCCACTGCCGCTCCTCATCTCATCATTCCATTTGTTTTGTCTTGTTTATTACACACACCTGGTTCATATACCCTCATCAGTACCTGTATAAGTGTTCCCTCTGCCCCCTTGTCTTTGTGTGTGATTGTTTATTGTGGAGGTTAGAGAAGCTCGGTGGAGTTCCTTGTATTTTGTATCACTGGGATATTTCCCTTTGTGCCTGGTTGTTTCCAGTGCGCCTGTTTTTGCGCACTGGAGTGTTTTGACGCATTACTGCGTAACTCTTGTGTTTCGGAATAAATCCTGTTATTCTGTGATTTACCCTCCTGTGCCTCCTGTGCCTGACTCCTTCAAAATCACCCATCACAGGAGCGTGGCGCATGTAGCTTGTTGTTGGCCAATCATAAGTCATCAAAGCGGCAATAGGCTACAGTCATAGAACCTCCGTGTGTGGCAAAAGTCAGGAGATATCTAATCAATGGAAGATGGAATTAAAATGAAGGAATTCAAAGTTAAAGGAGAAGGATAGGCTACAACAACCAAGAGCCAACAGGTAGGCCGCTATTTAATATTCTGAATGGAGTCGTTGTTATTTGTAACTGTACAATGAGAAAGTGCATGCACTGCAGCCTCAATTAGCCTACCTAGCTAACGTTAGCTACCTTAACTAGCTTCTCCCAGTTTTATGCATTCAAGACAGGTACTAGGTAATCATATGATGATAAATAACCTAGCTATAGCATCTATTAGTCTTCTTCATTGGTTGCTGTCTCTCGACTCTCCTTCCCTCCTCCCTGCTTCCGTGTCACTCGCTCAAAGTACGGCCCCTCCACTGCCTGCTAGAGTGGCACCTCTATCTCCCTCCTTACGTGCTTTAACAACTCCGGTTAATAAAGTTGCTTAAAAAAAAACTTTTCTGCTGCTTCCCTCACTCGGATCGGGTCTAGATCCGACCAGGTCTATACGGAATGGGTATAGTTGTCCTCGGGTCCGTTCGGAACGGGTCTCTACATTCTTTATTTATGCATATCGGGTCTAGGTTGGAAAGCCCCAGGTCCATTTCAGAACCGGTCCAACTTTCTGGACCTGTCAAGACTTCTACCCTGGACCCAATTCGCATACTTCCCCAACGGATTCACAGATAACACAATCTGAATTGCACTCCACACTTCCCTTCCCCACCTGGACAAGAAGAACACCTATGTGAGAATCACAGGAGGCTGCTGAGGGGAGGGCGGCTCGTAATAATGGCCAGGAACGGAGCGAATGGAATGTCATCAAACACATAGAAACCATGTGCTGGATGTATCTGATACCATTCCAGCCTTTACCACGAGCCCGCCCTCCCCAATTAAGGTGCCACCAACCGCCTGTGGTGAGAAGGCTGTTAATTGACTACAGCTCAGCGTTCAACACCATAGTGCCCTCCAAGCTCATCACTAAGCTAAGGATCCTGGGACTGAACACCTCCCTCTGCAACTGGATCGTGGACTTCCTGACAGGCCGCCCCCAGGTGGTGAGGGTAGGCAACAACACATCCGCCATGCTAAACCTCAACACGTGGTCCCCTACTGTACTCCCTGTTCACCCACGACTGCGTGGCCTCGCATGACTCCAACACCATCATTAAGTTTGCAGACGATGATGAGACAGCCCTGATCACCAACGACGATGAGACAGCTGCACCACTGAGAGCATCTTGAATGGCTGCATCACCGCTTGGTATGGCAACTGCTTGGCACCCAAACAACATTGTTATTTATTTTGCTCATTTGCACCCCAGTATCTCTATTTGCACATCATCTTATGCTATCACTCCAGTGTTAATACTAAATTGTATTTTTTTTGCACTATGGCCTATTTATTGCCTTACCTCCATAACTTACTACATTTGCACACACTGTATATAGATTTTCTATTGTGTTATTGACTGTACGTTTTGTTTATTCCATATGTAACTCTGTGTTGTTGTTTTTATCTCACTGCTTTGCTTTCTCTTGGCCAGGTCGCAGTTGTAAATGAGAACTTGTTCTCAACTGGCTTATCTGGTTAAATAAAGGTGAAATAATAAATAAAACAAAAGGCACCACAGAGGGTTGTGTGTACAGCCCAGTACATCACTGGGGCCGAGCTCCCTGCCATCCATGACCTCTAAAGCATGCAGTGTCAGAGGAAAGCCCTACACTTTTTCAAATACTAATTAAATAGTTAACATAATAGCTACCCAGACTATCTGCATTGACCCTTTTTGCACTAACTTTTTTACTCATCACATACGCTGCTGCTACTGTTCATTATCTGTCACTTTATTCCTAGTTATATGTACATATCTACCTCAATTACCTCATACCCCTGTACATCGACTCGGTACTGGTACCCTGTGTATATAGCCAAGTTATCGTTACTCATTGTGTATTTATTATTAGTTTTATTACGTGTTTTACCTATCTATTATTTATCTATTTTCTTTCTCTTTGTATTGTTGGGAAGGGCCCATGAGTAAGCATTTCACTGTTAGCCTACAACTTTTGTTTACGAAGCATGTGACAAATTAAATTGGATTTGATCCACACGTCAAAACATCTATTAAAAGGTGAACATTTTAGGGACAATTTGTCAACTTACTTTGCTAATGACAACAATCAACTAATCAACAATATTTCTCAGCTTAAAAAATTATTCACATGTCCCTTTAAAGAATGTCATTTACATTTTATATATTTTTTTTGCATAGAATGAAAGTTGTGGACTGGAAAATAAAGCTACGCAAAGTCCTGCAAATTCCAAGTCCAGGAATGTCTGCCAATCACACTTCCACTTCCTAATCCGAGCCACAAAGCCTGCAATGCTCAGTCCACAGAGCTGTGAAATCACCCCCAGGATATCTATGTATTTCCATTTTCAGTGGGTCAAGACTTCTGGAGAGGCAAAACATAGAGAAAATAGGTTGGAATATCAGTGCTCTTCAATGTAGGTATCCTTTCTGTTAAGAAAGGACAATTTAGTGTTTAGATAAATCCATGTTATCAGTAGGCAGCAGGTGCTTTCTTACTATTTCTTACCCATGACCTTGAGATGTTCTGATTTTGAAGGCAATTTGGCTCCCCGACTGTGATAATGGCAACACACGTGTTATCATAGTAGCCCTATCAGACACTTAATCAGAATCCTCAGATACATAGACCGCTAAAGAGGTATGACATATTGCAGCTGCTGTCGCAAATGTCTTAATCAAAAATATAATGAGTTAATTTAATTTGTATGTACAATTTTAATGTCATACCCAGGAATTCAGTACATTTTCTGACTTTATAGTTCTATTTTTTGGGGGAGGACAAATGTACCTACATATTGACAAATGCACCTGCATATTTGGTCAGGTGCACTTATTTATCCACTCAGAAACTATCCAAACATGAACTCTTGTGGACGGCTACTCGGCTATCTTAGATGGAGGAGAATTTGAATTTGCTGGAAGGGGAGACACGAGCTTCCTTGTCAGTCTGAGACAGATTTTCTTAGTCTGCTGTCAGAAGATTAGAAATCTCCCTTAGCCGTGAAAAAGCTCTTAATCCCAGCCGCTGATCCAACATGCCACAGAGAGGAAGCTTTTATTTATTCACTCTGATGTCTCGCACAGCACAGGAAAGTCACAAAGAAAACTTTCAGTATTCACGGAACAGAAGTTGTCCAGGGAATTTTGGAAAGACTGCTTTTAGGTTGCCTGCTTGTCTTTGCCATGACACATGCAATGCATGTACACAGTGTT
This sequence comes from Coregonus clupeaformis, assembly GCF_020615455.1. NCBI lineage: Eukaryota > Metazoa > Chordata > Actinopteri > Salmoniformes > Salmonidae > Coregonus > Coregonus clupeaformis. The sequence continues at coordinate 41,070,218 of NC_059193.1, forward strand.
AGATATGTCTTCCTTCATGGTGTAGTGCAATGTTTAGGCCTAAATGGGCTCTTCTCCATGCTTTTAACATCTGTCGTCCCTGTTATTGTGGAACTATGTTCTATCAAATGGAACTGGGTTATTTTCTTTATTTCCTGTGAATTCCACATGAATCTGGTATTCACAGTTGATGCTAACAAGTGTGCAGTTCATTGAACCATGAGTTAATCGATACAGTGTTTGTTCAACACCTGAGTAGCATTCTTAAAACATTATACCCACTGGGCACACCACATCATTTCAACTTGGAAATGTGGGTAATATTTGGTTGAGACGTTGATCAATGAGATTTAAACCTTTATTCACCCACTCAAAAATGCAGCCAGAAGTTTGTTGAATTCCCAATGTGTTATCACTATGCTTTCAACCGTCTAAAAGCACAACCAAATTCCAATGGGAATACAATGTCAGATTTTTGGTTATAACTGCGCTTTCAACCATTTGAAGGCAAAACAAAGTTCAAATGGGAATACAATGTCAGACAGTGTATTTCTACAACAACTAAATGTGTTATCACTGTGCTTAATTTAATAGCACAACCAAATGACATGGATTGCATTTGAGATTATATTAAAAGTACACAGTGCAAGTGATCAATGCTGTTCGAGGTTCTGCGCAGATTATTATAGCATTGTGAAGATCTCCACAGACCTGCAACCTTTGCATGCTATCTTGAACATGCACACGTTCTATGATTACGTAAGAAGACATTTATAGTTATAGTAACCTCAAAATGTGGCCATGGATGTATTACTCATTTTAAAGTTGAATAAATACTTTTACATTAGTTTATAAGATAGCCTTAACTTTAGGCTATTTACTGTCTTACAGAAATAATATTGAATTGTGTTTGATTAACCAAATATCAACATTTAAAGGAGATGTATGTAATGCTTGGATAGTTTAATCTGAGCCACTGGCATAATCCTATTCTTTAACTTGTATTTTTGTTTTAATTGGAGACGTGAATCCAACATATCATTTGTTATCTTGTCAACAAGTTAATAGGCTATTTAGCTACTCTATTGCAAAAGTGATATTGAATTATGTTTGGTTGTCAACACAACCAAATATCAACATTTGAAGGAGATGTATCTTTTGTACCACTGACTTAGTCTGGCTTAATTCCAGTTTGTCTACAAATTCATAATTGATATGCTGGATTCACATCAAAAAGAATAGGACAAAATTAAATCAAACATGATTTAAACTGCATTTTGATTTGATTTAGTCCTAGTCTTTAACTTTCGGTTGAGATAGAGATGTGAATCCAGTATATAAATTATTAATTTGTAGACAAACTGGAATTAAAGCCAGCCTTACTCAGTGGCACAGATGGAGCTATCCAAGCAGAAGATACTTCTCCTTCAAATGTTGATATTTGGTTGTGTTGACAACCAAATACAATTCAATATCCAGTTTGTCTACAAATTAATAATTGATATGTTGGATTCATGTCTCCATCTCAACCAACAATATAAGATAAAGAATAGGACTAATCAAACTTTAAATGCACTTTAAAAAAGGTTTGATTTGATTTAGTCCTATTCTTTAACTTAGATTTTTAGTTGAGATGGAGACGTAAATTCAACATATTAATTAACTTGAAGATTACATTTGAAATCAACCAAAGCTTGAAACCCTGGGCCTATATGTATTGTTTATTTTTTGTTGAACCATGGGTTGAATTGAAACAATACCTGTTGATGAGTTCGCAAATGCTATATAGGCCTAAATAGTATCATTGATGCTATATGATTGATAAAATATGATTACATTTCATTTGCCCTGTTAAACCTACCCTTATTTCTCTCAAATTGTGTGCACAAATTTGTTTGCATCCCTGTTAATTAGCATTTCTCCTTTGCCAAGATAATCCATCCACCTGACCCATATGGCATATCAAGCAGCTGATTAAACAGCATGATCATTACACAGGTGCACCTTGTGCTGGGAACAATAAAAGGCCACTCTAAAATGTGCAGTTGTGTCACATAACACAATCCCACAGATGTCTCAAGTTTTGAGGGAGTGTGCAATTGGCATACTGACTGCAGGAATGTTCACCAGAGCTGTTGCCAGAGAATTTCCCTACCGTAAGCCACCTCCAACATCGTTTTAGAGAATTTGGCAGTACGTCCAACCGGCCTCACAACCGCAGACCATGTGTATTTTGTCGTGTGGGCGAGTGGTTTGCTGATGTCAACGTTGTGAACAGAGTGCCCCATGGTGGCGTGGGGTTATGGTATGGGCAGGCATAAGCTACAGACAATGAACACAAGTGCATTTTAATCAATGGCAATTTGAATGCACTGAGATAACGTGATGAGATCCTGAGGCCCGTTGTCGTGCCATTCATCCGCCGCCATCACCTCATGTTTCAGCATGATAATGCACGGCCCCATGTCGCAAGGATCTGAACACAATTCCTGGAAGCTGAAAATGTCCCAGTTCATCCATGGCCTGCATATTCACCAGAAATTGAGCATGTTTGGGATACTTTGGATTGACGTGTACGACAGGGTGTTCTAGTTCCCGCCAATATCCAGCAACTTCACACAGTCATTGAAGAGGAGTGGGACAACATTTCAGAGGCCACAATCAACAGGCTGATAAACTCTATGCGAAGGATATGTGTCACGCTGCATGAGGCAAATGGTGGTCACACCAGATACAGACTTGTTCTCTGATCTATGCCCCTACCTTTTTTGTAAGGTATCTGTGACCAACAGATGCATATCTGTATTCCCAGTCATGTGTAATCCATAGATTAGGCCCTAATTTATTTATTTCAATTGACTGATTTTCTTAAATAAACTGTAACTCGGTAAAATCTTTGAAATTGTTGCATGTTGCGTTTATATTTTTGTTCAGTATATGTAGTATTAAGAGATATCTCAATAAACATTCTCACGATAGCACATTGGTAGTAGTCAATGACAAATATCAAAACTAAGCAGGTCTTGATTATTACCCTGGATGGGAGACTAAATGGACAGCTGTTGATGGATCAGCTCTCCAGTAGGAGGTGCTGCCTAGCCTATTGTTTCTTCTGATAGTGGCTATAATGTTAAAGTTCTGATATTATTTCAAAGGTACAAATTCAGATATAAATACCTAAAAGCACTCTTGCTTCAACTGTTCAAGGATATTCCAGAGATGTATCCAGAGGGCCATGAAGTTTGAGTCACATCCATCGTAAAATCTATGTTGAAAATTGGTTACCATGATGCTATAATCCTGTGGTTGAAATTTCACCCTCAAAACCACAGTTTACGACATTGATAACTTTTTTCAAATCGAATTTATTTTCCCCGTAGATTCCACATCACAATACATTTGACAAATTACGCTGAAACAACATTGATTCAACCAGCTGGTGCCCAGTGGGTACTGGCTGCCAAGTGCTGCCATTTTGAATTGGTAATCCAATACTATAGCTAGCTGTGGTCCTCTGTAGCTCAATTGGTAGAGCATGGCGCTTGTAATGCTAGGGTAGTGGGTTTGGGACCACATGTAAAAATGTATGCGCACATGACTGTAAGTCGCTTTGGATAAAAGCGTCTGCTAAAAGGCATATTATTATAAATAGTACTGTGTATCCAGAAACAAAGTGGAGCAAAACAGTTGTGTACATAAAGCGAATTGTGGCAGTTTTTTGCTTTGCAGTAAATGTCACAGAGATGTTTAGAGGCCCCTCATTCGTCTTCTGCTGTTCTGAAGCAGGCCAGTTCAAGACCGAGAGGGAGTGTGATAAGTGGCAGAATAATTGCCGTTCTCAATTTTTCCTTTGATGGAGGAAAAACAATACTGCACATCACACACAATTTTCTTCAAATTATTTCTTACAAATTAAAGTGTGTCCCTTTGAAGTCTGATGTTGTGCTATAAAGGCGAGGTACCGGTGAAATGTCTTATTTCCTATAACTAACTACGGAAAAAGCCATGTGGTGCGGATTTCTATACAATGAGCAGAAGTTTGAAATAAGACAATAATAGGAAATCTACAGTGAAAGTATATCTCCCGAGTGGCGCAGTGTTTTAAGGCACTGCATTGCAGTGCTAGCTGTGCCACTAGAAATCCTGGTTCGAATCCAGGCTCTGTCGTAGCTGGCTGCGACCGGGAGACCCATGGGGCGGCGCACAATTGGCCCAGGGTAGGGGAGGGAATGGCTGGCAGGGATGCAGCTTGCAACACCAGGGTTGTGGGTTTGATTCCCATGGGTGGCCAGTATGAAAAAATAAAAAAAAAAAGAATATTCATGTAAGTTGCTCTGGAAAAGACTGTCTGCTAAATGCCTGTAATGTAAAAGCATACACAATCTCAGTAAAATAACACTACCATACTTTTGTAGCAAACACTGTTATACACTTAAAACCTTTAGACAATATAAACTCCCAAAGGGTAAAAAGACTGATGAAAAAACTAATACAGACCTTCTCCCATACATCCCTAATTGTATCTCCTCAGAAAATGAATTCAATTTCCAAACTTGCGTTATCTTCATCTACTCGCATCAGAGGCATAATCAATGACTGACGGGTCCTTAAATCAATCGTTACACAATGACAGCTGCAACCTGCCAAAAGAAATCACCAAATATCCACACCAACGTCTCCCCAGTGAATTATGGCCATCAAGCCGTCATTCATCATCATGGCATTGATATGCTCAGATAAACACAGCCTTCCTGATTGTTTTCGGTTTCCATCTAGTTTCCTTCCTCTTGATGATCCTAGGAGGATATTGAGGAGAGTTCGGGAGAAAGATTCTCAGGGACAGATTCTGTCAAATCCGCCGTAGCAATGTCTTAAGCAGTAAGTGTGTTTACACAAAGATAAAGAGAGCAGAAAGTGGGGGGAAATACAAAATAAAAAAACACACAATGTACAGAGGGAGCATCAAATTTGCGGGGTGTTTTGGCACAGTAGTTCATAGTGTGCTGGGTTATAAGACTGGGTGGCAGGTAGCCTAGCTGTTAAGAGTGTTGGGCCAGTAACTGAGAAGTAGCTGGTTTGAATCCTCGAGGTGAAAAATCAGTCAATGTGCCCTTGAACAAGGCACTTTACCCTAGTTGCTCTGGATAAGAGTGTCTGCTACTGTAAATGACTAAAATGTAAACATCTGCTTAGGGAGCAACAGTAACTGCATGCATGCTACTTTGTAAAGACTGCAATGTGGGTTGGCTTCAATTACATTGTGCTCTTATAGGGTACTTTGACCACTGCACTGTCAGTTAAGGGGGAACTAAATAGCTAACCCAATGGAAGTGAATGTCCTGAAATCTGCAACACTGTGTTTTTACGATCGAACGGACCACTCTTGTTGGCAGTTTATCAGGCAGATTTGTTGACAGTGCACCTCGGGAACACCGCTGAGTAATTTGGACCACGGCCTTGTCATCAGATGGATGCACCCGTGTACTGAAGTCCAACCTCATCTACTTCTCACCACTGATCTCTTCTGTCTGTCTCACCCAGATTGATACCTGTTTGTTGGCATTTTGGTCCCTCACTGACTGGAGGGCAGGAGGATCAAGCGAGGAGGGGTGAGTGACAGTATCAGGGAGTCAAGGAGCTCTTAATGATTCTATATACTGTAGTTTGACATTAAAACACCATAATATGTGACTAGGCAACCTTAATACATTGTATTTAAGGTATGCTTTTCTTGCATGACCCTCAAAAATAATCAAGAGACAGTATTTGAAAAATAGCTTTCAATGTGACAAATTGATCTAAAATCCAACAAATTAATATAATAATTCTGGAAAAAAAGTATCCACAAATCCAACAAATTCATTCTCAAAACAAAGATCTACCAATGTAATCGGCAGGATGTGAATACCAAACAGAGAATGTCGAAATGTTGGGTCTCTAAATGCTAACAACTCTCCATACTGCTCAGATGCCTTGCTGCTATGACGAGTGGTTTGTGGTGAAAACAACAAACACGACGATTTTAAGACGTTAACATTACGACATTATCACACATTCTCTGCATGTTCTGAATGTTCTAATGTAATTTCCTTTTGTTCTAACTTGCTTGTACACTTTGCTAGTTCTTCAATTAAAGCCAAATTTGTTTTTGTTTTCCCAAAATGGAACCCATTGTAATACTACTGTATTTACAGTATATTGTCTTTTGGTGAGCAAACACATGTAAGAGCTGTCTTTAACTGAAGTGTATGTAACGGGCTAAATATGTATGTGATAACACAAGGCGTTCTGAAGTTCATGAGTAGGCATGGCAATCAGGGTGACAGCAGCCCTCACTCGACATTGCTTTAATTCCACCTAGTCTTCTGGGGGAAGCTGCCTCCTGGAATTATTTGCAGAGGGGATTTAGCATTGGCCAGACCTTCATGGAAGCTTTGGTGGATATAATTGAGGTCTAATACGGTCTCTTTTGTAGATTTCACTGTAGCCATTGTAGAGACCATTTGTCATAAATGTCATAAGCAATCAAATGGTCATCTGTGGTAAACATGAATTTATAACAAAAATAGATGGATCAATAAGCTCTCGATCATAAAAAATACATCCAGCTGATTCCCTGCTCTTGACACATTTTGTCGTGCTAAGTGTGATCATTCCACAATAATTAAATGTGATTCTGCCATTGTAATGCTAAAACAACAATGCCTATTACCGGTAACCTTGTTATATGATCTAAATGAGCCTACAGTATAGCAAGACAACCACAAATAAAGACATTACATAACCCCAGGTTGTGTGAGAACACGTGTCTTAGACTGAGGAAAGAGGTTCCCTGTGACCTTTTCTGATAGGATGTGAATCATCATGGGGCTACAGCAGTGGCAATCAGACGATTTTGGTATTTTTATGAGAATGGCCTTTTTTCTATTACAGCATATTGGGTGACTGTCATTCATATTCCATTCACCCAGTTCAATGTAACATCGATATGTTTAGGCTACTACATGATACTCAAATGTTCCCTATACCCATCATGAGGTTGCTGCAACCTAGCCTATGAATGAAAGTTTACAACGTAGGTGCAGAGGTCGAGAGAAAAAATTGACTAATCCAGGTGACAGACAGTGACACATTTAATACCGCCTTGCATACTCTAGCGGATCTAGGGTGTAATCATTAGGGTGTAATCATTAGTCCAACAGTTGCAAACAAGAGTTTATATTGGACAAATTCAGGTATGTTTATCCCTGTTTCGTTCCGTTTGCTACCATTTAAGAAACGTTTTTCAACAGAATTGGCAGAATAAATACACCCCTGATCACCCGCTAACACAGTTCACTTTCATAGCAGCCACATACAAACAGCATGATCACTTTGCTAGTTTTATAATTCCTTCTCCTTCCCTTGTGGACTTCAGTGCACAACACAACAGCTGTCTGTGACCAGGCAAAAAAAACTTTCCAGCCTCCCGAGTAGCGCAGTGGTCCAAGGCACTGCATCGCAGTGCTAGAGGCGTCACCACAGACCCGGGTTTGATCCCAGGCTGTGTAGCAGCCGGCCTCGACCGTGAGACCCATGAGGCGGTGCACAATTGGCCCAGTGTCGTCCGGGTTAGGGGAGAGTTTGGCCGGCCAGGATGTCCTTGTACCATCGCTCTATAGTGACTCCTGTGGCAGGCCGGACGCATGCACGCTGACACGGTCGCCAGTTGTATGGCATTTCCTCCGACACATTGGTGCGGCTGGCTTCCGGGTTAAGTGCATGCGTCCACATGGGGGCGGCAGGTAGCTTAGTGGTTAAGAGCGTTGTGCCAGTAACCGAAAGGTCGCTGGTTCTAATCCCCGAGCCGACTAGGTGAAAAATCTGTCGATGTGCCCTTGAGCAAGGCACTTAACCCTAATTGCTCCTGTAAGTCGCTCTGGATAAGAGCGTCTGCTAAATGACTAAAATGTAAATGTAAAATGTTAAGGGAGCAGTGTGTCAAGAAGCAGTGCAGCTTGGAAGGCTGTGTTTTGGAGGATGCATGCCTCTCCCGAGTCCGTACGGGCATTGCAGCGATGGGACAAGACTGTAACTATCAATTGGGATAATAATAAAAACTTTAAAAAACTAATAAATAAAAAACTTTCAAAGCCAAACATTTAATCCGCTAACCGCTACACACAGCCTACGTCATAGTCAACATAGCTACTAGAACTAACACATAAGTAAACCATCTACAATCATGCTGTACAGTGTACAGCAAGCAGTTTAGCAGTTACAACGGTGGGCCCCGGTGGCAATAAATCAATAAAATCAAAAGCTTACCTTGACTTGGAAGAGTTCCAGTGTTGGATAGCCATAGCCATCTAGCTAACATTGCATCCCTCTCTGTTTGAGCTAGCTAAGTAAGTGAATGTGGAAAAAAAATACAACCAAACATAGCTCTCTCTCTTGCTCCTCCTTCATTTTTTAAGAAATGAATTTGTTCAAAACTGTTCAACTATTGCTATCGATTGTCTTTCTCTTTCTTTGAGTCAACTACTCACCACATTTTATGCACTGCAGTGCTAGCTAGCTGTAGCTTATGCTTTCAGTACTAGATTCATTCTCTGATCCTTTGATTGGGTGGACAACATGTCAGTTGTCAAACCAATCAAAGGATCAGAGAATTGATCCACATAAACAAAAATATAAACGCAACAATTTCAAAGATTTGATAGAGTTACAGTTCATATAAGGAAATCAGTCAATTTGAAAAAATTCATTTGGCCCTAGTCTATAGATTTCCTACTACTGGAAATCTGTTGGTCAGAGATACCTTAAAAAAAAGTAGGGGCGTGGATCAGAAAACCAGTCAGTATCTGGTGTGACCACAATTTGACACATATCCTTTGCATAGAGTTGATCAGGCTGTTGATTTTGGCCTGTGGAATGTTGTCCCACTCCTCTTCAATGGCTTTGTGAAGTTGCTGGATATTGGCAGGAACTGGAACACGCTGTCTTATACATCGATCCAGAGCATCCCAAACATGCTCAATGGGTGACATGTCTGGTGAGTATGTAAGCCATGGAAGAACTGGGACATTTTCAGCTTCCAGGAATTGTGTACAGATAGATCCCTTGCGACATGGACCCGTGCATTATCATGCTGAAACATGAGGTGATGGTGGTGGAGGAATGGCATGACAATGGGCCTCAGGATCTCATCACGGTGTCTGTGCATTCAAATTGCCATCGATAAAATGCAATTGTGTTCGTTATCCGTAGCTTATGCCTGCCCATACCATAACCCCACCGCCACCATGGGGGACTGTTCACAACGTTGATATCAGCAAAGCACTCGCCCACAAGATGCCATAAATGCTGTCTGCCGTCTGTCCGGTACAGTTGAAACCAGGATTAATCCGTGAAGAGCACACTTCTCCAGCGTGCCAGTGGCCATCGAAGGTGAGCATTTACCCACTGAAGTCGGTTCAGAAGCCGAACTACAGTCAGGTCAAGACCCTGGTGAGGACAACGAGCACGCAGATGAACTTCCCTGAGTTGGTTTCTGAGAGTTTGTGCAGAAATTCTTCAGCTGTGCAAACTCACAGTTTCATCAGATGTCCGGGTGGCTGGTCTCAGACGATCTCGCAGGTGAAGAAGCCGGATGTGGAGGTCCCGGACTGGCGTGGTTACACGTGGTCTGCGGTTGTAAGGCCGGTTGGACGTACTGCCAGATTCTCTAAAACGACATTAGAGGTGACTTATGGTAGAGAAATGAACATTAAATTATCTGGCAACAGCTCTGGTGGACATTCCTGCAGTCAGAATGCCAATTGCACGCTCCCTCAAAACTTAAGACATCTGTGGCATTGTGTCAGGTGACAAAACTGCACATTTTAGAGTGGCCTTTTATTGTCCCCAGGACAAGGTGCACCTGTGTAATGATCATGCTGTTTAATCAACTTCTTGATATGCCACACCTGTCAGGTGGATGTATTATCTTGGCAAAGGAGAAATGCTCACTAACCGGGATGTAAACACATTTGTGCACAACATTTGAGCTAAATCATATTTTTGTTTGTATGAACATTCCTGGGATCATTTATTCAGCTCATGAAACATGGGACCAACACTTTACATGTTGCGTTTATATTTTTGTTCAGTGTAGTACTGAAAGTTTAAGCTACATCTAGCTATCACTGCAGTGCATAACATGTGGTGAGTAGTTGACTCAAAGAGAGAGAAAGACAGCTGAACAGTTTTGAACAAATTCATTTTTTCCATGCAGCTAGCTAGTTTAGCCTACTCAAACACCTGTTGAGTTGCGTCAATTCAAATCTGGTATTAGGAACAAAAGAGGTCAACACGACTTCTAAGATATACTAGTATTTTAATTAATGCAAAACCTTCAATGGTAAATATGATGTTCGTATATACGGGCTCCCTGAAATACCACGCAGGGCAGACAGAGAACTAATCCATTGTTACAGATTGTTCTTCAAATACTCTGACAGTTTTTAGTTCCCGCTCTCTGCTGGGCCTATCAGGGTAGAGACTGAGCGTGGTTTAGACTTACTCGGCCAATCCGTTGGCGCACCGGCTGGTCCCAGCCTCTTGGCGCATCCCTGTTGCCAGGCATAAGTTCTTATCATAACAACCTATCATGGTGAGAAGAGCCAGCTCCCCTAGACACCTTTCCTACGTCCAAGGACGGTTCACAGATCACAAAGAAGCAGTATAGTCTAGTATTTGGAGACACAAATTCTTATCTCATCTTACCCCCTAAAACAGCTCTTCACATCAATCACAGCTTGCCAGGTGAAAAAACCCACATCAGCACAGTCCAGACCCTCCATGCTTTAATCATTAATGCATTCCTTCTAAGTTAGTCATCCCATCAATTATGAGAATAATAAATCCCCACACACCCAGCTCAAAGACAGTGGGTTGCTATGTTAGCTAGCTGGCTATGGCTATCCAACACTGGAACTGTTCCAAGTCAATGTAAGCTTTTGGTATTATACATTTTTGCCACCGGGGCCCGCTAGCGTAATTGCTACACTGTACTGTATGATTGTAATGGGTTTACTAAGGTGTTAGTTCTAGTAGCTATATTGATTATGATGAGACAACGATGTAGGCTGTGTGTAGCGGTTAGCGGTCATGATACGAAGGTTTGGAAAGTTTTTCTCACCTGGTCACAGACAGCTGATGTGTTGTGTACTGAAGTCCATAAGCTAAGGGAAAAGGTGAGAGAGCGCGTAGATAGATGCGAGAAAGAATTATACATTTAAGTCATTTAGCAGACGCTCTTATCCAGAGCAACTTACAGGTAGTGAGTGCATACATTATTATTTTTTAATACTGGCCCCCCGTGGGAATCGAACCCACATCCCTGGCGTTGCGAACGCCATGCTCTACCAACTGAGTTACATCCCTGCTGGCCATTCCCTCCCATACCGGACCAATTGTGCGCCGCCCCATGGGTCTCCCAGTCGCGGCCAGCTACGACAGAGCCTGGATTCGAACCAGGATCTCTAGTGGCACAGCTAGCACTGTGATGCAGTGCCTTAGACCACTGCTCCACTCAGGAGACCTGTTATATATACAACGAGCTGTTTGTATGTGTCTGGTATTAAAGTGAACTGTGTTTGCGCGTGATCAGGGGTGTATTCAGTCCGCCAATTCTGTTGAAAAAAACTTTTCTTAAATGGAAGCAAACAGAATGAAACGGGGATAAACATACCTGAATTTGTCCAATAGAAACTCACATTTGCAACTGTTGGACTAATGTTTACACCCTAGATCAGCTAGATGCAGGCAAGAGTTTGCAAGGCAGTATTGAATGTGTCAATGTCTGTCACCTTGATTACAAAAAAAATGATCCACCTGTGCACCTACGTTGTAAACTTTCCTTCACAGGCTAGGTTGTAGCAACCTCATGATGGGTAAAGGGAAAATTTGAGTATTGTGTGGTAGCCTAAATCTATCAATGTTACATTGAGCTGGGTGAATGGAATATGAATGAGAGTCATCCAATATGCTGTAACAGAAAAAATGCCATGCTCAAAAGAAAATCCTCCCTTGTCTTAAATGGCATGGGCAACCACTGGTATGCATACAGTGCCTTGCAAAAGTATTCATTCCCCTTTGGCGTTTGTCCTATTTTGTTGCATTACATCCTGTAATTTAAATTGATTTTTATTTGGATTTCATGTAATGGACATAAAAAAATAACTTGTTTCAAAAAATTCTAAAAAATAAAGAACGGAAAAGTGGTGTGTGCATATGTATTCACCCCCTTTGCTATGAAGCCCCTAAATAAGACCTGGTGTAACCAATTACCTTCAGAAGTCACATAATTAGTTAGATTGCACACAGGTGGACTTTATTTAAGTGTCACATGATCTGTCACATGATCTCAGTATATATGCACCTGTTCTGAAAGGTCCCAGAGTCTGCAACACCACTAAGCAAGGGGCACCACCAAGCAAGTGGCACCATGAAGACCAAGGAGCTCTCCAAACAGGTCAGGGACAAAGTTGTGGAGAAGTACAGATCAGGGTTGGGTTATAAAAAAATATCAGAAACTTTGAACATCCCACGGAGCACCATTAAATCCATTATTAAAAAATTGAAATAATATGGCACCACAACAAACCTGCCAAGAGAGGACCGCCCACCAAAACTCACGGACCAGGCAAGGAGGGCATTAATCAGAGAGGCAACAAAGAGAGTAGAGAGTGAATAGTTATGCATGCTCAAGTTCTGTTTTTTTGTCTTACTTCTTGTTTGTTTCACAATTTTTTTATATTTTGCATCATCAAAGTGGTAGGCATGTTGTCAAATGATACAACCCCCCCCCAAAAAAAAATCCATTTTAATTCCAGGTTGTAAGGCAACAAAATAGGAAAAATGCCAAGGGGGGTGAATACTTTCGCAGGCCACTGTATACACAGTGGATGTGCATTAGTGTAGCACCTTAGCACGTATGCCAGAATGTGTGGGTGTGCCTAGGTCCACAATGACTTACTTTATAGGAAAATGCATTAGAAAACTCACAGGGAGCTCAGACAAATGCTAAGGGAAGTCCCGCAGGCCAAACAGAACCACACTGAGAAATAGGGGAGGACTGAAAAAACAAATTGTGACCATGTAGCATCTGCAGAGATGTAGCGTCTGTGGAGATTTTTTCACACAGTTTGTTGTCTAGTGCAATCCGGAGGGCTTCTTTTAAAATACCTAAACCTATATCAAAGGGAAGTGAAAACAAACCCCTAGAACGGATGTCTCGAGGCCTCCTCGCGAGCCAAATCATAGCTATCAGACGGTTGGTTTAAACCGAGTGATTGGGAGTGTGTCTCTTTCGTCCCGTGTCTAGATAGTAGTGAATCAGTTTGGAGCGTTGGTGATTTGCGGGAACAGCTCTATTACTCTGGCTTCCCCTCTCCCGAAGTGCTAACCAGGCGGAGTGTGTGCCTGGATGCATGGTGCTCAAGTAGGCCTAGTGGTGCACACAAGGGCAGGGTGCTGTGGCTACGCTAAAGGTTACACCTCCCGTGGTGGTGGTTCAAGGGCATAGGCTGCATATTTTACCCCCATGTCAAGCCCCAAGACCCCAACTGTATCTTTCATTACATTGCCACAACATAACAGCAGTGCAATGCTAAATGGTCAGGTTTGAGGTTTCAGGCATGCTATTATTATTTTGCTGTAAACAAACTGTCCTGATGTGGAAAAGGAGCTCAAGTCAGTTTTTCCTAAAAGTTTTGTCAAGCGAAGCCCCTGTCATGTCAAGCCAATCTCAACAAAATGTCAGATTATAGGTCAATTTGAACAATTTGCCAAATCCACTCAAACATGCAAAGGATCAGCTTATACCTTCAACATTTGTTTCAGGGCTACAACATACTCACTTTTTTCCTTTGGTTTTACTTGATGTGGACAACACATCTCACATTTTAAACATGTATGCCAACTCTTTGCTCAATTGGTTTGCTGTTATATCATAAATTAATCTGCAAAAACAACTCAATGCAGAAAAGTGCTGTTCAGTCTTGAATAATGATGTGCAGCCCATAAAATTGGATGCGGATTAAAGTTTTGTCATGAGGGAACATCATTTCAAGAAACTGCAGTGAGAAGGATAACATTCTCGGTCAAGCCTTAATCAAATCTGTAATGCACAAGACATGTATTTTATTGCAAGCTGTAAAACATGCCAAGTGTAATTTGATTTTCAAACTCGAGATGATAAAATACCTGTAATATATTTTACTGTTATAAAACTCAAAATGTTACTTTAATCTGGTGTCCGTTTCAGTGCTGTCCAATGAATGTCAACTGTGTTCATACATGTATGAAAATGGAATTATGCTATACAGCTTTGTCTCTCTATGGGATATATATAATAATATGCCATTTAGCAGACTATATTGTGTTGATCTATTCTAGATTATTAATCTATGTTAAAAATAAGTAGTGGCCTTTCAAAGTGTTATACTACTAAAGGTTGGGTCTGCTTAGTACTTGGATGGGAGACTGCTGGGGAAAGACAGGGTGATGGAGGTGGTGTTAGGGCCAAAGTTGGGCACTCCTCCCTATGAAGACCACATTACATTGGGGTAGTAGCTATAGGGATAACTCACTGTAAGTTCTCGATGTGATAATTTTAAATCAAGGTTCTGACTTTCTATGGTCTAAAAAATAAATCCCCTGGCACTTATCGCAAGAGCAGGGATTTTAACCGAATGAATGTACTGCACATGCAAAAGCACAGATATTTAAAAAATCTACCTGCAGTAGAGCATGCTGGGAAATATGATAATGATTATGGTACAAATGTGCCTTTTTAGGGTACCACCCCAGTGACAAAGCCGTTAGTTCCTTTTTAGGTGGCAAAAATGAATCATTGTACCTTATGGTGGGTACAAATATGTACCTTAAATACATTGCTTTTCTGCTGATCAAAAGCGTACAGATTAGTACCATCAAGAGTTGAACCCTAGGAAACAGAAATGTACCTTCATCGTACGTTGAGAGTGTGATGATTGTACCTTAATATTCAAAATATTGGGTACAAAAATGTACCATCATACTCTTTATCCGCACATGTACCCTAAAAACGTACAGAAGAGTACCACGTGAGATCAAATGTGTACCTCTGAAAGTACATTGTGTATTTTGATATTTTTGTACCCCAGGGAACAATTTTCTACCCTTGTTTCTAAGAGTGTACTGTATGTTTTAGAGGTTATGTGACACCATGTGACACCATGTTTACTCAATTACAGTATACTTGAGCAGCTTTATGTGTCAAATGGGGTTTCATTTGGTGTAGAAATTTGATTTCTTTCTTCACAGACTCCATGAAATGATGACCTCTTCCTAAATATTTGGCCACATTATACATTTTGTGTATGGTTTACTAGAAACAAGGGGTGGCTCAACTAACCCTTTGGCTCAACATAACCCACTCTCCCCTATACTGTAGAATACTATACTACACACTGTAGTATCCCTCGATCGTGTAGTGCTTACTATAGAATTGTGTGGTATACTGTAGAATACTATAGTAAATACTATAGTAATGTCCACATTTTTAAATATAGTAAATACTACAGTATTTAATTTTCATATACCCTGCCCATTCCCCTCCTCCATATCACAATTTGTGCTACCCATAAGTGAGAACCCTGTCAAGTATGTCAAGTATAGACCATATATTGTGTTCCCTACAGGTTTCAGAAAATAGATGCATTTCTGAACTATCTGTTCAGACCCTGGAACTACCTACAGGTTATGGAAAATGTGCTCTTTTAGTATTTGTCCAGTACGGTTCCTGAAGTAGAAAACTTCCACTACAGTAAAGTCTGCAAAAACACTACAGCCAGTACTATAGTATTTATACCATAGTCTCACAAGTAATCATCTGTCTCACAAGACATAACTATGTATGGGCAGAATTATGGTCAGTGGTCTTGTATGTCTTCCATTTCCTAATAATTGCTCCCACAGTTAATAAAGTATTTACTAAAATAAACAGAAGTAAAAAATTAAAAAGAACAAAAAGAACAAATAATTAAAGAGCAACAATAAAATAACAGTAGTGAGGCTATATACAGGGGGTACCGGTACAGAGTCAATGTGCGGGGGCACAGGTTAGTCGAGGTAATTGAGGTAATGTGTACATGTAGGTAGAGGTAAAGTGACTATGCATAGATAATAAACAGAGAGTAGCAGCAGCGTAAAAGTGGGGGTGTGGTGGGGACAATGCAAATAGTCTGGGTAGCCATTTGATTAGCTGTTCAGGGGTCTTATGGCTTGGGGGTAGAAGCTGTTTAGAAGCGTTTTGGACCTAGACTTGGCGCTCCGGTACCGCTTGCCGTGCGGTAGCAGAGATTTTTAGGGCCTTCCTCTGACACCGCCAGGTATAGAGGTCCTGGATGGTAGGAAGCTTGGCCCCAGTGATGTACTGGGCCGTACGCACTAACCTCTGTAGTGCCTTGCGGTCGAAGGTCGAGCAGTTGCCATACCAGGCGGTGATGCAACTAGCCAGGATGCTCTCGATGGTGCAGCTGTAGAACCTTTTGAGGATGTGAGGACCCATGCCAAATCTTTTCAGTCTCCTTAGGCTTTGTCGTGCTCTCTTTACGACTGTCTTGGTGTGTTTGGACCATGACAATTTGTTGTTGATGTGGACACCAAGGAACTTGAAGCTCTCAACCTGTTCCACTAC
This sequence comes from Coregonus clupeaformis, assembly GCF_020615455.1. NCBI lineage: Eukaryota > Metazoa > Chordata > Actinopteri > Salmoniformes > Salmonidae > Coregonus > Coregonus clupeaformis. Next base: position 41,086,902 of record NC_059193.1, read on the forward strand.
AGCTCAGTCGATGAGAAAGGGGGCGTGCTGAGTCCTCCTTTTCCTGTAGTCCACAATCATGTCCTTTGTCTTGATCACGTTGAGGGAGAGGTTGTTATCCTGGCATGACACGGCCAGGTCTCTGACCTCCTCCCTATATGTCTGTCTCATCGTTGTCAGTGATCAGGCCTACCACTGTTGTGTCGTCGGCAAACTTAATGATGGTGTTGGGGTCGTGCTTGACCATGCAGTCATGGGTGAACAGGGAGTACAGGAGGGAACGGAGCACGCACCCCTGAGGGGCCCCAGTGTTGAGGATCAGCATGGCAGATGTGTTGTTACCTACCCTTACCACCTGGGGGCGGCCCGTCAGAAAGTCCAGGATCCAGTTGCAGAGGGAGGTGTTTAGTTCCAGGGTACTTAGCTTAGTGATGAGCGTTGAGGGCACTATGGTGTTGAACGCTGAGCTGTAGTCAATGAATAGCATTCTCACGTAGGTGTTCCTTTTGTCCAGGTGGGAAAGGGCAGTGTGGAGTGCAATAGAGATTGCATCATCTGTGGATCTGTTGGGGCGGTATGCAAATTGGAGTGGGTCTAGGGTTTCTGGGACAATGGTGTTGATGTGAGCCTTTACCAGTATTTCAAAGCACTTCATGGCTACAGACGTGAGTGCTACGGGTCAATAGTCATTTAGGCAGGTTACCTTAGTGTTCTTAGGCACAGGGACTATGGTGTTCAGCTTGAAACATGTTGGTATTACAGACTCAGACAGGGAAAGGTTTAAAATGTCAGTGAAGACACTTGCCAGTTGGTCAGCGCATGCTCGGAGTACACGTCCTGGTAATCCGTCTGGCCCTGCGACCTGTTTAAAGGTCTTACTCACATCGGCTACGGAGAGCGTGATAACACAGTCGTCTGGAACAGCTGATGCTCTCATGCATACGTCAGTGTTGCTTGCCTCGAAGCGAGCATAGAAGTCATTGAGCTCGTCCGGTAGGCTCGTGTCACTTGGCAGCTCGCGGCTGTGCTTCCCTTTGTAGTCCGTAATAGTTTGCAAGCCCTGCCACATCCGACGAGCATCAGATCCGGTATAGTACGGTTCAATCTTAGTCCTATACTGACGCTTTGCCTGTTTGATGGTTCGTCGGAGGGCATAGTGGGATTTCTTATAAGACGTCCGGGTTAGAGTCCCGCTCCTTGAAAGCGGCAGCTCAACACTTTAGCTCAGTGAGGATGTTGCCTGAAATCCATGGTTTCTGGTTGGCGTATGTACGTACGGTCACTGTGGGGACGACGTCATCGATGCACTTATTGATGAAGCCAGTGACTGATGTGGTGTACTCCTCAATGCCATTGGAAGAATCCCGGAACACATTCCAGTCTGTGCTAGCAAAACAGTCCTGTAGCTTAGCATCTGCGTCATCTGACCACTTCTGTACTGAATGGAAACTGATGTTGATGTAGCCTATTGTTATTATTTAACCAATCCAAAGGCTGCTGCCTACCGGTCGCCAAAGGCACCTACCTTAATAGGTAGCACTTTTCCAGTATGTTACTGCCATTTCGGATGATTTCGTAGGCAGCATCGCGTGAAAACGCATTGACATTGCACCGAGCGCAAGATGTACAGTGAGGGAAAAAAGTATTTGATCCCCTGCTGATTTTGTACTTTTGCCCACTGACAAAGACATGATGAGTCTATAATTTAAAAGGTAGGTTTATTTGAACAGTGAGAGACAGAATAACAACAAAAACATCCAGAAAAACGCATGTCAAAAATGTTATAAATTGATTTGCATTTTAATGAGGGAAATAAGTATTTGACCCCTCTGCAAAACATGACTTGGTACGTGGTGGCAAAACCCTTGTCGGCAATCACAGAGGTCAGATGTTTCTTGTAGTTGGCCACCAGGTTTGCACACATCTCGGGAGGGATTTTGTTCCACTCCTCTTTGCAGATCTTCTCCATGTCATTAAGGTTTCGAGGCTGACGTTTGGCAACTCAAACCTTCAGCTCCCTCCACAGATTTTCTATGGGATTAAGGTCTGGAGACTGACTAGGCCACTCCAGGACCTTAATGTGCTTCTTCTTGAGCCACTCCTTTGTTGCCTTGGCCGTGTGTTTTGGGTCATTGTCATGCTGGAATACCCATCCACGACCCATTTTCAATGCCCTGGCTGAGGGAAGGAGGTTCTCACCCAAGATTTGACGGTACATGGCCCCGTCCATCGTCCCTTTGATGCGGTGAAGTTGTCCTGTCCCCTTAGCAGAAAAACACCCCCAAAGCATAATGTTTCCACCTCCATGTTTGATGGTGGGGATGGTGTTATTGGGGTCATAGGCAGCATTCCTCCTCCTCCAAACACGGCGAGTTGAGTTGATGCCAAAGAGCTCAATTTTGGTCTCATCTGACCACAACACTTTCACCCAGTTCTCCTCTGAATCATTCAGATGTTCATTGGCAAACTTCAGACGGGCCTGTATATGTGCTTTCTTGAGCAGGGGGACCTTGTGGGCGCTGCAGGATTTCAGTCCTTCACGGCGTAATGTGTTACCAATTGTTTTCTTGGTGACTATGGTCCCAGCTGCCTTGAGATCATTGACAAGATCCTCCCGAGTAGTTCTGGGCTGATTCCTCACGATCATTGCAACTCCACGAGGTGAGATCTTGCATGGAGCCCCAGGCCGAGGGAGATTCACAGTTATTTTGTGTTTCTTCCATTTGCGAATAATCGCACCAACTGTTGTCACCTTCTCACCAAGCTGCTTGGCGATGGTCTTGTAGCCCATTCCAGCCTTGTGTAGGTCTACAATCTTGTCCCTGACATCCTTGGAGAGCTCTTTGGTCTTGGCCATGGTGGAGAGTTTGGAATCTGATTGATTGATTGCTTCTGTGGACAGGTGTCTTTTATACAGGTATCAAACTGAGATTAGGAGCACTCCTTTTAAGAGTGTGCTCATAATCTCAGCTCATTACCTGTATAAAAGACACCTGGGAGCCAGAAATCTTTCTGATTGAGAGGGGGTCAAATACTTATTTCCCTCATTAAAATGCAAATCAATTTATAACATATTTGACATGCGTTTTTCTGTATTTTTTTGTTGTTATTCTGTCTCTCACTGTTCAAATAAACCTACCATTAAAATTATAGACTGATCATTTCTTTGTCATTGGGCAAACGTACAAAATCAGCAGGGGATCAAATACTTTTTTCCCTCACTGTATGTAGCCACATTGTAGCCACTGTAGCAGCTTGAGCAACCAGTGCTAGCAATTTACCTAAAATGGAAATATCTGACATGAATAACAAGTAAACAAGTAGTAGAATCAATTTCCTCAGTACCTGTTCATGGATGAAGTTGACACCGACCAGAATAATTATCCTACGGTATAGGGTCCTCTCTTGCATGTTGCTTGGTCTGCTGCTCCATTGTTGTGGACAGGACAGGTAAGCTTGCATTCATGATATCGTACAGGCTACGATTTTTTGAGATTGCTAAATAAGCTATTTTACTCACTGTTTAATAATGATTAATAGCCAGAATAGTGGTGTTTCACTCTGAAGCTAATATTGCATTAGAGCTGTTGTTTTTTCCTAATGAGTAGGCTTGCATTCGGATTAATTCATACAACTATCGCACCTGTGGTGACACCGATGTTTAAGATAACATGGTTTTATATTAGTTGATAACTACTATTGAAAAGTGATATGATGCAATCTAACTAGATTAGAAGGCCTAGGCTACTTCATCCTGTGTGATAAAGGATAACATATCCAATATAATCATATAAACTTTATGATTGCTTTGTTGCTGACTATTCAGACAAGTGTAAAGTGCTGAGAAACATCAAGTGTTTACCATTATATTTGGAAAGATTTATCAATCAAATGTATTTATAAAGCCATTTTTACATCAGCATATGTCACAAAGTGCTTATACAGTTACCCAGCCTAAAACCCCAAACAGCAAGCAATGTAGATGTAGAAGCACAGTGGCTAGGAAAAACTCCCTAGAAAGGCAGGAACCTAGGAAGAAACCAAGAGAAACCAGGCTCTGAGGGGTGGCCAGTCCTCTTCTGGCTGTGCCGGGTGGAGATTATATTAGTACATGGCCATTAAGGCCAGAGCATTCTTCAAGATGTTCAAACATTCATAGATGGCCAGCAGGGTGAAATAATAATCACAGGGGTTGTAGAGGGTGCAAGAGGTCAGCACCTCAGGAGTAAATGTCAGTTGGCTTTTCATAGCCGAGCATTCAGAGGTCGAGACAGCAGGTGCGGTAGTGAGCGAGAGAGAGGGTGAAAAACAGCACGTCCGGTGAACAAGTCAGGGTTCCATAGCCACAGGCAAAACTGGCGAGAGAGAGCGAGAGAGAGAGAGAGAGAGCGAGAGCGAGATAGCGAGAGCGAGAGAGCGAGAGAGCGAGAGAGAGAGAGAGAGGAGACCCTAGCCCCCCGGCACAGACTATTGCAGCATAAATACTGGAGGCTGTTACGGGGGGTCGGGGGACACTGTGGCCCCATCTGACGATACCTCCTGACAGGGCAAACCAGGAAGGATATAACCCCACCCACTTTGCCAAAGCACAGCCTGTCGAGTATAGCTAAAAAAGCCTGGCACGACATGACACACCCCTCCTAGGGACGGCATGGAAGAGCTAGTAAGCCAGTGACTCAGGCCCCGTAATAGGGTCAGAAGCAGAGAACCCCAGTGCAGAGAAGGGAGCCGGCCAGGCAGAGACAGCAAGGGCGGTTCGTCACTCCAGTGCCTTGCCGTTCACCTTCGCACCCCTGGGCCAGACTACACTCAATCATAGGACCTACTGATAGAGATGAGTCTTCAGTAAACACTTAAAGGTCGAAACTGTATCTGAGTCTCTCACATAGATAGGCAGACCATTGCATAAAAAGGGAGAAAGCCGTGCCTCCAGATGTTTCCTTAGACATTCTAGGGACAATAAGGAGGCCTGCGTCTTTTGACCGTCGTGGACGTGTAGGTATGTACGGCAGGACCAAATGGTAGAGATAGGTAGGAGCAAGTGCATGTAATGTTTTGTAGGTTAGCAGTAAAACCTTGAAATCAGCCCTAGCCTAAACAGGAAGCCAGAGGGTAGCACTGGAGTAATATGATATGCATTTTTGGTTCTAGTCAAGATTCTAGCAGCCGTATTTAGCACTAACTTTAGCACTAGTTTATTTAGTGCTCTCCGGGTAGAAGTGACAAAAGCATGGATTAGCTTTTCTGTATAATGTTCAGACAAAATATTTCAGATTTTTGCAATATTATGAAGATGGAAAAAGATCTGCCCTTGAAATATTCTTGATATGTATGTCAAAAGAGAGATCAGGGTCCAGAGTAACGCTGAGGTCCTTCACAGTTTTATTTGAGACGACTGTACAACCATCAAGATTAATTGTCAGATCAAACAGCAGATCTTTTTGTTTCTTGGGACCTAGAACTAGCATCTCTGTCTTGTCCGAGTATAGAAGTAAAACATTTGTCGCCATCCACTTCCTTATGTCTGCAGTAAAATTTGACATTGTTTTTCCAAATGACATCACCAAGAGGTAGAATATACAGTGAAAACAATAGTGGTCCTAAAACGGAACCTTGAGGGACACCGAAACTTGATTTGTCAGAGGGCAAACCATCCACAGAGACGAACTGATTTCTTTCTGACAGATAAGATCTAAACCAGGCAAGAACTTGTCCGTGTAGACCAATTGGAGTTTCCAATCTCTCCAAAAGAATGTGGTGATCGATGGTGTCAAAAGCGGCACTAAGGTCTAGGAGCACGAGGACAGATGCAGAGCCTTTAAAAGGTAATTTTATCAACTTCACGAGTGCAGTCTCAGTACTATGATTGGGTCTAAAACCAGACTGGAGCATATCGTATACATTATTTGTTTTCAGGAAGGCTGTGAGTTTTTTCCCAAAAATTGAGAGGAATGGGAGATTCAACATTTTCCGGGTCAAGGAGAGGCTTTATAACTGCCACTTTTAGTGAGTTCGGTACACATCCGGAGGATAGGGAGATGTTTATTATGTTCAACATAGGAGGGCCAAGCACAAACTAGCTAGTTTGCTAGTTAGCTAGCTAGCTAGCACACGGTATCGCCTCCCACCTGCTGTGTACCAGAGAAAACCGTGCCCGACAGGTGGGGGCGAAGTACACTGTCTACCGGTCGTCCCCGCCTCCTGATAGCACAGCACAGAAAACGGGAGGCTGGGGCGACACCATGTACTAACTAGCTTGATAGTTAACACAAGGTTTCGCCCCTGCCTGCTGTGTACCGGAGTCCTCCTTGGACTAGCTGGCTAAGCTAGCACACTGTGTTCTTTGACCAATAGAAGTATAAAGAGGGGTTCCTGCAGATGCAGGAATGCCCACATGCAGGAACGCCCCGATTTGCGGGCTGCAGTTTCACCCTTCTCAAATGATGACTGCCTTATAATTTTGAAGGTATGCGGGGAACGTGATGTCATCCCGGAACTATAAAGCTCCACTCCATATTTAATTCAAAATGCCTACTGCTGGTAAAATAATGTTTTTCAACTATAAAAATAATCTCATTGCAGGACAAGGATCATCCTGACTTTCAAGAATGCCTAAATTGCTTTGCCTTTCTGGTTGGCAGGCAAGTTTCACCATCCAATTATTTCCAATCTACAGGAGTTGAAGTTTCACCATGGCATGGACCACGGCGATACGTTGGCAAATGAGAATTATTAGTATACAGTGTATGGCAACAGTCAATTATTGCATTCTATCCATGCTGGCTTTCATGGACTTTCTGAAACATGAAACAGATGGTTGGAGGGCATATAGACTGTCGCCAATGTGTTAATGCAATTGGCAATTGTCGCATCTATTTTCTATGCAAACGTAATTTTTTTTTGCAAAGAATCACAGGACAAGTTCATGGAAATATAGCTACTGTATCATTGTACCCCTCAGGAGACTGAAAAGATTTGGCATGGGTCCCGAGATCCTCAGAAGGTTCTACAGCTGCATCATCGAGAGCATCCTGACCGGTTGCATTACCGCCTGATATGGCAACTGCTCGGCATCCGACCGTAAGGCGCTACAAACGGTAGTGCGTACGGCCCAGTACATCACTGGGGCCAAGCTTCCGGCCATCCAGGACCTATATACTAGGCGGTGTCAGAGGAAGGCCCAAAAAATTGTCAAAGACTCCAACCTTCAGGTTTCTGAAGATCAGCTCATTTTCCTGTGCTTTTTTAAATATTAATATATGTAACATCAAAATCGATCAATTTTAATGTACTGCAGTCTCATTTGGCAGGTGCAAGTACCCTCTTTGATGTCCACACTCAGAGGCCAAATGAAACGAGATATGCAAATGTTCATTTCCATGTAGTTCCAATGTCATTTCCAATCTGTTTGATATTTTTTTCAGTAGAGTGGTTGGCTGAGCTAATGGTACAAAATAATCACACCAAACTAATTGAGGAAAGATCTATCGGTTTGGGTTATGGTTTTACATTATGGTTTGTTGTCACCATCATGTCCATACGGTATTGGATGACATTTTGCCCCAAGGCAGACTTCAGATAGTGCAACAGATTCTCATGTTATCTGTTGAACACCCGATATGGCATGTCTGGTCCAGTGCAGTCAAAAATGTGATTTTCCTGTGTTTTATATATGTTTAGACATTATGAGGTTGGAATAATACTGTGAAATTGTGAAAATTATGATAATGCCCTTTTAGTGTAAGAGCTGTTTGAAAAGACCACCTGCAATTTCAGCCTGTTTTGTTGGGAGGGAGTTATGGCCTTCCACAGTGACATCACCATAAATTAGTTAATAGACCAAAATGCTCTGCCAATAACAGCTCATTTTCAGTTTTCCCCTCCCCACTCAAACCACTGACAGTCCTAGCAGAATTCTTGCCTGAGAAATTGGTCTTCGCTAAGAAGCTATTTTCTTTCTTCTTTTTGAGAATTTTAATTGAAAACAATCACATTAAGGTATTTCATTTTTACCCAGAAATGATTTGATAATGAGAGAAAAACAGCTGCATTGGTACTTTACTTAAACAATTTCATCCTCCAAATATTGAAAGCATTTCTAGTAATACTATTTTTACATTTGGGATATTTCTGCCCTCGGGCTAAGATTTAGTAAGGAAAACTGTGTATTCAATGAAAGTGTTTACATAATGTAGTTGAATTAAGAGAAACTCAACTGCATTTTAATAAAAAAATGACTTCATGTAAAAGCTCAGAGTGCAGGGGGAAGGGACTGCTGGTGTATGTAGACAACATTACAATAAACATGTAAGGTCCAATTCCTCATTAAGCCCTTGGGGGTGTAGAGTTTTTAATGAGGAATTGGAGGGCTTAATGAGGAATTGGACCTTGTTGCATGTTTCTTGAAATGTTGTCTACACTCACCAGTTGTCCCTCCCACTGAACTCTGCTTTTTTTTTAGCCTACTGGAGTATTTCATATCTATTGCTTCTGATATTGTTATGTAGTCTAGATCGTTGTCTTTTTTCAATTATATGTGACATTTGAATTGTCCATATTTTATATTCTTCTACATATTCCGTGCTAATAGGCATTGACTCCCTATTCGCCAGTAGCCTATCTAATCAACTATCTGCTTGCGCCTCTTACTCACAGCAGGTGTGTCTCCTTAAGTACTTGCCTTCCTAATTTGTTTGTACAGCCCTGATGAAGGCATGAGGCCGAAACGTCTGCTCCGCTTTTGTTTCATAGCACCTTGCACTTTCTGTATTATTTTGAGCATGGATTAAATTAAGTACATTATTTTTGCATCTCGGCCTCCTTGGGGTATTCCTTCTCATTGTTTTGAGTGCGAGTACCTTTTGAACTCTACATATTTTTTCTCCTACGCACCAGCCACCTTCCATTCTAGCCTGAGTGCAAACCCATATTCTGGCTTTCATTGTAGTTAATTACCACGTTTCTGCTCTGATCCAGGTTGAATATTTGAATAATGAAAACTGCAACTTTCAATAAGCCTAGCGTCCCACATAGTTCTTGACAAAGTTTTTCTCCTGAATGATTTGATTTCTCTCTAGAGAAACGGCACGTTGAGCTCACCAAAAAAACGACAGTCAATTAGTTTAACAATTCCCCCCAAAAACTAATTTTGGTTAATTGCTCAGCACTATGCAAATTGGTGCATTTTTATAAAGGGCACATGGGGAAAAAATTTCCAGCAACACCGGTCAGACACTTCAGAGGGCTTCTCAGTCTTGTCTAATGGTCAATCCTCTATTGACAGATCTAATTCATAAAGTAAATGCCCTGTGAGCACTAGATTTGCAAAAACAGATGCAAAGCAATAAATGGTTCATATCACACGCAATTTGATGAATAATACATTTCACTGGGACTTGCTCATGGCCTTGGCAGTCCCACACAGCGATAGCTGGATTCAAGAGAGACTCATAATTGCCTCTGTAATTTTCTCCCCGTGGTTAAATTATAAATGCTGTGTGTGTTGACATGGACTTCTGAATGTAAGATTCTTGCCTATGCATGCATCAACCAGCACTATCTACCCCAGAGTGTGTGGCTGTCATTATGTTTGGAGAGTCCATCCACTTTCCTGCATTACCATGGAAACAATGCTAACAATGCCAGCAAATCTTAATCTTTTATTTTCTGTTTGAATATATTCAAATGGGGCCTCTTGCTGACCTCTTGTAGATGAGCCCCGATTGCAAGAGATGGACCAGGCCTGTTTTAAGAAAATCTTACCACATTACTGGTTTCTGACAAATACAGCATATCAGACAGTTTGTCAGTTTAAGTTCCACTTCAACCATCAGTGAAATAATCAATTATCTAAAAACATTGTTCATATTTCCATTTTCAGACGTTTGGTCTCTGGCAGAGAAGAGAACTTCACCTGCTAAATCTTGTGATACACAGCAATCTCATTTGAGACTAACTGCATGATCATTTCAGCACCATGGATCGAGACAATTCAGACTAGCGGGGTTAAACTCAGTGAAGCATGTTTTAAGAGTCTCTGAAGCTAATTTTCTTCTCATTCAAATAGCAAAAGGTGAAGTGTTCATGTAATTTGCCACCACATTTTCCATCTGTCAAAGCAATTTGGCGAGTTGTGTTTTCTTCAATTTACTAAGCTTGGGTTTGTTTTTGCTTTTTGCTTTGTGCAATGTGCTCATGGTAAGGGATTCGTAATTGGGTTGTACACAATATGTCTGAGAAAATGTATTGTAGGAAATCTTGTAGTTCCTAAAGTTTATAACATATAATTTTATTGAATGCATTAAATGTCTTTAAAACAAAAGGTATCCCTTTAAAACAAAACATCACACCTTGAAAATATGCTGTACACTACCAAAATAACTGGCATATACTGGCCACCTGATAATATCATACACAGCTCTTAATGTACCTCTGCAGAGCAAAAAAAGATAGCCTGACATTATGCATTGCCTCAAAACAGAACATCAAGGCATGCTAACCTCTGTTATAAATTAAAAACTCCTGATCTCCAATCCAGGTCTTTGGGGAAGTAGGAAACTCATAAAAATGGCCAGCAGCTTTTTCAGCTTTACGCAACACTTTATTAGATAAAAGATTTTCAACAAATAGGGACTTACAAAAACACTCTTCCAATGCTCAGTAATCAGATTTTTCAGTCATTTTCATAAAAGTTATTGGGTGAGCAAGAGAAAGACGGCATTGGGGTTAACACCATATTTACTGCGGTTCTCTACAAACCCTTCCGAAACTGTGCTGCTCCAACCATTGTTTTTGATTGCCCTTTCAACTCTTCGGTTTCCCAAGGTTCAAATCCTTATGTAAAATATGACAAAACCAGCCTCTAAGAGTCATTGCAAGAAAACCTTCCCCTTTCTTAGCCCATCACCGAGAGATTTATACATAAAAAGCTGGTTTCCCGGACTCTGATTAAGCCTGGTCCTGGACTAAAAGGTGTCATAACATGATATATTTTATTGTGGAATTCTTATAAAAAAAGTAGCAATAATTGTTATTTTCTCACACATTGACCATGGACAACAACAGTAAACACACAAACGACATCCATGGTAGATACTGAATGGACATCTTCCTCTCTTTCCACTATCTGGATATACAAAACTTCTTAAACAATTCACATGTTGAACACTTAATTATCTACAGAGAGAGAATGATGTACTTTAAAGTCTTTAGTGATGTACAGTATATCTATGCTTTCTTATTTTGTTAACAACAGTCATCTGCATTCACAGCAATTTCAATACATTCTCACGAGAGAGGAGTGGAAATGACACTGAATGTGTCAAAGAATGGAAATATACACTCAGTTGCCAGTTTATTAGTACCGGGTTGGACCCCCCTTTGCCTCTAGAACAGCCTGAATTCTTCGGGGCATGGAAATGTTTCTCAATTGGTATCAAGGGACCTAAAGTATGCCAGGAAAATATTCCCCACACCATTACACAACCGCCACCAGCCTGTACCATTGACACCAGGCAGGATGCTGCTTACGCCAAATCCTGACCCTGCCATCAGCATGGCGCAACAGTAACCGGGATTCGTCGGAACAGGCAATGTTTTTCTATTCCTCAACTGTCCAGTGTTGGGGATCGCGTGCCCACTGGAGCCACTTCTTGTTTTTAACTGATGGGAGTGGAACCCAGTGTGTTCGTCTGTTGCAATAGCCCATCCGTGACAAGGACCGACAAGTTGTGAGTTCCGAGATGCCGTTCTGCACACCACTGTTGTACTGCACCGTTATTTGCCTGTTTGTGTCCCGCCTGTTAGCTTGCACGATTCTTGCCATTCTCCTTCGACCTCTCATCAACGAGCTGGTTTCGCCCACAGGACTGCTGCTGACAGTTTTTTGTTTGTCACACCATTCTCGGTAAACCCTAGACACTGTCGTGCATGAAAAGCCCAGGAGGCCGGACGTTTCTGAGATACTGGAACCGGCGTGCCTGGCACCGACGATCATACACGCTCAAAGTCGCTTAGGTCACTTGTTTTGCCCATTCTAATATTCAATCGAACAGTAACTGAATGTCTCGATGCCTGTCTGCCTGCTTTATTTAGCATGCCATGGCCACGTGACTCGCTGTCTGTAGGAGAAAACCATTTTTGTGAACGGGATGATATACCTAATAAACTGTCCACTAAGTGTAGTCACAATACTGTTCACATAGGCATAATGTTTCAAAAGTAATCTCCAATGCAATCTAGAATTGAAGAGACAACATACTTGTAAAGGGGAGTTCTGCTGTGCTTCTTTTAACGTGTGCCCCAGAAATGCATGTGCTAACTAACCTTGTGCCCTCACAAAAACAGCTGGTTGATGATCCTTTTAACTGGAAGATATTTTAGAATGAATCATAGCACTTACAACCAGTCAAAATGGAGGGAATCCAAAATAAAATGACTACCCCATGTGGCATGGGGATAGAAAAGGGCCCCTATAGACCATACTTTTGGAGTAGTTCGGACTGCCACTGCCGCTTGCGCTCGGGGAAAGCCTGTGGGATTTTGATGTTGTTAAAGTCCTGGATGCACTGCTTCATCTCTTCCTCTGCGCTGGGTCTCTCCGTGTTCTTCTTCCTGCTCAGGCCGCCCTCACGCCCCATCAGCGACTGGAAGAGCTCGCTGTTGCGTCGCTTATCTGGCAGCTGCATCCACTGCACTGACGAGCCCTTCTTGGAGGGCCGCCCCAGGGTGAGGGTGCTGGGCTGCCGGGAGACAGATTGGAGGGCTCCGCAGGGGGCCACGGATCCCCCGCCGCCTCCCCCACCCAAGTTGGGACCATCCTGGGGCGAGGTGGCCTCGGAGTGGGTCTCAGAGCTGGAGGTGGAGAGTTCGTTGAGGGAGGTGCCGCTCTCGCTGCCCTTGTCGGTGCCCAGTTTGTCCTTCTGGCGCTCCTCACAGTCCTGCTTGGGGGAGATCATCTTTGATGTCGGCCCTGCCAAACACAGCAGAGAGACAAGATCAGTCACATGTTGAGACAATTGGAGTAGGGAGCACCTGTGTATGTCATGCTGCCATTTTCCCAAAATTTCTCCTTGAGTGCCCACAGCCATTCCACTTATTTATTACCGGAATAGATCAAATGAGTGGAACAGCTGGGGCTAATCAAGGATATGTTAGGGAAACACTGCCATACAGAAATGCAGCTATCCATGGTATTGACATGGGGGGTGGGGGGAAGTATTTGGCATACATTCTATCTATGCACATTCTTTCATATTTTCCATTAACTACACTGCTCAAAAATATTAAGGGAACATTGCACCGGTACCCCCTTGTATATATAGCCTCCCTACTGTTATTTTATTTTACTTCTGCTCTTTTTTTCTCAACACTTTTTTTGTTGTTGTTTTATTTTTACTTTTTTGTTAAAAATAAATGCACTTTTGGTTAAGGGCTGTAAGTAAGCATTTCACTGTAATGTCTGCACCTGTTGTATTCGGCGCATGTGGCCAATAAAATTTGATTTGATTTGATTTAAACAACACAATGTAACTCCAAGTCAATCACACTTCTGTGAAATCAAACTGTCCACTTAGGAAGCAACACTGATTGACAATAAATTCCACATGCTGTTGTGCAAATGGAATAGACAACAGGTGGAAATTGTAGGCAATTAGCAAGACACCCCCAATAAAGAAGCGTTTCTGCAGGTGGTGACCACAGACCACTTCTCAGTTCCTATGCTTCCTGGCTGATGTTTTGGTCACTTTTGAATGCTGGCGGTGCTTTCACTCTAGTGGTAGCATGAGACGGAGTCTACAACCCACACAAGTGGCTCAGGTAGTGCAGCTCATCCAGGATGGCACATCAATGCGAGCTGTGGCAAGAAGGTTTGCTGTGTCTTTCAGCGTAGTGTCCAGAGCATGGAGGCGCTACCAGGAGACAGGCCAGTACATCAGGAGACGTGGAGGAGGCCGTAGCAGGGCAACAACCCAGCAGCAGGACCGCTACCTCCGCCTTTGTGCAAGGAGGAGCAGGAGGAGCACTGCCAGAGCCCTGCAAAACGACCTCCAGCAGGCCACAAATGTGCATGTGTCTGCTCAAACGGTCAGAAACAGACTCCATGAGGGTGGTATGAGGGCCCGACGTCCACAGGTGGGGGTGGTGCTTACAGCCCAACAACGTGCAGGACGTTTGGCATTTGCCAGAGAACAACCAAGATTGGCAAATTCGCCACTGGCGCCCTGTGCTCTTCACAGATGAAAGCAGGTTCACACTGAGCACATGTGACAGACGTGACAGAGTCTGGAGACGCCGTGGAGAACGTTCTGCTGCCTGCAATATCCTCCAGCATGACCGGTTTGGCGGGGTGTCAGTCATGGTGTGCGGTGGCATTTCTTTGGGGGGCCGCACAGCCCTCCATGTGCTCGCCAGAGGTAGCCTGACTGCCATTAGGTACCGAGAGGAGATCTTCAGACCCCTTGTGAGACCATATGCTGGTGCGGATGGCCCTGGGTTCCTCCTAATGCAAGACAATGCTAGACCTCATGTGGCTGGAGTGTGTCAGCAGTTCCTGCAAGAGGAAGGCATTGATGCTATGGACCGCCCGTTCCCCAGACCTGAATCCAATTGAGCACATCTGGGACATCATGTCTCGCTCCGTCCACATTTTACATTACATTTACATTTTAGTCATTTAGCAGACGCTCTTATCCAGAGCGACTGCACGTTGCACCACAGACTGCACGTTGCACCACAGACTGTCCAGGAGTTGGCGGATGCTTTAGTCCAGGTCTGGGAGGAGATCCATCAGGAGACCATCCGCCACCTCATCAGGAGCATGCCCAGGCATTGTAGGGAGGTCATACAGGCACGTGGAGGCCACACACACTACTGAGCCTCATTTTGACTTGTTTTAAGGACATTACATCAAAGTTGGATCAGCCTGTAGTGTGGTTTTCCACTTTAATTTTGAGGGTGACTCCAAATCCAGACCTCCATGGGTTGATACATTTGATTTCCATTGATAATTTTTGTGTGATTTTGTTGTCAGCACATTCAACTATGTAAAAAGTATTTAATAAGATTATTTCATTCATTCAGATCTAGGATGTGTTGTTTAAGTGTTCCCTTTTTGAGCAGTGTACTTAAATCAATGTATGCAAATAGATTTCACAAGAAAAGATGAGTGAAAGACAAAAATTGAGAGAAACAGACATTGTACGATATAACTGTAAAGTGTCCTCAAATACCTAATCTGCTGTCTGAGAAATGTCCATGGGATAAAATTAAATCACACAAAAAAAATCCTCTATAGATTTCTCCACACAGTAGTAATACTTTCACAACTTTAGTGGGCTTTTGTGTTGGCTATCTTACAGTCTTGCACTGTGAGAACATGAATCCAGTCTTCCACTACCATTATCAGGTTAAATCATTCACCCCGAAGGTAACACAGTCAGAGTTGGAAACACAACAAGCTAATGTAATGAGAAATTCCCTTAGCTCAGCCACTCTCTCTCGCTCTCTCTCTCTCTCTCGGCACGCTGTAGACCCATAAACAAGAAGGGTTACAGTAAGAAGGCTAATGCCCCTCAGCACCCAGCATAAAATCTTTGTCAGTAGTGTAGTATCTGAGGAATTATGACTTTGCTAATGTTTTCAAAGTGGAACCTGAGAGGATGTTTACTCAGTTTTAGGGGGAGCAGTTTTAGAGGGACACCCCATAGAACAGAGGAAGTCTGTTGTGTGGAGACAGGTGATTGGTCAGTATGGGAAACCACCCATATCCTGGTAAAGATTATAAATACTTGGTTTGAGACAAAGAAGATCAGAACAGACATATTATTTTGGGACACTGTTCTCCAGATGCTGCAGACGTCTGTAAACGTATGCTGAAATCTTGTGATATAAATAAAACGTATAATCAAAGTACAGTATAAGCGGACTCCTTGGTTTCACAGCATAATTAGCAACGTTTTCTCGACACAACAGTAGCTAGGTTTCCATCCAATTGGCTACAGATTTTCATGCAAATATTCTAAAATCTGCATTAAAAACTATATGCGCATTTTCCCACCAGAGATGTTTCCATCAAATGTAGTTTAAATGCTGTGAGTGATGACGAAGTGCACATAAAAATACATTTTGCGGTTAGATTCCCTTGTACAAAATAATTAAATAAAAAAACAAATAAAAAAAGTTTCCATCACATTTTTAACTCTATTGTTTTCTCACAAACACATTGTTATATAGCAAGTGTGCCCAACCTGGTATTGGCACATGCGCTCTAGCGCAGGGGTTCCCAAACTTTTTCATTCAGACCCCCCTTCCAGCATTGGAAATATCGCCCTGCCCGCGTCACGTCTATTTCTTTGGGCACAAGCAAAATTTAGCATGTTTAAAGATTATTTCCTGCAATTCTACACATTTTGTCATGGGGTGCAGAGAACATTTTGCAGTTTTAAAGCAAATTTTCTTGCAATTCTATAAATGTCTAATGTGTATTCATGTGATATTTGAGTGACTCAAACATTACTACAAAAATGTATGGGGAAAAAAAAATACGTTAGCTGACATGGGCTAGTTGACATGGACATTTCTGAGAAGTTATAAATAGCTCTCGAAGGTATACAATGACTGACATGACAAGAGAAAAACTGATGATGCACTATCCAATTTCGAAATAGCACCTTGTGCATTCTACTATTACAACTTTCAAGAGTTGCGTTCCTAATTATAATTTGTTTTATATTATCCTGTGCCCCACCCCTGGCGGTTCCCGATGCGCCATAAACACTCTCTGCACACTGTTGGCTAGAGCACACGTATAGCCTACATGAGATTATATGGACAAAAGAGCAAGATCTATTTATTTTTATTTTTATAAAGGCAGCCAAGCATCGATTATCATGTCACCAGAATAAGACAATAGATATTTATTGGAAAGGAGCATCAAACTCATCACCTTGCACTTTCAGCATCCTGTGAAGTTCATAACTTATTTCATCTGTAGCTTAATAAACTGCATGCATTCCCAACAAGTCGTAGTAGGAGGACCACACAACATGTCATTGTGTGACTCCAAGTTTACTACGATATGATGGTTATTATATCAAGATTTGCGCATAAAAGCATTTCCACTGACATTTCTCGCATAATTCATTTTACCAACACAAAAAGATCTCAAATTGTCTAGCGTATTCTGTTTTGTTGACATCAAGTCTGTCATTACATTTTTTTCCCAACATGTACTTTACTCGCATAAAAAGGTTGGATGGAAAGCTGGTTAGTGTGACACTATAAAATCAAACCAAGTTGAAAAGACTAACTGGCCCTATAAACCAACTTCTCATTTAGAAAACAGCCTATGTGGAATTGATATGAGTCAGAAACATTTATTCTACTGTCGAAATTGACTACAAAGTCTAAATAGGATAATTTTGGTCATAAAGTCAGTCTTGTCCAAATGGAGTTTTGTGAGACTTCTGGTTATGACTGCATCACAACGTAAATGAAGGTTGGGTTTATTTCAATCCTGCCCACATGCCCACAGCACACAATTAATCATAAATTCGGAGTGCAGCTACACGCGACCAGATTGTAATGCCTGGGGTAAATTTGGGTTAACTTTAGATATCCCTATGGGGCTAGTTAGGGACCATCGATAAATAATATAATGTACATGGGATGATATGTTAATTCCAATAACCCCTAATTTCAATAACTATAAATTGTAGAAATTAATATACAAATATTGAAAGCATTTAATGAGAAAACTAAAAGGTGTGCAACATGAAAATATTGTATCATTTACATTGTAATTTATTGACGGTCCCTAACTAGCCTTGGAGATAGGCTATCCAAACTCAAACCAATTTTGCCACGGTTGCACACCAGCCAACTGAAGCTAATTGTCTAACTCTTCCCATCTTCAAACACACACACAAGAAACCAACATAAAATCACACCCTGAAACTAACTCACGTTTGAATTCAGTTATAGCCGCTAGCATTTCATAATGAATCCAAATCTGCAGTCGCTCTTTAAGTCAGTATGTTCAATTATACTGAACAAAAATATTAAAAGACAACATGCAATAATTTCAACGATTTTACTGAGTTACAGTTCATATAAGGAAATGAGTCAATTGAATTCATTAGGCCCTAATCTATGGATTTCACATGACTGGGCAGGGATGCAGCAATGGGTGGGCCTGGGAGGGCATCACCCACTGGGGAGCCAGGCCTAGCCAATCAGTGAGTTTTTCCCCACAAAAGGGCTTTATTACAGACAGAAATTCTCTAAAACAATGTTGGAGGAGGCTTATGGTAGAGAAATTAATATTAAATTCTCTGGCAGCAGCTCAGGTGGACATTCCTGCAGTCAGCATGCCAATTGTACGCTCCCTCAAAACTTGAGACATCTGTGACATTGTGTTGTGTGACAAAACTGCACATTTTAGAGTGGCCTTTTTTGTCCCCAGCACAAGGCGCACCTGTGTAATGATCATGTTGTTTAATCAGCTTCTTGATATGCCACAACTGTCAGGTGGATGGATTATCTTGGCAAAGGAGACATTTTTACTAACAGGGATTTAAACAAATGTGTGCACAACATTGAGAGAAATAAGCTTTTTGTGCGTGTGAAACATTTCTGGTATCTTTTATTTCAGCTCATGAAACATGGGACCAACACTTTATATGTTGCGTTTATATTTTTGTTCAGTATAAAAGGAGCTCAGCTGAATTGTCATTGTGAGTGCTGAGACCAGTGGCCCTTTGCTTCCTGGCTGTGGCAAACAGCTTCCTCAGCAACTACTTCTTAAAATTTCACCAGGAACTACTGTATGTTCTCTGCCTTTTGCAGTTACTCTGTACAGCATGAATGAATTTATGCATTTTGAAGTGAACCATGGAGGAAGGACCATTGCTGGAGGAAGGACCATTGCTTAAAAACCACTGAAGCATGGTACAGTATGTTACAAAATAATTGCCTAACCATAGTATGTTAAAAATTTTTTGACCAAAACCACAGTCGCAGAAAATAATAAATAGATAATGTCACTCAACATTTTAATTGTCGGCTGATTATGCACTGTAAGCCATCGAAAGAAAAACATTGAAATGTTCATAAAAAAATCAAATGAAATCACTTAAATACTCTTAAAACATACATTATTTGTTGTTTATTTCCCCAAAATATAATTTCAGAGCTGCCCGGTACTCAGATGGTCATGTTAATAAGATAAAACGCCAATCTCCAGATCTGAAGGCACCAGGAGTCCATTAGACCTCATTAAGCATGCCCCTCACTGGTTTATATATCAGCTCAGCGAGACCTAAGGTTAGCCGGGTAGCTGACTTCACAGGAAGATCATGGGGATTTAGGGGCTGAGAGCTAGACATGAGCCATTCATTAACACTGTTGACTATTGATCGCCAGTCAAGTTTAAAGGAAGGAAGAAATAGCTTTATCCAAGTGGGAACTATTGGTAACACTTTACCCTTTATTTGAAGGGTACCACTTTAATAGCGACTCCCACCTATTTAACACCGTGAAAGATGACTGACTGTAAGAGATGTGAGCGAGATGGATGGTTACTTTGCTGTATCTTTCATGGTACGGGATGCTGTCAATGACAGTCTCTGAGATTGCCTATCAAAACATAACATCAGGTGGACAGGCCTCTCACTATTTCATGAACTGTATTATTATGCTGAAGCTGTTTCTTTCACCGAACTAGGAGTTTGTTAGGAAAACATCCTCAGACTGGGCTGGAATTCAATCACTTTTTCACAGTCGAAAAATACCATTGTTACTGAGCCACATTTTGAGTGATGTTATCAATTAGCGCATTCTTATTTAATATTAGGTGAAATAACTCATTTTGATTAAAGTGAAATGGTGCCTTTTTGCAGCATAGGTATTTTGTGATATTCCACAGTGCAGATTTCTTGTGGAATGAGTTTGGTTGAATCCAACCCCTGGTTTTATAGCATCAGAACAAGAGGCAGAATTTGTATTATGTCAGTTCTACAATTTGCCCATAACATTTAATCGAAATATGAAACATGAATTTCATCAACAAATATAAATGGGTCCCCTGTAGCTCAGTTGGTAGAGCATGGCGCTTACAACGCCAGGGTTGTGGGTTCGTTTCCCACGGGGGGCCAGTATGAAAATGTATGCACTCACTAACTGTAAGTCGCTGTCACGACTTCCGCCGAGGCTGCCCCCCCTCCTGGTTTGGGCAGGCTTCGGCGTTTGTCGTCACCGGAGTACTAGTTACTGCCGATCCCATTCTCTTCACTCCACTTGTCATGTCTTGTCAATCACACACACCTGGTGCTCATTCCCCTAATTAGTATGTGTATAGGTGTTCCCCTTGTCTTTGTGAGTGATTGTTTTATTGTGAGTAGTTCGGTTGAGCTCGGTTGAGCTACATTTCACTTTGTTATTGCCAAGGTGGATGTTTTCCCTTGTACAGTTTCATTTGACACTTGGGGCGTTTGATTTATGCAAACAGATTAAACTCTGGACTTCGGTGTTTTACCTCCTGCGCCTGACTCCTTTGACGGGACTGCAGCGCGATGTAAGGGATTCCTACTCCAACTGGAGTTGTATTTCTCCAGCATCAGGCCGGAGCCCCGGGAGCGGGAGAAGGTATCCGTCCTCGTTTCCTGCCTTTGTGGGAGAGCGCGGTATGGAACGAGGGAGGTACCACGTTGGAGAACTACGGGGAGGTTGCTCGCCTCTTTTGGGCCGTTTTTGATCACCCGCCTGAGGGTCGAGAGGTGGGCGAACGACTGGTTCATCTAAGATAGGGGACGAGGACCGCTCAGGACTACGCGCTGGAGTTCCGGACGCTGGCAGCGGGGTCCGGGTGGAATGAGCGGGCCCTGATAGACCATTTCCGGTGTCGCCTAAGGGAGGACGTCCAACGGGAGCTTGCCAGCCGGGTTACCATGCTATCGTTCTCCCAACTGGTGGACATGGCCATCCAGCTGGACAATCTGCTAGCAGCCAGAGGACGTCCTGGTAGGGGTCTGCCAGTTCCCACTCCGGACGACTCTGACCCCGAGCAGATGGAGCTGGGGTGAGCCGCCAGTCAAGAGAGCGCAGGAGGACAGCGACAGTGCCACTCTGGTGGCACGAAGGGACAATCCACCTCATGTCGCATTCAACGTTCTTTTGGGTCTGGAGGCGGTAGGCAGGGTACTCACACATCACCCCAGGTAACGAACACCCAAACATGTTCAGAGCCCTTTGCGGCGCACTGTACTTTATCTATCTCCTTTCCAGATCACTTGGTAGGTTCCCATTGTAAGGCGCTAGTCGATTCAGGCGCAGCTGGGAATTTTATGGACAGGGCATTTGCACACCGTCAAGGCATTTAATTGGTTCCCCTAACCATTCCACTCCCCATCAGAGCACTAGATAGTTGACCATTAGGGTGCGGGTTGGTTAAGGAAGTTACTGTACCAGTCACCATGATTACGCAGGAGACACATGTTGAGCAGATCACCTTTATGATTATTGAGTCTCCTGCTCACCCTGTAGTCTTGGGGTTCCCGTGGTTAACTCTTCACAACCCCAATTTCTCGTGGCCACAGAGGTTTCTTACGGGGTGGTTGCGTGAGTTTCCGGGTAGGTGTCTAGGTGTTTCCGTTCGTGCGACCACGGTGGAAAGTCCAGACGGTACCCCCACCGTGCACATTCCCCCCGAATACCATGATCTGGCGCTTGCGTTTTCCAAGACGCAAGCGACTAAATTACCACCTCATCGGGAGGGGGATTGCGCGATAAACCTTTGGGTAGACACTGTACCTCCCAGGAGTCATGTGTATCCCCTGTCGCAGGCTGAAACGGAGGATATGGAAACATACGTCACAAGTCCTTGCGCCAGGGGTATATACGTCCTTCCACTTCACCTGCCTCCTCGAGTTTCTTCTTTGTGAAGAAGAAAGATGGCAGTTTACGCCCGTGCATTGATTATCGACCACTGAATAATGTGACGGTACGATTTAGTTATCCTCTTCCCCTCATTCCTTCAGTGATTGAGTCAATGCATGGGGCCCGTTTTTTCACCAAATTAGACCTCAGGAGTGCCTACAACCTGGTGCGTATTCAGGAAGGGGATGAGTGGAAAACAGCATTCAGCACAACCTCGGAGCATTATGAATACCTGGTGATGCCCTACGGATTGATGAATGCTCCATTCGTTTTCCAGTCCTTTGTGAACGAGGTGTTTCGGGACATGCTTGGTCGTGGTGTGGTGGTCTACATCGATGACATCCTGGTGTATTCCGTTACGCGTGCTGAGCATGTGTCCCTGGTTTGCAAAGTATTGGTCCGACTGCTGGAAAATGATCTTTATGCCAAGGCCGAGAAGTGTGAGTTTTCCAGCAGTCAATCTCCTTCCTCAGATATCGCATTACCACCACAGGTGTGGAGATGGAGGGAGACCGCATTGCACTTAGTGCGTAATTGGCCGACTCCAACCACGGTAAAGGAGGTGCAGCGCTTCCTTGGCTTTGCCAACTACTATCGAAGGTTTATTCGGGTTTTAGCAAGGTCACAGTTCCCATTACATCCTTGTTGAAGGGTGGGCCGTCCCAGCTCCGCTGGTCTGCTGAGGCTGATTTGGCATTCAGTAGATTGCGGGGTCTGTTCACCTCAGCCCCGGTACTGGCTGACCCCGATCCATCAATACCGTTCGTAGTGGAGGTGGATGCGTCCGAGGTAGGGATAGGAGCTGTCTTATCCCAACGCTCGGGCACGCCACCCAAGCTCCGACCCTGTGCCTTCTTTTCTAAGAAGCTCAGCTCGGCAGAGCAGAACTACGGCGTTGGTAATCGGGAGCTGTTGGCTGTTGTCCGAGCTTTGACGATGTGGAGACATTCGCTCGA
This sequence comes from Coregonus clupeaformis, assembly GCF_020615455.1. Classification (NCBI taxonomy): domain Eukaryota; kingdom Metazoa; phylum Chordata; class Actinopteri; order Salmoniformes; family Salmonidae; genus Coregonus; species Coregonus clupeaformis. Next base: position 41,109,770 of record NC_059193.1, read on the forward strand.
AGGGGCGAAACACCCTTTCCTCGTCTGGACAGACCACCGTAACCTTGAGTACAATCGGGCAGTGAGGAGGCTGAATCCTCGCCAGCCCAGGTGGGCCCTCATCTTCACCCAGGTTTGATTTCACACTCTCATACATTCCGGGTACGAAGAACGTGAAGGCAGACGCACTGTCCCGGCTGTATGACACAGAGGAGAGGCCCAGAGACAACACCCCCATACTCCTGGCCTCATGCATGGTGGCGCCGGTAGTATGGGCGATGGACACAGATATAGCGCAGGCATTATGCACAGATTCATCTCCACCGCAGTGTCCAGCTGGGGGGGTACGGTCCGGAGGTCCGTGCTGGGTCCCAAGGCGGGACATCCTCGATCCCTCCCTGTTGAGGGATTTCCACCGTCGCCATCCGACTCGCCCTGCTCCGCGTCCTCCTGGCCGCCCCCACTGCTGGAGCCGCGCCTCGGGGGGATACTGTCACGACTTCCGCCGAGGCTGCCCCCCCCCCGATTCGGGCAGGCTTCGGCGTTCGTCGTCACCGGAGTACTAGCTACTGCCGATCCCATTCTCTTCACTCCACTTGTCATGTCTTGTCAATCACACACACCTGGTGCTCATTCCCCTAATTAGTATGTGTATAGGTGTTCCCTCTGTTCCCCTTGTCTTTGTGAGTGATTGTTTTATTGTGAGAGCGTGTAGCTCGGTTGAGCTACATTTCTACTGTGTTATTGCCAAGGTGGATGTTTTCCCTTGTACAGTTTCCTTTGACGCTTGGGGCGTTTGATTTATGCAAACGGATTAAACTCTGGACTTCGGTATTTTACCTCCTGCGCCTGATTCCTTTCACACCTCGTCACAGTCGCTCTGGATAAGAGCGTCTGCTAAATGACGTAAATGTAAAAATGTACTACACCCCCCTACCCACTGCAAAATAAACAAAAACAACACTTATCTACAATCACAATAGCTGACATGGCTTGTGTTCAAATGCTGAATGCCCGTATTAGCAAACACATGCAGGCTGTCAATTAGTGATGTACTTCAAAGGCATTGTAATGCAAAGGCTTCCACTTTGGTTTACTATCTCACTAATAGCAACAGCAGCTCAGCCCCCAAGGACGCCGAACATAATTCACAATGACTGCCTCCACCACAGAAACCAATTACATATGTAGATCCTAGATTACTCATCCCACAATGCAGTTTCTTTGTGTGGAGAGAGATGTTCCTACCTCTGGGATTTACAGCAGTGATAGAGACATATCTCTTTATCTCTGACACACACGTGCACACACACACTGTATCTCTATCGCTTCTCTGTCCCCCCCTCCACACAGCAGTTTTTTAAGTTGAATCGAATCAGTGCCAGGTTTCGTTTTTCTGTTTTTCTCTACTCTCACTGGTACGAATGGGAAAATAATCAAATAGACTGCAGAGAGGGTCAGTAGAAAGCAAACCAATTTAGAATGTTCCCTGGGACTAAAAATAAATAAAAATAAAATGAGAATGTTCTGTCCGACTGTCTCCCATTTGATTTGAAAATAGAGCATGAATAACTTGCTACTCTCAATGCTTAGACAACTAAAGTCAGGATAATAGAGGGACTTTAGAGTTAGGGAGCCAGAACATCAGAGGAGAAAATGTGACTCCATTAGATTAATAGCATATCATACAAGGAGTAAGGCCCTCCCATTGAGTTCTTCTTCTCCTTCTTTCATCTTGTTTGACAAAGGCTATGTCATATATGACCCCCTATTCTCCATTTTTTTTTTTACCTTTATTTAACCAGGTAAGCCAGTTGAGAACAAGTTCTCATTTACAACTGCGACCTGGCCAAGATAAAGCAAAGCAGTGCGATAAAAAACAACAACACAGAGTTACATATGGGGTAAACAAAACATAAAGTCAAAAATACAACAGTAAATATATATACAGTGTGTGCAAATGTAGCAAGTTATGGAGGTAAGGCAATAAATAGGCCATAGTGCAAAATAATGACAATTTAGTATTAACACTGGAATGATAGATGTGCAAGAGATGATGTGCAAATAGAGATATTGGGGTGCAAATGAGCAAAATAAATAACAATATGGGGATGAGGTATAGTGCACTACCTTTGACCAGGCCCATAGAGAAAATGTGCCATCCAAGGTTTACTACCTCGCTGAGACAAAGGCTCTATTACTGCACATCAAAGCAGTCATCAATGTGCTTTTGTGTGGGATGGTTCTTGGCACCCTCTCTGAAGCAGATGGGAGTCTATCTCGATAAGGCTTAGGGACGTTATTCAATCAAAACCGCATTGCAGTATTAAAGGAAGTGTCAACATAGCTTCATCAGCAGAGTCAAATTAAATTGCAGAATGGTTTGGGGTACTGTATTTAATAGCAGGAACACTTCCAGTTTTCAGAATAAGAGTGTGTGCACGGGCAGTAGTTGTAGTGTTAGCGGATAGCGGCTATTTTGATGAAAGGGTTCACTTGCATCGTCTTTTATATGTGATTGTTTTACCTACTGGCTACTGTAGTTGAATGCACCTCTGGATAAGAACTGCTAAATGACTGTAAAATAAAGAAAATGTAGTGCATGGATAAAAAGACGCATAGCTATTCCAATGGCAGGTTTGATCAAATTCAGCCACAAGAATAAAATTGACAAGTTGTAGCTAACTAACACTTGAGATGTGTCAATAAGGTAATGCAACACCTTGGTATGGCTTGCATAACACTTAATAACAATGGATAACACTACCAATGAAACAATTAAACTGTTTATTTTGTCTTATGCTTTAGGACAGAGGGTTATCATAATAGGTGATGACAGCAGTCATGTCAAACAGAACACAACGTTACTGTCAGCAATACAGAACCACACCTAAAACAAAGTGTCCATAGAACACTTTACAATAAAGTGGAACTGAGTGTTTTAGCAACATAAATCTTATTAAAATCTGTTCATATACACCCCCAAGAAGAATTACACCTTTTTTTTTTTAAAGTGAGCACTTAGATATGACCTGTGTTCGAATACCCATACTAACATATGGTATACTACATACTTAATGAGTATATGCTACATACTATTAGTTCATTTTAGTGTACTGTAAACAAACGGTATCCTTTCAGTTGAGCGTACTAGCTCTTCGCCTGTCTACCGGAAGTTGATGCTGCTGCTATGCAACCTCTTGCTAGCATAACAAATTACTAGCGAGACATTTTACAACTTTGGGTGTGTTATTAAATTCAATCTGGAGTGCCAGAGTGCGCTCTGGCCGTTCATAAATTCAGAGCGTTGTCAGATGTCCGTTCATAAATTCAGAGCGTTTTGCTCGCACACACTGGATGCTCTGCCCGAGGAGTAGGGTTGATCCGAGCATTCTGACCTCAACGGCAGTCAAGCACCCAAGCTAACTGGCTAAAGTTGGCTAGCCTCCTAGCTACTTCCAGACCCAAATGAGAGAACACCTCGCTCTGACCATTTTACTCACCCTAGCATAGCTGGTTAGGCTGTTTTCATGTTATCCAGTGCGTCAAGTTATAATTACGCTTTCTTGCCGACGTTTATTGACACCAGCCATATTCAACGGGTGTTGAGCGTTCGTAAATTCAACAGTTATTCTGCACTCTGGCACACTCAGACGAGAGTGCTCTGAATTTGGAGTAGATAGCCAGATCGAATGTAAGAATGCACCCGAATTAACAATGTCCATTGAGAACGCACGACTATACCATTTAGCTAAGCTAAGAATGACGTGAATAATCAAGTCAATAAACGTTGGGTAGTTAGATAGCATATAGTTAATATACTGGCAAGTTCAATGTATTATTAGCCAACTAACATTAGGTCGCTAGCTAACATACCGGTACATACTGCTGTAATGATATGCGGTTTGTAAAGATAGCGTAACTAACAAATTGTCAGCCAACATAACGTGTAACTTATTTGAAAAGATATTACTTTATTACATTGCTCAACATTTTCTTAACATTTGTCATAGTTAAAGCAATGAATTTGTATCCGCTCTCGACGGACTTCAGCTGCATATTTTCCGCCATTTTCTTCAAAATCTGAAAACGTTATGAAGCCACGTCCATTTTCTGAAGAATTGCATTATGGGCCCTAAAAGCATAGAAATAGTGTCCGCTGCTTGTATACTTCATATTTTGGCGAATGTAGTACGACATCTGGGAACTTTTGGCATACTAACTGTATCCATACTATGACCAATAAGTATACTACATACTCAATTTACATCACAAATAGTATGGTTAGTATGAGTATTCGAACACAGCTATGGTCATTTTCATGTTTTCATAAATTCATAGAATGTTTGGGAATGACGTAGAGTAAGGCATTTGTGAAATTCTATATCAATATAGAGTGGGAAAGCGGCCACAATTTTGGACAATTAACAGACACTTCAGTAAATAAAACCTAAAAAACATCTGTCTCGTCCAGGACCTGCGTCTACGCAGACCAGTGTGCCATAGCCAATCAGAACTACAGTAGGCCTTTACACAAATAAGCAATTTGCCACAGGCCTGCAATCATTCACTTTGAACTGGACTGTGTTTTTACAGGCAATAGCAACAGCGTGACTTTAGATCATTAGAACGAACGCATTCGCCAAAAAATACACGTGAATGGATTTCTGCAAATATTTAAATACCACGGGAGTCCTCTTACATTTGGGAACTTTACAGTCCTATTGATCAAACAACCATAAAAAGGTAGGCTCTCGCTCCCTCAGTTATGCTCATCAACATCCAATGCTAGCCAGAGCGAGATGAGCTAAACTCTAACGAGGGAACGTTAGCTAAACCCTCAAAAACGTTTTCAGCTAGTTGACTGTCAAAATTGCACTGATAAACTATGGGGAGTAGTAGGCTGCTCGTTCTTCTGCAGTTTGTCTGCCAATGCATGCTTGTCCCAACTCACGTTTTGACAACTGAATGGGAAGTTGCCTGCCAGCCCATTTGATCGATGCCAAATACATTTGATTGACAAATCAGGGTGCATTTGTAAATTGCCTCCAGTGTATCAGAGTGCGCTCTGGATCGTTCGTAAATTCAGAGCGTTGTCAGATTGTCTATTCATAAATTCAGAGCGTACACTGCACTAGTGACACTGGACGCTCTGGCCAAGGAGTAGGGCTGATCCGAGCGTTCCTCACTCTGACGATTTTACTTGCCCTAACAGAGCTGGTTAGGCTGTTCATTTTGTTACGTTCCCTAGCAAGAAAACAAAAAATTCCACTCAAACAGAAGGGAAAACTAACAAAGAGTCACTGATAACAACCAAAATGAAACAGGTGGGGTTTTAGGAGGGGTTCTGAAAGACACTTACAGGGGTTTCCACTGAAAGTTGACTAGCAACAACAACTGGGACCTAAAAAACACCCACTAAATTTGCCCAAGAACAGGCAAACAAAAGAAAAACCCACACCAAACTTACACAGGAAGAAAACCAAAAAGTGGAGAAAAAAACAGGGCAGATCAGATAAAGGATTGTTTGTCCAGAAATCAAATAGGGCGCACCAACTAAAGGTGTTAACTATCCACATCCCTCAAGACAACTGGAGCACTGGGCCAGCAACTCTTAAATATCACCTGGGCCAGCACAGGTGAAACACCTTCCAACTAACGAGATAGACAAGCCAGCACAGTTGTAACACATACTGACTAACGAGGTGACACCAATCGCCTAACGAAGTGACACCTAACGTCCAACCTTGAAATATACATGGATAAATCTAAGCCTGTAACACCTTCCCCCTTAAGACAACAAATATATCCTATATTTTTGTTGGACAAGTTTGCTCACAACCAACAGAAAATAACAACCATCTCACAACATGATTTTTTCTTTACAACAACACTTTTTTCTTTACAACCTTTTTTCCCCTCTTTTTTTTCTTTCTATATCTGCCTAAAACTGAAGTTCTGAGAAGAGGTAAAATCACTTACATTTCTATAACTCTTATCCCCTTGGAACGAGCCTAACCAATACAAAACTCATCTCCAAAACGGCAAAACGTGCTGTCAAAATAAATTGTGAGCCAGAGCTACACACTGGCCAAACACAAAACACAAAACGTATTGACTGCCCACCCTTGAAAAACAATCAGCAACCAAGTTGTCTTACCACGGAAATGTCTGTAGTAACTTTCCTCTCGTGATTTTCCTCAGTGGAATGGCCTCAGGGAATATGTGGCAGCACACATGATGGTTAAGAGAAACTGGTTACCACTCTTTGCTTAGGGCAAAGGACCAATACAGTCCACCAGAACCCTGCTGAAAGATTTGTCAAAAGCAGGAATAGGCTGCAACGGTGCAACCGGTACCTCTTGGTTCGGTTTACCCGTCCGTTGGCAAACGTGACATGAGTTATAGTAAGAGACAACATCCTGTTTCAGACCAGGCCAGAAGAAGTTACACAAGATACGGTCATACGTCTTGTTGACCCCAAGATGGCCTGCCATACTACCATCGTGAGCCAACCTCTTGTTGAAGCGTAACTGGAACGACAATTTGAGATAAATTGGGCCAATCGCCTTGCCCAGAAGTGGTGCGAGAAAGTCATTTCCTCATTAGAGCACCATCTCTGTCAAAGTATACCCCCCTTACTTCATCAAACTCTTCCTCTGGATGTATCGCAGCAAAAAGGGGAGATCTAAACATCTTTAATATGTTCAGCAATCAGCTGCTTCCTAGACATCGAAGTGTCAACTGTAGGATCCCTCTCTTCCTTCAGTGGTCCTACAAACCCGCTCACCTTTGGGGTTTTCAAAGGAAACGGTCAATTCAGGAGATTTACTGAAATCAGGATCACCCATAAACGTCTCAGACAGATCGACCATGGTGGGATTGCTGACATCTTCCTCAACACTAGACTTTCTCCCGGCGACTTTCTTGGACATAGCACGTGTAACGGCACACACTGGGAACACTCTAGGGTACTTTTCTGATAACCGATCAGGTTCCTCTACTCTGGGTTCCTTACAAACGACAGGATTTGGCACAACCTTCCCTACAGCCAAATCGTTTCCCAAAATGAATGAGACCCCCTTCATCGGTAGGCTAGGACTCACTCCAAAGGACCCAGAAACAAGATCAGACTTGAGTTCCACATTATACAAAGGAACTTCCATGCAACCCATCTCCACACCTTTTATTAACACACTGCAACCAGTTGCTGAAGTGTCAGACAAAGGCAAAACACCCTCCAAAATGAAAGGCTGCCCTAGTGTCTAGCAGTGTCTTCGCTGGCTGCTTAACAGCATTGCCACTCTGCATAGACACGGACCCGTCTGAAACAAAGGGTTCACACACATCTGATCCAAAATGTTGTTTAGGAGATACCAGCGACTTAATGGACTGGAGTGCTCCCACAAGAAGAAACAGCTTTTTTTTGCTCACATTTTTCTGTTTCAACTTAGGACACAGAGACAATGTGTCGTTTCTCACGATAATAATGACAAACTGGCATAAGCGAAAAACCAGTTTTCTGCCGATCTTTATCTTTGGGCACTGTAGCTTTTTGCGTAGGGATAACTACTGGGTGCATTGTTTGTGAAGGTAGTTTTATGTGCCAACACAAACTCATCTGCCAGAACTGCAGCTTTCTCAAGAGTGAGATCCCTGTGCTCATAAATGTAGGTAGCAACCCTTTCGTGAAGGCAATTTTTGAACTGCTTGAGAAGTATGAATGTCTTTAAATCCTCAATGTCCTTGACCTCTTGAAAACCACACCACTGATCAAAAAGACATGCTTGTTCCCTTGCAAACACAGCATGGCTTTTTGATTCTATCTTTTGTAATTTACGGAACTGTTGTCTGTATGCCTCTGGGACCAACTCGTAAGCCTGAAGGATAGCAACTTTAACAGTGTCATAATATGAACTCCGGTCAAGAGAAAGCAGCATGCACTTTCTAAGCTTTTCCCACAATAACATTTTGGAGGAGCAGTGACCAAATATCGCACAGACATTTTAGGGATGTTGCAATCCGCTCAAACAGAGTAAATTATACACTATATACAAAAGTATGTGGACACCCCTTCAAATTAGTGGATTTGGCTATTTCACCACACCCATTGCTGACAGGTGTATAAAATAGAGCACACAGCAATGCAATTTCCATAGACAAACATTAGCAGTAGAATGGCCTTACTGAAGAGCTCAGTGACTTTCAACGTAGCACCGTCATAGGGTGCCACCTTTCCAACAAGTCAGTTCGTCAAATTTCTGCCCTGCTAGAGCTGCCCCGGTCAACTGGAAGTGCTGATATTGTGAAGTGGAAACGTCTAGGAGCAACAACGGCTCAGCCGCGAAGTGGTAGGCCACAGAAGCTCACAGAACGGGACCACCGAATGCTGAAGCACGTAGCACATAAAAATTGTCTGTCCTCGGTTGCAACACTCAATACCGTGTTCCAAACTCCGTTTGGAAACAACATCACCATAAGAACTGTTCGTCGGGAGTTTCACAAAATGGGTTTCCTTGGCCGAGCAGCTGCACACAAGCCTAAGGTCACTATGCGCAATGCCAAGCATTGGCTGGAGTGCTGTACAGCTCGCCGCCATTGGACTCTGGAGCAGTGGAAACGCATTCTCTGGAGTGATGAATCACGCTTCACCATCTGGCAGTCCGACGAACTAATCTGGGTTTGGCGGATGCCAGGAGAACGCTACCTGCCCAAATGCATAGTGCCAACCTGTAAAGTTTGGTGGAGGAGGAATAGTGGTCTGGGGCTGTTTTTCATGGTTCGGGCTAGGCCCCTTAGTTCCAGTGAAGGGAAATCTTAACGCTACAGTGACATTCTAGACTATTCTGTGCTTCCAATTTTGTGGCAACAGTTTGGGGAAGGCCCTTTCCTGTTTCCGCATGACAATGCCCCTGTGCACAAAGCGAGGTCCATACAGAAATGGTTTGTCGAGATAGGTGTGGAAGAACTTGACTGGCCTAAACTGAGCCCTGACCTCAACCCCATCAAAACACAGATTCAACCACAAAGATCAGGGAAGTTTGAATAGATCTAAGCACAGGCAAATTCCTAAAGGAAAACCTGGTTGTCTGCTTTCCAACAGACACTGGGAGACAAATTCACCTTTCAGCAGGACATTTTTACATTTAAGTCATTTAGCAGACGCTCTTATCCAGAGCGACTTACAGGAGCAATTAGGGTTAAGTCCCTTGCTTAAGGGCACATCAACAGATTTTTTACCTAGTCGGCTCGGGGATTAGAACCAGCGACCTTTCGGTTACTGGCACAACGCTCTTACCCACTAAGCTACCTGCCGCCAATAACCTAAAACACAAGGCCAAATATACACAGAGTTGCTCACCAAAACATTGAATGTTCCTGAGTGGCCTAGTTACAGTTTTGACTAAAATCAGCTTAAAAATCTATGGCAAGACTTGGAAATGGCTGTCTAGCAATGATCAACAACCAACTTGACAGAGCTTGAAGAATTTTTAAAAGAATAATGTACAAATCTCTTAGAGACTTACCCAGAAGGACTCAAAGCTGTAATTGCTGCCAAAGGTGATTCTAACATGTATTGACTCAGGGGGTTGAATACTTATTACATTTATGTCATTTTAGCAGATGCTCTTATCCAGAGCGACTTACAGCTAGTGAGTGCATACATTATTATTCTTTTATTTATATTTTTCATACTGGCGTAATGCCAGGGTTGTGGGAATCGAACCCACAACCCTGGCATTGCAAACACCATGCTCTACCAACTGAGCTACATCCCTGCCAGCCATTCCCTCCCCTACCCTAGACGACGCTGGGCCAATTGTGCGTATCCTATGTAACTACATTGTGCTTACATTACACTTGATTCGGTACAGCCATTGAGCCAGGTCATAACATAGAAATACACAAATTGAAAATGACTGGAAGTAAATGACAGGGTGTGCCTTGTTACAATTGTTGTTACCAGGTCGTAGCCTATTTTTCAACCCGGGTATTACATGTGGATTTGATGATAGTGGCACCTTGTAGTTACATGTAAAAAGGTCAGATTTTGGTTTGAGTTATTAACGTGGTAATTCACAGGTGACTTTAAAATGTGTAACAACATCAGTAATTACACATGTGGAATAACTTTCAGCAAGTGGATGTGTAATTACACATTCCTTGTTCCAATTGTGTAATAACTTATAGGGCTAAAACCTTATTACCAAGTAATTACATACTAACACGTATGTAACTACTATGTTGTTACAGTATGAAAAATGTATGCACTCACTAACTGTAAGTCGCTCTGGATAAGAGTGTCTGCTAAATGACTAAAATGTAAATGTTACTACAGTTATTAATAGTGGCAACTTAATGTAAAGTGTTACCAAATTACATATTAGAACTTAATAGTTGTTCACATCCAAGGACAAACTGGCTATCTACTATTGAACGGAGTCAAATCTCAACCCTCCCAATAAAAGGGTCTAGTTCCCTATAACCACTCTCCCATATAATTCCCTGCTGAGTCTTCATGTTTCAGATCGATTCTCTGGAAGAGTCTTTGTCAGGGCTGCACAATCATCACTGAGCCCTGGGGACAATAGGGACAGGCTACTCCGGTGGGGTCGCTCAGTGCTGAATTAGGACCACTGTTGCCACCGCCCTTCTCCGGTGACATTGGAACTATAACCAGGCTTCCATCCAACCTTTTTATGCCAGTAAAGTACATGTCGGATAAATAAAAGTCACGACAGGCCTGATGGAAACAGCACTTTTGTCGGTAAACTTTCCAAATGTTGACAGAACAAAATACGCTAGACAAGGTGGGATCTTTTTCTGTCTGGATAATTAATTATATGAGAAATGGCGATGGAAATGCCTTTATGCAAAAATATTAATATAATAACCATCATATCGAAATAAACTTGGGAGTCAAACGATGACATGTTGTGTGGTCCTCCCACAACGACTTGTCAGGAAAGAATGTAGTTTATTGGGCAACAGATTAAATAAGTTCTGATGAACTTCACAAGGTGATTGTTGCTCCTTTCCAATAAATATCGAGGGTGTTATTCTGGAGACATTATGATTGATGCTTGGCTGCCTTTTGACAAATAAAAACAATCTCTTTTGTCCATAATATTCTAATCATGTAGGCTATCCTACCCGCAGTGTATCTGTGAGCTGTTGGCTAGAGCGCATGTGCCAAGACCAGAGTGGACACATTCGCTATATACTGTAACGCACATTTTCTTTTCTCACAAAAACATCAGTAGAGTTGAAAATGCAATGGAAACTAATTTAACTTGTGTTCTTTATTCGGTACATGGGAATTTAACCGCAAAAGTTATTTTTATTGGCACTACGTCATCATAGTCAGTAGTGTAAAGTACTTAAGTATAAATACTTTAAAGCACTATTTAATTAGTTTCATGGGGTATCTGTACTTTACTTTACTATTTATATTTTGACAACTTTTACTTCACTACATTCCTAAAGAAAATAATGTACTATTTACTCCATACATTTTCCCTGACACCCAAAAGTACTCGTTACATTTTGAATGCTTAGCAGGACAGAAAATGGTTCAATTCACACACTTATCAAGAGAACATCCCTACTGCCTCTGATCTGGCGGACTCACTAAACACAAATGCTATGTTTGTAAATGATGTGTTCCCCTGGCTATCCTTAAATTAAAAAAACAGACAATTGTGCCGTCTGGTTTACTTAATATAAAGGATTTTTATTATTATTCGTACCTTTACTTTTGATGCTTACGTATATTTTAGCAAATACATTTACTTTTAATACTTAAGTATATTTAAAACCAAATACTCAAGTAGGATTTTACTGGTTGACTTTCACTTTTACTTGAGTCATTTTCTATTAAGTTACTCAAGTATGACAATTGGGTTCTTTTTCCACCACTGATCATAGTAGTGTGTAGTCTCACTCACACACACGCACGCACACACACGCACGCACGCACGCACGCACGCACGCACGCACGCACACACACACACACACACACACACACACACACACACACACACACACACACACACACACACACACACACACACACACACACACACACACACACACACACAATGGCTTTGTAGTTTCTCCCAACAGTTTAGGTTACCTGTATTTTGCCTGTTTTTGATGATGGAAAGAAACAATCTTCTCAGGGAAATCTTGTATTTGTTTATTTGGATCCCCATTAGCTTTTGCAGAAGCAGCAGCTACTCTTCCTGGGGTCCACAAAAAAACATGACAAGTAACAAAACACTGATATGATAGACAAGGAAAGTCACACACATTTAAAATACAACAATATACAAACAATACAACAACAAAAATAATACAAACAATACAACTAAAGCACAATGTGTGTGTTAGAGTGTGTACGTGCATGCGTGTGTTTGTCCGCTCACAGTTCCCACCATTACAGGAGTTGAGTTTAATCCATTTTTAAAGGTAATTTTGCTGTTTGCCTTCTGTAATTGGGGATTGAAGGGAGTTCCATGCGATCATGGCTCTGTATAAAACTTTGCTTTGCTGTGAATTCATTTTGGACTTGGGGACTGTGAAGATCACCTGGTGAGATGTCTTATGGGGTATGTATGGGTGTCTCAGCTGAATGTTATTTGATTATGCAGACAATCTGGAATTTTCGTCACAGTAATATTTCTCATAAAAACTAGAAGAGAAGTGGATAATCTCTCATCAACCCCTTAACCGGGAAAGACTGGCATGCATGTTGTTTACCTTAGTTCAGTATGTGCAGTTAAGGGTAAAAAATGCTGCAGTGTTATGAGCCAGCTGCAGCTTCGCTAGGTATTTCTTTGCAACACTTGACCATATTACCAGACAGTAATCAAGATGGGACAAGACCAGAGCCTGAACAACTAGTACAGTTGATTCTTGTTTCAAAATTGCAGTGTATATTTTTTATAACAGACATACCCCTTCCCATCTTCACAACAACTTTGTCTATATGATTTAACCATGATAATTGGCCATCTAATGTTATAGCTAGGAGCTTCCTCAACTTGCTCAATGGTCACACCCTTTATGTACAACTCCAGTTGAGGTTTAGGTCTTAGAGAATGTTTTGAACCCAATAAAATGCTTTTAGTTTGAGCTATATTTAAAGGGATACTTCCGGATTTTGGCAATTTACTTCCCCAGAGTTAGATGAACTCGTGGAGACCATTTTTATGTCTCTGTCCAGTATAAAGGAAGTTAGAGGTAATTTCGCACGCCAATGCTAACTAGCATTAGCACAGTTATTGCGCTAACGCTAGTTAGCAATTGCACTAGCGCCTGTTAGCAATGGTATCCACGAGTTCATCTGACTCTGGGGAAGTACATAAATAAAGGGCCTCATTGCCGAAATCCTGAAGTATCCCTTTAAGACCAGTTTATTATTAATCACCCATTCTGATAGACTGTAACTCCTGATTTAAAATTTCAGTGAGCTCACTGCTTTGGGTGCTGACGTATAGTGTGGAATCATCCACATACATAGTAATTCTAGCTTTGTGTAAGACCAGTGGCAAATTATTTGTAAAAATAGAGAAGCGTAACGGCCCAAGGCAACTGCACTGAGGGACACTGCACTGTACATATCTGATGCTAAAGAAGCTTCCGTTGAAGAACATAACATTGTAAAGTGGGGTTGGAGAAGTACATCCAGTACTTTCTCATATTGGAAATGTTTATGTGAAAGAGTAATCAATCTCAATGAATAACATCATATAATTAAGGCAGGATTCCTTGGTTAAGAATACCTTGACACACCAGCCTCAACAAATGGACCAGCCTGGCCTCAAAAAGTACAAGAAATGCAAGAAAGTTTGCATTTGAAACGGTGGTTAGATAAACAACACCAAAGCATTGGTTGCTGTCATAGCTGGTCCATAGAATGTTTACAGGGTTAGAAAACCCAAATGTAATTTTGTAATTTAGGCAAACTATCCCTTTAACAATGTTGGGTGGGGGGGATTCTTTAATGTCCTAGAATAAAAATATCTGAACACTATGAAGTTGATATGCGCACACACGCTCCCTCAATTACACGCTCACTTACACACACTTGATCTCTCTCTCTTCTCTCACTCGCTCTCTCGTCTTCTCTCCCTCTCTCCTCTCGCTCTCTATTGTCGACAACATTTCTATAATTTAATATGTTTTTTGTTTGTCTATCTTTTCTATGTCTTTGTCTACATATTTATCTATGTTTACAACAAGCAATGGGAAGATATCAGAACAGGGATGTTGGGGAATAACATATTGTGCGGGATACATTTGTATTGTAGTGAAGCCGTATATATAGTAATGCAAGGTCTCTTTCATAATCATGTGAAACATCAATTGCTATGGAAATGCTGGGATGTGATTTTCTATGAAAATGATGTTAAACGTAATTATGATGCAACTATGATGCAACTATGATGGTGATACAATCTGGATTACAATTATCATCCT